>NC_091413.1:2788052-4174579 GCF_032191515.1 Phaenicophaeus curvirostris | reverse complement strand
ACGCAGCCCGCTGAGCTTTGGCATCAAGAGAGCTCCGAAAGGCTTCCTCCTGCCCTGCCAAAACACACAATCCAACGCTAACCCGCAGCAGAAACACACACCGCTGTCTGCCACCAGCCTTGGCAGCACGGCCCCAGTGCCGGAGCAGCTGTGGACGGACAGATGATGCCAAGCACACACACATCTCTGGGGGACTCCGAACTGCGGAGGCAAGGTGCCGAGCGCCAGACCTTCCAGGTAAAGGGTGTCCCAAGGGACAGGGCACAGGACGAGAGGGAATGGCCTCAAGCTCTACATGGGGAGGTTCAGGCTGGACATTAGGAAAAAATGTTGCACAGAAAGGGTCACTGGGCGCTGGCAGAGGCTGCCCAGGGAGGGGGTTGAGTCACCTTCCCTGGAGGGGTTTAAGGGCCGGGTGGACGAGGTGCTGAGGGACATGGGTTAGTGATTGATGGGAATGGTTGGACTCGATGATCCAGTGGGTCTCTTCCAGCCTGGTGATTCTATGACTGGGAAGAAATCCCAGCACGACGAGGCCCCCGTGAGGGTCAGTGGGTGATGCGAGCGCCCTGGTTGGAGCTGACCTGCGATGCCATCCAGTTCTGAGGCAAAAAGAAGAGCGCCGGCACCCTCCTGCCTGCAAACTGGGAGCACCGGGGCCAGCACAGCTATTCCTGGGGGTGGGATACAGCTCCCAGGGGTGACCCCCCGAGCTGTGACAATCCACATCCAAGTCGCCGGCTGCCCAGCCTGAAAATCCCTGAAATTCCTGAAGCGGAGGCGCTTTTCCTTATGGATGACAAGGAAAGGCAAGGGAGGAGCGACGGCGCTTCGCCGCGAACGGCAAAGACAGAGAAGCCGAGGACGGGCTGAGCTCCCCCGGAGCCGGTGCGAGGGGCCGGCGGCTGCTCCCCGCTCCTCCCCCGCGACACCGAGGGTCCCCGGGCCCGTCCCGGGCCTCCCTCCCGGCTCCCCCGCCCCGCTCCCCGCTCACCTGCCGCCGCCGCTCCCGCTGCCGCCGCCGCTGAGCTCCGGCACCGCCCGGCGCCGCAGCGCCGCCCCCGGCCCCAAGCGGTACTGCACCCGGCCCCAAGCGGTACTGCACCCGGACAGACGGACGGACCCCGCAAAGGGACAGACAGACACACCCCTGCAAAGGGACAGATGGACGGACAGACAGATGCACCCCGCAAAGGGACAGTACCCGGACAGACGGACGAACCCCGCAAAGGGACAGACGGACAGACCCGCAAAAGGACAGACGGACGGACTCTGCAAAGGGACAGACGGACGGACAGACAGACGGACCCCGCAAAGGGACAGACGGACCCCACAAAGGGACAGTACGCAGACAGACGGACAGACCCGCAAAGGGACAGACAGACGGACAGACAGATGCACCCCGCAAAGGGACAGACAGGCAGATGGATGGACCCCGCAAAGGGACAGACGGACGGACCCGCAAAGGGACAGACGGACCTGCAAAGGGACAGACGGACGGACCCCGCAAAGGGACAGACGGACGGACCCACAAAGGGACAGACGGACCCGCAAAGGGACAGACGGACGGACCCGCAAAGGGACAGACGGACGGACCCGCAAAGGGACAGACGGACGGACCCCGCAAAGGGACAGACAGACAGATGGATGGACCCCGCAAAGGGACAGACAGACGGACAGACAGACAGACCCCGCAAAGGGACAGATGGATGGACCCCACAAAGGGACAGATGGACGGACAGACAGACAGACCCCGCAAAGGGACAGACAGACGGACCCCGCAAAGGGACAGATGGACGGACAGAGAGATGGACGGACCCCGCAAAGGGATAGACAGACGGACTAGCAAAGGGACAGATGGATGGACCCCGCAAAGGGACAGACAGACACACCGCCGCAAAGGGACAGATGGACGGGCCCCACAAAGGGACAGACGGATGGACAGACAGATGGACCCCGCAGAGGGACAGTACCCAGACAGACAGACGGACCCCGCAAAGGGACAGACAGACGGACCCACAAAGGGACAGACAGACGGACAGACAGACGGACCCCGCAGAGGCACGGCACCCGGACAGACAGATTGACCCGCACCGGGACAGCACCGGGACCACAGCAGGACATACAAACCCCACAAAGGGACAGACGGACCCCACAGCGGGACGGCACCGGGACCACAGCAGGACAGACGGACCCCGCAAAGGGACAGATGGACCCTCAGCAGCACGGCACCTGAGGACTGCAGTGGGACAGACGGACGCTGCCGCGGTACAGACGGACCACGCAACAGGGACACAGAGAGACCCACACCAGGACAGACGGACCCCGCAACAGGACACACGGAGACCCCGCAGAGGCAGGGGAGTGGGACACAGAGTCTCTGCTCCGGACAAGAAACTGGGACCCAGAGTCCCCACAGCGACGTGGTGGGCAGGGAACTGGCACCCAGAGTCCCCGCGCTGGCACAGGACAGAGACCCAGAGCGTCCGCACTGACACGGCGGGAGGGAAGCCAGGACCACAAGTCTCTGCAGCTGGCACGGTGTGCAAGGGACCAGGCATCTGAGTCATAGAATCATAGAAGAGTTCGGGTTGGAAGGGACCTTAAAGCCCATGCAGTTCTATCCCTGCCATGGGCAGGGACACCTCCCACTGCATCAGGGGCTCCAAGCCCCATCCAACCTGGCCTTGAACCCCTCCAGGGATGGGGCAGCCACAGCTTCCCTGGGCCACATGTTCCAGGGCCTCACCACCCTCACAGTGAAGAAATTCCTCCTTAGGTCTAGCCTAAGTCTGCCCCTCTCCAGTTTATCCCCATTGCCCCCAGTCCTATCACCACAAGCCTTTGTGAACAGTCCCTCCCCAGCATTCTCAATAGCCCCTTTCAGGTACTGGAAGGTCGCTCTAAGGTCTCCTCAGAGCCTTCTCTTCTCCAGGCTGAACAACCCCAACTCTCTCAGCCTGTCCTCGTATGGGAGGTTCTCCAGCCCTCACATCATCCTTGTAGCCTCCTCTGGACCTGTCCTAACAGCTCCATCTCCTCCTTATGCTGAGGATTCCAGAACCGGACACAACACTCCAGGTGAGGTCTCTCCAGAGAGGAACAGAGGGGCAGAATCCCCTCCCTGGCCCTGCTGCCCACGCTGCTTTGGATGCAGCCCAGGACGTGGTTGGTTTCTGGGCTGCGAGCGCACGTTGCCACCTCACGTCAAGCTTCTCATCCCCCAGCACCCCAAGTCCTTCTCCTCAGGGCTGCTCTCAGTCACATCATCCCCCTTCCTCTATTGAAGATGGGGATTGCCCCAACCCAGGTGTAGGACCTTGCAGTTTGCCTTGTTGAACCTTCTGAGGTTCTCACAGCCCCACTTCTCCAGCCTGTCCAGGTCCCTCTGGATGACATCCCTGCAGCAGGCACGGTGTGCAAGGAACCAGCACCCAAATCCCCACAGCAGGCGCGGCACGAGAGGAACCGCGCACCCACCTCCCTGCATGGCGCATCACCAACCCTGCACCATCCGTTCTGCACAGAGACCAGGGACTGCACGGCTGCAGCTGCACAACACACACCAGTAACCCTGCAGCAGGGACATCCCGTTGTGCTCCAGTAACCCAGCACTGCGCAGCACGTCACCTTTGTTTGCACAGGTCACTCCAGCTGGATCTGTGCAGCCCAGTGCATGCACAAGAGGCAACGTGACACCGCCACGAGACATCGGTCCTGGCAGCCAAGGACAGAAAACATCCAAAGCGTTTCACGCCTGACGCAGCTGACAATGTGCACGCAGCAGGGACACTGCTGGTAACACAGATGATAGCTCTATTACTGCCAGAGTTGAAGGACTTAGTGTAAGACACAATCTTAATTAGGCCCCAAATCCACAAATTTGGTCCAAAACACTCACAGAGGAGACTGAAAATGGTTTGGGAAACCATTTCCTTCCCTGGAAAGGGCTCCTTTCCCAACCTCAGCCACGCAACTGTTCTTCCATCATGTGGAAGCTTTGTGCACTAAGGATGGGGAGGACCCCGATTCCCAAAAGAGAGTCGAGTGATTTAAGGGATGAGAAGAAATGCCTGCACGGCAGGTACAGGAGGAGCAGGGGAGCAAGAGGTTGTAGCACACCTGGTGTTTCATTAGTGCCCATAATTATGAGAGTGAGGGGAACCAAGCACACCCTCGTATGCTGGATACCAAAGACACGAGGCTATCCACCCACTTTTTTTCTCCCCCATCCTGTTGTACAGGTCTGTTGGCTGAAGGGGAAACTCACTCAAGCAGCAAATCCTCATGCAAGGACCTATCCCACCAGAACCCCGAGATGCCACAAGGACTGGCCACTTCTCAGACCCCCCATGTGGCTGCTACCAGCCTTTTGCACAGAGCATCTCCCTGATTTGTCATGGAAAATTAGTGGTTCCAAAGCAGCAGCAGATGGGGATAAGAAATGTTTCCAATGTTCAAAGACAATCACTCTCCTCTGTCTCATTAAATTTTCAGCAGCAATTAGAAACCCGAAGACCATTTGCTTATTTGAAGAAAATATCTTTCTTCTCACACATCTCCTTTTGCATTTGAGAAGTGCCCACGGCACTTTGGGACAGGAATAATAAGAGGCTGTGGTCCTGGATTTGTACTTTTTAATTATTTCACTCCCACACATGGAAACAAACTGCCTTGGTACAGGACACGGTTAGTGTTAGTGTCCTGACTAGTCCTGCAATTTTACAACTCCTAGAATCATCACTTTTCCTGAAGCTTCTGCTACTGGAGGCATGTGATTAAGGTATAAATTCTCTTTTTTCCATGTTATAATCCAAGAAATGCTCATTATTCTTGCAATCTGACTCATTTTTTTTCCCCTAAACATTACTAGTTGGCAACGCAGATATCTTACCATCAGTACAAAGTGTGACTGTTGAAACATTCATTCTTCAACTCCATTTGAATCTACTATCATGTCTTAATGTGACCTTTTCAAACTCAGAAACCGTCTATTTTATATCATAGACCCTGACATATGTTGAGGATATTTTTAACAGACTGTTTACAGGAATTTGGGTTTCTCTTCTGCTATTTTTTTTCTTTCTCAACAGCTTTTCTATTCATCATCTCCAAGTTCCACATATAGGACTGCCCTGAACACTTATAGGACAATTTGTCCACATGACCTGTGAGAAATCAGACAACAGAAACTGTAGGGAAAGGAAAAAAGAACTGAAAGTCAGAAAAAGAATTGCAACCTGCTAGGCTAAAGATCCAAGGCCTCCAGGAATATCAGAAGGGAAGGGTCAGATAGTTGTTTTATGACCTCAAGTTGCACCAGAGGAGGTTCCGATTAGACATCAGGAAAAATTACTTCACCAAAAGGATTATCAGGTTGCCCAGGAAGGTGGTTGAGTCACCGTCCCTGGAGATATTTGAAGGTCAGGTGAATGAAGTGCTCAGGGATATGGTTTAGTAGTGGACAGGTATGGTTGGACTTGATCTCAAAGGTCTTTTCCAACCTAGTGATTCAACCTAGTGATTCTCAGCCCTAGCTGAGAAGGGCTGTTGGCATCCACATGTCATTATTTCACATGCATCCATCACCAGGCAGGTGTTGGACACACCAGTTCAAAAGACCATCTCCATGCCGTGCCAATTTAACCATAAAATGCTGAAAGGTTTACTTGGTATTCCCAGCTCTTAATTTCTTGTGTCACACACTGGGCCTGAGCTCCATGTCATTTATTCTGGTGAGTTTGCAGAAACACAGTTTCATGATTTTGCTGACCAGGGGTCAGCCTCATCTTGCTTGGTGAAGGATGCAGATCCCAGCCTGGTATTCATGACTATCACACTGCAGTCCAAGTTTTATGCGGGAGTCATTAGGAAAGTGCAGAGGAGAGAGGAACGATCACTTGTTGTATAATTACCAGGTCTGATCTGTGCCATGGGGACATGGCAGCTCTGTCCCCAGTTAGGATCCCCATGGTACTAACAAACAAGGTAGCACATGGCAATTACAGCTTAACTCCAAGCTAAGCATCAGGCAAAACAGAAAAAAAAGGTATCTAAGCTCGATGTCAACATAGTTGTTGGGTGACACAACCTGACTTTCATTTAAAAAAATTAATATTTGCCATACGTGCACTTGAAAACAAGAGGGGATATTCTCTCAGACTGCATTATAAAGGGCAGGCACTGCAGACTTCCCTGGGTTTCCACAGAACTAGGCAGCCAAAAGGCAAATCGAGAGGAGGAAAGGGATGCTGAGTTTGCAGACATTCTGCATCACGCAGCTGCTGGCTCAGGGGACAGTTCTTTACAGGATAAAGAGTGCCTGGAGCTCCAAGGAAAGAGAGTAGACCACAGTTCTTGGCTCAGGTTAAGGGCTGCTGTCAGTATTTATCGAAGTAAAATCTAAAGGGCAGTTTTCATCTTTTGGCTGAACCTCAGTTATGATGACTACTCACACAAATACTTTCTTTTTACACCCCTTTTCTTCAACAAAGACTTTTTTGAGCCCTTAGTCTTAATTATCAGCCTTTCATAGCTCTACCTGGAGGCATTTATCCTCAAGTCTTTTTTTTCAGGTGGTTTTCTTTCTTCACTGCTACAGGTAGACCATTCTTGCTCGTCACTAAACCCTCTTTGCATCCCTTACAAAATGGACACGGTTGGAAACACTGGCTGTACAGCTCCAACCCATCTCCCTTCCCAATTCCTTCTCTGCACCAGTTTGCTGCAGGAGAAATTCAACCAATGTTCATAGCCTAGATGAGACAGCTGGCCAGCTTTTGGAGGAAAAGAGGAGAAGGAGAATGACAACAAGCAAATCATGTAACCGCAGTGCCTTGGTATTTACATGACTGTCTGGCAAAACCACTTTCAACTGCAAATGCAGCACCTGGAGGGAAAAACACTGTGAAAAACACTATGCCCACCCTCCCAGGTCCTGAGCCACACAGATGTGGACTATTTCAGTAAACCGAATCATAGAATGGTTTGGGTTTGAAGAGACCTTAACTAGTTAAGGACAGCGACACATTCCACTGGATCAGGTTGCTCAAAGCCCCATCCAACCTGGCCTTGAAGACCTCCAGGGATGGGACAGCCACGACTTCTAAGGTTTATTTTCATCACCCCTACAGGCAAGGTTAGAAGTAGCCTCTCTTATCCTTCACTTAACAGGGGACGGGTTAAACAAACATACAAATAAAAAAAACCCACCAGACTTGCCACATTTAATTGCACCACAAAGCAAACAGGAAGCAAGAGCAGTTTTAGGAGAGTTGAAACTATTTGCTCCATGTGGTTAACACCACCAAACAGGCGGGAAACCACGTTTTTGCTTCAGCTATGCAGTCGGTCTGCAAATACGGCTGGTAACTTGCTCTTATTTAAAAGTCAAAAGAGGTGTTTTTTTGGCAAGAAGATCTGAAATAGGAACATTGCTGCATGAGGCACTGATCTACACCAGCAGAGGTAAGCGGCAGAGCTCATCTGTACGAGTGCAGCCACAGGATACAGCCTTGACTGAGAAATGCCTACCAGCAAACCAAATAGTACTTCAAGATTTGAAGATCATTCTTTCTTTTGGCATCTTACACTAAAGGTCTCTATGCTATAGCATAACGCTACTCTGCCATGGGCTTTTCATTCTTCGTTAGGATTTCTTTATAAGGCTCTCCTGCAAGCAAGCAATGTGCACACTGAAGGGAAGTTAGGATGTTAGGATGATAGAATCACAGAATAGTTTGGGTTGGAAGGGACCTTAAAGATCCTCCAGTTCCAACCCCAGGGCTCCAAAGCCCATCCAACCTGGCCTTGAACCCCTCCAGGGACGGGGCAGCCACAGCTTCCCTGTGCAGCCCCGTTCCAGTCCCTCACCACTCTCATCATGAAGAAATTCCTCCTTATGTCCAGTCTAAATCTGCCCCTCTCCAGTTTATACCCATTGCCCCCAGTCCTATCACCTTTGTAAACAGTCCCTCCCCAGTTTTCTTGTAGCTCCTTTCAGCTACTGGAAGGTCGCTCTAAGGTCTCCTTGGAGCCTTCTCATCTCCAGGCTGAACAACCCCAACTAGATCTCTGTGTCCTCACTAAAGCACTTGTTTCATTAGGATGATGTAAGTTTACTTGTAGAACATCTATACATTCATTTAGGAGAAGAGAAAATAATAATAATAAGGAAAACAAGGAAATGGTGACTAGAGAAATCACTTAGTTCCACAATAATTCCAGTAGGTTGGGAGGTGACCGGACAAAGGATGGAAAGCACATCTGGATCCATGACTTGTGGAAATGTAAAAAGATGATGGACAATGACCACCCAGGAAAGAGCTGCAAGGAAGGTGATCACACAGTTCCTAGGATAACACTGGCTCCTGCCAAGACTGAGGAAGGGTTGAAAGGAGGAGGGAGGCTGTGAGGGCACAAAGACAACTTTCCTGGGCAGAGCAGCATGGTCAGGAAACAAGGATTTGCTGCAGTGGTGCGAGGATTGCAGGGCAGTAGCCCTTGACATGGGTCTCTAGAGAAAACAGAAACTAGCAAAAGGCTGCGTTGAATAAAACTGAGAGGAGAAATTCACCACAACACCCTCTTAAAATGTAGACAAAAACTACCAACTCTCAAGAGGTCACTATCACATGTCTCAGGTTCCACTTTCCCCCAGCTCTAGTCCCAGACATTTAGGGGAACGAAACCCAAAGGATCACAAGCACGTTCACCAGTTTTACCCAGTATGGGTTTCATCAAGCTGGGGGGACCACTGATAGAGGGACAAGGGGCAGCATCCAGCTCTTCACTGCCCACCTTGCTGCTAACCTGTCTCATCCTTAACCAGCCCTGAAACAGATCCTGTTTTCCTCCTATTCTTCATCTATGTTCAAGCAACCTTCCTAGGAGGAGATTTCTCTGAAGAAAAACGCAGCAGTTACTTCATAGCTTGGATTTTGGGACAGCTGAACGCACCATGGTTATAACATGAATTGTTTTCCTTTCAGGAACAAGGCCACAGTTTGCTTGTTGATAACGTCACAAGAGATATTTCAGAGAAGAAAGACACGACAAAGCCTCAGCATGTTTTTCTCTTCATTTGCTAGATACGCGTTCAAATGAATAACTCACTAAGGAAAATCTTTCCATGAACTGTATACGAACTGATGGTGAAATATTAGGGGTGGGATTCAAGGACCTGTTTGTTCAAAGAGCATCTGAAATAGTGCCAAGCCTGGGACCCCGAACGACAGAGAGAAAGGAGAATGATGGCAAAGGCATTCAGCTCTCTTGCTGAAGGCCATAATGATGTACTTTGGTGCCCTTGCTCAGCCAAAAATACTGTTTTATTTGTGTGACTATGAATGTAAATGAAGGACACGCCAGACTTAAGGACAGTGCATTCCTCCATGATTTCCCCATAAACGTTTGCAGAGGAAAAATAAGGAACAAGAACTGACCTGAATTAGCTGCAGCAAGAAGCTGAGATGCCTATCTTGATCACCAGCAGGACTTCTAGAGGAGAAAAATCCCTGGAGGCAGTTCTTCTTAGGAGGTTATTGAAATGAACCATGAAGCTTTGTCTGGTACGTCCTTGGTTGTTTCTTCATCAGAATTTCAATGTTATAATCTCTGCCCATGCCGAAGTGTTGTGTTAAGGGAAAAGCAAGTTCTCTAAATTGTTGGTGTTGCAAGCAGCAGAACATCCCAGAGAGCCAAGTGGAAGGTATTAGTCAAATGCTAGATAGGAGGAGATGCTACCGACCCAGGTCTGCAAGATACACGAGGCTACAGCTATGTCAGGGGTACAGTTTGAGTTCCTGACTGCCAAAATGTAAGACAAGGGTTTGGGGAAAAACGCAAAACCAAACCAACAGCAACAAAAATCCCCACCAAAATCACACACGCTGCTCTGAAAACCCAAGTTGTAGTGCTTTCAAGGACAGGACCTGGAGTAAGGTGCTCGTGTTCTCCTCCTCACACTTGCCATAGCTTTTAATGAGTTGTTTCACCTGTTTCTCTGAATGCAGAATACAGATAATTAGTTCCGTGTCTCATGAGGCATTTTGATAGAATCACAAAATCATGTTTGGGCTGGAAGGGACCTTAAAGATCATCCAGTTCCAACCCCCTGGGATGGGCAGGGACAGCTCCCACTGGATCAGGCTGTCCAAGCCCCATCCAACCTGGTCTTGAACAGGTATGGGGCAGCCACAACTTCCCTGGGCAACCTGTTCCAGGGCCTCCCCACTGTTATAGTGAAGCTTTGCTGTTTTGTGAAGCTTTGCTGTTTATACAAGTCATTCGAGGTCTTTGGTGGTGCCACACAAGTTCAAAGCATCAATGTCTCAACCCAAGATACCATTCACTTCTTCATCACTTCAGAATATAATTGCATACATACACACAGCGTTCTCCACCTCAAGAATGCCTCTAAAAAATTGACTTCTGGGTTTGTCGATACAAAGAATGTCAAACAAGAACAAACAGAAGTTACATCCCTTTTCTCACTATCACTTCTTCAGGAGGAACAAACAACTTTCCTTTAATTTTTTTTGCAATAACATTTCTTGGGAGTACTTTTTTTTTTTTTTTTTTTGCAGAAAGTGGGCGATTTATAAAACCACAGATTTGCATTCTGAGTTGTAACTGCCTGTTTAACTAAACCAAGCTAGAAATTACTGTTAGGGGATTCTGGATCCTTTTCTTTACCACCAGAACAGCAGCACCCAGTCTTCCCACACTCGTAAGTACAGATTAAATTCACATGAGTGCCGGGCTCTCAAAAAATATAAAACTAGACCACAGAGATAAAGCTAGAGAGCAAAAAAAAAAATGTCCTCCATCCAGTTTTGGGAATTTTGGGGGGTCTTTATTAATTGTTTCCAGTAAGACCGGATCTTGCAAACTGATGTGTGGGCGGCTATCTGCACACTGAGCACAGAGATGCAGGTGTTTGCCTCAACTAAATACTTTGCACAGACTCGTGAGTCTGTTATATTTGGGTGAGTTTTGTTTGTTTAGTTTTATTTGATGTTTAAAGTGTCTATTCCAAACTAAGCAGCGTTCAGAACCCAGACAAATAGGCTTTCTGCATAAAAAGCAGAATATATGCATCATGTTACAAAACAAAGCAGATGCCAATGACAAATGCTTTAAGAATTTTTTAGAAGCCACCTGAAAAATCACTTAAGAGTCAGAAATAAGTAGCAAAGGTCATTGCATGAGTCATCAATAACAAAAAGGAGAAAAGGAATGCAAAGGGATTTTTTTTTTTTGTTTCCTAAGATGATAAATGGTTTTGGCTGAAAGAAAATTATTGTTTTTACTGTCGGCAGAGTAAAATTTCCATCTGTGAACAGGGGAATTTCCACCTGAGACATATTGATGAAGAATCATTTACATAGCGAGAGGTAGAACTACAATTTTTACCCTGGGAACCGTGTTGAAGGAAAAACAAATTCTTTTCGGTAGCAGGAAAGTGCAAAATTTTTGCCCTCAAATTTTGGTCCAGAAATAGATAATGTTTGTTTTCATTAAGTCTTTAAAAATACTTACAAAGAAGAGAAGATATATTTCACAGAAGCGAACATTCCAGCCAGCCTGAACAACACCAGGACTGGGAAACTGTAACGACAAGCTTTAACTACATTAAACACTTACACTGTACACTACGAGCGAGCCTCTCGAAATAAAAGAATTCTTCATCGTTTGTTATTACTGAATCATCATTTAAAATGAAGCACCAGCCAGGATTTGAGTGGGTCTCCCTCACCTCAGCAGGACATACTCAAGCTGCAAAATTTGCAGCCTCAAAGGATTTTTTTCAGGTCTCACCGTGCCCCTTTCCATGACATTGGCCACACCACCAACTCACTGCCTCAGTTTCCCTTCCAGGACAACTGAAAAAGCAACGTTTAGTATTGGATCACTGAAGGGATTGGTTTTTTCCTTTGTCTTTATTGCTGGCTTTTCTGCTATCCCCACTAAAAGGGGGTTTGTGTACCACAAGCTAACAAAGTCTTTTAAATCAGTCACCTAAAACAGAGAGATAAGGGACTCCGGTGGGGAAAAGCCTTCAGGAAAGCTGTCCACTAGCCCCAAACCAAAACCAACTGCCCCGGTGCAGAAATCAGGACTAAGTCACAGCCCAAAGGATAATTTCAGCCCTTGGGATGGATTTCTTGGCACACGGTTTGGTTGGAATGAGCTGCTCAGTGCTAGGCTGGTATCCTAGGGTAGGAATGGACATCTCCCCAAGCCTACGTATTTTGCAAATCAGCTGAGTGTGGCTACACTCCCTCCTGTGATAACCCTAGGAACAAGCCTTCTTCTTATTAGGATGCCCAGGACTGGCAGTATCCCCACACCCCCTCTCTTTCTCAAATAAATGAGAGGTGCTGCCTACGAGCACAGAGAGGGAACATCACACGCACATACAAAATAAGAAGCGAACTACATGCAAAACAGCAAAGCAAAACACACAGGAGAGGTGTTTAAGATAAGCATAGTATCTAAGCTATTGACAAAAAACCCAACTCACTCCCACACACGTATCTTGTACCACATCCTTTGGGGTCATCTGGAATTCTTATCATCTGCAGCGTTTGCTTCTTTTCTCTGGGACTTGAGAAGAAAAAGGCACATTCTTCTGTGAAAATTGTATATCATTATGATTTAGAGACTGCGTTTTGCACGTACAAGACATGCTACTTCGTTCTGAGCATATGTTGTCTAGGTCCTCGTGCCAATGTCTGCCTTTCAAAGCCAAAGTGCTGCACTCCTGGGAGCTCTCCCCCACTCAACAGCCGTAAAAAGGAAAGAGATTTATTTATTTAATCAGTTTAAATCATCTTCCTTCAAGTTTCCAGGAAGACCACGCTGCCCATTCATCAGTGTTTATTTCAGGGAAAATACTTGAATATTTGAAAACTGGGGGAGTGGGAAGTCCCACTCATTTAACTGGTGCTTTAGCTGAACATGGTACAGTAAATAAGTCATCTGCTCCTAAAGAGATAGTAACTTTGTCTGTACTGGTAAACAAAATCAAATATAGGTGAGGAGTAATGGCTTTAAGTTGAAAGAGGGGAGACTTAGACGAGATCTTACGAAGAAATATTTCCCTGTGAGGGTGGGGAGCCCCTGGAACAGGTTGCCCAGGGAAGTTGTGGCTGCCCCATCCCTGGAGGTATTCAAGGCCAGGTTGGATGGGGCTTGGAGCCCCTGATCCAGTGGGAGGTGTCCCTGCCCATGGCAGGGGTGGAACTGGCTGGGCTTTAAGGTCTCCTACAAGCCAAACCATTCTAGGATTCCAGACTGCCTGGAAATTCCTTTACTAAATTGTCTCTGCCATAAGCCTGTTCTGCACCATCACAAAGAGCTGAGGTCCAGCTTTACCCTGGCACAAAGAGGAATAAATCACCAAATAAAACACCCCAGCCTGCTACACTGGTGGGGGCTCAGCAAGATGACAACTTTGAGTTGAATTTCCTATTTTATTTCCTTGTTACCTGCAACACGAAAAACCTCAGCCTCTCATTTCCTTCCTCCTACTCACTTTCTATTTAGTGTTTGGAGTTACGGGTGTAAATTAGCTACAGTCAGGAGCCAGATTTCCAATTTGCTCCTCTTCTAAAGGCCACGGGTAGAAAGACACAGAGCTAAGTCTCATGGATATAATAACGGGGTAAAGAGAGGACAGTAACAGACACACATAGTTATATCAAAGCTCCCAAGCAGCAAGAGGGATGATGCTTGAATGCCTACAGGAAGAAACCAAGGGCGTATTGCTGTCAAAAAGGAGATAGACTCTGCCACAGAGTTCACGCACAACTTCCACAAGGTGATGCTTTCAGAATTAGGCTTGGAAATTTAATGGAAAAGAACAGTAAAATCCATGCAAACCTGTTTCCATAAGCACCAGCTTCATAGGTATGTGCTGTTACACACGGTAGTACGGCCGAAGCGCATTGTCAAGCTGCACTTGTGCGACTCTGAGAAAGAAATTATCTGGAGTTCTCATTGGAGGTACCAAGAAACAAGGAAACCACTTGAAAATGTAGACCATTTGCTAGAGTACCGCAACAGGGGATATAGCTTATTTCCAATGACCTGACCATAAACCCATACTTCTAGAAAGAAAAGTTTTGAAAGAATTAGGAACAAGAAATGAGGCACCAGAAAAGGGAACTATTCTGTTTACACTAGTGTCAGCAAAGAGGCTCTCCGCACTATCCCATTTCAAACTGCTATTTTCTCAGCCAAAGAGCCGTTCTCTGATGATGGAACGGAAGGAAACTTCGTTTGCTTTGCTCTGAGAAGTCAGAGCTGCCAGGCCTTGAGGTAGATGTTTTGCTAGGAAGTGCTGGCTTCGCCACCGTCCAAAGATCTTATGGGCACTGCACTGTCCACCCCATGCTTTGCAAGTGTCCATCAGGTTCCTCTGGAACACACTGGGGAGCAAAAATGCTCATTCAAGTCTCTAAAGAAAAGTTTGCAAAGAAAAGGGACCTCTAAAGACATTTCCTCCCCACCCCAAGAGGCCCCAACAAAAATACACCTAGCTGCTGCACATGATTCCTTCCAGGGCAAACGCAAAAGAAATTCACAAGCCCTTTGACACTAAAAATACATCCTTCCTCCTCCCCAGACTTCTCCTTTCACAGAAGCATTTCTCTTTCTGTGCCATCTCTCAGCCTGTCACACTTGTTACAGGCTCACACCCCGAGGCAGACAAATGCCCTCTCAAAACACAGCTCCTGATTATACCTTATGGGCTTTTAAAGTTATCCCACCCCAACCAGAGCCCAGCACCCACGTACAGAACATTCTGTGCTAACAGGTCATGCCCTGACTATTCCTCTATGCACATTATTTATTCACTGTTCTTCTTTTCCTTCAGTGCTTTATTGATTGCTGCTGTTTATTCCCAGTTTGGGCATCCCCTGTGTTAGGAGGACACATGCAGCAGGGGTGGGGACAGCACTACTTGCTGTTCCTGAGACGCCAGGTCACCTTTTCCCTGTGATCACATAAATATCCACGTAGCAAACTAAGACTGGAGTAGCTCCCTCAGATTAGCAAATTACGAAAACCCCAAAATGACCAACACCTCCCAGCCCTGACCCTTTTTTCACTGCTCCATCAGAACCAGCGAAAGCCCACGGAGATTTGAGATGCATTTTGCCAAGAGAGATGCACAAGTAGACACATCTGATCTCATTTACAAGAGCAGCTGAGCTCTTGTCCCCCACGGCTCCTGTCATTACTGCGCGTTTGTCTTCCCTTATCTCTGGTAACGGACACCACCAGCATGTTTGGTGGCCCACAAGTTAATTAGAAAAGACTGAATGAGCACAGTAAAGAGCGATCCCGTCGTCTGGGTCTGGGGAAGGCGGTTTTCCTCCATGCTGGCAGCAGCAGGAGAAGACTGAGTTGTCCAGCAGTGCTCCCTGCTTACTCCCTTGGGATCAGTCTTACAGGAAAAAAATTCAACCAGTCGCACTGCTTCTCTTATGTCACAAAAAATAGAGGAAGAGGCCATTAAAAAAAAAACCAACAGCATAACTGATTCTGAAAACAATGTTTTTTCTCTGTTCTGAATGAGGAGTCAGCAGCTCTGATTGCACACGTGCAAATTCCCCCAAAGTTTCCCTGAAACTTTCCATTATAGAGAGGGAACTGAGCTCTAGTAAAGACAGCCATTACATCTATGCTGATACTTGTTTATTTACTTCAGTTGAAGTCTATCTGTTAGATCTTATCGCGGATGACTGAATCACCCTCTACTACATCTGTGTAGTTGACTCTCCCTGAAGGAAAGGAGGCATCAGCAGTTCTAGGGTTTGCAAGGGCCCAGAGTCATCTGGCTGTGATGGGGCTTCTCCCTCTAGTGCCTTCCCCTCATTTTTAGCTCCTTGCCTTCAGTGAATAACGATGCTCTATGGGAGGACTGGGAAATGCCAAATGACAGGTCATTGCTTTTAACATGCAAGACAGTTGTAGCTTTTATGCTGTCTGCACACATCACAGATTTACAACAGCAACAAAAAAAAAATCTGCTTAGATAATAGAGGAAAATATCTCTGCGAGAGATTGCGTAAAGCCAGGTGAGGGACCAGCCAGATGCAGCTCTCCAAGAGGACAGAGCATCTGCTATGTTATAGACAGAGATGCCTGGAAGACTTGACATGGAAAACAAATCCAGGAGGATAATGACCCTGAGAATTAACCTGGAAGACACGAACAGGCATCATCATGGAATCGCCAGCGACAAAGCTACATTCAGCCCAATAGAGACTCTCTGTTAAAGCTTATTAACTACATCCTTGTATCACAGCAGACAGCTCTGCCCACAAATCGGAGACCACAGCATTACAGTGCAAAAATCACTTGCATGCTTGCTGGTAGCTCTGGAGAGACGTGTTAAAAGGATAAAATTGGGTCCTAGTGGAAGCCTGTTCCTGCAATTTGGGAACCTGGACTAACCGGCATTCTGGTCAGTCCCTTTACATCCCTGGTACAAATTCATACACTGAAAAGCCAGACAATACTTCTTGACAAACGTTTGCACGAGCTGTTCTTGCTTCTCCTTATATCACTGGTTATATCTGGTCCCACTGGTGATATCTGTTGGAAAGCCACAAAAATGGCACTTCATCTGCAGGAGCCTTTGGTGGGTGCCAAGAGGGGGCAACTTAAATGAAGAGTTGTCCCCTCCCTCCTCGTTCTGCTCTAATGTGCATGCAAAGCTCATCCATTAATTTTTCATCTCTCTCCCCAGCCACTGATTACAGGGGCTCCTTACCCGATGGCCCTTCCTTTTCCATCTCCAGTGAAGCCCTGTCTTTCCATGCTCCAGCAGCTGTTTTTCTCCTCCTCCCTGCCCATTTGCCTGCTGCCGTCTTGCTAATTATTCTTACAAGGCTCAATAATTGATGCAGTCTTCCCCATTTTTCATCTCCTTCCCACAGCACTGTCTGGCAGGCAAGGAACCCCGCAGGCAGCTGCGCTCAGTTGGCTGCCCATCGCTTCCTGCGGAGAGGAACCACTGCCAGAACGAGACTTTGCAACTTAATCCTCTATTTACCTTCCTCTGGACTCTGCAACTATTATCCAGAGGGGCAGCTTTTGAAGTCACTCAGCAAATCGAAACCCCAGTGGCTATAAAGTGGCATCTCATGCCTTGAGCCGAAGTTACCTACAGCCACGTAGCTCTACCCCTCAACAATTTTTGCTTCTAGAGGATTTATCTTTGACTCACTGGCAGACAAGGCAGCACCACAGTGATTTCAGATTAAAAATAAACCTCCCATTCTGCAACAATCATGCTGACGAAAGCACAGGACTCCTCGTGCCTCTCTAAAGGACGTGGTAGTGAACAAGAGCACAGATCAGATACTAAAGTGAACACAACACTGGTCCTATCTGGTAAAGCAGCCCCCTCAGCCCTATAGGTTATTCAGTTACCAAAGGGAAAAAATGCAGATTTAACCAGAGTGAGTAGAGCCACAATCATGCTCAGCCTGTAGGAGACTGGAAAAAACGTTTTCAAACACTATTGTTAACAAAGCCTGTTTGGAAGAGGACTTTGCTACAGCTTTGACTGGAGCAGGACACCTCGTGGTGCCGCTCTCTCATCCCCATACCCTGGAAATAGCTTTCTTCACATTTTGCCTTTTTACTGGTGACCAAACAGACCGTTTCTCAAAACAGAAGGGAGAAAACATAGCAGTTAACACAAGAATTATGCTGACAGCAGAGTTCCCAACGCAACTTCTTTGTTTTCTGTGAATGCTGGCAAGCATCTGAAAAACCAGAAATGGCTCTCAAGAAATTTCACTTTTTTTGCCTTTTAGCAAACCTTTAGCAATCACTCTCTGGCTCATGGTTTGGGAATCTCCTCTGAGCAGTTCATTATCGTCCAGCCTTCGTACAAGCTCCCAGCTGCCCATGGTCACAGAAAGCGAGGGCGACTCACAGCTGTTGCTCCACAACATACTCGAAACAAACCTGGATTACATGAGGATTTTTAAAGCCTAAAATCCCAAATTCTGCAGGAATCAGCATCTTTCAGCATTATTCTGACACCGACTACATCTGACTAATTATCACAAGATGCCTAAGTACAGGACAAATTCTACTTTTGTCCATTCAAGACCAGCTGAGGAAAAGAACTGCCAAAGAGGAAGATTAATGGACAGTTCTGCTGCAATCACACAGCACTGAGTGATGCATTTCCGAGGAGCACAGGCGTGTCACAACATCATATTCACTTCTGTGGTACAGAATGATAGGATACCACCCAGAAAAATGCTCGAGCACGTAATGCCTTTTCCAGACCTTCTGCAAGTGTCACTGGAGGCTTCTTCCAGCCTACCAACCACCACCCCCTGTCCTCCTCGGTGCTTGTAGCTTGTTGTCTCAAAGCACAGTGGTGTGAAAAAACAGGAAGCCACACAGAGGAGAGAGAGAATACAGATTGAGGCATGAAACTGCAGCAGCATCAGCTCCCCCAACACGCTCCCCACCCCCTCTTCCCTTCCCACCCCTTTACCACAGGCCAAGTTCTCGGTGAGAAACGCTGTAGTCGCTCTTGACGGGAAACGGGTTACGGAGTTGCACGGCCAGAGAGCCACTGAGAGCGGGGAAATCCAGCAGCGCAAAGGGAAACACGTCGCGCTAGACTGTGCTGGTCCTGAGGGCAAGGCGAGGGGTGGGACTGCAGTTGGTGCTCAGAAAGTCAGATTAAACCCACAGGTACCTGAGGTGTCTGGAGCAGCTCTTATGCTTTCCGATCAATGCGAGTCCTAGTCCGCTCCTGTGTGACAGAGAATCATGGAATGGTTTGTGTTAGAAGGGATCTTGAAGCCCAGCCAGTTCCACCTCCTGCCATGGGCAGGGACACCTCCTACTTGGTCAGGTTGCTCCTAGCTCCATCCTTGAACGCCTCCAGGGACGGGGCATCCACCACTGCTCTGGGAAACCTGTTCCAGGGCCTCCCCACCCTCACAAGAGAACATTTCTTCCCAAGATTTCATCTCGGTCTCCCCTGTTCCAGCTTCAAACCATTCCTCCTCGTCCTATCCCTGCACTCCCTGATAAAAAGCCCCTCCCTAGCTTTTCTTTTAGGTTATTTAATTAAAATTAGATTTAAAGTGAATGAGGGTGGGGTAAGCACACACAACCTGAGCCAGAGGGTAACAGTTCGCAATAAGGTGCCACAAGATATCCAAGCACATCCCATAGTGACAGCTCAGAGTCTGTTATAGGCCTTAACATGTTAATATATCAGCGCAGCTTTTCCTACACTGCACTTATCTTGGATTTTGTCAGTCAAAAATCTTTTACACCTGCGCTACTAATACAGCACTGTTGACAGAAGAATTGTCCTTCTTTTCTACTGCTAATAACACATAAACCCATTTTTGGTTTAGTTCATAAAACCAGAAAGGGAAGGAGTGAAGACAGACGTGAGGCAGCACAAGGGAAAAGGATTAACCAGTCTGATATCTACTGGTGGGAAAGGGGAATGCAGGATTTCCTCACTCATGTTCACAGCCTCTATATTGCTTGCAAAGAGATAGGATGCGCTGTGGTTTATTTATAGAACCTATACGAATGTTGATCCAAGGATCAGGGCAGCCTGATCCAGTGGGAGGTGTCCCTGCCCATCACAGGGGTTGGAACTAGATGATCTTTAAGGTCCCTTCCAACCCAAACTATTCTATGATTCTATGATTTAACTTGAAGAAAAACAGGCAGAGGTCAAGTTTTCTAAATGCAGTCACAAACCTGAGAGAAAAAGGTTTACCAGTAAGATCCTCTGCTGCTAGAGGGATGCAAACCACAGGCAAGGCCTCAATCCTCCGATGAGAGATGTTCCTACAAGCAGCAATTCAGAATCATTCTTTGGAACAGAGCATCTCTGCTGACAACTGAAGGAGCCTCTGGAGAAAGCAGCCAGCAAGAAGAGACCATTAACTCTTCTGTGGCATTCACATCAAAGAATCTCTGTAAGAGACCTTCTTGCTATGGGAACTGCAGCTCATTATCCAAACCTGTTCAAAAAGGAAAAAAAAAAAAAAAGAAAAGAAAAAGGACAAAGCAAATGCAATAAGGAAAAGGAGAGAGGAAAGAACAAGGCAGTGACCGTGTGCTCTGCAATCCAAATATACGGACTATAAATAGTTCAGCCATGTGCATTCCCACTATTCTTACAAGGAATACAATTAATGCCACCTACATCTTACTGGTTCTGCCCAGAGGTTCCATCACCTTAAGAAAAATTAATCAAGCCCAGCATAACGGGGGATGCTGCTGGGAGAGGACGGGCAGGAGAAGCCACTGCAGGTGAAAAGGGCAGTTGAACTCACATTCCCATCTCCATTTGCAGGTTTTTAGAATCTCCCTTTGACAACGCTCCAATGTGTATTTATTGTTTCATTTCCCAGAAGGGAAGGAGATGCAGAGATCTTTGGTTGCAATCCCATTTCAGCATCACTGACACAGATCCCTAGGGCTGGTTCAGTGGCACGAACACACCGCCTAGTGGCAACCACCCAGGGAAAAGCTGTGGAACCAATGCAGTGCTGGCAAATAAATCACTCTCACCAATTTAAACAGGCTGCTAAAGGCAATCGAGGACCAGCCTAACACATGAAACCACCAGAGAAAGATGACAAAGTGCTTTATGCTCCCATGTGTCCTCAAAGGCTCGATAGATCTGTATTGAGAGAGAGGAAAATCAAGAGCGGAATCAATGTAAAATTCCTGCATCTATAATTACCTTCTATAATTTGACAACATTATTAGTATTTCGTAGTGAACAGAATTCCTGTGCCCATTTATTTATAACATTAATCTTAAAACAGAATTTAAGTGGAAACTTGAGACTACTTTCTTATGCTTTGCCTGATATATCATATGGTTTCACAGCCTCCTACAAGATATTCAGAATTTAATGCATCACATAGCACATTTTATCCATTGCACAAAAACATTAGCATGTCTAAAATTAGTTTTGCTTGCCTTAGGATTCCACAGCAGAGCTACTGTGCAACCAGAGCTTCACAGATACAACGAAGCTCACAGTAGCTCTACTCTGATGAAAGGGTCGTTTAATTAACATCACTTGTTTCTCTGTAAAGTTGCAGGACTTATATGTAGCCACATACATCCACACAAGTAGTGGGGAAATGGACACCAGGCATTGGACTTTTTCTTCACTGTAGCACTGACACTTTGCCATTTAATCCCAAGAAATCTGCCTTTTCAACAAGATTTGGCCTTCAAAGATCAGGAAAGAAAATTCTTCTTAGGATTCGGAAGTCCAGTTTTTAATACATGGTATCATCTTTCGGGATTTGGCCACATCCATATGGATTTCCTGTTTTTCCGGTACCTAATGCATAAACAGAGCTTTTACTATGTATTTGTAATTATACAAAGCTTGAAACATCATTTCTAGTGTTACTACTACAGATGCTGAATAAAACTGAGGCTTATGTACTGACCACAGTTTCCTTTGCTAGAGAGTAAACATCTTCTGGATAGAAATGCCAGGGGCCTGTCTGCTGTAGCTGTGACAACTATTACACAGAAGCTACGTTTACAATTAAATACATCCAGAAAGGTTAAAAACCTAGAATTGCTTCAGAAAATCCTGAAGACTTAACAAACAAAAAAACTCCAACAAAACAAAAATACTCCAATGCAAATACCAAGAACCTCTCCCTCCCCTGACTGCTTTAAAAACCAGTTAACTGGGAAGATCACTTATTTACTCGGAGAATTCCCCACAAAGATAAAGGATAACACAGCCTTTGAAGGATTTCAGATTCACCAAAGAACTTCCAGCTACTAAATCATCAAAGACAGAGCTTTAATAATAAATTACCAGTTCCCAAACTTAAGTGCAACTATCCAAGTCCAGCCTGAAACACTTTTAAATGCTTGATATTAAAAAATCTTGAAAGTATCATGTATCAAGAACCCAAATTCACTACTTAGTTTTAAAAAGCAGGACCAGAAATAGATAATAACTTAGACTGTGCTCATCATCTCTTGTGCGAGGACGGATGCTTCAGACACTGCAGCCAGAGGCACCCGAAAGTTAAAACAGGAAATAACAACAACCCCCCAAAAAGCCACAAAGCCCCAAGAAAGTCCACTTTGCAGCACGACACGAAGAGCCCATCGCAGAGGGGTTGAAACTAGATGATCTTTAAGGTCCCTTCCAACCCAAACTATTCTATGATTTTATATTCCTTGCTACTTGCGGGATGACATGAGCGGGGCAAGGTGCTTGGTAGCTAATACAAACCATGTTTTTGTTATGTCGAGGGCTGTAGCTGCTACCAAACACACACTAAACAGAAATTAGCAACAAATTCCTCCCTCTGAACCCCTAAAAGCCATTGTTACCAAATATCTTGTGAGCTACGGGCACACAGCCTCTCAGAAAACCCCCTGGGCTGTTTGTGTCAGCCTATAAAATTCACTTTTTACACTTCTTCACTAGTTATCTACGCAACAAAGCAGAAAGAACACATTACCAGGATCCAAATCCATCTCACCAAGGTGGGCTACACCATACTCTGAACGCACAATTAGTTTATAGACAAGCAATTAGTTTATGCCTGAAGGCACAATGAGTCCACACAGGAGCTAAAAGTGGGACCATATATTATTTAAAGCAAAAACCCTAGAAGAATTTGTTTCAATTACATACTGACTTACCACTGGGTTCAAACCTCAGCAATTCTTACGTGCTTGCATTCCACTTTGTAAGTATAAAATAACAACTATAAAACCAGATTTAAGATCCACCTTCTTTCAAGGATCACCAAGAAAGCATCAAAGTAGTTTAAGTACTTTATGAAGCCACAACTCTTAGGAACTACTATTTATTAAACAAGTCATAAAATATAACATACAACAAGTGCTGCTCTTCACTTAACTGTATTTGAACTCTTCTCTCCCTCAGAATTACAACACAGTTCTTACTAGAACCATATTTTGACTCTGAACCCTTGATCTGAGGGAAAAGCATAGAAACCACTCCCTCTGAAATGAAAAGGGGAAAAAACCCTTACATAGTAATTACAGCATCATTTATAAGAAACATTTTAACAATGAACATACGTAAACACATATAAAAAGCAATTATGTAAAATAACACTTTCCTGCATGAAAAGTCCCAAATAAATTCACTTTTAACACAAATCCACAAGATTCCCAGCATTATGCCGAAGAGCTTTGGGGTCTGTGTTTTGTTGCTTTGGTTTTTTCCATCAAAACGAAAAAAAAAACTTACTGCTTTTCATAAACCATGAAAGAAAAGCTCCAAAACTAGTTTAAGGACACTTGAAATAAACAATTTCCCTGCACAAACCAAGGTTCCCATAAGCATCCACGCAGCTCTTCATGTGCTTTCAGGTCCGAGAAGACACAGGATGGTCCCGACGAGCTTGCTGGAGTTCTGCAGCCCCCTTTGAGCCTTGCTTGAAGGTTCAAAAAACAAAATCATCCCTCCCCACCCCCAAATCCAAAGAAATAAAGCAGTGCAGAAGGACAGTTCACAGTCTTGGAAACAAGGTGGCACATCTTAGTCCCTTGCAGCTATTTCCATGGAAGAAAGACTTGAACCAGCTGCACAAGCAGAAACTTCCCATCTTCTCTCGGGCATTTCCAGCAGCTGAGCAGTTTTAAGTCATTCAGCAGGATCTGTAACTGCTACCAAGCACACACTAAGCAGAAATTAGCAACAAATTCCTCCCTCTGAACCCCTCGAAGCCAACACTATCGAATGCCTTATAAGCAACAAATTCCTCCCTCTGAACCCCTCAAAGCCAACACTACCCAAGCGCTTGCTTAATTGCCAGTTGCTGTAAAGGGCTGTAAATACAAACCATGTTTTAGTTCTGCTGGGTCTCAGCTGAGGACTGAGGGCTGTAGCTGCTACCAAACACACAAAGCAGAATTTAGCGACAAATTCCTCTCTGAATCTCTGAAAGACAATGCTGTCGAATGTCTTATAAGCAACAAATTCATCCTTTTGAACTACTGAAAGCCAACATTGATGAGTATCTTATAAGCAACAAATTCTCCCTCCCAAGCCCTGAAAGCCAACATTGCTGAATGTCTTAGAAGTGATAAACTCATCCCTCTGAATCCCTGAAAGCCAGCGCTGATGAGGATCTTATAAACCACAAATTCCTCCCTCTGAACCCCTGAAAGCCAACACTGCTGAATTTCTTATAAGCAACAAATTCCTCCACCTGAAGCCCTGAAAAGCCAGCGCTGCTGTTTTATGAGCTGCAGGCACGCAGCCTCTCAGAAAACCACCTGTGCTGCTTTGGTCAGCCTATGAAATTCGCTTTATATGCTTCTCATTTTCAGGGGGAACATTAGGGGTAGGAGCAATCTTAACTTAAAAGCATATATGTTTTTGTCAGGCTATAAAACCCACTTTTTCCTCCTACAATCCCATTATTTTTCAGCAGACCCCCCTCCAGCCCTGCCCAGCAACCCCGCACCCCTTATTTGAAGGCGATGGGGGGCATCTTCGCCCCGAAGCCCCCCATAGCCGCCAGCTCCAGCTCGGGAGGGGGGAAAGCCCAGGCTGGTGTCCCCAGGAAGGCTGCGGGTGCCCAGCCCGGGGTCATCTCGGAGCAGCAGCAGCATCCTCGGGGCAGCGGGAGGGCGAGCGGAGCGTGCGGGGCGGCGGGGAGGGACCGGGGCGCTGCGGGAGGAGGAGGAGGGGGGGATGGAGAGGATGGAGAAAGGCGGCGAGAACGACGTCGCCGGCTATAATCCCCGCCCGGGAACATGTCTAGGAAGGCAGGATCCATCGCCCAGTCCCCTCCGCGGCGGGGGACCGGGTCGGAGGGGTCGGAGCGGCGGGGCAGGCGGCGGAAACAAGCGTTGAGGCTGAGGTTGTGGCGGACGCTGTTCTGCCAGCCCTTGGGGCAGCCGCGGTAGTAGGGGAAGCGCCCCGCGATGTAGGCGTAGATGTCCCGCAGGGGAAGGCGTTGCTCGGGGCTGGATTGAATGGCCATGGCGATCAGAGCCACGTAGGAATAAGGAGGCTTCTCCAGCCGCTCCTCCTGCCCCGCGGCCCCAGCCTCGCCGCGCTCCGCGTCCCCCATGGCTGCGCTGCTGCCCCTCCAAAGCCTCTCCTTGATGATAAAGCCTCGCCTGATAAAGCCTCGCCTCCTAAAGCCCCGCACATCCCAGCCCGGGGCTGCCCGGGGTCGCAGGGGGGTCAGGGCGGCGCTGCCGGGTGGCGAAACCCAAACACCGGGGAGCAGGTGGGGGATGCGGGAGGAGAGGGCAGAGAGCTGAGGGAGAGGGGGGGGTGTTCAGCCTGGAGAAGAGAAGGCTCCGAGGAGACCTCAGAGCAGCTTCCAGGAGCTGAAGGGGCTCCAGGAAAGCTGGGGAGGGGCTGTTTGGAAAGGCTTGTGGTGATGGGGCTGGGGGCAATGGGGATAAACTGGAATCCTCAGCGCAAGGAGGAGATGGAGCTGTTGGAACGGGGTCCAGAGGAGGCTACAGAGATGATCTGAGGGCTGGAGCACCTTCCCTATGAGTTGGGCTTCTTCAGCCTGGAGAAGAGAAGGCTCCAAGGAGATCTTATAGCAACTTTCCAGTACGTGAAAGGAGCCTGCAAGAAGGCTGGAGAGAGACTATTCATAAAAGCCTGTGGTGATAGGACAAGGAGGAATGGGCATAAGCTGGAGAGGGGCAGATTTAGACTAGACATTAGGAAGAATTTCTTCACTATGAGAGTGGTGAGACACTGGAACAGGTCCGCCAAGGGAGGTTGTGGCTGCCCCATCCCTGGAGATGTTCAAGGCCAGGCTGGATGGGGCTTGGAGCCCCTGATCCAGTGGGAGGTGTCCCTGCCCATGGAAGGGGTTGGAACTAGATGGACTCTAAGGTCCCTTCCAGAACTCAAATGATTCTTTGATACTATGACCCAGCCGAGTTCTGCAGTGAACCGTTCAATAGCTGCAGTAACACCAGTCAAATACAGTAGAATCATACAAAGTGCATCCTCTCCTGCACAGCAGTACACAAAACTTCTCCAGGTACTTAAAGACAATGCAGAATGTACTGCCGGGTCTTAAAACAAATTCGCAGGACATCTTAACAAAGTAAAACATGAGTCATAAAAATATATAAATGGAGGAAAACTGTGTTTAGAAATCCTACGTCTAAAAGCTTGTGCCACCTGCCTCTTACTTTATGTCACAAAATAAAAATGTAAACTGGAGACTATAAAATAACTCATAAAAGCAAAATCTTGGAAAGAGTCTCAGCTCCCATGCTACAGAGGAAAAAAAAAAATCCCTGAGTGCCAAATGAACAAAAACCATAAGGTGTGCATGTAACCGGACCAGTCAGATGCTCAGTGACTCAGTGTATCTTGGGATACATTCAGGGAGAAGCTCCCAACATCAGAGAGTAGCAGGAGGGGCCTTTAAAGCATAACAATGGATTTCTGCTTCTGTCTCCAAATCACGAGCTCTCCTTGCTTCAGGGACACTCAAATAGCTTTGTGCCTTCTCTTGCTTCTTGCTAACTTTAAAATTTGAGGACTTGAAAGTTAATTTGACCAGACACACACACAGAAGCACAAATACTGCCACCCTTTCCCAAAAAATTATTCAGCTCCCCAAGAAATAGGATCAGACCAAGGTGAAAACTTACCAGTTTTTATTTTTTAAAGAAAAATATTCCTCTTTAAACACAAAGCATGAACTAAAAACATCTGAGGAACAGCTTCTCCTCCCTTGGAGCGCATTTAACTAAACTGTACAGTGTTAGAGCTGCCCAAACAAGTATACACACAGGACATACGGTATTTTCTTCACAGGAAATCAGGTTTAGGACTCCAAATTGTCCTCCTCACCCTCTCCATCCAAAGGTACTCTGTCCCTTACTCCTACCACAGGACACAGTGATGATAATTTCTGAATATTTAAAAATAAAAAATATTGGACAAATTGGCCCTTTCTAGCCTTCTAACAAACGTCTGTGAGAGAGGTTAAGACCGTAGTTATTTCCAGGAATGGTGCTTGGAAGAAAAAAATATAGCAGCATCCACAGGCAACCCAAGCCCTTGATGCCAGCTGCCCTGTTTTAAGGAACCCAGTCAGTTCAGCAGCGTTTTACAGCTGTTCCCACTGCCCAAGAAGAGGGAGTGGGAATAAAATATGTACAGGCCAAATTTGTTGCCTAAGTAGACAGCCTAAAATTCAGTGAATCTGGCCTACCTAGGCCAGCAATGAGGTTTTTTTTCCACATTATCACAATTTCACATGTCAGATTTACATCTTAGATGTGAACATGGGTGCCCCATCCCTGGAGATGTTCACGGCCTGACTGGATGAGGCTTTGAGCAACCTGGTCTAGTGAAAGGAAGGAGAGTTGGAACTGAAAGATCTTTAAGGTCCTTTCCAACCCCAAGCATTCTATGATTTTATGTAAAAAGATATGACGACCTTCAGAAACCAGCAACTAGTTTTATCAGTTCTCTTTATCCCATCACATAGATATACACACAGTATTTGTCACGTCTACCAAACTACCCAGACTGCAGAACTGCAACCAGACTCCAGAATCCAAATTCTTAGAATTCAAAAAAGCAAAATCACTGAAAGTCTCTGCAAGGTCTCAGAACATGCCTAACAAGCCCATATCAAAAAGAAAAAGTGAGTGTTTTCAAGGGAAGGTATGTAATGGAAAAGGTCTGGAAATGGAGCTCAGCTGATCATTAATTGTTGGTATAAGCGATGCTCAAATTTGTATCAGACCATTTTGTAAAGATCTTTTCCATTCCATATACTCCAACAGTTTTTACAGTAGGAAAGATATTAGAAAAATAAAATCTCACCCCTGAACAACACTGGGTAAAGATCAACATCATCATCACTCACAAAGATTTTTACAGAGGGACCAGATAATCTTTTGTTTCCTCCAAACCAGCTGCATATAGAAAACAGCTGCAAGATAGACACAGTATCTCAGAGCTAGGTTAAGGCCAACAATATAGAGACAAACACAGGCTCAGATCTGTTGAAATGAAGAAACCCTCCCAATGTTTTTATACATATGCATGCACACGCACATACACACACATACACACGTATACTCGTGTACTTTTCAAGTGAAGGCTTCACAACCGTGAAAGCACCACTGGAGAGTGTTCTAGCACCAGAATGAAATGTTGGTTGTCTTCCCTCTTCAGCAATAAAATCCAAAGTCTTTATATTGCTTTGGACAAGGTCACCAAACACCCTTCCAAGAACAGTTTCAGCGAGCAGATTCGGAAGTGCAGCGACAGGTTAAAGTGTTCCTGTTCTGGAATATGGGCAAGAAGAGGTGTGTTGAGAGGCTGCAGCTTCTCGGTTGCTGGGGAGGAGGAGAAAATTTGTATTGCAATCTGGTAGAGACAGAGACCAACTTGGGCTCCAGGGGAGTGCGACGGTGAAACTCGGTGCAGATGGGGAGGTGGAAGCAGGAAGTTTGTATACGTGAAGTCACAGTGCACATCTGTAGGCATAATAAAGACAAGCAAACCCACAGTATTCTCTGGCAGGCTTGTCTCTGCATAGGAGGCCCCTGGGTATGCTGGAAGTCAGGACAAAGATCCATGAATGGGATGTCACACCCTGCACCAGGACATAATCCAACTCAAACAGCAGAGGTCTAGACGGAAGCTTGTAAGTTGGTCTGCTAGCATCCTGCCTATACACATGCTCAAGTGAGCCTGCAGAAGGCTAAAAATGGGACACAAATCTCTTAACAGCAAGTTTATGGGTCAGGTTTGGCTACAAGTCACAATGCATGCAAGTTACAAAAGAATTAATTGCCAGTCTGCAGCACATCTTCCCACCGCGGGTCTGTCCTGATCTGGGCCTTTGTATTTGAAGTGTGGGCTCTGCAGCCCTTTACCAACACCCTAAAGGGAGCTGAGGGAGGGATGCCAAGTCAGGAATGACAATTCCACAAGTCTCAGATCAGCACATGTGGGCAGAGGTCTATCCCCTGCCTGTAAGATGCAGAGCAGGCCTCGCTGACAAGGGAGGATGGGGAGTAGCGGCTGGAACTCGGCTGCTAAAACAATGCAGGAAAAAACAGAAAAGACAAAGAGAGACTTCATATTTCAGTGCTTGAATCACTACCAGTAAAGCCCCATTTAATCCATTGTATAGCATGCTGATTGGCTATCACTCACATGATGCATTAAGTGAGGCTGAGGTAAGAACTCAATTAAAACATGCAAGAAAGGAAAATGAAGTGAAAGGGAATGGCGATCACCACTCTGAGGTGTGAGTTTCAGGTTGAGAGCAGGAAACTATCAGCAGCTCAATGCTTTGTTTCTATGCATATGTAAGAGTACAATATAGGGAACAAAAGCAGAACTAGAAGGGAGGAAAAGACACAGTAAGCATAACATGGTAATTCAAGACGCGAACACAGGACAGGGCAGTGAGTGATCAGAAAGACAAAAGTCTGAGGCAAAGGAGCCCAAAGGAAGAAACAACAGAAGAACTCTTAATAGAGTCAGTCCTGCTTCAGGAAATACATAGCTGATGTCAGCCAGCTCTCCTTTTCACTGAGTATCCTTGACACACTGGTAAATCTTCTCTTTGGACTTGGGATTTAAGAATCAAAACATAAAGATCAAGATTGCCCCCACCCCACCCCCTAAAACGCACTAAATGATTTTGAATATTCAGCATAAGACTGTAAATGGCCCCTGAATGCTAAGCAATGCTGAAGACTCACCCAAAATCAGAAGTGTCCAAGCATGAGAACAAGTTGCCCAGAGAAGTCATGGATACCCCCCATCTCTGGAAGTGTTCAGGGCCAGGTTGGATGTGGCTTTGAGCAACCTGATCTGGTAGAAGGTGCCCCTGTCTACGCAGAGGGCTTGGAACTGGATGGGCTTTAAGGTGCCTTTCAATCCAGACCATTCTATGATCTCTTCCTTTGGGTTAGAAAATAAGAATCTATCCAGAAGCCTGAAGCAGGTTTGACATTTCTCACCGAAAGCACCTTGGCATTTAACTAAGTAAGAAATACCTTAAATGGTTACTTAGCAAATCCCAGTATCAGATTGAGGCATCAGGTTTCTGGATAAATACATACAATCAAGACAGTTCCTTGTGTATCTTCTAATAGATTTGTGCGATTTACAGCAAGAACAAGCTATGATGCTGCTTCAGTGAGAACACCAGCAGTCAGAGTTGTGAGCTGAAGCCCTTTAACTACAGTGCAAATCACATAGGGATCCTTTCTTATTACAGATATAACGGTAATAGGATTAATGCCTCCTAGGTAAAGCACAGCGCAGGCTTCCTCTTTCTAATGCAAGCCACAAGAGGATGTCTGTCTGGGATCTGTGCGTGCCTACAACTGCTGCACAGACAGCAGTTTCTGACAACCAGCCTGACCAGAATGGCAACTGGTGAAAGCAGCCTCAGGGCACAGCCCAGGTGGAAGCACATGGACATGTAAGATGCAAGAATATGACAGAGCAGCCAAGGTCACCCAAACGCTTAGGCAAGCTTAAGGCAACTGAATAAAATTCACTGATAATTTAGAGGAGAGAGCCAAAGGGAAGAGAGAAGAGGAACCACTGGGAATGCTGTTGCAGTAGCCAAAGCCAAGCACCAGCAACTAAGCCATCCCTCTCCTCTAGCTTATTTGTTCTAATTCTCCTCGTTTTACCAGCACCGCCAACATCAGGTTAATATGTCCGAAAGAAGAACTGGGGATAGGTTCCTAAAAACACAGCTTACACATCTTCAGGCTCATGTCTCAGGTCAGTTCCTTTGAAAGAAAACACATGGGCCGTTTGACTGGCCTCTTGCTTTGAACTGGAGCTTTCTGGGAATTCTGTCTGTCACCTCCAGGGACAATCCTGCGATATGTTCTACCTGGAAGTGATGGCAGCAGCTACCTGGGTTCCTTGTCATGACAGTTGAGCATACAGTAGTTTTATAAAAAAACAGCATGCACCAGTGGCACAGCCATTAGACATAAAGCCATAGTTGAAGTCCTCTTGTCCCCTCAGAAGCAGGTGGAGCCAGAAAGAAAGGGAGGGTTGGCATAAATTAACGCAGGCTCCGGTAGACATAGGCTGACGTGAAGATCGCATTGAGAGTCAGACTCACTGCTAGTAGACCTCGAAGAGCGTAGGTACCAAAATGACCTTAGTAGAAGAGGACAACACAAAGGAAAAAAAAAAAGGGGGAATGGTGGAAAGAGATATTAAAGAATTGATTAGATAAATAACAGTGAACATATGTTGTGCTCTTTTTCTCTCTTTGCCCAGTGTTTTCACCATAAGCATAAACTGCTGAAGTACTTCTGTCAGGAAAGATTCCTCTGCTCTCTTTGGTTTTATTTTCATCTATCACTTTTCTCAACACCCGCATCCCCACTTCTTTCCTTCTGTTTCAGTTTCACACTCTGTCAGTATTCTTCAGACAGACCAAAGAACAGGAATAGCCTTATTAAGGTCTTAGAATAGCAGGCAAGAAGATCCAATTTGCTACTACTTATTTATTTGATCTCAAGATCAGACCACCACTACAGCAAAGGAAAAATCTCAGTTACCCTCAGAAATGCTCACACGTACATGAAGCACTTGCGTGACTTGCACTTACCTCTCCAGCCTACCAAATCTTCCCCTTTGGTAGTTGTGTCAACCACACAGGTAGATGAGTGTGATGAGTGATCCTCCTTTTTGATGGAATTATCACTGTAAATACTCCCTCCTTCCACAGCAGATCTCATATCTGCAAGGAGAAGAAGTTATGAAAATTCAGAAGGCACGACTGGAAGCCAAAAGTAGAAGTTACCAGACTAAAGCTAGACATAAGTAATGAATGATTGCCTGGTCAAATCATGAAAAGATTGAGGACAGGAGCTGAAAACAAAAAGCAAATTTCACTGCTGGGCAGTGGAAGTTGCCTGCATGTTTGTATCATACACTGTCCGTATCAGCATCACACATCCGTGATTAAAGGAGTCATCCACACAAGGGTGAAGGCAGTGAAAATAGTATCCCTGGAGCACTACTAAGGGAGAAAATAACATTAATTTTGGCAGATGAGAGGGTCTCCAGGCTACCGGATTCTTAAAGGACCTTCGGCAACCTAACAATCTGGGTTTCTCCTGAAGATTTCCCATCTACTGTGTGGCTGAGATCACGCATGGCTTTGCCTGCAAGCCAACTCCTTCCTACCAATGTATTTCCAGGAGTGCAGGAGGCTGCTAGCATACCGTGCATTCCCCGCTCGCTGAGGTGGTTCTTTGGAAAGGAGGACAACTCAGAGGCAATGATGTTGCTGTCTGAGTGGGTGTGCTCCTCTGAGCTGGTTGGGGTGAGCAGAGCATCATTCTGAGATGGGAAAAGCAGCAGCTTCTGTCCTTTCAGGTTCAGGCGGGCAGGGCTGATGAGCGGCCGGCGGTACCGCAGGGAACTTGAGCTGGAAGTCACAGAGCCAGCCACCGATGGTGCTGGAGAGGGAATGCGGGATGGAGCACAGCTGCCTGACAGCAAGGAGAAGTGCTCTGAAATGGAAAGAAACATCTCCAAAGTAATGAGATTATAATCCAAATTACGACAGGTACAATTCTCTTTAACTATTCTACAAGAAAACGGAACAAGAGTTGCAAATGTTCAACGTATTTTGTGTACACATTTTGGTACACTCAAGGAGGTCTTAGACTAGAGATGGGTTTATCAGCAGCCAGGTTGTCTCCATTCAGGAAAGCCCGCATTACAAATGCTGTTTTGCAGGTAAATTAATTGTTCTGGCATATCCTATAAAGGCTGTTGGGAAAGTATATCAGGATCCAAGGAGGTTTGCACAAGGCTGCAATTGCATGTCCAGCAGCAAACCCTGAAGCACCACGAACAACCAAAGGATCCATTTGGGGTCAGAAGGGCAACAGACAGGTCACTGGAGGACAGAGGAGCAAAGGGGCAGAGCAGACAGGGTAGACAAATAATCTTGGGCTGGGAAAGTGAAGAAGGGCTGGCTGCCCTAGGAACAGTTTAAAGTCTCCTAAAAAGCAACCTTAACTCAGCTGTAGAGCAGGGAAGGGATCCTTGTTTTGTCTCAGTGATTTCACTGAGATCTGCTCCATGGAGGAGGACATCCAACATATACACTGCTTTATTTTATTGCAATCCCACTCTCTCTGCAGCATTTCTAACACCAAAACTGGCATTTTACATGGGATGTGAGCAGAGAGGAGAGAATTAAACTTCAATCACGTCTTTCAACCCAGTCCCTGCAAATCCTGCAAAGACAGTTGCAGTCGTAGTGTGTTACCTGATGTAGGTGACTCCCTGGACTGGGATGACAGCGAGGCTGGTCGACTGCCACTGAACAAGTAGCCAGAATCTAAAAAGCAAAACCGAACAAATTTGAACCCAGCTGGCTCAGCTACTGGAGGTCTGTCCTTCAGAAATGGAACTGCATCATCTTGTCATCAGTCTTGGAAAGGGACAGGTGGTAAATGCAAGCATAGGGCCACAAATTCCATGCACACTTACCTGCTCTGGCCAAGGAGGGGATTGTGCCCAGTGAGAGGGCCCTGTTGAGACGACCAGGAAGAGAGGAAGAAGAAGTTCTGCGTGGGGATCTGAAGAGCTGCTGGTTTGCCAGGAGAATACTGGGTGGTGTTGGGACAAAGTGAGACGCAGAAGAGGAAGAGAAGCCAGTCCCAGTGCCATTGGGAAAGAGAATAGTCGAATCCCCAGAAAGGAACCTGCAAACGAGACACATAACAGGTGTTTAGCAACAAATGTGTTCTAGGAACTCCTTTCTCTCAGTTGTACTTCTTGTATGAACACTTGCTTTGTTATCAGGTTTTTACTAACTTTTCAGTGTAGGAGTGAGAGATGCAGAATGCTTAAGAGTTTATGGGAATGTTCCTACACCTCTGAAACTGAGGTACTGCTCAACCTTACTTAAATTACCCTGCACCAACCTGTCCCCCAGTGCAGAGTGGAAAAAACGGTGGAGCAGTTGAGGAACTCTGGTGCAAACAGGCATAGTATCTTGGTTCTCTCCCTGGATGAGAAAATTACCTGAAGACCGTCAGAATGCTTTACGAAGCCCAGACACACATAGCACCAACAAAAGAGCACACTTTATGTTTGTTATGTGCACATGCAAGCAACATGCTTAGAAATGTCATGACTGTGGGAAGCAAGTATTTTCTACTAGTCTTCTTGTCTTTAGAAACTAGAATCAGTACCATACCTCTGATGCCAGTACAGAGCTAAGTATTTTTATGGGTACCTAGATGAAGATCTAGTCACCAAAGCTCTGTTTTAAAACCAATATCCAGCTCTCCAATACATATGCCTTTTTTATACTTCTGTGAGGTAACAAAGACTCACTACCCTCAGTTTACAGACGGGAAAGAAGCAAAAAGAAGCAAAGTGACTTGTTGAGGGTCACATAAAAATCATATGATAGAATAGGGACACAACCCTAGACTTTCCAGTCCTAAGTTGAAGCCTAAACCATTAGATTTTCCTTTCTCTGCATATCATAATGAGGGACAAATGTGTACTAGCATAGCCATTCAGAGGGAACTGTGCTACTGTAGCATACAATCCAGGAAGTGTCTTGCTTCCAGTGCGTAAAAACCAATTTCTATTACAGTGCCTGGAAAAAAAACCTGAATTGGCAATAGTAATGGCAATTGTATACCTAAGTTGTTTTCAGTGGCTTCTTTCCCAGTGAAAGAGCGGAGCTGTAGAACAGCACCCAGTTGGAGAACACAGAACGAGAGATAACAGACAAAGATACTAAGGGTACGTGTACCAGCTAGCTTTATTTTTAAGCACTAAAAACATAAACTGACTTCCACTATTCCACTGATAGAACAACTGTGTGACAGGAAATTGTATTTTAAAGTTTTTGCAGCCAGTACTGCCACACTATTTTGCACTCAATTACTATATACAAATATACTATATAATTAATTACCCAAAACCCCATTTCATCACCTACCTTCGCAGTGGTTTAAAAATTAATCTCAGTTGAATAATCTGTTAAAAACTTACTCCTGTTTTTACCTTCTTCCTATTCCTCCTTGCAATCACATACTGGTCTATGTGTACAGTTTAGCCAGCTACATTGTGTCAGAAATTAGACAGCTTTGGAGTCTCACTTGTGTCCTCATAGCATAAAAATTGAGCAGTCTAAGAAGGCTGCAATATTGGAAGTATAGGAATTTTGTCTTACTTTTAACCATGGAATAAAATACATGAAAGAAACTATAGCATACAAAGAAAGTCTCAAGGATCTCCTGTAAGATTCTTGTTTTGTTAGAAACAGTTAATTCATTTGCCAAATAGGCGACAGTGAAGAATATATATTTTAAAATGGAGACACCAGATTTTGCAGCACACAACCAAGCTGCAACAATCACAAGTTTAACCTCACTCCTGATGAAAACAGAGACAGATGAGAGCAGCAGCATGTTTTTTCTTCTGTCAGAGGAAAGCCAGCAGTGAATCAGAGCGTGCAGGAATATACAAATCTCAATCTTTTGCTGTGAGGTGATTTATGCATGTGCCATTCCCTCTTGGCGATTAAAGGGGTGATGCAGCAATATTAAGCAGTGCTAGCATGTCCAGAGGAAGCAGTCTAAGATTAAGATTACAATTCAAAATATCTTATAAAACTACTTATCTGCTAGTACGAGGCAGACATCAACAATCCCGACCAGCTTAACCAGGCTGAACAACATCTAGGCCAACCAGCTTCCTGGTGCTTGCAAGCAGGACATGCTGTTAACAGTGGCAAGGAACTCCTCAGTCTCACAGCAGAAACTGCTCAAACTCTTCAGGTTCCAGAGGACCTGGGAATGGTGTCACGCTTCGTGAATGTGCAGAGTCCTTTAGTGCACATACATAAGACACATGGGCCCCGCCACACATACAGATGCAAATAGCAGATGTGCATGTCCATCTCAGCTTTGTAAGAGAAAACGAATGGGAAAGGAAATTAAAAGTGCAGCTCAGGACTATGATAGGAATCATATCAGAGAGAGCGATACCTACCACTCACTGTGCCATGTCTGTGAAGGGCCAAAGCTCAGCATGACCTTTGAACAACATCACTCTTTTTCCTAACTTTGCACTGTCTGTAGCTTTGGGCTCAAGGAACTAACTTCACACAGCTTCTTGCTGTGTGGAAAACAGCTTATCTGGCTGAGTGGCTTTTGGTAGTTTTTGACCTAATGGGCTGGAAGATGCTACAATAACTTATCACTCACAACCACAATCTCATTCTTGGGACTGTAACTTCTTTGGATTACTCTTCCACGGGCTCTGCTGCTCAACAGCCCCACTTCTCATCCTCACCAAGTTGGTGCAATCAGATCCTCTGGGCATCTGATGAATCATTCGTCTTGCACCATCCAGAAATAGCTTTTTTTCTGCTTAGCAAAGAAGAGCTGAAGAATTTTAAGCACAGCTTTGGGATTGAGTGCTGACCAAAGAATGGCTTAAACATCGATCCGCTCTGAAGAAAGTAAATTCCTGCAATAGGCTACAACCTGTTCCTTTTCTATGCACTCTTCTTTTTAGCATTCACCACTGAGAAGTCAAGATAGCTAGATGCTGCTAAAAAGCAGGGGTGCTGTCATGGGAATGTGCTTTGTGCCTTAGAACGGTCAGCAGAATAAAAACAACTTTCAGAAGCAGATGAAAAAAAGTGAGGAGAGCAAGAGGACAGTAAGGCAAGGAACAGCCACAGCACAGCCCTGGAATGGAGCAGCGCAGCCATGTCTTTGCGCTCAGACTACTGCACTGTGCCAAGCCACATGTGCACAAGTGAGTCTGGTAACAGTGGAAGAGTAACCGAAAAAGGGAAAAAAAAAAAAGGCTCTGGAGTCAGACAGTTTGTGGAAACAGTCAGGGCCCGGAAGCCGTTTATTTCAGAACTTGGTATTGTGAACATCAAAACCTGGGTATCTTAATTAGTGTTTACAATGATCACAGCATTATGAGACAGTTGGGCACAATTCTGCTACACAGATACTTTAAAAATAAATAAGAGTATTACACGGATTGGGACCGTACACTGTCCTGAAGAAACACCTCCTGCCAGCAGAGCCTCCTCTCCTCTGTTCCAATACCTCCCTCTTATCCAAAGACAACATCATACCTGTTTCCCTTTATGATTCACATTTTAACCAGACATGCTGCACCACTGCTGGGATGGAGAGAGACATGGGTAAGCCTGGGTCAGGGCTGTAGAGGGAACTCACTCCTACTATCAGAGAATTCAGTACGTGAAGTAAGAAAGTAAAAAGCAGTCACAGCCTGGCAGCTTGCAAAATATGTCCTCTGGACTTAAGGTCTCACCATAATTGAGCTGAGAGTTATCCACATGCAACTGCATCATTTTCTCCAGGCAGCAGCTCACTATTGCCTTACCGCTGGCTGCCAGATAAGCAAGTTTCAGTGAGCTGAGATGCAGTCACTTCTCTGGTGTGCTGCATCACATCAGTCAGTGCCACAACCTCTGCCTCCAGTCAAGGTGACAGAATCAGGAGTAAAGGACCAATACAGTGAATAAAAAGGAGGCACAGGGAGAGGAGAGAATAATGCTAAAAAAGGTCTCAGACACATTAAGATTTTGATACGTGACTTAGCTTATCAACTGTAGCTGCCAAGACTAAGAACTCTTTTCTCCTACACGTTGCCATGATTGGGATGAAAAAAAGAGGGGTGAATTGTAGCTGAAAAGATCCTGCACAGATACCTTCTACAGCACAAATGTTGAGCATCAGTTTTGCCTTCCCTCCTAGCTGGTGACCCATAAAGATGTGGGTGGGTGTATAGGCGCATCCCATGTCTACTAAAATCCAGACTTGTTGGCGTAACAAAATGTTTAGCAGAACTCTTCCCTGTCCAGGCACTCAAAACTTTGGTCCCAAATGAGGCTTTACTGGGGATGACTCGAAGTACTCTTCAGGACGGAGTACAGCCCCTTTCACATGAAAGCATCTGCTATGGCTCACAGAGGCCCCAAGCGTATTTGCAGGTGACAGCACACCTGGAGCACTGGTAGGATATATGTGACAGCACACAATGTCAAAAGCATCTCTTTAAAAACCTAAGCAAAGCCATATACATAGCTCCCTGCTTTCATGAGTGCAGGTGGTCTGGAGCAATCATCAGGCTATTAATAATATTAATTTCTATAAGAGTATAAATAATTTGTCCACAGTACATCAATACATACTTTCTCTAGTATCCAAGCATGATTATTAGCTTCACATGATTTCAGCGTACTTGAAAAATATTAATAAAATCAAAATAGAACACCACTACACCATTTTTATATTCCCGTCTTGTCCTCACCCTTTAACACACCCAAACTCAGATCACCAGGGCATGCAAAGCACGGATGTAGGAAAGGAGGAGTTAATAGAAAGTGTGGAATATAAATATAGCACATTCAGAACTGTAAAGGGCCACAAAAATGTCAGTTTGCATGCACCTATGTCAGTGAGGGCTTCAGGAAGACCAGAAGTAGCAGTAGCAGAGATGCTTACTTTGTTGCTAACTCTGGGTTCACCCTCAACCCCCTTGTAGTCTGCAGAGTTGTTCAAAAATTTCAGAGGGCAGCCCAAGTATCCTCTTATTCCCAGCCACACTCACTGGTGGCAATCAAAGGACTAAAGCACTGGCCTGGCAGACGTACAGGCACTGCTGTCCCAAGCTGCAGCTGTGTCAGCTCCACTGAAGCAGAGCAACACAGCGTTGTTAAGTCTTGTCCAGGGAAAGGCACTTAATGAACCCACACCAGGGTACAAGACGCTTTTGAGTTGGCAGATCAGCCACGGCCACAGTGAGAGCAGACCACAGCCTGCCGTTTAGGGCTGGAACAGATCTGATTTCAAGTGACACACCAGCCCACTAATGGTCCCTCATCACCTCAGCGCTACTCTGTGGTACTATCCTCTGGTCCAGACACCGGCACGTGGCCAGGGCGAATAAAGCAGCACCTGAATCTGGAGGCTTCGGGGCTAAAATCCTCTAATACTGTTGAGATAAGATGCTTGCATGTTCTGGCTTGAATGGCTGGGATAATCCTCAGGCTGACCACAGGTTACCACATTTTCCTCTGTGGCCTAAAGTTAGAGTCCAGCTAAGTGAAAACAAGAATCTCAAAGCGCTGATCAAGTGGTTCTGGATGATTTGCGTCAGTTGTGGTAGTGAGCTACGAGCCCTTTGTTAGCTGTTATTCGCTTCAGCAGAAGGGGATATACACCCAAGTGTCATACAAAATAGCACCTCAGCTTCCTCAGGGTGGTGGCTCTGTGCTCGGATGCGAGACTTGCAGCAAAATACCCGAGCTGGAAGCACACATTTCTTTCTGCTGGACTCGCTGCGGGGGAAGCAGCCAGGCAGTCAGATACGTATCTAAATGTTGAGCTGTTTCCTAAATGAACCTCTCGTATAAAATGCAAAGTTGGCAAAGCACCTTTCTTACAGAAGGTACAGCATGGCATAGTGTTCACAATAGTCCATTTGGCATCAAATTTGATTATTACAGGAACAGCATCAGTAAAGGCAGGGTTGGTTTAACCACTTTCTTTTTCCAGAAACAATCAACAGTAAAATACTGCTAACTTAGAACTGATCTTCAGGCCTCATCGTCTAAGACAACACAGTTGGTACAGATCAGATGCCAGTGGTTTATAAATCAGAGCATCTCTGGAAAAAAAAAAACAACCCACCTTTCTCCTCCTTTCTTCCCTCTCCTCCAAAAGATCAATCATTCTCTACCGTCAGCAAAAACATACAAGACAAAGCACATGAGAAAAGCAGAAAGAGAGGAGACCTTCAGCATCAGAGTCTCTAGAAGATCAAAAATACAGTTGCTGCAAGTTTGTTTTTGAGGCTGATGTTCTTTTGTTTTTAGAAACAGCAACACAGATAAGCTGAGGCACCAAGAAGTAGGAAAATAAGCTGACACCTGAGCAAAGACAAAGGCTTCTTGGGCAATAAAATCAACCCCCACATCAGTATGTCTTTTGCTATTTTGTTTTCACCTTTGAATTTTTACCAATTACGAGTCCAAAAGTTCTTCAGTTACAAGTTGTGGACAAAGCACCATAGAGGCCAGGCCTTCAGCTGTACAGCCTGGCCACAAAACTGAGGCCACTGGCTGAGGTTCTGAGATATGAAATGAATGCAACTTGCAAACATACTTCATTTGTATTAATCTGTATAAGGTGAAGATAAACCGATTTCTTGCATGTTAACTCAGTTAACACATCTCCCGGATGAAAAGATCTTAAACTCCTTCAGTATAGATTTGCACTTGCTGTGCAAACAGAGCTAAACTGTTACTTAACAGTATTATTCAGGCTTCACAGTATAAACCCCACTCCTTCCCACAGTTCCATTAACTGCCTGTTCTGGTATCTAGTGCGCATCCTCCCCATCCTATCACAGCACTGCACAGGGAAAAAAGAGAATAAAAAAAGATCAGGCACAGGAAAACATCATTACACTTAAGAGCAGAAATGTCATAAAAGGCGCCAGACCTCACTGGGCTCAAAGATGGGGCATGTTAAAATCGAAAGGTAAAAAAGTGCTGATAAAAGGAAGGTAGGAAAAGAGCTGCTCAGAAGAGACAGGAGGCCATGTGAAATAGGACAACATTAAACTTAATAGAGCCTTGACTTTTGACATCTTTAGAGGCTGCCACTGAAGATTTTCCTTGCTGTTGGGCAAGAAAATTTGGCCATTAGACATCAGGCGTGACTTTACCATGACCATCCCCACACTTCACGTTTGTCAGCTGCTCACATCCCTCCTCTTAAAGCAATCTCAATAGATCCTTCTAAACATGAGATTACCCCCCAATCACTCTGATATGCTGAGGGCCCTGCATAATTCTGCTGGTTTTTTTCACTCTTTTGATGAAGCCATGTGGTTTCTTGTAGTATTTACTTCAAAATAATTCTCTATATTCAATAGCATCCTAATGGAAAATGGGATATATTGATTATTATTTAGCATTTTGAAAGTCTGAGACTGGAACAAGAAACTACTTGGGACTGTCAGCTGGAAGACAAACTCTTTGGGTCTAGATTGATCAATGATGGGAATACAGAAGAGTGGAATGCGACTTTGGAGATGCTGGATTCCTTTTACAGGCAAGTAAGTAAGGAGCCCTCAGAGCGGCATCACTCAAAAGCACCAGAATGGAGAAGAGTGTTCCATTTGCTGGGAGGTGGATACTGCAGTTATCTGAAGGCAGTGGAAGAGAATTCCAAAGGAGAGCACACATGGGAAGCAGGTTTGTTTGTCCCCTTCCCATGCCAGCTGTTAAGTCACAGGCACATGGTCTTTCCAACAGGAGCTGTACCGTCCCACAACACACTCAGCTTACTGGAAGCGATTCTCTACCTTCCCGCTTTCAAAGTGAATATTGGTTTGAAGAACAGAAACTATGAAAAACCATGAAATACCTTTTGTTTCCTTTTAAAAAGCTTCTATGATTTGAACAGCGTCAAGTAACATATGACTCTTTCAGCAGGAGATGCAGATCCTTCATAGTGAGAGCTCCATTCTGATTACTTTAGAGCTCATACATGAGATCTAGACAGCCAATTAACTTCTATCAGACTATTAGCATGGCAAGTTCCACTGCGCTAAACTGACGAACACAGCAGATCTTCTGTAACAACGCTACTTGCTCCTGAAAGATCCAAATCTGAATGAAAAACTCCACAGAGTGCCTTGCAAAAACAGTGCAGGATAACCAGACTACTTATCTAAGAGGCCCCAACAAATCAATCCTACAAAAACCCAAGCAGCTGAAAGCTCCTTCCTCCCACACAGTTAACATCCAGCCTCCCAGCTCCCACCAGGGGACTGCCAGGTGCTCAAGGTCATGATATCCAGATCCCCTTCTTCAGCATTAGCACCAATGCCAGACTTCAAAAAAAACCCAAAAACCCTCCAAGTAACAGGAACAAACCATCTCTGTTGCCATGCGGTCCCAAAGCAGAGGCTCTCATCTCTTCCTACAGCACATCCTCCTAATCTTTATTATTAACATCAAGGAGAATGCTGACTGAATTAAGTGGTGATGTACAATGAAAGCTGATCATATACCATAGTGTGTTGTTGTCAGTCCTGTATTTCTTCTCTTTCTAAGGCTACACGAGTGGAGGAAGAGTTGTGCTTTTATTCAGTTGAGCTTTTTTCACAGATGCTCCTCAGGGGGCAGTGGTAGTGAGTGGGTAAAAAACCTAAAGAAAACCAGCGCTGAAAGCAACACCACTGGTAGATTTGAAAATTTAGCCTGAGACAGCTCAATATTTTCAGATATTCAATAAAAGCACCCTGAGCTACATAATCTTTTAAAGCACCTTTTAAATAAATTATTGAAGTTCCAGTCAAAAGCACTTAAGGATGCCTCTCCAATTAAACTGGAGTCATAGGAGAATGGCAGAGGGAGAGAGAGCATGCAGTTAAGGGATGCTACACAGTGGAAGGCCAGAAGAACTAGGTTATGGACTACGAGTGGTCCTCTCCTTGCATGCCTGTACACCATACGGTGTTACTACAGCACACGATATGAGGACTCGGAATCCAGAGGCAAGTTCCCATCAGTTCAAAAATTAGAATGACCAGCACCATTAGAAAACTGAAGGTGACCTGGGCCCCATGGAGGATTCAAGGCAGATTCCTCTGTGACCAGCTAAGGATGGACAGGCAGTGAGAAGAATCAGAAGGACAGGAGAAGCCAGAATCTCTTTGGCTGGAGAGGTAGAATGGGGAGGAGGCTGCATTTATGAAGCAGTTTGTGAAGCAGCTGCTGCAAGATTTGGCTTTGGGGAAGTTGGATATTTGTGCTGCTGACGTAGGATTCAGGAGAAAGGGAGAATGGACGCAGCAGGAGTAGCTTCCTTGGCTAGCACCAGCAGTGGAAATGCTCCAAGCAGCTAGCACAGAGGGAAGCAAGGATGGGAAAAAACGGGAAAAAAAATAAAAAGAAGAAAAGATCTTCGCTGTTTATCTAAATTAAAAAGAAAAAGAGAATGGAAAAATAAAAAGAGGAGAGAGAAGCACCAGTCACAAAGAGTTCACAAGGCTTTTTTTCCTCCTTCCCCCAGCGTCACTGCTCTGGCTCTGACCTTCGGGGCCGGTGTCTCCGATGGCCTGTTGATTTCCGTGTAGCCACTGCTGCAGTGAAGCCGACCAAACAGCACAAGGATGTGGTGCCAAATTTGGCTGTGTCTAGCCAGTTTGGTGTTTCCGTCTTCAGGTACCTCTCAGCTAAATGCAGACTCATCACTACGAACCACAAGACTGAAGCAAACGCATCAATCCTCCGGAGCCTGCAATGCCAGAAAGAAACCAAACAAGACACAAGGTAAGAGTTTAAATCCCAATGAAGCCCCTTGGTTCTGAGGAAGGAGAGAGGAAAATGGGGAAAAGGTGGGGAGGGTACACAGACCAAGCTGGGTTTTTTTCCTCTCTCTTACTACAGTTATAACATTTGCAGCCCTTCCCACTGCTGTGTAAGTGCCTGAATCAATTAGTTCCATTCTCAGTCAGACTACAGACCTGCACAGGAAGCTTTTCATTCACAGGAATTCAAGCTTAAACTGAATGAACCAAGGCACAGATCCAAAGCAAGCTCTGCTGTCTCCAGCCAGCCAGCTGGCAACCCAAAAAATAACAAGGAGAACTGTGCCATCTAGTACTACATTTGCCACTGTGGCAAATGTTTATCCCCTGGCTCACAAACTCAAGAGAGGACAAACCACCTCCAACATTATGCAGTTTTCCTTTACGTGAAACAGAAGAGAAGAGCACACCCACCTGATCCGCCCAGCTAAGAACATGGCCAGCAGGCAGGTGAACAGCCCAAGGACAGCGACTGCCATCTGGTGATTCTTCCCATACGCCCATGCGGCGCTCAGGTTCTCCACCATCTGTTCTGGGAGCAGGCGGAGCAGCTCCCGCCAGCCTGCGACTGTCATGGAAGTGTCATTTTCCAAGCCTGCACACAAGGTTGTGCCAGTCCTGTTCTGAATGCACACTGGACCAGAGGAGGAGACCGGAGCAGGGACTGCTGTGCTAAGTGAGAAGGGGTTTCCTGATCCATACAAGGCCAACAGAACCAGGAATGCACAGCTGAGGAAGGCCAAGAACCGCAGAAAGATGACCTGAGCTGGTGTAGCTATTGAAGCTGAAGAGGAGGATGAGTATAAACTCTGCAGAGAAAGGGAGAAACACCTTGTCAGTAGCTGAATCAACTGTAGTAAGGTTTTGAAATGGTGCTCTATGAAACATTTCCAGACTGTATGGTTTACTTGACCGTTTTGTCCTTTAAGTCTTTTGAGTCTCTGGGCTGACACCACATGGGATGCTGTAAACTAGCAAAGAGTTACAGCAGAGCTATGAGCAGAAGCCAAAGTAAGGCAGCGCACTGAGGCAAGAAAGTGATCATAAATCACTTTGCAAGGTTCTTACTACTTCCCTCCCTCCACTTCCTGCACTGTACTTATAAATTGGCTTCCCTATCTCTTCTGCCAGTCCACTGTTCTTGTTATTCCCTTAGACTTACCTTCTGGCAATTGAACTGAGTGACGCCAGCAAGAGGAAACCTCAGACTAGCATCAGGAGAATCTGTGGCAACTATCCTGTGCTTGTCTACTGCCATGCACCCAAGCTCACAGAGTTCGAGAGCCCCAAGGCCACTGCCTTCCTTTCCCAGTAGCAAACCCAGGGGCAGAGGTAGCTGTCCGCACCTGCTCTCGAGTTCCCTCATCTGTCCCCTCACGTACCTGAGCATAATTCTTGTCTGTCTCACGGCGCTTGAAATGGTGGCTGAGCAGTTGTGCCCGGAGTTGCCGATTCTGATGTTTTATGTAATACTCCACAGCAGCCTGGCATGGACGGCACAGCTTGTAGGTCTGCTCCAGATGGTGCTTATACACCTCAATCTCCTCGTCGTATTTGCCCTGGTCAGAGAGGAGGAGAGAAAAACTAGGTGAGAAATGCAGGTCCCTCAACAGTTATCAAGCTTGCTACCGACACACGAGCAAGGCGTGCTTCCAGTCTGCAAACAACAGCTCCCTGGAACTAGGTTGGAATGGTGACTGAGCTGGAAGCCAGCCATACAACTAACTTCACATACAGCTGACCCACCCTCTAAACACCAGAAGAAACAAAACAGCCCTTGGAGAAGGCTGCTGTGGCCCAAGATCAGGAGGGTGAATTTCTGTGGCCCTATTTTGCTGTCTTTATTGAGACCTTATGAACTCAACACAGAAGATGAGACAAAAACCTAGAACTGCTCTTCCCCTCCTCACATGAGGGAACAGAAGAGGCCTGTTATCCCTTTGCACCACTGTGCTGGAGAAAGAGACAAGTTCCTTCCAAAATTCAGCCCCAGACTCTGAGGCTTCCACTGTTGGAAGGCTCTGGTGAGATGAGTCCATAAATCATTATTAACACTTGGAAAACCAGACAGTAAGTCTGCATTTTTCAGCATCACTACAGTGGACACGTCACTTATCATAGAGGCTTCTAGGGCTCTTTCACCTCCACTCCTGCTCTTTATTAAGATCCCTGTACTAAAAGCATACAGTTGAAAGCATGCAGCTTCTTGAGGAAATAGAGGTAGAGAGCTGCATTGCAGCTGCCCGAGGGGTTGCTGGAGCAGCTTCCTAGGCTCCATCTGCTGGAATCGAGAAGGAATGACACAGGCAAGGCTAGTAGCAGCCGGCTCACCCCTTAACGGACAGGCCAGCAATGCTGCGAGTGGCCACTGCAGTCATTGACACACATACCTAACCGTGCTGGATAACACGGTCCCATGTTTCTTAGCTGGCACAGACCCTGCAGTTCACTGAATGCCTAAAAAGGGGCCAAAGGCTGGTGTTACTTGAGCAAGTGGATAGGTCTGGCAAGAGACAGGGACTTGAAATAACACTGAGAAAAGGGAATCAGCCAAATTATCCATTCCCTAGGAGTCACCCTGATTAAACTCATTACAATTACATAAAGCAGATGGATTAGGCAACCTAGAAGATGAACTCCTCCCACTGTAGCTCACACTTAAAACCCCAAGGCCTGACCATGGCTGAAAGCTAAGGAGTGCAGCACTAAATTCTGAGTAAAACTTTGGGGAGCCATAAAACTGTGGAGAAACCCCACATCCTAGCCTCCACGCATATTAAGTAACGGCAAGGCCAAGAAGTTGCTCAGCAGGAAATCCTGCTGCTGTAATTGTAAAATCTCTTTGCCCTCCTAGGCACAAATGCCTAACCAGGGAGATGATGTGCCTGCACAGGATTCCTCTCCCACTCCCCTAGGAAGAGCAAAGCCCCACAACGAAGACCTCAGGAAAACCAAAATCTATTAAGGCTTTAAAGTGACTGCTGAGCTGTTGTGCCTGCCAGATCCTGTAACTACTCGAGTTGTAAGCTTCAACTTCCGGTGTCAAACTAGAGCAGGTAATTACATTCTGGCTTTTAAGTAGGATTAGGAAAATTTGCAACATTAATCAGCAGCCTTCTCTGCACTGCAGTGCCCCATAGTGCTTGCAAGGACTACTGGAGCATCATTTCATAGCACGCTGAGAAATTCCTCTCTCTCCTGCTTACTAGGCTGCAGCATGGCAGCATCTGTGAAGTCAGACAAAATAAATTACTACAGAGTAAATTAATCAGAGCAGGAATTGCAGATATATGTGCAGAAGTGCCTCGAACAAACGTTCTCAGTCCCTAACTGAACACCTACCTCCTCCCTTGGTGAGAATGAAGCCAGCTGTTTGATCTTCGTGGTTTGATGGTTGTTGCATTTCTTGCAAAGCAGAATTTGGCTGCTTACCCACTGTTGAGGTTTGGTAGGATCACAGAAAGTTGTGGCACCCGACACAACATGGTTGAGGTGTTCCATGTACTGAGCAGGGATGGGCTTGTTGTAGTCTCCATTCTGACAAGAAACAAAGAAGGCAGGTGGGAGGGGAAGCAAACATGAGATCATAAAATCAAAGCTATCCTCTATAACAAGATACCCTAAACTCTGTCAGGAGCTCTGCATTCACATACAGAATACAAGAAATAAACAAAACAAAAAGAAGACAAAATGCTTCAAATGCTCTCCCCCACCCACTGTTCTGTGCACCTAGTGCAAGCAGTTGGCGATGGTGGATTCTGACTTAAGACAGCCTTTGTTATTTAGTACCCAAAATGAAGTATTCAGCTCTTTCAAATTTTTAAAACCAGAGAATTGCTCCATATATTAAAAAAAAGATTCTTAACAGATACTGATGAAATTGTCAAGGCCCTTTTTGCCCTTTAAAGCAAGGGGAAATTTTGTTTTTACCATTCTATGTCAGCAGATCACATTACATGCGGACTCGTTCTTAAATTTGATCGATCAATCAACTGCGGAATTCACAGGTGCTCAGCACAAACCACTGGATAGTCATCTGCACTGGCCCTACATCATCTTAAATAAGAAACAGGGGTTTCCACCAAGCACTGTTCCACAGGGCATGCACCTTCCCAGCCACCCTTGGAAGAATCTGCCACAGTACCTCTTGGAATCCATTGTACTGCTCGCAGTTGGGGCAATCCCAGCAGTTGCGATTCCCATACGGCACTACTGTGTCCTGGTTGCAGAACCAGCAGTTCACTGTCACGTGCGTTGGCTTCGCCCTGTTAGAAAGGAAACATGCCAGGCATCAACATCAAATTCAGCTGATATAAAGGGTAGCAATGGCTTTCAGACAGGGAAATGCAAGAGAGGCTGGAATAACAACCCATCTTGCCATTCAGTATGTTCAACAGTATGATTCAGAGTAGGCATTTCAGCAATGAAAAGATGGACTATTAAAGTAGAAATGCATTTCTGCCTGATGCTTCTATCTCTTTACCCTGGGACATGCCAGAACTTTAACAACAACCTTGTGAATGACCCACAACACTGTTTTTCAGAGGCATATTTTGGGGTGCAAGTCCTCTCCATAATCAGCAGTATTAATACACGTGAAGGGTGCAGTAGAGCCACTGCTTAATATGCAAGATTCTGGGAAATGGAAGTTACAATCCACAAGAACTGCTTACCATGGTACTCAGAAACCTAAGAAATGGGTGCATGGTTACAGTTTCATCTGCTCTGCTTGTTAGAATTTTTTTCAGTGATAAGGGCACATAAATTATCCCAAGGTTCAGGCACAGTAAATGGCTGTTTCTTCACAGCTGTAGATACACAAGGAACTGAGGAATTTACATGTCTTCCACAGTTTCCAAGCACTGGAAATGAAGAGACAGACTAATGACCTGGATGCACAAGCCCCACGTTTTTAAAAACCATCCCATTGACAGTCACTGCAAGAGAAAGCTGTCATGTGGCCTCAGTGCAACAGGCTGTGACGGATGTTTGAGCAAAGAACGGCAGTGATCCGGCCCACCTGCCAGCTAAAGAAGGTCTGCAGATGTCTTGAAAGGGTGCAATACCCAAGAGGAAGTTTCCTGGCAGGTCAAGGCACCACAGCCGAGCTGTTCAGATTATCAGAGCAGCCCCAGTCATAGCTCCAAGGGAGAGCAATTCTGCAGGCAAGGCCCAGACAGCGAGTCGCCACAGCAGCCATGCAGACACACAGACCCGGGTGCCACGAGCCCTGTGTGCTGCCTAAATCATACGACCATGGAATCAACAGGATCATGTCCGGGTTGGAAGGGACCTCAAAGCCCATCCAGTTCCAAGCCCTGCCATGGGCAGGGCCACCTCCCACTGGATCAAGTTGCTCAAAGCCCCATCCAACCTCAAACACCTCCAGGGATGGGGCATCTGCTGCTCCTCTGTGCTGCTGCCTCACCACCTTCATCGAAGAAATGTTTTCCTAAGATCTCATCTCAATCCTCCCTGTTTCAGCTCAAAACCTTTCCCCCTCATCCTATCCCTGCACCCACTGATCAAGAGACCCTCCCCAGATTCCCATACCCCCTTTCAGTAGTGAAAGCTGCTCTAAGGTCTCCCTGGAGCCTCCTCTTCTCTGGGCTAAACAAGCCCCATTCCAGCAAGAAGACAGCTTCTAAAGCAGCAGTGAAAGTCAGCAAGCAGGGAGGCTCACCCGGGGCCTGGAATGCAAGTAACAGTGGCCTGTGCAAGGAAACCTTCTCTGCTGCTACAATATTCTATAACAAAACACCTTCCCAAGGCAGCAGAAATGTTGTCTGGCATCCTGCAACCAAAAGGGTAGGTGGTTTACCCCTTAGATAAGCTGGCTTCTCTCCCAGCCATCACCTTTGTAGCTGGACACCTACCATTAAGATTCTTCCCCACTCCCATTTCCACAGACCATGATCTAAAACTTGGATGATAAAATATCAAACCCTCAAGTGATGCTCTGTTTAAGTACTAATGACAACGATAAGCTTGAAATGAGGCACCAGAAAGAAGCCTAAAAAGCCAGAGTGCACAGAGGATTCCCTGCCAGATGCTGAAAGAAAATGGCTGGAGCTACTAGGGTGACAGATTCTCATCTCAAAATAGGTGCATACGCCCACAGCCCTCTTAAAATGAGTGTTCATTGCTGGACTCTCTTCACTGCCAAGGGGGCTCAAAACAGTAAGCGATCCAAGTTAAAAATATCACTGCCAAAACTGACAGGCAAAAAGTAAGAGTTTAAAGCAGACAGAAATCTAGGTCGCTAGTCCAAGCTATCCATGAGTTGCTCAAGAGCCAAGCAAACCACACGCCAGAACAGCCCTGTGAAGGATGGACAGCAACACCTGGTAGTGTTTCTATCACAGGTGTAAAAGCTATAAAAACCACAACGCACTGGCTTCAGCGTGTTGACAATCAGAATACAAATCCCACTGCACTGTAAGAAGCAGCTTAACTTGGATAGCAGGCACAACCTGAGCTCCATCCTCTGATGTAGGTTACTGCTCCATCCTCTGGCACTCATGGATATAAAGACACGCTACACTTCAGTCTATGTACCACGACAAAGTAGGTAGAAGCATTAATTTCAAGGATAGCACAGAAGTGGAAAGCACATGCCAAAAAAAAAGTAAAGCAAGCATGCTATAAAGTAAAAAAAGAACCAAAGCCCAACCCTATCTGAGAACTTGCTAATATCAGAGACAAAATCCTTCATACACTTGAGAACCTTCCATCTTTCTCCAAACAGGATTCCATCTCTCACTCCTCGGGCTGAGGAAGTGCTACCAAGTGTTAAACATGAGCCCTTCGTTCCCACAAGGTATGCAAAAGAAATTGCTAAATCCTAGCCTATTTAGGATAAGAAACAGTAATCCTTCCTGTTGTGATCCTATAATCTGTTGCCATAGAAATGTGTGTAAAAACTCAGAAGTTTCCAGCCTGCTGGATGCAAAACGAAGAAAAGATAAAAAAGTCACTGGATTCAAGAACATATAGGTAAGGCACTAACTTTCTAGTAACTGGGCAGGACTTTCAATTGGGGTCCTTTCAACTCCCAACACTCTCCACTATTCCCCATTTATACATAATTTTAACTTCACAGTGAAGTCCACACTTTTAATGGATTGCCAGTACAAGTCTCCCTGGTAAGTGCTGGTCAAGTCAGACAACTGATAATAAACTGGATTTCTAAATATTTTTATTTACATCTATTCCCCTTCTCCTTTATTACTAGGTCAGAAGATGAAGGTGTTTGGTTTCTGCATTCTTAAAAGAGGCTACAGGTGGATGTGCAGTTCTTCACTGGGTTACCCTCATTTAAAACAAAAAACAACTGTCCATTACAAGCATTTCAAGCAACATTCTTCATTCTGGCACAACTGCATTACAAAGCAATTATACCAATAGCTATGTGAACAAATATGAAGGAAGAAACACTCTAGGGACTCTTTTCCACAGATCAGTTTTGACAAGAACATCTGATTTGACATAACCAAGCTGCCAAATAAATGGGTCTGCCCATTTATTTGGGCAATAAATGGGTCTGCCCACCCAGACCCAAAGCTACATCTCCTTCTCCAGTGTGAGAAAAACACATCACAGCTGTTTAGATTCCAGTGGGCCAGCTACATAATAAACACATTTGCTCTGAACGAGCAGCTGTAGACAGGGTTGAAGATTCAGCCACAGGAGCTAATTTCTCGCACGGTGTCATAGGTTATAAAGCAGCCTATCCTTTCCCAAGAGCCAGACTTCGTGTCCTCTTCACAAGGAAAAAGACACCCAGTGGACCTGCACAGGGAGACAGTCTGGAAAACACTGGCCATGAGGACAAGATCCTCCAGAAAAGGTGCCTCTTTTTGCCACTCAATACCTGTGGCAGGCTCCTCAACAATCTCACTGCACAGCACTTCCTGAGCTCCTACCAACCACTTTTACAGTGAGCGATGGCTTGTCTCGACTTCACCTGTAGAAGGACCAGCCTCTGCCATCCCTGAACCCAAAAAGTCCCAAGAGAGAGATCCTCACAGGATACTCTATGTCAGCAGTGACAACACTTCAGTAGCTACAATCAGGAGGGCACAGAAGATGAATGAAACGTGGCCACAGCTGCTGGTCTGAACTCAGCAGCCAGAACTCCAACAGTATGTAACAAGCAAGCGGACAAGCTGGGATCTCTAAGAAAGATCACAAACCAGAGTTTTCCTACCTGGCCCAACATTATAAGGTTTAAGGAGTTCCTATGCATATCTAGACATCGAATCTTTTCTCTCTCCAACACAGAAAGCACAGTCTTAGATGCTAGCACAATTACAGTAACGTAACTTCTCATATCGACAGCTATTTCAGAGCTACTTTCCACAAGGTTTTTCTGAAATATTTTATTCCCCTTTCTATAACATGTGGCAAAGGTGTCTTACCAGGTATTTAACTGAACGTGGAGCGTAGTGAGGCTGTATCGTCACATTAACACCAAAAGCAAAGGCAGTATCATGCCTGTGTTAGGATTGCTCCCTTGTAAAGCTGTCCTCCTTGATTCATTTAACTCAGGCAAATTAGGAAACTGGATATCAGAATACTGTTGAAAAATACAAATCTGTAGCCCTGAAAAATTATCCAGCTCATCTCCTGAAAATATTTACAGCTCACCAGCCGTTTTCAAGGACTTGAGAAGAAATGTTTTCCGCTCCAGAGACCTTTTGATGAACTTCAGCAAAACAAATCCAAACCTCTTCCCTCAAAATACATGTTAGCCTCAACTGGGTCAAAGAAATGCTGCCTGCTTCACTGAGGATTGCTTTAGGCTGCTAGTATTTCTTAGCTGCCCTAAATATGCCCTAGAAATGCCAAGTCTTGTGTATGGGCTGATACACCACTACTTATATGGTTATATAAACAGAAAATTGTTAAGAGCAGACCTTAAGTACTTTATTGTGGATGTAGAAGCACGCCTCTATCCCAAAGCGTAAAACTTGACATGAACCTGAACACAATGAGCCCTTGCGAGTGCCTTTTTCTCCAACAGAAGCACTCAAGAGATGAGCAACCTGCTAATGTCGAAAGTGCCTCTGACTCCATACATCCCCACATTCATTTCAATCCATGCTACATTAAAGCCTGTCAAATAAGCTTTACAGATTTCATAAAAGGAATATCCCAACTTCCCACCTGACAGTTTTCAAACCTTGTTTTCTGTCGGTCTGTTTAAATCTGTTCTAAGGTCAGAAACGGTGCAATGGTGAAGCAAATGACCAAAGAATTCTGGTCCCTAATTAGTAACTCTGACTTCCATGAAATCTTCCCAAGTTTTGGCACTGCACTGACAGTTCTGGTATCACTCTCCCACTGCTCCCCTGCAACCATGCTTTCTCTTCCCAACCAACCAAGACAAGAAGGCAAATGTTCCTTTTCTCTGTCTCTAACGCACCAGAGACAAAGGAGGGAAAGCAGAGGGGGAACCAAGGGGAAAGAGAGAAAATGGGGAGAGCTAAAGGGAAAGAGGGAAAAGGGGGGGATGACCATGAGGAAAGAGAGAAAAAGGTGGGGAGGGTACCCAAAGGGAAAGAGGGAAAAAGGGAGGGAGGGAACCCAAAGGGAAAGAGGGAAAAAAGGGGGGAATGACCAAGAGGAAAGAGGGAAATGGAGGGGGGGACACCAAAGGGAAAGAGGGAGCAAATCAGGGGAAGAGAGAAAAGGGGGAAAGGGGGAACGGAAGGGAAAGAAGGAAAAGGAAGGGAAACCAAAGGGAAAGAAGAAAAAGGTGGGGAGGAACCAAGAGGAAAAAGGGAGAAGATGGGGGAATCGAGAAAGAGGGAAAAGGGGGGCGAGGGGGGAAACGACTGAGGGGAAAGAGAGAAAAGGCGGGGGTGAATCGAGGAGAAAGAGGAAAAGTGGAGGGGGAAACTGAGGGGAGAGGGAAAAGGGGGATGAAACGAGGAGAAAGAGGGAAAAAGGGGGGCGAACCGAGAAGAAAGAGGGAAAAGGCGGGGGGGGGGGGGGGCGAACCGAGGGGAAAGAGAGGAGGAAGTCAAGGAGAAAGAGGGGAAAAAAGGAGCGAGCCAAGAAGAAAGGGGGAACAAATCAGAGAAAGAGGAAAAAGGGGGGAACTCAAGGGAATAAACGGAAAAGGAGAAGGGGGCAAGGGGAAGAAGGAAAAGGAGGAGGACGGGGAGGGAACCACGGGAAAATGGCGGGGAGAAACAAGGAAGGGGGGGGGGGGGGCGGGGAGGGAAACAAAAGAGAAAAAGCACAAGGCAAAGCAAAATACAGGACCCCCCAGCACCCTCGGGAGCGGGGCAGCCGCCTCCCCCGGCCCGGGCTGCAGACAAAGACCCGACGGACGCCGCGTCCCCCCCCCCTCAACCCCCGCCCCGGTACCTCCTCGCCAGGCGGTAGAGCAGCAGCCCCGCGGCGGCGCAGACGGTGGCTCCCAGCCCCGCCGCTCCCTCCATGCCTTTCCCCGGGGCCGGCGGGGCCCGGCTCGGCTTTGTAGGCGTGCGGGGCTCCCCCCGGTCCCCGCCCCGCCGCGGGGGAGGCGGCCTGAGTCACGGCGCCGCGTGAAAGGCCGGAGTCGTGCGGGCTGACTCAGCGCGGGGGCGGCCGCCGCCGGGCCCCCGGCCTCCGACAACACGCCGATTTGCCCTTTTTCCCCTTAATTTAGACCCCGGAGCGGCACCAGCCACGACGAGGCTGCAGGCGGCACCGGCTGCCACGCCGGGAACAACGCGATTCTTTGCCTTCCCCCCCACCCCAACCCCCCAAACATTTTCCATACCAGGACCAACACGCTTCTTGAGCCGTTTTGCCTTAAACTTTACATGCTGGGAACAACACTTCTCTTCACCCTTTCCCCCCTAAATTTTCCATGCCCAGAGCAACACAATTCTCGACTATTTCCCCCTTAAATTTTCCATGCTAGGAGTGAACCGCTTATCGACCTTTTTTGCCTTAAATTTTACATGCCAGGACCAACACACTTCTTGACCCTTTCCCCTAAATTTTGATGCCAGGAGCAGCATGCTTCTTGACCCTTTTTGCCCTAAATTTTATATGCCAGGACAACACAGCTCTTTACCGTTTTCCCCCTGAATTTTGGTGCCAGGCCCAACACGCTTATTGACCCTTTTTGCCCTAAATTTTACAGCCTGGGACCAACACAATTCTTGACCGTTTTCCCCCCTAAATTTTCCATGCTGGGACCAACACACATCTCTACCCTTTCCCCCCCTACATTTTCTATGCCAAGACCAACACGCTTCTTAACCCTTTTCCCCCTAATTTAGATGCCAGAGCAAGTGCAGCCTTGACAAGTTTGCAGATGGCACCAAGTTCCCTGCTGGGATCAATACACTTCTTTATCCTTTCCCCCCTACATTATCCATGCCAGGACTTAACATGCTTCTTAATCTTTCACCCCTTAAATTTTCTATGCCAAGGCTAAGCTGCTTATTTACCTTTCCCCCCCTAAATTTTCCATGCTGGGACCAACCTGCTTCTTGACCTTTCTTCCCCTAAATTTTGATGCAAGAGAAGACTTGACATGTTTCCATATGGCACTGGGCTCCACGCTGGGGCCAACATGCTTCTTCACCTCTCCCCCCCCTAAATTTTCCAGGCCAGGACCAACACACTTCTTTCCTTTCCCCTAAATTTAGATGCCAGCAAGTTTGCAGATGAGATCAAGCTGAGCAGTATAGTTGTTGCCCTAGAAGGATGGGATGTTGATACAAGAAGTAGTTGCAATTACAAAAAGTGGAATACAAAGTGGGCTACAAAGATGATCTGAGGGCTGGAGCACCTCCCATACAAGGACAGGCTGAGAGAGGAGGGGTTGTTCAGACCAGAGAAGAGAAGGCTCCAAGGAGACCTTAGAGCAGCTTCCAGTACTTGAAGGGGACTCCAGGAAAGCTGGGGAGGGACTTTTTACAAGTGCTTGTAGTGATGGGATGAGGGGGAATGACTTTAAATTGGAGGGAGTAAGACTTAGATTAGACATTAGGAAGAAATTCTTTACAATGAGGGTGGGGAGGCCCTGGCCCAGGTTGCCCAGAGAAGTGGTGGCTGCCCCATACCTGGAGATGTTCAAGACAAGGTTGGATGGGGCCTCGAGCAGCCTGATCCAGTGAGAGGTGTCCCTGCCCATGGCACGGGGGTTAGAACCAGATGATCTTTGAAGTCCTTTCCAACCCAAACCATTCTTTGATTCTACAATTTTGATTTAAGCTAAAGTAAAGTTTCATCTACGTAATTGTATTCTTTGAAGGTTAGACAGAATGACCCTGTGATGTTTTCTTTCAAAGGGTGCTTCTCCAGACACAGTCCATTCTTTGGAGATCATAACATCTTGTGTTAAGTATGGCCTGTGCTGAACAGATGTGTCTTCTTCTATAACCACCTCTGTTTGTAGTCTTTATCTCAAATGCAAGGTCAGACAGAACTGGCTCCAAAGCTCCAAGTTAGCAAGATTTTTGACTGTTGGGAGGTTCATAACGACATTAAAATTAGACCCTGGAAAGTAACAGAATATGCATGATTTCTGGGAAGATTTATACATATGCATGTACGTGGGAAATACATTCTGAAACCAGCTTTTGTCTCGCTGCACAGGATTGATGGAGATCGCTCCCTCATGTTATCCAGGCCTGATAAATGATGCTTGCTTTCTAAAACTCCAAACCAAGTCTTAAGAGAGTTTATTTGCCAGAATTTTCAGTATCAATGTCATCCAAAGGGACCTGGACGAGCTGCAAAAGTGGGCTGTGTGAACCTCATAAGGCTCAACAAGGCCCAGGTCCTACACCTGAGTTGGGGCAATCCACAGTTTCAGTACAGGATGGGGAACAACACGATTGAGCCACCCTGCAGAGAAGGATTTGGGGTGCTGATTGATAAGAAGCTCAAAACTTCTGTGCCGTTTTGTGATACCTGACCAGCTTCACCTGGCAAATCATGTGCTGCACATCACACCTTGCTTCAGCCAAGGCACGGCACGGCACGTAGGGCAGGAATTGAAGTACAGGGTGGTGTGGGCAGCTAGTTACCTGTGGGCCTGGGGATGAAGGCTGCTGCTCTAGACTTGCCTTTTCTCTGGACAGACTGATAAACACCATAGTTTCGCAGAAAGCCCTCAGGTCTCTGAGGGGAGCAGTTCTCAGGTCAGACTTGCTCAGATGCTCTCCCCTAGGAAGCAAAGCAACACCCATTTATGCTCTGCCCCTCTCAGCACGCGCGGCTGGCATTTACTCTTCTTACAGAACTGGAAACAGTTGGTGAACTGACAGCCATGCCCTGCTGTTACATGAAGGTAAGAGGAAAGACCTGTCCAAAATACGAGACTGACCCTGCCTCAAATTGTGTAGCTGTTTTCCTGGTTAAAACAAAAAAAAAAAACAAACCCAAACCAACCACTTAGCACAATAGACAGAACAGCTTAAAAATCAGAACCAAGTTGTGTCAATGTCATGCTTTTAAAAAGCCATAAAGGGAAAAAGCTCTTCAGAGACAGATATTTGTACTAGAAGTAAGCTGTAATTTGAATGGTTGGGGTCTTAACTGTTCCATTTCTATCTCCACAGATTAAACCATGGAAATCAAGTCTATGGAATAATTTCCTCTTGATAAATGCAAGGGGGACATAATTTTTTCATCTCTCTTCCATTGTTTAGCTCAATTATTTAGGGATTTGTGAGGCCAAATGATAGGGAAAGGAGGAAGAACCACCCAGTTGTTTGGCACATTAAGCACTTCTGCAAATCCTCTGGGAATTCTGTACTCGGGAGCTTGTCTATTTTTTCTACAGAAGTCCCTCCCTTCCTATCAACTACATCTGTAGTATCAGTTCAACCATAGATGCATTGTTTACCAAGAGTTTCCTCCTTAAAGGAGCTGATGAGGATCTTATGCAAAACAACTCTAAATCACAGTGAGGGGACACAGTTACAGTACAAACATGTATCACAACCATCAGTAAATGCAGATAATTTTGAGGGATATCAAGGCAACTATGGACACCTAAAGGGAGGCAGCAAATTCTCCCCTCTGGAAAGGCTTATTCCATACTCGGTGACATCAACAGGTTTGCTCACAGAGCATCGCCTGTAATTGCTCATTCTTTGCAGGGCTAAGAAATCAAGGGATGTGAACTTTTAAAATTCTAGTAGAGAGAGGAAGGAAAAAGGAGTAAGTTATACTAATTCAGAAATTCCATTAGCTCCTAATAGAGCTTATTAACTCTCTATCAAATTAAAACTAATTCTGTCAGGGTTGGTAGCAAAGCTTAAAGAACAAAAGCAAAATATCTAGCAGCCCTGATTTTCCATTAGATTTAGGCAAAACAAAAATTTGTTCGCTTCCTCTTGCTTTCTTCTCTTACCAAGTCCAAAACTCCTCAAGAGGGTTTGAGCTCCCTCCCCTCATTCTCAAAAGCTATCAGCAGTCTACACATTTGACTAACAGCGCGCTAGTCTACTGTACGTACAGATGAGTACTAATTTAAGAAAGCAAATCTCAGAAACTGTTTCAAAGTAGCAGCACAAGTGTCCTAGTTCTCAAAAATAGAAACAGCACTGCATGATATGACAGTTTAGACTCCTATAAAGAGATAAAAGCTTTTGCTGCTTGTGGTCTCCATAAAAAGAGCCTGCCAGTTTTTAGTTACTCAACTGCTTCCTATTTTAGTTTAGGGGTAATGCGATACGTTCTTTTCAGTAAGACATAAAAGAAATCAGTTATTTTTGCCTCATAATGAGGTATACACACATTCTACCCTTTTTGCACTATGCTCTTCCATCACAATGATGTCAAATATGACCTCAAGTACCAGCCATCAGCCAGGTTCTAACGAGGACAAACGGGAAGGTTTGAATCTGGTTACCAACCCATTATTATTGCTGCAACACAACACTAGCCTGAAAACTTTATCTTACTAACACCAGCCCTACTCACTACTAGGCTGTTGCTTAAAGCTTTTCGGGATCCTTCCAAGTCCAAACCTCTGCTGTATGTGGTCCTTGAAGTCAAAGACGTCCATAAACACTTGTTTACGCTCAAGAACGCTACACCTGCTCAAATCATGAGAAGCTCATTGTTCAGTTGAACAGCAGGGAAGACTGAGGCTGGGCTCAAATGCTGCAGTGCTTGTCTCAGCTGTCAAAGCAAATGACACTAATGAATCAGAGAGCACAAAATAGCCAAAGCAAAACACAAATCTACCCCTCTGAGTTCTAAAATATTTTATCTTTCACTATCAGTAATTATTCATATACAATACTTTAATTGCAAGGTATACAAGCGGTAAAGAGACTACTAAAATTAAAAGGGTATTCTAACATTTATTCGATCTGAAGTATGCAGAATGTGACTTACAACTCAAAGTCAAGAACTGCATCATGACTACTCTTGAAGAATACCCCTTTGCTATTGTACCTTTGAAAAGGAATGCAGATATTATATCTATATGAAACATAAGAATGGTTCAATTGGCTGCACTAAGCTGGCAAATCCTTATTTCCTTCAGTAAGATATCAAGTAATGACATAAAGAAACTATTTACATAGCTTGTGGATTTTTTTTGGTATTAACAGTGCTGCGTCTGTGAGATAAGATAGTATCTCATTTCCATCAGAAGCACTGCTCCACAAGGACATCAGATCAAGAGGAACGTATTCCTGAGTATCACGCTGTAAAGCAGAATCCAGAACTTGATTTATCATCTATAGCATTTGGGACCTATCTTATCCTCTCTTCCGCTCTCCAGACCCCTGGCACTGAAGGAAGCCATAACACAAAAAAAGCCCACAAAAAGTGGAAATGGACTGAGGTCAGGGTATGTGACCAAATTACTGCATCTCAAGGAATTTCTGCAGGGCAGCCAGGCCACAATCTCTGACTGTCCTCACGCTCTCGGTTCTTCACAAAAGCAAGGTCTAAAAGCCAAGTCATGGCAGATCTGCTTAGACACAAGAGCATGAGCACGTTTTACAAATGCATAGGTGCACACAGTACTGTAATTAAATACATACTAAGAAGCCTCCCACAATCATATTCCAGCAAAACTGCCAATGTAAGTGGCTTTTCCAAGACATTCTGGTGTGTATATTTTATATCTTCAAAAGAGTTAAATGTACTGCAAGATTGTCCTACTCGAACACTCCAGGATGTGCACACAACAATGAATGATGCACCCTGAATAAACCAGAAGAACTCTCAAAGATACTTGGGCATTAGGCTGCTACAGTGCTAAAAAGTGATGCGACTCCAGCAGTAAGAAGACAAAGTTTGAACTTTGCAAACCAGTTCTTCTGTTTTAATACGGTTTTAATGAACATCAGTCCAAGAGATCACTTGATAGTATGAGGTACATTCCTTGACCACATATGGCTGTGCTTAAGGAAATGGGACAAAAATATACTTAAATTAAATAAGTGTAATTTAATTTAGTATCAGTTTAATTACCATTAAGTTAAAAAAAAAAAGTTATAATTAACTATTAACGTTAATGACTTGAGACCTTTCAGAAAAGGTGAATCCAGAAGGAAATATCCAGCAGGTGGTCACAGACTTGTAGTTTTTTCCACCAGCACTGCCACCTGCACCAGTCTCTTAAAGGACTACTTGTTCAACAAAGAAATTGGTCTACAGTCTGTAACAGCAGTCTTGTCTCTGCTACTTTGCATGATCTTCTAACAGATACACGATTAGCTCATAGGTGGACAACACAATGGCTGTGTTGGGTATCTGCCGGATGAGCTGGGCAAAGAGTCCTCTATAGAAGGCAAGGTAGCCTTCTTCACGTGCTACCAGACGCGCTGTCTGAATGAAAGCCTTGTATTTAGTGCCTTCTTCTCGCAGCCGCGTCCGTATGACCTCTGCAGAAAAGTAAAACAGAGCCCCAAGTTAACAAAACTCAAACCTTTCTATTGAGAAACATATTATTACCAGGAAAGTGTGCAAAACCCTGGGACATGAAAACCTTCCTGTACCAATTGCCTGTCAGTACTTACAGCCATGGGATGCCCTTCAGGCAAGAAGAAAAGTTAAAGACAAGCTCTTTTTCGTGTGGAATAGATGGATTATTTCCTCATTCAAGCTACTACAGAACTAAACGCTTCACTAATGCTCACATAACCAATATTGCTCTTTCTGTATAACATAACATTCACTTCTATGCAAAAAAACCCACTGCTCAGACAAATGTTTCCCATTACTTGATCACAGAATCCCAAAGGCTGCGGGTGCTCAGCTAGACAAAGCTACTAGTAAGAACAGAAGCATTAGGCATTCAGTTTATTTTAGGTGTTGAGTTGTTTTTAAACTAGGAAATGCCAATCACCAACAATATGGCTAAGTAGGAATGATGGGACCAGTAGTGACAATGCCAATGCCTACGCCATGGTAACATGTATTTGGCCATCCAAAGAGAATTTTACAGCCCTAACTCAGTCATTCATCTTGGATTACAGACAACAGCTGTTCTACTGCAGTCTTAAATGGAAAAGTTAACATACCATGTGGATAAGCAATACAAGAGGCACAGCCCTTGGAAACAGCAGCAGCAAACATCAGTCCAAAGAAGTTTGTCGAGTTTCTTTCGGTCCCGTTAGGAGGAGAAGGGGGCAGCTGCACTTCTTTTAAGTGTTTTTTTAAACTTTCATAAATAGCAAAGCAGATAATGGTCTCAGAAATCCCAGCATAGGAGGCAGTCAGGCCCCTGTAGAAGCCGCGGATACCTTCTGTCTGGTAAACGTATCTAGCGCACTGCAAAGCATTCATTGGTTTTGAACCCCTGACTCTGAAAAAGAAGCAGAACAGAATATATAATAAGCTCAGAAAAGGAATTAATATTAATAAAAACCCCCATGGCTTTCAATAGTTTTTATAACAACAGAAGTGGTTCTATGCTAAGTCTTACTCCAAAAATCTTGTAGGAAAGCTGCGTAGAGCAGGACAATCATGCTAGAAGTGCACACTTGGCTGTTCTAATTCACCAAGACATACCCATAGTAATTTTTTCAGCTCAAGTTCTCTCTAGTCTGTCACAGCTCACAGTGATGCATTGAAGAGACACTGCTTTGTGTTAAACTAGTAATTCCATTTAAAGCCACCCTCAGCAGGCTAAGAGACAGATCTACCGCATGAGAAATGATCCTTCATTTTAAGAGGCAGCAATCAGTTCAAAGGTGCCACCTTGTGAAGTGCTAGAATTAGGTCTTACCATTTATTTATAAGTTGTGGTGCCTTAAAGGATCTTTCTTATCTGACCTAATGAGTCCTTGCAGGAAAGAATTTCCATTCTAAACAGACACACTGTTAGCAGAGCCCCTCATTGCTTCGATAGCCACCAGTGACTATGCATCACTCAAGTAAAAGATATTACTGTCAAATCCCTGTCTGTCTTCAGGAGGTATGGTTAACAGTAATAAAATGCTGAAGGAAGCACAATGACATTAAACCACTGCCACACATTCCTATTGCCTCTAGAATGTTTTGTGGGAGTAAATCAATGTGGTTTCATGACAATTTAACACCATCACCCTTTTCTGTTTACAGCTACCTGGCTGTGCATCAGTACCCCTGGTTTGTTGCAGTAACACACGCGTCTGTGATCGAGGATCAGTACAAGTGACGGTGCCAAATGGGACACAGACTGCAAGCTCATGCTCAGCCTCCCACAAGCAATTCTGACCTTTCCATAGCCTCTATTATTGCTGGATCAAAGCACTTTAGTCCTTGATATATTTATTCTCAACATCAACCCCTGAAGTACAGAAGACTCAGTAAGCAGGATTCAGAGGGAAAATTAATGCTATGTCCAAATTTACTTAAGATTTACAGTGAAACCAGACAGTGAACCTAACTCAGCAACTTCCATATCCTCCTCAATAATAACTGTGCATCACACTGAAGCAGGACACCCTAACCTCTAGTATGACCAGGCAGATGCATGGTGGCTTGAAAGGTGGAATTGACAGTCAGGGAAAAAAGTGGGCAACATCTATTGAAATACAAAAAGCTACGAGTGAAAACGTGTAAGTTCAGTGTCCCAGAGGCTCCCTTAGCCTTTCAGTGGCATCCAATCTCCCTCAATCAGTAACTTACTTCCGTTCCAGTTGCATTCTGGTTTTCACCATCCATATAGGATTCATCAAGGAATTTGTGATAAAGGCTGAAAGAGAGAAAATAAAACCAAAAGTATAGCTGAATCCAGGCTGGAGTATTGCCATGGCAAACATGAACTTAATAAACTGTGCAGCGAGACAGTTCTAGTCTCTATTCAGAGCTTCCAAAGGACATGCAGGTGCGCAGCTTACAATCCCTTTCTTGCCAGAGAACCAAGCCTTGGAATTTCTTTTGGCATTCTTCCTTCTGCACCTATCTTAATACATACTTCTTGTTCCTCAAGACTGCTATCCTACCAGATACATTACTTACTGATGGGGTTTTAGAATAATAGATAAAAGGAAACCTGTGGGGAACATACACACATATTAATCTCCTGTTTTCCCCAAGGCCCTAGGTGGTGCCATCGAGCCATCTCAGTAACAGAATCTACCCAAAATTACAGGGTTAGTTTGGGACAGATTATTTTAATGATCACTCTGGTGACTGATGCTTGAACTAGTGAATCTCTTCTGCAGTATTTTACCTACAAGAATAAAATATTGCCCCGTCCTGGTAGGAAAGATACAATATCCTAAAACATTTTGGCTAAAATAATATCAAAAGTTTGCTGGTGTCAACTAATATTTTTTTTCCTTACATTCAGAGGCACTACCACAGCATTACAGTTGGAAAAAAAGTTAATCCCAAGTTAGTAAATGACTATCTAGAAATAGTTGAAAGCGTTGAACAGGGAAACAGTTCCTCTGTAGAGAAGGTAAGTCAGGAGGAAGGAAACTCCTGGGATCACAAACTTCACTCCTGTGAAGTCTTTCTCTGGCTTCCTCCAAAAGTTGATTCTAAAACGCTACCTGTAACACTCAAAGGGTCACCGTCCTTTAGAGGCAAGGACATCAGGTCACGCCACTATTCAGTGTTCTGTAGCCGTAATATTTGGTACAGAGTTTCAAGTCTTCGTATTAAAAATCTTAATTAAAAAGACAACCAAACATATGTCTATACCAGTTTCACCTGCTTCAGCAACTGAAGATCTCCCTCAATAATGAATGAGGGCAAATCATAGAAGTGTCAAGTCTGTTGACAGGCATGACAGAATTAACACTACTCTAGCTCATTCACGAGGGCGCTATTAGACCTACGGGAAGTGCTGAGGCAGAAGAGCGTTGCTGCACTGTCTATTGGATACGTTGGCACAGATTTCAGGTAAAGCCAAAGCAAGCGGGTTTCCAGCCCCACCAGCATGCCAGGCTCAGAAATTAAGAGCTGCAGGCTTGCACAAGTTACACAGCAGGCCACTGCCAGCTGATGCAAACCATACCTAGATGCATTTCTCTATCAGATTAAGTCCTACATTCCTCTTTTTTACCTCCTGAAATACTTGATGTTTTGAAAAGATACTAACGGTTAACTATAACTAAATTACAGAACAAAAACATGCAATACCTTTATTAGTAACTCTTTGGATGACACCAACCTTAACTGTTTAAGCTGGATGGTACAGAAGAGCAGAATTCACTTTTTAAGTAATGCTTTGAAACACCACCTTAAGCTTTTCAGAGAGTCTGTTCCTTCACAGTTGCCAAAGCAAGCTTGCTAAGTACTCTTGTCTGTTTGTTTCTGAGAGAACAGGATGTTTCCAGCCTCATAGATTTTATTTTTAAATAGTCTCTGAACTCTGGCTCATTAGGAGTGCCTGTTACACAGTGTTGTTTCAAGAACTCACTCACCTCCCCTGATCTCACCCTTTTATGGAGAATGTAGCTGGATATATCTCTTTAAAACAGTATCTTCCTATACTTTGCTATAGGTTCTAATGTATTTTTGGCATATACAACCTCCAACATTTTCAGAACGCCCCACAGCCTGGCCCCTTTGTATATATTCATATACCACAACTATCCAGAGCTGTCAGTCAAGACTGGTCTATTAGCTTAGGTCCTGTACGGACACACTGAAGTCCAGTCCCCAACTTAAGATTCATTCTATTGGTTTCCTAACTATTGAGAGAGACAGAAGTAGCTTTGGAGCAACAACAGCTCGGAATAAATACTTTAAAGAATTAAGGTGTATCTCTGAGCTGCAGGTACCAATCCACGTACTGCTTGCTATTGGAGATGGGCTAAATGCTGGGGTATTGCTGCACATCACATGGAAGATAAATTACAGGTACGCACCTGCAGAACCTGCAGAACAGATGTGCACAGTGTTGCTGTTGGGCACAAAAATGCCATTAAACCGCTCTTTGGCTTTGGAGTAACATGCAAAGTAGACAGCTCTGTGGAGGAGTTGGGGGGAGAGGCAGAGAGAGAAGAAAAACAACATAGTACATACAACATCAAATTAGACATGTTACTATTCCCTCTCCCCAAAACCCAAGAGTTTCTCTCCCAAACAACTTCCACATGACTATTTCCATCTACAATAACACAGCAGGTTTCTTTCTGCCCTCCTTACACTACAGTTCCACTACCTGAATTGACAATCCCAGGATGGAAACATTTTACCTTCACATCAAGTTTGAGAGGGGAGGCAACACGATCTCGCAGACAAAGCAAGTTATATTGGATACCTACATCAGCTCTGGCATTAAACGCACTTTGTAAGCATAGGAATGTCACTTTTTCACCTGGAACCTTAAGTTTTCCATAAGTTTGTTGAGCACATAAGCAGCACTTCATGCTTTAAACATTTAACTCTGGACTGAAATGAAAGGGTTTTACAGACCTCACATCCCTACATAATGCATAGGAACACAGGAAGCCTAGAGCATCTGCAACAGTCAATACAATGAGTAAGAAGCTGTCTGAACTAAGTACCTACATCTTCCAGCGTTACACAAGTGTAAAGCAGACTGATAGAAGTATGGTATGGATACTGCGCAGTACACGGGCACAAATCTCAGTTTGTACATGGGAAAATTTTGTGATCTGTTCATTTGAATCACAAATGCACTACAATATTTCGCTTGGTACTATGAATGTGTCTTTCAGCAATAGTTTAACTATTTACCTTGATGGTGCAACTCCAACCAAGTTTGGACCCAGCCCTCGGAATAGTGACCTTGGTCCTTCTTTTTCTAGAATTGACCTTAAAATAAAAACAAACGAGGGAAAAAAAAAAAGATAGCCTTTAGGTTAAAAGTCATGCTTCCTGTTGCATCAGACAGTCAGTAAAAATAACTGTATGAAACCTATAAGTATTAATTTTGAAGCTGTTAGATTTTAAGCTATATAATATACTTGAAAAAGAGCAGAGTTCCATGCTACTGAATAAAAGCCACTACACCAGAAAACTTCAGGGCGCTACAGGCAAATGTGTGTCATATGGCACAAGGTTATGTTTTAACTTCCATTCTTTGAAAGCTGTCTGGAATTGAAGTTTCATGCAGAATCCAATGATAATTGACTCTGATGAACAAATACTTTTGGCGTTCTCTGTACCTAAGCAATTCAGGAGTTTGCTTCCTTCATAGAGACATGAAAAAAAAGAAATCCTTTTCCCTTTCACAATTACCTACTTGTGGTTTTTCCCCCAGAGAGAAAGTTGAATGTGTCAACTGCATGACAAGCTATGTCTTCCCAGGTAGTTCAGGGATATCTGGTTTACAGGGCATTCAAAAGAGTTCACATCATCTTTCAAAGTCTACTTCAGCTACAGAGGTACTGCTGTGAACCACTGTCAGGACTGGACTTCATGATCAGGTCAAAGCACGATGACCACCAAATGTTGCTTTCCTGGAGTTCTGCAATCGCTACAGCCCAGGCTTCCAAAGGCATTTCTATCTGTCTTCCCTCACCACTTAGAGGGTGCACTGGGCTAGGGCTTCCCTCAAGAAGATAAAACTGTTTGGGCAGCTTGCCCACGAGCTGCCAAGTTCTGTACAATACCATACTGATGCACCTCATTAAAAAAGACCTTCCTTACAAATTCCTAGCACTAGGAACAGCAGATATATTTGTAAAGGCCTGAAACAATACCCAAACACTAGTGAAAAGTCATGTACTTGCCAGTGAAAGCCAGGTAGTCCAATAATCACTGGGTTTCAGTGTACCATGTGCTAGGCAGCAGCCTTCCTAGCTGAACTCACCATGTGAAAACCATGCAGGACAATCCAGATAACACCAGGACTACATGGCCAGTTCACATGTACCTGTTGGAAGTGCCAATTTTTCAGAAGTTGCTTTCTAGGTCATTAGCACTGTTGGGAACATTCCCCACAGATTTCAAACCCAAGCTCATTAGACAAAAGATATAGGAGCTTCTGAAACTCTACTTCTGCATCAGAGTTGAACTTTCTCTGTAAACTTCAGGGCTGAGTGTCTCCAAGGAGACAGATCCACTGACTACTTGTTCTTTGTCACTTAACAGTCACGACTGCAGATTCCAGCTGAGGTGACTCATCAGAATCTTAAATGGATTAGACAAAAACAGCCTGTCCTTATGGAGAGTTTTTTATTCAGCAGCAGGCTTAACCTGCCCTCCAGAGTACCTACTTTCTTGCTATTTACAGCAGTTAAGGTGCTTTCATACTCATCACCTTTAACTCTTACTGAACAATTTTCTATGTAGGGTTTTTTAGCCATACCATTTTCCCAAGCCAGACGGCTCAGGTCATATCCAGTTTGGCAATGCACTCATGACTAGGATTCAGAAAAAGATGGAAGAGTAAATGCAAGAGACTGCACTTCACTTCTTAATAGCATTATCCATTCTTCAGAGATGCTCCCTGTAAGGGAATGCCAGCATAAATATTTTCGCTCTCAATTCTCAACCATCTGAAGGAAACAGGTTGAAAACTTGGTGATACAGGCAGTTAAGCAATTCCTGACGTGAAATGAAACTGAGATCATAGTCACAAAATTTAATGAGCTTAATAAATGTATTAAAAAGTGGACCCAATTTTAAACCATTTCCTCTCTCCCCCTAAAAAAGACAACCTCAGAAAAAGATGGGCCTTAAAGTTTTCACTTCCTTTAGTTAGAGCTGCCTGAAGTCCAATCCTGCAAGCTGAAAAGATAGCAAGGGAAAGGAGGTGAGAATCAAAGGCAATTGGCAGTGCCTTACGTTCTCAGTCACGAATTGCTCTAAACTCACCTCTGAGTAGACAAAGAAAAGTTTGGCAGGGGAAAGCAGCACTGTTTACAACACAGAAACTCAAGTCCTGGAACGACTCTAGCCAGAGAGCTCTGCAGAGAATTTGAATTAGCACTGTACTGTTATGTAAGTGCGCAGCTTCTCCCCAGGCAATCTGCCAAGCATGCTGGCCTTACATAAAATCATTCAACGTGCTTCCCTATTCATTATTTTCTTTGGCATTTCTGCTACCTGATCTAAACAGGACCTCTCTGCATCACCCTCGGGTGCCCGCTGATCCAAACAAACTCAATCCATTCGCGTGAGGTTCAAACCATAAGTTTATGGTGCTTTGATAAGAAATGCAGTAGAGATTTGGACTTCAGAGTTGCTGGTAAAACTATCCAGCAGTTGTAAGCTAGATCATTCTGCATTTTCTCTTCTTTATGAACACAGATCTGGAAAAGGAACAGCTGGAACATCAACTGCTGCAGTCTGAGCCACACAGGTGGCTTTTAACAGAGATCAGAGGTAACATATGTGCAGATAAGGACTGATGCATAATAATAATTGGCAAAGACAATATCTAATAGCAAACAGAGGAGAGGTCATTAAGTCAGATATAGGTCATTAAGTCAGATACAGCTGAGGAAAAGATAAAAGCCTACAAGACTGCAATTAGATGTTACACTTCAGCAAGACTGCTTTTCCAAAAGGTGTCCTTCCCCCGCTCCCATAAGTTTCAGTTATAGGTCTCCCACACAAAACAAGCAAAATTTAAAATAACATGGGAACACAGAATTCTGGAGGTCATCTGGTTCAAACTGACTCTCAAAGCAGGGCCAGCTTCAAAGAGAGATCAGGGGCTGACAGGCATCACTACGTGCAGAGTCAGAAACCCTGCTACAGAGCTGGTCCATTAAGGTGAAGGAAAGGCTATGGGCTTTCATTTTCATCTGACCCTCTAAAGAGAGCATTTCAAGGAAGGAATTAAAACTTCTCTCCATCAAACCGGTAGGTAGCACAGGCAGCAACAGCAACGAGTATCTCCACTAGCTACTCAAAGCACACTGAGAATGGCTCTAGGAAAAAGGAAAAGGAAGTGTATACGGCTTATTCAGTCCCTCAATCATTTGCAAAGAACTGGTCCCAGCTAGTAAGCATTACCTGTTCCAATGCTCAAAGGAGACAGTAAACACGACTGTTCCCAGTAAAAGACAAACTTCTTAGTGTGGAAAAAGAGAAAAAGCCCTTTCTTCGAGAGTATTTTCTGTGGTAGTTCCCATAAGTTAAGGCATATCAAGAGTTTACTGGATGCCCTGTGTATTGATCCCCAGAAAGTCGTAACTACGAAAAAGCCGAAGCATGAGATGATTTAAAAATAACACCTGCCAACACTTCTTCAAATCAATTCACCATGAAAAGTTTCTAAGTGGTGGAAACTAATTTTTGTGGAAATTCAAAGGAACACTCAGGAGTCTTAAATACACGTTCTTTAAAGAATAATTTATCTTTCTGCTGCTGAAGGCAGAAGCCCAACTGACATGAATCCTTGCAGCACAAGTCTGGGGAAAAATGTTCAGTCTGTGTTTGCACAGAGGAGCTGAAACTCAGATCACTGGTGTCAAGCAATATCGAAGGACAGGAGGAGGGGTACTCACTTGAGAACACTGAAGAGCCCGGGTGATACAGATGTTGGCCTGACCACTCCTTCACCACTGATGGTCCCCAGCTGGACTTGTGGGTAGTAGACAGCCCGGAAGGCTAGTTTTGAAGACTGGAGCCTGGTCTTTATGACCTCTAAGGGACATGTAAAGATGGCACCAACTGTTCCTCCGCATCTGTAAAATATAATTCAAACAGAAAACAGAGTCAGTAAAACCCAGCTGCACAGATATGTCAAATCACAGCATGGCATATCAACAAAATCTGAAGACTTGTCTCTAGTTGCTCCATGTTGTGGACAAATTATTAGGAAGCAGGACAGTTTGGGCATTAGGCAAGGCAGAGTGTTCCCAAGCTCTGGGTAAGGGAAGAGAAAGTTAAGAAACTGTTACAATGATCAGGTGTAGTGATAACATTGGTAAACATAAAGATGATGCCCAACAGTAACAGAAAAACCTTGACTGACCACCCGTTGGTCCCGTGTTCTGCCAGGACTTGGAATTCTGCCTGTAAAAACTTTAGAGGCATTCATGTTTCAGAGGTTGTTGGCCTAAAACAGACATACACTTGGATGGACTTTTCTGATGGGAAGCAGGAAGCTGGCAGATGAGAACAAGCCACTGGGGATTAGGACACTCTAAACTAAAAGCACAGCAATATAATTCTCCACCATTTCAGTACTTATGATTAAAAGAGTCACGTACAGAAGCAGCAAATATCAAAACTACACTAAGTAAGGCTATTTTAAAAACAATAAGGTGTATGCATCCTAATTTTCATTTTAATCAGTGATCTAGAAAGTGACTGGACAAACCATTTCTCTCCCTGCTGCTGTTCCTCTTAGGTAATTGAATGTCTCTTCCATCAAACTTCACAATTAAACATAATGTTAAGGTTTGCTAAAAGTCACTACATCTAAATTTTATTACTCAAACACATTGGGATTCAGGAAGACTTAACGTAACATTAGGAGAATTAAAGAATGGAAAAAAAATATGCAAGTTGTAGATGCATACTAGTTTATAAATGCTTTATCCAGTATACCTCATCTTGCTGGCTGAAACAACATGTCTTATTTCAAAGAGTAGACACTCCATGGGACATCCAAACACAGACAGTATAAGAGTAAGCTTTGCTTTCACCCCTTTTAAACTGCTGACTGCTGAATGGAGTCACAAAGCTACTACACATTGTAGCTGAAGTTGTGTCACTTAACTTAAACTTGACAGTGTTCACAGACACCTTATCAGGCCTCTGATTATTTTGTGTACTGAACCAGGGCTTGGACACAGGCCTTGTTGCCTCAGTACCATTCTGGAGGACATCAGTTCATCCCGCTCTGTTTTGTCAGATGCATCCCACATTGCTCACATTTCTCTGAAATTAGATCTCAGGGGTAAAAAGAGAGGTCAGGAGTGGCTTCTCTGGCAAAACCTTTCTTGTTCCCACAGTTCACACTTACAACTCGGAACAGGAATTGTTTTGAGGATCCCTCTTGCAGATCCCCAGTGCCATCTCTCCTACTGCATACATCCAATACAAACACAAGTATGTAAAATTAACACCTGACTAATCATCACACAAGAGAAACTATAGGTCTGTGGGAACTGAATGAAGAGAACTTGATCGCCTTGATCTCCAATTCATTTATCTAGCAATGCTCCACTACTCCACACTCCATCTTCAGTCCTCATTCATTTCACATTTAGGAACATTAAAACAATTCTTTCACAGTAACAATTCAGAACGCAAACTCCACTTGCTATTTGTGAACCACCAGCTGCTCAGTCTACAGTGACATCTTGCCTTAAAATGTTTTCGTCTCTCTGGCATATTCCCTCCTGCATCAGCTGTCTTCTTGTCTTCCTAGCCCGCTCTTTGCCTTTCATCCTTTCAGTAATCCGGTTAATTTATGCAGCTTTTAATATTTAAGTACTTCTGGCAATGCATATGCAATCCTCTGATAGTCAACACAATGAGTTAATATCCCTATCATCACTTTGGACAGCTCAGAGTTTATGTTGTCTGTGTGACATTTAAGAAAAAAGCATTATCTAATAGAGCAATTCTCAGAAATGTCAACAGGCTGCATACATGGTGTCCCAAATATAAATATACAGCATATAGTTCAAGTAAGGACTTTGATGTATTGGGCAGCTTTTTCAGACAAGCTGATTTTCCTCCGCATGGGAATTCTATGCATCATATCCTGGTGTTGCTCTATTCCCTGGAAAAACGGCTGAAAAATAACACGCTGTGCATAAAAGAAGCACTTTGTATTCCTAGGGTGTTCCAAATGCCTACAGCTGGGAAGAAAGGAAAAACAACCAGCTTTCCTCAGCTAAATAAACAGCCACAAACCCTGAAAGCGTCAGACTACGGACACACAGCCAGATAGATTTCATTTGGGAAAATCTCATGCCGCAATCAAGGCAAAACCTCCAAGACTTCATACTGGTTTGAGCTGGGGATGAGGGGGTGATAAACCAGTGCAGAACTAAAGCTCCAGGGATGTTCATCAGCCTTTACTTCACTGGCCTCTTGAAAAATCCCCAAACAATGTCTAAATCTGTCTTTAGTCAAAAGACAGAAACCGCTCCAGAAACAAACCACTACGGCAGAGTATCTTCAACAGGTCTCACAGCAAGCACCTAACAAGAGGTTCCCAGCTATGCTCTGCATGTATTACGGATATGAAACCTCTTTGATGGAAGACACCCTGGAATTCATCAGCTTTGGCCTGCCAATGCCAGAAAAATAGCACCTGTACTTCAGGCTTTGAATCCCTCCTCTCCTTACAAGATGAGCCAGGCATAAATCTCCATTAGAGTGGTAAAACACAAGTTTTCTGCTCTGTGATGTCCAAACAAAGGGACTAAGGAGAGTAAGAAATATACTTGGTGTTTATTGAGGTACAGAACACACTATACATTAAGAGCTGCAGAAAAATTATTCGCTTCCCTAAAAAGAAAACACTGCTTAAAAAATATGCCAAGGATGTAAATCTCAAAATCCAATTCCAATTTTGCTCTTGCTGCCAGCTTTATCTTTACACAGTCCACCCCTGACACACCAATGGCTTGCACTTGAAATAAACTCGCCAGTGCAATTAATATAGATGCCAGGAATCTTAATTAAGAGTAGGGCTTACTTCATCTGTCCTAGATTTAATCACCAAGGAATCTTCTTAATATGCACAACACAAAGTTGAATGTTAAAGGAAGTTCTGCTAAACAAAACCAATGTAAAAAACATTGAAATCTTTAACGATCTTTCAGTAGGGCACCACTGACTTTACCAAGATCATGAGCAAAGATGATGAGCTGCTTGGTTAGAGGAATCATAACTTAAAACCCAGCTTGACACATTGTGCTCTGTGAGCATTTGAAATTACCTCTTCCTCTCCAAAGGACAGCAACTACGTTCAACATTTAACAGTGATTTTTTGGCAGATAGGAGTCAAGTGAAACACTTGCAAGAGAAGTGTTACTGCAAAGAATCTGGGAACTATCCTTAACAGGCTGCTTTAAGCACCAGGTTGAGAAGTACATGCCAATTCAAGCTTCATGGATAGCACTGTATACGGCTTTAAACACCAAAACACACCTTGAGACATTGTTTGGTACTACTGACTGGACCCTTCTGACTCAAAGCCTGCAGATTTCCCTGAACACAGCTGCAAGACTGAATTCCGTAGCCACAGGAGCAAAGGAGTTATGGATCTGTGCCTCAATACCAAGACAGAAAGAATGTCGCAAGCACGGTTTTATTCAAACAGTCTCCATAGTCTGAACTGAACTATTAATGAACGTGTATCACACAGGACCTATACAGAATCACAGAATTGTTTGGGTTGGGAAAGACCTTTAAGATCACATAAAATGAAGATAAGTTTGTTCCCAGTTTTTGCTCTTCACCAGTTCCAGGAAGGACACCACAGCCTGTAAATGCCACTCCTTCGGAAATCTATGTAGTAAACACTATTACTCCAGCTGGGAAGACAACACAGAGTAACCTCTGCTGCAGCCTCCCTCAGAGTTTTTCCCAAACAAAAACCAGCAGCAACTGCACTGACTTCAGCTGGGAAGCAGGAACGCGGGCTTGTAAACAGCTGTTGTACAACTTAAGCATCCTTCCTTCTGAAGATCTTCCCTGCCCTCAGAGTCATCTTCCCACCAAAACCCCCAGGCCCTTTGGTTTGCTGTGACTAGCACAAGCCTTAAAAGGAACTGACCCGCCTGGCTGCCTACAGTAAATCAGCTGATAGGAAAGCTTCCTCTCTCTTTCAGCAGCCAGAAAATGTTTTCTAATATTCAAGCGCACTTCATCACTCCTGGCCTCTGAAGTATTAAACACTTCTATTCTGACTTTTAAAATAATCTGAGGCTGACCCACCTTTGCCGTTCACACCTAAGGATACTGTATTACATCTTAAGCTAACACCGCACCCTATCCTCACCTTCACAGGAAGCTATTTTAAAACCAATAATATCTCTATCAAAATTATTTCAAGTGAGGGAGCTCCTCTTGCTTTATCTGCAAAAAATACTTCACAACTGAACAAAGCTTAGCATCTTACACAACTTGTAAAGCATTCTGAACTTCCAACATTTTCTTCTGCTGGAGTGAGCTGCAAACAGCTGTGAGTCCCAAAACAACCTATTTATTATAACAGCGCTTGTGAAAGAAAGATGAAGGTATTTGAAGGACCTCAGAGACTAATACTCAAGCACAAATGCACTAACAGTTCTTTTAAAAACTCCTTTGGCGATATAACAGATGTAGCAAAATATTATCACAGCTGAGCTGGGGATACATAAGGTCAGCGCCTTAAATTGGGAACAACTCTGAAATCAACTGTCTGGATGATGACTGGGTATGGGGTGGACCAAACCTTAACACTGGCTGGTGCACGAGAAGACTAAATTTTCTGGTTTGTTTTCCTTTCTGTATCATCACAGCAAGACAACTGACGGTGCACATTTCTGTGTCTTTTTAAATAACAAAATACACAGAACAAGAATCAAGTCCAGCAAGGAACCTTCAAAACCTGCATACCCTAAAAGCCCAACTCTGTCTTCTGTGCTATATTTTCATTGTTGCTTTACAAATACATCAATCATCTCTGACCAGAGTGGTGAAGGGGATACTCCCTGCCATGCTCCCATACTCTCCCTCCACACTCTCTCAAAATCATCTCGGATCTGGTGACTTCCTACGTCTGCTGCAGAAAACACTTTGCTTTCCAGGATCCTTGGAGAAGGTAGAGGGTACATTAAACGAGTAAGGAAGATACTGATCACCCAGTTCTACGAATTTTAAACTCATCAGTGTTTTAATCTATTTATTTATAGCCTGAAGGGTCATGCGAGGACATCAGGGTTCTGGTAGGCATCCAAACAAGTTGCATGTGTACATTCAGGTCTGGTTTCTGTTGCAGGCTCCAGGAACTACTCTAATGCAAGCAGAGGAGGCAGGGGAAAAAGAGCCCTTAAACCAACAAAAGGTATCCAAGCCAAGAAAAGAAAGGCAGTGGCTGAACAACTTTGCTCTGTTTGGTTTAATATTACATTAAAGGAACTCACTGCTCCAGGGACGTGTCAGAGGAGACCGAAGTCTCCTGTTTAGCAACAGAAGAAACAATGGTCTAAACAGATTTAAACAATAGATTTCATGTTGGCTTCCTAACAACTGTCAGCTGAGAAGCACTACAGAATATTCTACTACTTAGACACCTTAAGCCATCAACAAAAGATTAAAACAAAAGAAGACGTGCAATATGGACAGAATTGCATACAATGGCACTCAAAAACTGCATAACAAATGACTTACTGAAACTTATTTTTAATTTATACCATCAAATGATCTTAGAGAATCACAGAACGGTTTGGGTTGGAAGGGACCATGAAGGTCATCCAGTCCAATCCCCTGCAGTGAGCAGGGACATCTTCAACTAGATCAGGACTGGATTACTGTTAAAATTACTGCAATAAGTCAATTAATGAGGCTTTTGAGGAAGGGTTTTAGTTGGTGGGTTGGGGTTGGTTTTTTTAACAAAAAAACAACAAGATATTTACAAATCCTTGCAAGAAGTTAAAAGAAGTCTCTGGTCGTGACAGGTCACTTACTCAGCAGCACCAGGACTTGTTCTCTCCTTCCTCCCCCAGCCTTTTTCCCTTTTTGGAGTACCTATTCTCCAGTATAATGGATCAGGCACCTACACAGCCTCCACTCTTACCTATTACCCACGCAGAGATCATTGAGCAAACGCTTTCCTTTAAAAAGCCAGGGTCCATCAGAGAGCAGAAAACGCTGCTTTTTGGGTGAAGTTTCTCAGCTCCGGCTTGACCCAGCAGGATTTTGAGATAGGTTTCATAAGAACCATAGAAATACAGAATAGTTTGGGTTGGAAGGGACCTGAAACATCACCCAGTTCCAACCCCCCTGCCATGAGCAGGGACACCTCCTGCTAGATGAGTCTGCATAACCTGGCCTTGAACACCTCCAGGGACGGGGCAGTCCGTTCCAGGGCCTCAACATTCTCATAGTGACAACATTCCTCCTTATATCCAGCCTAAATCTGCCTCCCTCCAGTTTATCCCCATTGACCCTCGTCCTATCACCACAAGCCTTTGTGAACAGTTGCTCCCCAGCTTTCTTGCAGCCCCTTCAGGGACTGGAAGGTCACTAGAAGGTCTCCTCAGAGCCTTTTCTTCTCCAGGCTGAACAACCCCAACTCTCTCAGCCTGTCCTCGTACGGGAGGTTCTCCAGCCCTCAGATCATCTCTGTAGCTTTCTCTGGGCCCGTTCCCACAGCTCCCTCTCCTCCTTATGCAGAGGATTCCAGAACCGGACACAACACTCCAGGTGAGGTCTCTCCAGAGAGGAACAGAGGGGCACAATCCCCTCCCTCGCCATGCTGCCCACACTGCTTTAGATGCAGCCCAGGACACGGTTGGTTTCTGGGCTGTGAGCGCACGTTACCGGCTCATGTAGAACTTCTCCTCCCCCAGCACCCCAAGCCCTTCTCCTCAGGGCTGCTCTCAGTCACATCACCCCCATCCTGTACTGAACCCGGGGACTGCACCCACCCAGGTGCAGGACGTTGCCCTTGGCCCTGCTGACCCTCCCAAGGTTTCATTTCACAGACCGGGCTGCCAGGGCCGCCTCAGCCCCATTTTAGAGAGAGCGAAACATCCCAGCACCCCACGCTGCCCTCGAGTCACCCCGCCACCCCTCCTCGCCCCTTCCTGCCGGGCCGGGGAGGCGTTTTCTCCTGCTGCCCGCCCGCTCACAGGCCCCGCTGGGGGAAGGGGAAGGGGGGTGTGTGCGCGGGCCCCCAGTTCCTCCCTCACTCCCTCACTCACCCCCCGGCGAAGAGATGCAGCAGCGTGTTCTCCTGCGCCGCGCCCGCCATGCCGCCCGCCGCCGGCGCCGCGCCCACGTGACCGCGCGTGACGTCACCACGCACGGCCCCGCCCCCCGGGAGGGAGGGGGAGAAAGAGGGGAAGGAGAGGGAGGGTTCGCACTAGGGTTGTTGCTGTCTGGGTGTGTCTGTCTGGGCTCCTCAGCCTCCAAAGAACAGCCCTTCTAGGACTTCCTCTTTCTTTTTGGGGTGATGGCGATGAACCCGAATCAGAGAATCACCAGGTTGGAAGAGACCCACCTGATCATTGAGTCCAACCATTCCCATCAATCACTAAACCATGTCCCTCAGCGCCTCGTCCCTTAAACCCCTCCAGGGAAGGTGACTCAACCCCCTCCCTGGGCAGCCTCGGACAGGGACCAATGACCCTTTCCGTGAAAATTTTTTTCCTAATGTCCAGCCTGAACCTCCCCTGGTGGAGCTTGAGGCCATTCCCTCTCGTCCTGTCCCCTGTCCCTTGGGAGAAGAGCCCAGCTCCCTCCTCTCCACAACCTCCTCTCAGGGAGTTGGAGAGAGCAATGAGGTCTCCCCTCAGCCTCCTCTTCTCCAGGCTAAACACCCCCAGCTCTCTCAGCCGCTCCTCTTGTTCTCCAGCCCCTTCACCAGCTTCGTTGCTCTTCTCTGGACTCGCTCCAGAGCCTCAACATCCTTGTTGTGGTGAGGGGCCCAGAACTGAACACAAGATTCAAGTATCCTCATTCTCCAAAGAACAGCCCTCCTAGATCTTCCTCTTTCTTTTTGAGGTGTTGGCAATGAACCCCAATCATAGAATCACAGAGTCATAGAATCACCAGGTTGGATCAATGGTCCGGTGGGTCTTTTCCAACCTGGTGATTCTATGATTCTATTCTAAGGTGCCATGAACAATGGTTGCCTCAAAGTGATGTTGTGCGGTGGCTGAAGAAAAACGAAATACTGAACCAGAATCAGTCTAGTGGACAAGGGTGATAGGATCGCTTGTCTACAGAGCTTGCTGAAACTGAGAAATGAATACAGCTGGAACTGCAAATGGGATCTGAGGCAATGTTACAGCTCTGACTGCCTGGCCCCCATACATCCTGAGATCCTGAGGACCTCCGGTCATCATCTAGATTCTAGAAAGTTACTCTGTGTGATGAGATAGAATATATACCAGAGATCCAGGCAGCAGCATTACTTGCTGTAATAATTGTAAATCTATCAAGGATGCTGCGCCTGTCAAACAGTGGGTTAAAGAAGAGTTTTCTTTAAAGTGTAATCCCAATGGATCACGCAAATGAATCCAAGAATAACAAAATCTGGAGAGGAGATGACTCAAAAGAGAGCTGGTAACATTGCAGGTTTATCAGAATGTGGATGACTATTACCGTATCTCTTTTGTTTGCTCAAGGTATTGATTCACCCGCCATGTGATGTTTGGAGGCCAGTTTATAGAGCCTCTCACCAGCCATAAAACCCACTGACCTTATTGCAATGAAAAAAACTTCCAGGTAGGTGTAAGCACTGAGAAAACGCATCAATGTCTAAAACACACCTGGTAACATCAACACAACCAGAACTGGCTGTAGAGACCCCTTTGCTAGGAGTTTGAGCTCAACCCAGCAGTGGTACGCAGGCACGCTGCAAACAGGTCAAGATTCACATAAAAGCACACAAATACAACACCATGAAAGCTGGACCAAATATTCTTGTTTACACAGATATATAAACTACAAATGCATAAAGGCATTGCTACTCGCCTTTAGCATTCGCGCACACAGGGCGCTATCTCACACACACACACATAGTTTGACAGGGCTTGGCCAGGCGTTTTCCCACATGCTCCAACAAAAAAGCCTCCCCCATACATCAAAACCAGTTTTGAGTTCCAGAGCAGCCCTTCTCACAGTGTGTTCGAGGAGAGATCTGCAGTAGCAGAAGGTTATTTCTAGCCTGCCAGCAAACTTAGGAAAAGAGATCCTAGGTCAAATGGTTTATACAGCCTGGGGAGGTGCCAGGCAGTCTTTTACAGTGTGGAAGCAAGAAGCTTGTCCTGAGTGACAGAAGAAAATCCGCTTCAAGCAGGGGAGAGAGGAAAGGAAGGAGAAATCTGCCTTCCTGGACAGCAGTGGATGGAGTGACTGTGACATGAGAGGAAGAAGCTGAGGTGTTAAAGTAGGAAAGGTCAGCTATTTTAGGGGCACAAATATGTCGGGGAAGCTGATCCTGACAGGATCTGACAGCCTGGAGTTGTGCAAGCTGTATGAAAAACAATAGGAAGTTGCTATGGAAAGAAAGGAGAGAAGCGGCTGTGCCTCCTGGGCACAAAGAAGGAAGAAAAATCAGTTGAAGTAGTTGGAGCTTACAGGGTCTTTCAGACTGTGCACATGGGGTGGGTGCCCTTTTCCTCAGCTTGTTTTTTAATCTTGCTGTTTCTTTGCTCTTTCCCTGTGCACATTGAAGTGTCTCTTGTAGCTGGCAGCTGGTGACTGGGCACGGGGCTTTTCTGCAAGGCAAAAAGCCAGGCTGGAGCAAGAGCAGCTGCCAGGGAGGAGGGAAGTACAGGACCCTTGTCTTGGGTGGCAGCCCATACTGAGGTTGGGGTGTGTAGGAGGCGTAGGCTCAAGGTGGCCACTCATTAAACAGCTTCCCGGAAAACCCTCTGGACAAGGGTTTCTAGGAGGGCTGCCCAAGAGACCGGAGAGAGGATGTGTCCAGAGCTGTGTTGTTTTTAAACACAGCCATTTGGAGTCGGTTCACTGCCTGGCATGGCAGGGTTAGGTGTGCAGGAGGGAGGTCATGCTACAATTCTCTATGTTAAAGCTGTAAGGCCTGATTTCCACTTTCTCTACTTCTATGTTTGCTGGGCTGAGGTAGGACGGATGAAGCTCAGCAAACATTATACTGTTTACAACTTTGGTCTAATGTACGCTCTGCATCCTATGGCCCCATACAAAAGCAAAGATGGGCAGTGGTAGAATATAGCCATAAGAATACAACCCAGCACCTCTCTGTGTGAGATTTACCAGTGCTGACATGACTTCTTTAAATACTCAGCTCTTACAGAAGCACCTACACTTACTTTATGCCCCTTGGTACTGCCAGAGAGACATGCAGCACCCACTGAAGTTTGGTGCTTGAGCTCTTGTAATTCATGTGGAAGCAATTTAGGAGATGTCTGACTGTGGGCAGCAGAACTGACAGAGCTGACTCCTCAGTGATGGTATCTACAGCCCAGCGTAGCAATTTAACTGTTTAATTTAACACATCACAGCAGCTAATGTTGGTTTCTTAGGCAATTACCAAGACTGCCTGCCTGTGAATACTTTCCTGCTTAGTTCTCTATCTGCTGTAGGGTTTGAGACCACATATCCCAAATTATCCCTGCTAAGAATGTTTAAGAACATGTTGCAAACTATTGAGAGTTTATATAATACCAGTAAAGTAGCTACAGGCTATTAATGAATAGCACTGCCTCTAAAGAACACTAATTAAAGGGGAGGATGTCACCATAGCATAACACCATACTGGTTGGAATTGATATTTCGATTAAAACTGTACCTTTTCACCTGATGGCTTGTCTACACCAAAGCCACTTCTGAAGGTGAAGCTCTGTCCACGGAGCGCTCTGGCGCCAGTACATCTAGAAGCGCAGAAAGGTGGGGGGTTTCACCAGGCCACCGTAGTCAGCTTCTGAAAGATCATAGAATAGTTTAGTTTGAATTGGAAGGGACCTTAAAGATCATCTAGCTCCAACCCCCAAAGATGACACATATTAAGGTGACAAAAGTGCTCTTCCATCACCAAATTCGAGGTTACCAGGGCCTTTGCTAGCTAGACAGCTCAACAGCTTATAGTTTTCCATTGACTTGATGATCCTGTGGGTCTTTTCCAACCTAGTGATTCTGAGTGTGATTGTGTGTGTGTGGTTTTATTAAGTGATGCATTGTCCTGGGGAAATTTACTGCTTACCTGATTTACCATGGCCAGCAACACAGTGTAAGCAGCAAACCCCACCAATTTAATTGTCTCACCAAGCTCATTAAGGACTCTGCTACACGTGACTCCAGCTGGGTGTCTTTACTGGGCAGCCTGAACATGTTCTAAGCTGGATGAGAAGCCTCGTTCGCCTGGAACCATTGTCACACCAACAGAACAGCAGTTACTGGCTTCAGACATTTATCCCACCTCCTTTTGCAGTGGCATTCCCGAAGCACAGTTCAGCCTGCTCTGTACACGTGGGACAGAGGATGTTTTATACACCCACTGAAGCAACGCCTAAGCTAAATTTCCACATCATTCCTTAGCCTTAGGCTTGTCTGCCCTCTAGGCTAAAGCACACTTAGAATCATGCTTTTCTCTACCTCTCATTCCCCAGCAGAGAGCACTGCAAGAGCAGTGTTGGAAGCAGAGCCACCTTAGAGCAGTGAGCAGTTGAGCGTTTAAGGTTTGATCTTCAACAGATCCTGCACATCTTCTCTACCTGCACCTCCAGGTTTGCCTGCATACGCCTATCATCCACCATAGACACTTTGAACATACTGTTATCTTGTGGCTCCTGTTCCTCCTCACAGAACATGTCTCAAAGGTGAGATGAATTCTAAAAAGCTCAAGCATCAATGACTTTTTCTGAAGCCCTGGAAAACAAGGCCGTGTGCACCGCTTCAGCCCCTTGCTTGTTTGAGCCAGACAACGAAAGCATTACTTGTTTCCTGGCTGTCATCACCTTTACTGTCATTTTGCTCAGCCAGGTGGAAGGAGGAGGTGTGTTTGCTTGTATCTGCTTGTCTCGACAGCTGGACAGATGGTCTGTGCGGTGGGCTGCCTCTCCTTCCCTATCATCATTTCCCAGAATCAATCTGGGAAAAGTATGGGCTGTCCAATCTCCCACACTGCTTCACGTGGCCAGTAGGGTATTGTTAAAAAGTTAATCTTCAGCCATCCATTGAATTTGAGCTCTTGGGTAGAATCATAGAGTAGTTTGGGTTGGAAGGGACCTTAAAGCTCACCCAGATCCATCCCCCCTGACACGGGCAGGGACACCTCCCACTGGATCAGGCTGCCCAAGCCCCATCCAACCTGGCCTTGAACCCCTCCAGGGATCAGGCAGACACAATTTCCAGGGGCAACATGTACCAGGGCCTCACCACTCTCACCATGAAGAAATTCCTCTGTATATCTAGTCTAAATCTGTCCCTCTCCAGTTTATCCCCATTGCCCCCAGTCCTATCACCACAAGCCTTTGTGAACAGTTCCTCCCCGGCTTTCTCATAGCCCCTTCAGGTACTGGAAGGTCACTAGAAGGTCTCCTCAGAGCCTTTTCTTCTCCAGGCTGAACAACCCCAACTCTCTCAGCCTGTCCTTGTACGGGAGGTTCTCCAGCCCTCAGATCAGCCTTGTAGCCTCCTCTGAACCCATTCCAACAGCTCCATCTCCTTCTTATGCAGAGGATTCCAGAACTGGGCACAACACTCCAGATGAGGTCTCACAAGAGAGGAACAGAGGGGCAGAATCCCCTCCCTGGCCCTGCTGCCCACGCTGCTTTGGATGCAGCCCAGGACACGGTTGGTTTCTGGGCTGTGAGCGCACATTGCCAGCTCGTGTCAAACTTCTCCTCCCCCAGCACCCCAAGTCCTTCTCCTCAGGGCTGCTCTCAATCACATCATCCCCCCACTATGATGTGCCTGCTCTTTCCATCACGCAGTGCACTTCACCTATAGGAGCTGAAAGCAAGAGCATGGCAGAGCGTAGGTAGTCAGTCCAGGAGATGCGGCTACAGGCAGGGAAATCAAAGAGGAAAACAGATTTTGTGGTTATACTATGAGCGTATCAAAGCACCAGGAGAGTGGGCCAGAGCTGGGGAAGCACTATGTTCCAGACGCTGTTTTCGTAGCATGTTGAGTATTTCTAGGGAATTTCATGAGGATAAATGTGCACAGAAGCATTGTGGCCTCCACAGATCAGACACCGCAGGAGCCACATCAGTTCCTAGATTGCTCCCTTGCCAATACAGCATGAACCTAACCAGGAAAGGGTTGAACTGTCTATTCTTGGGACTTGTTTTGTCTGGTGGCTTCCTACAAACCGGAGCAAGGACTCACCAACTTGTTCCACATCATTAGCAGCTGGCAGTTTCCCAACCATTACCAGCGTAGTCTGGATTTCACCCAGCAACTTTGAGATGAAAGACGTTGCAGTACCACTGCACTCACTGTTTTAGGTCCCAGTCCAGCTTCCACTGAAATCAGTTACTCTTTTTCCACTGAGTGCAGCTGGAGTGGGGTCTGACATTTCTGGAACAGTTCTGTCTCAAGTCCTCAGCTAGCTGAAATATCGGTAAAATAGTCCAAACCAATAGATAGATGCCTGCAACTCAGCTGTTTTCTGGCATTCGAATTAAAAACAGCAACACAGTCAAGGAACAGCAGGAGGAATTATGTTTCTTTTCCTGAAAACACTAAAGGTGTCATCTTAGAGCAGCCAAAGCCCCTGGCAAAAAGGAATCCAGAAGCCTGCATTGTGTGGGTGTCTGATATGTATGTGAAGCTCTGTTCTCTTCTCCAAAGTGCATCCCTGCCAGGAGCACCATCAAAGAAATCTCTCTGGTGGTGATGTAGACACTGATACAGCTTCTCTAACAGCTGAGGTCATTGCTCGTATTCCGGGGGGAGCCTTGGGAGAAGTGTCTGTCTAAAGGAGTCATAGAATCACCAGGTTGGAAGAGACCCACCAGATCATCAAGTACAACCATCGAGCCCTCACGGTCTACGGGGGTAGGAGCATGCAGGACATTTCAAACATAGCAAGGAGACACATCACCTGGCTATTCTGTCAGCAAAATTTTGTTGAGAGTGCTTTGAGTGATTTAATGAACATCCTGAAGGCTGTAAAGCATACGCTTTTGATTTGAATTCCTTCTATCTGTCTCATTCTGCAGTGAGCGATTATTGACTCCTCCTGGTTTACGTGTGGAAAGCTGAAGCACAAAGACAGCAGGCACCAAACGAGCAAGCGGAGATGAGGCCAGGGCACAGACCGCCTCGCACAAAGGTCAGTATTTGTCTATCATAACATGCACTGCCTCCCGGTCAGCAGAGCTCAGATGCTACAGATGGAGGGCCTGGTTTATTCCAAGACTTGGCCACTGTCACTAAACATCTTGTCATTGCTAAATTAGGTTTAGTTTCACTTCCAAGACACCAAGAGGCAGTTACCATTTTAAATACTGTGTCATGCAACCACTGCAGGGCTGTCCCAACTCCAGGAGCGGCAGGCTGTCGGCACAGGAACAAGAAGGGCATTCAAGGGAAGGAGAAACTGGGTAGAATTAAAACTGGCAACAGAAAACTATTTTCTTTTTCACACTGGATTCAGGAGCTTGTGGCAAGAGGATGCCACTTAGACCAAGAATTTAGTCTTTTGATTTTTCTCTCTAGACGAGCAAGAGGTGCAATCAATCTTGATTATGGGAGACTTAAAAGAATGCCGATGTACGGCCTGTTTAAGTGCAGAGTTACACCAGCCATGTGGGAAAGAGCAGCTCCACTTCTGCTGCGAACATAGGAAAACCGTGGTGACTTTACCCTGTGGGCAAGGATGACCTGTAGCACAGTGCTGAGACACCTCTAAAGGATGCAGGAAACTTCTGGGGATCTTTGAGGAATACCAAGAGCCTATGAACCTTTTCCTGAGAGCCACCAGTGCTGAAGTACAGTGGAAGACCAGAGTTTCTCCACCCTTCGCAGTTCAGTGCAAAAATAGCCTACGAAGTCAAATATAAGCAGAAAAAAATCCTGATTTCTGGAGAATGAAAAGGGGGAGCAACAGAAAATGGTACAGCATCCTTCTCTGAGAACCCATGTCCCTCCATCCCTGTAGCAAGCTTCTCTGCAGGCAAGACTAGGATTAATAGGAAACATATGGGAGGAGAGACTGTGATCCAGGGCTCCAGGACGAGCAGCTGAAGCACTGAGGAGCTACCTGGACCCCATTCAGGAGTGAGCTCAGGGATCAAACATCTCATGAATGGGGAGAGGGCTGGGTGGGGAACTTAAAAGGTACAGGCTCCAGTTTGGTCCTTCCCACCCTCCCAGGGCAACGCGCCAGTCTGGGAGGAACATTCCAGTTCCAGCACAACAAAGCCAGAGAGTCACTAACCATCCCCTGCATCTTCCACGCAACACCTCTTTTCCTCTCAACGCAAATTAAATTGTTAGAACTGGACTCATATTAAGCCTTTAGGGTTTCAGTGTATTCATCCGTTCTGTCTCAAGCTCTGAAACCTAAAGGTGCTTCCATGAAGTTACAACTGCAAGCAATGGATTGGTAGCAAAATCAAATATTCTTCAGCTTTAGTGGAGCTAAAGACTGAATTTAGAGGCTGTAGCTCAATCCCGTTATGGAAATTGGTGGAGGCAGATTCCTTACCTCAGTGAGAACACAGCCAGAGCTCCCCGCTGTTTGTGCAAATAAACTCTCATCCTCCTTTCTGTTCTATCTTTTTTTCACCCTTTTTCCTTCACTTTGGATAGTCTTCCTTTTGTCCGACCCAAGAACAAAGCAACCTATACTTAAATAAATATACTCTACACTTAAATGCAGCTAAATATCTGACTTGACAGGCAAGGGACAGCTATAGAAGAGCAATGGAATAGAGTGAAGGGGTACGTCCTGGCTGCGAAAGAACTGGCCTTAAGTATCAAGGGCAGGAGATGTCCAGTGTGTCCTCTTCTCAGTGCTCCAGACTTAGGGTGGTGTGAAAATGCTGCAATGCAAATACAGACAATGCAGCCTTTTCAGCTGTAAATTCACACGAATACCTCAAGCTCACTGTCTTTTTGGTTAGAAAAGCACCAGCATTACACAATGTGCTCTGAGCCTTGTGAACAATATAATTGTTATGCTTCCAATTTAAATCAAATCATCTCTCCTCACCCTCCAACTGGAATTACAGCAGAAGCAAGGTGGGAAAGATTTTTCAACGTGACAGTGATCTGAATATCTTTGTTTCCCATGTTTGTACTTCTCTGCAGTTTAACTAACAGAATACCTGCAAGAATGAAATGAAAGATGCTTCATCTCAGAAATACCTGATGTGCAATGTCTCAATTTGCACACCATCACTCAATTCAATCATTCATTTGAAATCGAAGAGGTTTGTTGGTTGGTTCTTTTTGAAGAGGAAAAAATTAATTTAAGTAAGGGTGGACTGCACAGAGGAGATGAGCTCAGTTACCAAATGCTCTGCTGTTTTATTAGCTAACATCAGCATAAAGTGCTTAGCAAAATGGCTCCCCATCCCATCAGTTTTATTACCTTCCATATGTGCTTTTTTATTATCATTAGCTTAGCTTTACACAATCCTTTCCAGTCTTTCCTTTCTCTTGGTATTTGCTGTCCTCACTTCAGAATTAAGTAACAAGGTTGATAACCAAACATTTTCCATGCCTGAGTGTACAAGGTTCATTGGGTTATTCCAGGACTGCTTCCTTTACCTTATCCGTGACATCCTCACTCTGCTGTGAGGACTGTGCACAGACCTCCTGAAATTAATGAGACTTTACCTACAATGATAAAGCTCTTCATGACCTCCGGATTTATCTCAGCAAACCTTTCTGTCCAACGTGTCTGTGAAAAGACTTGGCCTAAGAGTCCAAGATTAGGATTAGGTTTTTATAGAAACAAGAGCAATAATGGCTACAATTTGAACTTGTTTTCCCCTGGGTTTGTTTTTAATTCGGTGGATGAGTATTTTCATTTAAATGTGCTCTGTAATGTTACGATGGATACAAGAGCAGTGAGCCAATGTGGATCTTGCAATACATAACAGTAAACACCAAAAAAGCTGAGCATCTTATTGTTACGGCTTTATCAGCTCTGCCTCTTTTTCTAGAAGTTTGACACTGTTGATCACTAGATCCTTCCAGAAAGCCTCCACCACCCTCATCTCAAACTCCAGAACAAGCTGCAATGCCCTGAAATATCTCAGGATTTCATTTGGGGCCAAATTTGGACCCAAGCATCCTGCAAAGCTCAGTACTTTCTTTTTTTTCTTGATCATGAAAGTCTACCTAAGGGTCATACTGCAACGCGCTTCCTCGGCCACATCAAGCCTGTTTAATGATGTTTACACAGACAACTCTTTAAGCTGTGGATCCTGCATGAGCTGTGATCGTTTCACTGGCACCAAGACTCTGAGACGGGACGCTACCCTTGCCCTCTATCAGAGGTTGCAGTGTTCTGTGTGGTGTATTCAAGGCTTTGGAGGTTTTGCTCTGCTGGAGCCGGCGGCCTGGAACACGCGTCCTCCTGAAACGTCTCTCACGGGCACTCTTGCTACTTTAAAGGAGCTCTTTTACTTTTTCTCAATTGTGTGTGTGTGTTGTGTGTTTTAATCACAACCATGGGTGGTTTATTGCTCTTCTAGCGTGTCTTTGTCTTTTTGTCCCCTTGTAATTTTATTGTGGGCAAGGCTGGTTTTAGTTAACGAGAAATGGTTTCATGAATGCTCTGCAGCCTCCCCCTCTCTTCCCAACCTGTGTGCTTTTGCAGGAGGTTGGTTAACTATAAAGAAAACGCTGCACATTGTTTATAACTCCACATTTCAGCACAGCTGTTGGAAGAGCTGGTTAACCAGCACACGCTGAAGTGCCCACAGCACAAAAACATCACCTAGGTCCATGTTTCATTTCACAGAAGCCAGAATAAACAGCACGGCAATAGAAGGGGTGGGCTAGCCTTCCACCACAGGCATTCTGTAGGTAGATTTATGCTGCAACTGCAGAGGGCCTGGGTATAGCCTGCTCTGCCTCTCTCCTGCGTGTGGTTAAGCAAAGAGCAAGAGAAGGAGAGAGGAAATTAACACAAAAGAGAACTTGAAATAAGTGTTTTATATCATCTCCTGTAAAACAACCCATAAATCCCTGCCCTCCTGCTCCACCCCTCACATGTTTTTCATTTTGCTGCCTAGCTGAAAACCAGAGAAGCGTAGGGGACAAAGCACATATTCTTGATGGGAGAGGCTACCCCCCCTTCCCTACTCACACCTTGTCCCTATACCTACAGCATGGCATTCTCTTCTGGTGAGTAATCGAAACGTGGAGGAATTCAGCATCTGTCTACCATTTGCGTTGTTCCAATTCCTCCCAATCCACAGGGGAAAGACACTTGGGCAGAGCTGCTGGGACTTCAAAGTCAGCAGCGTAAGAGCCCACAGGTGCTGGAACATCAGCCAGCAGCAAGGTCCCCACGCAGATGGATCGGTCACTCCAGTGATGGCACGGGTCACGAAAGACATAGGAGAATCCAGAAGGGTTGGGTAGTGTCTTCCACATATCACCCCTGTACTCAGAGAACTCACAGCTCTTCAGAGACTTTCACCCCCTGGATGATGCAGCACCCACTAAGGTTTTCTGAAGACAGCAACAGAGAATTTATGCCTGTCCTGGAATTCACTGAATCATTTAAGTAGCTTTTCTAAATAACCTAAACATCCCAAGTGTTGTATAAATGGAATTAATTACTTTCAGTAAGGCTAGATAAACAGAAATCCTAATGTTTCAATTCCAGCATTTTTAGCAATGGGAGTTTTGCCATTGGAGAGAAACTGCAGCTCAAGAAACTGTTAGATCCACACTATCCACAGAGTTAGGAGCCCAAGGTCCTCCGAAGCTCCCAAGAATTGCAATGCTGTCTGCCATTGCTAGCACAGAGACAGCAATTAACTTCCAGGATCAGCTTCGTTTCATTCCTCTCCTCCCACCTCCACCCCCAAGCAGTCCTCACCAGAAAGAGTGACCTGCTGTAATTCCAGGAGCCGACCGAACAGAGAGGCAAGGAAAACGCCTGCTTGACTTGCACAGAAACGTAGTCACCTTCTTTTTTTTTTTAACAAGATCTGGTAGGACAAGCTCCAGGCAGACGCCAAGAACATCTTGTTCAGAGGCAAAGATTTGGAGCAGGTTTATTCTCTGTGTCCTCTCCCTCGCTGGGTGGGGACCAACACCAGCTGGTACCCGTTTTCTCCATCCAGCTGGTGAAATCCACTGTCAGTCCTGGGTTCTGTGAGGCTTCAGTTCCAGCCTCTCTGGGAGGAGAGCTGGGGTTGGTTACAGGGGCGGTTTGGGACGTAGCTAACCTGGTAGTGACCCTGCAGTTTTAATCCCATTGTCAAGACCTATGTGGTTCACAATCTAAGGGGATAAGACAGGGAAAAGAAGAACTGTTCCTATTTCATGGATGCGTAGAGATGCTTGCAGGAGCTGGCAAGTGGCCGACCGCAGGGTCTGCCAGGGTGGGATCTTATGGTTTATCGGCTACTTTAAGAAATGTGCCCATTGCTAACCTGTGACTCCATGGCAAACATCATCATTTGATGTAGTTCACATTTCTTTGTCCTCTCCAATTGAAACAATAAGGAAAGGCAAAGGATGAGAATGAGTTAAGAGGGAAGGGGACGCAGCATAAGCAGATTTGAAAAAAATAAGTTAGTCACTGCATTCAAGGCAAATGGCAGCCTGTTGATATATCCCACCCGAAGGGGACTGAAAAAGTGACCTCATGCTGCTTGTCAAATATAATCCTATCCCTCCCATGACTACCTAATGCTGCAGCCCCATCTGTCTGGAAGCGAGTCCCCACTGCACCAGGGCCAGCTTTACCATAGAGACAGAGCACTGCTGCTAATTTTAATGACTGTGTAGTATACAGCCTACCCCAGCGAAGGCATTTTCCAGTAAATCTAGGAGCGCAAACAAACACTAACTCCTGTAACGTATACGTGATGCAGAATGGTTATGTGCTTAGGTACAAGTTTATGTCATGCTATACACGCTGTGCAAAACCCCTTAATTCATCTTGACGCTGCTATTGTGCCTAAAGACCTAGTCTTGGATCCAGGTCCTCTGCACGCTAGGTGCTGTGCATCCAGGGAAACAGCAGGATCTCTCAGTTTTGTTCAGCTTTTGCATAATGCCCTTAAGTAGCTCAATTCCAGGCAGGCAGGGCAAACTGCAGCAGCCATCCCAGCAGCAGCTGACACACAAAGCTCATCAGATGCACAGGACAAGAACAGACCACAGATTATTGCTTGGGCAGGGCTGCAAAAAGTCTCCATCCCTCTTATCCAAGGCACAGGCACAGCAGGTAAGGAAGAAAGCCTGTCACTTCACAGACTGCTGCCCTTTCCTTCCTCCCTCCCATTTCTGAGGCACCTAAAAATCCAGGCACAGCTTTCTGTTTCCCATTCAAGCCAACGTTTGGTCTCAGCAAAGCAAGATGCCAGTCACGGCTGAGCCGTGCTCGTAGTACCCAGGCTAATTCCATGCAGAACAAGGTCGTACTCGGTCTGCAGCTACTAGAACGTACCTGTATACCAGACCAACACTGACAGAGCTCCAGCCTGCCCTAGTGCTTTCTATTTCTTCTGCCATTAGTTTCAGGGATGAACCCAAGCTTTGACCTGTTATTGACTGAAGTCTAGCAAAGCTCTTGGGTGCGAGGGACCCAGATTGCTGCTCAGAGGCTGTAAGGAGCGTGCCAAGAGGCTGTACTGCCTTGGGGATCCTTGGAAAACAGTCCGTGTGTAAATCTTTCCCCTCGGATGTGTTTCAGGGCCATCTAGAGTCTCGTAAAGCCACAGACAGCACAGAGAGGTGGCAGTCAGTAGCAGGTGGCTGGATACAACGATGCAGGAGGCCACCTGAAAGGAGCAGAACAGCCCAGTGCCTCTGCCTGGGTCCAGTTTGTCAAGAGCTCCGAGCACAGGCTGAGCTCCAGCCAAGTTGGCTTGCACGAGTAGCTTTTCACCGCGGATTTTATGGGGCTCCCTGGGACCACGGGCAGTGGCAGCCCCTCTCTCCCCCACCTCATCGCCCTGACGCTAAGTTATTTTACAATTATTATCTGAAGTCAGTGTTTAGCTGTTGCCCAGGTAACAGCTCAAACACGCCTCACCTCCTGGCCTCCCTGCAGCAGCCCAGAGGCTGCAGAGCTGGGAAGCAGATTTAGTGCCAGGCGCTGAGGAAATGAGCTCTACAGCCTCCCCAGGACATCCCAGAACATCGGAGAGCTTGGAGGAGAAACATCCCCAGCCAGATTCCTGCGCAGGCACCTCACTCAGCGCACAGCGCCTGACAAAACCCACAGCATCCCCTCACACCCTCTGTTTCTCCAAACACGTGCAAACCCATGAGGCAAACACAGTCCAGCTCCCATGGGTACCTGCAAAGACAACCCCCAGACACAGCCTCTGACGCACACTGGGAGCACTTGCAGCCAAATACACGATCCTGCAGTACATACTCTGTCCTGAGATACAGGAACTCGACACACACAGCCTTTCAGTCCATGCAAGGGGTTAAGGAGCTGGAATGAAGGCTGTGGTGGGCGCTCAGCAATGCGGTACTGCTAATGCAGGCAACTCACTGAAGCCACAAGGAGTATCATCTGCATCAAGTGGATAGTATCAAGCCTGCTGTCCCTGTGCCTCTTGCAACTGGACAGTCAGATTTCAGCTAAGTCATCACTGATCCATTTTACTTCCTTTTTTTTTTTTTTTTTTTTTAATTCCCCACCCCGTTTTGGTCCATTTCTCATTCAGCTTTGCTTTCTTGGGCACTGAATCTGCTTTGCGCTGGTTTAAGTTGCATCCATGTGAGAGTGCAATTAGATGCGATACGGCATGAAAGAAAACGAGTGCCTGTGCTCACTCGCTTTACCTTTCTAAGGCCTGTAGAAGCTTAACTGCATCCCATAAATCATCAGTGACTTCTCAGGGACTGACTGGCAGTGCTTCGCATCCTGCTGTTGGGAGCCTCGGTGCCACAGCCTCATTAAGATGTTCCACATTCACTGTCAAGCAACAAAAAGCCTGTCCCCGTTCCCTGCTCCTTCAGGGAGTGCTGTGGCCTTTGTGAGTTAGAGAGGAGCGATGCAATATAGCCCTGAGCCAACCAGGCTTTAGCTGCTGCTGCCTAAGGTAACAGTCCAGTGAGATTTCGCGTGGGTCTGACCAACGCTGGCACAAAATGTGTTTCCAGACAGTGCTCTGATGCGAGGTGTGATCCTCTGTTCTGTTGTTCATCCATCATGTAACAGCCCTGCAACGTGCCAAGAGTGCTTTTAGCCTTCAAACGAAACCCAGGAGCGGGAAGGCATTCACGTAGCCCTCCTTACTCAGTACAGACAATCAGGTGCGAGTGGTTCATTGCTCTTAAGTCAAAATATAGATTATCACCCACAGGTTGCATAGGGGAATCCATCAGCCTTGCTTGCGGCTGATTTACTAGCAGAGGTTCCTGCTGCAGCTCTGTCAGCAAGGCTTTAGCGTGCAGCTAATGCTCGTTTGTCCTTCCTTTCCAGCTCAGTCTTGCAGCAATTTGCTCCCCTGCCCCCTTCTCAGCCTGCCTTGCTGCCCAAGCCCAGTCCCAGCTTGGATCCGTCTCGGCTCCCGAAGGTGAGTCTGTGATGTTTGGGGCCTCTTGCACTCAATGGTGCATTGAAGCACATCGGGAAAGGATAAGGTCAGGTATTTCCTTTGGGCTGGGTGCCCAGTAGTTTTGGAGCAGGGGAGGAAGAGAGTTTCCAACGCCCCTTCAGGAAGCGGGGCCAGTGCTACTCGGGCATGGCAGGAGGAGAGAAGGCTCTTGCCAAGCCCCCTCTGATCAAACACATTGGGGCACCTTCTTTGTGCTAAGAGATGAAACTGCTCCTCTCGTGAATTTGGGTACCCAATGCCATGTTTAGATACAGTCTAAACACAGTAGCGTATTTATAACCCTGGCACGTGACGTGGCAGGCGGAGGGGTATAAACAACATTCAAAAACGATGAGGCGCAAAGTTATTTATATATCGGGGTGCTGAACGTAGGGCACTACAGCCCCAAGGGTCGAAGTCACAACTTACTGGAGATAAGAAGAAGCTGTCCTGTCAGTAGGAGCGGGGATTTTGAGAATGGGACACAACAAGAGTTAAGATCACTGCCTAATCCCCTACCTGAGCGCCAGCAAGGCACCAAACTGGCTGTATTTTGCTGGCAATTTTGAACTGCAGTAGATTTTTCTTCAAGAATAAATCTGATTTTATCTGTTGCCACAAGAGAGGAGAGTGAGGGGCAGCTGAATGGCTCGGTCATTGCCTGAATGGAGATTTGTCTACATCTCAATCACAACAGCAAAAAAAAATGACCATATTCAGCAAGTAATATTCACAACGAAGTTCTGGTGACAGTTTGACACCAATCAGTGGATGGAGCAGCACCAACTCTCACAAGCCTAAGAACTAATTCCTAGCAATAACAGAAGTCAGCATCTGTACTACATCTTCCATACAGAAGAATGTGAGTATAGTGAGCCTGCAGGCTGCTCGGGCTGGGAGGGAGCAGGGCATTACTGGATATACAATCTCAGCAGCTCCTTGCAATTATTTCAAGTTTACTCGACATAGATGCAGTCCACTATCAAATAAGGTTTGCGTGACATTGTCCTGAGCTGACAGTGTCACCTAAAGACCTAGTTGAGGAAACAGAAGAGTTACAGTATGATTGTTTATGGGTAAAACTGATCTAGTGGAGGGTTAATATCTATGGGCTTCTTTGAGCTGAAATGGGATGGAAGCACAATTTGCCTGGGTGTCTGAGCTTTCAGCCAACTCTCTGGCTTCCTTGTGGGAACCGCACCATTAGAGGAGGCTCACAAGAAAATTTTGATTCCATCTTGCCTTGATGCAGGAATTGGATAGGGTTTTTAACTGCTTATACATCTCACCATCCTTGACTGTGGTATGTTATTGTAGTGCAGCTAAGTCATGTCTGATGGCTTTTAATGTCTTGAGCCTTTTAGAACACGGACACCCTGTGAGACAGGCCAACAAAGCATCTGGATCAGTCAATGACAACAGGGTGAAGGAAGTCTCCACGTCAAATCTTCCCTCAGCCCTTCAGGGAAAGGAACGTCACATCAAGAGCTGGACATGACTGTTCTTCCCTCTCCTTTCTTCAGCTTGCGACAAAGGGGTTTAGGTTACTGCCTGTGGGTCTGGAGAACCGGTTCTGCAGGTGATAGTGGGGGAGCAGAAAGGGAAGATTGACTGTGTAGCAATAAATACCCATCTGTGTCCTTTGTGTGACTTACATGTCATGAAACACCTCAACCTTCCACCCGGAAAGAAATTTTACAGACATAATTGCCTTTAATAATAGCTTGCACACACAGAGTACTTTCTCCTGAGAATCCCACGCACTGGGTGAACATGTGGCCTACAAACCTCTGCCCTGAACACAGAGATGTCACTGTCACTACTGCATAATCCATCTTTACCCAAGAAAACACACTGCTCAAATGTTAGCTCATCCTAGAAGTCAGAGAAAGGTCAAATACTCAAATCCTTCAGTGCTTTCACTAGGAAAATGTCACTTCTCCCTACCAGGATTGTAAGAAGGCAGTTCTCCTCATCCACGAGATTAGCCTTGCTCAGTTTTTCTCTAGCTATAAGAAAAACTGTTTCTGTGCTGTACAACACTCAGCTAAATCATGGAGCAAACACCTCCCGCTTGGATCTGTAGGTTTGTATGTCGACTCTGCAAGGGTTCAAAGCAAGAGATGATCTTTCACTACGTGCAATAGGAAAAGTTTCAGGAAAACAAGATTCTCTCACACTCTAAGAATAAGAACATGCTGTTTCCCCAGGCTGAGTCCCATTTTGGGCTGGCAATGGGTCTCAGTGCTCACTCTGCATTCAAGTACCTGCTGCCCTCTCTGTAAAGTGAGGATGTCAGCAGAAAAGGTTTCTGCAGCATCTAGTCTTTGGAGGGAGAGGGACAGACAACACAGTCCAGAGACACTTGCAGATCTGGGAAGGCGTCATTACCAGCAATCAGCACTACTATTTGTCAGAACAGCCTCTCCCCTCTCTCAAGCCCATCTGACCTATGATAGATATCAGGCCAACCACCTGAACTGCATTTAGAGAAAGAAGTGGGCAGTGCAGTGAACCGCTGCCCATCTGAGTGGGCCAAACCCCTTATCTGACAGCCACAAACACAGCTGTGAGGGGGGAGCATTAGTGTGGGGGTGCTGAATCATCTCATCCCAGAACAAGCCTTCGAAAGGTCACCAGTTCATTCTCCTGCACAAAACGGGGAACAACTACATCAGCATCCTTCCTAGCAGCTTTCTCACTGCATCCCCCACAGCTGCAAGGAGCTCAAGTCTCTCCCTTCTGTTGAGAACATACTTGCACCCTTCTCAATCAACCACTGAGTACGTGGTCCAAACATCTGAATGCCCCACACTGCATCACAAGCTACAACCCATCTGCATTTTACACGCGAGGGTGAGAAAGCAGCCTCCGTTATCTGAGCCCACCATCTGGTAGCACAGACCATTTCTTTTTTGACTTCCAGCATAGCATTAACCAAAGCGTTGAGGCTTTGCAGGTATGAAAAAACAAAAAACTATATGTGTGAGAGAGAGAAATTATAAAGAAGATCAACTTAACTCATGCCTCCTCCTTTTCTATCCTTCTCAAGCAGCTGTAGGGCATTATTTGGTTTGTGCTGGACTGAGAGGATGCTGCCAGGTCAGCAGGATATATTGTCCATTTAGAGACAAGGAGTATTATTTAGTCTAGAGACTCTCAAAGGAAATATCCATTTGCATGTGAAAAATCTCTGGAATTCCATTTGCTCTCTCCAGTGTCCCTGTACCTCCGCAACCTCCAAAGAGCAATTGCTGCTTTCTCCATTCTCTGCTGGCTCTGGACTTCTGCTGTTCTTTGTTCAGCTGAGCTCACAGTGAGTTTTTGCCTGCACCAGGCATGTTCAATAGCAACTTGAAAGTTGTTCCTATATTCCCAAAAGATTTGCTTATCTGTGATTTGCCAATGACTGGACAAAAGGGAAAATTTTCAAGCTTCTTTGGAGAGGAGGCTTTGTGCTGCTCACCCACTTCTCTCCCAGTGCAATGATTGAGGGCACTCTGAAAGCCAGGAGGCAGACTGTTAAAGAACCGTGGCACAAAGAACACGATGGCAAAGCTGCAGCAGCCTCCCTCCGGGTTTCTCTTACACTAATTTTCCAGCCAGACTTGGCTCTGTTCTTCCCCTTTCTCCATGACTTGGGCATCTGTCATCCCAAGCTTTCCTTGGAAACCACGAGTAACGGACACCTGCTTCTATGTTGCTTCTACTTTGCCATCAATAGCAGATGGAGAGGGGGCCTGGGATTTCCTCTGAGTGGCCAACAGGGCAAGTTCATAAAAAAGTAGAGCTGAGAGCACCCGTGCTCTTTGATGAATGCAAGCCACAGGTATACAAACAATTCCCATCTCCATGGCCTTGGATAAAGTGGGAGGCAAAATAAAAGAAATTAAGGAAAGCAAGAGGCTCTTGTATACCAAAGCAGATTTCAAAGATTTATTCCCTTTCTGACCAGGAAGGGAAGTAGGAATGGCATTTTAAAAGAGCCAGTAATCCAGCAGCAGTTGAGTAGAGAAAGAACAGGTGAAACAAAGACTCGCGTACAGACCTGGTGCAGTATCAGGGTTCCCATGCTGATGGCTGCAGTGCATCTGAGCTTTGTTTCTCTCTCTGTGGGTTTCCTTTATTTCTGAGGAGGGGGCTGGATGGGGTGTTCTAAACCACTAATATCTGGCTTCCTCCCCAGCAAGTCTTACGAGGAGCGGCTGAGAGAGCTGGGGGTGTTTATCCTGGAGAAGAGGAGGCTGAGGGGAGACCTCATTGCTCTCTCCAACTACCTGAAAGGAGGTTGTGGAGAGGAGGGAGCTGGGCTCTTCTCCCAAGGGACAGGGGACAGGACAAGAGGGAATGGCCTCAAGCTCCGCCAGGGGAGGTTCAGGCTGGACATTAGGAAAAAATTCTTCACAGAAAGGGTCATTGGGCACTGGCAGAGGCTGCCCAGGGAGGGGGTTGAGTCACCTTCCCTGGAGGGGTTTAAGGGACGGGTGGATGAGGTGCTAAGGGGAATGGTTTAGTGTTTGATAGGAATGGTTGGACTCGATGATCCGGTGGGTCTCTTCCAACCTGGTGGTTCTATGATTCTATGATTTTACAGAGCTCTGTGCTAAGCTCTACAGTCTCTGTTCAGCAGTCTCTGCAGCTGTGCTTAAGTTTCCCTTATTCTCATCCAGGAATATCAACCAGCTCTCTTTGGGCTGAATTAAGTCCTTTCACAATATACTATCATGGTTCATCCCTACCTGGAGAGCAATAAGCAGCCCCCCTCCAAGCCCATCCTCACGTGCCTGAAGCATAAAGGAGTGGCCAAGGCTTGCTTAAGAGCACCGAGACGAGAATCTAGTTGTGCCAATGCACACTTTCCCTTCAACTCTTCCCAAAGCCTTCACACTTCCCCAGGCTTACCGCTGCAGATCCGTATCATTGGACTGCCTGTCATGTTATTATGATTTATCTTTTAATGAGCTTGCTGAGAATGCTGCAGTGACGCACTTGCCCAGTGATGTCATCACCCTCACCACAGCTTCCAAGGCATTTTTGAGTCATTCTCTTGCCACACAAGCAGAGTGGTTTGGCTGAATAACAACAACGCCTTCCCCTCCCGGAGCAGCAGGACTGCGAGCGAGCAGGCTCATGTGAGCTCACCTGATCCTGGGAGTGAAAAACCTGGGAGATTTGCAACCATCTCTTACCCGCTCTGGGCTGGCAAAGCTTGACTGGGTTCTATCCTTCAAAATCTTGCTGTAGCTTTAACTCATCGTTCCCCATCTTCATCCTTATGATTAGGCCAAGTGCTATTCCTATTTGAATGGAAGTCTGTGCTAATTTTGAAGGAAAAAAACAGTTCCTTGTACACCTTCACTACCAAAGCTTAGCAGAACTGGAGTCCTACCTGATGCTATTTCTTCTCACCAACACATCACAGCCCACATCCTTGTTTTTACTCCGATGCTGCCTTCTCCTTAGTTGTTACCAGCTCTAGTCAAATTCAAACACAGCCCAAACCATGTATTAAGCATAGAAATTATTTAACGTAAAGGCCTTGGTTTCTTAACCATGAAATAGCTGAGCACAGAAATGAAGACGACAAAAGAAAAATAAAATCTCAAATCAAGCTTCAACATTTTCCTGACTCAAAAGTTAACGCAGTCAGAGCTATACAGGGTGTCGTGAGTCTCACTGCATTTCACACCAGATAACGGTTTTCTCACCTCTGCGTGCTACAGTGCTGACAGCAGGGCCAGGGAAGACATTCATTAACCATTACCACCAGTAGATTTATCACATACACACAGAGAACAATGGCTCCAGAAGACATAAGTGAGGAAGCGGCTAATCCTTAGGAACATGTTAAATTACATGCCTCACCCTGGACTTTCTTTAGAACAGTTATTAGTCACAACCTCTGAATCCAGACTGTAATCTCCATTGGATACTAGCAACTCCACTGTCTTTTTCTATGGCCTTTCACAGCTTCTCCACTACAAAAGGATCCCAATCCATATTGGTGTAAATAGCTAACAAGAAAATAGCACCTATATGGGTATATAGTAGTTCTCAGGTCTGTACCTTCCGCTCCTTTCACAGCCAGGACCTTCCAGCCCATTGTACATCACATCATCTGCAGAGTTGGAGGAGAAACTCAGGTAAGACACAGCTCAGGAACAAGGAAGAACATCATGTTCACAGTATGAAAGGCTGAAATGTAACGCAGCACAACTTTCGCAGCGTGAAAAGTCTGCTAGGGAATTCTTAGGGCTGAGAAGGAAGGAAATGATACAAATAAACTAGATCCAACATACTTGCTATTGTTAAAGGTTCCCAAGAAATTCATGCGTACGACCGAGGTAATTCTGCTTTACAAAATCACCTTTTGTTCTCTAAAATGTTTCTAGGAATTTTACATCCGAGCTTTGTACTTTCCTCATTTTCAGTGCCAAAAGTTCTCTGATGCCACAGATAAACAGACAGTAAATTGCACTGTAGAACAAGAACACCTTTCTACACTACAGACAATTTATGCATTCAACCAGCTCTTGTGAATTCAAGCTACACGTGGTCATAACACACAAAAGAACAGCAATGTCCCAATGAGACCCTTGCTGGCTACCTTTACACTTCACGTGCTGCTCACAGCCTCGTTAGGGAGTGCTGTGGATCTGTGTGCTTTGGTGATGAGCCATGACTGCCTGTATTCAATTCCTTTGCTCTACACAGTATGTGGGCAGCACTAGAGTCCTGTCTCTGATGCCAAGTACGTGTATTCTGCTGGACCATGGCCTCACTCACAGAGGAGAGGAAAGTTCTTGGCAATTCACTTTTCTGTTGCAAAAACACCACTTCTGACTTGATTTCTCCCCCTGCTTGGTGCGTAGACACTGACTATGGCCTCGTGATAAGAGAATCATTGTAGAGAAGCTATAAATAGATAGTAGACAGGGGTCACTAAGTCTGTTACTCACAGCAAGTGTGTCAGCCAAAGTTCTTCCATCAGGAAACCACATTTCCCACCCTTGGTCTGTCTCCTCTCTCCTCCCCTCCTAGAGGTGGCTGCACCACAGGGTATTAACTCTTATCTCTCCAAATCCTTTTCCTTTCCAGATCTCGTTCCCTTTCTTTTCTTCAGTGTGGCAGGGACAAAGACATGCAGACACTCACTTCAATGAATCATAGAATCATAGAACAGTCTGAGCTGGAAAGGACCTTAAAGCCCATCCAATTCAAAGCCCATCCAGTTCCAACCCCCTGCCATGGGCAGGGACGCCTCCCACTGGATCAGGCTGCCCAAAAGCCCCATCCGACCTGTCCTTGAGCACCTCCAGGGATGGGACAGCCACAACTTCCCTGGGCAACCTGTTCCAGCACCTCACCACTCTCATGGTGAAGAAATTCCTTCTTACGTCCAGTCTAAATCTGCCCCACTCCAGTTTATACCCATTGCCCCCAGTCCTATCACTACAAGCCTTCATAAAAGCCTTAGATGACATCATTCATCAGGGTCCTCTCGTGTCCCAATTCCATGGTTTGGAAAGTACATTCTGACACTCAACAGGGAAGTGCCTAATCAATGTGACAAAAATTAGTGCAATTAAAACACTCTGCTCAGTAAATAAGCTACAGGCAGGTCATACTAGTGAGTCAGAGTAGAGAGAAGTGAATTAGAGGTGAAAAGTCACGACACTGAGCTGGTCAGGACAAACTCCCCAGGTGTGGGGAAGAGATACACCAGAGACATCAGTGAATCCACTGAGGAAAGGGCAGTGCCGTGTGTGTATCAAGTAGTCCTTTGTCACAGCCTATGGGAACCTCATCTGGAAGCCAAAAGCAGGATGAGGACAGGCTTCTGTTTTCCCTGATGTATCCATACTAGCTATTCTCAGAAGTTACAGAGCAGAAGACTCAGTTACATGAGCTCCTAATATAGCATGTTATACGATCATGGGCTATTTTTCTTGTATTTTGACTCACCCATTTGTACACTTCCAATGGTAAAGGTCTTAATTCTGTGGAAACTCTTCCTACCAGAACTTGAGCTGACTCAAGGGAACATTTATTTTGGGAACTGTCCTTTAAAAAGAAAGCAGAAAAAAAAAATCCAGCTCCCAGCACTATTCACGTTTATTCACATCTTGAGTAAACTGCTTCCTGCGCAGACAGAGTGACATAAAAACTAGGCAACACCCAAACCCAGAAGCAGTGTCCCTGTGAAGAGAGCCCTGGGCTAGAACTCAAGAGACGGTGGCTCAATTCCTAACTCTGCACTGTCCTTTTGACTGCCACCCAATGGGTTAATTCATTGACCCATGCCTCAGTTTCCCTACTTCTCTAATGGGCAATGATACAGACATCCTCAAGGGTTTGGGGTTTGCTCCTGAACGCTGCTGAGTGTTAAATATCGCCGCTAGTGGCCTAGCCTATTTCAGCCTCAGTGTCATCTCTGCTCCCAACGCGTTGACTGGACTTCATTCTTTCTAAAGGACCCTGTACTTCAAACTCTTGTTCTCAGAATAAAAGGCAAAAAGATATAGATATATATATACACACACACATTAATAAGTAAATAAACCTCAGCTTCATCAGCCAGGAATTAAAAAAAAAGCAAGGATATGCAAAGAGAATCAGATGTCTACGTGACACACTGCGCTGGTAAACCCCCAGTTGTCCAAGAAGCATCTTCCAAACAGAGCTAGTTTTGTGTCCTCAGGTAAGGACGTGTTCAATCTGCGAAGAAGGGGAAGATGGAAACTGCACAGAAATTAACTCCTTTAGCTGCGGAGAAGGAGAAAGGCTGTGTAAAGATGACCCTAACAAGGTCACATTGGGAGTCAGCCTTCCCTTTTTCAACGACAGCCTCATCAACAGCAGAGGTTGTGCTGAGCCTAGTGTCTGTCTCCTCTGGCACCTCAGGGTGTGTGGTTTCAAATCCTGTCTGCCTTCTGCTCCTACAGAGCAGCAGTGAAAGCCAACAGAGAGAAAGAGAGGAAAAAAAAGAAAAAAAAAAAAAAAAAGAAGTGAACTACCTAACCCAAAATCTCTTTAAAGGAAGTCAAAAGCCAGATGTTCCTTGCTTCCTGTCCGCTGCTGCCACTGTTGCCACAGCCTGTGGTTGTGGTTAGTCTGTCTAGAGCTCATATGTGTGAGACTGTGACTGTTCACTGGAAACTCCCCCCCAGCTCTGCGGCTGATCGCCTGCAGCAACACCTGACAGCAGATGGCTTTGCAGAAACCGAGGTTTATCACAAAATGGGAGGGTTTGTTTCTGCTGGGATCACGTTGCCAACATCAGCCTGGAGAAGAGGAGGCTCCGAGGAGATCTTAGAGCGACCTTCCAGTACCTGAAGGGGCTATGAGAAAGCTGGGGAGGGACTGTTCACAAAGGCTTGTGGTGATAGGACTGGGGACAATGGGGATAAACTGGAGAGGGGCAGATTTAGGCTGGACATAAGGAGGAATTTCTTCACGATGAGAGTGGGGAGGCACTGGCCCAGGTTCCCCAGGGTTGTTGTGGCTGCCCCATCCCTGGAGGGGTTCAAAGCCAGCTTGGATGGGCCTTGGGCAGCCTGATCCAGCCTGTCCTTCTCTTTTCTGGACCATATTTTGCTGCAGAGCAATGTGAACCTAAAGGCACAGACAGAACCACACCTAAAGGAGCAAGAGATCCCTGTACTCACCTGAACTCAAGTACGGGAAGCCTTAGAAAGCCAGGTCTAGAAGTACAGATTCATATTTCTAGAATAACTTGTAGCAGAAACCCTGGATTATCTCCAGTGGAACACTGTACCAAGAGAGGAGGAGGAGGCAAGAAAAGGGTGGTGGATACCTGTCCACTGAATTTAGTCTGACAGACTTCTCCAAGAACCCAGAGCTAGGTGATCTCCTATAGAAGAAACACTTGTGCTCCTCTAGCAGTTCCAGGGTCACCTCTGCTCTTGGAAAGGTCCCTTCTGCATCAATGTAAAAGATCAGCTGCCACAGGGATCCCAAGGCAACGTGTCTGCTGAGGTTCCTGCACATTCATCTTGTTTCCAGCAAACGTGACATATACCTTTTGCTGTGGCTCTTGTGTTGTACCTTACACCAATTTGTCTGTGTGACCTTCAGGAACCGATTTGCTAATTAAACACAACATTTTCAACCTATGAAGTCTGCTTAACTAGCATGAACTATTCTGCTTTCAAGTGGTTTTGGCTGCAATTCACGATAATTAGGAGGATTTTCCATGCTTGTCCTTCTCTTTTTAAGCAAAACTGATTTTTCTGCCTCTGATGCTTAGCTTGGGTGGCATTTAGCCACCAGCTATGTGCAGGAATCGTATGTCCCCTCAGTGATCTTAACCTGGCAGAAAGGGGCAAACACAGGAGTTTGAACTCTGCTGATTCTCCCCATCATTTAGCAAATTTCCGTGGCGATTTATTCATGCCAAAAAGGAGCCTGGTACTCTTGTGTAATCACCAGGAAGAAAACGAGAGCTTCACACCAGCATGAATGAGAGCAGCATTGCATTCAAAATCTCCCTAGATAGCGCCTTAGGTCACAGACCTCAAACATGTTGAATCATGTATCCTCAGAGTCACAATCAAAGCAGGCAAATTCTTTGGGGTCTGTGCCTATTGCAAACTTCCTGCTCTGGCTGACTCGTGACCTGACTTGTCTCACACAGAACAAACTGGCTGTGCAGGGAAGAATATTCATCACAGGCATTTCCTCTGGCAGTGGCAAATAAATCCTGTCCAATTCCATGCCATTAGGAAGCAAAGGGTGATCCAAGGAGCCACTGGATACACACACCATCGTCACTTTTCGCCGCAGTCTGCTAGGGCAGAGTTGACACCTTAACATTAGAATGTTTTGCCTGCCCTAAAACAACCTAAGGAGCTAAAGCAGAAGTTCGTTTTACAGACAGACCTCCTCACCTTCATATTCCTTGTATCCAGGACTGAAACGGGCATCTCTGGATCACATGTACTGAGATAGAGATTGATACCTTGCAGTTTGGTCTTGAATTTACTGATGGTGAGACATCATCTGTCATTATAATCAGCCATCACCAGAATCAATCAAGTCCTCCCCACCCCTGCTTGGATGCACACGTTGTGAATAACATCCCCACTATGAATAAAAGCTTGGTGCTAGCCTTGGCAGAATAGAAACAAGCATTCAAAGATTCAGATAACAACTGGTCCAAATCCCAGCCTGGGCTGGATAAGACTGAGCTGAGACAGATGTTTTCATCTCAGAACAGACTTTCTTTCCGTGAGCAGCCTGTTTCCACTTATAGCAAGACAGGAACAATGTACGGTTTCCTACTCTGAAGGGCAGGAAGGCACAAAGCTAATTTCTGTTCTCTTCCTGCTCCAGGATTCATAAAGAATGCCACGCTGAGTCAGATCATTTTTCCATCATTCTTTGACAGGGGTCTGTAACAGATGTTTAAGGAACTAGTACAAGGTAGACTACAAGCATGCTGTGATCATTCTGATTTACTCCCATCGATAGGTTAGATATTGCCAGGTTTCAGGCTTGTGATGGAATACCTACCACCTTTTCACTATTCTGATTCTCCACTCATCTTGGCTTGTGAGGTCCAGCATGCCACATGGAAGAAAGGGAGTCAGATTTCCAAGGATTTGTTTTCTAGCTTTATCACTGGCTCACTGTGGGACCTTTCGTGTCTCGGTTTCCCCAGCTATAAAAATGGAGCTGGTAATTCTTTCTCTATCCTTTATGATGTGCAATGGATCTTTGGATGGAATGTAGCAGATGCATAAAGGGTTGGGAACATGCATTCCTAGTTTGGGCTTCAGTGATGCTGAGCAACCCTAAGATATTGTAGCTTTGTAGGATGCAATGTGCTCAGCACCTCTGAGAAATCAAATCAGAAGTTCAAAAGTCTTGAAAAGTTGCTCAGAAGTCTTCAAAATCTTTTGGTATGTGGTTTGGATTATGACCCAAAGGCCTCTAAAGCCCATGCAAACACTCACAACTCTTCCAGTTTTCTTTGGACTGAACTTCAGGTGAGCTGAAAAAGATCGTGCAGGTGGTATTTCCAAAGCCAGGGGAAACAATTCAACATTGCCTTGACACCAAATGGCTCTACCAGAGCTGGTGCTAAACGTAACACTGCCTGTCAATATTTAGTTCTGCTGCATGGACCTAATAAGCAGAAAATAAGAGAGAAAAGGCAATAATGTGAAACATGAGTGTAACAGAGGATTGTTGTGATGCTCCAGTACAGAACTGAAGTTTTCTCTCTGCAAAAGCAGCGGTTTCAAGCTCCTTCCCAGCAAAAGGAAAGTTCAAAGAATAGGTCTTCCCAGGACTGACTAGGAGTGAGATAGCACAGAGAAAACGGATGTTTTTTCTGTAACCACAGCTTGCAAAGCCACCAGACTCAGGAGACCGGAATAACTGCAGTCAGAGCATAAGGAGATGGGGAAGCAAGAACAGAATCAGCCTGAGCAGGTTAAAGCACCAAGAAGGGAAGTCAGCCCAGATCAGTGAGGAACTGAGAAACTGTGTGTGCCCAGAGAAATCCTTTGGATTCCCCACACCTCAGAAACCTCAGCTGTGAGACAGAGATGACAGTCCTTCTCTCCTACACAGGGGCATTGGCAGGCTGAGCCTGTTAAGTTTTGCTCAACCGCTTAGAACTCCTCTGACGGAAGCTGCTTCGCACCGTAAGCACAAAGTTGTTGGGTTAAGCAACTGAAAGGGTAACCAGCATAGTTTACTGCCTCTTTAGAAATGCCTGGTGAAATCCTAGCCAACAAGAGAAATGGGTTTGCAAGGGAGAGAAGCACGCTGACGCCAAGTCCACTGAGAGAGTTCTGGCACAAGGAGCATGAAAGCATCCATCCCCTCTCACTCTTGTGTGGTGAAGGGGAAAAAAGAAAGAGAAAAAGAAAAGAGACAAGGGGAAAAGAAGAGAAAGGGGGAAAAAAAAGAGAGAGAAAGAAAGAGGGAGGGAAGAGCAATCCAGCATGGTTGGAATAACTCTGCTCACTGCAGCCTGTCCAACAACAGCCCTGGCGGATCATAAAACAGCCTCTCATATCCATGTGGTTTTTGCTGCTAGGAGACAAGGTACAAAACATACAACCTCATGCCGGGCTCTATAAAACCTTATATTCCCCCTCAGACCCAGAGTTCATCTGAAGAATTTGCATCACCTAATTAGAACGAAGCAAAGTTAAAAAAAAAAAAAAAAGAGTAAAATATAAAATATTAAAGCCCCTTTCCCTTCTTGCTCCCCTTTTTTGCAATTTCATTTACCATAAAATTTTAAAAGTACCTTCCTGACCTCTTCCCGGGAGAATTTCCATGCAGAGACTTTGCTGGCAGGTCTGAGCTCCTGAGCAAATTTGAAAGCTAAGGTCACTTCCTTTTTGTGGTGCCCAGAGGCAGGTGTATCCCTTCTCCTGCCTCCATGGTGAGAATTGCTAACAGGCAACTCCTGGGAAGCACAAGATCTCCGCTGTTGCTGGCATTCGCAGAGTTGTTTTTCTGCATAGAGAATGAGAAACCAGTTGCAGACAGTGTGATGGGTTTTTCTTTTTTATTTTCATCTTTTTCATATCATAGAATCATAGAATCACAGAATAACCAGGTTGGAAGAGACCCACCGGATCATCGAGTCCAACCATCCCTATCAAACACTAAACCATGTCCCTCAGCACCTCGTCCACCCGTCCCTTAAACCCCTCCAGGGAAGGTGACTCAACCCCCTCCCTGGGCAGCCTCTGCCAGTGCCCAATGACCCTTTCCGTGAAAAGTTTTTTCCTAATGTTCAGCCTAAACCTCCCCTGGTGGAGCTTGAGGCCATTCCCTCTCGTCCTGTCCCCTGTCCCTTGGGAGAAGAGCCCAGCTCCCTCCTCTCCACAACCTCCTCTCAGGTAGTTGTGGAGAGCAATGAGGTCTCCCCTGAGCCTCCTCTTCTCCAAGCTAAACACCCCCAGCTCTCTCAGTTGCTCTTCATAAGGCCTGTAAGATGATCCAAGGGCTGGAGCACCTCTCATACGAGTTGGGGTTGTTCAGCCTGGAGAAGGCTCCAAGGAGACCTTAGAGTGACCTTCCAGTAGCTGAAGGGGCTCCAGGAAAGCTGGAGAGGGACTGTTCACAAAGGTTTGTGGTGATAGGACTGGGGACAATGGGGATAAACTGGAGAGGGGCAGATTTAGACTAGACATAAGGAGGAATTTCTTCACCATGAGAGCAGTGAGGCCCTGGCCCAGGTTGCCCGGGTGGCTGCCCCATCCCTGGAGGTGTTCCAGGCCAGGTTGGATGGGGCTTGGAGCCCCTGATCCAGTGGGAGGTGTCCCTGCCACAGTTCGGCACCGAGCAGTGCGGCCCACGTCACGCCTGCCCTCCGCTCCCCCGTGCGGCTCCCAAGGCCTGGCCGAGCCCCTGGAGCAGGGAAGCCATGGGCAGCTCCTCCAGGCAGCAGCAGCCCATCAGCTGCAGAGTGTGAGAGCAGGGAGGAGGCTTGGGAGGAGGCTGATGATTCACGTGGCCCCCGTCCAGGCATTACAGGCAGCAGAGGCCACGGGCATGTCTCGCCTGCCCTCACGTCATGAGGCTGCAGGGCTCTTCCACCATCCCCTGTGGCGGAGCCAAAGCAGCTCCCTGAGATCCACCAGGCTGCATTTACTGTTCTTCTCTGAGGGGGCCATGGGGAAGCTGCTCCAACAGCTATTTAGCCTCGTGGCTCAAAGCACACGCTTTATTTTTGCTCTTATTTCTCCCTTGCTGCGGATGGGAAGAGGACCGTGGGGATTTGCTTGCTTCCTTGCATGAACTTACCCCCCTGCACCTTCTCATCCCCCTATGATACAAGAAGTAGTTACTATTACAAAAATTGGAATATTTTGATTTAAGCTAAAGTAAAGTTTCATCTAAGCAATTTGGGGTTTGAAAGTTAGACAGAATATCCCTCTGAAGGCATGTTTTCTTTCCCTGACAGCCCGTTTTCTTTTAGACAGTGTTTTTGCAGACACCGTCCGTTCTTTGCAGATGATGATGTCCAGTGTGAAGCGTGATCTGTTCTGAACGGAGCTCTCCTCTTCCATAATTCTATAAGTTTATTCTAATCTTAATTTATGGCCTTAAATGTGGCCTTAATTTATGGCCCCTTATATTTTGTTAGAAACATATTATCTTAATTTTCTGTTCTTAATGGGAATGTTCTTTGATGGGAACGGTTGGACTCGATGATCCGGTGGGTCTCTTCCAACCTGGTTATTCTGTGATTCTGTGATTCTGTGATAATCACCTCTGTTTGAAGTTTTCTTCCTATCTTAAAGGCAAGGTCAGGCAGAGAGCTGGAGCCAGACCTGAATTAGCAAGAGGTTTGACTGTTGCAATATTTCATAACATTAAAATGAGACCTTGGAAAGTAACAGAATATGCATAAGATTCCTGGGAAAATTTATACATATGCATGTAAGTAGGAAATATATCCTGTAACCGGCTTTTGTCTCGCTGCACATGACTGATGGAGATCATTCCCTTGTGTTGCCCAGGCCTGATAAAGGATGTTTGCTTTCTAAAACTCTAAAACAAGTCTTAAAGGGTTTATTTGCTGGCCTTTTCGGCACCCTGACCCCCTTGCCCTGCCCGGCAGGCAGGTGCCCCAGCTCTCCCCAGCCCTGGGAGGCAATGGCAGCACAAGCCGGTGGTGCTGGAAAGCTGTGGTGGGGAGAGGCTGCTGCCTGGCCAGGCAGGGAAATGAATGCAATAATTAGAAGCCACCTCAGAACTTGCCAGGCCAGTGAGATGAGCAGAACCTAAGGCTTGCCCTTGGCTTGTTTCCCTCCATCGACCCACACTGCATTGCTTTGGCTAGGATTTCAGCAGAGGAGCTCCGAGGAGGGGACATGCTGTAACTGTGGGTTCTGATTATACTTTTGATTACAGAGGCTGGGAGCAACGTTCATTCCTAGTGGGTGTATCATGGCTATGTCTTCCGGAGAAAGCAGCCAGTAGAACACCAAGAGATCCCTGACAGGGAGGGCCATATCCGCTACAGCCTGTACGCTCAAGAGGATGCAGCTGTATCCTCCGCCCCAGCCTTGCTCTTGCATTTTCCTTCATCGGAACTCAAGCAAGTGCTGCACCTCCTCTCCTTGCAGCCCTGATGATAACCAAACTCCTAAGTGTGCCTTACCCTCTGGGCAAAAGGGAATTAAACGTGTCATAGAATCATAGAATCACCAGGTTGGAAGAGACCCACCGGATCATCAAGTCCAACCATTCCTATCAAACACTAAACCATGTCCCTCAGCACCTCATCCACCCGTCCCTTAAACCCCTCCAGGGAAGGGGACTCAACCCCCTCCCTGGGCAGCCTGTTCCAGTGCCCAACAACCCTTTCTGTGAAGAATTTTTTCCTAAAAAAGGAAAAAAAGGTGTCCACCCTTACACAGCTACCATGCCTGCCAAAAGCCTTGATTGCCTGCAAGAGGAGGCAGCTGGTTTAGGAGGGCAGTTACTATAACCTGGTCTGGGCAACTAGAATCCACCCTCACAGTCTTTTAACATCCATCCACAGGGACCTCAGTAAGGACCTAGCTTAGGGGTGTTGATGTCAAGGAGACCTGATGGACACTGCATGCGTCACTGCGCCAAGGGAGAGGAAACAGTCGTCTCGGGGAGGGAGAGCAGAAAGAAAACAAGGACCCTGAGGCTCACATGCTCAGAGGATGAGAGGGGAAAGAGGTCAGTTCCTGACAAGCAGCTCAAAACAAACCCATTGTTCTGAGTGAGACCCTGTCATCCCTCTTTCACCAGGTGTTACCTGGAAAATCCATCTGCCCGTTCCCCTTCCCTTTGCCGTTCCTCTGCCCTGGCTGCTAGCAAAACGGGGAAAACATGAGCTGTAATGGCACCAGCTTCCTGGTTGGTCTCGCCTCACCTTCCTAGAGGAAAATCAGGAAAACCAGCGGATCTGATGTGATGCCTGGAGGAGGTAGCATGCCCTGGGCTGAACTGGAGAACTCTGTGGGGCAACTGTGCACCAGGCAGCCCTGAGACAGACTCTCTTCTTGGCAGAAGTGACACATTCCATGGGAGGACGTTTATATTTCTTTACTTCTGTGTTTTTTTCCTGGCCTGTATATGTGTGCTGTGTGGGCTCACCAGCCAGACACTGCCCTGTAGTAACACATACCAGGTTTAGAAACCATACCAGCCCATAGAAAGGCTACTGTCTCTCCGACCTCCATACTTTTCCCACTACTTGCCATCAACTTCTGGAAAGGCTAAAAGGGACAGAGAAGAAAGAAAAAAACCCACCTAGGTCTTCCAGATCTCTCTCTGTATGTGAGAAAATAAGTCCTAATCTTTTCCCTGCCTGAATTGCAGCAAGTCCAGCGAAAAAAAAGTCCATTCTGAGTCTTCTGGAATATATTTCACGGCTTATCCATAAGATATTTCCATTCCGAACAAGGCTCTAGTACTGGAGTTTGCATCCTAATAAAGGCTGTAGCCTAGAAAAATGATGCTAAATCACACTTCTCTGACATGTCTATCACTGCCCTTGTCGCACAGCACCACTGCCTTGAGTGTCTCTGCACTCCATAGGTACCCATGGAGCCTGCTCTGGCACTACTCAGGGCAGTCCAAATCTTTTCCCTGCCCGAATTCCAGCAACTCCAGATTTAAAAATTCCTTGAGATCCTAGCACCAAAGGAAGGACCCTGCAGAGGCCACTGGTGCATATGAAAAGAAAACATTACGCTCCCCAAAATGTTGTCATGGCAAAACACCACAGAGGAGAAGGGAACTTCTTGCCATGGTTGATTTGTGGTTGCTTTGGCTCACGGCCAGCTTGGAATCCACCAAGCCCTGGGAGAACCTGTGGAAATGAAATGCCGAGGAAGCTGTAGATCCTCTTGAAGAGTTAACTAAAAACAAAGGGCAGGTTTTTATAAACGTGGTGTGCGTACGCTATTAAAAGACACTCTTTCTGCTGGGTTTTGGCATTGTGTCTAATGCTGCTGGCCAGAAAGGCTGGTTGGGAGGAGGATTTAGGGATTTCTTCAAAATGACAGTATTGGAAAAATATTGAAATGTTGACATTTCCCACAATATGAGAGTTCCTCATTTCTTTTTGGTCAGGAACCATCAAACTGTATCATTTTTCTTCTTTTGAAATAATATCCGTGTTCAATACAGTTGTTATGATTCTTCCCAATATTTAAAAGGGAACACGAATATTTTAACCATTTTTTTAACTTTTTAGTACATAACTAGCCCTTTATTTGTCAAGAGAAGAGCAACCCACCAAAAGCTTTTTAAGCTTTGTGATTTTCCTTCTTTTTCTCTGCAATCACTTCCCTTCCAGGGAAATGATCCAGGTATCACCTGGATATCACCACCAGCTATCACCAGCTCTGAGCTGGTGGGAAGGAGATAAAGTTAATTCAAGTGCTTTCAACAGAGGTTGTCTATATGAGTGTTCAATTTGAAGCAGGTACCAACCTCCAAACTTAGCATGTTCCTGAGCTGAGGCCAAAGCAAGGCAAACACTGAGATCCCTGAGTAAAGCTTTGCCACTGACATCAACAGGATTCAGCATAAGCCTATTCCTAATCGCAATTGTCATTAAAATAGACTAGCAGGCCTTTAATGTTCCTTTAAAATTGTTTCTGCTTGACCATTCCTGCTTTCAGAAGTCTTTTGGGAAGATCTAACCAGGTCCCTGGAAGGAAAGAAGTTCTGCCTAGGCCCCTGACAGGCTCTATAATGCTTTCTGCTGTGAAAATCTGAAAGGATGCTTCTCCGGGTAATTAAAGACATTGTCCTGCTTCCCAAGGGTATTTGCAGTCAGGCTATTGATCTCATGGGCTGGTTATGGCTTGGTTGTGAAGGCAACTGCAGGAATGCAGAACAGAATGAAGAACAGAAGCTGCGAGAAACTTCCCCTTTCTGCAGGAGGAACCAGCAGAAGAGCTGTATGGAGCCACAAAAACATTACCAGTGCTCCTCAGTGAAACCTAGGAGATGTGCTATGTAATCATGAGCTGCATCCCCTGGTTCCTTGTCTAGAAACTATTTACGTAGTTGGGCAGCCTGATCTAGTGGGAGGTGTCCCTGCCCATCGCAGGGGTTGGAACTGAATGATCTTGAAGGTCCCTTCCAACCCAAATTATTCTATGGTTCTACATATCTGAGACCCCAGGAATCCCCTGGCATGGCCCCAGCCAGCTCAAACCCTCTCCACAAGATGGCAAAGGAGGTGAGAGCTGTGCTGTGCCTGCCCTCACTCGGCCAGCCTCTCCTGCCACTCTTTGTCTCCAAGCTAGTTTGACAAGAGAAGAAAGAAAAAAAAAACCACCCAAAGCCCCAAGACTATTTTTATTTACGATCATGGCCACAGGCTGCTCCTTGTCTAGACAGCTGGTATTAGTATCTGAAGCTGTTCTGGAATCTGAAATACCATTTATTTACTAGGGAAATAAAAGCCCTGGATTAAACAGTTAATAAAAATTATCTGGGAACTGACAAGGGGCCCAAAGAGACCAAAGGTAACAAGATCTAGAGCGGGCATCTTTGTTTGTCTTGGCTGTAGAGATGTTTTCACAGAAACCAAAACAAAACAACTTTCCCCTCCCAGCCACATCCCCAGAACAATTTGGCTTCAGGATAGTGTTCCCTTTGGCTTCCTCTCCTCCCACCTTTGTTTGGCTGCTTTACACATATCCCCATCCATCCCTTTGAGAAGGAAGTTAACAAACAAACTGGTCACCCAGTTGACAAGTGAGACAGCAGAGGAGCAGCTGTGACCCTTCCAAGAAAATCCATGGAACTGGGAGCTGCTAGATTTTCATGTTCCAAACGTCAACGATGCAGCAAAATGTCATGTTGACGATGACATCGGACAATATTTTTTTGCTTCTGCCTGCAGCAGAAAACTAAAATTGGGGAGCAGGAGCCTTTTTGCTGCCATTCTGCTCCCCCAGAGGCTCTGTCAGTGCCCGTCTCGCTGGCAGTGGCTGTGTTGCAGACCACCTGTTTGGCCTTCACACCGCTCTCGTTTTTCACTGCCACTTGACAGGCTTTTGGAGACTTCCAGACATGGAGCTAAGCAGGAAAAGAGCAAAACAAAAACAAACTTCTGGGCTCCATCTGCTCCCTTCCCTTGAATAAGCAGCGCACTGTCACCCAGGGCGGTGGATAAAAGGAGTTTGATGGAGTCACCCTGTAATTTTACACAGCAGCTGCCGAGCTTTAAAGACAAGCTATGCTGAGATATAAGACCTTCCCCTTCTACTGGCTCCGTGTTGAAGCAGAAAGTTTATATAAAGTGAAGCATTAAACCTACTGCATAATCACTTGGCTAGTGAAGTGCTACAGTGCTCAAACCACCCAGGGACAGTAGATTCAGTAAGGCAGCAGCTGCAGGAGAACCCAGCAATAGCAGGCTGGCTGTGCGATGTCTTTGGGCAGCGTTGGCAGGGGCAGGAGTTTGGCTAAGGCTGATGGGCAGAAGTTCTGAGCAGTCTGGAAGCATTTTGACTCTGAGGAAGCAACCCTGCGAGCCTCAAGTTAAGAAAGCTAAGCACCAAGACGTTCTGTTTTACTTTGCTAGTGTCCGATGTGGGTTTTCCTCATGCAGCCATTCCAGCAGCCCCCCAAATTCGCAGAGCACATGCCATAGGTAATGAAATTACCAGTTACAGTTGGCATTCTTATTTTAAAATATACAGCCTTGTGCAAATCACCTCTGTTGCCTGTGTTCTAAAATCCAGCTATTAAGCTCTTCAGCTCTGCTTAGAGGCAGATAGTGTCTTTTATAGAGCAAAGAACAACTAGCACAGCAGACTGTGTGCATTGCACAATAATGATCTACTCTCTTTCTCCTTGCATGCTCCCTGCATCTGCTGCATTACCAAGAGGGAGATATTCTGTGGAGAAGAGCTGAGTTTTGGGTACTTTGCAAGACTCAATTTGCTGGACCGCGGTCCTGACCCAAGGTGGCCAAACTTGTCATAGTATGGAGACGCTGCTAATGAGATCAGAGTCTGAAAAGACAAATTCCAAAGAGCAAAGAGAAAAGGATGTTTTCTTTTCCGCTGGACAAAACACAACTTTTCTGGCAGGCATAAGCAGGACAGTCTGTCCACTTTGGCAATACCCTGCACGCCTGGACGTACACAAGTGTGTTTTCACATGCAACTCGGTTTGATTACACAATCTCCCTCCAAGAGAATTTGGCAAGAAAGGTAACTGAGAGACTTTAGAAACAGAGAGCAGTCTGCAACACGCTGCTCCTCTCCCACTATTTTTAAACCCTGTTTGGAGCAGCTGACTACTGGGAAAACAACCAAAGAAAATCACCCCGTTGATCAGGTACCCAGCCTCACATTTTGGAGAGGCAGCAAGGCTGCAGGTTCAGCCTCAGATGCCAGCTTGTACCAACCAGCCTTTATCAAACAGCTGAATAGCCAGTTCCATGACTGGGACACGGAACCAGCCTCTAGGCTCAGTCTTTTCCTCCTCTTTGTTTTCTGAGGAACTATTCTGAACCTCTGCCAAATGCTTGTAGTAAGAGATTATCATGTCAAAGGCTTTTCCTGACCAACAATCTTTTTGCACCTCGGCTTCTTCCAAAGTTGGATCTGCTCTCTTAGTGCTCATCCCTTCCTGAAAACACTGAAAACATCCATCTGCAGATAGACTGTTTAATTCTGGTGCCCAATTCTCCTAGACTCTAAGTTAATCTTTCTGGGAAATGCATCACAGCTTGTTTTGGGATTCTCATGCTTGTTTAGGTTGCAGGTATCCTACCTGTATAACCATAATATTGTTTTATTTACACTTGCAGTTTGTAGAGAAACATGCATGCCTTGTGCCTACTGAAATGCACTTCGGATCAGTGCAAGTGCCAGGCAACATTAGAGAGAAAAACAAGTTTATTCTAGTGAACGCCATGGTTAGTCTTGATTATGAAGTTTGAAACACAGTTAGCAAACAGAAACACAAACACAAGAAAGTGCAGACCTAAAGCACGTGCAGCACAAGCCTCTTAACGTTAAATGTTAGGCACCCTCCAAGGCATTGCTTGCCTGGGGATCTGCAAACCCACCTGAATTCCAGAAAGTAGCTCCTCAGAGCGGGTTCCTGTCCAGAAATGTCTGTCTCCCTTTTAAATGCCAGGTTTATTTGCATTTTTCTGACTATTTTTTAAATGCAAATAAAAATGTCAGCTTGCATATAAAGAATCACCTTCTTTCCTTTCTAATAATGACAATCTTATCGCACAGCACTTTGCTTTGGAGCAGATAGCTGGCATCTGTGAGAACATTAATAGAAAACATCTGTATTTATCCAAGCAGGATGTATCATAAGGACTGTGAGTGCTCATTCTTCCAGGTTTTCCTTTACAAAAATCAATTAAAAACTGCATTTGTAGCATTCTGTAAACTTAATTTTCATTGCTGTAATTTCCTGTTGTGCAGCAGTTTCAGCCAGCTTTCATTTAACAGCATTTCAGAGATCACAAGTGACACATCATACCTCTTGTTTTAAGGGTTCACCACAGCCAATAACTTCTGAGGCCTTGAAATTTGTGTGCTGTCTATACCAGCCTAGAAAGAAAACTGTCAAAATATCAGCCTTACTGATCAAATTTCCCAACTTGTCTGCTTGATTCGCTGCCTTCCCCTGTGTTTCCATATAGCTCATTAAACCAAACAAACCAAAATTGGGCCTTTATAGAAAGAAAAAAAAGTTTGACACGATTAACTAGCTTTGCTGGTAATGTGTGCAACCCACCCAGGTGTCTAGACAGTTTGAAAAATAGATCATATTCAGGAGTAACAGCTGTTACTCCTCTCAAGTCTCTCTTGAACCTCAAATTAAGTAGGAACAGACCCTATCAACGTTAGGTGGTCTTCTTCCAAAGAAAACACCCAGCGTGTTGCAGGAAATGAAGTTACTGATTCAGTAGGTGGCACTTTACCTTTCGGATCAACGTACCGCTTGCACAGCCCACGAGAACAGTCAGCACTCCCCAAGGTACCTGCTTTGGGAAAAATTAGAGAAGAAAAAGGTCAGAACTTCAGCTGGGGGAAACCGTCAGTGTTTTTTCCTAATAGAACAAGAAAAAAAAAATACCTGTGTCCAGGCCAGATGCCAGTTCAGGCAGGTGTTTGTTGCCTGCCCATATATCCTTTATGATAATAACTTGGAAAGCACGTTTGCTTATAAAGGTTTAGACAGTAAAATGTTGCTAGGGACTTGTACCTAACAGTTAGTGGCTTAACAAGAGATTATGAGAGACAATGACAGACTCTGGCAGGAACAGGCACTGCTGGAACGCCTTAGGACGAACAAGGTGCTATCTAGAAGGTTATCCAGAAGTAGAATCTAGTAGAATCTCTTTTTAGGCCTGTTCCCCACAAAACCACTGCACCGCAAAGCTTCTCTGGGCCATAAGCTGTTAACTCTAGAACAGTTATACAGGGTGTCAGAGGAAACAGTCATCCTAGGTGTCCAAGCCCCCTGGTTCCTACAAGATGCAAGTGAAAAAACACAGGTTAAACTCATTGACTCTGCCCTAAAATGCTGGGTTTGTACAGACATCCCTGGGGAGGGACTGTTCACAAAGGCTTGGAGTGATAGGACTGGGGGCAAGGGGTATAAACTGGAGAGGGGCAGATTTAGACTGGACATAAGGAGGAATTTCTTCACTATGAGAGTAGTGAGGCCCTGGAACAGGTTGCCCAGGGAAGTTGTGGCTGCCCCATCCCTGGAGGGGTTCAAGGCCAGGTTGGATGGGGCTTGGAGCCCCTGATCCAGTGGGAGGTGTCCCTGCCCATGGCCGGGGGTGGGACTGGATGGGCTTTGAGGTCCCTTCCAACCCAACCCACTCTATGATTCTACGAGGTTGTATAGAATCATGAATGGTGCAGAAGTACAGAGACACAAGGATGTGTGCTTCTAAATTTTCAGACATAGTCTACCACTCCTAGGTGAGAATTTTTACACAAATGGTGCAACTGGTTGGGGAGCAGCTAGACGTGGACAAACACAAAGAACACCCTCGAGGTATCCCTGTTCAGCAGGTACATCTTTCAATTAAGTCATATTTCAGCAAAAACACAAAGGCCTTTGTCCTGATTCATTGGATTTAAGGATTTATTGCCCACCTTATTTGTAGGGAGAAAAAAAGATTTATAACTTGGCTAAGTTAGAGTCAAAGAGGCTGCCTAGGCCCTGAACTGTGGGTGTTCGGTGTAAGGTTGTTTAGCAAGGCCTAAATTCAGGCTGTAAAGTGCTTTTGTAAGCGACTATAAATCACCTTAGCTTTTATACGCTGTGGCAACACGCGAGCAGAGGAATGTGGCTGGTCTGTGCTAGTCCCAGACGTGCGGTACCGAGTTTGGGAGTACAAAACCCCAGACTCGGATCCGTGTTCCACGTAAGCGGGCGAAAGGGGCAGGAACGGAGCGCGACGAGGGCAGCTCCAACCCCCGATGGGATCGCTAAGCAGTAAGCAAACTGTAAAACACGAGTCAGACAAAACATCTGGCAGCTGCTTCAAATAGTTTTCTGTCTGAAGGGCAGACAATCTTGCAATAGTTTCAAATCAAAACATGTGCAAGGACAGGATCAGTGCTCCAGTGTGTTTTGTGCAAGCACTGAATAAGTTTTGTTCCCTTCAGCATGGTTTTGTGTGCCAAGAAAGGTTGTGCTTCGGGTTAGGTTTTTAATATTAATAAACTTTACTAAATAAATCAGTGTATTTCCTTCTCCAGTCAAACGCAACTTAGGCTTTGGCATAAAATCAACACGATTAGCTCTGCAAAGGAAGCACATGGGACAGAAGTTGGGGAGCATGCTAGGAAATGTTTCTCATAGCTGTCTTACCTTCTGCAGGAGAGAAGGTGTGACTGCCAAAAGATGATCTTAAGTATGATGCATATCACAGAATCATAGAATAACCAGGTTGGAAGAGACCCACCGGATCATCGAGTCCAACCATTCCTATCAAATATCCTTCTAAGTTTGCACATCTTAGGCAAAGGGGAAAGGGAAAACTCCCTTGTGCTGGTACTGGCTAAGGACCCAACAGGTACAGTCTGATGTCTACACTCCAACAGGGAAGGTCCGAGCTCAGAGAAATCAATTCTGAGTTCTGCAGATGAAGGATAGAATTGACAACTGTCCTCTCTGCCCCTAAGTTTATCAGTGTTGACATTGTCAAAATCATCTACTGACCGTTTCCCCTCTTGCACACTATTCAAGACTCAAATAACTTTCACCAAAGCCTCAACTTCCACGAAAAAGCAAAAGCTACTCCGCTGCTTGCCTAGAGCATCAGGATTCTGCATTCTCTGCAAAATCCCCATAGCACTTCTGGATCACTAGCAAGGCAACAGCAAGCAAACGATCTCGGCCAGAAACCTCCTATAAAATGTAGGAACAGTTCACATGCATCAACACCATTAGTCAGCAACAGCAGAAAGATGAGAGATGCTGGCCAGGGTAACAGTGTTGGTTTTCAGGGAGGCTCAGATACAAGTAGGACTTGCAATTTTTCATTCTACTCAAAAAGGAGCAAGTCTGCTTGCTGCATGTCAGTGCTTGAACACAGGCAATAGCAGGGGAAGCAAAGCACCACTGATTCATTAGGACTTGCTAATCTGTGATATCATTTGTTGATTCCAGCAGGTCCAATCCCCACCTCATGACTTCCTCTGCTGTTACCATGGCAGTGTACATAAACACTACTAACTCCCAGCCCTGAGCAGGTCATTTGTTTCAAATATTCCATGCAGCTGGAACGCAAGCCTGTTTGGGTGTCTGGAGCTGAGCATGAACTAATTTCTCAGTCTTCTGCACCCACCCCACCTTATGCCCCCTCCCCAGCCTGCTGCTCTCCCAGAACTCCTCCAGCCTTCCCCAGAAAGCTAAGGGGCAACTGGCCACATCCTCATACAAGGAGAAAGTTTCACTTAAGTCCTCCACTACCTGCAGCACAACAAAAGTGACGATTACTGAATATACTGGAGATTTAGTCTTAAGATATGTAAACAGTTGTCTTCTACACATAGGAAAAACTAGCAAGATTAAGACATCAAAAACTCAAAACAATTCTTGCTCTGACTGGAGACACACACACACCCTCCCAATTTTTAAAGCCCTCCTCCCCCAGTATCCTTGTAAGGCAGTTTGTAAGCATAACTCTGAGTTTAGTTGAGCCTCACGTGTTGCAGTGTTTATGCAATACGATTAAATCAATTGGTTTCCACACACAAGTTTGTAGCAGCAGAGAAAATAGAAAAGTGTGCAGACAGGAGGGAGAATTAGAGCTTTTGTCACAACTGATGAAAAAACCCCAAGTCATCTCACTTCCAGTCAGTTTGAAGAGGCAAAACCTAACTGCTAATAGAAATACATGAAAACACAGCACCAGAGTAGTGGGTAGCAAGGAACTAAAAACTAACACCAGGGGACTTGAGTTAAATCAAGTTCACAACCTGAAGAAGTTACCTGGAACACACTGAGGGCAATCAAGCACATGATACAGGAATGACTCTCCCAACACTCAGCTTATCCTGCTGCAGCACCTCCTGAGATGAATTGTGCGGTTCTACCGGCTAAGGATCCCTTTAGCCCTTATCTTTTAATTTTGCTTTTATCCATCCCCCATCTCCTGCCTAAGAAAAATGACAGCCAGTTATCAACAAAATAGTAGGTTAGCAACTTGTTTTCACATGAGCTTCTTTCCTGGAAGAATAAGAAAAGGCATTTGCTGTAATCTAGGAGTGAACTTTGCAAGCCTGCAGAAGGCATCGAGTCTGGCAAGACAACCAGAGCCTTGATCTATTATACTTGAATCTATTTAGAGAAAAATAAGTATGGTGTAATAAGTCAATGGTAAACCAAATTAAAGTGAAAAAAACAAGGCTGCTGTCTCACAGATTCTACTCATCTGTCTGGAGTAGTCACTTTTAGGCACCAGTTGCTGCTGTACAATATTTCAGGGTTCACCCTCCCAACCTTTACCAATAGCTGCAGGTTGCCTTCTGCCTGCACACAGACAGCTTTATATTATTCCAGGTAGAAACAAGGCTATGACAGCCCTTGCTTTACCTGTTCGGGCTGGCTTCTTTGGAATAAGCTCACCATTCATTCAGAGACTAGATATAAAGAAGTCTTATCATTTCATGCAAATAAAAACCAACATCAGGTAATATTTAACAAAGTTTATTAGGTTACTGAGTATTATCTACAGTCATAAAATAGAAAGTCAGAATTTAAAACTGTACAAAGCAACGTACTGGTGAAGTGAGAAGAGATGGAAACAAGGGAGCACAAAGGGCATCAGAAGTAGGGAGAACACAGCTGCTTCCCTGGAGTTCTGGAAGACACTGGTTCAAGTTGAAGGCAACTAAGTAGGGCTCCATACACGCTGAATTTTCTTGTATCCCACCCTTTAACAGAAACTAATACAAACCCCTATGTTAAAAAAAAAAAAATCATATAACATTAGATTAAAAAAGGGGCAAAACACACCCCACCCAGTCTTGGCACCAATTCTGTGCTTTAAAAAATATACTATGCAAGTAGTTTATTTCCAAAAGGTACCCTACAGCAGCTGTTTTAAACATGTTCTTATACATACACCACAAATATATATTAACATTTTCAACAACTAAACTCATTTGTACCTAAACAGAACTGAAAGGATAATTCAAGAGCCAAGAAACAAAAAAAAAACCAACCAACCACACAAACATTTTTCAAGACAAAGTAATGTGCAAAATAACCCCAGAAAGGCAGCATAGTAACCTGTGGATAGGTCAAGAGAGCAGCTCCTGCTAGCTAAGGAGTGTCATCCTCTTTACTTGGCTACTGAGGTGATAACCTATTTGGGATGTGCTGATTTTGCCTGAATTGGTCGTCCTATTTATTGCAGTTCTCTCCTGCTCCCTACCCCCAGCTCTGTAGAGGTTCAGTTTCTTCTTGCTGTACCTGAAGATCACCCCACTGGCCTCTGAAAGTCTCATGAGTCACATTCCGCAGCAAACGCCTTCTGGATTTCTCATCTGCTGATGCTACTTCTGCAGCCACACTGCTACCACCTTCTCTGGGACAACTTCCCACCCCCAGGCAAGAAAGAGAGAACTATTCCTGCTGCATAGTTAAGTGGAGATTATGTCAACAGTCTACGACAGAACAAAACCTGGTTTGGATGACTTTAAGCAGCTTATCTAAGAAGAGAATTCCCTGGCAGAGCCATTAGAGAAACTCATGAGTATCTTTCTCTAAGGCTTTAATGTGCAACAGGCTATACCTAACGCAGACCCAAGAAGGCAGGACCTATAGCTGTGTAACCGATCTCAGCTCGTACAGCCGCTCTCACCCTATTGCAGGAGAAGTTTATCCCTTGACTGTCCTCACATCAGCAAGGAATCCCTGATCCCAGACTAAAACCTGCAGGATTAAGTCAAGAAGAAGGCAGGTGAAGGCATGATGTGACTGCTCAACCAGCTGAGTCAAACCCACTAAGAAGAGGCAGAGCAGAGAATGGAGCACAAGAACTGAGAAAGCAACGATGATCAACAAGAAGGCAGGATTGGCTGTCTATAGATTAACACTAGAGCACAGTGAAAAGTCCTGGTAGAGACACAGACATCAGTGACATAACCACCTTCTCCAAATTAAGTGTCCTGGTGGAAGGGTTATTTTTGGTGTTTCGGGGTTTGGGGGCAGGTTTTTTTAATTTTGGTTTTTAAAAACTCAGTAATTAATTCTTCTTAGTATTCCAGACTCTCCCCAATAACGCTGGCCATCCCATGCCTTTCCATTCTTAGTACCCAGTCTTAACATTTCTACTCCTAATGTTTTCCCTTCCCCAAAATTATACTCTTCCATTTAGCTGGCACAGAAAAACCATTCACTCCTAGGCTCTACAACCCAGACGATGCAGTGCAGCCTTTTCTCAGGAAACAGAGGGAAGCACAGAGCTTCTGTAAATGTTTCTTTTGTAAGTGTGCTGGGGAAGTGACTTCCAAAGAACAGAACTACAGCTGTGAATAAGGGCACGTGGAGACTTAAGCAGCGGCAGGAATACTTTGGCCAAGGAGTTCCAACAGTAGCGATGACACGAGGGTGGAGAACCCATTGCTTAGTGGGTCAACTCAGCTCCGGTATTTTGCCTTGCTTCCAGCTCTGTCCTTGAACATGAAGGTCATTGGTAGAGCAGGTAACTCTTGAGGGAGGCTGGCAGTGGCAGCGTAGGGATCTCATTCAGTCTTTCCTTGCCCAGAGCAAGCCTCACAGCTCGCCGACACAAGTCCATCAAAGGCAGTGGTTCAGCTGGGAAAAGAGACCCAAGACATTAACATCCCAACCCACAAGGTCCACATTTCATTCTGCTAGTTCTAAAAATCCCCCTGATAAAAGACTGAGCAAGAAAAGTGAATGCCTGGCATGTTTGCAGGTCCTGAGCCGTTCAGCATTCACATATCAGCAACTTCAGCTCAAACAGACAAGCAGAGCATGATGTTTCTGTAGGGGTTATTTAAACCATACATGTGTGTAACTGAAAAAAACACTAGAATCCTCTAATGGAAATCCCCCTGCTGTAATACCATTCATTCAAGTCGGAACACATCTTCTACCTCGTGCCTCTTACTGCAGTAACCAAAAAAATCTTTGCAAGAGACTCAGTGAAGTAAGACTGCAGCAGTGTGATAACATTGTGGGGCATGGGTACCCAGAAATTATCACGATTTGTCTCATATTCACATAAGAGCTGTCAACCCCTTCATTTGTACTACACATTTCCCATGAAAGACAAAGCCATATATCAAAGCTTCATGTCACTACTTGTATTGTGACATTTTCCACTAAAGGATTCCCCCGTGTCATAAATCCAGGAAAGATACAAGCCTTTGGCTATCTTTTTTTGCATCCTGTACTTCTAAAAGCTCAACAAGAGAATACTAGTTTTTCAGGAACTGTGCATGGGACCCTTTGATGCCAGAGTCATTCACAACATAGAGGGGACTAAGGTCAAAGCCAGAGCTAACACAACAGCTCCAGAGAAGGAAAACACAGATGAGTTTCTCAAAGCTCCTGTTGCCAAGCCTGTCAAAGCTCACCTTTACAGATCATGCTGCTCGAGCCTAAGGGGCTTCTCCTCCCACAAGAGAAGACCAACACAAAAAGATATCCCAAATTGAGGAGTTAACTGGACATCCTTTTAATAGCCCGAGGACTCAGCATGCACCATTATAAACCTGCCTTTACAAACATCTTGAGCTGAACACAGGCACACAAAAACATCCCCATGAATGGAGAAGTTGGGTCAAGAAGCTGCAGTTTTCAGGAACCCTGATGGATGCCAACAGCTCTGACTTCCAGTACTGCAAGTCAAATTAATCTGACCAGCCATACAGCTGTTTTAAACAGATTAGGGACAAGGAAAGCTCAGTTTTGCTGTGCACTGCCATGATACTACAATTTTTACCAGAAATCATTCCATCAGTGTGGTGAATACAAGTCTCTTCTTTCCAGGTTCAGAGATAACAGCTAACACTGAAAAGCTCAAACAGAAGTGTTGTCGGTAGCCTCTGATCAGGCCACTCCTGATTCTAGTTTAGAAAAAGTAAACAGTCCCACTGCTCCATGTAGAAAACACTTCCAAAGAAAAGTGGAGAAAGCTAATTTTTATCCAGTTTTTGGAAAAATGTCTGTGAGAAGGAGAGTTTGTTAGCTGAGGAGAGACTTGGTAACAAAGTCAGGAAACACGTGCTTGAATCAGTCTGTCTCCTCAAGTTAGCAGCCAGGGCTGAACTAATGCCCTGTTTCCCCCCTCTCCTTCCTTGCTATAGATCACAAGCTATTACCTGCTCCAGGGGAAGCTGCAGTGGAATGTTTTTCCTAGCAGTTCTCCAGAGTTCTCCCAGTGCTTCAAACATTAATTATTCCTGAGGAATCCTACCCCTGCATGCACAGCTCTTTTACACTGACAGCTGGATGGAGAGCAAACAGATCCATTGGGGCAGTGCTGTTGCTTCCCAATCCCCACCATTCGTTACGCATGTTCTGTGCCACAAGCGAAAACACGGCTGCACTCAGCACAAGGTATTGCTGATCTTGCCTGCTTATGACCTGCTTCAGGATCCGTGCTGCCTCTTACGCAGGGACAGGTCTCTCCAGCCGGACTGCACGTCTCGGCTCCGGCTGTGATGCTGCCAGAGAAGCCCGTTACCAGCAGTGTTCCTTTGGGACTTCCTGATGTAGCCTATTCTTAAACCACTGGGGTACAAATACGCTGTATTCAAACTCTGTCCCAATTGCTCCTTCTCCATATGGAGATGGCTGGGACAGAGGCATGGTCTAGCCAGCATCCCAGAGGATAAGGGGCCCTGACCTTCAAAGCCTATAGACACTGACGTAACAAATACATTCCAGTTTAATGGCCTTAAAAGGAGGGAATCTTCTTCCCACTCTTCAGAACTCTTTCTTCATCTAGTTTACGCTGATAACATAGTCTGACAGGAGACCTTGAGACCAAAAGAGAAAGCACACACATACCTGACCTCTTCCATTCACAAGCCCCACGGTCACTGGACACTGTTGCTATTGAATGCTCAGAAGCGCTTAGAGCCAGACACCGTCTTTCTGTCTGTGCCAAAATAGCGTCCCGTCATTCCTGGCCTCCTGCCCACAATTCACTCCTATGCTGAGAGCACATTACAACCAAATCCAATACTGGAGGTGGCCGTTTCCTTGCAGACTGTGCCAACAGCTCCACAGACTCACTGGCTTTGAGGGGAGCTGCAGATTTTGGCTTTAACCCTTCAGCAAAAAAATGGTTACTGGATCCACTGCCATTCTGTAAGCTATTGTGGCAGAATGAGCTGGGTTTCTTGCTTTTGGTGAGGAAGTTCTCTGCCAAGAGCCTCATTTGGTCTGCTGAGTTAAAGTATATTTCTCAAAGCACTTGTAGATTTTGCTCCTTTCTCTTCGCAAGGCTTTTCTGCTTTTGCTGGTGCCCAGTATCAGTTTTGTTGTACCTCATGTCTCCAATACCAGGGCTTTGCCTTTGCTGGCCCAGCATTAGGACATGTTTTAAGCACAAAAAAAGAAAGCCCAGCATGCTATGGCCTTTGGGCAGACACTGCTCTGTAATGCAGGGGAAACACTACTCTTTTCATACCGATACTGCCAAATTTTTCACTAACAACATAAATCCAGATTTTAATCCACTTCCTTCACCCCTCTCCTCCACCCTACCCAGAGGGCTGAGTCACAGTCTGGCCCAGTGGGAACTTCTGACTATGAGAGATAACAGACTTTAGCACATTTGGACAGCCAAATTTATTACGAAGCTTAGCGAGAGATTGATGTCCCTATTAGTAAAAGGCCTGGCATGCAAGTTGGGCTGACTACAATATCCAGCCCCTCACTAGAAACAATCACACCCTGCACCGAAAGTGAAGTGAGCTACTTGGAAATGAGACATTCCCATTTCCTTGGATAGGGACAGATCTTCCCACTCTTACCCACAAGGGATTTTAGAAGTCCCTTCATTAGCCATTTAAAGAAGGTGATTGTCCCTCAGAGACTGTTCCCTCTAAAGAGGCACCAGGATTACACTGCCATTAACACAACTGGCAGAAGGATATTCCTGCTGATACTTTGGTAGCAATATAGAAAATTTTGTTATCTCTAGACAGACAACTGGCATCATCTTTTCCCACCACATCCCCCTCCCATACCCTGCTTGCTCCCTGCAGTGCCTCGGTAACAGTACATGTGTACATCGGAACTTGTTAATTATCCTTGAATAAGGATTCAGAGCTGTGTCCAGCAATCCTACTGCTAACATGAAGTCCTCATTGCCAGAAAAAAACCCTCCCTAGGATGGTCTAGTAAGTCTACACTTAAGCTGCACACAGATCTCTGCTGTTAAAACAAATACAGGGATTTATACTCACGGTCAAGTCCATTCAAGTAGCGCATCCGTATTTCACAGTGTCCCCACACTGCGCTTACCACTGGATATAGCTTTTTCCCTTTGAGTCCCCGAAACGCAACACCCATGTACTGCCCATCTACAATGAAGCTCAGCGTCCCATCATCCATGTCCAGAACCACCAGGAAGGAGTCCGGCACGATGAAGGTTTCATCTGGTTCTAAGAAGGCAGGATAGGTTTTACTTGGTTGGTTCTTGCCGTCATGGTACAATCTGTTGCGCCCAAGGTCCCAGCCCCAAGATTCATGGTTGTTTCCTACAAGAGTCGTGTACCCTACTGAGTGCAGAGGGGCATCTGCTGTTGCCACCCCGACCACAGCGTGCGTGCCTCGCTGCTTCATCGCCCACGTGATCTGCCACACGTGCAGTCCTCGCGTGTATCCCACTTTGCCTCTGATGGCATCTGTACTCTGAGCCACCGGATGCCGGTGAAATATGAGTTTGTCATCCTCTTTCACAAATACATTCAGCGAGCGATCATCATTGTTCCATGAATGCAATAACTGCACTTCATATGACACCGGAGGCATGTCCAGTAGCAAGTCCAGACGCGTGGGTTTGCTGTAGTCAAGTCCCTGGAGCTCCTGTTTCAATGGCCTGTATACAGGGTCCCTCATATCCACAGTCTTTATCCCACCTGTGACTTTCTGACCCATTGTGTGTTTCGATCTTGCCTATTTATAGGCTCCCAAGGCAAGCTCATCTATCTACCCGGTCGCTCCTGCTGTCATTCAGCCATTCATTCAGAAAAGGTTGCTAGGAGACCTTGTCAAGATGTGCACCAGTCAGTATTACCTAACAGATGGAAAGAAAAACAAGGATGAGTTAAACATTGGCACATACAGCCTTGTATGGAACATTTACAAAGCACGGTTTTAATGTTTATTTTGACAACTTGTCCTTCCTTTCCACCACCAAGGAACGGTACTTATGCTGTGCATGCTGCCTGGTACAGACATTGTTTGATCTATATCCTAAGTTTCTAAAGCCCCCTTCAGAAAGGCATTGGAATTTCTGCTTCTTTGTCTAAAGAAGGTATGGTTTCAGCCACCAGAGCTCATCTCTGCACAGAGCAAGCACTGCTCCTTATTACTGCATTACTAAACTCTAAGAAAGCACATCTGTATTTAGGCTGTCTCCAGTTAACCTTAGTTTTACATCGTCATCACCTACACGTAGACCAGGCTGAAAAATTCAAGAAAAAGAGTTTATTCAATGCAGGAGGCTCATAACCCAGTGCACAGAAATGCCAGAGACTTACATTTTCCCACTATTGTCTTCAGTTGATAGGAGGACTGAAAACAATGTCTTGTATAAGCATACTTTTGTCTGGTTTCCTAGCCCTGGTTCATAGCACAGGGTCAGGCTGAGCAAGGCATCCCAGCGAAGGGCCAGGCTGCCCACTGGTGTTCACTGCTCCAGCTCCTTCCAACCACCATGGAGAACTTCTTCTCCTGCCAAAGCCACCTCTGTAGCTACCCACAATGGAGCCAAAACACACAAAGCATTTAATACTCAGAAAAAGAGCCCAAACTGCTTCAGTCAATTTCTCAAAGACAGACCCCAGTTTACAATTGCATTGTCTTTGGACCCCGAAGCTACAGCTGCCTGGTAGTGAGGGATTGCTTTCTACAGAAAAATGCTCTGCAAAGCTTTAGTCTGAGCTATCCCTAGCAGGGAAGAGTAGCATTACTGAATAAACTTCTCCCTTTGCTGCTCTAGAGAGGTTGAAACTAGCCTTTGGAATGCAAAACATTAAGTATAGATTCCATTATAGGGGAGGGAAAGCAGGCTGCATAGTGGGAGTGATACATCTGTGCGCTAGCTAAGCACAAGGATCACGGTTAGACTGGCAAGTAGAACAGGCACTACAAACAGGCCTAGTACCTACAATGTTTTAAGGTTCTAAGCCAGCTTATTCCTGTAAACTAGCTTAGTGCTTTGTGTTATCCTACCCGGCACTCCAGTGCTTCCTTTGCAGTATTCCCAGATCTGACAGACATGAGATAAAGACACGTATATTCCAGCCTTCCTTTTTCAGCTGACAGTTGAAAATTAAAGTTCTTGGGGAGCCTCCAGGATGTAAGCAATCCCCTGGGGTAAAGATATATACTGCTATGACATACAAGTACTACCTGTTGTTGCTATCAAGCCATAAGTCTATTCCCTCAGCACAAACAATACTAAAAGACAAAAAGCATTGAACACAAACCATCTCCCCGCAGCAGTGATCAAACAGGTAGGAGCCAGGCAATAAAAATGAAAGCTGCTCCATCTGGAGAGTTACAAACCTTCCATATCAGCTGGCAAAACAGCTAGTAGCCATTGATAAGGTTTGAGGAGATAATTCTCTTCCAACTCCACAAAAGCTTTGTTAAGTACCTTAGAAGCCTGATTGCAAGTCCAAAACAGCGAACAAAACTATTCCAGCAGCTACTGATACTTTTGGCCCCACTGAATTCCTGCAGTCAAGAGAGCAGCTAAACCTGCTGTACGGTTGGTCTCAAGTGAGCAGCTTCAGTCGAGGCAGGTTCTCTTCTCCAACAAGAAAAAAATATCCAGCTTCAGAAAGAGTCCGGGGGGAGGAGCAGCAAGATTCTTCTCACAGTTTAGTAGTTTTCCTTCCAAATTTCAGAGAAACCTCTAAAATGTTTAAGCCAGCTTGGCTAGAGATACTAGCTCACTTCGCACACCTCTCTTCCAGCACTGCATCCACCAAAGCATCTCTGCTCTCACTCAGTAACACAAACAACCCTCTAAGACAGTTGCCAAACTGGGGGCAGCTATTAGGAGCATTAGAAGTGGGAGGGGAGCTGACTAGCTTTCTAAGAAAAAAGTGTTATTTTAACATTTCCTGAAGTGAGGCAATCACTTGGGGCTCCTGCCAGCTGCAGTCACAACACTTACTCACAACCAAGGACCTCATCTGGCATAGGAAACAGAGCATGAATCAGATCTGGTTTAAAAAAAAAATAAGGTTACTGGACATAAGCAGCACGGCTTCAGCTAGGTGACAGAGAAGGTGCAGGTATGCTCTGGGTTAGCAATCAATTCACCACCAACTTCCTCACAGGTTTTTACTACCAGTCCAGAGTGTTGTAGCTGCCTTCCAGAGACAGTGGCACAACATCACGGTGAATCCTATAAATCAACCTGGTACACTGCTTGATCTGCCTTTGCAACTCTAGACATGTATTGCATGCAGTTATCCAAAGGTTTAACAGCAGTTCCTCCCCATCATCCCACTGTCCCATCTTTAAGCCATCATGCCTGTGTGTACTCAACTTGGCAGTCCTACACCTCAAAGCTGACACCAACACTTATGAAAATATTTGTGAAGTCAACCTAATAGGCTTCTTCCTTTCCCTAGGAAAGCAGCATTAAAAACTATCGCTTCTGGTCAGCATTAAAGCTTCAGTCCAAGTTGTTTGCTAAGGGAAAATGACCATCAAAACAATAAAGATCATTGGGCTGCAGAAACCGAACTGATTCATGAGATGGTCTATGGAAAGTACTAACTACCTGGCGTTCTCAAAGCCTATGGCATATGGACAACAGCTGACAACAAGGCTAAAGCCCACTCTGAAGTCTACAGGCAAATTCAGCTGCTGGAACTTTGATTAGGATAAAGGAATAAAACACTGGCAGAAGGAGGAGAGGCAGAGATTTCCCTGAGAGCTGTACAGTACATGTGGGAACACTGCATCGGAAGCAAGAACCAAAACAAAGCAGCCTGCCAGACTGCAGGAGTATCATTGCAGACTGCTATGAAGCACAAAAATGCTTGGGAGAAGTAAGACAACACAATTCTGTGCTCTTCGTTAGCAAAACAATGCCTCATTCATTACCACTTTTTGCCTTTTGCCAATGTAAACTTCATCATATTTCTCCCAAGGCTGCTGCACCAGAAAGGGAATCACCACACTGAAAAGCGACAGGGATTTTTGAATCACGTATGATCAGATTCCATCTCCCCATCTGCTCCAAAAAGAAAGCAGCCTTTCCTGAACACAAGCACCACTCATCACTTGCACTAGTTTTGACTCTTTTCCCAGGAAGACTATTAACACTAGACGAAGGACAATGGCCAGAATAAAGAGAAGGGGAAAGACAAGGGAAAAAAAGGATTGGAACGGAAGGGTCATTAGACTGAGAGCAGGTCAGATACTGAGCACCATATGCCAAGATTTAAGGGCAACACGGCTCCTTATTAGGGCAAGGCAGCGATTCCTGCTCAGAGCTGGCTCCAGTGTTCCTGGCACCAGCCTGGGCTACAGCTGCAGAGTGGCACCTTGCCCTAGAGTCAGGAACCGCAATTATGCCCTCTTTTTTTGAGAGGAAAAGCTTCTTCTTGCACAAGACAACAGAGGCACTTCCCCTCAGCAGGACAGATAGAGTAAAGCTTACCCTCTTCAATTAATAGATTAATGCTCTGGGCACCTTGATGGGAGACAGCCAGCCAGCAATGAACAGATGCCACAGAACTGCCTACTTCAAAACCTGTTAACTGTTACAGGTTTAAGCACAAGTGTAAGCACTGAAAGTGCTTTTATCTCTCATATCAACAGGGTCGCTGCAATTCTGCTTTGCTTTATAATCATAAGCTCTTCCCTGTGATGCTCTGTTCCACTCCCATGCTACTGTCAGTTTTATTTTTGACCTTCTAGGCTTAAAAGCTTTGCAACATTTTAAGAGCGCCTCTTAGAAAAAAAACTCACTGCTATTTTCAGTGAGAATCTGACCTCTCCTCAGTTTAGCTACTCAGAGCAAACAGGTGATCTGCATCCTACTAGAAAGATACACTAGATTCAGAACTAGGTTCTATTTGCTTTCTGCAAATAGATCAAGGCAGGAGACAGCAAAAAATACGATGGAAGGCATCAAAGTTCCTGCTGCAGAATGGGGAGAACACAGTTCTGCAAAGAAGCAGAGCTGGTGCCCAGCTTTCTTTAAGCATTGACATGAACCAGATATCAATCTCAACTGCTGACAGAAGAATATTTTGTCCCCCAGTACGAATCAAATAACTAAAACCTCATTTCAAACACTTCCCTAGTGTCCCCAAAGCCTAGGAGAACACCTGGCAAACACAAGGCTAAAGAGTGCCCCTTAAACAATTCACGGCTAGATTAAATATGTCATCCACATTCAAAATAAGGCTTTTCATTGCTCCCAGATAATTCACCTCCCTCCTACCTACGCTGGCAATCAAACCCAACTACCTCATCTGAACACACACTAAAAGTGCAATTCAAGCTATCAGTACAGTGAACTTATGCCAAAGAATACTCAACCAAGATGCCCTCATGTTATCTGAAGCCAAAAGGCTGTTCCCATGCAAGTTTTATCACACAGTGGGAGGTTATTTGAGGTAGCTACATCTCAGAGTGACTCAAGAATTTTAACAGGCTTCTGTGCAGATTTTCAGCTCCATTTGGAAGCAAATTGTACAGCAGCAAGAGCTCTCCACGGCCAAGTTCAACTTCTGGACACAAGGTGAAGTACTAGTACTAGCCATTCACTGTCACTGCTGGTACCATTCACCACCCCAACTCAACTCCTGTGCTGCTGAAGTGCTTCCAGAGGCTTAGCAGAGCATGAAGATTTCTAGAAGCACCTCCTCCAAAGCAAAGGGAAGCGAAAACCCAAACTTACTGGAAGATGCCCATGGTTGGTTGAGAACCATGAGGCGCACTGCCACTGAAAACATCTGTTTTCATGAGGCTCAGTACCGGCAAGCTGTCCTTCAGTTACAAACTTTACCAGAAAGAAGGACCAGCAGCACTTCAGACAGCTACAAAAGGTTTAATAACTTTACTTCAGAAAACCAACGGCTCCTCGCAGGTCCTCCCTTGCTCTGCAGCTCAACACCTACACAGCACATCTCTATGGGACATCAATTACAAGAATACATTAAGGCTCTGAAGCTCCTTAATCCCTAATCTAGTTTTACTTAAAGTGTATTTCTTCAAGGCAGTTTACTGTGGCTCCTAGTCCCTCCATAAGGTGTACTGTGTGTACTTCTACAGATAAGAGGATAAACCTTTACGCACCAGCATACTCCGAGTGCTCTGCAGACAATGAATCAGAGCCCTGCCCTAAAGACTTCCAACCTGGAAAACACCTTAGGAGAAGGAAAGAACATATTGCACACATGGTCATTTACTTGCTTACAGCTTTACAAAACTGAACTCGAAGACCCCAGACAGCACTAATAAAGGGAACTAAAACACACACTGTAGTTTTGCTCAGGTTTTCATGATTTTACTAGAAAAAACAAAGTAAACTCGGTCCATTTTCTTGGGCTGAACGTTCACCCCACAAGCCAATAGAGAGGGAGCAACACTACTGCTAGTTTGCTAACTAGCCTGCTGGCAATAGCCTGCCTGGGGTCACCTTTCAGATGATATTCTTCAGATATGTGCACAACTAGTATGCCAGAAACTCCCCAGTGACCCCACACGGTGCTAGCCCTTCTTTAACACTATCTCTAAAGTTGCTTCAACATCAGAGGCTTTCCCCTTCCTCCCTCTGATGATGCTGAGGCTAACAGACCCCCTGGTCACATAGACATGCTGCAAAACCAAGCTAAAAGCCAAGAGGGACCAGGAACGGCACAAAACATCCTAACCAAGGCGAGGAGGAAGGAACTTGCATGCCACAAACTGCATTCAAACTTTAGCCTCAAAGAATCAGGACACCCAGTTTTCCCTGGAATTAATTCTTAGCATCAAAAATAGATCACCTTCCTCGCACTGTGTATTTCTGTCTACTGCCAAAACCAGCCACAATAAGACTGACACTGCATCCAGCACTGATACAGTCACTTTAGCACCATTCTTGCTTTAACACCCTTGCTACCCCACTAAAAGTTGACCAAATCTTGGGAAAAGAGCAAGCTTACCGATGCTGCTGAAGTTCTCTAGAGCTGTGTTAGCAAAGCCCAAGCAGCTACAGAACAGATGACAGGAACAACTGCACTAACAACATGGTTAGAACTAGTTTCGGAGTGTTGCAACTCTGCTTAGATCATGGCTGGGCAGGTAACCCTCCTTGCAAAGCACGGGTTTGGGCAGCACTGCCAGCTTCCCTGCTGCCTTGCTCTCCCCAGAGAAGGTTGCCACAGGGGCAGCTTCCTCAGCTCCACCTAGTGCAGCTTGGCTCAGCAGGTTTAGCTGCTGTCAGGGCTGCCCGGCCTCCACAGAAAGTGAAACTGCACTCACTGTGAGCTCACAAGAGGTTGGGCAAGAAAAAAATTATGAAAGATGGCACATCTCAGCAAAGACCAAAAAGCAAGATCCTCCAGCAGAGGCCCCTGACAAGTAACCATACTCAAGATATGCTAGGCATGGAGAAAACAAGGCATTCAGTATTTGGAAATACTTGATTTACCTAGACTGCAAAGTTAACAAGCCACCTTGCTAAGCAAACTGCCTTGTTTATCTACCAAGCAGACACCAAGAGCTCAGCTCTTCTGGGCACAAGGCATAAGCACGCCCACCCTAAGATATACCTGGAAAGGCTTCTGTCCAAGGAATCCAAGAGTAGATCAGGCAACGCTGCTAGGACTTGTAACCACTAAGAATCTGCTTGTCTGTATGAACACAGCACTCCAAACTTCCTCTCCTTGAGAGGATTCAGGCAGTTTCTGCAGAACTTTTCTAGCTACTTTTGCAACGCTGAAAGGCAGCGAGCCCTCTTACACCACGTATGGAGGGGCTGGTTCTCCAAAGCACAGAACTGAAGTTACTCCCAGCAGCACATTCGTGTAAACTAAAACGTCAAGTAACAACCACCACTCACTCTTAACTAAGCCACCTTTGTAGAAGCCAATTTCTGCGTGTTTCCACTGTCCACCAACCCAGCCAGATCCTGATAACTGCAGGGCAGCAGTCGGATGTTCTGCTAGAGGCTAAGCGACAGAAGAGAGGTTACTTTGCAAAGTATTTGTAATGATGAAAGCAGCTCAGACAAAAGGAGATCCACCAATTCCTGCCAGAATTCTTCCCTCCTACTAAAGGCTAGTTATGAATTGCAAACCAAGATACTTCTTTAAGTGAAAAAAATGATTTCAGCCTGGGTTTCCTCACAGAGGAAGTTCAGTGGATGCCTCGGAGAGGTCTCTAGACTCTTTCCAGCTCTGTATAAGGCAGCTCCCAAATACCTTATGACCAGGCACAATGTTTCCTCACGGCTCTTTAAAATAGCTTCTCAGAGGCAGATTCTAGCCATTTGCCTGCTCTGGCAATGCCATCTTAGGTGGGCACCAAGTCTTAAAATGGTCAAATACTTTGGGTTAAGTTCTCCTTTCCACTCAAACCCTGTATTTCAAGTGACGGACTCTGTTCCATAATAAACCTTCAAAACCACAGGAAAATACATATTCTTCCACAGCCTCTCCCACTCATGACTAACATGTACTCACAGGCACAGCACTACGATCAGCATGCCGTACTGACGCAAGAGCTCTGCACACCGGCGCAATCCATGACCTCTCATCCATCTCACATGCCTGAGCACATTCTGTATTGCAGAAAGCTGAAGTGCTAGCGTATTGCAGAAAGGACTGTTTCATAACAGATGTTGGGCTGGAGACTGCCCTTCCTCCAAGGACAAATCACAGCAAAGCACCTCATCAAGACCTCTGCTTCCTTGCCTTCCTCAAGAAGTGGAAGCCAGCTTGAGTACTAGTAATCTGTATCCATAAAGAAGCTGAGATCAGCTTTTGAGAAGACCCCATCACTGCAAGCTATTATGTTCTTGGCATCAGGAACTGCTAGTCCATCTTCCTTTGGTCAAGCTCCTTAGACTGGTACTCTAAAGCAATTGTTTTGCACCTTTTCCAGAATTATTTAGAGGATGCTTTGTCCTCTGTATTCTGAGGACAGCTATGGAAGTTAAACAATTACTCTGCACCAGCTTAGCAAGTTCTCTGCAGGCTTCAGCATGCATAACCCCATATGGAAAACACAGCAGCACCAGATCAAGCGTCTTCCAGACCAGGCAAGATAGATTTCCTGTGCACCAGGTTCTCACCTCACTGGTCACGTTTGGCAAAGTCATGTTTTTTTTAATTCTTGGTACCATTTCCAGGCTAGGTCCATCAGATAATTGATTCTTTTCCTCGTGGCTTGTGTCAATAACCCACTTTCTGGGGATGGAGTTTGCTTGTATTGGAATTAAAACTTACATAAAACCATGGAAGGCTGCTCCCGGGTTACCTCAGTGCAGTCTTTGGAGTTAAAAAGGCCCTAGTGTCTCAGGAGACCTTATTCCAAGTAAAAAAAAATAGCTTAGTACAGAGATAGCAAGGGCAGAAGTCACCAGCAAAAGGCACAAGCTTTTCACAGTTCCAATTTCTTTACATGTGCTTAACAGCTGTCTCTGTGATTTGCTTCTGGATATATAGTATTGCCCTTCGATAAACACTCTTCTAGGAAATTTAACTGTCATTTTATCTGTTCAAGGAGCTTAGCAACTACCAGGCAGCCAAGTGCTAATGCAAGCAGCAGGGAAGTATCTCAAATGAGCTTATCTTCAGGACCTGTACGTTAGGTGGCTACTTGGAAGGGAGTTTGAGGCTCCTTCAGGGTCTACTCAGTCTGTCTCACAAAGAGTGCAGAGAAGAGCAAACCTCCCATTCAAAAGCATTTCAAACAGTGACTAGACTGGCCAGCTACTTGGAAGCCTTTGTTGAAAACCAGTCTGGAAGTGGGAAGCAGCAAGGGAAGCAGGACAGTCTACCTTTTCACTGTAGCTATTGGCTGGACCAGAGGATGATCATCAAGTCAGGCCTCATTCCAGTGGAATGAAAACCATGGTCCAACAGTCTATTAGTCAATGTTTTCTCTTCCTCCAGCACTTCCCATCCCACCCTCACACTGCTGTACGAACGCAAGGCTAAGCACAACTGCACTGCAGACTGAATTGGGGAAGCAATCCAGGACGATATTGTTCCCCAAGCAGTTTCACTGCCCTGCGCTATAGACATTGGCCCCAGCTCACAAGAGGAACAGAAGCGAGCAGGAATTGTTTAGATAGCCACTGCCCTTGAGAAATCACTCAACAGCTGGAGCAGTAAACTGTTCTGCATTGGTGTTCAAAAAAAAAAAGTCAGCACCTGGCTAACTTGCTTTGTCTGCCTGATGTCTCTGCCTTCTTCCCTCCAGCATTGGAGCTGTAACATCCCAAGACAGGCTGCATTTAGAAAGGCATTTCCTCCACAATTAAGCCACCATAAATTTTAAATAGTAGATGTTTACGTTTTAAAAATATTTGCATTAAAGAAGCCCACATAATCCATAATAAGCCACCCTCTTGCACAAGAGCTCCTTGCTTTTAGTTATCTCCCTACTTACCAATTTGCACTGTCAATCCCTCATGTCCATGTAAGTATCTCGATTCATTAATTCTGTCTGATAACCAGTAAATGACAGCAAGGGGAGCGGTGGATGGAAAGAATGAAGCTTGATCTTTCTACCTCTGTTTCCAGAGTTTCCATTCCTATATCAGACACTTTTTTTTTTTTTTTGCTATGACTGCAAGATTGGCCAACAAAACATGCTATCAGGATGTTTTGTTAACAAAGCACTGTTTTCCCCTTAAAACAGTTAACAGTGAATCACTGCGGTTTAATGTTAGCAGCAGCTGCAGTTATAGAAATCCATGTCAATTTTCTCAGCAGTCACCTGCCTAAACTCTCCTTCTGCCTCCTTCCTAGGAGACAGCAGTACAGTGCAAAAACACTTGTCCAGCCACATCTTGTGCTGTCCTTTCCAAGACAAGGACAAAGCAAGCTTTTAGAAAGCCTCTCTCATACGCTAGGTGCTTGAAGAAATGAGGGAAGCAACACTATGGGCTTGTCAGTCAGAGACTGAACAGTAAGACTATGGTATCCCAATTGCCAAAGTGCTGGTTTAGAAGTTTTTTTTCCAGGAAAGTTGCTGTGCTACTTTCAATAGGCAGAATAAGGCAGCGCACAACACCTGGATGAAAAGACAGCACATCAAAAGTTGGCTGAACTCACCAAGTACACACCAGGTATAATGCCCCCATGGGAACAGTGCCCAAGACCTTACTCTATTAGAGTCAGATTTGGGTGTTACAGACCTGAAAAGCAGCATTTTCTCAAACAGACAGCTTGCAAAGATAAGGTACAGAGCAGATTGTGAGGATTTCAGCCCCTGCTCCTAAAAGCAATACAGTATTGTCCAACAGGATTCCTTCTCTCAGGAAAACCATTTGTAGTTTGAGCTATTTTAATATTAAGGTTGCCCAGCTACTGCCTCCTCCTTCCTCTTTTCATTTAAAGATGTCACAAGCATTGCTAGCAGTAAAGCAAAAATCCCCACAACAGAGCAGCTGCCAAGCACCAGATTACTCAGCCTTCTGCCCTCAAAAAGGTTTATTGTGTCTGAAGCTTCAGTTCATGTATCTACATCAAATACAGCTATGCCAGAGGGAAGTTGTGCAAGTGTCTGGTACCACTCATAAGCACTACAGAAAAAGCATAGCTGAAATCTGGGCCACGTGCTAGAAACAAATAATTATTGGCTCACTGCAAAAAGGTCTCTCTGCTCCCTCCAAGGAGAGCATTAGATTCTTACAACACCACAAACAGAATATGGTTCTTTGCATAAGAGGGCAGAGCAGCACATCCAGTCACAGCAAAATCAGAGCCTTGTGGTGCAGAACTGAAGTTACATTCCATCCCTGCTTCAGCACATCAGGTCCTTGGATCTGTATTTCCCCCATTCACACAAGCAGCAACACCACTACCAACATACCACATAGGGTAGGAGAAAAATGCCTGTAGTACAAGTAGGTTGCACACTTGTTACTGCATCACACAGAGAGAACTGGAGCAAAAAGTGAAGTTGAACAACAGGACTTAAGTTCCAAGTTCATCCCTTTAATCCTCTCTTTTGCAAGCCTGCATTTAGTCCCTGTGCTGACCTCTACTGTCACAGCGATCCCACCACAGTCAGGAGGGTGGATGTAGAAAGCAACATTTTCCTACAGAAAGTTTTATCCAGTTTACTCTTGAAAGCCTTCAAAAATAGACCGTACAACCTCTGGGTGACCTGTTCCAATGCTTGACAAACCTTGTGGGAACAAAATTTCTCCTTATACTTAGGGTTTTGCATCTTCTTCCCTGTCCAGGTCATTCCAGTTTCTTGACCACTAAGTTTCAGGTTGAATTCAGTGTTGATCCTCAGGTCAAAAAATCCTACACAAGTGAACGTAGTTCAGCCTCCTGTACTCGTTATTAGTGCCTTCTTACCGGACAGTGAATTATTCTAAGCCACAGATTTAGTTCACAGGTCTTTCTGCCTTACCTTGCTACAAGATAAAACTCAGTATTCTTCTACCATGTTTAACCAGATCTCTCCATCCCAGGCTTGTCATGTATTGAAAAGGACTGAAATTACAGCCTGGTGTATACAGACATGGTAGACCTTACACAGCTTAAACTACAGATGCAAGTCATTCCAGTCCTGAGGTCTGTGGAGTCTGAGGATGTCACCACTGAAGACAGAAACCTCACAAGAGGAGACAGATGAGTCACTGAGGAAGTGATTTTTTTTTTTTTTCATGCTGTTTAGGAAACCATTCTGTTCACTTAGCAAGAGGATGTTTTCTTAAGTCAACACCCCTGCACAGGCATCCAAAGCAGGAGCTCATCACACAATCATGATGGGTTCTTTAAGGTTCAGGCTTTCTGGCCTGAAAGCCGGTTGTATTCTCCAATGCCTCAGCACCTGCCTACATGCAAGAGTACCTCCTGTAGCCTCCCTCAGTAAGTCTGGTAGCTTCAGTGGGACCAGGCAGACATGAAAAAAAACCATTTCCACTTTCAGAAAAAACACATTTTGCAATCCATCTCCAAAACCATCTGGCTTCTAGCCTTTTCTAGGAGGACTTCCCCTATCCTTTACTCTCAAAGGAGATCTTGGACCCATAACCTGCACATCAGATGTACCTCTGCTGCATCACACAGTTCTTGTGACAAGCTAAATGATAGCAGCAACATCTTTCCTTCCATGTCTTGACTACTAGCCAAGCCAGCTATAGCCTAGGTTTAGGAATTCATCTTTCCCCAAAGTCACCTGCTACACGAGCAACGCTGTGGCTCAGCCTTATCCACCAGCTGCCCTTGCTGTGAGGATGCATCCCCCTTGGAAACAATCCTCCCAACGCATGCAGCTTTGCCACATCACCCTTTATAGGAAGCACTGCACCTTACGGGAACAGAGCTTATCTTTTTAAGTGGAAAAGATGAAAGTCAGAAGCTGGATGTTCATACAAACCTCCTGCTCAGTACAAGTCTTTGAAGGCAGGAAGGCTAGGGAGGGCAGGGTGGGCTGGGAAAAACAACACTGTCTGGCTAGAGGATACAGAATGCTTTGCTACCAAAATGAAGTGTCTGGAGGTCTGAAGACTTGATGTTCTCCTCAGCTTGTTCCTCCTACTGTGCTCCACGTTTAATTAAGTGGTTGGGACCTTTATGACAGAATTAGCCATGCACTGAAGAAAGAAAACAATCCACAGAAATGGTGCATCACCATCACCATCTGCCACCCTCTTCTTCCCCAGGTACAACCTCACCTTGAGAGGCTCAGCTTCATCTGTACCTCCCATCCAAAACCAACAATCACTGATGTTCCCAGGCAAGAGGGGGATCTGCGTGTTAACTCTGAGCAAACAGGGTTCAGGAGCTTCTAACCCCCAGATTTGTTTCAAAGAAGGAACACATTTACGTTCAAGACAAGAACAGTCTTATTGTCAAAGTTAACTAGGTACTTTGCTTTGAAATACTGTTTCTTTCCCTGCATCAAAGGGCTGATAATTTTAGTCTTGTAGCAGTAGAAATAAAAGCAGCATCTGCTTGGAAAAGATGAATGCAAGATAAAAGGTGCCTGTGACAAAGCTGGCAGCAGCCCTACATTTTCTGTTCAAGCTTGATCTGGGAACAACAACAACCCTTAAAACATAACAAAAGATGTGGAAAAACCCTTTCCAAATCCAACAACATAGCCGGAAGATGCTATTTCTCTTCAACTGCTGCAACAGCCAGTTGAGGTGAAGAGTCCAGACAAATCCAAACTTGTTGCCTCAAGGTAATCAAGCACCTTTGCTTGCTTGAGTCCCTGGTATTCCCTCTTCAGTTTCCAATTCCCTCTTCCCCTCCAAGTCTTCAGAAGGAAGGCAGTTTCCTAGGGATCTCCATTAGCAAAAAGGGAAGCAGAGGGACACGCATGGCAGAAAAATCTCCAAAATGTGGGTGTTTTTATCACTTTAGGGCAATGGATGGTAACTTGTACAGCACTGAAAACATCAGGAAGAACAGCCATGCTGTTGTGTGCAGTGGGTTTCCACTGGAAACAACTCAAATTGAAGATTTATGCTCCACAATACCACTGACACCATCTAACTAGGGAGAACATCTCTACACCTTGTTCTTGTCCACCACACCCCCAGTACCTGCGAGACAAGTCCCTCAAAGTATCTTCACTTTGCAGACTCATTAGCTTTACTGAGGGTCACCTGGATATCCCATCCTGAGGTTTTAGGTGAGGAAGGACTATTTTCTTCCCCTTCCCTTTGCTTTTTAGTAGCATCAAGCTTCATCTGCTGGAGCTTGGAGCAAGTATCCAGAAAAGACCAGATCGCTAGCACATGAGTAGAAGGTTAAAGAGCTTACATGAAAACTACCTATGAAATATGGATCCAATACAGGTTTTGCAGAACCTAAGTGCTATATTGATTACCATGGACACTTCAGCCCAGGATTTCTGCAATGGAAGCAGAGATCCCTATCTTTCCACTGATTATCAGTTAGTATGGAAAGCTACTTGATCTAACCTTTAAACTGTTTGAAACTACCAAGCTAAGAAGCCAACATAGTGCACTCTGCCTGACCCAAGCCATTGCCAGTCTCGAGAAAGACGCATTCACCTCTCATTTCCAAGGCAGCTGCCAGAAGCTATGCAACTTAAACACTGGTTACATGAGCAAAAACCCTGAGAAGCAGCCAGATAAACAAGCAACAGAGACATTCATCAACATTCAGCAAACCACTCCATCAGCATGCTTAGTAAGGTAAGCCCTCCACATCCAGGAACACATACAAGCACAAGCCATCTCACAGCGGCTCTTAATAAAGTGCTGAGCTAAGAGGATATTCCTGGCAGACAGATTACACAAGAGACAACTGACACTGCCAGCTTTACTGGAACACACGCAGCAACTCCCCAAAGCAGAGCATTCTGGGATGATGCCTCACTAGATTGCTGCCTTGTTATTAGCCAAAAAAGTTTAATGACATGGTTAGACTCTGTGTTTAAATATAATTGACCCGGGACATACCATAATCAAGAAGAGACACTGTACATCTCAATGAAGCTTACAGCTGGGCACGGTCTCAGCACGACGCAATGTTTTGCTTTCACCATTACCTGAAAAGGTGCTTGGAAATCACTACGGTTGGTTGAGACAGGCAGGGTGACCAAAAGCTTTGGCTGGGTTCTTATGCCATCCAGCAAAAGGCTTTACGTAACACAGTACAGTTTTAGAAAGTCATTTGAGCCCAACTGCTGGAAGCTTTATCCCTATGCAAGCACAACCAGACAAATCAGATTTCAAAGCACGCCAAAACGAAATGGATTAAAGCACATGATACAAACTGTGGCTGCAGGAATACACATGCTGCCTTCAGAGGACATCTGCACTGTAGGGGAGCCAGATATCCAAGAGTAACTTTTTCCTGGAAATAACAGTTGTGGTAATACAGAACAAATGTTTTTGCCGAAAAGTACAACCAAGCCATGCACCTACAGCACTGCTCGCAGCTGTTCCACTACTGGTTAGCGGCCAGAGTGGCCAGTTCAAGTGGCTAGGAGTGGAGTTCCTGCCTTAGTCTTACTGGGGTACACTAGAAATACATTCCTAAGCATGAGTTTCACTAGCTTACGCTCTGCAAATGAAGTGATATTTTAAGTGGCTGCCTCATCATCACATTAAACTACATGTCAATCATTTTGATTGAGCAATGAAGCAAAACTGCATGATCAGGTCCAACACTGCTAAACCATATAGTAGTAGTACCTCTCCCTTGGAAAAAAAAATTGAGTCTGCAGTAACTGATCACATTAGTGGCTTCTGCATGTGCAACTAGGACAACTAGTTAGGAGATAGTCACGCTTGGAATCACACAAAGGTGATATATTGGTTGAGAGACAGATTTGTACAGGCTTCACAATGGCAAACAGCTTCCAGTGTCACCTTTCCAGCACCATCTGACAGCACAGAAGTTTCTACTCCGGGCCACTTGAGCAGGGCCACAAGGTGAAGTCTTGTACAGAGCCGTCCATCTTTAAGCTCAGCCACAAGAGCGTTCCTCCCCAAACATCCACTTGCTAAAAGCCTCGCAGCTCAGTTTCATCAACAGGCATGATGCTGGCACATGGACAGATTGCAACTAGAAGCATCCATGACAACTTCAGTATCAATTTGAAGGAGGATACTGGAAGGGAAGTTTCTGTAAAGAAAGCATAATCTTCTCCTTTAGGCATCAAGCATCTGCCCTGTTTTCAAGGCCGAACACCATCCCAAAGATCTGTTAAGTGTCTAGGGACACTTATGGCTTTCTGGGTAGTTTAATCTGACTGCAGTTCAATATTGAACTTCTGGAAAGAGTACTGAAAAAAGTCTTTAAACATTCTTTGCCTGAAAAGATTCTGCTCATCAATAAGCTTAATTTCAGAGATCAAAGCTACACCTAAAACTTTGCTGCTCTTGTCATTCAGGTTTAAATAGTAAGCTCTCAGAGCTCTTTCACCCTCTCAAAAAAAAAGTGAAGTAACTGAACAGTTTGCAGCCCTGCAAGACTTCTCTCTGCTCTCCACAACTATGAAGTAGTTTGGTCTTGCATACACAGCAAGCACACAGTCATGCCTGACAATGAAATTTGATGCATAAGTCTAGCAAGTATTGCAGAGCTGACTGATGCAAAGGTTCCATAACACCACAAGCGAGTCTGAGAAGACCCTTCCTTTAAATTAGGAAGAATAATCTCCTGCAGTGAAGGAAAGATAACCAGAGCTCAGTGTCTGAGGTCTGTCTGGGGGCAAGAGGGGATGCTAAGATGGTTTTTATTCCTTCTGTTTTCACCTTCCATCTGCCCAGACACTACAACAGAAGCCTGAGTAAGCACAGTTTGAGGAACACAAATCTTCACCATCTCCTTCCTTGCTCCCTAGGGCTTCTCCGCAGACTAAACTGTGGGTTTCCTCTCTAAAACAGCACAATTCCACCACCTGTAATTAAGCCCACAGCCTTCTGCTGTGCCTGTTCCAAACATTACCATCTGAGTCCTTTCCATTAAAGTTACCCATTCAAAAACATCTCCAATATAAGAGACAAGAAGCAGCACAATAGCCAGTGATGGGACAAGCTCATTAGATGTAAGCAAGCCTCAGTTGTTTTATCTAGGCATTAAACAGCTGCGAGTACTTTTATAGTTCAAAGGCAAGACAAAAGCTGTACAGTCAACCTATCCTCCCAACATACCACAATCATCACAGGTCCTCATAAATCAACATGTCTTCTAAATAAGTGTTTAATATAAACATTTGGACAGTCACTTAATTCCTGGTGAATGAAGCTATTTGATGTGGGCCACAGAAAGCTCCCATGACATCAATGGAAAGTTTCCAATTAGGAAACCAAGTTTGAAACACATTAATAGAACTTTAAAAATACAGAGAGAGGAAGAAACCTTGTAGAAACAACCAAAATATCTGTTCTTAAACGTGCATTCAATATACTTTGGAAAAAGCAGAAAAGATAAGCTGCCTTGCTTTTTCAGAGTTAAGTGAGTAAGACTTGTAGATACGTAAGCACAGTTATGTTAGCCGCTCACTTCAGTATCTACGCTTCTGTCTTCTCCGGGGCTGGTCAGCCTCAGCCAAAGTATGTTCCACTGTTTTTCAGCCACCACTAAAGCCCTTACTCCTTTTGAGGTGGTTGGGTGGCTTTGCCAAGATTTGCTGTGTACAAGCATCAATTTGAAAGTCATGAGAAGGCCACTGCCACCCACCATTCAGTGGGCCACAACCTCCAAAACATGGAATAGACATAAAGCGCCTAGAATATCTAATGCCTGGAATATCAAACAAAGCTACCACATCCAAAAGTATTTTCTGGTGTGAATTTTTTAAGGGGGGGGTTCTCTGGTCAATTCATTACACTACTACTCCTCATACTCACTGAAAGTATAAGATGAGGTCTCCCTACACACCCATCCCCTCGGTCAGACAATTTCCATGACACGCTTGTTTTGTGGGTGTTAAGACACACAAAACAGTTTCAAAAGTATAGCAAACACCACATTAACACAAAAACTCTCTCAACATCACCACTGATGAGCCTTTCGCTGTAGTGTTTTTCACCTTGAAACGGAGATTGCCACAAGGCCAAGTGTCAGTTCCACTCTAGTCTAGAGACTGGCTGGCTTTTTTTAGAAGGCTCGAAGACATCCCAATCCAAATAACATATGAGCACATGCCTCCGAACAAATAATAGTTATAATACTCTATCCTTCCTGTTTACATTAATGACCATGGGCTTGAAAACCATTCTCCCATCTCGAATACACAGAGGGATTTGTCGGTCTTAATATATGGTCTACAGCACACTGCTCCCCACTGCCCATTAAGGCCTTACTTCCAGCAAGAAATCTCTTCCCACTTAGAGCTCTAGGAACTGTTCAATTCTTGTTTCTTACCAGAAACTGCAAAACCAGTAACGGCCATCCTTCTCCATTTTCACAGAAAAGTGTTGCTGCACTTATCCCACAAGACACAGTCCAACTGGGGATAAGCCATACATCTTGTCTATGTTCCTAAACACGTTCCAAAAAGCTGTGCCACCCCTCTGGCCTAAAGCCCAAACCTGATTCTGCCTATTATATTTAGTCGGGGAACACTGCACTTGTTCCATCAGCAACGTGCAGTCAATGGAAACTTCACTTACCCCCACTGTTAATGTACTGCCACACGGTCATGCACAGCAGCATGTTGAGCTGTTCTACCTAGAAGGATCTGGCCAGGAAAGGAACACCAGCATGCACTTAAAACCACATCCCTACATCAAAGGGCAAAGACCGAAGGCACCTTGAGTCACAGCCAAAATCCTTTCTGGAGAAAAGGTGCGCAGTGGAAAGTCCTTATAGAAAAAAAAATACCATCAAGTTGGCATGCAAGTATGCCTAGCAGCAAAGATTCTCCTCTTCTCAAACCAATAAGCTCAGCAAAGCAGCAGATTTACCCAAGTTCCTTGTAGGCAAACATCTGGGTAGATCTGCCATCCTGGAGTGACACAGCATAATTGGCAAGTTTCCCTAGCAAAACAGTGCACTGCTTGAGCTGCGGAGCAAGAAGGAGGGCAGTTGCACAATCACAGCCTGCCTGCAGATGTGGGCTATCGCTCTTTCCAGGCTCTCTCTAGTCAGGTGTCCCCTCCCACCTAAAGTGTTGACACAAAGCTGTGCCTCTTGCAAATCCAGTTCATTGTCCACACAACAGGCTCTATCTGATTACTCTGATTACTCAGATAAAGCCTCAGGTTTTTATGTTATCCATGCCAAAACATGCAGCTTTGGGCTTGTATCGGCACATACGACCTGCCCGTTCAACAGTCTCAACTGGAAGGCAACATCTAAGAGCCACTGGGCATGCATCATACCTAGAGGATCAGAAGCACATGAGGAACACCAGTACCCTAATAACACAGGAAAGATTCAGCCGGGGAACGTGTAGAGTGAACCTTCCAGGAAAGCTCAGTTCCTTCAAAAGCTGCTGCCTGCAGACACCGTGTTCAGAAGGTTAAGCCATTTAGCAGCTTGTCAGTTCTTGAGTAGCTCATCCTAAAGTCCATGAACTAAGGCAAATATCAAAAATTAACTAGAGTCTCCAAATTCCAGAATGAGCCTCAGTCACCATATTAAATGTAAGATACACTCTTTGCCCTTTCTTCTTCTCCTCAGCCGAACATAAAGCAAGTCAAATCCACAACTTTGAAAACTAGTAGCGTATTACCATGGTGATCCCACTCACTCCCTGGATTTTCACCGTTACCCAAGCTCGCAGCCACTTCACAGCAGATGAGCTGCCTCTTTTTAACTTCTACACAGCAGCTGTACATTGGCAAGACAGCGTGCCACATACCTAACCTAACAGCAATATCCTGCTGGAATCAGTGCCATGTATGCAGCTCTTCTGCCCTTTTCCTCTTAGGCAGAAAACTAAGCTGTGCTAGCGAGATCTAAGACACACATGTGCTTGAATTAATACCAGAGTCAAAACTGAGGCCAAAACCACTTATAACTGCCTGTCTGATCCTCATTGCAGGGTGGACACACAGCGCTTGAAAAAAAGCTGAGAGATGGTAGGGAGGAAAAGCAGTGCCCTGGCTCATAAAAAAAATGAAACATGTTCCTAGACTGATTCACATCCACCCCCAGCTCCGTTTTGTTCCAGCTGGAAGTGCACAACATGCCATATGGAAAACCCCTGACCATTAGTAGCGAAACTGAGTGGGACATCAGGCAAGGAACCAAGCGTTTGAGCCAGCAGTGCAGAACCATGACAGCAAGCTGTAAGGTAACAACACAGCACAGCCTGCAGCAGCTCATGTCTATCCCACAACCCCAGAACACAAAGTCCAAGCAAATACATTCCCTGCCCATAGGAGTCAAGCCAGGTACTTTCTGGAATAACACAAGCCCCAAACCTCCTTTCAGCAAAAATGTCAATAGGTTTCTTCTGCAGCTGTTCAACATTTCATAGGAACTAGGACATAAATGCTACTTCTCCCCGTTCAACTTACACCTTACCAGCTTGTCCATAGGTTTTAGGTATTTCTTTACATGGGCACCACTTCAAACTTCAAGTCCCTGATGTACTAGTGCCTTGGGATTAGTACAGAACAAGCCAATCTCTAATTGCTCAAGTTCAATAACGTGACCTGTTTAGCCTTTAAATAGCATGGGAAAACCGTCTCTCAAAGAGACAGACCCCTCCAGAACTGCTGACAACACCAAGCCCATTTGTTCCACATACCCGGTGTCCCAATTCCTCCACAGCATGGAGGAAAGAGCACTCTTCAGAAGCATTTCAAGGGTCATTATTGCCCTCACACTGAGAAGCAATCCTTCCTTCCCAGCAGCACAGCTCACGAGGCTACACCACTGCAGACCCAGGGACCCTGAAGCGCCACGTGACAGGGAATGAGGGTATCCAGGCAAGAAGCGCATTTTAGCAAACTCCAGGACTTGCTTCAAGCCTCCAAACACTGCAGTTGGAATCCAGACATTTTTCCCATCTTTAATGTAGATTTTAACTGCCAAAAGGCCATTCAAAACAGAGGTTATCCACAGTGAACTTCTCAAAAGTTTAAACTAAGGATTTCTAAACATCTGAGACCAATGTAGCCTTCTCATGTAGAGAACAGCTTGGCCTTACCCCTTCCTTGCTTTTCTTGGCTGTTTACCATCTGTGGCTCACAATCTTTAGAACGAAGTTGTTTCTGCAGTTCTTTGTGCAACCAAGTGCCTTTGTACATTTATGGTGTCAAGGCTCCATCTGGGATCTCCTCAGAACAGATTTCTGATTTGATAACACACCAGCCATCCAAAGAAAGCAGTTTCAAACTAACATCTACACAGCTGCTCCAACTTAGAAGCTTCAGCAAATTCCCCTCCTCGGCTGTAAGAAAGTCCATGTTTGGTATTTCCATTCAGGCATCACCACCTTTAGCCCCAAAGATCTCAACTCAAAAGTTGTTGTTCTCGCTTTGAAATCAGGCAGATGGTTGTGTTTGGTCTTTAATTAAAAAGCTTCCACCTCCTAGGTTTTCCAAGTTAAATGCCTTACTACTTCACAGCAGCAGCACTGCTTCAGTTTGAGGTCTGCCTTCCGTTGTTCTAGCAGAGGAAAAGCCAGCAGAGACCTAAAAAAAAATGTTAGGAGACAAGACTCTCCAGGGTTAAGGACCAAAGATAAGGCAAGGGCAGGTGGCTCTCTGCTAAGGTCAGAAAGAGATGTTTATCCAAAACATTTTCAAGCTGAAGTTCAAAGCTGCTTAAGCACAACAGAAAACCAGAAGGGAGGATGGCAAGGCCTCTATCACGTGAATTAAACACTAGAAAGTTGATGGCACGCTAAGCTCCTCATCCCTAGCTGTGACACTTCCACAGACCGAAAAGACATTTCCCACCCAACTACCAGAAATTCCCGCATCGTAAGTCTTTTCTATTCCAGCTGCTTTGATGAGCTACAAGTAGAGCCTAATAAATAAAACCTCGTATTAGTATCCAGCCCTGCCAAAGGTGATCAGACAAGTAAAGCGTTAACTTGATTCTCCTCCCCTTTTAAGACTCCTAAAGCAAGATATTGAGTGACTGAAGCAAGGCCACACAATAAGTCAGATGTAGAGAAAGGATTAGCCCACAGCTGTCCCTGGCTTGCAGCCCTACAATCATCCCTCTAAACCACACTCCCTGGGGCACACACAATACTGTCCAATTGCTGCAAGCGCCAGCAGCCTGGAAAGCTCTGGACCTTAAGCACAATCCCAAGCATGGCAACATGTGACAAAGAGCTGTCCTCAGAAGTTATGACAGCACCAAGCACCCATCGCACCAGCCAGCACTTGCATCTGCTCATCCCAGGTCCAGGCCCAGAGCTCAAACACAGCATGCTAAGAAATTGTTCTACCTTCAGTACTCTCCCCAAAGAAGGGGCCTCTGCAAAAGCAGCTTGCAGTACCTAGGCAGTCCCTTGGGCTGGGACAGCTTAAATTTTACTCAATTTTAGCTCAAGAGTAGGTCATTATTCATTGTTCATCTGACTGTTCTGTCAGAACCCTTACTCACTGCCTTTACGTGCTGGCGGAGGACCTCAACACAGCATCCAGCTCACACTAAGTCTATTTTCCTAGCCTAAGTCTGCTGCATTTCCTTCCCTTAAACACTACGAAGTTGAGGCAGCTTGTGCCACTCTGCTACAGAAGAAAGCGGTTCCCATACCCAATTAACATCCAGAATGAAGATTTAAATCACATTCACTGTATAAAACCAATCCATAGTCACACACTGTTTCCAGATGACCAACTTGGGAGCACCAGTAACCCCTGAGCCTCATCAGGATAAAACCCACACCAGCTCAGCCTGCTTCTGGAGCTCATGGACAGGTTTGGTTCAAGACCATCCCTGTTCCAGGCAGATGGTGACACATGGTCTAGCTAAGAAGTAACTATTAGAAAGCCCTTGGCTTCTAAATCCCCCCAAACAAGATGCATTTGCAACAGATATTTCAGTTGACACGAAGAAACCTCCAAACAGAAGCATCCAGCCCAACTGACTGGAAGGGAGGGGAGTCAAGCTTTGCCTAGGAAGTCATACAGGGATGGTTCGCACTTTTGTACTTGGTCAGTTATTCAGTCACTGAACAAGAGGAAGATTTCACTGCCACCAAGAACATAAATGCCTGCCACTAAGTGAGGGGAGAACTGGCAAACAAACACCACTGGCAATACATGTGTTTGGGGGTTTACTACAGAGCAGCAAGTTAGCCAGGGATGACAACTGGGGAAAAGAGTTGGTGAAAAAACTAAACTGACAGACACCCATTCTCTTGTTCTCAAACTTTTTTCTTGTGTCATTTATGTAAAGCTGTGCAGAGACACAAAGAAGCAAAATCCGACCTTTGGTGGAAAAATCAGGGTAGATAACATTGTTCTCAACATCCCGGCTGTGAGGCAAGCAGAAAGACCTAAAAACATCATATGAGTTCTTCCAATGGTATGCACCAAACCAGACATCCTGGTTCCCAGTAACATGCTCATATCCTTCAGACAACTTGGTCTAACACATGAGAGAAGTGCAAACAAGGCTGCACCTCAGTCACACTCTTCACTACATTTATACACCATATTTAATTTCTACAACTCACTGTAATCCCTCCAGAAAGGCATCCCACCATGCACAAGAGTGAGTTTCCTTCAGTCTCCCATCATGCTCAAGCATCCAACAAGACCGCTGGATCTTTCCAAGACAGGTCCATTATATATTCTTTCTTGACTTGATACTACACTCAAAGTATGATCAACTCAAAGAGCATTTCCTGATCAAGGCAACAGACTAACTTTAGCCCAGGAGCTTCTATATCACTAACTCTGAGCAGCCAAGAGTTGAACAGGACTCTGAGCAACCCCTTTCCTACTTCTTTTAAAAGGGTAACACTGCTTTAGTAGTCCCTTAGGAAACACAACTACCAATGGCACTTTTTCCCCACCACATGTTTGAAAATGAGTACTTTTAATCTAGCTTTCCTTCCACTCAGTAAAGCATGTTTTGGCACACATGCCATCTTTTCTAAGGGCATCTGCACTCATCTCCCCATCCCCAAACAATTATTTATTGAAGCAGTGGCACACGGTTACACACACAAAGTAACTCGAGGGAAGAGGGTTTTTTTCTGTTGTTCAGAGCAGTGTAGTAACTAGAGTGAGTCAACACCTTGACATCAACTCCTTCTGCAATGACCACCAACAATGCAGTCCAGTGAGTGCAGTTTGGTAACCCTGGTTCTCAGACACTTACTCACTTGAACTCTACTGGCATTACACAGCTTCGTCTGGAAGCCACTAGTGTCTAACTTGCACCAGCAACTTCACTTGCCAAGTCATACCACACACTTGCAAACACAGGGAGCAGCACAGCAAGTTTTGCAGCAGCCAGCCACATATCCCAACCTTGGTAGAGTCAAGGTTAGGGTAACTCATCCCAAAACAGAGCCTGTGAGTATAATCCATGCGGGTCTAGTAAGCTGTTTTTCTACTGCTTTAATGCTACATCACTCTATGAGTTGCTACAAGTACAAGGTTTCTTCCACAAAGCAGGAAGATAAGCACACCCCAGCTGAGGTCATCTCATTGATACTCCCTGCCAACACCAGTTAATCCTCACTCCCCTTGTCAACAGAAGCACAACTTGCATTGGCCTATCAGGCTTGCTCAACTGAACTGGTTATCAGGTGCCAATTCCAGTGTATTCAGTGGCACCAGCCACAAAATTTGTCCGAGACACAAACCTCAGACTTGCACAAAGCATGCTCCCTTCCATATCTTTCATTCTTTAAAAAAACTACATTGTGACTTGGAAGATTAACTGTCAGCACTCACTCACAAAGCCTGGCACACACAGCATCCTGACTGACTCACTAGCTACAGATCTTTAATTCCAGTACCTGCATAAATTCTTAATTAGCCTTCCTAAGACAGACTTGACAAGACAAGCAGACTGCTTTCAGATTTTCTGAGGAGAGGAAAGGTTGGGGCCCAGGTGAAAAAAAAAAAAAACCAAAAACAAAAAACAGAGGAGAGCAACAAGCAGAGGACAGTTCCCACATCCAGGATCCAGCAGCAGTGAACTCCACACAAATGCAGCATGTATCAACAAGCCAGTTCCCGGAACACAAACCCACATCTCAAGTATCTACCATAAGTTTACTAACAAACTCCAACTGCTTTATAATGCACGTCAGTAACCTCTAAAGCAAACCACAAAGGCTGCAAAAGCCCACTGCTGATACACTCCAACAATACAATGCGCCCCAAGAAGAATACACTGCTTAAGTTCAAGCCTTGTCTTCAAAACAACTAAGAGGGAGGAGAACAAACTGCTGCTTTATGCATCCATCATCACATCTGAGAGCCACACCAAGGCTGGTGGGCAGGCACACTGGCAGAGCAGGGAGGAAACCAGTAGCCACTGGTTGATGAGGGAAGATGCTCCTCCACAAGTCAGTTAAGTCCTTCCCAGCATCACCGTTTGCTCTGTAAACAGTAGCACAGCTCCGTCACATCCCCAGCAGTTCCCTTATCAACTCACCACCAAAATAGTCTGCTAGGCTGAGACAGCCACTTTAATCCCATCCATCCGATACCAGACCTCTTTTACTGCAAGCTGCTGGAAACTCCCCATAGTTTGGTCCTGGTAATTTAGCAGACAACTTGCACCCAGCAAGATGAAGACCCTGTTCTTTGCAATGCACAAATCAGACATCAGAGAGGCAGTAGAAGTGAAGACTGCTTCTGGGACAAAAGGTTCATAAATACATCCTGCGTGGCTACTAGGGGAAAAAAAAAAAAAGAGCAAGCTGATCTTTCTCCAAGGTAGGAACTCCCATTTTTATAATCATTTTATAAACTTCTTTATCTTGAGCAACAGCTCAGACAGTTCACAGGTATCTAACCAGGCATGGCAACCACCAGTCATTAACCAAGCTGACCGCCCACTTGTCAGGGGAACAAACGGCACATTTCAGCACGAGGCTACAGCAAGACTAAGCTCTTCCCTAGGTAGAATCATAGAACTGTTAAAGCTGGAGAAGACGTCCAAGATCATCAAGTCCAACCATCAACACAACACTATTGTACATATTAAATGAAGTCCTGAAGTGCCACTTCTAGATGCTTTCTGAACCCCTACAGGAATGGAGGTTCCACCACCTCCCTGGGCAACCTCTGCCAGTGCTTCACCACTCTTGCAGTAATTTTTCCTAATATCCGATCTAAACCACCCCTGGTGCAACTTGAGGCCATCTCCTCTCATCCTACCACTTGTTACTCAGGAGAAAAGACCAGCACCCACCTCACTACAACCTCCTTTCGGGTAGTTACAGAGGCTCCCCTCAACCTCCTTTCCTCCAGACTAAGTAACCCTGGTTCATTCAACCTCTCCTTGCAAGACTTGTGCTACAGAAACTCCATCTCCTCCAGACATGCTCCAGCAGCTCAATATCTTTCTTGTACCAGAGGGCCCAAACCTGAACACAGGATTCGTGGTGCGGCTTTTCCAGCACTGAATATGGGGGCACAACCCCTGCGGTGCTCCTGCTGGCCCCACCATTGCTGATACAAGCCAGGTATTTCAGATATAAGATTCTATAAGCTCCCATTGCATTAGGATAGGTTTATACAGGAAAAAAAGACATTAATTAGTCCCTGCAAGGTGTGCTCCGGAGACCACCCCTGTAACCACAGGCACTGAACAAACAGCCTGACTCCCTTAATGAGCTGAAGATCTCTGCACTGACATTATTGGTGTTTGCTTTTCTAACCCACACGCAGCCACGCCAGCTGGGCTCTGGCAGCCACCCATCCCGTGGCATCCCAACCGCAGCTCGGGCCTGGCAAACGCGGGGAACGCACCTCAAGCCCCACTGCCTGCTGGGGCAACCGGGGACCCATTAACCACCCGACACCCCAGCAGTGCCCGGGGCTCCCCAAGGATGGGGAGAGGGAGGGATGGAGGGGAAGGGGAAGGGAGGGATGGAGGGGAAGGGAGGGAGGGAGGGATGGAGGGGAAGGGAGGGAGGGAGGGATGGAGGGGAAGGGAGGGAGGGAGGGAGGGATGGAGGGGAAGGGAGGGAGGGAGGGAGGGATGGAGGGGAAGGGAGGGAGGGAGGGATGGAGGGGAAGGGAGGGAGGGAGGGATGGAGGGGAAGGGAGGGAGGGAGGGATGGAGGGGAAGGGAGGGAGGGAGGGATGGAGGGGAAGGGGAGAGGGAGGGATGGAGGGGAAGGGGAGAGGGAGGGAGGGAGGGATGGAGGGGAAGGAGGGAGGGAGGGAGGGAGGGAGGGAGGGATGGAAGGCAGGGATGGGGGAAGGAGAAAGGGATAGAGAGAGGGACGGGGGAAGGAGAGGGGGATAGAGGGAGGGGCAGAGGGAAAGAAAGGGGAAAGAGAGGGCAAAGGAGACAGGAGGAATAGAGGAAGGGACAGGGAAAGGGAGCAGGAGGGAGGGATAGAGGAAGGGGCAGAGGGAGTAATGGAGGGAAGGGAGAGAAGGAGGGAGAAAGGGGAAGGGAGACACAGGGAGAAGGAGGAATAGGGGAAGACAGAGAGGAACAGAGGGAGGGATAAAGGAAGGGGCAGAGGACAGGGGGCCGGGGCAGCCGTACCGTTCCGTGCCCGCACCATGGCCGCTCCGGGGCGGCGGGGAGGCTGCAGCCGCAACGCCCCGGCTCCTCCCGGCTCCTCCCGGCTCCGCCCCTTCCCAGGGACCAAATAGCGGCCTGGGCCCCGCTCCGCCCCGGGGAGGGGCGGCCGGAGGGGGGCGGGATGGTGGGAGGGCGAGCAGCGGGGCTGGGGGAGCTGGTGGTGGGAATCGCTCCTTGGAGAGCTGCATCAGGCCCATCCAAGCCGGCCTCGAACCCCTCCAGGGATGGGGCAGCCACAGCTTCCCTGGGCAACCTGGGCCAGGGCCTCCCCACCCTCAGAGTGAAGAAATTTCTCCTTATGTCCAGTCTAAATCTGCCCCTCTCCAGTTTATCCCCGTTGCCCCCAGTCCTATCACCACAAGCCTTTGTAAACAGCCCCTCCCCAGCTTTCCTGTAGCCCCTTCAGGTACTGGAAGGTCTCTCTAAGGTCTCCTCAGAGCCTTCTCTTCTCCAGGCTGAACAACCCCAGCTCTCTCAGCCTGTCCTCATGCAGGAGGTGCTCCAGCTCTCAGATCACCCTTGTAGCCTCCTCTGGATCCACTCCAACAGCTCCATCTCCTTCTTAAGTTGAGGAGTCAACATAAGGACAAGGGGCAATGGCCTCAAGGTGCTCCAGGGGAGGTTTAGACGGGACATGAGGAAAAAATTTTCACTGAAAGGGTCATCAGGCACTGACACCGCTGCCCGGGGAGGTGGCTGAGTCCCCATCCCTGGAGGTACTTAAAAGATGGGTAGATGAGGTACTCAAGGACATGGTTTAGTGGCAGATAGGAACAGTTGGACTCAATGATCTAAGAGGGCTTTTCCAACCTAGTGATTCCGTGATTTTATGAACCAGACACAACACTCCAGGTGAGGTCTCTCCAGAGAGGAACAGAGGGGCACAATCCCCTCCCTGGCCCTGCTGCCCACGCTGCTCTGGATGCAGCCCAGGACACGGTTGGTTTCTGCGCTGCGAGCGCACGTTACTGGCTCATGTCAAGCTTCTCCTCCCCCAGCACCCCAAGTCCTTCTCCTCAGGGCTGCTCTCAACCACATCACCCCTATCCTGTACTGAAATCAGGGATTGCCCCAGCCCAGGTGAAGAACCTTGCACTTAGCCTTGTTGAACCTCATGAGGTTCACACAGGAATAAAGGAGCAGAATCCCCTGTTTGTAAGCAACGCAGCTTGGATATATAACCCAGTGATTGTCATAAAGTAAGGGACCCAATATGGCATGGGATACCTCCAAGGACCACCCCAGGGCTGCAGGAAGCAGTGTAAATTATTATGGAAGTGGCAACCAGCCATCTGAGTCAGTACAGAAACAATGCCCCTGCACACGCTGAAGTTACTGGTCTGTGGGGTTGGGCATCACTAATGGTCTTGGAACACATGTGAACAAAAAGAGCAGGGTTAATTCGTGTGTCCTCATTTTTACATCCCTACTTGCACGGGACTTCGCTTTCATCTCAGCTGAACTTCATTTCTAGAACAGGCCCTTAATTCAAACAAGGTTCAACCATAAATTAGGGGTTGGACTAGATGACCTGTAAAGGTCCTTTCCAACCCAAAGCATTCTATGATAAATATGCAAGAGTGCTCTCCTCACTTGCCTTTTAATTACACAGGATACCCAGCCAATTTTCTCCTGGCTGTACTCCTCTTGGGTAGCAGGGACGTAAATAGTGGGGAAGGCAATTCCTGGGTGTATAGGTGTGCTGGATCTCTGGGGGAGCTGTCAGAAGGAGCTATACTCTGCCAAGGGTTGAATAGGCTTTTTGTCATGTTTCATGGACCATGCATCAATGTATAAGTTAGTTATACCAACGCTTACAAGGAAAAATATCCAGCAGCACGGGATGAAATGGAATTTCGGTCCCCAGGGGTCCTAAAATCCCCACTGCTAGGTTATTTTTTCAGTGAGGTGGTCGCAGCAGGACATGCAGTGACATACAACGAAGCAGGGTCCAGTGCAGAACCCACTGAACTGTCAGAAGGAGTCAGAAGAAATGAACATAATGTGAAGGCCAAGGTGTGGTAGCTAGCCTGCTGAATGTTCCCCTCCTCCTCACCCCTTTCAGGCCATGCAGTCCAAAAAATCCCAAAAGAGGACTTCTGCTGATGCAGAGAAAGGAATTCTGTGGAACTCCATTGGACAATGCGTTCATGTGAAGTTTTTCATATCCTTGCAGGGTTGAGGCACTAATTTGTTAAACATATTTTGAAGTCCTTAGAGAATAGTTGCTCTATGCCAGCCATTGTGGTTTATTAAAAAAAAACACATTCACATTAGATTAAATTTATTACTCTAGCTGACCAGAAACCCATGGAGTTTGTAGATACAGCACAAATACGTTCTTTCACACCCTGAAAGATAAAAATAGGAGAAATTTTATGTTAAATAGATACATATTTGGGTAGCTTTTTCAAGACTATGTTGCTTTGACCTGGTCCTACTCCCATTTAAGTCAAATTTCTCCACTAATTTCAGCAGAAGTTCTTCAGCAAGAGTCTTGTGAAAATTTCCCTCTTGTTAGCTTTTCCTACAGATTACTGTTCAGTTCTTGGACAGTTGGCAAAACTTTAGGGGTCTGTACTCACCCAGAGATCCTGTAAATATTACTCTGAGAGAGCTGAGAAGGATTCTGACACTGCAGACCAGGAGCTTTTTCTGTTGGCATGCTTGTAGATTGTTGTGCGATTCCACCTTTGTTTGTGGAGAGTTCTCCCAGCTGATCTCCATTGTTCAAATGATCCTCTCCTGTCTCTTCTGCCGCTGCCAAAGGTGTTAGAGGAATGTGCCAGGCATACCTTAGCTGGAGAGCAAGACAAACTGAAGCGTTGCCTAGGGAAACTCCAAAACTACTCTGTGGACCACATTCTCCTTTACAGTAAATCAATCTACTACACCCACTGAAGTACACCTACTTTAAATGCTTTGTTTTCTTACTGCCAGGGTGGCAGACTACTGTAACACAAGAACTTGACCGGTGGGAGTGGAGCAAAGGCTAGCGTGGATTTGTAATCTGGAAGGGCAAAGGGGAGGCAGCTGATAGTAGCTCTTGATGCCTAGAGATGTGGATGGGGAATTTTCCACTTACCTGTGATCTTTTACCGCCCATCTGCTGTGACTCAGGGGAGTAATAGAGCAATGACCAGGGCCAGGGTCCTCAGAGAAGACCCAGATCTCGTTTGTGGAGACTCAAAAGCAGGTTCTCTTCTAGACCTGCTTGGCCACTGCTCCCCTGAGTCAGCACAGCATGAGCACCTTCTGCAGCAGCAGACATGTCATCACAGGAGCTAAGAAAGTTGTGAATGATGTCTGAGAACTGTACAGGAAACTCAGCAAGCTTTAGTCTGCCTGTAAATTCAGCTCCACCACAGCCTTCCCGGCACTGGCCACCAGTATGACCCAATCTCTGTCCCCGAGCACCCTGTAGCACGTTACCATTGCCAAATGGGAGCATCGGAAGACTACTCACAGTCTTTCCTTTTCTTGTGCAGAAGTTCCAGGTGTGCAAGACTTTCCTCCTCTGAGATCCCTCTTCTTTACAGCGAGAGGCAGAAATGTGGAAATGGGGTGGAGGAGGCATAAAAGCAGCAGGGAAGGTGGAGGACATCAGACGTGACAAATGCTGAAGCAGAACTTTTCAGCTTTGTGGTGGCTTTTCGCCAGATGAGACCACAGCTTCTACAGAATCTTGTCTTCTTTTATTTCCTTAGTATTTGACTTTCTTGCTTCCTTAAGAAGCAGGAATTGCTCATCTTCAATCACTTGCTTTGAATACAGTCTGCATCTCAAACAACAGTGCAAACAGTGGCAGAGGCGGGTGGCTGACAACTGCCAGTGTCTATGGCCTGCAGTGGAATCCCTCTAAGCCGTTTGGAAAAGTAACTGAGGATGGAGCCTGGATTAGAAGAGAATTTCCAGCTCCTATCCTTGTGAATTTATGCTCAGATTATTCAAAGGGGGATGGGAGAGGGAATGGCTCGGTGTGCCAGGGTCTGGAGGTGGGTGAACAAAGGTCTTCTGAAAAATGGGTCCCTTTTGAATGTCTGAAGTTAAGCATTGAAATCCTTCTTGAGACCATGGACTCTCGGGCGGATACAGACTTTGTAGATGTTGTTTATGCCTGACTGATGCTTACCTTGCAGCAGCAGCAGGCTGGTAGACTATATTTAAAAAGGGGATCCTATTGCTTTGCATTTGGGGGTGGGTGGGTGTATAAAGACAGTCAGGCAGAAAACTTGCAGCTTTGTATGCCCTGGGGAAAGGGGGAGAGAGAGAAAGTAAACACTCTGCCCGGAAACATGTACGTGCTGCATGCAGGCTCTGCCTGTGGGAATTAAGGGAGACAATGCAACAGATAGTGAACAATGAGCGTCTGTAATGTACAGCAACAAAGCCAAAGTAACCCAGTGTGCCGCAGAACAGAGAAAGAGACTGTTAGAACAGCAGCCTCATGAGGTAGAAATCCTGCCAAGTCTGCTTACAGGACAATCAACAAGCCCTCCTCAGCTGGAATATAGCTCGATGTGATGGAAAAGGGAGTAGAAAAAAAAATGAGATGGAGGAAGAAAGAAGAGGCATCCCCAGGGGGCCCTTTGCAGGAAAAAAATAATCATCTTCCTTTTAGATAGTGTCTTCTTCCGAATTCATGTCTCGGCACATTCAACACTTCATGCACTGCAATGCAAGTAAATGAGCCTGTTAAATGAAATTAAACTCTTTCTCAGCAACAAAGTGGAAACCAGATATTTTTTACAGGTACCTGGGAAGCGGGGGCTTGCTGTGATGTCTCCTCTCATCGCTTCTTTACGTTTCCACTTTAGCACAAGGTGCTGGATGCAAAGTGACCCACCTTAGAGAATGGGATATATGTGACCCTAGAGCATTGGGATGCAGAACAAACAAACTCAAAACCTTCCATTTCTATTTGGAGCAGCCCTTAAAACACCAGCTGGTTGCCCAGCTACCTCTGAGGTACATGTGCTTGTGGACACGACCTCTTAATGAGAGTACATGCCAGGAACTTAAAATCTCAAAACCTTAAAATCTCAGTGAGTTTACTGGCTGATACAACTGCCAGCAGTAAAAAGGACACATAACAACTCTCTTCACGTACTGCACTGTGTGGTGCAAGCCTGTATGTAGCAGGCTAAGCACATGGTTGCAGTCTGTGCATGAGAAGCCGATGGGAGTGGGGAAGCAGAAAAAGGAGTTCCTTGACTTTCTAACCCAAGACCATGAATGGAAAATGGTAGCTACCAGGATAATCACAGAATCACAGAATAACCAGGTTGGAAGAGACCCACCGGATCATCGAGTCCAACCGTAAGGATAATACAGGAATAGCAGCTGTGGAGCAGCTCCCAGGAATGCAGGCTGACCAGAGAGCTCCCTGTATCACAGGAGATCAGTACTCATCTCTGTGCTGTGTGTAGCTCAAGGAACAGCAGCCAGGATTGGTGTCAGAAGCACAGATGTGTTGTCCAGGTCTCTAGGAGATGCTCCCTTTGCAGGACAAGGCTGGGAAAAGCGGTTCCCGACAATTGCTGCAGCATGAGGGAGCAGCACCCTCTGCTGCTGAAATGCTTGCCTCCAAAGCACCTTCTTACCGACACCTAAGCACTTCCAGAGAGAAACTCAGGAAGAACACCTACAGCTATGTCCCTCTGAAGCCAGAAGACTGCAGCCTGTGGGTGGTTTGCTTGTCAGACAGTTTGGTCGTGTCAACATTCTGCTGTTGGGAAAGGAGACGCCAGGAGCACCTGCTTGCAGCAGATAATAGCAACAAGGACAAGGTCTGGCTTTGTGCTGTAAAGATTTGAACCACTGCTGTTCCCAGCAAGTACTTTGGCTGATAGTGTGTGATGAACACGACTCGATACACATAATAGGGACGCTGTAGATAAAGCTCTCTGTTCCCCCAGCAGCCTCCCAAACATTTCATATCCCCACGAGGCAGCTAATTTACTACTGCTGCATAGCAAGAGGAAAGGGGAGCTCAGACAAGCAACGTGACTCACTCAGTGAGTCAGTGGCAGAGTCCTACCCTTTCAGCCCTCTCCTAATTGTGAACCAGCAGTTCCCATGGGGCTGGGAAGACAAGGAAGGAATTCCAACTCCTCCCACTCCAAAGCAATCCTACCATGCGGCACGCAGCGTGATGCTGCAGTACTACCAACCTGGCTCCCTAGAAATTTGTGGGATGATATACGATCCACGCAGTCAGATGACTCCTAGTCATCCATGTGTTTTCCCTCTGAGCTGCTGAGGACTTTTTGCTTTACTCGAATAAAGCTTTTTAACATCGATCAGGTCTATTCCACAAGTACATTCCCAAATGGGATATGCACATCTCAGACACAGAGTACTTGGTCTCTCCTTCCCATTTCCTCTCTCTGAATGCAAACTGCCTTTTTCCTCTGCATCTGACACCCCAGGTTTCCCTTCTTCATGTGGAGAAATAAGCTCAACTTGGTACTAGCTGCAGCTCCAGTCCCCCCCAGCTCAGCCAGAGACATATTTGAGCTCCTATTCCACCTCCCATCTCTCAGTCTCCCTCTCTCTGAGCAGCAGGGGGGAACCTCCCCAAATCCTCATCCCATGAAATATGCCCATGTAAGGAAAGCGAAGCATGACAAAAAAAAAAGCCTGAATCATGTTAAAAATAGGCTGGGCTCTACAGAAAAGAACCTGCTTAGAGTTTTTGTCTGTACGCAGGTCTCACTTCAGCAACAGCAACACTGTTCAGAGCCAATCATCATTCACACAAGACCTAGATTGTTTTGTGGATAAGGAGATGCCTACAAAAAGGGAGCCCTGTTTAAGGAAAAAATGAGGCGATGTCTGGTCAGAGCGCCACGAGGACATAGTTTCTGCGGGAAATTCCTCTCCGTAGAACAATCTGTCAAAGGAGAGCCAACACGTCCCGCCGCAGGGAGCAGCTCGAGGGCACAAGGCTGGCACAGTCTGCAGTGGTGCTTGCAGGAGAACCTGGTGCTGCATTGCTACAGGATGCCGTGCCAGCTCTCTGCGGGGGGAGCAGCTGCAATGAACCAGACCGATCCACATTACCCACAGACATTTCACAAGGCAGCTTGCTTCAGGGTTGCTCTGGCTCCCAAAACGCGCTGCTTTTCACTCTCTCCCCTCTTGTCTTCTTTCTTGCCCCTTTTTAGGCAAAAGCCACATTTTCAGTCATCTGTTGGGGAAAGGAAGGCAATAAACCAAATCCCTACTAAGGCAGGCAACGAATCCGGAGGCACAAATCCTACTAAGGGTAGCCCTTAACTGTGGCCAAAGGAGAAATCAAGCACAGCACAAAAAATTGTGTTGAAAGGCATTAAGTTTTACTGCTTTTACCACCTCTGCCTTTGCCTCTGCTCCCTGTGTTTGGGGAGGATTCACTAATCCTGTAACTGCTTGGATTATCTCTCTTCACTGATGTGCAGTGGTCTCTAAACTAGAACAAAACTCTCTCTAAACTCAATTTGAACACTTCTGACCTGGATGGGAATATACTGCCCCAGCCCTATGATGTGACTGCTGAATCTCTTCACTTGCACAACCATCTTCAAATGTATGGGTTAATTAGGATAATTCAGCATCACCAAAGGCATCAGGAAGTATCATACATAAGTTGTAGCTACGTACCTGGCCACCCAAGGGAGCACTGGAGAGGATTTGGACACTGAAAAGATCCACATCACTTGGTACTACAGAGACACTCTACAGCATCAGCAGCCCAGGGAACCCACTGAACACTCACAAGGGTCTGTGAATGACAGTGCTGCAAAACCTCTGCTCACTGATCTCAAAGAGATTAGAGTTAAAAATGCAGCTCTACAAAGTCTGTGTTATTAAGCAACTCTGTACTATGGTGACGGTATCTATGGAAATGCAACTCGGGGTAAACGTGGATCAGTGGAGACTTTGCTAAAGCCCAGTGATTTTAGGACCCTGCATAGTATTGGGCGATTCCATCTTCTCACCTTAAAAGGGCTTTGGCTGTTCCTCTGTTTTGAAAAGTCCTGCCCTTGTTTGGATGATACGCAAAAAAGGGATTCAGAGTTAACATCTAGGACTCTTGGCTTCACACTACTGAAAATTAAACATTGTCCTCTTTGTACAACTAGAACTTTACAACTTCACTCACCAATAAGACAGGAAAAAAAACCAGAATCCACCAGAACCACTAAACTGTGAAAGAAATTAGAAAACACTTTTGTTACAAACTATTTATTTTTTTAAAAATATAATTCTCTATTCATTACACAACACAAAAGGAATCACAAAACTTTACACTCGGGGAAATAAAAAGATTTTACTACTTGATTTAAAAAACTTGAAGTGAAAAATTCATTACTTCCAGTGTTAGTTTTCTGTAAAACATAAACAATCATACCATTGAATTCTAGGAATGCATTTGCCATTTACAAGAAAATGGTATCAGTAATCACTTAGGGAAGAAACAGACTATAAGGAGTGACTCCATGGAGTTGCTTTTGCAAAGAAAGGTTAATACAAGCTCTCAAGAAGGGGCGCAGCTTCTATTAATAGCTTTCACAAAATAAAAATAGCACTGCTTCCTTGGCCTACGGCCCAGTGGATTTCTACCATTCTTCCTCATCAGATTTATTGCTCATTTAACCCTTCTTCCCATCCGCAGTCTCTGCCTCGCCAGTCATAAATTTTAAATGTTTAGAAGTATTTGGTTTTAATTTGGCAAATGCTAAGTATTAAAGACTTAAACAGGAACTGTCTGTATAAAAAGACAGTTCTAAAAAACAAACAAACAAACAAACCAACCCCAAACAACCAGACAGCTATGTTGACTGAGGAAAAACGGTGTCAGCTTTTACTGGCTTTTAATAAAATCTAGAATGAATTGGGGTGATTCATTAGAGACTCTGCAAATGAACCTTAATTTCAGCTGGAAAGCACAGCGGCTCTCTGGGAAAAAAACACCCACATGCTTATTTATAAGTGCAAATAAACCTCTCTAAAATCAGTGCTTATTTCAAAAGGTGCCAGGCAAATATTAACAAGAAAGCGTGTAGAAATAAGAAAACACCAGTACCACAGTCATCTGCAAAGCACTAATCAATTCTGTCATTCATAACAATATGTTTATTCTCACATAGGCCAATTTTTCATTAAAACTGGTTCCCTCACACCAAATACAAAAGAACTGGAATGAAGGTAACACGGCTATTTTTGTTTAAAAACAGCATTTGAATTATGGACATACCAGACCTAAACCACCTTCCCCTGCACAGCTGTTTCAGCCACTGTGGTGCATTTTGGAGCACTCTGCTACCAAGACAGTTATTCCAGGAGAGTCATTCCAGTTAAATCCTAGGTGTACACTCTTATTCCAGACTCCACAGCCAGCCAAACCACTTGACAAGCAAATCCTGCAGCAGGCAACCTGCAGTGCTTCCCTTCCTCCTGCTGATCTATGCTACCCTCTTTCCCAGTGATTTATTTTCACACTTTGGTGTTTGTGCTGGTAGTTAAGCCTGCCTGTAACCACAAAAACAAACTTGTAAAAGATGGATAACCAGCCATCCCAGTTGCCAAACCAGACCAGTTAAGGTACTTGTGCCTCTTCTGTGTTTGAGCTTTTGAGAGAGCTGCACTGCCACAACTCTTCTCCTTCCCCATGCAAAAGCAAAGGGATGCACATCAGTGCAACAAGGCTCAGTAGTCAAATACAGGATGTAAAACGCAGCTTCACTGGACCATCTGCAAGGTAGGGGAGGCATCTGCCAGAAATCACAGCCAGTCCCTGAGAATCTGGCCTTTTCCTGCTGTACATCCCTTCTGCCAGGTTATGTTCTCCCTAGCTCTGTCCGCCTAGGGACCACTGACAAGCCATAGGCTCCCTAGAGCTTGCTCAATGCACTTTTATCTGTGCAATCAGCAGAGGACAAAAATCCTGGTTCCTGCATTATGGGAGGCATTGTGCTGAAAGGCAACAACTTGGAAACGTGGGAGCACAGGCTGTAAAGAGCTGCCCACCTTGCTTCATGTGCTATCAGACCGCAGCACCTATTTTCACATGGATTTGCATCTTCATCACTAGAATCCAGCAGGGAAAGATTTGAAGCCAATGCTTATCACCCAGCTCTCTAAAGCCAAGTGTCCCTCCTTCCCTATACAGCAGACTTTCAGGTCCCTAAGTGGTCACCAGACTCCCAGGTCCAACTCCTGAGGACCCTACTGTGAGGCTCTGGGGCTGTGAAATGTACTGTAAAGATCACAGAGCATTTGGCGACATCACGAAAGCAGACAGACAACTATTGTGTGTGGCAGCATTCTGGAAAGGTGAAAATTAGGAAGGGGAGAGTGGGGTCTCTAGGTAGGACTAGATGTCTCCAACCCGTCCCGGGAGCAATGGCACTATACGTTTCTAGAACTATTTAACATTCTCCTGTCAACACAGAGATGCAATTTGCTAGCTCTGCGTACCCAAGAGAGAGGTACAGCGAAAATTCCCTCCCCTTCTAAGTCAGTGTCCTTCAGTTCAAACCCCACCACCACCATCTGCAAACACTGCAGCTACCTTCAAGCGTGTTGTAATGATGGATACGTTGATAGTTTATAAAGCTGCCTCCCATAGAAATCTTATAAGCCACTGAACATTGCAAGCTTCAGCTCTGAGGAGAGGAAAAAGTTCATTTCAAAGAATGAGACAAAGACAGAGAAAGACAGTTAAAAAAATTGCTAGCTGAACCCAAATAACTCCCTTGAATACCATGGTTTCCCCTCAATAATTATTGCACTGCAGGCAAATAACAGTTCTCTGAACTGCCACATTCCTCACACTGTCCCCATTATTCTAACAGCCTAAAAAGCAATGTGTCTTCCTTCTCCATCCCCATGGTACCAGGTATCCACTTAATGAAAGCGGCAAATAATGGCTTATAAACTCAGCCTCTGCTGCTAGGCAATTTGCAAAGAGCCAGGACTGCAGTGAGCTCACAAATCAGTGTCAGCATTTAGGGGCCACATGCCACGAGAGCAAATGGGTGTCAGAGCTTCCCGGAGAGCTCAGCCACAGTCACCAGCTGGCTGACACCAGGATGGGCGGCACATACAGACCTGGGTGCACAGAACCATCGTTTTACCAAGACGACAACTGTCCCAGCCAGACTGAGCAGGGCACAGGATGAATGTGTCTTCTAGCCTGAGAATTAAAAAATATAGATATATAAAATTTGGCAGGTTCTTAATTTAACAAGTCTCCCGTAGTGCCTGTGAGGTAGTTAAATGCTAATAACCACAAAGGCCTGATAGGGGAAACTGAGGCACTTCAAGGTGAGGTAATTTGTCACAGTCAGAATCCCTATGGAGCCAGAAATGCCGCACTCGGCTCTTGGCTTCTACTTAGCTCTGAACGCTGAGCTGAGTTCCTTTCCGAGCCCAAATATCAGAGGTGCTGCAGACCATCAATTTCCCAGAAGGAAACGAGGTAAAGCTGCTGCTGGCAAGAGAAAAACACGGACATTGTGTAGGCAAATCCAGGCTGTAGGGGCCATGCAGACAGAGGAGGAGGACACGGTGACATCACCCAAGCAGAGCTTCATAATCCACATACCACACCAGCTGCCCAGAGCTGGGGCTGACACCTGAAACGGGCCATTTCCTCGGCTCGTGGCCCACCCTGCTGAGCAGCGTGGTGATGTCGTGCTTGCCCTTCCCCAAAACCAGGACAAACACCTGCCTGGCCTTGTTGATGAGGGGCAGGCTAAGGCTCATCCGCTGGTGAGGTTTGACGGGGCTTTCGGTCAGCACCACAGCCTGAGACCCTTCCAAGCCACTTTCAGACCGGGGAAAGAGCGAAGCGGTGTGCCCATCAGTGCCCACCCCCAAGAGCACCAGGTCAAAGCTGGCATTGGCCACCAGGGCCATGATCTCCTTGGCGTACAGCTCTGTGCCTCTGTCCTCCTCCACACAGAGCCGCTGGTTCAGGTGCACAGGCATGGGGTGGACGTTGAAGTAGGGCACTCGAACGCTTTGCAGGAGGTGGCTGTGCAGGCTGAAGAAGTTGGACTCTGCGTCAGTGAGAGGGACACAGCGTTCATCTACCAGCCAGAGGTGGGTGTGCTTCCATGGGAAGGCATAATGGTGTCTTGCCAGCCGCTGGAACAGGACCACGGGGCTTGAGCCACCTGAGAGGGCCAGGTGGAACTGCCCAGAGCGTGCCACAGTCCTGCTTGCTGTCTTCTCGATGTCAGAAGCCAGCTGGGAAATGAGGTCGTCAGACCACGCTGAGACCAGGGGATTTTGCCGAAATTTGGACTGGACCGTCCTATAATCACTTGGCATCAGCCTGTTGGGGTTCAGCAGTTCCACTGGCTCTGCCAGGGTGAATGCCACTTCCCCACTCATCATTTCGAAGTCTAAAAGGTGCTGATTCTCCACACCCCCAGGGTAGAGGCGCAGGGACTGGTAGGAAATGCTGTCCAGTAGCGGTGTCCAGAATCCCCAGGAGGCCAGCAGACTCTCGGTGGTAATGAAGAAGTCCTTCCTGCCATGGTAGATGTTGGAGATGAGGACAGAATATGCATCTCTCTCTTTCACAGGGGTGTAAACGTAGTAATCAGACAATGGTTGTCCAAAAATGTGTAGGTCTGGCTGACCAACTGCTTCTCTCCAACTGCCTTTCGGCATGATGGGCTTGAAAAGGTTCCTGCTCACAAGCACCGCAGGGGTGTTGAGTGCACCGTGCCCAATGTAGAAGATGATCTGCTTGGCTTTACATTGGCTGTGCCCTGCATCCCTCAGAGTCTCGCTCTGAGTGCAGTAGGCCCGGTTCTTGAAGAGAACACGCACGTAACCTACCCGTTCATCCAGAGCTTTCCCAGAAGTGAGGAGGAAAGGGACCCCTTCCCAACGCAGGTTGTCGCTGTGAATCAGCACACCTGAAACGACAGTGATCTCAGCTACCAACTTAAACCTGAGCGACAAGCAGATTTGAGGGGTTCTCTATCACCTACCCACCATCCTTCTTCCTTAGCTCCTAGAAATCTTGGTCTCCACTGTGCCTCTTGCTCCTCATTCAGCCCTTTTGCAATATCACTGGACTAACTGCTCTCCAGCTACCCTGCTTTGCTTCCTCCCACGTGTCTCATTTGATTAGCCTCCTTTCATCTTGCAGGAAAACAGCTTCTGAGCACAAATATCATTTAGAGAAAATCTTTAACAATCAGAAGAGACAGAATGGCCAGGGACGGCCTTGCGTTGCATGACCTCTCAGATGCAGTGAGCAACTTTATGAAAGGCAAAGGGGTTTGCAGGCCACTTCTAAAAACAATACAGACATCTTAGCAACAATAATGGGACTTAGCTCTCCCATCGAGTGGATCATTAGTTAACTAACATAACAGTATTATCTTGTTACAGTTCCCATGCTGGTGGGTGCCTGAAACATCCCTGTATCAGCAGTGAGGTCCAGATGCACGGAGCTGTTAGCAGCATGCAAGGACTCGCATCTCCTGCTCTCCTCAGCTCTACACTCCTCCCTTCTGCAAACCCCCAACCAAATTCTCACCTGCAAAGGTTGGTGTTGTGCTGATGTAGTCTTGTGGCTTCTGCAGCTCCTCCTGTACCTGGCTGGCATATGCCTGATACTGACCCAACACGGCACTGTTTTTCTCCAAGCCCCGCAAGGACTGGAAGGCCTGCAGCTTGCACTGCAAAACCTCTTCAGCCCTGCTCACGTTGGCTGGAAGCTCCATGGTCAGGAACATCAAGGCCTCGGTGAGGTGGTTCTGCAGCACGTCCCGGATGACTCCATACTGCTCGTAGAAGCTGGTGCGACCTGATGACAAAGGGGAAGCAAGATGCTGCTAACTGATGTGGTTTTCTTGCAGCTTTCCCTCTGCATGCATAATATGCGTGCCAAGGAGAACAAAGAGCACAAGCCCAAACTGGTTTGCAGCAAGCTCTTCTTCTCCTGCTCCAACAATTAACTTGAAGCTATCAAGCCCAGAGAAGCTGTGGATGCCCAATCACTGGAAGTGTTCAAGGACTAGTTGGACAGGGTCTTGAGCAACCTGACGTAGTGAAAGATGTCCCTGCCCACCACAGGGGTGTTGGAGTAGATGATCCTCAAGGGTCCCTTTCAGCCTGAATCATTCTAAGATTCTACCATTCTAAGCCTTTCTTTTCCCCTTGGACGGGCTTCCAAACTGCCTCTGCTACTAACACAAAGATAAAATGTTTCCACAGAACTGCTTGTCTTCCACAGAGCCAGGCATAATCCTCCTTTTAGGTGTTTATGGGGCCTAAACCCAGCAGGAGTAATGCTCTTGCCTGATAACTTCGCAAGCGCACAGAGTAGAATGCAGATTTGCTTTTTAGACTGCTTGTGCTTTCAGAAGCTGCAGTTAGTGACAAGCAGCAATATGCAGCTCAAACCTCCTGCATGGCCGCTGTATAACCCTTGCCCTGACACTCCTGATCCACAGCACCTAGGACTCCACACAATGTACAGTTCTACTCAAAAGCTTAGACAAGAGTAGCTGGGAAATGGGGTGAAAGCAGGGATCCCAGCAGCTCTATAGCTACACCCCGAGCCCCCAGGACAGCTGAAGCTGGGTGCTGGCAGCAAGCACTGCTCTTCACTGCCTCTTTTCCCCTTGTTTTCGTGTCCCTAGAAGGCTCTGGCTGAGCTATGCCCTTGACAGACAAAATTTCATGCACAAATCCCTGCTTCTCTTTCCCTGCCTGACTTCTCGTGCTGGTGGGAACAGGGGAAGAAGGACAATGCACTTAAAAAATGACTCGCACAGATGCCTTTCTCTAGTCCATCAGCAGCAGGGTACACACGGCAGACTACATCGCAGCCACAGGTTTCCCCTATTGATTGATACATTTATCTCCCTTGCTCTAGTCCAAAGGCACATTCATTAACGTAATCAATGCTGCAGACTTGCTGGGAGCCAGGCTGCCAGCTGAAGCCGCACAGGGGGAAAAAAAAGACATCAAATGAAAAATAACAAAGCTGTTCCGAGTAGGGAGGGTACAGGGTGTAACTGGGGCTACGCACGGACAACACTGCACTCCCTAAACCTCTCTGCAGAGCATCCCTCTCCACAAACAGGCTCAGCTGAGGTCTGGGCTGCCAATCCAAAGATTACTCCAAGTTTGACCAAGTTGTGTTAATTGAATTTGTGGTGGCTGAGGGACAGAGGAAAGGAAGGAGGGAGGGAGATAGAAGAGGAGGTAAAGGGAGTGCAGAAGCAATACTGATGTTGCAGATCTGAGGGCGCCTGACATCCCAAGAAGTGCTGCGGGTGGCAGTCCAGCCCAGAGTGCTTTATGCTGAGCACTGCAGAGTGGATGCTGCAGCATTGCAGGGAGGGATTGCAGCCGTGTCCTTCAGCAGGAGACCCATGCTAGCAACTCTAGGCTTGGATTTTCTCCCTGCAATGCTTTCTTACTCCAGAAAGGAAGGAAAAGAAACAGGCAAACACAGACTGACCTGGGTACCTGGACTGACCCTGACTAGCTGATATAACACACAGGGAAAAGATGCAAGAGCATCCTCCAAAGAACAGCGCAAATGTACGCTCAGTGTGAGCTTGGTAGCCAACAGGACAGAAAGGCAGAAGGATCGTTGATAAAACAACCACGTTACTGCCACACTGAAATGGCTTTAGACGGCATCGACACCAAATCCAGCGTCTTTTACCAAGATTTGGGATAGGAAGCTAAGCATGATGCCCCCAAAGCTCTGCAGCAAAAAAAGGTGGGGATTCTGCCCCTGCTCCCAGCTGAACTGCAAAAGGAATCCTTCCTTGGAAGGAGCAATACCACCTGGAAGTGAGTCAATCCCTAGCACAGGAAGTGTAAGACAGTCCATCTCTATTTCTAGGGAGCAACGCATCATTCATCTGCTCTATTTTGTTTCTGCACCAGCACTGCCTCAAGGGCCACGTTCACATTATTAATGAACCTGCCAGTCCTCCTTCTCACTCATTCACCACAGCTCTGCACACTTGCCCCACCAACCTTTAGCATCCACAGTCTCTTTCAAGACAATCTCCACTCTTTCCACATGATGTCGGTTCCAAATCGGATCCAGAAACTGCTGGTTCTCATCTCGAAAAGGCAGGATATGGGCTACAGCCTGTAAAAAAATCAAAGACTCAACAAAAACTCACCAGACTGCCACAACATCCCTTCTCCCTGCATCACTGCCCCATCCAGCTCTGGGATATGGCCAGCTCTGGAGTGCCAGCAGACGTGCCACACAGCAGAGATGCCACACAGCAGAGAGCAGAGTGGGTCGGAGAAGAGAAAATCAGCAAGAAAAACTGCAGTGATGCACAATGGTGTGTCCGATGACTGTAGACATTAACGGTGTTCTGGCATTTTGAGGTTTTGTGTGAGAAAAGCTGGACTACAAACTGCAAGGCACTCAGTTTACACCTGCCAAAGGACAAAGGGCTGAGTCAGACCATCCTGGGACTAACGTACAGTTGCAGGGTGCTGAAATACAGTCAATCAGATGCTTGCACCACTAAAGTTATCTGCTTTTTTGGGGGAAAATAAAGTAAAATTAAAAAAATACATATATATATATACACACAAACAAAATCCACCCTTTCAGTAGACACTTGCAGCTGGACATGCAACCTTCTGAGTAAAACCTGGCCACTGGGCCATGGTTGGAAAAGACTGCTTTCAAAATGTGCTATCACATTCCTCTAAAACAAGGATGTCATGTCCTTGAACACATTCCCTCTGGGACAATGCAGCTCCACATCCTGAGCTGTCCCTGCAGCAGCCAGTTTCTCCACACCCTGAGTGGAGCACAGGGCAGGAAGAAACCTTCTCCTAAGCACCCCGCAAAACTAAGAACCCAGCAGCTCCACATCGTATCAAATTAAAACCTGCTTCTAGAAGCCAGGGCTAAGCAGAGAGGTCTGTGTGTAATGAGACAGGAGTACTGTGAGAGGGAAAGGGTGCTGCTTGTTCAGCGAAATCAAAGCTCTGACCTTGGTGGGAAGACCAGATGAATTCTGAATCTCTCCTTCATGCACACACGCAGTTCAACCTGACACCCTGGCTGCCCTCTGGAGAGGGGACCCCTAGTCACTCTAAACAGGAGAAAGCCCTGTTCTGGCCTGCATGTTTCCTCTGCTCTGCAAGAGGATAGACAGCAGCACAGTACAAGACTCCAAATGGAGGCTCGGGAGCACACGCAGTGGCTTTACCTGCATTTGAGAGAACAACACTCTCTCTACGCGCCGAGCTGACACCCAACACTCCCCCAGCCACTAAACCCCTTGATCTGGCAGGGGGCTGCACATTGCAAGCTGCTCACCTGTTTGCCAAGGTAATGGTCCACCCGGTACATCTCTTCTTCCCTGAAGAAGCTTGTCAGCTCTGCAGCCAGTTGCTGGGCTGACTCCAGGTCATGGCCAAAAGGTTTCTCCAGCACCACGCGCAGCCAGGCTCCTGGAGGGGGTCTGCAGCTGCTGTTGATGTGTCGGGCGATCTCTGTGTAGGCAAATGGTGGTACTGAGAAGTAGAAGATCCTCCCAGCCTCCTTCAGCCCTTCCTGGCGAAGCAGCATCTCAATCTCTCTGTTCAGCGCAGTGTAGTTTTCAGCAGTCTTCAGCTGGTGGTACTGGCTCAGCTTCAGGAATTGGTCCTTGAGCACAGCACATCTGTTGGGAGATTCATCCGGGGGACACGCCAGCTTCTTCAGCACGTCAAACATCAGCCTCTGCCCTGGCTCCAGAGCTGTCAGTGCAGCCCCATGGAAAGTGAAGCTGTGGCCACTGCTCACTTGGTCCATGTAGAGTTGGAACAGACCCTGCCACAAATACTTCTTGGCCAGATCACCTGTGGCTCCCAGCAAGACCACGGAGATGTGGCCCTGGGACGCATCAGCCAGCGATGGCAACGCTCCCATGAACAACACTGCACACAGAACTCTTCCCAGCATCTTGGGAGAAACGAGGCAGACCCAGGAATGCTAAAGGACAGAATTAAAAAGAAGAAAATTTGTCAATTCATACTGCAACACCGCAAAATACAACGCAAGATACCTGCTTTTCTGTCACTGGATCCTCCACCCAACAGCCTCTCCTCCCCTCCATGATTTGAATCCTGGGGCTCTTGAAAAGACTGCAGCCTCTTTATACAAACCAAGAAGTGGAAGACAGTGTGTACCTGAGGTCTTTCAGTGGCATAAACAATGTTCCCATACATGAGTGGGATCAACAGGTGGATGAGGTGTTGAGGGACATGGTCTAGCGATTGATAGGAATGGTTGGACTCGATGATCCGGTGGGTCTCTTCCAACCTGGTTATTCTATGATTCTATGATTGGCTGGTCTAATTTATATAGAGACATATATAGAGTCATAGAATGATCCAGCGGGTCCTTTCCAACCTAGAGATTCTATGATTCCGTGAGTTAAAGAGGGGGTGCCAGTGCCTTCAAATTGTGTAACTGAAATCCATTTTAACACAAATTTCAGAGCTGGCTACAAACAAACACAAACGCCTGCAAATTAAGTACTGCTTTCAACAACCTCCTGTTTAGAACTTTGCTCTAGTGGTATCACGCTGCCTTGGCATCGCTTCATGTCAATATTGTCACAGCAGCTCGGAGACAAGCATGACCACTAGCAGTTCCAGCACACAGACTCTTCTTTAACCTGCACTTGAATGACTCATGTGCACCCACCGCTCTCAGCAACGGAGCTGAATTAGGTTCTAATGAGCTACTGGGAGTGAAACAGTCTGATGAAACAACACAAGGGAAGTTTAGCCCTTCGAATTCAGTCTAGACATGAGCCAATCTAGATGCTGCCTCGTGATGGTTGTGTATGCAGCCAGGAGACAATGTGAGGTTTGTGTTCTGCCTCCTGCAACTGAAGAGCGTGTGTCAGCATCCATTCTGGCCCGCTCCGTAACCATTCAAACCACTGCAACAGCTGACCAAAAAGCCTCTAGGATCATGTCTTATTTATTCTTGTTTCTTGAACCCCAAATAAAGTTGGTTTTAGGAGAAAAAACTTAATGAAATGAAAAATGAAATGAAAAAAGACAATCTAATTCTTACACCTAGAAACACAGCAATGACTTAACATCTCAAGAGACGTCATCCAGAACATGCGAATAAACCACTGTGCTGTTCTCATTACATCAAGTATTAGCTCCTACACCGGCTATCTCATTCTCTTAATTTCATTTTCTGAAGTTGTGTCTGATTGGAGCATGGCCTTCACAGCCCACAAGAGAATTAACTTCTTTAAAAACTTTTTGGTTCCGGTTAATAAATTTGTACCTTTTCATTTCACCTGGGTAGAAAGAACAGCCATTTTTTGACATTAAGAGGAAAAAGTACGTGGCTTTTTTCTCCTGGTGCAGTTGCAGTCTTACTGGGTTTTGCATTAGCATTATTATCCCATATTAAAAGAGCAGTTGCATGACCATACAACAAGAAATGATCTTGGATATGCGAATGAAGACCTCTGTCAGTCTGCAGCTTTATAAATCTCACGTTTCTCTCCCCAGCAGACTCACCTGGGTAATACAGGAGCTTTATGGAGACTGCAGAGGCAAAAGTAGCTGAAAACTTATCTTCACAGCTCCTCCTCAGCGCAAACCTCACTTCTCCTGTGGCTGAGTGTACGGCAGACTCTGATCAATGGTCAGGTGAGCAAGCAAGATAAGGCAGGTTGATCCCTTTCTAGTAAATTACAGTAGAGAAAAAATTATCGTGCCTGTGCCAGGAACATCCCAGCACATCCCAGCTCTCAGCCCACACTTTGCTAAACCTTTTGGCTGCAAGAAGACAAAATGCAGGCAATTTGTGGCACCTCCTTGCTTCCAGGCTGCCTGCCTAACTGTGCTCCACATGTGAGCTCAGATCCATGCTGAAGGTCTCCAACCAAGACCCTGGTGAGCCTCCCTGGGAGCATTCCTCCATCCACCCACTTAAAGAACCCAGCAAACAGGGACCCATTGCAGAGGGACAGAAATGTCGCTCCTGAGGTTTTGCCTGCAGTATAAATAATTATAACTTTGGGTAGAGGCTTGGTTTTCCTTTCTCCACTATGAGGTTACGTTGCAGATGACAGTTTCTCTGTACAGTAATGTAATATTTACATTTGCTTGAACAAACTTTGTTCCAGGAACCTGGAGAAGTTTGACGTACTGCCCGGATGCAGGTACTGGACAGAGACCACACCTGAAGAGCAGGTACCTTCTACGGAACGGCAAGGGTTTGGGTGGATCATTCTCTTCCACATACCCAAAGAAATGAGAGAATCAGCCAAAGAGTTTCCTGGCAGATTCAGCTACACAGTCACATGTATTTCCCAGCAAACTGAAAACCAGTTTCACAACACTCTCAATTGCAAAATATTGCGCCACGCTGTGCAGAATAAGCTTAGTAAACCCAGTGATGTTTGTTTACCGCTTTCATATCAGATGATCACCTCCGTTCACATTATAAAATAATACACTAAAAATATCCCCTAGCCTACCAGAACAAAGTTACTCAGTGAAACTTCAGGAAAAAGCCTCCCAAGCCCAATTTACATAGAACACCATAAGAGCTTAACCCAGCAGAAAGGGTAAGACTGTGTGTTCTTCCGCACAGCCACCAGAGCTCAAGTTTGCAGGAGCTCATTTCAGTCTTGTAGGCTCCTCAGCTGTATGCAACAAATACAAAAGATCTTTTTGGTTTCTGTTAATTAACAGAGGCATAGCCAAACGCAGCACAGCCTGGGGCTCCTACAAGGTTCTGCACCTATAACACATGGAGAAAAGGGCTACTGAGATTGAAAATGGGGAAAAACACATGGGTCTTCGGCATATGCAAACATAGGAGCAGGAACACCCTCACCATGAGTTCCTGGAAAGGTCAGGTGGAGACTCACATGAGAAGCAAGCTGGGAGATGCATTAATTAGTGCTCGGCCCTTCTTATTAACCATCCAATGCAGCCCTGATACAGCCTCGCTCCAAAAAATCAAGCAAGCTCTGGCCCCAGCACAGTGGCAGTTCCAAAGCCCTGGAAAAGGAGGAGGACAGGGTTGCAGTAAGAAAAATGACCACAGTGTGTTAAGCACCACCTCAGCCATACAGGCATCAAACCCAGGTGGTTTCACCTCCCAAGTGCGTGTCCCTCGCTGTCACAGCCAGGAGAACCCCACCACCCTATGCTGCCTGGGGGTGAGCTGCTCCCCGTTTCCCGAGTCCTGGAGGTGTGGGAAGAGCTCGGTGATTGGTACCCACGGTGACAGAGGTGAGCAGGCAGGAGAAGGGTGAGGAGGGGTCTGGAATGCTGCTTCCCGCAGGATGGGACAGAGTGACTAGGGGAAGAGGGGCTGGCTCTGCAGCCACTGTGCACCTCTGCACCCCTCCTGCACCCACTGTACACCCATCCTGCATCTCCACACCCACCCTGCACCCCTGCAACCATCCTACACCTCTGCAACCATCCTACACCTCTCCTGCACGTCTGCAACCACCGTGCACCGCTGCACCTGCCTCGCAACCCTGCACCCCTGCATCCATCCTGCACCTCTGCACCCGCTCTGCACCCCTGCACCCATCCTGCACCCATCCGGCACATCTGAACCCTTCCAGCACCTCTGCACCCCTTCAATCATCCTGCACCCCTGCCACACCCATCCTCTACCTATGCACCTATCCCACACCTCTGCACCCATCCTGCACCCATCCTGCACCTACTCTGTACCTCTGCATCTATCCTGCACCCCTGCACCTATGTACCCATCCTGCACCTACCCTGCACCCCTTCAATCATCCTGCACCCCTGCTGCACCCATCCTGTACCTATGCACCTATCCCACACCTCTGCACCAATCCTGCACCCACTCTGCACCCCTGCACCCCTCCCGAACCTACCCTGCACCTCTGCATCTATCCTGCACCCCTACACCTCTGCACCCATCCTGCACCCCTACACCCATCCTGCACCCACCCTACACCTCTGCACCCATCCTGCACCTACCCTGCGCCTCTGCATCTATCCTGCACCCCTGCACCCATCCTGCACCCCTTCAATTATCCTGCACCCACCCTGCAGCTACCCTGCACCTCTGCATCTATCCTGCACCCCTACACCTCTGCACCCATCCTGCACCCACCCTGCACCCCTGCACCCCTCCTGAACCTACCCTGCACCTCTGCATCTATCCTGCACCCCTACACCTCTGCACCCATCCTGCACCTACCCTGCACCTCTGCACTCATCCTGCACCCCTACACCCATCCTGCACCCACCCTACACCTCTGCACCCATCCTGCACCTACCCTGCGCCTCTGCATCTATCCTGCACCCCTGCACCCATCCTGCACCCCTTCAATTATCCTGCACCCACCCTGCAGCTACCCTACACCTCTGCACCCATCCTGCACCCACCCTGCACCCCTGCACCCCTCCTGAACCTACCCTGCACCTCTGCATCTATCCTGCACCCCTACACCCCTGCACCCATCCTGCACCCCTTCAATTATCCTGCACCCACCCTGCAGCTACCCTGCACCTCTGCATCCATCCTACACCTCTGCACCCATCCTTCACCCCCCCTGCACCTCTGCACCCATCCTGCACCTACCCTGCACCCCTTCAATCATCCTGCACCCACCCTGCACCCCTACACCCACCCTGCACCCATCCCGCCCCCATCCCGCCCCCCTGCACGAGCTCCTCCGCGCTGCCCAGCGCTGCGGGCGCCCCGAGCAGCCCAGCCGTGCCCGGAGGGGAGCGGGGCCCCGGCTCGGTGCTCCCCGGCCCGGGAGGCAGCGACAACGAGCTCCCCCCTCGCCTCCCCCCCACTCACCTCCCTCCCACCCCGGGGCCCGCGGGGCGGCGGCGGCGGCGGCGGGGCGGGCGGGCCCGACACAGCGCCCCGCCCGCCGGCGCGCTCCTCCCACCGCAGAAAGACTCTGCGGTTGGCGTCGGGTCGCACTGGCGAGCGGACGCTCGGGAGGGAGAGAAGGGGAGGAAAAGGAAAATTAAAAAAGGCAGGGCTGGGGGGGGCTCTGGGATTGCAGCCCCTCGGCCGGCTCCAGCCCAGCGGTGCTGCTGGGACTGCGCCCTGGGCACGGGGGTCGCAGTCTTTGGGCGTCTGGGGGTTGCATCAGGCGTGGTTGCGTGGATGGGTGCGTTGTGGTGCGGTGCAGTTGGGTTGGAGAGGTTAGCAATGCAGCAGCAGCCCAGGGGCTGTGCTGAGGGCAGCAAGAACAATTCCGTTCCCTTCAGTTGCATTGTTCAGGCACAACAACCCTGTGCAGTGCTACAGACTGGGAGAAGTCTGTCTAGAAAGCTGCCTGGAGGAGAAAGACCTGGGGGTGTTGGTTGACAGGAACTGACCATGAGCCAGCAGTGGCCCAGGTGGCCAAGAAGGCCAATGGCATCTTGGCCTGGATCAGAAACGGCGTGGCCAGCAGGGCCAGGGAGGTTCTTCTCCCTCTGGACTCGGCCCTGGTGAGACCGCTCCTCGAATCCTGGGGTCAGTTCTGGGCCCCTCACCACAAGAAGGATGTTGAGGCTCTGGAGCGAGTCCAGAGAAGAGCAACAAAGCTGGTGAGGGGGCTGGAGAACAGGCCTTATGAGGAGCGACTGAGAGAGCTGGGGGTGTTTAGCCTGGAGAAGAGGAGGCTGAGGGGAGACCTCATTGCTCTCTCCAACTCCCTGAAAGGAGGTTGTGGAGAGGAGGGAGCTGGGCTCTTCTCCCAAGGGACAGGGGACAGGACGAGAGGGAATGGCCTCAAGTTCCACGAGGGGAGGTTCAGGCTGGACATTAGGAAAAAAATCTTCACAGAAAGGGTCATTGGTCCCTCTCCGAGGCTGCCCAGGGAGGGGGTTGAGTCCCCTTCCCTGGAGGGGTTTAAGGGACAGGTGGATGAGGTGCTGAGGGACGTAGTTTAGTGTTTGATAGGAATGGTTGGACTCGATGATCCGGTGGGTCTCTTCCAACCTAGTGATTCTATGATTGGCTGGTCTAATTTATATAGAGACATATATAGAGTCATAGAATCATAGAATGGTTTGGGTGGGAAGGGACCTCAAAGCCCATCCAGTCCCACCCCAGCCATGGGCAGGGACACCTCCCACTGGATCAGGGGCTCCAAGCCACATCCAACCTGGCCTTGGACACCTCCAGGGATGGGGCAGCCACAACTTCCCTGGGAAACCTGTTCCAGGGCCTCCCCACTCTTATAGTGAAGAAATTGCTCCTTATGTCTAGTCTAAATCTGTCCCTCTCCAGTTTATCCCCATTGCCCCCAGTCCTATCACCACAAACCTTTGTGAACAGCCCCTCCCCAGCTTTCTTGTAGCCCCTTCAGATACTGGAAGGTCGCTGTAAGTTCTCCTCGGAGGCTTCTCTCCGAGAAGACAAGCCTTGCACCAAATTTATGATATAACTTTGAATTCTATTTACAGTCTAATTCCTTGATGCTGTAACCCTTTTCACGATTATGTTCTGGAGGTTTTTCCAATCAGCGTTTGCCCCTGATCTCAAAAAGACCTTTTATGGTGTCGTAAAGGTGTCACGTTAGCAGGTTTCTCTGCAAGATCCGATTCCAAACTAGGGATGAGGAGACTGCAGTCTATCCTGCTTCACATTCCACGTTGCTTTATGATTCCAACCATGTTACGAATGCAGCTTTGGAGGGGATGAAGTCTGAATGGCTCGAATGGTGGCCCTGTTTCTGCAACCAAGCAGAGGGCAGATCGCGAACAGAGCTCAAGTGATGAAATTTAACGAATTGAACTTGGTGAGGGGGTAAATAATGCATCTGAAAGAGCCCGCTGGACAAATAATCCAGCTCCAGAGGTCTCCCCTTACCACTCTGTGTGATATTACTCCACAGCACATTTAGCAAGAAGCTTAGGAGAATCACTGCTGTGTCCCACAGCCATGGATTTAACCCGTTAATGACCTGGTGACAAAGCTTGCTTAGCTCGCAGAAGCTAATCAGAGCCTGTTGGGGTGCAGCAGACTGGGAGTGGTAAATGGCAATCCCCTTTTTACAGTCTGTTTTCTATTCTGGAAGAAAAAGGGGGTTTGCCATCTACTTTAGCAGAAATTACTAAAGTGCCAATCTCCTTGATGCATATTTCTGGCACATTGAATGAGAAGAACAGCTGAGGCCATGGTCACTTGAGCCTGTTATTATTATAAATAGAGCTGGAAGTTGGGAGTAGTGGCAGTTGTTTAACATCTTCTGTTGAAAGACTGTGTTTTCAGCCAGTTCCATGATGCCAAACTTCAAATATCGAGGCTGAAATTGTAGTGGGGGTCGCTCTGTGCAGTCATTTTTTGGAAGTCTCTGAAAAAAATGGTGCAGCTATTTCTGAGCTGAAGGTCAGAAGATAAAATAGGTTTTCTGACCACGTTAAAAATATCTCTGCTGTTTCACTAAGGAGCTCTAACATCTCATAATTTGGGGCAAGTAAGATTTTATCAGGGTGATGGTTTGGATCAGAATGTGCTTTTGCTAGTGCCTTTTCAGGCTTACTCAGTTGCATGCTCCTTTAAGGGAAATCAGTCCAGAGCAATAAATGAGACATGTGATGCCAATAAAGGAATAAAAGGTAGTTAGCAAAGGAAGGGGCATTAAGTAGCCAGATGTTCTACAAGCAAATAAAAGCTCTGTAAGAAGAAGCAACGTTTTGGGTGGTGTTTGAAGATTGTGTTTCAGGGAAAGAAGTATTAAGCTGAGGAAAGGAGCTTGTAAATTCTGGGTGAAGACTGTATTTTGGTGTAGCCATGAAAGGCTGTTCCATAGCAAGTGGTCCTTTAGTTGGGGGGGGGAAACCAATATAAAAAGTGAGCTTGATCTAGTTGGCAGGTTTTTTCCTTTGGTGTTGCACTCACAGACTGGTCTTGAGGTGGAACTAATCCAAGATGGGGTTTGTACTGCTTAGAAGAGGTAAGGTGTGTTTCAGCAAAGCAAATTTTGATGAAATAATTGGGAGGAAACTTGAATGATATCTTCTGAATTTATTAGTCTCTGCAAAGGCATCTACTGCCACTGATTTATAGATCTGGTTGTAAGTGAGTAATTTCTGTGGATGCTTTATCATTCCTCAGTTATTATGTGGTGTTTCATGAGCTGGGAGCCTTGCTTGGTCATGGGGCTGCAGAGCTTGGTGGAGCTTGGTCGGTCACTGTGGTGTGGAAACAAGCTTCTAGGAAGGCTCTGAAGTTCTAGATTATCAAATTCACATGACTTTGAGTAAGACTGTTAACTTCTGCTGTGAAGCAATAAACAACAGCTGTATAGCAGCTGGGGATCTTAGCAAATAAAATTACTGTCTTGTGCCTTCTGGAAAACCAGACTGTAAAAAATCGTAGTGGCAGTTTTTAAACTGGTGTGGGAGAGAGTAAGAAAGAGGGGCTTTGTTATGGCTGTTGGGGCAAGTCAATGACTTAGCTACTTAATGAATTCTGGAGCTGCAGTTGTGCTTGAAGCTGGTTTGTGATTAGATATGCTCACTTAAAGTCTTGAAGAGGCCTGATAGAGGGGAATCTCCAATCCAGTTTAAAAAAGTTGAGGTTTAAATACTTAAACCTTTTTGGTACTAAACAATGCCATCTCTGTGCATCCAGATATACTGTGTTTAGAGGTTGGGAAGCTGATCTGTGCAGGAGCCTTGCTGTAGCAGCTGCAGGTGATGTACCCAAGACCTGACTGCTCGGGTGCTCTCTCTGGACAGCTTGGCTCTTAAAGAGCTTAGCATAAAAGTCAAGCCGAGACATTCCAAGGTGAGAGAGTATTACTGCCTCTTATGAGCTTCTGTTTCTATTGTTTGATGACTTTCCTTTTTCAACTGTAGCTTTTAAGCTGTAGAAATTATGTCCAGCAAATGCTTCACAGGTGTGCAACTTGAGAGGGGCAGGAAAGCATCTTAACCCAGCTGGGGAGCCTGAGAGAACGGCATTACGAGCTAATTCAATTATCTCTGCTGCTGGCCCCAACCTGTCATGGGACTAAAACATGACTTAATGCTACGTTGTAAAGTTGTGTCACCCTGTCTGGATGAGTGTTTCAGCAGCACTGCTGCAGTCATGGTGCAGTCTGCCATCCATCCCTCACCAACCAGGATGCAGCCACAACGCGAGGACCCGGTAAAAGCAGTGACAAGCGGAAAGGGATTGGGGGGGTGGGGATAAAGAGAGCTAATCTTCAAGTATTCTACCCGAATCAAACCAGAACGGATCAATCAAGTAAGCTGTCCCTGCTTTCTGCCTTTTGTTTGAACAAAGTGATGTTCTCATCAGCTCGATCAGCAGATTAAAGATAAAGTGCTGGCATCTTCCCCAGGAATTACAGCACTAGGATGAGCTGCCTTCAGTCCCCTGTTTGGTCTTGGGCTAAATGAGGAAGGAAATTGAAGTTACAGGCTAAATGTGCTGTTTATTTTAATCTAGGGAAATGCTATCCTCCTCTTGTGCATGAGGACAAAGCTTTGCTTAGTTTTTGGTAGCTGATGACTTTCCATGTGGCTCCTGAGGGCCTCTTAGTGCATTAACTAAAAGAGTAAGTTGTATCTATCCTATCTAAGGGGAAAAAATAATCATAAAACAACTACTGGTGCCTATTGTTGTAGACATAATACATGGAGATACTCTGTCTACTAAAGATAAGCAAAAGTAGTTCACAGATGAAGTGATTGCCTCCTCTCTGCCTTTGGTTTTCCAAGTAATAACCTTTCCTTGTTTGTTCTCTAATGTGAACAATTCTCCATGCGATCTGAACCAATTCAAGGCTTCAGCTGTTATGAGTCTACAACGTGATCAGTTAACTTGAGAAAGAAGCTCAAGGTAGGTGTCTTGTGTTGCTGTCTGGCTCTGACAGCTTCTGGAGTGCTCGGGAATTAAAACCACAAACTTTTGAAGGCTTGGTGATACCGTGGCAGTGCTCTGGGCACTGGACGTTGCTGGCTTTCCCCAAGCTGTGGGGCTGTCTAAGTAAGAAATGAATTTTATTGGCTTGTGATGTGAAAGATGGACAGAAGACAGGTGTGCAGGGAGTACTGTAATCATCCAGCTACCCGAAGCTTCCCAGAATGTACTGGATTGGAGTTTAATAGTTACTATATTTTAGGTAAATATTGACTGATGAAGGCTGACACACTGAACTTCTGAAGTTAGTGATGGATGTTGTTGTGCTGGTAATCAGTTTCCTGACCCATTAGGATTGGACGTTTTGTCCTAGATTTAAAAAACTGAACAAAATGAATAGTATAAAAATAGCACATGTGAGAAGAAGCTTTTAAATATATGGAGACTTCCTAGTCTAGGAGTATTTTAGCTTGTACCTTGGCATTCACATCTTCAGTCCTAGGTTTTAATCATTCTGAATGGGCAGTGCAACACTGAACGCCAGTGTTTCCACCTTTATTGGGTGGTACAGGTCTAACCATTGCAGACAGGTTGTTTCTTCTATTCAAGAAGTTTTGGAAATGGTCATAAAAGCAAAAGCACTATCTACAAACCACCTTCACGTTACCATATAAATCATGGCCTAAACAGTATCTGATGCCATAACACTGCAGCAGAGCTGTGTTGCACTTCATGTCAGAAAGCTGATTAGCCCAGGACTGCTGCGCTCCAGAACAGCTCAACTGCATGAATACCAAGACAGCTGAAGAAAGTCAGAGGATTTCTCTGAGCATCTTGCAGCAGAATGGGAAAGTAAGAGTTGAAAAGATACCCCTCTGCCCTCATCTTAAAGCCACGTTAAGGTTAGACAGATTGATAAAGCTTAAAACCAAAATCCTTCATCATAACATAATTGAAATGCACCAAAATGCATAAATGTGTTGCTATTAATGGACTGTGGTGCAGCAGCAAAGTGGTGCAGGGTTTGGGATGCTGTGCATTGTTCAGTGCATGTTGTGTACAGGCTGTGCATTGGAGCTTTGTTTTATTTAAATGTTGCTTTTTCTTCCCTACTACAGATTAACTAAGCGTTTCGGGTTTGTAGAGTGAGTGGCCTTGAAGAACTGTGAAATGGTTCAGTAAATTGATGTTTTTAAAGCCTTGGTAAAGCTGTTCAGAATGTCAATAAAACATTTGGAGGTTCAGGGGAGTCTCTTGCTGCTGGTTTTAGCCTCCTTCCAGGTGTCACTGAGGGTCTGCAGAGGCAGGGGGTTTACACTGAGAATATCGTGCCTGTTAGCGTTAATTCTGCCACGCAGGCGCTGCCGCAGCACTATGCTGGTGGGGAGGCATGAGTAACTATAAATACAAAGCTGAATACCTAGCTTTGTCTCTTGGTGCTCTTCTGTGGTCTTGTAGAACCAAAACAACCGAGTTTGCTGTCTTGTGAGAGGCACCAAGAAGTAAAAACTGACTCGGACCCTTGAACCCTAAGCTGGTGGCTGGTAACGACTGGTGTGCTGGATGCAGATCTTCATCTGCATAGGGTGCATCTCACCTGGCAAAGAGCAGGTAGCCTCTGTGTTAGGGTTACACAACTGATGGGCAGGTGTAAGTGGTCCAGTCAAAGAACTAATCTCCAAATGGAGAAGCAATGAAAGGGAAAAGGAAGGAAAAGGCTCTCCAGTCAGTGCCAGGTCTCTTTTGGCTGTAGGTTATCAGCATCTCTGAAAACTTGGTCTAAAAGCTTTCAAGGGTGGTATCAAAAGGCAATAATAAATTTAGATTGACCCTGATGCACGCTTGGCATTTTGCTATGGTGCATTGAAGTATGTGGATGAAAAATTAACATGTTTCGAAACTTTCACTCTGCAACTGCTGGTTCCAGGGCCAGCTTGCTGTAGAGCTCTTGCCTGGTTCAGTTGTTCCCCTGGTAGTGTCCTTGAACACCCTTGAGTTTAAGCTGGTTTCTCCTTCCTCAGTCTCACTTAGCGCTGGAGTCCAGAATAGCAAAACCAGAAATTATTGGTAACTCTAGGACATGAAGTGAAGTCCCTTCTCTGGACACCAGTTCTTTTGTTGCTTGATGCTGACTCTCACGTCCGTGAACTGGAAGGAAAATGGACTGGTGGATGTTGTGTGTGTGCTCACTGAATCTCTCTGCCATTAAAAAGGGGTTAAAACCACCATGAAATACAGGGGTCTACATAACTTCATTAGCTACAGCCTTCCAACAGCTTAATCAATGGAATAGTCAAAGCAGTATGAAGCAGGAATTATATGTGCACAGGGCAAAAAAACTTTTCGAGGCCTGAGCCGGTTTAAAGCAAAATAGCTTTGCTAAAGGCAGGTCTTTGGACCAGAATAAAAACTGGAGCTGTTAAAAGTTTGTGGAAGGTGTGAGCTTTTGGGGTTGTTGGTTGGGTTTTTCTTGTTTGTTTTTCAAATTTAATATATACACTTGCACCTTCTGTCTGAATTCTTAGTATAGTTAAGACAATACTATGGAGAATGAGATTTCTCCCTGTTCTTTTTGTCATCCCCTGTCCTTGTTGATTAAAGAACATTCTCCCTGCGTCTTCCCTGCTTCTGTTTGCTTGAGAAGCCACTGCTGACTTGGAAGCAAGTTCCAACCTGCATCCCACACCTCGCTGAGCTCAGGTGGGAGCAGAGTGTGTTTGAGAGCCTTCTGCAGATGTCTGATTTGCTGTTCCTTTTTTTCCTCTTGCAAGAGCAACATCACCAGGTGAGAGAACCCAGCTCAGTCTCCACCTTGTCAGGAAATACGGCTGCACAAAGAGTGAGCACTTGCTTTTTAGATACAATCCTATAGGATCAGGGTTCTTGCAGTGTCAGGGATTTAAGACTTTTTAACTCCCCCTCCCCCTGCTTTTTTTTTTCTCCCCCCCTCTTGCCTGTCTGAACAGCTCTGGGCTCTCCCAGCATCACTTCAGTGCAAGGACCCGTCTGACACTACTTATGCCAGGTCCTGCCTCCCTCCCAGGAGCAGCAGTCTGCAACTTTTGCTGCTCTAGACAACGCTTCATCTCAGAGAAATCCACTCTGGAGAGCTCGGCTTTGGGGTAAGGAGAGACAACTTGAGTGGGAGAGAGGGTTTCTTAACCTGGGTTGCATGCCCCTTTTGGGAAGGGGGGCATTTCAAAGGGGCTGTGGTCCTTCCTCCTGCAGGGTTGGCTTTTATAATTGCTAAAGGATTGAAAAGTCTAACTTCTGGTGTGTGCTTGCTAATTCAACTTCATTCAGTTTATTTTCTCCCTGCCTTTTTAATTCTCCTTGGGACCAATATGAGGGATGCTGAATCAGTCAAGCATTTTATAATCTGCTTTTTTAAAACAAACAAAATAATAACAGAATCAAACCTACTAAAATCACCTTCTCAGGAGCTCTGGGTTTGCATGGTCTCTGCTGCTGATTTTTCCAAGGGGGTGGGGGGGTTTCAGTGCCTTGAGGCTGGTGCAGTTGTGCTGCAGTCCGAGCCCTGTGCTCAGCTGCAGAGCCTTTGCAGGAGTGCAGCAGGACGCGCTGCCTTGCTGCTGATGCAGAACTCCAGGGAAGGCAAGGAAACTTCCTCCATCTCCCTCCCTTTCCCCTTTCCTTGACAGCTTGTGTCCCCTCTCCAGCCCCCTGTCACCCCCACCCAAGAAACTGGGGGCTGGAGGCACGAGGATGGAGGAGAAATTGGACACTGCAGCTTTAAGAGTGCAGTAGTGCCAGAGCTTTTCTCCTTCAAGTGATCTGCAAAGCAGCAGCCTTAGCCAGGGATTCCCCTTTCCCTGCTTGTCCCGAGCTCTCCGGAGCTGCCAGCTAGAATCAGGGGTTTCTGCAGCCCCAAATGACTTGCTTTTACTTCTGATTTTTTTAAGCAATTGGTTTAAAAACAGTTGTTTCCAGCAATGGCTGGACACAGCCTCAGCATCAGCACCCTTTTCCCAAAAGACCATGTCCTTGTGTGCTTGTATCTGCTGAACTGAGCCTCAAAAGTGTTGTTAGGGAGGATTTCCTTAGGTTCATATGACCTCCAAGCCCTAATACCTTGATACAGCCTTCAAAAGTTGAATTTGCATTGGAAATGCGTTAGCACAGCCTTTTTCTGTGGAAGTTTGACTTGTGTTTTCTGGAGAAATGCGCAGTCTAAACACAATTTAACAGCACGAGGACTGAATTTTTAAGTCTAAAGTATATATTAAAAAAAAAAAATCACACAAATGTCTGGTAGCAGCCTGTATTTTCCTAGTGTAAAAATGTCTGTATTAATTGAAACACAGCTTCTTAGCAATTCCAGTCTCTTGATAACCATACGCATGAATGGGGCAAGGGGAAAAATGTGGCTTGAGCAATTATTAATTCTGTTGAAATAGCAGTGAAGTGCTGAAATCTTTGTCGATGCAGATTTCATATTTTGTGTCTAGGGGGCGAGGGAAGGGGGGAAGCTGCTCAGCAGTCAGTTGTCACTGTACATACCAAGTTAGGTCTGTGCTGCTGCTGTGGAGCTGCTGCTGGATGACATTAGCAGCATCTGAAATGACTAAATATTTGACTTGCCTTTTTTAGTGATGTCTCTTGACACCAGGAAGGGTGTTCTTGTCCCCACTGAGGCTGAGGCAATTACTTGTGTCTGCAACTTTATTGGAGAGTAGTAGTGTATGTTTGCATTGATTAGATCTGTAATCGTGGTGGCTTTTTTTTTATTCTGTGCTTGCACAAGGACTAAGAAAAGTCAGTCAGATCTGTAGGAAAGGTGTTATCCTCATCACAGAGCAGGGAAGCTGGGACCAAAGCCTCATCTCTCAAGGTCACACAATGTAAGCTGATGGTAGAGGCAAGCCCTGAGGCACCCTCAGATGATTTTAAATTCAATAAAACTTTCAGATCTTTCATCAGGGAGATTGCTGACCTCGAGTCTTGAAGATATAAGGGGAGTCACAGATGTAAGGATGGAACTTAAAGAGTTTTGCATGATGTAAATCACAAGTTCAAGTAACTGAAACTCCTGTGGTTGTGATGCAGACTTTATGCTACCCACTAATACTACTTCTCTTTTCCTTACATCATCATATTAATGAGCAAAGAGACTTAATTTCATTTGCAAAGTACTTATGCATAAGTTTGTGATGTTTATGAAGGACCATTTTAATTGGCAGAGTAGGAATGAAACAAAAGAAACCGAGCAAGTAGGCTTGATGTAAATCACCAAAGGGATCATGAGTGTGACAGGGTGGAAGGGTAATCGGCATAGAAGCATTTTGGCCTCTGCCCTAAGGAAAAATGACTGCTTTAAAATAGAATGAACTTCACCAAAGGTGATAGAAGTATGGGAACTGCAGCCACCTTCTCTGGAGTTCCGCTTTCTATAAGTGGACATGAGAACCTCTTGAAGGGGTTCTCTCTGTCTTCTTGAAAACCTGGCAGATAGAGAAAATAAGAATGATTATAGAGGATGAAAATGAGCCACATCCAAGGCTTGTGCATTCCAAATAGCAGTCCCTGTCCTGAAGTGTCAGAGTGATAATCTGTTCAGGTGAAGTATAACTGATTTCATGCTAACATGGAACTTGAAGGTGAAGAACCCTTCAGTGCTGAGCAGTGGGAGGAGAAGTTGCAAAAGACCAAGTAACACTGGAGTATGAGGGTTGGGAGAGGGAAAATATACTTCATGCTGTCTGTTCTCTTGCATCCTATGCTGCCCTAGCACCTCTTGCTTTGTGCACGTGGCAAGGCATCCTCAGTGCATATTAAACTGTAGCTGGAGTTCACAGGGCCTTCAGTGCCACCTTTAACTTCTGTGCTATGCTGATATTCGGATAGTGTTGTATTCAGATATTTAGACGTTTGGATAGTGTGATATGACAGAAACCAGTGTGCATGGATTCAGCGCCTTGGAAATCTAGGCTTTGCGTGTGGTGAAAGACCATATTTCAGCTGATTTCTTCCTTTAATGCCAGCCTGATCTGGAGAACGCTGCTCTCTTTCTGGCTGCTGTATTGATTCTAGAGTGAATTTAGCATTCTGAGCTGCCTGGAGTATTTGCTCCTGCTAGAGTCTTTTTTTTTTTTTTTTATAAGAGTAAGGTGGCTTGAAATACTAGCTTTATAAAATGTGAGGAGGCTTATTCCTAAGCACCTGCTTTGGGGCTCAAGAGCTTGCAGAGACATGAGGTACCAAATTCTTGATGGCTACAGCCAGCACTACTAGCAGAGCCCCAGGTGACTCTGCTTCGTGGGTGGGATTTAAAGGGTGGTTTGCTTGTTGCTATTGCCTTTTCCTTATCAGTTTCCAGTGGCTGGTATAGAAACGGTTAAGCAAGATGGGGGTCAAATGACAGTGTGTATTTTTGGAGAAGGTCATGGATTCTGTGCCTGGTGCCCACTGCAAAAGGCACGTATCCTTTAGATATTTGGATGTGTCTATAGTTTGTTTTAACTCTTGCCTTGGGTGCTGCTAAGGCAAATGCAGCATAGTACAGGAGCAGGTTGTGTGCTAGGCTGTGGGGATGTAGCTAATATGTGTTTCTTTCCCCTCTCTTTGTTTCACGACCAACATACACTGGGGGTATTACCTAGCACTGCAGCAAACTCGTATGTTGTGTATTTCTTTCTTCCAGGATGTTTGGCTTTGAGTGCAGAAATATAAAAGCAATGTGAGGAAGGGTCTCTTATAGAAAAAGGAATTTTAATATATGCCACTTGACCCCAGTTGGGGGCTCATTGGTATTGCCTGGAAGATGTGTTCCTTTCCCACTGTCAAGCATTTAATAGAATCATAGGATCACCAGGTTGGAAAAGACCCACCGGATCATCGAGTCCAACCATTCCTATCAAACACTAAACCATGACCCTCAGCACCTTGTCCATCCGTGCCTTAAACCCCTCCAGGGAAGGTGCCTGTTATCCCACAGACCTGAAACATTTGGACTAGGGCAAGGGAGTGAGGCTGCTTCTTGCAAAACCTCTGCAGATTCTTCCCATTAGCTCTCTCACTGCAGAATCCGGAGCGATCAGGAGTGCGAGGGGTGGGGGGAATTGTTGGCTGTCTCAGTTCTGTGATGTACCAAGGTATTAAAAGCCTTACCAGCTGCTGCAAATTGCTTTCTGCCCACCCTGTCTGACACACCAACACAAGAATTCCCATGTGCCAGGAATCTTAAATGTGTTCTCTCCTACCTCTGCCTGGACGTAAATGTCCTTAAGATGTAATTTTTTACAGCTTGGCCTTTGCAATTTCTAATTATGTGGGGAGAGCTAAGCTGCAGCAGGGTTGCCATTCGGTGACCCTTCTTGTGCCTTTCCCCTCCTTTACAGACAACTGATCTTTTGAGAAGGCAGAGGGCCTACTGCTGAGTGAGGAAGAACTAAAATTTGGCAAACCTAAATGGATTTTAATTTGCATCAGTGTTCTGCTGCAAATAACTGTACTTCTATAAACAGAGGGCAAAGCCTACCTCGCTTTAAAAGCTTCCTTGTGACAAATAGAAAGCACTCTGCTCTTGTCTTAAGCTCATCTTCACTTAATTCTGTTCTTTATCGAAGATGCCCTTCACTTGGTTTGGCAGTTGAAGTTGTATTGACTCCTATGAAAACAAAATAAAGTCCTTGTCCCAGAAAGCTCGCAGACAAAAGCCTGTTATATTCACTAAAAGCATGGAAATGGCCTTGAAGTAGCTGTTGACCTCGAATTGTTGGTGAAATTTTCAGGTTTAAAATACCAGTGGATTGTAATTTAGCAGCAGTCATAAGTCCTTTGTCAGCTCTGTCGTTCAGAGGAGGTGGAGAGTTGGCTGATAATGTATGATTTTATTAAATAAAGTAGAATTATGGGGAGAGCCATTTTCAACTTCGAAGGTCACTGTCAAACTGGGGAGAGAAATGCTGGTTGAGGTTATCCCTAAGGTGCTATGTTCTGGGTAATGTGGAGCTCCTAGGCTCTGAAATGCTGCTCCATGCAAACCTTCTCCCAGGGGATACCAGGGTGTACTTTAAAGAACATAATTCTTTGACAGAAGGCATCGTTGTGTCGATGCAGGAGCACTGTCAGTAGCAGAACATGCAACCTTGACAGTTTGTCAAGGGTTTGAGCGTGCTTGGGGTGCTTCTGAGAACAACATTTGAACCCCTCTAGGCAAAGGGGGGCCTGGAGCAAGTATCCTTGAACTGGAGGGCAGGAGGAAACTGGTCCTCGAAGCCAATCTTGGAATGGACCTGGACTGTGGGAAACCATGCATGTTAAAGCAGTGGGTTGCAGCCCTGAGGACACAGACCTTGGAAATATTCCTAGATCCGAGGCTGCCTTGGCCATAGAGCTGGCAAAATCAATGTGCCCCAGGGTGGAAAAGTGCTCTGCAGAGCTGTATAAAAGTGGTCATGGCACACAGAGGGTAAAACGGAGCAGGATCCTCCTTGTATACATCTGGAGGAGCTCAAAGGAAGGGTGGTGCAAATAAGACCTGCTCCTGCTTGAAGGCTCAGTCCTATAGATATTGAGTGTCTGATTACTGAGTATCAGCTGGAGTAGAAGGGGGAGAAGTGAAGAGGAGGGAGCACTTTGTGGTTTGCTGGCAAGTCACCCGCTCTTTGATGCACTGCAGCAAAAGCCCTGTCTGAAAACTCTTCAGCAAAGAAGGACATTGCAGAGAAAAGGCGGGGGGGAAGGAATGAACAACGGATGGCATGCAACCGAAAGATGCTGCTGCAAGCACTGTGACAGCCAAGTCCTGTGCTCTGCTTCATCCCCCTCCCAGTCATTAAGCAGTTGAGTTGGCCAAGCCCATTGCATTATGTCTGCGAGTAGAATGCAGTGTCCTTTCCCTGGACGTCCTTCAATTGCAACGAGAGATGCTACTGCGTGTAGGCATGTCCCTAGGGGCTTGTTGGAACGATGCAGGTAACGGTCATGATGAGGAAGCGGCTCCGGTAGGCAAATTGAACTTGGGTGAGAAGCCACCACTGCAGCATCTGCTCTGCAGTTGCCTCAGCCAGGATGCTACCGTGTTCTGGGGAGTAAAATGACAGATGCAGCATGTTATGTGGCAACGGTGTTGGTGGAAAGGAAGTGTACACCAAAGAAATAGAGAATTGCTGCTGCAGTGCAGGTGATCCTTGGGTTACTGTCGTTGCAGCATGCGCAAGGTATCTGGACTGTATGCTGAGGGAAACAGTAAGATAAAGTGCGGCTCATAGAATGATAGAATGCAGTTTGTGTGTTCTACCTCCTAGGGATTAAAGCTCTTCATCTGGAAACAGCCTTTTTTGGACCCCAACGAAAACACTGTTGCTGCAGCGGAAGACTGCAGGCTGTGGGATGATCGGTTCTGCCTCCCTTAGGAGAATTGCACCCAAAGAGGAGGCCCAAGAGTGGAAGAGGACTCGACTGGTCTATGGGCCACCTGCAGGGCTGCTGGCCTCAGACTGCAGGGGACTTGGAGGAGAGCTCGTGAAGGGGGTGTCCTGCGATGCTGCTGCTGAGCTGGATCTCGTGGCAGCACAGCCTGCGAGCCAAGCAGAGTTTGGCTGCTTTGCTCTGGAAGGTGTTGCAAACAGGTGTGGTAAGGCTTTTAAATTTTCTCTCAAAGTTAACCTGTTAGCCTAACTACAGTCATAATATTGAAGTAGAGGAGACTGGACGCTTGCTTAGATCACCTTATATGCAGTTTCTTGTGGTGCTACCGAACTGAGAACCTAGAATTGGAGAAGCAGGGTTTGCAGGGGACCTCAGGTGTGTAAAGAAAAAAGCCAAACATCTTGCAGTGTTAAACCGTTTCTGACCATTCCTGTAAAACGCACAAATTGAATACAGCATACGATGAGTGTACTTCTGTTGGTAGGTAGCATTCATCATATTAATATTTACCTGATATTTAGTTTCAGACTCTAGTTTAAGAAACTGACTCAGATTTACACGTGGTGATGTTTCTAGTAACAAAGCTCTTATCTCCAAGTCCTTTTGATGGTGTTATTGGTGTGTTTAGCTGTTTGGCAGAAAATCTAAAACCAGTCTCTTGACCATTGGATGTGGAACTGGCATTTGTATGCCTGGAGAGATTGATTTATAGGTGGCCTTTTTTATTTTTGCTGTTTTCTTATGTGTCCTAAAGTGCAGCATTAACAGGCAGGAGAGACGAGAGCCCTGTGCATCCGTGTTTTCCACCGCTTTGAATTGCTGCAGTTCTGTTCTTGATGACTGCTCTATGCAGTTGCCACCTCAATGGGTTCAAAGCTGCTTTTACCTAGGTGAGAATGGTCAGTAAGTTTGGAGAAGGATGGATTAGGAAGTATTTCTTTCCATGGTAGTCATTCCAAGAGGAATTGAGAGCTTGCAGCAGTGGTAGAGGAAGCATGGCCAGGCTAACTGACTGCTGTCAGGGTTCTGGCACTGATCCTTAGGTGCAAAGGTGTGTTTGCCTGCTGCTGCACCGGCTTCCCTCCCTGAGCGCATCGGCATGTGGCACAACTGAACCTGACCTCTTTTCCTGCTGAAAACCCTACTGGTTCCGCAGATGTGAAGCATGCAATAAAATAAAGATACCTGCAGTCTGGGCTTTGGAGGGAGGGGGGGAGCAGATGGCAAAAAGCCCAGGTTTCATTAAGCGGTTGACCAAAAGGACCTTTTGTCTCCATCTGTGAATTAGTGGGAGAAATGTGATGAGCTTCTCCTAGCTGCATCTAGAGGACATTCTTCCATCGGTACTGCTGCAGCCTTGTGACCTTGTGTGCCTGCAGAGGCCCTCGGTGGAGAAGTCTCTCCACCAAGGCTTCAGGTTCGAGGAGGAGAGGATGCCAGGACAAGGTGTCCCCTCTCTGGGTCTGCTGCCTGCCTGCCTCCCAGCAGAGGGAAGCAGAAGCACACCAAGCTGCAGTCATGCAGCCTTCAGCTGCTCTGTGCTCTCTCAGCCTTGGTGTCTTGAGAAGCAAACAAAAAAAAAAACCCACAGCACCTCACCAAGAAAAGAGGTATTTCTCTTGCTGCTTAACGATAAAGCCTTTGAGAAGCAGGGATTTGCTACCTGTAATTGCACCAGCTAATCCTGCTAGCAAGCTCTGTCCTTCACCTTAGGTGCTATTCTTAGTTCAGTCCCTACTGGATTCTTGACAGAGCAAACGCTAAGGCTTGGTCTGTGCCTTTGGAGAGATTAGTTGAATGAGTGAATTGAGAAGCATCCTCTCTCTTTAAGAGGAAAAGCTGTGCAAGAGATTGATGGAGATGCTGTTTTTCGGAGGGAGGTAAGTCAAATACTGATGGAAAAGCTAAGGAAGTGGTGGGAATGCTGATGAATCCACTCGGTAGACTGAGCTGGCCCACGCTGCACCCAAGGGAGTGGGCTTGATGACTTAAGTTTCTTGTGACTCTTTGCTCTTATGACCTCAGTATAAAAGTCTCTCTTTTATTGCCTTATTGTTTTCCTCTGAAGTTAGGTCTCCAACTTGCTGCACTTGATTCGTTCCATCGACTAAAACACAGCATCCTTGTGCCATCCAGGCCCTACTCTAGCAAGTGGGTGTGACTTGGAGGAGTGACGCAGTCCAGAGATTAACAGCTGTTTGAAGAGATGTCTGCTCCTTAGAGGTATAATGGGACTGCTGGGTCTCCTGTAGCATTCTTCTCCCTTAGACTACAGGGCCAAGTTTTTGTGTTGCAGAAAAATAGAATATATCAGTGTCTTAGCTCTGGGCTTTTGCAGCCTCGTGATCTTCTGAGTGTCTCAGTCTGTCAGTGGTACGAGTCATTTCTAACAGGTTGGTTGCAACCACATCGGTGTTGAGGTGTACCTGCACGTGGCAGTTACTGCTGGATGCCATCTCCTGTGCAGCACGGAGATTGGGGGCATGTGCGAGTCCTTGCTTTGGTTTCTATCTGAGCAGGAGAGAGAGAGACTCTTACTAAGAAAAAATCCCAATCTCGCAACTGGTGTATGTCTGAGCAAGGCTAAACACACTATCAGAGTGAATAAGGCACTTGAGCTTGAGTAGTCAGATGTTTCAGTCATCACAGAAACATTCAACTGCCTGGAACGTCATCCCTTGTTCTGTGCTTGAATTAGTACAGTTCCTTAGGCTAATCTCTCTGCTTCCCTTTCCTGTTCCTGCAAAAAGGGGAAATGTTCACAGGCTGTTGTACCCACAAAATGGTTCAGGAGAGACTTTGCCAGCATTCTTGGTGACCAGGAGCTTCTGGGAGGTGATGCTTTTGGTGATGTCTGGATGGGTTTTTGTTTATTTAGACAGAAGCATCTAAGGACACAGAACCAGACCTGAGTTGCTGTGCACTGATGAGGGAGGCTAATTAGCATTTGGTGTGTAGGGGTAGCTTGTACATTAGACCATTACCTGTGAGGTGGTCTTTCCTTATATCTGAAGACATTTCTCCCTTGTGCAAAATATGCCTTCATAAATCTTCAGAAGTGCTTATTGATGCACTTATTTTAGTGCCTCCACCACCTTCACGGATTTTTCTCTTGAAAATAACCTCTGACGATCATGATGTGATATAAACGTAGCCAGAATGTGGCGAGCAGCCTGGGCCACAAAGGATCCCTGACAACCCAGCCACACAGTGATTTGAGAAGACTCACTGAACGCTTACTGCCAGATCTTCAGCAGTCTTTCCAGTTACACTCTGCTTAAACATGAAGCAAAAGGAAAGCCCAGCACCAAAAGGTGTATTTGCAGGTTGTAACAGGTAAAATCCAAACACTGCTGCAACTAGATCGAGGATTTGAAGGACTTAGATACTTCACGTGGCTGTGAAAGTGGTAACTCAGGTTTGCAAGATGAATGGGAGTGCCAATAATTTTGCATTTTAAGTGTTTGCTGTATGCTAACTGATACTAATCACTTACCCCTGCTTTCAACTATGCTGTTGAAGACTTGGTCTCTACAAAGCACGCATGTTTGTCTGCAGCCTAGGGAGAAAGTATCTGCGGAGGAGCTGAGGAAAGGTGGACTTGTATCTGAGTTTAAGTCGACAAGTTCATTGACCCATCCCTGGAGGCGTTCAAGGCCAGGTTGGATGGGGCTTGGAGCAACTTGATCCAGTGGGAGGTGTCCCTGCCCATAGCAGGAGGTTGGAATTGGATGATCTTCAAGGTTCCTTCTGACCTGAACTATTCCATGATTATAGTTTGTGCTCCCGTAGCAGCTGTAGAACTTCTATGCTTATGTTCAAATTCCAGGTGGTTAATGTGTCTTAGTCTCCAGCCCTTTTCCACCTCGTTGCTGCAAGTAAAAACATGACCAGAGCGCTAGCTGCAAAAGCACAATAATGGTATGTTAGACCCGAATCGTGTCATCTCAGATTGGGTTGGTGGGTGAAATGTACTTTCATACTCTTAGTCTGTAGCACATGGCAGGTAGGTGATTCAGGTTAGTGCTTCCTCAGTGTGAGCTGATAGTCATTGTGGTAACTCCTGTTAACACAGGCGATAAGGTTGGACAGATGGGTAGTTAATCCAGCTCTATCGGAGCACGGCATTCTCTTTGCTAAGCTAAGGGAACTTGTTCAAACCTATGACACTGCAGTTGGATGCCTTCTGCATTTGCTTGTTGCTCAAGTTTCCCAGCTTAGATGCTAACCAAGGTGTTTCCTCATTGGAAGAGGAAGAACAGGTTATTGAGGTTTGTCAGGTTTGTGTGAAGACCCGGGGTGATGTTTCAGGTGTGTTTTACTTGGCCTCTGGGAAATAGTCATGATAGAAGGTAAAGGGCTTGTTGGGTAGGCACAAACTATTTATATAAAGATCTGTGCGCTTAACAAGGCCATTCACCTTAATCCTTCTGTTCAACTATAGTGTCTCAGTTGTCTGGGAAATCACAGCAATACAGTTATTGCTGTGGTGGTAGCTTCCAACGGTGAACAGGAGTGTGTTTCCAGGCTTTAAATCAGCTTGGGGTCTGTCAGACTAATACCCACCCATGCCTGGAAAGCCACAAGCGCTTTGGCTTCAAACCCTGCTTTTCAAGGGAGCTTCCAGGCATGCCCTAACCCGTGGTGATACCATAAGGCCAAGCCAAGGGGCCCCACGTGCTTGAGGAACCTTCTGTTGTGCTGCAGGCAATGCACCGGGCAGCATCCCAAATCAGGAGAGCAGCAACGCTGCATGTTGGAAGGATGTGCAGCTGCTCTGGGCTAAAGAGGGTGGGAGGGATTACCAGCCCCAGAAAGGAGGAGGAAAAGAAGTGATTTCATGCACGCTAGAGTGGAAACTCATCCGAGCTCTCCCTATGCAACCTGGTTCCTTCAGGCCACCTTTGATATTGTAATTATTGTTCCCTTTTAGGCTGTGTTGGGTGATGCAGCTATTTCACTCTGGCGTTTTCTGCTCTTCAGGGCCAGAGCGTGATCTAAGAGGAGCCCTGCAATATATAGGGAGAAAAAGGTGGCAGCTAGGAGAAGCTATGAACATGGAAATAAATGCAGCATCAGTAGAAACGTGCAGTGTAAAGGGCATTCTCATCCAGGTCTCTGCGGGTGGAGTATAGCTGAGTCACTGGCTGCATTTCTCCTCTGTAACACGCTTTCTCATTTCAGTGCCAGAGAGCTGTTTTGGCACGTCTCTTCATTGTGCTTGTCCAAATGCTGCTTGTCAAAGGGGCTGTAGCCACTTGCACTTGGATGCTATTGTTGGCTTGCACGAGGGTCAATGTATATGCATGTAAGTAGAGGTTCCACCAGAAAATAGCTCTGGAAAGAGGCTGCAGACTGGCTTGATCTCTTGAGTGATGCCAGACCTGTGCTGCAGTGTACTAGTGACCAATGTGTAAATGAATTCATGCAGCCAGTCTTCAGAAGTTATCAGATCTCTTGGCTATTGCTTTCTCTGTTTGAATGGCTTATCAAACCCATCCCTTGCCAAACAGTGACTCTTCCTAGGTTGGGGGGTCCTTGATGCTTTGAGAACTTAGGTGTTTGTAGCACTTCCAGAGTTAGGAATACAATCAGTTGCTATTTCTAGCTCCCTCAGCGAGTCATCTCTTGTTATTTGTTATATGAATCATGTAAACTATTAGCTTAAAGGCAGAGATGATAGAAAACTTGCCATCTGGATTGAATATGGTTTGCACGTTTCCTTTTGTGCTTTATTATCGTAACTTTTATATTTGCGTTGTGTGTAAACTGAAGTGCAGAGACTCGAAGAGTTGAAATCTGTTATTTGTACCACATCAGCCAATCTCTGCATCAAACTCTGAATTGCTATTAGGAGGTGGGAGTTGTGGAGGATGCTGGGTGGGGAAATGATGGGGTTTCCTGGGTTGCCGAGAACTCTCAGCTGTTCAGAAGTTGTTGGAGTTTGGCTTTTAAAAATAACTATTCGAAGGCAAGGTGGAAATCTCAGCCTTGTGAAGTAGGAGAGCCCTGATGAATTGTGTGAGCGAATGCAGAGTTGGCCCTGTTGCTGTTAAAACTGTTTAGCACCTTGTACTCCTTTCCTGGGGCACTCAGCTCTGCATCCTTCCTATGTGGAAAACGGGGGAAGGAGTGAAAGGCTCACCCCCTTGGAGTACAAGTTTAGAGAACTTGGTTCATAAAGCTAGTTTATTTTTCAAACCTATTTATGGAGATGTGTTTTTAGAAAAGAGGAAGACTACTTTGGAGCTGTCAGATATCCTGCTTGATCCCATCACGCTGTGCATCCTGACCCCTTTTTCTTCCCCCAGCTGCATCCGTGCATCGCTGCAGGGAGGCAAGGGCACCTGGCAGAAGGCAGAGGAGGGAAGTGCTATTTGCTGCTGCAGCAGGGGCACAGCCTCAGTGCAACCTCATCTGTGGGCACTGCAAACTTCAGAGTGGCTCTAATGGTTGGTTGAAAAATGCTGTAGAATTGGATGTTTAAAAAGAAAGAAAAAAACCAAAAAAAACCAGCACGACCCCAAAGCAAAGCTTGGCTTCTTTTTGCACAGTTCTGTTTTCTTATTGTAGATATAATGAGGCAAATTCTTTATTTTCTCAAGTAGGTAATAGTGGAGTCATCCAGTAAGGCATCAGGTTTACTCTGAGCTTGTGCTGTGCTGGAATCTGAATCTGGCCCTGCAGCTTTATGAAGAAAAGTAATTGTGAACACTCACTGGTACAGAGGAAAGGAAAAATATCTGCATTGTGTAAGTGGGGAGGAGGCTGCTGCAGTTCTGTCTCTGAAGGGCTCGTTATTAATTAGCTGTGTGCACAATAAGTGCTTCTCTGGAGAATGAATGAGGTGCCTTAGCCTCCTTTTGCAATCCTACAGTTTGTAACAAAATTAGGGTTGGGGAGAGAGATGGGAGCGTATTTGGGATGGGTGGTGGATGGGCTGGCAGGAAGGAAGCCTCTAGACCCTGCTGGATGGGTTCTGGTGTGTGCATTTCGAACCAGGATCCTGCACCGATGCGTTTCTGATGTCATTGCTGCAGTACATCTCAGTTGCCAGTTTGCTTTTTTTTTTTTATTTTTTTTTTCCCCTCAGTTGCTGGAGCCTCTTAGGCGATTCCAAAGTTGTGGGTTGCCTTCCTTTGCCAGGAGGAAGCCTGGATAAATGGTGCGTTTCCCCTGCTGTGGGCTTCTTTGAGTGAAACGGATGAAATTCAGCCCTGGCACGAGTGTGCTGAAGTTGAACTGCTCCCGTTTGGGGGTATTTCAGCTTTACTGAGGTCGGTGATGCTGCATCAGAAGAAAACGGGTCCTGTTTTGTCCCAGATGGATGTGCGTGACCCCTCTGTGGTCTGGGGGGCCAGGGGAGCTGGCTGGTGGTACCCAGCTCTGACATCCGAGAGGGCTGGATTTGCTGTAACCGGGCAGGCTCAGGAAGAGGCTTTATTTGGGCTTGTCTGGGCTTGTTCAGGCCTGAGCCTCCCTTTGTGTTTGCAATCCCAGGGACCCGAGTGCATCAGGGGGGATCTGCCTCTGCTTTGCTGACTTCTCCTTGAGACCCCTGGAGCTTTCTGGCCACCTCTGCCTCTCCAGGTAAGTTTGCTGTGTCTGTTCGTACCCTGTCTGCTGATGTACTGGGTGTATCTGCCCGTCTTACGCTCCCTGCCAGCTTTTCCTGGAGCCTTTTTTGTGTCTAAGTGGGGCTGGGGAACGTGGTGGAGGTCTGTGCCAAAATATACAGGTAGGTAAGCTGTCACAGGTCTTAAAACTGTAGTTTTACTACTGTGCTACAGTAACTGCTCTTCCCTTTCCCTTTTCTTTCACTTTCCTCTTCTGTAACCCCTTTACTTTAAGCCCTTCACACACAAATGCACGCTGGGGTTGGAGATGCTGGGGTGCGTCTAGTTTTAGAGGGATCCCAGAAAGGAAAAGCACCCCAAAAAACCCACGTGTGTGTTCAAACTGTATACGCTGCAGCTGTACAGGGAAGGCTGAGGATGCTGCTTGAGTCTAATGAGCAGCAAGTAACTCAGAGTCAGTTGTCTGGCTTCTACATCCAGGTGACAAGGTAACTGAATGTTGTGTGATATTAGCTACCCTGCAGTTCATGGTAGTGTCTAGCATTTACATATGCAAGCTGAGTGATTAATTCTTTGATCTGTGAGGAGCTGGCAGCCATCCCCCCTCTCCTGCTGCACTTAGGATGGAGAGGATGGTTTGTGCTATTTCCAGTGTTGTTACCTGGCTCAACAACGCTGCCTGCACGTTCATTTTGTAAGGGAGTGGATAAATAACATAACTCAAGTGATAACCTGATGCTCACGTAGGGGAAGAAAGCTTGATTCTGCTGTGTTTGGCTTGGTTTCTCACTGCCCCAGTTCAATCTTGTGAAGCTTGCTTTACCTCTGTCTGGTGCCCTGTGCATCACTCACCTGCTTATCATGAGGTTTTGTGTGTCTGTGCGAAATGCCAGTGGGATTATCTATTATCTAGCGAGCTGTCACATTGCAAAGGAGAAGGCCTTTCTATAACTTGAGAAGGGCTAGCTCAGGTGAGAATTGAAGAAGGCACTAGGAATCATTTCAGATCACAGGTAAGTGAGTACCAGTCCATTTAAGCTTATTGTTTACACCAGCACAGATCAAGCTGGGCTCAAGCTTTGGTGTTATTTCCCCTTTTTGCCTTTCAGGGGCGTCTCGGTGGGGTTTATATCTCTGATATAAAACCTGTTCACATGTAATCAACCTACTTCTCATCTATACAGTGTGTTTTGGTTTATTATTAGCTGTATGTTTGTCAGTGTGTTTTGGAGTTTCCACCTACCGAAAGTGTTTTGTTGATTATTATTGGCTTCATAATTGAAGTGCTGTGAGGTGCTTTTTTATTTTGTTGCGTAGACCAGAGAGAAGAAAGTCAACACGTAATATTTGGTTATGATGAATGCCATTCTCTTCTGGTGACTACTGGAATTCAGAACCAGTTAGGTTGAAGTTGCACCACTCCAGCCAGAGTTAGGTTTGCACGTGTTAACATTTGCAGGCAGCTGAAGGGTGTTTCAGATTGGGCCTTAACCCTTGAACACTGACAAAATCAGACTGCGGCTCTTCCATCCTTCGAAGAACTTGTAGCTGGACAGGATAAGGTGTTTTTTGAGTGCTGTCGCACATAGGACTTCAGGTTTAACGAAGGCAACAAAGCCACGTGTGCTATGAAAACTGCTGGCTCTGGGCTCTGTGAAATGACCTACTCAGTCTAAATTCCAAACAGAGTAAGAGAGGCAAAGGGTTCTTAAATAATGAAGCTCCTTTTTAATATTCTTGTACTCCATGCATTCTGCACCTGACCCAAGGAGGCTGAGTGTGGGCACATCTGGTAACCACACTTCTGTCTGGCTGTCTCACACTGTGTTTTCTCCCTACAAGAGAAAATTGATTGACCTATTTTAAGTAGCTCCAGAAAGCTGAGGCACAAAAGAAATATTTGAGGGGTGAGTGTTGTTGGAGCAGCAACGTGATGCTAAAGCTGCTGCTTGGGCAGCTCCACTTTGAGGTCATGCTAGAGGATCTTGTAGCTTTGCTCCTTGGACTCCAGGTTAAGATTCTCTAAAACTAGTTTTGTGGGGCTTTTTACCTGTCTTTTCACTTCAGAAAGGTGTTTCTGACAAGCTTTTTGGCAGACAGAACTGGATAAGCTTTAGGGAGGGTGTTTGATCAGAGCAGGCAAGGAAAAGCTCCTCTGAAAACAGTAGCCTCTAAGTTGTCTGTTGCTGCTAGCTGACTATTCGTGTTCTCTAATACTTTGTTTTGATCTGTTCTGTAGCACAGAGGATGGACAGACTTATAATGTGACGCAGTAACAGTTTTCATACCGATGATGAGAAGAGAAGGTGTTTCTGTCCTGATCTCTTGACGTCTCTATGCATGTACCTCACCTGAAAGCATGGGGCAGCTGGAAGGTTTTTAGAACAGATCTTGAAAAATCTTTTCCTTGCACTCACATACTTTGGCCTTGGAAGAAAGCTGGTTAAATGAGAAATAAGCCTTTAGTGCTTTTGTGCTGAAAAGATGTCAGGCCTCCTTTCTATAAAAAACGCAGTTACTTCTGCTTGTTCTTTACAGCTGGATGGAGAATATTTCTCCTTAGCAGGTTTCTTTGTATGACTGGGATCTTGTTTTGAGTACACGATGAAACACACTAGTCCATTTTGTAGGCAAGCCTGTGTTTTCGTGTATTTTGAAGGTAGAACACCAGTAATCTTCCAGTAACTGGTACAGACCATCTCTTAATGCAAATGGAGACAAGTTAATAACACATGAGCCATTGTTTTGTTTCCAAAGAGAGAGACTAAGCTGAAGGGGCTTATAAAACTCTGGGACTCTAATTCCAGCCTTAATTTTTATGTATTTCTTTCTGTTTGCATTTGAATGTATTGCAGAAGCAGTGACCAGGCATCAAAACTGCTCCCAGCCTGTCTGAAACGACATGAAATAAGAATCCTTCACCCAGTGGGCAAGAGAAGGCTTTGGTAAGAGGAATTAGAGTATACAACTTTTATACTGCTGAAAATAGTGTTTTAATCTCTCTCAGTTGAGCCTCCCTGTAGATGTTCTCCCCTGGTGATGTGGGTCTACCCCTGTACTACTTTGTAAAAAGGCAGCAGCTAAGATGCAAGGCTTTTACCTTGTGGAGAATATTGCAGTGCACTCAGGACTAATTGAAAGGCAACTTAAAAAGGATGATAGTCCTTTATTTTGTGCAGCTAGCTATAACCCGTGTCAAGTTTTGCTAAATGCAGGTTTTATTCATCTCAGGAGCCACTTGAGGATGGAGCTTGATGCAGGAGCAGTGTCTGGCACTGTTTTGGTACAAGTAACCTTGGGTAGGGGACATGTGGGGAGGAAGATGTGCTCCTGGGGAACATCTGAGGGTAACTTCCCTAGCTGTGTTGCACGCATCCAATTGCCCTTTCACCAGCTTTGGTGTCGGTGTCCATCTTGTCTCCTTGGACAGATGGGAAGGCCAGATGTCATGCTGATAATAGCCCTGACCTTATCTCCCGGTGTGCTTAGGTAGCACATGGTGAGCATCTCTCGGTGTAGAGGATGGTGACCACTTCAGCTATTGGTGCTTAGGATTCTTCTGAAGTTCTCTGGCTATTGTGGTGAGTGAGCAGTAGCGGGCGTCAAAATGTAATTTCCCTAATGCAGGTTGGACAAGGGGAGAAACTGTGTGGGCTTTGACGCTCAAGCCTTGTGCTTTGAGGCAGACGAGTAAAAATGAGTGCGTCTGCCCTTGGAAGAAAGAGGCACGTACACTGGGATTTTCTATAAAGATCTCTTGAAGTCCTGGAAAAGGAGGAGCCTGTGCTTAACAAGGAAGAGAGGATCGAACTGCTGCGACAGTAATATCTGCTATGAATCAGCCTCCAAGAGTCCTCTCTGTTCCAGCAGAGTGAATTGAGGAGACAGGTCAGGAACTTGTTGGGTTGGATAGATTGTCTTCCCCAGGTCCATCTAGGCTATAAACCACAGGTTTTGGGGTTTAGGACTGATGAGCTAGAGTAGTCCAGGGGCTATGGACAGCTCTGACTCTGGGCTGATGATCTATGGCTGATGATTGCGCATTGCTTGGTTAATGAGTCATGGGTGCTGACGTGTGGCTTAGTCCTCTGAAACCTGCAATGCACCGGACTCTACCCAGGCCTCTCCCAAAGCACTGAATCAGCAGAACCCCTAAATAGCTCGGTGTCCTTAGGTTCTACTGACTGCTGCAGAGTGCAGCTGGCTAGGAAAAGGGGTGGCCTTGCTTCAGGGAGGTACGGCAGCATTGCAGGTTTGGATGGGGCTGTCCACCAAGCTTTACTGTTTGGCGTAACTGTGTGTGTCTACCCAAAAATTAATGGCACTTGTATACGTGTACTAGCTAGCTCAGCTGCTTGTGTAAGCTCCAAAATGACAACTCCTTTAAGACCACCTCCAAGATGCTGTGTGGGGAGAAGCTATGTTTATGGCATTTGATAAATGACCACAGAGCAGGTTTAACAGAACTTTTTTTGCTTCTGCTTAAACCATTTGGGTGATGAAGTCCTCTGACTGTTTTATTTAAGTTAGGTAAGATCTGGAGAAGGAATTGTGGAAAGGGGAGGGGAAAATTATGTGTTCAGTTCAATGTGTGAAATGTGAAGGTATTTTACAGAAAGGAATTGCTGGTACTGTCTGTTCTTTACTCTTCATTCCACCTGTGACTCGCTGCAAAGGTATTGTCCCATTTCCTTATTAGCTGTGAGGCTGGCAGGCTGTAGGGTGGAGTCGCAGCTATAGCAAGAAAGCCGGAACTCTGAGTTTGCAGTGAGTCTGAATTCTGAAGCAGGTGTTTATACCGCACTGGAGCCTGTTCTCAGCTTTCCTGCAGTACATCAGGGCTAGCAGTGGGAAGCTGGGGTCACCTGGGAGCTGTGATGGACTTTGGCTATCACTGTCAGCTGGATCGTCTCCCACCACAGAACTGGAAGAAACTGGTAAATATCTTTCCCAGCTCATAAGGAAATTTTCTGCTGTATTATTAGTAAAAAAAAAAAATAAATTAACAGAAGTTAAGCAGCTTGTGCCCTATATTTTGGGAATTAGAACGCTATAGGGAGTTGGGAGGAGAAGAAAGTGACTGGGAAAGTATGCTAATAACAATGCTTAATAAGCATTGCCAAGAGTCATAGCCTAGAACCATTTTCTGGTTACCTTGGTGTCGTATCGCAGGTGTTGCAGTAGACGATGGGATAATAGAGCATTAGTCTGAAGATTTTTGGAGAGACTTTCCCAAACCCCAGGATCCACGTGTCGTAGGGTGTGTATCAAAGTCAAGTTTTATCAAATGTATTCTTACCTTAAAAAGAGTAAGCTGTTTGTGAGGTTGTAAGCCAGGAAAATACTGTTTGGAGAAGCAAGACGCCTCTCTGCTACCTGGAGGTTTGTAATATGAAAGTCTGACACCTTCTCTGAGAGAAAGGAGGGAATTTGTTCTTGCCCTACAACCAGTACTAGTGGTTTGGTTGGTATATCTTTAAGATTATTTTTCTGTGGGATGCCAATCCATACTAACAAGAATAATAGTCAGCTGGACACCACTTCTAATTGTAATGGTTTAGAAACAGTGTGATTAATGCAGTCTGTATAAAAGACGTTGAACATCCTGGCCTGGTTTTGAAGTTAGCCTTGTTTAAAACAGGCAGTTGATCTCGCTGATCATCAAGAGTCTCTTCCAAAGCCTGAAAATTGTAATTTCATCTCTCATTCAAGCTTCCTCCTGTTGCTGAGTTTAACTCACAAATTCACAGATAAAAACTCAGCTTTATTTTGCCTCAAAACAGGAGTTGTTTGAAGCTACCAGTGACAGGATCTATTGGAATCGGGCTTCCAGCAGTTGTTGAAATCTTCAGAGAAACTGTTCAGGTGCTAGCTCAAGGCGTGTGACTAGGTCAGTCATAGCTTAAATCTCCGCTTGTTGACAATAGGAGGGTGACACAATGCTGGGAATGAACTTGCAATAAATGTGTTTAATTAAATGAAGCATACGGTATCACATATTTCAGTGATGACAAAACAATTGCTGCAGATCTTACCTGACAGGACTTTTTACCTCTTTTTGGAATGCAGTATTTCCGTAACAGGAGACTGTCTCCATCCTCCACACCCATCAGCTTGATGTTTTAGAGTAGCAATTTCTTTATAGGCTTATTGCTTGAATGGTTACATGATCCACCAAACAAATTTTCCTGCTGTGTTGTCACAGACAAAGTGAGATTAAGCACAATTTTTCCATCTAGCCACTTAGTCTAGCTCAGGATTCATGTGAGTTGGTGTGGTTTGTGCAGACTGGGTCACCTCCCTCCAGGAGAAGAGCCCCAAAAACTGATATGAAGCGTGTGGCCAGCAGGTCGAGGGAGGGGATTCTGCCGCTCTACTCGTCTCTTATCAGACCTTATCTGGAATGTTGTGCCTAGTTCTGGAATCCTTAACATAAAAAGGAGATGGAGCTGTTGGAATGGATCCGGAGGAGGCTACAAAGATGATCCGAGGGCTGGAGCACCTCCTGTACGAGGACAGGCTGAGAGAGTTGGGTTGTGCAGCCTGGAGAAGAGAAGGCTCTGAGGAGACCTTGTAGAGACCTTCCAGTACCTGAAGGGGCTACAAGAAAGCTGGGGAGGGGACTGTTCACAAAGGCTTGTGGTGATAGGAGTGGGGACAATGGGGATAAACTGGAGAGGGGCAGATTTAGGCTGGACATAAGGAAGAATTTCTTCACCATGAGGGTGGTGAGACCCTGGAACAGGTTCCCCAGGGTTGTTGTGGCTGCCCTATCCCTGGAGGTGTTCAAGGCCAGGCTGGATGGGGCTTGGGCAGCCTGATCCAGTGGGAGGTGTCCCTGCCCATGGCAGGGGGTTGGTTCTGGATGGGCTTTAAAGGTCCCTTCCAACCTTAACTATTCTATGATTCTACAGACACAAATCTCTCTACATTGTAAGCCTTAAACTTGTAAAACTTGAAGGACCTTTGCGTGATTGCCAGCTTGCTTGGACTCCCTTTTGTGGTAAATCCTGTTCACATCTATGGAGGAGGCTTCTGGATTTCTTATTGGTAGAAAAAAATATTTGTCTATTGTACCAGACTCATGTAAATGCAGACTTTGAGTTGCAACTTATAGGTTTTCTCTAGGTATGTCAATAAGAAGGGGTGAAGAAGGATGCTCCAACACACCTGCTTGTACTGAGATTTCATTTATACTTAATACCATGAAGATTTCTGCCTCATTAAGGAAAGATGTTTTTCTAAGCTGACTTGGCAGTGATTTGAGACAGAATTAATAAAGAATTAATATCTTGTCTCATGCAAAACAGTTGTTAATGTTAGTGCAGAATAAACTCTTTAGGGGTAGTGACACATTCTTGTCTGTATCACAGTACTGTCTCTAGAACATCAGTCTCTGTTCAGCTGACTTCTTAGATTGCACTCTATAAAACCATAATGAGCTGCACTATAATTTGATAGGTATTGTCTAGATTTATAGCACATCTGTCTGAAAGCCATTTTTTGTGTCAATCAATCTCTTTCCTGTTTCACACTTCATTCCTGCATGGATGTGGTGGGTTGATAATGTCCTAGGCAAATTGCTACTGAGCTGCCCTTGTGGATCCAGTGCCTTTAAGGTGAAACACTTTCAGCTTCAGACACGCTTGAGTTGCAAGAAGCGCATGAGGGTGTTACCCATGCACTAATGTCCTTTATGTAGTGTCTAGAACGTGATACTGCTTTGACAGTGAGACAAAAATGAGATCTTTGGCTGCCAGGAGCAGAAGTTAATGGATTAGATCCAACTGAGATGTACATTTGCATCTAGGATGCTGGCTCCTTGCAGCTGAAGGCTTGAGTAGATTGGCTTGGACCAGCTGAGTGGCACTGATGTGGAATGTTATGCTCCCTCTTTTCTACCCCGGGTTTTGAGCATGGATTATTTTCAGCTGCCTTTCCTGTGAGGCTTGAATAACAAAGGTGGTTTTGCTGCTCCATGTTCTTCCAGCATTTTGAACAGTTTCAGATAGGTGACTAGTTTCCTCCTTCCCTAAAGCACTAGGAATTCTATAGGTAGCAAGCAGCAGAGGGGAAGCTAAGATAATTTGAAAAGTTAAAAGCAGGATGATTATTCTGCTGCTCCCCAAAGCATCTTTCCCCAGTCCCTGTCATGCTTAGTTTTCAGTGGCTCAAAGGGGAGTTTTGCAGCAATTCTGCAGCCTCGTGTGTCCCTGGAGGAGGATGAAAGATGAAGTAGTATCTTCCTTTTCTGTACCAGGTTGTTTTGCTCTCCTATAGCTCTGCTTGTCCCTGACCCGTTAATTGCCTTTGAGATAGTCTGGTTCGTTCTGATCCTGATGGGAAATGTTGGAGGGATGATTAGGTCATTGTTCAAACAAGACAGCCAGTTCCAGAGTGGGACATGTTTTCAGGGCAAGAAGGCGGCTGCTGTTGTCAAGTCTTGATCTTGATGTTTTGGAATTGTTTGCTTTTTTTCTTCAGGGTGAAAAGGTTACAGTCAAGAAGTGATTTGTTAATTAATTGGTGCTGTCTCCTGGGACACAGGGAATGGAGCCCTTGTTCTGTTATCACATTGCCTGGTGAGTATTATTATTCTTTACTGTGCTGGTTTGATTGGTGTGCAACTTTATCTGTCTCCTTTTGAGATTATATGGAGGGTGTGGGCTTTTCCCATCACCTGTGCTGTCATCCTGTACAGTAGAAGCCACTGAACTTTGTCTTGTGACTCTTGCAATAAATCAAATAGGTTCCTGAGTTGTTGGACTCGTAACCTGGTGCATTAGGAGGGGGAATAGAAGGCTTAGATGTCTCCAAATATACTGATACAGTGTTGCCAGTGGATCACTGAAATAAATTAGAGGCTGATGAAAGCCGCTGAGCGTCTAGTCGTGCAGCATGTTTTACCTTTACACTCAAGTGTTGCACAAGAGGCCCCCTGAGTAATGGCCTGATTTGGAGGCTGTGATGCAAGAGTCTGCCCTGAAGGCTGTCTTGTCACACGTTTCGTGTGTTTCTAGTAACTGAGGATTGCAGGAATGCTAGATAACACCATTATCTTGTGTATCTCAGGCTGTTTGACATGTATAATGGGAAAGTCAAATGGCTTTTGTGTAGATTAAGTATTGGTCCCTTTTTCATTTGTTTTGCAGGTCATTGTGTTACCAGCAAGTTCTTTCTGTCTGAAATATCGTGTGTGACCAAAGAGCGCAGCTGTGCAGTCAAATGAACCCACCAAGAGTTGAAAGAGTTGTGTCTTAAGCTGTGAAGCATCTGGAGACACTTTATTGTTCTGCTGTCTTACCCATACAGTGTTGTGTGAAAGTTGGGAGCTCCTTGAGATAAATACGGATTGCAGACAAGTAAGCTGGGTTTATCTTGTTTATACTTGTAATTCTTAAAGGACTTAAAACTGAGGTTAAGGGGCAGGATAACTGTCAGTTTATGGTTTTGAGTCTCTTCTCCCCTGAAAGCTGTTTTCTTTAGTACTGCTGCTGTTGCTTCACTGGCTCTTTGTTTGTCTCCAGGCTCTTGTTTTTGTGAATGAGAAGATAGGACAATCTCCAACAACATGTCCTAACGTCCCTCCTTGCGTGATGCCAGCTGTGAGTGTTTCTTTGGCAGTGTCTTAGCTGGTTGTTGTGAACAATAGTCAAGGAAGCAATCAGCAAGTATACTGCCCTAGAAGTGCTACACATTGTTGGGCCTGCCTCGCATCTCCACAGTTTGAGAGGGCGGATGGGGATCCAGGCTGGGGCGCTGCCCAGCCATACTGTGTTGCCCTGGAGCTTGGGGTGTCTGATGGAGGAGAAAGTTGATGTCAGAAATGCCACAGGATGCTTGAAGATGTGGGCACTGCATCAGAGACAAGATGAAGAGAAGATCAACGTGTTGCAAGTCACCTTGCTCTTTCTTTGTCCTTTACAGGTGTGTCTTCCCAAGGGTTAAATATTAGCTCTTTTTAGTAACATGACAAAAATGCAGCACTGGATATAGAGAGAAGGACCAGCTTTTGGGGCAAATTTGGCTCAGGTTGGTAATGGCAAGCGAACTTGGCTTTGAGCCTATGGTAGGAGCAACTCACCTGTAGTCACTGTCTCTTCTGGGTGCTGGTCAGCAGCTACGCGTTATCAATACACACCCCAGGTGCCCAAACACTTAGCTGATCTCTCTGGGAAGAACTAATTAGATTTTAATTCATATTATATTTCATTATTAACGTACAATGTTAATACCTTTTATTTTACTCCATGCAGCCACAGCATGAAGTAATATCCCATATTAAAGAAAGACTGTATAAATCCCAGGCTTGTCTTGCTCCAGCAGGTTTTTAGCCTGTTCATAGACTCTTCTTGATCCAGCAGGTTTTTACCCTGTCATGCTTGCCTCGGGGCTGTTCTTCTATCCCTATGCTGAACCTGCCAGCAATTTAAAATTTTTAATAGTTGCCTGTCATGTTAGTCTGGTTAAAGAAGATAAGGGCCCTGCATATTTCACTCTCTTAATAATCACGTGGAGGGCATGTTTCTGTGCTGCTGCCGTTCCACACGGAGATGGGAAGCAGGAGAAAGGTGTCATGAATCTAGAAGTAGTAGCAGCAGCAGAGAAAGGCACGGTATTTGATCTGGCATAATCAAAATCAAGCAAGAATTCATGTAGTATTTGTTAATTCTAGAGGACCTAGAATGAATTCAAACGCCATATTTACTAAACTGTGAAGCTTTTCTTTGTAGTTTTGCACACAAGGAGTCAGGAATAACAGTACGAATCCTTTATAGCTCCAGATTATTTTATTGGCCCTATGTACTTCTAGGAGTATTGCAATTCTGCCTCCAGAAAGTCTGTTCTTGATATGCAAAATCACCTCCTGTTGTACCAAACTTCCAGTATGACGCTTCACATGAGAATGTCATATTCCTCCTAGTCAGCTTGATAGTACCTAGTTGTACTTGTTACAGAGCTGTCTTGACATCTGTGCCAAATGAAACATTTTAAATCTCTGGAAACTACATTTTTGAGAAGAAAAGCAACAAGTTGGCTATGGTATCTGCACCTATTTCATGGAGTGCCTTGTTGCTTAGCGTTCTTCGTAGATACATGGGCTTTTTGTTTGGTTCTTCTCAATCTGTTTGAAGATGTTGTCTGGAGGGAGCAGCTATGAAGAACTTATGAATCTAGTGGGAGGTTGGAATTGGATGATCTTTAAGATCCCTTCCAACCTAAACTATTCTGTGAAGGCTGTCACTTATAACTTTGGATGTTCTTGAGCAACCCTATATGTATTTATTGATGTGCTTTATTGAAAGCTGTCTGTATTAGATTTTATCCAAAATGGAATAGATGGAGTTAATAAAGTCAAGGATTAGGTCCTTAATCTGCACAAGGGCTGCTAGAAATGTAGATTTTTATTTTTTTTTTTTTTGTCACATGCTAGAAAAAGCAACAAAGGACAAACATGAGGATTTTCACCTTCTTCAGAAGCCCTCTCTTAGCCACGCTTCCCTGGCTTCCTTTCAGCTGATGCAGTGAACCTAAAAATCAGGTGATGACTTAAAAATGGTCTCATTCTCCTGGAATCGAAGAACTCAGGTGCTGTTAATACTGTGGGCTAGCTTTTTGTATTGTTTTATGATTCCAGGGTTAGTTTTGTTTCCAGTGAATCGGGTTTGTTAACTCTTGGGTAGAAATTCTCATATATCCATAGTGTCTGCATAGCCAAGCCGTGCGGAGATCTGTGTTGGTGAAAGATGATGCGTGATGTGTTTAATTTGGTATTTCTTTGAGAAGGTGGATGGGAGCTGGGTGTCATTACCCCTGAGGGGCTGATGAGTGCAAGAAAGAATTGTACTGATTTCCTTGAGAAGGAACTGTGTGGTTCTAAAGCATTAAAGAGTTTTAGCCCAAACAAAGCCTCTGATGACTGATTTTTATGAAAAAAAGGCTTGCTTTCTGGTTATTTCAGTACACGCTGAATTTTTTGATGGGTGCGATGAAGCTGGTCTCTTTAGAGCCATCTGCTTTAGTCAGAAACAGAGCTATGGTGGAGAAAAGCTTGTTAGGGCAGGACAAGGGTGATAGGGAGAATGTTACTGCCTGGAACAGCAGTGACCTCTTGTGGGTAGTGAGTATGGCTGGGTATATTGATGGTTGGCACTTGGAGTCAGAGGGTATTATTGCATTGTAATTATGTCTGTGGCATTAAAGTGGATGTGGTAAGGGGAGCTCAGGTATCAGCAACTAAGCTATAAATGGTGCTAAGTCTTTCCTTCCTTGTCTGTGTGTGTGCGCTGAAGCTGTGATGTGAAACAGTGTCCTATATGTTTAGAAGCTGCCTGGAGTCCTCTGTCCCTGGTGAGCCCAGGGCTGGCCTTTGAGCACGGCAGGGGAGGAGACAGAGTGGGACCAGAACTTCTGCTCACGTGTATTTTCCATGAAGCGTCTTCATCTCCTGATAGAAGCACATCTGACAAAAAAAAACCCTGGAAGGTAGCGTAGTACTATGCAAGCAAGTATTGTCTGTGGTACGCAGAGGTACTGTGGGTTTCTTAGCCCCCAGTACTCTCTTAGAAGACCTAACACATATAACCATGTTCCCAGTTAACTGAGCACTGTGCCTCAGCCCAGCTGTAAAGGCAAAGTAAAAACCTCTTATTGAAACCTTTTTTTCTTATAAAGATTATATCGATGCATTCTGTCTCATGGTTAGCGAAGGTAAATTTATATAAGTGCAGCTCAGCTGATGCTTTCTAAGATGTGGGGCGTAGCCTGTGTGTCAGAAAGCTCATTTAGTAGTCAGAGGGATGAATTCAATACAGGAAAAAAGACTTCTTGTATCTTTCTACCAAATACAAGGTTGCTTCATCTCCCTGTGCTTTCAGAGCATCTGAAGGTGAAATTCTCAAAGGAGGATTTTCATTTTATCTGTTGCTTTGTGACAAGCTATCTGTTTCGATATTTACTTCTGTCTCCTCTGAGCTATACACGACGCTGCCTTTGAATTGTCATGTCTTTGGGCTGCTTCCAAATATTTCTATTCCCTGGACAACTGCAGATTCCGTAGGATTGAAGGTAGGAATGTGTATCTGGGCAGAGACAGCTGCACCGCTACCCTGCGGATAGAAGGTGACAGTATCACAATTGGAGGAATTCCACAGCTGTGCTGGGTGGTGGAGGGTTTGCACATGCAGAAAATGAAAGGCAGTGGAAATCTTCAGAAAGAAATTAAGAAATGGCAATAGGGCAAAGCCAGGGTTCAATTAAATACTAGTCATCCTGAAAAACGTGGTTGTTAAGTGGTGTGGTCTGAATACAATACTGGTCAAGCAATTGAAAAAGCTGAGGTGAACCCTTTCTCAATCTGGAATCTAAAACTAAAGGGATGCAGTGATCAGAAGGAATAAGGAAACGCTGGTTTTTTCAAGATATTTGTCACATTTTTTCTAGTGTGGGATAGATGGTTTCATGGTGCTGAGAGAAGCGTAGGTGGGGGATAAGGCACATGTTTTTACAGGTCAGAATAAACCTTGTTAAAAACTGAGTTCAGCAGGGATCCTTCACTGCTACATAGCTGGGAAATTATTAAGCTGTTCGAGAGAACGTGACACCTGGAACAACGACAGTCATCGTAGGGACACTTCATTGGGCACTGGCAGAGGCTGCCCAGGGAGAGGGTTGAGTTGCCTTCCCTGGAGGGGTTTAAGGGACGGGTGGACGAGGTGCTGAGGGACATGGGTTAGTGTTTGATAGGAATGGTTGGACTCGATGATCTGGTGGGTCTCTTCCAACGTGGTTGTTCTATGATTCTATGAAACCAAGCACATCGCGACCCACGTCAAAGGTACAAGGTATGAGCATCTGAGTGGAAGGCAACAAAGCATCAGGCAAGGTGGAAGCAAATGAGGACACGCTTTCAACTTGTACCTTCTTTGAAGGGGTGGAAAAAAGCGCTTTCTTAACAACAGACATCTTAGGTTGGTTTAACGGGGTCTTGAGGGCTCTCCTGTGACTGCTTATCATGTTCTGCCTCACAGGTTGTGCAGGACACTGCGAGCGTCGGTGTGTTGCAAAGGATGTGGAAGGTCAAGGTAAGGGTGGTGCCGCTTCAGGAGGGTGAAGGAACCCAGGGAGGATTAATAGGCTGATGATCTCTGCTCCTGGACATCAGAACGCGTGCGGTTTGAGCGGCGCCCTCAGAGCGTTAGGCCAAACGCTGACACGTGTAGTTCTGTCTTGGAAAGGGTTTGGGGAGTTGTTTGCTCCCCTTGGGGAAGGGACGGGGGAGGTAGGATGAGCGGGGAAGGGCTTTAAATTGGAAGGGGGAAGGTTTAGGACATGAGGAAGAAATTCTTCATCATGATGGGGGGGAGGCCCTGGCCCGGGCTGCCCAGAGCAGGGGTGGCTGCCCCATCCCTGGAGGGGTTCAGGGCCAGGCTGGATGGGGCTTGGAGACCCTGATCCAGTGGGAGGTGTCCCTGCCCGTGGAAGGGGGGAACTGGATGGGCTTTGAGGTCCCTTCCAACCCAATTCACTCTGAAAAAAGGTATTGAGGGCGTCTTTTAGGAGACAACAACAACAAACCAGTTCTTTCTGAAATAAACGGCGCCGGGCAGTGTTCGATTTGAAGGCAAGGGGTGGTTTCTGGGCCGGGGGTGCGGCAGGGCCCCTCCCCGGCCCCGGCAGCCCCCGAGCCCCGCGGGATGCGGGTTTCTCCCAGGGAGAAGGCCCGGGGGGCTCCCCCCGCCCCGCCCCGCGCTCGCCCCGCCCCGCGCTCCTGCCCTTTAGTGCCTCATCCCCTCCTTTTCCTTCCTCGCTGCTCTCCCGTCCTGCTCCGGCCCCTGGTCTTTCCCTCTTCTCCCCTCCCGCTCTGTCCCTGGCTCTTTCCCTCCCCTCCTTTTCTGCTCCATCCCTGCCTCTTTCCCTGCTTTCCTTTCCCTCTCTGGTCCTGGGTCTTTCCCTCTTCTCCCGTTCTGCTCTATCCAAAGAATCTTTGCTGCTTCTCCCGTCCCTCTCTGACTCTGTTTTTCCCTTTTCTCCTGGGTCTCTCCATCCCAGTCTTGCTCCATCCCTGAATCTTTCCTTCTTCTCCCGTCCTCCTCTGTGTTTTTCCCTTTTCTCCTGGGTCACTCTGTCCCTGGGTCTCTCCCTCCTTTCCAGCTCCATCCCTGGCTCTGTCCTTCTCCTGTCCCTCTCCATCCCTGGGTCTCTCCCTCCCTGTCTTGCTCCATCCCTGAGTCTTTCGTTCTCCCATCCCTCTCTGTCCCTGGGTCTCTCCCTCTTCTCCCATCCTGCCCCATCCCTGTGTGTCTCCATCCCTGTCTCTCTCCGTCCTTGGCTCGCTCTATCCTTCTCCCATCCCGCTCCATCGGTCCCTGGCACTCTCTCCCTCTTCTCCCATCCCACTCCATCCCTCCCCAGCTCTCTCCCTCTATTCCCAGCTCTGCTTCCCAGCCATTCCCGGGACCTGTTCCCTCTCAGGCGATGCCATTGCCACCCACGGAGCTTCACACCTCGGAGCGGGTGATCGTGCTGGTGTCCTGCGTGCTCTCCTTCCTGGGTTCCAGTCTCTTGGTGTGCACCCATGCCCTGTGGCCGGAGCTGCGAACCCGTCCCCGGCAGCTCCTGCTCTACCTGTCTCTGGCAGACCTGTTCTCAGCCCTCTCCTACTTCTATGGGGTGATGAAGGACTTCAACACCACCTCGTGGGACTGCGTGCTGCAAGGTGCCCTGTCCACCTTCTCCAACACCAGCTCCTTCTTCTGGACTATGGCCATTGCCCTCTACCTCTATATCATCATCGTGAGGGGCTCACCCACGGGCACGGGCTTGCTCTGCTGCTTCCACGTTGTGAGGTGGGTGCTGTCTGCTCTTCTTGAGGGAACACCAAGAGTGGATCCCCTAGGAACCCACCCTGTGGCCAGGAGCCACCACCACTGCTGTGTGTGGAATGCTCCACTTGGTGATGGAGCACTTGGATGGTTGCACCAGTCGCCTGCTCTCTTCTTAAGGGTAGTGTCCCCTTCTCCAGTTCCCTTTAAACAGGGATTTTGCTCTTTTCTTAACTAAGCCTTGCTTATTTAACCTGCTCCCTTCTCAAGTGAAGAAATGGGGACTTGGAAAAGTTAAGTATGACCAATTATAAGAAGAATGAACTGGTTTAAGGTTACATGGCAAAAATTCAGGCAAAAGGTAATGACTGAAAATCCTGGCTTCTGCTTTCCCTCCACAATCTGCCCTGACATCCTAGAAATAATATCATGAAACTTGTGTTTGCAATACCTGCGTGCTGCTGCCAAAAGTCTGTGTTTGGGATCTGTTTCCACGGGTCCCTGACTTCCCAGGGTCAGCCTGGGCTGTAGATCATTCCCCTTTCCCCAGGCAGGTTGCTGCAATTCAATACTCATAGGAAAACCCAGGCTGCAAGTGAAGAGGCTGCTAGAAAAGCACTCTGAAGGTTGTTTTGGCATGTTTGATTGAAGGCAAGACAAAACAGCCCACAGTGTAGCTTTACGGCTCAGTTTGTGCTGTTTAGGGAGCTGGGTTTCCACATCATGTTTAGTAAAAGCTTTCATTATGCAATTTGAGCTTGTGGAATCATGTGCTACCTCCACACTGAGCAAAAAACAGTGATCCTTCAGTCCTCTGTGCTGCCAAGCTTTTGCAATAAATGGGAGGAATGAACTAGCTTAAAGCCATCAGAACAAGTGCTGAGTTTCCCTTGGGTTCTTGGTGACCTTCCAGTATCTGAAGGGGCTACGAGAAAGCTTGGGGGGGACTGTCTATTAAGGCTTATAGTGATAGGACTGGGGGTAATGGGTATAACCTGGAGAGGGGGAGATTTACACTAGACAGAAGGAAGAATTTATTCATGATGAGAGTGGTGAGGCACTGGGAGGAACTTCAATTCCTGCCCTACCTCTTCTATAATAATTATTGCTTGGCAGCAAATTCTGCATGTGAGGAAGCCTGAGGTGTCTGCACACCCATCTGGATCCACCAGGCTGTTGGTGAGGCTGAGATGAGATGCAGTGAGACACTGGAGTACGTTAGGTTATTTTCTTTCAAGTGAATCGTGTTGCCTTGTAAGAATTACAGGGAGGATGGAATGCCAGGGAAGTGCCACACATCAAATATGGAACAGAAAAAAGGAGTCTGACTTCTTTACGGTCATGCTGTCTGTGTTAAGGTACATCAAAGAGTTGATGCAAATCTGGCCTATTGGTAATTTTCCTGTCTGTTAATCACTTTTTGTGTGATAGAGTGTAGAATCATAGAGCGGTTTGGGTTAGAGGAGACCTTAAAGATCATCTTACTCCAACACCCCTGTCACAGGCAGGGCAGGGATATCTCCCACTGGAGCGATCTCTGTACTTTAACTTCTCCACCTGATTTAATGCTTCCCAGCCTCATCAGCTGTGAAGCTTGGGAAAAAAAAAATGAGCAGATTCACTGATCTAATCTTGGCCATAATCTGTGCATGCTGAAAGCTGTACAAGTCCTGCAAGATTGCTTTAACCCTGCCCCAGAGAGGAACTGCTGCAACTGATAGGAAACAATACTAGTGACTGATTAATTGTTTGAAGTAGGTGAGGGAGACCTATCCAAGGCAGAAGGAAAGGTGGCAAAGGGCAGATGGTGCTTGAAGATTTAAAGGCAAGTTTCCAGTGTTGTTGTTTGGAGAAGAATCTGGGACTCTCCTTGTTTCACAGGTTGCCAATTTGATCACGCAGTCACCAGTGTGTGAAAAGTCATTCTGAGAGACTTCTGGAAGGGATTCAAAGCAGGGTGGAGTTTTGTCACGCATTTCTTATTCTTCACAAGCAGTTACTCATAAGGGAGAAGTGTTGGTAAAGGCAAATACTTGGTTGATGTTAACTATAAGCAGAGACTGGTTTTTAGCGAGTGGCGCTGACTAAAGGGGTGTTGGAAGTCAGTACCTGATGTTTTCTTTTTAGGGAAATTAGGATGTCACACTGGTTCAAACCTGTCAAACAGGTTTATTCCTTATAAATTCATGTGGTAACACGTCCACTTATTTTACTGCTGGACCAGAGAACTATGGGCTCTGCTTTGATTTTAAACTGGTTGAGCTCAGACACAGATGAGCTTTGAAAACAAGCTTCCAGTTAGTCCCCTGGACTGCCTCATGCATGATTGTGACAGTGCTAAATTTCAGAGCCGGATTTAAGTCCCTACGAGTTGCCTGTAAGGTGCTGGATCTCTTGAAATTTGCAGTTTGTAAAAGCTTTTGCAGCTTGGGCTGCCCAAAGCATGAGCGACCTGACTCCAGCACCTTAGCCCCTAAACTCTTGCTTGTCTCTCTGGAGGAGTCTCTGCTTGGTACTCAATGTTTAAGGTTGACGTGCAAGTAAAAAATGCATTAGAGCAGATTTGCTCTGGAGTTGTGCTAGCAATGTATGCTCAAAGCTCTTTCCTGCCACTGGCTGGTATAGCCGTAATATTGATTTTTCTCTCTTTACAGAGTAAAAATTCCTGTTCCCAGAAGGAACTGCCTGCAGGCTTGCTGGTGGGATGGTTTGTTGTCTAACCTATGCAGGCAGGTGACTGCGAAGCTTCCCTGCTTGCAAAAGCTTCTGGAAAAGAAAGAAAAAAACCAACCAAAAAGCAGCTGTGAAATGTAAATCAAAATGGGGCATTAAGCAATGTGATCCAGGCATCCTGAGGACAAGAAAACCAATACAGCTTGGGCTGTACGCTGCTGTAGTAGAAGTGTCCTTGTCTTACCTTGTATAAATGCAGCATTGGTGTTAATGTGGAAAGATATGCTGGCTTGCATGTGTTCTTATTAATAGATTGCCAGGGGCTGTGTTAGGGAAATAAGTGCTTTCATATCTGCCTTAGAGATGGGTTTGCTAGCCTTGGTACACTCTGCAAGAGTGACATTCTTTCCCATCTTTCCTTTCTCTGCTGCCTTTTTGTGTTATCTTGGATCCTTTTTATCCAAGTCTTTACTTATGCGTATAATATTCTGATTTGGCTGTTCCTCTGTTCTAAATGGGTGTAAAGCACTGATGTTTTCTAGTCCTTGGGAATCTGTCATTTAGAGGTTCTCAAGAATAACCAAATCATTGTTTCAGTTCTCCTCACGGTTTTCTAAAAGGGAGCTGATGAAGCTCGCTGAAATGCCCGAATCCTTTCTAGATTCTTCCTAAATTCACTTTGAGCGAAGTCCCTTGTCTTTGGTGTTAAGAACCATCATTTTTCTAAAAGACTAGTGCAAATTGCTTGATGCGTGGCAGTTTTCTTCCTCATTCTTCCTTTTGCTGGCTAGATACTTGAAGATTTTTTTAGTCCCTTGCATGGAAGTCTTGCATGGCCTCTCTTTCTCTTTTATATCCAGGCTTAGTAATTTGACTGTTTTTATCTTCTTATATAGTCCTTTCAGTTTCAGATTGCTATGGAGATGGCTATTTAGGCAAATAAGTTTTTTAATACACTTCCTTCTTCTTGGCACTGGACTTGTTTGTGCTTGTGCCCTAGCATGGTTTCTTTAAGGAAGCACCAGTTCTTTTGAAGTCTTGAACTTAATAGTCTGTTCCTCCAAAAGTGCAAGCATTTGAATTTCTTTGCATCTGTAATTCTTGTTTTCAGGAAAATCAGTTTCTACTGAAACAGGTCTCAATTTATGTCTAAAATTCCATGGTGGCGATGTTTGGGATGTTTTTAGAAAGCCTGCTCAACAATAAATAGCACGGGGAGGGCTTTCTGCAGCAGAACTGCTCTTAAGTAACAGCACTAGCTTGGATTAGCACTGGCTGTTCTGAACTGAACACTGAAACAAAATGTTCTAGACGTGCTAAAAGGTTAACTCTGAGGTTTTTTTTACAGCAGTATATTTAAATTTGTTGGGGTTTCTGAGTAGGAGAACCCAGATATTATTTAGGAGTAGGAAATAGGGTTTTGTGAGATCTAATACCATAGGGGTTTCTGTGATTTTTTTTTTTTTTTTTCAGTCGAGTTGTAGAATTTCAGATAATCTCATTTAAGCAACTGCTGATGGCCTGTGTGGTGCAATGCATGTGAACTTGATTTTAGGAGGAAGATCCTTTTCATGCTCTCAGCAGCTGCTCCAGGCTGTCAGTGAAAGATGAGCATGAACCTGGAAGGCAATGAGAGCAATACAGTAATGGCTTTGTTGTCTTTGCACCTGGAGAGACCAGGAGGTTAATCCTCAAACCTCAATCTGAGCATTTGTGCCACTTATTGAGGAAGTTTCCCTTGTCCCTCTAAATGCTCCGCAGAACCCTTCACTGAGGATGAATATAGGAAGGGAGGTGGTGCATTCAGGGCAATATTTCAGTTGTGGAGCAATTTCACTCGTCCACCACAGGCTGGGGCAGGCCAATGAAATCCTGGGTATTAACAGCACCTGGGAAGGGGCCGAGTATTTTGACATTTGGGGTCATGGAATTTTTCAGTTCCTGCTCATGTTTTTTTGTGGGCAACCCAAGATGCTGAGTGACTTAACTCATGTGTGTCACTATGGTTATTTTTCTTTTAAATGCTTCCTTGTAGTTGCCTCTGCTGTCGAGAACGAGTAAGTCAGAATATGGCTACAAACATGTGACTGTGGTTCCTCTTTCCTTTCTTAGCTTTTGGCTGTTAATGCCAGTGCTTTTCCTTGGGGCAAGAAACTCGCCCTTTGTCCTTCAGAAATTATCCTTTTGCTCTCAAAATATCCATCTATAGCAAACCACTGATGTAATAAAATTGTGGATTTCTTTGTGTGCTGGGCCTTTGTGCCAAGTGCTGCTTAGAGACCAGAATGTGGGATTTGGTTGCTTGTGTTCTGGAAGCTGCAAGTCAGCCAGCTTGCTCTTGGATGTCTGGGTGCTGCAGGATAGTCACCTTGTCCCAATGCTCTGGTCTTGTCAAATCCTCAATCTCCCCTCTGTCTAGGAGAGAAGGTTATTAGCTGGGACGCCTCCTGTTCACCTTGCTGGACCCTGGCTGCTTGCTGTCTGAGCCGAGTCCAGCTCAGTGTGTGGCACATCATTATGCATCTGCCCTTTGGGACTGGGGATCCGGGTTCCTCGAGCGGGTCCCTAGGAAGTGGATTTGCAGTTTGTATTCATATGCTGTCAAATACCTGTTATCAGGCACTTTCTTCAGCCTGATTCAGGAATGTCCATATTCAGGAGTAGGTATTGACCTTCTGTCTGATGAAGAATCCTTTGGTCTCTCACCTATTTTTCCCTGGCTTGTGTTCTATGTGTAAACTATGTTCTTGCCTGACCCTTGCTCTTTATGCTCTTTCCTCAGCTGGGGAGTCCCCCTTGGCATTACGGTGGCCGCTGTTGCTCTGAAGAAGATTGGCTATGATGCCTCCAATGTTTCTGTGGGCTGGTGTTGGGTCAACTTGGATGCAGAGGATCGAGTCTTGTGGATGTTGTTAACAGGGAAAGTCTGGGAGATACTGGCCTATGTGACTTTGCCGGTGCTCTACATTCTCATCAAGAAGCACATTAACAGAGCGGTGAGTCTTCTGCTGCTTTCAGCTTGGGCAACAGCCGTGCTATGTGATTATCCTCCCATGCTTTGAAGGTTTTGCTGCATATTTAGCAGCTGCCCAGGCAGGAATTGCTTCATCTCCCGCTGCAACGCACCCAGTGCTGGGAGAAGCAGCACACCTGATTGAGCAGCCTGCAGCATCGTTCCACGATGACTTAGCACAGGGAGAATGTAAAAGCTTTTTGAAAACTTAAGGGGTTACGGGATGTACACGAGTGAAATGTGAATCCTACAGTCAGAGTTGAAACAGGATGTGAAAGACAAAATTCAGCTTTAGTCAGTCTTCCATAGGTCCGCTTTCCCCAAGCCTGAGTTGGGCATTTGGATGTATCTAAGCGAAGTCTTTTAGGATCCCTAATGATATTTTTTGTTTATGAATGATTGTTTTGTACGAGTAGCATAAAGCTCCATTTGGCATTCTAGGCACTGTAGCATGAGGCATCGTGTACCTACACCATACAGCAAGACACCCTGTCCTGGCAGAGTTTCAGAATTCAGAGGCTATTTGCTGCTGTTCCTTGTGAATACAAAGAATCTAGGCACCTTGGATGTCATTTACAGAAAAGAAAAATGTAAATTGAGAGTAGCAGAAGGAAACCACATCCAGAGATTCCCTTTTTTCTTGAAGTTGTGTTGCTGGGGCGGGGAGGAAAAATGGATAGCTGTCCTTTTGGGAAATGCTGCCCTCTGCAAACCTGCTTGCTGTGGTGAAGCTATGGCATTGCTATGGGGATAAACACGCATCTGATTGGGGCAGGATCTTCCAGATGAGCTGGAAGAACAATGCAGTCTTAAGCAGTCCTCAGATTCCTGGGAAAGGGGAGCCGGGAAGGGTTTGCTAGTGCCTGTCGCATCACCTGACATAAATCAGCCAGGACTCTGTGTACCGGCCGCTGTCAAAGATAGCAGTGGGACTGCCTGCAAAGCCGACCTGGCCAGGCTTGTACCCTCCTGCTCTGCCAGGGATTCCTGGGCACCCTGCTCTCCCTTCCCCACTGCCAGCCCTGACCCTCTCACAGCAGCAGTGCTGCGGGCAGGCAGTTGTCGCTCTCTGTTAACATAACGGGGGTCTGAGTGCTGGGGCAGCAGCACCCAGGACACCTGGACTGGAGAGCCTCCCTTCTCCTCCATAGGGATGTTGTGGAGCCTGTTAGCCTGCTTGCTAAACCTCTTTGTTGACAGGTTTCCCCACTTGCAAGGAAGAGCGATAGGGAGCCAGGGCTGGGTTTGGGCTGTGTTAGTGGCTGAAGTGAGTTTGGCACTAGTGGTTCCTGCATAGTCGGAGAGGCAGGAGAAAGGATGGCAGGAGCTGGGTGAGGGGACACGTGCAGGGTGTGTACTCAGAGCTTCCTGAATCCAAGAGACTCCATGGGAGTGGGGAGCTGCAGTGAATGCCCTCGCCAGGGTTTTGCTCTCTTATGGAGAACTAAGGCATCAGGACTGGGAATACTGGAGCAAAGGAGAAAACTGTGCATCCGAGTTGTGTATGTTCTGTAACCCTGATTGTAGGAGGAATAGTTTCCTGCAGGTTGTGGCTATCCTGATATGTCATCTCTTCAGCCACATGAACGTTCTGATATTCAGCGTTATGTGTCCCAGCAGCTGCTCTGTGTGCTGCGTTCACCTGCTCTCCCCAGCCAGGAATCTTAAGTGCATCCAGGAGCTTCTGCTGTAGGATGGTCTCCAGCCCCTCCCACCCCCCCGATTCAGGGCACAAATTCCCAATTTTTTTCATGTACTGGTATAGCAGGGCATGCTGGCTTGTCCAAATCCACTGAAGCCCACTGTGGGTAGTACATAGAGATCAGTCAGCAGGTTCTACACAAACATGCTGAAGGGCTGCTTTGCACGGGGATAAATTTCTTTTGAAACGTGCTGGCTGTGGCTGTGATGAAGGCTAAAAGCTTGAATAGCTCAAGAAGGATGGCCCAGACTTCTCCCCATGTGTGTCTCTATCTATTAAGAGGTTTTCCCAAGGCCAGACCCTTGCTGTGCATTTACAGAGCAGTAACGCCAGCGGCAATGGGGGCAGGACACTGGACCAGCAAAACTGTTTTGTGGAGCACCACGCTTGTTTTTACGTTGTGGGGACCTGGTTTCTTGGCCACTGTGTAGTTACATTTGTTAAAACCAAGCTTAAGTGGGATTCTGAAAGGGCCAGATAACCTGTATTTTTGACAGTCCTTGGCTTCAGCAGGAACATTAGTGTTAGCCAGGGCAAAATGTGGCTGAAGACTGGTGCTCGTAACTGTGTCGCTTCCCACGAGATGCAAAAATGTAGTTTGCTTTGGAAAGAAACCTTGGAGCTAAATGTCCAATGTGCGTAGCTTTTTGTTCACGTTTTTGTCTCCCTCCCATCCTCCACGGAAGCACGCAGCTCTCTCAGAGTATCGCCCCATTCTCTCAAGAGCACCTGCATTTCAGCCCCGGACTTCCATAGCAGATAAGAAGTTGATTCTCATCCCTGTCATCTTTATCATCCTCCGCATCTGGAGCACTGTGCGATTCATTCTGACCCTCTGTAACTCCCCTGCAGTGCAAAATTCAGTCCTGGTTGTCCTGCATGTAAGTATTTGTCAGGAAATTCATTAGAAGGAGGATCTGGGAGGGAGATGAAGCTTTGTTGCTCCTAATATCACTTTTTTTCCTTTGTGGCAGGGTGCACCGCATACTGGTAAAACAAAGTGTGTGTTGCAAGAACATCTGCTCCCTTTTGGCAAGGGCTGCTTGGGATGTTCAGCAGCAGCTATTTCAGCAGCATCTAGTGGCTACAGAGAATAACTGCAGTAGGAGTGCTGGGCAATGCCTGCTGCTTGCAGGAAAAGCAGGTTCCAACTCAAAATGTTGGGTGCCTGTCTTTCAGCAGGGCTCAGCCTGCTCTTCCCCTAGACCAGGCTGTAGAAACAGCAACCCACGTTAGCTGTCTGGTCCACTTCCAGGTGTGAGGTTGATCTTTCTGAATCCGTTTTTCCCATTTAGGTGCTGGCTGTCAGTTTGGCAGCGCTATAGCTGGTCTGACGTGATGTTTGTTCTTCTCTAGCAGGATGCTTGTAAGAGCATCTCTAATCAATTGCTTTCTTGGCTTTGCAGGGAATCGGTAACACGTTCCAAGGAGGTGCCAACTGCATCATGTTTGTCCTCTGTACGCGGGCGGTCCGGACTCGGCTATTTTCCTCCATTTGGTGTTGCCACTACAATGAGTTGGATTTGCCTTCACAAAGATCAGACAGCTACTGGCAGCACCCAGAACCCCACAAGGACAAGGACGTGCCAGCCCCTGAGCGGACGAAACCCCTGCTTTCCAGCACCTGAGCCTGGGCTGCCTACATCTTGGGGCTGATCTTTTTTCCTTTCTTGGTAATTATCTAGTGTGAGTCTTTTTTGCCTTGTCCTGTGTGCGCACAGCCTCATGATGGGGAACAGCTCTCAGTCAGCAGCTGGCGGAGGTAGGTTTCTGCTGGTGTCGTGGAGGTTCCCTGTCTGGCTCTGCAGCAGCTCCCATTTTTGCTCCTTTGGAGTGACAACATGTATAGAACTGATCATTCCCCTTCCCTGTGAGCTGGGGCAGTGTCTCTTGCTCAAGCCTGTAAAATGAGGAAGTGGACTGCAGTCCTGTTTGTCCCGCAAGGACAGGACACCCATGAAAACTGAAGAAGAGGAATTAGTGGCTCCTTCTGATGTAAAATACCATGCACGTCTGCATTTCTCCAGTACTGCATAGGTCAGATGTATTTAGTGCCCCAAATATTCCTCCTAAGGTAATGCAATCAGCATAAAAAGAAAACGGAGGGTAAGTGGTTTGGCTAAGTTTACGTAGAAAATTTGCAGGAGCAAAATCTTGATAGAAGTTTCATCATTCCAGGTACAAGGTTGGACTGTTTCTTGTCCTAGACAGCAAAACCAATTGATAATTCTTTTTAATTTGTGTAACAAGTTTTTGCAAAGAGTGGAGCCTCGTGAATAGCCTGGGGAGTGAAGGCAGCTGTCGGGCTCCCACCGCTCCAGGCACCCAACTGTTCAGAAGCTGCTCTTACGTGTGTAATTCTAATCATTTTAACAGCATGTAGAATAGTAAAATGTTAGAGTGATCTCGTGGGGCTGTAGGCAGAGGTTAGTCCTGTTTTCGAATTGAAGATTTGGCATTAACTTTATTATATTAACATATTTAAGCCCCCTTGTTCACAGGCTGTGTAAACATGGGAAGGTGGAGTCCTCAAGAGCTCATGAGCTCATTTTATGGGGCTGTAGAGGGGCTCAGCTCTTTATTGTCCTTAGAGTCTTTGAAGTGTAGATGCAGGCATCTTATCTCTGGCATAAATGGCTTCTAGAGGTTTTATCTGCTTTCAAAAAGCTTTTTTAAACTTCTGAAAGCTAAGTAGCAACCTTGGTAGATCAACCTCACGTTAATCCCACGTGGCTTGGGAAGACAAGCTATGTTAAAAACTTATTAATGGAAGGTGGGCTAGTAAATCGAAAATGTGGAGGCTTAGAATTGTGCTGTGTTCAGTTTTCTGGAGCCAGCACTGAAGGGAGGAAGTTAAAACTGTCGCCAGCTTGGCTTAGGGGAGAACAAAACAAAACACCACCACCCCCTGAAAAGAAAAAGCCCAGCTTCAACAACACCAAACCAAAAAACAAACGAATCAAAACAGACTCCTTGTTCTCAGTTTGCCTTTTTCCATATCAGAGCCCTGAGAAATGCTTTTGGAGGCATGTGCAGATCAACAGAGCTATGTTTCCAGCTCCTGGGGGTTCAGGGACGCACGCTGGTGTGTCAAGGCCAGCTATTGGCAGTGGCGCCTCTGCTGACACCAGTGGAAAGTCTCTGGTCGTCTTGTAAGCAAGCAGAGAAAGAAAAACAGCCAGCAGACAACTTCTTAGAAGCGTCTGTAGTTCTTACCACTGAAGCTGACTGCAGCCTAAACAGAAGCAGTGATGGGATAATAGGGGAGGGGGTGTGCGGGAATGCTTGGCTGCTCCTGGCAGGTTAGCTTCAGTCTCCGGCGTCAAGTGTGAATGTAATGCTTGAATCCAGTTCTCCCAGCAGCCTGTCTGTGAAGATGACTGAACTCTTTCCTCTCAGACGTGGACTGGATAATTTTAACTTGGATGTTTATGAAGGTGGCTGAGGTTGGGGTATGTGGCTGTACTTCAGGAATGGGTCCATCGTGCACGCTTTCAGCTGCTGCAAGGTGATGTCCCTGTGGCTGGAACCACAGCAAGGCTGTTGTCTTGCTTTAGGGAAAATCTGTGCGGACTGGCTGCAGGAGGATGAGGCAGTCCTGGATTTTTAAATGTGCTTCATTTTGTGCAGGTGCAGGCTTGTCCCAGAATCCCACAGAGGGAGCTAAAGCCTGGGGAAAAGCACCACTGGAGTGGCTGAGGAAACAGAAGACGTCCTGTTCCTCCTCAGCTTTCAGATCCCACCTGCTTCAGTCTTGAACTTTGCTCAGGATCTTCAGGAAGATACTGTTTGTCTTTGCTCCAGCTTCCTGGGTTTTGTCCCTCCTTGTCTTCTCCCTCTCCTATAAATCTTGAAAATTTTGGGGGGTTTTGCTGTTCTGTCTGACAAGGCGAATGTGTTGTGAGTTCTGGGGTGAACGAATATGGTGACTAGGACTGTCCTGGGCATGGATTTCAGTCCTAGTGTGCGATGTCTTCCAGGGAGCTCCAGACTGGCTCCTGTTCTCCACTTGAACATGGACTATATTGTACAAACATACTTGTTTTGTGGTGGGGATGGATGATTCCTTGTGATGGTTTATCTTCCTTGGTGGTTCGGGGCTGTTGTCGTCAGGGTTTGTGGTGGCAGCGTGCTGATCGCCTCCTGGGGAAATCTGAACTCTGCAGACTCCCTTGGTGCTTGGGGGCATCTGGATGTCCCACCCGTGTCTCTGGCAAGGAAGCCCTCACCGGCAGCGGGGTGATGCCTGCCATGTGCTCTCAACTCCAGATGTCCTCTGCCAAAGCACAGGCTACGGTCTGTTCTTGCTTTGGGAGAGTTTTTTCAGAGCTGTGGAGGGGGTGGGTTTGTTTACTCTTTGGAGATAGTGTTTTATCTTATTTACAGCTCCTCGTTTGCTTGTATTTTTAAATGTTTTCTCCAGCTTTTACAAAATAAAGTTTTATTCTTTACCAAGATGTTCAAGCATGTTGTGATAGGTCTGAGCACCTTGGAGAATTTGGATGAGAAACTGTTGCAAGATCCTTTTCCAGATTTCTTCTGTGTCCACCTTAAAGACTAAGATGTGTGCAGGAAGATGTATTTTCTACCTATTTGTAGATAATTCCTCTTTCTATCTGTATAGAAATGTAACCCTGCCAACAGAGAGAGAACCAGACGGTTCCCAGAGCAGCTTATCGAATTGTGTTATGGAAAGTTTACAGATCTGTTCCTATATTTTTATTTTGGGGATGCCTCTGGGTGGCTGAGGCTGTTCTGAGATGCCCTTTGAGGGCAGCAATGGATAAGCCCAAATAGTCTCATTTACCTCTTCGTTCCAGAACCTCATGTCTGCCCTTGTTCACCTTCAGGATGTGATTATTTCTTCTGCAACTCCTTTTCCTATTGCTAGAGGATCAGGCTGCTGTGTCTACCTCTTAACTGACTGGAAGTTGTTTATGTAGCTGATAAAGCAATATCTGTATATGATTTATTTGCAGGCAAATCATTTGTTACTTCAATTCTTGTTTCACCTTGAGGCCCCAGCTGTTGCTCCGGACTGCACACGTTATTGAATTAACCTTGACTGAGCATCCAATTCCTTCCCAAAACGCAGGTGGAAAGGCTGCTAATGTCACTCTTCGACATAGACTGCAGGATGCCTCCTAATAAGAATCCTTACTGCAAGGATTGCTATCAGCATACTGCAGCGTGGCTGACTGCCAGCCCCTGATCTAACCATCGCTTTTCTCTAGCCCATTGCTAATGCTCTCCAGCAGACTTATTCTCCTGGAAACTAAGCCTCCTCTCTTCATTATTTTTGCCAGAGATATAAGGGCTTCATAGACTCCAGCTCTGAGCACGGACAATTGGGCTGAGTGTAAATAGTTCCCTGCATAGTTCCTCTTACTATGTGGTGGACAAGTGAGAGGAGAAAAGACAGAGAGCTGAGTTAATGTCTTCAGGCAAATGCATTCTAGGGTGCAGAGCAGATATAAGAAGCTTAGTACGTGCTGTAGCTGAAATGAAAATGTGCTTGTAAAATGCCTGTAAAATTGGCTTTCTTAAGTTGTTATTGGCTCTGTTCTTTGCTCGATTCCAACAGTATCTCAGCTGCTGGAGAAATTTTACCCCTCCAATTGCTTTGGAAGTCCGAGGAGAAGTTCCTTCACCATCCTGTCTCCCTTCATCCATCTCTTCCTAGGTCATCCCTGTGCCAATTACAGATGTTGCTACTGAATTTTTGCTATGATTTGGCAAATATTCAGTGTTCTGCTGCCAGAAGCAAATATTTGCAGTGATGAAGGATTTCTGATGGCAAACATACATGTCCCGTTTGATTTCTGTATGTAGCAAGATGATTTCCTCAAGTTTAGATAGAGATTTCCTGAAAAGTTTGTTCTCCTTGCATCTTCCCCACTCCTGGGGCAGAATTTTCTTTGCATTTTCTCTCTATCTGTGAACTTTGCATTTCTCTGATAAACTTCTGAAATGGTAGTCGACCATTAACCAAGTCCTGTACTGGTCAAAGTAGACTCACAGCGTGGGAGTTTAATACTAAGCCAGCAGAACGTGGTGCATCTTGCAGGTAGAGGGAAAGGAATTAATGCTTCGGGGGAAAAAGTGTGTTCTATGCGCTATCAGAAACAAATCTAAGGGGATGAACCTGTTGTCCACAAACTTCTGAAGTGCCCTGAGCAACTTTGTCCATGCAAGGTAGGACGGAGAGCTGTGTTTTGGCCCAAGGGCAAATACACAGCAGCAGCTCTATTGCCATAGACTCGTATTGTCCTGGTGTATCTGATGGGAGGAGACCAGCTCATTTAACAGTTTTTTTTTGATGTCTGCTCCTTCTAATCAGACTACGGAGCCTGTCTGACCTAGCAGTGACAGCCTTAAAAATGGAAAAGAAAGAGAAGACGTGAGGGAGTCGTGCAGAGTAAGGCAACGATCGGACAACAACAACTTTGGCTGGTAGAGCTTGTCGTTGATTGGATGTTTTGTGAAAAGTCGCAGAGGGACTGTCTCTGTTGGGTGTTTCCACCCTCTGCGTTGTCCCTTTCTGGTATAAAAGCCTGTCCTCAGCGTCTGAGATTCAAACACCAAAATGAAGTTGAAAGGAGAGAAGCAGGAGAGCTCTGACCACGATGAAGGTTCAAAGGGGGTAAGTATGCAGAGCTCTATACACCCACCTTCAGCCTCCCAGAGACAGAGCCGAGCTGCTTAGGATCTGTAGGTGTTTGTAGAGGAAGGAGAACACCAAGAGTTTTTGGGCTAACGTGCTCCCAGCTGGTCTGGCAGGGGGAGCAGAGATGCTGATGCCTTTGACCCAGGTTTCTGTCTGTCTGGAGGTTTAAGTCTCTCTCTTTGCAGCTGACCTACTCTGCAACTTCTGTGTGAGTTTCCCCTTCTCTGTGCAAGTTTGCTTTCCAACTTCCTAATCGTTTTGGGGCTGCAGATGCTTCTGGGTGGGTGCTGCGTTTCCCAGCAGCTTTTTTGTGGAATCTTGCACAATGCAGAGGTTTTCCTGAAAGTGCGGAATGTGAATAATTAACACCAGCGGCACTTTCTAACTCCTGGGATTTGTTTTTAACGACAGCAACGCAGCCTGCTTGTCATCACCAACGAGAAAATGTCAACAGCCTGCTCCTGGAAAACATAGCTGAAAGCCTCAGCTTCCTCCTGTTCCTTAATGGGAGTTTGGCTTGAATTTTGATCTCCTGCAGTGCCTTAAACTCTGCTGATGTCTATAGGTGAGCTGCTGAGGAATATAAGGAGTACCAGCAGCTACTTGGACAAGGGTTCAATTAGGAAATGAGAGATCCCTTACGTGGAACCTGAGTTGAGTGTTGGGACATGAAACCTCGCAGGCATTAAGGCTAATAATGGTGACAAAGATACGTGTATGAATAAAAAATTACTTTATCGGTGTGGCAGCAGTGAGAGAGATCAGTGAGCTATAAAGCAAGAAAACCAGAACAGCTCAGTCAACGCAGCAGGACCAGCCTGAGGACTGAATAGCAACTAAATTGTTGCAGAAAACAAGTTGCTTGTAACCCCGAGGACTGTGTTGCCGCTAACGTGGTTGGTGATCCTACTCGGATGGCAATTTCACCCTTCTGTTTAACTGCAAAGTGCTGCTCTTGTAGCCCACAACCAAGCCCTCGCTGAGCTGCTTGGATAAGTTCTAATTGGCTTCAATAGCAATTGGATTAGATCCATAAACAGCTTGATCCTCAAATGTGGGAGGCAGAACAAATGAACAGGAAGGGGATTTTGCCACTTAATGCAAAATCTCTTCCTTTTCGAGCTTTCCTGTGCCGATATCCTCTGTTATTTCGCTAACCAATTTGCATGTTGGAAAAAGAATAATTGCGTACAACTTTGTTCCCCGCGGGGTGGTATTCTAAGAACGATAACTTAGAAGTTATTCATCATTCAAATGATCCATCAACACCAGCAAAGAGTAGAATGAATTACTGTAATGACTATGTGCAAATCAAGTAGAACAAAATGAATTATAATGAAAGAACCCATTGGGCTTTCTTTATACAGTAACACGGAGTGAAAAACACACAAGGCGAGTCTTAGAGTATTTCTATTTTTTACTGAATGCCATTTATGCCTATCAATCAAACCTGCTTCCAAGGTGGTTTTTGTGTGTTTTCTTTCCACTCTGCAGAAAATGACACTTTTGCTTGCCTTGGTGACGCTGATATCTGCATTTGGATCTTCTTTCCAGTACGGCTACAACGTGTCTGTGATTGATCCTCCAGCCCCGGTAAGTTGGACTGTGGAGTGGACCATGACCTAGGCGTAGGCTCACAAACAAGGCAGTAGCGTGATAATGGGTGTTTCTGGGGAGATGCTTGCGCTTCCCTGTGCTTTGAATTAGCAGGCATCTGGTGAAAGGCTCCACAGGAAAGGAAACCATTTTTTCCTTTATATATGTTAAAACGTAGAACTTTATGCCCCGAAGAGAGAGGGCGTGAGGAATGGTTTCCCTTCCAGAAACCAGGCAAATCTTATAAAGCAGGATAACTTGTAGTAACAGTTTTCTGTTCCAGGTTTCTCATCCCTCTCTTGCATTTGTTTCTAACTCACCTGTTCTGTGCGTGATCTACAGCTTTACAGCATTTGCTGTTAACTCTCTTTTACAGCTAAATATGCTCTGTATTTCGTTCCAGTACATGAAAGACTTTTACAACCAAACTCACTTCAACAGGACTGGAGTGCCTATGGACAATGGCTTAGAGATGCTGCTCTGGTCTCTTACCGTGTCCCTGTATCCTCTGGGTGGCTTCTTTGGGTCCCTTGTGGTGTGGCCTCTTGTCAACTGTTGTGGTCGGTACGTGACAGTGGTAGTTTGACACCTTTCAGCAGTCATAGAACAGTTTGGGTTGGAAGGGGCTTCGAAGCCCACCCAGTTCCACCCCTTGCGATGGGCAGGGACACCTCCCACTGGATCAGGGGCTCCAAGCCCCATCCAACCTGGCCTTGAACCCCTCCAGCCTGCTGGGCTCAGATAAGACCTGCCCCACGGGTCATTCCAGCTTGCCAAGCCCATCAGGAGGAGCATGACTGTGTTTCCACACACCTTGATGCTAAGGCAGGTGGGCTGGTGTCTAGTTGCTTGGCTTGACAGTGTTTGTTTCACACGTGTAGAAGGCTTTATGTGGTTTCAGTGTGGTCAAGTCCAGGCTTTGTGCTTAGCACTGCACCAGGTAGAGAGCAATCATGAAGGTTCTGGGCTGGGATCTGAGCTTCTGCTGACTGGAGTTTCCTGAGAAAGGTCAGTTCTTCCTTGAAGCCTTCGGTCCCTGCAGGAAATAAAGGGACAATTGCCATTTTCTCTTTGATCAGTCCTTGGGGTGCTGATTCATTTCAGTTTGGGACAGGATAATGCAGAGGGGAGCGTTCTGCTGTTGGGACCTTACCAAAGAAAATCAATCTGAATCTGTCTCCTTCTCTATTACTCTGCAGAAAGGGCACTTTGCTGATAAATAATATCTTCTCCATTGCTGCTGCCATCCTTATGGGAACTTCAGAGCTAGCAAAAACTCCTGAAGTCATCATCTTTTCACGGTTTATCATGGGAATATATGCTGGTAAGTGAGAGGATGGATGGTTAAGGGAGAGCAACCAATATGTTCTTGGCTATATAAAGGGGTTTTTTATATTCTTACACAGTCGGTTTCACAGGTAGCTGATTTAGCTATACATCTGCATATCAACGCTGTCCTTGCTTGAAAAACAGTTGTCATCTGCCTGTTGAAGGACTGCTAAAGATCTCTAGTAAATGATGGCCTTGAGACTGAAATTTAAGATGTAGGGAGATTTTTATCTGTAGAATCATAGAACAGTTTGTGTTGGAAGGGACCTTAAAGCCCATCCAGTTCCAACCCCCTGCCATGGGCAGGGACACCTCCCACTGGATCAGGGGCTCCAAGCCCCATCCAACCTGGCCTTGAACGTCTCCAGGGATGGGGCAGCCACAACTTCCCTAATCAGGAACAGAATAGTCCTTCTAAATCAAAGTCATTGGAGATGATCCCAGATCCAATAATCCTGTCCTGGAACTGACTGCTCTTCCTGCAAGAGAAAAGAAAGGTTAAAAGAGAGAGCAAAGAAGCTAGAGCCACTGGATTTACTGGCAAGACAGTTGGAAGCCAAGGAGAAGGGTGTCTGAGTTGCCGTTGAGAGTGGCTCTATTAGAACTATAGTAATATGGAATAAACAGAATCCCACAATGTCTGGGTACCCCACACAGTGCTGTGTGTGCCAAACCAGGTTGATAGAGGTCCTAACAGCATTTTGGCTCAATTAATTGGTGTTAGGCTAGCGAGGCTGACACGCTTCATGATTTATTAATGGGATATCCTGTGAAGATAGAATATGGGGACGAGAAACCACCACAGGAAAACAACTTGCTCTGTAACATGCAGCGATTGCAATTGGTGAGGGTAAGGCAGGGAGTTCATCCAGTCCAATGGCTTCATCTTGGCTTTTGACTTTTCTAAGCCTGGCAGCTGCTCTTAGTGTTAGTTGTCTGTATAAATACTAAGGGACCAGCTAAGTGCGATCCCTCTTTCCAGTTATTTATAACTGACAAAGGAATCTGGACTGGCTGCCCTGACTTGCCCTTTGCAGCTTGACCTCGCTCTAGCTGTGGACGTCGTGCCTGGGGAGGGAAGCTGCTGGAGCAAGGCAGGCTGCTCCGGTCTCTGGTGGGATCCAGGAGTCATCCTGCCTCGCAAAAGGGCAGCTCTGGTGCAGCAGCAGTGTTGCAGCCCTCTGGTACGCAGGGTCCCTCTGCGACAGGGCTTGATCCACCTAGGGCTGAACACTTAGAAAGCCACTGTCGCTTGAATGCAGCAGTCCAGGAGTCACTGCCAACATGTTTTAATCTGGGTCTGGACAATTAAAAGGCTGGCTTCAAACACTGGACCTGATAATTTTAGTTTTATAATGTTTTCTAGTGGCTTTGATACTTATTCCCTGCCTTTTGGCTCTCATATCACAGCTCGATCACCTTTGCAACTCCAAGTTCCTGAAGGCTATGAACTTTAGAAATGTAAGATAGGAGTATTATGTGGTCATTTGACTCCAGGAGGTTGTGGGTTACATGCCAATCTTTACGGCGTCAGCATGGGAGCTGGCAGCTCTCCAGGGTTACTGTGGGTAACCATGTGATGTTCCTCAAAATAACCTGTGTCCTTACTGTCCTTACTGTCCGACTTACACCCGCTCCAGCATGCTGCCTGTAGGAGATCTTAAACCACCAAACCTCTCTGCAACACCTTTACTGAGCAAGTAAAGCAAGAGGCCACATCCCTCTGCCCTTAAACCAGCTTGTTTAAATACTCTTGTCTTGTTTTAGGGGAAGCAGAAATTCTTTCCTTATGCTTTGGGTTTGTTTCCAGACCTGAAGCAGCACACAATTATTCTTTGCACGTCGCGTGTTGAAGTATCTGGCAGACCCTACTGGGAAAAGGTTACTTTTGGGAAGGTGAATGACCGAGAGCCCCTAAATCAGAGCCAGCTCTGTATGCAAGACAGGCTCCTGCCAGCCTTCCTGGGCTCCTAGAATGCTTTGCTGCTGAGCAGTTAATAAGCTAGACCCTTGCAGCACCAGAAAGCAAGTCCTTACTGTATTTTAATTGAAATGGTGAAACGACCCAAGCCCTTTAAATTCTCTCCAGCACGGGAGTGTATCTGCAGCTTAGCCACAGAGGTGATGTCCATCTTAAGGACATCTTAAGTGTAACACAAGCAGCCTCGGTGAAGGAACAGCATTACTTACAAACGGAGAGGCAGCAGGACAGACTCCTTTCTCTAACAACTGCTCCTGGAGAAAACTGAGTTCCTGGGCCTTTCTGAGCACCCTAGATGCAGTGATGGATTTTGTACTTCTCCACGTATTGAATGAACTGGTGCCACATGTTTTTTGTCTCGTGTTCCTCTGAAGATTGAGGAGAACAGGTGGCATATTCACTGGCCAGAAGATGATATTAAAACTTTAGCTGGAGAAAGAGGGTTTGAGAGTAAGGTTTCCATATACCCTGTGGGCCAGCAGAGGTCATTTGGGTTTCACACAGGGAAAAAGGAGTCACAGAGGATGGCGAGTGTGCTGATGTCAGGCAGCTTCACGTCTAACATTGTTTTCTAACCACCAGGTCTGGCTTCCAATGTGGTTCCCATGTTCCTTGGAGAATTGTCCCCCAAAAATCTGAGAGGTGCTATTGGGGTAGTACCCCAGCTCTTCATCACTCTTGGGATCCTTGTAGCTCAGATCTTTGGTCTCAACAGAATCCTTGGGAATGCCGAAGGTAAAGCCCTGGCTCGGGACTTCATTGTGGTCCCTGTTGAGGAAAGATTTCTCATAGCTGTCAACTGGTTTCACTTGTTGCAGGCTGGCCCGTGCTGCTGGGGCTCACTGGGATCCCATCCCTAATTCAGCTCCTCACATTGCCCTTCTTCCCTGAGAGTCCCAGGTATCTGCTGATACAAAAGGGTAACGAAGAGCAAGCTCGACGAGGTACAGTATCATCATCAAATGAAAGGGGAGGTGGAACGGGATAGATCTGACTGTGGGACATGGCTGATAGTGACCAAGAGTGAAGAAAGCAAGTGTGAAATCCTTCTTTGACATGTTGCTGGTGGATGGATTTCCTGCAACGTTGCTTTTTTCTCCATGTATGTGAATCCCTGACTTCCCACCATGGAAGCACTGCTGTCCACAGCTTACATATCGTTCAGTCTTGAGTTGAAGCAGGAGAGCTCTCTGTAGGTTTCTGGAGTCCGTAACCCGCTTTCCTCTCCCAACTAGCTTTACAGAAGCTGAGAGGCTGTGATGATGTGGATTCTGAGATAGAAGAAATGCGCCAAGAAGACCAGTCAGAAAAGGAAGGAGGACATTTCTCTGTGCTCAGCCTATGTACCTTCAGACCCTTGCGATGGCAGCTCATCTCTATTGTGGTCATGATGATGGGCCAGCAGCTATCTGGGGTTAATGCGGTGAGTGGGAAAAGCCAAGGGGCTAAAGGGATGAGACTTTAGAGTGGGTTATGTAGGGCAGTGCTGAGACAGGAGCTACAATCTAGGACACGGGAGTTACCCCTTCATCAGGGACACTGGTTCTCCATCTTGTTGTGGTAGGTTGACCCAGGCCATTACCAAACCCATTACAGAGTCAAACAGTCCTGTCATGATAGTTTGGATGCTTTTAGAGTAAGGTGCTTGTGCCTAGATCCAAACACCGATGTCTCCAGAAATGAAAGAATTCAGTTCTTAGGCTTCTGTGCGTGAGTTCCAGGATGTAGAAGCAGCCAAAATGGGATTCCTGCATTCTGGCTTTGGCCACATATTAACAAGGCTGTGGTTTCGCTGCAGGTCTTCTACTACGCAAACAGTATCTTCCTGTCAGCAGGTGTGGAGGAGAACATTGTCCAATATGTGACCGTGTCGATCGGTGCCATCAATGTCGTCATGACATTGCTTGCTGTAAGTTTCTGTTGGGGCTCTTTTGACTTCTACCATGTCCAGTCTTCCCTTTCTGTCATCGTTTAAATTATTAGGTTGTTATTAACACAGACTGTGAGCTGCTTCGCACAACAGATGCCCTGTGGTGTCACTTGGTTGAAGGGAGCTCTGTTCAAAATTTTTTATCTCTGGTCTGCAGGCTGATAGGTGCTTTTTTTGCTGTCCAGTGTTACCTTGAAGGGATTCCACACAGTTCTCACTGGACCTGGGGACTGAAGGATGGCCTGCGTATTCTCTGCGTCATTGACACATCCAGCTTTTTGCATTTCCCAGGTGGCTTCATGCCCACAATCCATCAGTAGATGGTGGGAATCTCGCTGAATTCCTTAAAAACCAAACATTACCTTAATTTTTTCCTGGAATAAACACTACTGTTCCCAGCTGTCTGGTCTCCCACCCTCTTCTGTCTCTTTCAGGTTTTCATCGTGGAATCCCTAGGGAGGAGAATCCTTCTCCTTGCTGGCTTTGGATTGTGCTGTGTCTCCTGTGCGGTGTTAACTTTGGCCCTCACCCTCCAGGTGTGTCATTGAATGGCTCGGATGCTGCTACCTATGCATTTCTAGATCATACCCAGGCTATGATTTTTGTGGCTAACTATGGATACATCTGGCAACAGAGGGTGACACTGGCTCTAGAATGCCTTAAAATCTTACTACAAGCAGTGCCTTGAATTGTGTGGCTGATGTTTGAATAAGAAACACATCTAACCTGTGATTACATTCTTCACAGACCACTATCTCATGGATGTCTTACCTCAGCATCGTGTGCATCATTGTTTACATCATTGGTCACGCTATTGGAGCCAGTAAGTATGCACAGTTTAGTACGTTCTCCTCCACGAGCTGAGTTAAGCCAAGTGTTACAGAACTGTAGAATGATGGAACAGTTTGGGTTGGAAGCGACCTCAAAGCCCATCCAGTTCCAACCCCAATGCGATGGGCAGGGACACCTCCCACTGGATCTGGTTGCTCCAAGCCCCATCCAGCCATGCCAGGGATGGACTTAGCCACCAGTTCTCTGGGCAGCCAGGGCCTCACCATCCCCAAGGGAAAACATTTCTTCCTGAGATCTCATCTCAATCTCCCCTCTTTCAGCTTAAAACCATTCCCCCTCGTCCTGTCCTTGCACTCCCTGATTAAATTGGAAGCAACTCAAGCTGCACATCACTTTGCAGTAAGGAGATGTGCACCTAGATGTGGGTATTGGAAAGGCTTTTTCATCACCTGCATCTGTTGGGATGTATCTCTATTTTTCTTTTCTCAAGAGGCAATCTCTTGCTTAGTTGCAGCTCAGAGAGTGCTTTCTGCAGAGACAGTTTGTGTTTATCAACCTTATTTTGCAATTTGTGCTGTCTTCCAGGTCCAATTCCTTTCGTGATGATCACGGAGATGTTCCTGCAGTCATCCCGTCCTGCAGCGTTCATGGTGGGTGGGTCTGTGCACTGGCTAAGCAACTTCACCGTGGGGTTTGTGTTTGTCTACATGAAGGTAAGATGCAACTGCACAACAGGACAAGACCTCAGCTTAAAATTAGTATCTTCATCCCTGTGTTCTTACAGGGAATCTTTTTAATCCTGAGACCTGTAAATGCCCCAGTTGATTCCCATTACCTGTATGCAGGATTATATATTAAAGGCAAGAAAATTGGTGTTTAATTGGTGTCATATCGCTGTTGCACATACTTTAAAAAAAAGCAGTTACTTTATTTTTTTATTTTTTTAGCTGTATGTCTGATCCTGATTTTAGGAGCATGGAAAAGACTGCAAATTCCTCATCCTCCATTTTAACTTGTTCTATGCTTTTGACCTCTGGGTGAGCAATTAGAACTGATCCTCATTAATAGGGATCCATAAATTGCTAGAGCTGCTGATTTTAGCATGTGCAAAGGGAGCTGGTGAGTTGAGTGTGTTTTCTGTAACAGACCCTCATTTTCCAGTAAATCCATGGTGGTTCCCAACAAATCCATGCTGGTAGTATGAGAGGACAGAATCTAGAACCACCTCTACCTTCTAATTGTTCAACTTTGAATATGTGCACGTCACTGTGCCTGCTCTTTAGCAATTGCAGGTATCAGCTTGCTCAAACCATGCAAACTACACAACTGGAATATTACTCTGATCCTTCTCTGTCTCCTTTCATTGCCCTAGAATGGACTGGGGCCCTACTGCTTCCTCGTCTTCTGTGCCATCTGCCTCGCCACCATAGTTTACATCTTCTTCATTGTTCCTGAGACAAAGAACAAAACCTTTGTGGAAATCAACAGGATCATGGCCAAGAGAAACAAGGTGGAGATTCACGAAGACAAAGACCTTAAGGATTTCCACACTGTCCCAGGCAGTCAGGCAGTAAAGAAAGAAATCTCCAGCAGCAAGCTGTGACCTAGCCCAGCGTCTGGCACAGACATTTTTCAGGATCTGTTCAGCAGGAAAACAAATAGACCAATTCATCATTTTATACTGATCTTCATTCAGACCTTTTGCAAATTTCCCATTGTGGCAGTTTCCAAATAAGCCATGGTGTCTTGAGAGGGTTCTCATTGCGAGTAATTAGCAAGACTGTTCTACTTAATGGCATAGCCACTGCCAAGGCAAATTACCCACTCATGGTATTTGTCACAGGGAAAGGGCAACATCCTCAGCCAAATCAGTTCCTATCATCAAGTAACCCATGTCTCCCATGTCCTGACTGATGCAAGCCAGCCCTTGGGTGCTGGGTTTTGGTTAGTTGTGCGCAAGGAGCGCGCTATATATCTCTGAGGAACTGTCATTCATACATTTGAGGGTGCAGCATGAGTGATGCAGCCTTCGATGTTCGGAGAGGGTCAGCTGATCTGAGGTAGTTCCTTAGACAGGCTGAAAAGGGCATTTTTCCTGTCAAATCTTATCATTCCTTCATGTGTCTCAAAGGACCGCTAAGCTGGAAATGTTTATCTCTATAATATCACCCCCACGCTGCTCGCCCAACTCCCTTATTCAAATGAAACCTAGTGCTCAACCGTTGCTGATGAGTCCTTCCAAAGCCTTATTCTTGAGGTGAGGAGTCATCCATCTGGCTGATGCTTATTTATTTACATCCAGAGGTACTTCTAGTCTTTGAGCTGTTTAGCTCATTTCACTCCCTAGTGTTTATTTTTCAAGTGCCAAAGAGCCATGGCCCCTCTCTTAATCATTTCATAACCTCTATATATTTTTTTTCTGTATGTATAAGCCAGTTGGACCTCATTTGTCCCCCTTGGGTATGTGGTATTGAACTCAGAAAGAACCTCCCTGCTGCAGGAGGAGATAAATTCAGGTTGATTCCTGTGCAGTGGGCTACAGGTTGGAGCCTGTATTTACAAACAGGTCCAAATTTGCCTTTAGCTTCTCACATTGTGTTACTTAGGTTTAGTTTTTGAAATTACTCTTCTCCCAGGTACGTGAAACTCCTTGCAAAACTCTTCTAATGGTTTAGAGCTTGGTCCTACTGGTTTCTGGTTGTGTCCCTGGAGGTCACCATTCCACCTAGAGGCTAAATAGGTTTGAAAGCTCCGAGTCTAAAGGACTTAGGGATGATATTCAGAAGAAAGTAAAGTGCACAGTGATAAAATTAGATTATTTCTTAAAGTATTTATTAATTTAAGGGAGTTTGGGATTAATTATGGCATAATTTAACGTGGGAAAATTCAATATTGTTTGTTGTTATGCAGGGCTGCTGCCCTCTGTTTCAAAAAAAGCAGAATTGTTGAACAGCCTGGTGTGGATTTTGTTATTGATGGAGATAGCCCTTTGCATGATTTAATTTAACCTTAGAAGATAAGTTTTACACCTGCCCTCACACTTGTGATGTTTATATGTTGAAAAAGAAGCTGTTTCCATGCTCGGTCTGTCCGTTTCCAGAAGAGAAGCCTTGCCACTGATCAAAGCACAACGCTGGCACAGGACCACGCTCCGTCCTGCGAGGGCTTTACGTCCCCTTTCCTATGTGATACATCTGCAGGGGAAGGGGTGATGATCTGATGGTGAGAAATGGGAAGGAAGGATGCATACAGGGAAGATGGTGAGAAACAGACTGTGAAGAATGTGAAAGATTTTACTTGAGAAAGAGGCTCCTCTGACCAAAGAGAGGGGCTTTTTGGCATGTAGCAAGATGTATGTACAATGACCTAAATCTAACTGCTGGGAGGGGTGTGACAATACAAGGTGTTGGACTGTGCCAAGTTCAGCTCTGTTCTTTGCCTCTGTCCCATCGATGAAGGCTTTGGCCCTATGTACATGCTTTGAAAAATGACTCAAAGTGGTAGCAGAAGCATTGTGAGCCTATACAAAGCAGAGGGAGAAACAAGCAAATCACCTGCTTTCCTCAGTTTCCCCAGGAAGCAGTTTGGATTCTTTGGCTGCCTTAACAAAACAAAACAAAAAATTGGGGTCACTGACAGCTGGTGTCTGACTCCAGAACCACTCCCCCGAAGACAGTCATGGAGGTTTCTCCCCATGCTATGACATCTCCCCTCAGTTGCCCTGGTTTGCACATTGCAAGTGCCCGAACATCTGCAGGAGTGAGAACTTGGCTCCACAGGTTCACATGGGTCATCCAGCCTGCAAAACCATTGGAGAAGGTGCCAAGAAGAGTGTCTCTGTCTTTCCCAAGGACAAGTGTCCCTCCAGCCTGGCTCACATACCCCTTCTGGATACTCTTTTCTTTACCAGCTGCTCCATTGAGCCATAGATTTGCTGTTCCAGACTGGGAGGCCCATGCCATGCAGTAGTGCAGCCAATCTTGTGCCTTGTGGTTCAGGGGGAAGCTGACGAAATGGCCTCCTATCCACAATCCCACGTCTGTGCCCACGGTCATCACTAGCTCCTTCTCCCTCTCCTGTGTGGAGTAGGAAAGAACAGTCTGACTGCCTCCAGGCTGGGCTTTTGTCCAGAAGCATAAGGTGAAGGCTTGGAGAGACATGTCATGGAGGGGGTGGACTTTCACAAAACTCTCAATGTTTTCCACAGGGAAGTAGAAAGCTGGAAAAGTGCTGGATTTAATACCTGAAATAACCAGGAAGCCAGATTAGGGCTAGGTTTGTTGATGCTGTAGATGCAGGATTTCCATATAGGGGAAAATATTCTACCCACACGTATCAGTGCCAAACCTGTTATTGATTTAGGTCATCAAGGAAAACAGGGCATGAGCTCCTCATCCTTGGAAGGTAAGCTAGACTCAAGAACGGATGTGTGTTTCTTACCTCTGTGGCTTGCTCCGTTCAGCAACTCTGTCTTCATGTCTTGGAGCTGTATGTGGATTTGTTCCAGCCTGAGGCTGAAGTCCTCTGGATGGCATTGTTCTAGAGCAATCAGACAGCTGAATTTACAGAAGGCCAGGACCTGCACGTGGTAGATTTTCTGTTTTCTAGTTTGTAGAAGGTTTTGGGAAAACCTTTGTATTAAAATGCAGTACTTCCACATGGTGTCTGGCTCCTCAGCTGTGCCAGAGCTGTTTCTGCAGAGGTCAATGCCTCCCCCATAGGGATGCAGGCACACCTGAACCTGCTGTTCTTGTGTGGTGCCATGGGGCACAGTGGGACCCTGCTGCAGTCAAAGCAAGGGGCTGGCACACAACCTACAGCCACCACTGCACTGTTAGAAGCAAGATGTGTCGACAGGGGTCAAAGAGCCCTATGGGGCATCTCCACCTGCTGTGAAGGGACACTGCTACTCCTAGAAAAGGTGATCTCCACCTCCCCTTAGTGATTAGCAGCTTAACTCTTTCCACATAGGTTTTTTTGCTCCTCCTTGAGTCCTGCCTGCTGACTGCCTTTACCTTGGGTGAGTTTGGCTCTGAAGGAGGATTCCACCACCCGCCCGTTGAGGGGCTGAGCGTGCCGGTAGTCGTTGCGCAGCGTCCTGTTTTGCCAGTCCAGCAAGGTGTTCTCCAGGAGGTTAATCTGTGAGCAATGCAGGTTTATTATGGAGGGCAAGGGGAATGACATTTTAGCCTAGAAGTGCAACGTGATCCTGCAGCTCAGGATTAAACCTAGCAATTTGTTATAGAGGAACCCACAGGGTCTCTTGCTGAGCAAGGGAAAGGGACAGAACATGAGGACTCTTACCAGCTAATTCAAGATAAAGATATTTAGCCTGAAGGGAGTTTTTAACAGCTCCCTGATGGTATGCATGGATGGAGATTTTGCTGCTGTTCTGTAGTGTACTCCTTTCTCAGAAGTGCTTAACAGCCTCCCCCCTGCCAAAAAGAGTATTTTTCTTTCAAATGAGGACACACTGTGATCTTCCTCTACTGTAGTCTCCATTTATCTTGTTCTTCCCCTAGAAGAAAAAGTTTCCAATGCTGCTTTTTAATTCAGGAAGATGAACCCCTCTGCGAGACTCTGCAGTAAACTTATTTACTTGTGTTAATTTTTCCCTTGCTAAGGCCTTTGTCCTGACAAGGCAGAGAGAGCAAAGAGAAGGGGATCCTGCCATGTGATGGGATTCAACTGCTGGCACAAGTGGTGCTATCACCCAGTGCCTAACCCTTGCTGTGATGTAGCATCACTGTCATTACAACCACATGTAATTCCAGTTGCTTAGGAGGCCATCCCAAAAGTCATATGTGAGAGATGCCCTCTTAAATCCACTGTCAGGCTACTCCCAAAATCACAGGAGGGCAGAAAAGGAAATGTGTGGAAAGGTGAAATGTGAAGGAGAGAGAAGTTGCTTTGTCTGGTAAACAGCTCTCACTTACCTGTGTGTGCGACAGGACAATTGGAGAATGAAAAATGGTCCAGATCACACTCTCAGAGCAAGGGGGGGTTGTCAGTGAGCCCTGGTACCTGTAGAAATGTGACAGGTTTTCTGGCAGCATGGCTTGGACATCCAGAGAAAGGAGCTTTGTTGATTGACCTCAAAAAGAAACAGGCAATATCAACAATGGGGGACAAGGAGAAAAGCAGGAGTGCTGTTAGAGCTGGCACTGGCAAATCACTTCACCCAGAGCACTGGTGGTTTGGACCTTTGATAGAATTGGATGAAGATGGAGGGAAATGAATGGTCTTTTTTGTGGTTCTAGTTTGTCACCTGGGGATACCTGGGGTCCTGGAGGTGGTGGGCAACTGCACCTCAGTGCTCTGCCAGTAGTTGTTAGTTCTCCCAGGAAGCAGAGTGTCTGCTATCTGAGCATCAGGACTGCAGGATCATGGGAAGTTGTTATTTGATGATGCTGCAGTGTGTTTTGTAGCCCTCTTAGGCGTATGTGTTGCTGCCTTGAGCATCTTCCACACCACCCTGCTGCGTGGGCTGCTGTTTGTGTTGCCTGGGCAGTGATAGTGTGAAGTTGTGCATGGGTGAGGATGCTTGGCCATGCAGCTGCAAGTAAAGCAGCAGCAAAATGTCTAAGTGCATGCACACAGGTTTTGAGAATATTAAGAATGGAGAAAGGCATTCCCAGGTCTTACCTGCAAACCTGATTTTGGCCAGTTTGGAAATGAATTCACTGTAGTAGGTGTTCTCGAAGTGCCCATCCTAAACGCAGCATAGAAACATGAACAAAAGGTTAGTGACCTGTGTATCTTCTATACTACTCACCAGCATCAGGGACGAATTGATGAATTAGGAAACAAAGAGAACAAATACTATGGTGGATCTCTTGATAGGCTGGACAATTCTGGGCCCGATAAGGTCCATGTAGATCTTGGATAGAATAGTGAACTATCAGGATCTTGTAAATCCACACAAAATCAACTGTTCCTACTTGCAAAGGCTTGAGGTGCAGTAGGGAAAACCCAGCTGCCACACCTGATAATCGATCTGTACTTCTTATAGCGCAAACTTTTCTGGGGCTCCCAAATTGTATTGGCTGATATTGCGTGAACCCCAGATGACATAAGAGAATAGTTCTGCTGCCGAACAGTTTCTTCAACTGGTGGCAAACATCATCTCTAAGGATAGATGTGCAAACCTAGTACAGGCTGCACGTGTCTGGGCTGTGAATGTATAAACAGAGGTCACAGACTGGCCTGGCTCAGCAGGCTGGGCATCAAACCTACCACATACAGGAAGGCAAGCACAGCCAGTCCATTTGGTTTGTCTTTGGCTTCTTCAAAGCTTGAGTATTCAGCTGAGTTGTAATGGACAATGTGCAGCTGTCAGAGGAGAGACAGGGTCATTTGGCAAGAAGTGATAAATGGCTTCCTCACTGCTCTAAAGGAACCCAAACTGACTGAGGGGAGAGTCACCATCCCAGTCCCTGCTGCTTGTGCCTCACAGCACAGCCACACAGACCTTTATTTTAATAGGTTTGGGATGCGTGTGGAAGAACAACCCCATCCCTGAAGGATATTAGTGCTGTTTCAGTGGCTTTTCTTACTGTCTTCTGTGCGCTCAGCCACTGCATTGCACAAACCACCTGCACTTGCAGGAGCCCCAATTCTCCCACTTGTCTCTGAATTGCTTCCTGGGGGCTTTGCTGGCTGCAGCTTCCCATTCCCAGTTGCCAGATTTGCAACGCGCCCTCCCTCCAGCCTGCTCTGTTCCCAAGTACCTCTGCGAAGTATCTCATCCCGTCGATGGTGTGTTCAGAGCCGCTGGTCTCCAGGTCCAGGCCACCCCAGTGAAGATGCATCTGTACAGCTGTGTAGAGACCTGGGAGCCCTCTGGAGATGTGCATGGTGGGTGGCAAATCAATCTGAACTGAAAAAAAACAGGATTGGAGACAGCAAGGGGTGGAGGCAAGCCCATTTTTGTAGTTACACTGCCAAGTGCTTTCTGCCACCAACACAGTCTCTGAAATAAGATAGCAGAATCACGCGCAGAGCACTGACTCCAGTAGGTAAGGAAACCACTGAAGCTTAAAGCTTGGTGAGCTTAAAAATCTTTCCTGACCTCAGGCTCATGCACAACAAAGACCGCACTGGGCACAAAGATGACTGGGCAGTAGCTGTGGCAGATTTTTATGTCTCAGCAGCTCTTTCTTTCCTTAGGCAGTAATGAAAATACTCACACAGTACAGCTCATCTTGTAGAGCTCTACAAGGCTTTAACTACTCTATTTCCAAGGAAGAAAAGGGGGGATAGAAATCAACAAAGTGACAGGTTAGATGAATCCAGTCATCATAATTTTCAGCATTCTGGACTCTGCATCTTCTAGGAACAGGCATACAGAGTTTGAAAAGGCTGTGTTTAATGCTTGAAGGATTTGTAGAGACAAATCTCTGCTTCTCCTTGCCAAGGAGTAGTCACAAAGAGAACACAAAACATTTGTCTTCCTGCTAATGTACTGCCACAAATGCAAACTGTATATTATGTTAACTGTTATGCCAAACCTACGAGTGAAAAAGGGGAATTGCCTCATCCTACTGAAAAGCCAGAGCGTGTTATAAAAATAGCAACTATCCTTGCTAATGTTCTAGCTATGGCAGGGTGGAGATGAACATACAGGAGGCGCTCCTATATCCTGTGTGTGCTGGGAAAATACATACCCAAACCCATAAAATCTCCTTTTAACCCCAAATGCAATGTAATAAGTTCATGCTGCACTGCTGAGGTGAAACCTCCAGAGAATACACCATAGCATATTTATAGCTTAAAAGCAGAAATCCATCAGGTTCTGATAATTCTTCCACCCGCTGCCCCAGCAGGAAGGTATGTTCTTTCTCCCATTGGATGCAGCGCAGGACTAAAGCCGTTAGGATGCACAGAAACCTAAACTCCTCAGTGCAGGATGGTAACAAAATGGTATGGATAAAAGGGTTGGGATTTCAGGACAGGCTTACCATTCAAGATATCTGCATTTCAAAAGTGTAAGGCCTTTGCTGACCCGTTCCTTGCACTGCTGTCCTAGAAACAGTGCATGGGAGGCCCCTGGATGCTGCGTGTGCAGTGATCCATGCAGGTACCAAGCCGTGGCTCGGGGGCAAAATGGGGCTGAAGGAGACAGGCAGCACTTGCTTCCTTCTGCCTGAGAGCTTCTCTTTCTGCCTGACAGCAGGAGCTACTGCAGGACCAAACTCCTCAAGCCACATGCCCTGATTTCTGGCTCAGGCTGCTCCTTTCTCAGCGAGGACTTCTCGACCAGCTCCTCTTTTTAGGTAGGTAATGAGAAGGATCCCCCCCAGCCTTACCAGAGTGACCGTTGTTGGTCATGGTGAAATCTCCCTGCAAGGGTCCATCATAACCACTCAGCTCCAGCTGCAGTAACTGTGGGTTGTAGGTCACTTTTTTCCTCTGGATGTCAATTGGAGATTGGTGCTTGCCAGCACAGTCTGCAAAGTGCTTTCCCCAGTGCTCTTCATCCAGCTCTCCTTCTGCATGGAGGAGAAGCAAACCAGGTTATTAGGACATGATGAGAACTGCTTTTAGCTCAGGAATCAGAAAACTCTGCTCATTTGCCAGCAGGGCATGCCAATCCAGTTGTTATAACACCAGGAGCTGCAGCAATAAAAGGTTTTTCTGCCTTCCCTAGAGTGAAAATACACATTGTTCTGTCTGCAGGACAACTGCACTGCAAAATAAAAGATCTGCATTGCAGCAAGAGCTTATTGATCATGGGAAACCGAAAGAGTGTTTATATAGAAATGAGGATTTTAATGGGTCTCAACAGCCAAAGGTGTGGAATCAGGCTCTCAACCAAAGTGAGAGTGAATAGGGCCAGGGCAATAGGCTGGAAGTTAACCTAGAGAGAGAGAGCTAACAAAGGAAGAATAGGGCTGAAATGGTTTAACTAAATGGTTTAACTATCAGCAAATGTTTGAATGCTTCACAGCTCTTTGCCCTCTCCACAGTGCTATATTCAGGACTTTAAGGAGAAGTAGAAATGTTGGTTATGTCTCTGTCATGGCTGTGATTTGCAATCAGTACTGAACCTCTTCTTCACCCCAGAACTGCAATGTATTGATCCATGTGTCTGTCTGAGATGAACAGAGCTAGAATGAAGGAATTATCATCACGTGATTGTAGAAGTTGCTGACTTCAAATCCTGCAGAGATGGTTTGGAAGGAGAAGTTTTTAAAAGAAAGTAGAATCATAGAATAGTTTGGGTTGGAAGGGACCTTAAAGATCATCCAGTTCCAACCCCTGTGATGGGCTGGGACAACTCCCACTGGATCATGGGCTCCAAGTCCCATCCAGCCTGATCTTGAACATCTCCAGGGAGGGGGCAGCCACAGCTTCCCTGGGCAACCTGGGGCAGAAATTCCTCCTTATGTCTGGTCTAAATCTGCCCCTCTCCAATTTATAGCAACTGCCCCCAGTCCTATCACTCAATGCTACTTCATCATCTTACTAATTTTCAAATTACCATTATTACAGCCACACCTGGGGATTTGTTACTGTTTGCCAATTCTTCCTTTGTATTTCACTTAAGCAATGCCAGTTTGCAGGTACTGGTTTCCTGACATTGATTAAAGGTGGGAAGCTTAGGAGACGTAGACATCCTGGCCAAAAGAAAATCCAGAGAGAACTTCTGCAAACAGCTTAGCATCCTGATTGCAATATTGCATCTATTCAACAATATCTTTTGTTTCAGCTTGATTCTCAGCCCAATGAAGGTCATAAAAAGACTACCATTTACTTCAATGAGCTCTGTCCATAACCCAGCAAATGAAAATAAGGTAAAATTTCACAAAATATATAAATACATAAATAAACACCACTTAGTGATTTGTACTGCACAGGGTATGACAATAAAATAAAAAGCAGGCAGTATTTAAAGCTTTTCTCTCCAGGATCATCCAAAGGGCAGCTTTTATACTAGCACATTGTAAAGATTTTCCCCATTGTTCAGACCTCAATGCTTTGCCAACTCTGACAATGTGTTCTGACCACACAAAAGAGTAAAGAGGGGTGACATTAAAGAGAATCACTTTCAAGGCACACAGGCATCAATGGAGTGGAATAAATTAACTGCTGGGTGGACATATTTCAGTAACGGAAAGAGAGTCAAGCTGAGTGTTGCTTCTGCAGCACAAAAAGGATGGGAGCACCTTTACTAAGCTAAAAGTCAGCAGCAATCGGAAAACAGCCTCATTTTTCATTACCTTTGTATGTCCAGTGCACGAGGTGAGAGCAGCCCAGATGCACCAGGAGCAGGTGGAACAAGACAGCCACGATCCCCATGTCTCTTGCTGAATCTGCAGCGGGAACCAAGGTAGGGAGCGCATTTCTATAAGAATCCTCAGGAAGACTAAATACCAATTTACTCCAGGTCTGGCCTTCCCAGCACCCATCCTGCCCTTCTCACCCATACAAAGCAAGACCAGCAAACAATACCCCAGGGATTTTTTTTTATTTGGACAGTCAGCTTTAAACACTAAAGGCTTTACTGATGCTCTGAACCAAACTGTCCATGCAGATGGAACAGGCTTCCCCTGATGGCCAAAGCTGATGACCTCGGAGTCATGGTCTGACCCCAGCTCTGCTACACACGCTCTGCTCGCTTTTCCTGTCCATTCATTCCTGATGAGCACACAGAAAGTGCAAATATGTGTGAAACTGTGCCTTGTAAGCAAAGATACCTAACCCAGATCTCAAATCTCCCAGTTGCCCTGAGCTGGCCAATTGTTTCCTGGCTACGCAGAGGAAGGAGCCAAGGCAGAAGGCATTTAAGGGACCAGTTTTCAAAAGAGCTGAGTGTTCACAATCTTATTGGAAGTTAAAATTGTAGACACTTAGCTCCTTTGAAAATCAGCCTTCTGAGGCCAGATTTAAAAGCGCTCCACACCCGCAAGCCTAGTATTTCAAAGCATTTTGCTTTCAGCACCTTCCCTTATTCAATGAAAATCTAGTTTTGAATGTGAGAGATTTGCAGTCTTTGGAAAATTCAGAGCCCTGAAAAACTGCTTAGACTGTTCAAAGGTACAGGCGTGATAAAAGATGCTGAAACCTTGGTGGATTTTTAAAAGGCGTAACAGAATTAAAATAAAAATGAGCTAGTGTCAGATGTCTAGATGCTTTTGCGGACTTCAGCAGCTGCTCTGTACATATTCAGACATTTATTTCCTTAAAAATGTGTCCCAAATGATTGCCCAAGGCCCATTAAAAAAGTCATTTGGCAGCCCATGAACAGACCATGGATCTTCTGCCTGACTTTTTGTATCCCATCACTAGGCAAATGTCAGTCCCTTTGAAAAGCCTTTTCCTTTCCTCTCAAAATGACACAGTCGTGACAGCTCTTTCTGCCCAGCAGTGCCTCCCAGCCCATAAACCCACAGTTTAATAACAGAAAGGGAGCAGAAATCTCCCGATGAATGGAATTTTCCCCTGGTACGAAGAAGAGCTACAGCTTCCAACACATGCAGTACAACTTTGCTGTTGGTTTTAGGTGATGGGCAGCAATGTTAAACATTTGGCAAGAAAGCTCAGATCCGTGAAATCTCAGCACTTCTGTTTGCAATGTTCCTGCCACGTGCAATATCATTTGCAATTATTATTATCAGCAGTAAGGTACATAATAACAGCAATTCAGCAATAACAGCCATAGATGACTTATAGATTTCATCCAACCTCAGGTTTCTAGGAGCAGACTGTGCTGAAAAACAGAAGCAGGTTTTTTTTATGCGAACCTTTATTCTTCACCAGTGAATAGTTAACATTAAAAGGCCTTTCCTGGTTTGCTGTTTTCTGCAGTGCATAATTAATCTTTGGAAGCTGTTGTAATATTAAGTTGATTAACCAAATGTGTATTTTTCCCTCTCTCCCTTAAAGAAGTCATTTATTCTGACAGTTGCACTGAACTGTGTAAGGACTAAACTAATCAAACATGCCCCACAATGCACTTCATAATCCTTGTATATCCAGTTGGGTAAACAGGCTTTGAAATTAGCTGAGGGAGAAATTTTGGAGGTTTATACCTGTTTACACTCCAAGATTGCACGCAGCAGCACAGGAAGGCGTGAGCCAGAGTCAAGAACAGGACACTGCTGCACCAAAGCATCTCTCCTGTCACCCTGCCTGCGTGTGCGTGTCGGGAGTGTTTAAATGGGTGTTACTTGCAGACAAGCCATTTGTCCTGGCTGGGCTTTATCGATCAGCTAACCCAGTCTGCACAAAGAATTTGAAATAAAATCCCTTCAGGAATGTACTGGTGTCAAGAAACTGCACATGACAGTGAATTAATTTTAAATGGAGCCTTCGCAACATGCTAAAATTGTGACATTTCACTTGGCACCAGCAGGAGCTGTGGGTGCTCAAGCTAGCTTCCCCCAAATTAGTGGCTCTGGAAGAGACAGCAGTCTGGGGAGAGGATTTACTAAGAGCATTAAGTATTAATTTGTTTTGGAGTTATGATAGAACAATTTTAATTAAACTCCTTAACTGTATTTGAATATTAAGCTTCTAACTACAAGTTGAATAATATGGAAGGAGTCCTTCTCCTGTATGAAATATTGCACATGTCAATAGCCACTAATTGGTTCTTGGAGCCTTTTATAGTGTATATAGTATTAAACGTGGCTGGCTTGAAGCTTGTGTTTCTTAGTGATCTGTTCTGCTACCTCAATATAATTGCTAGGGAGAAGTCTGGATATAGTGCTTAGGAACTCCAGTTCTGTGCTTGAAGTAAACTGGTGTTTTACAGGTGGAGAAGACGGTAGGGCTAGCAGGAATAAGCTCTGCACCCAGATATAACCAGTGGGAAAATCTAATGTCAGATATCTCAACTATTAATATTCTTGGCGTGATTTCTTCACAAAGGCTACTTTCACACAGATGCAGTTGTACAGACCTCAGCCTCCTCCCTCCTGCCCCGACTACAGTAGGAAATAAGCCTTTAATCCCACATCATTGGCTTCCATGCACTTCACTTTTATCTCTACAGTTTTCCCTGACTCTTTGCCATCTTTTAAATCCTGCTTCTCCCAGGCTATTCCCTCTGTCCTCACTGGCCTTAAGCTCAGCTCACGTCTGACTTTCGGCTCCATTCTGAGTATTGGTAGCCACATTAAAACCTTGACATTGCATTGAAGTAGCTGGCTCAGTACCTCAGTGCTCCTTTGACCCAGAACTTGAAAGGGTTAACTCCTTCCCCTCTGAATCAGCAGGAATTTCATCAGAGGTTGCAGTAATAGCTGTCTGGCTCCCAAGCCCAGCAAAGGTTTGACCAGGAACAGGCTGTTTGATGCGAGATGGACGTTACCTTCAATCAGGCTATCTAGGATTTTGTGAGTGAGGCTAAAACCTCTTCAAACAAACCTAAAACCTCTTCAAAAAGAGTTCTCTCTGCTGAACTCACGCTGGATGAATAAAAGTATTCAGAGCCTACACATGTTTTACGAAAGACAAAAAGCAGCCAGTGCCAGTCAGCCCCAAACCCTTGGGTAAATCTGGTAATAGCTGTGTGGATTGAAACATGAGATCCTTTTATTCAACAATTCCTTTAATGGTTTAAGATCTTCCTTCCCAAACTGGCCCTCGCTGCTTTGAAATCTTGCCCATGTTGTGTTTTCTTCTTCTGCTTTTGCACTCTGGCTTTCAACAGCCTGCAGAGATCACAAAGGTCAGAGGTAGAAATGTGCTAGAATTCATTTCTCCAGTTCACACAATCCCTTTAGGCCTCCTTCCCCTTATATAATATCTTGATGCGCTTGGCTAAATTCACCTTCTGCTGACATAAATTCAGGGACATTTGTTGATTTTACTGAAGCTTTGTGATAGAAACAGGCTTTGAGGCAGTCAGAGACAGACACCGGAGGTTTACACCAGTGTTACTAAAAGCAGGATTTGCCCATTCTAAAGCAGAAAGGTTTCCTCTGCGAATTCCATTTTACGGTCCAGCAGATCTCAGCATTAGCTGCCTGCAGTTCGTTGTCAACCTAAATTTTCTTTCGCTCAGTTTCAGCCAATTACTCTTAGCTATAGCTATAGCCCGTGGATTGTCTCAAAATACTTTTCCTCTCTTTTATGTTCACATCACTTCTGGGGTGGTTCTCACCTCACCACATCACAAATACGAGCAGCCTTTCACTTGCCATTTCCCCCGGGTGGCAAAAAGGACAATGGGATGCTATAAAAAGAGGAGAACATGGTCAAATAATCCTTTTTCATTTTCATTTCCAGGAAATGTAATTACAGTTCTTGTAATGTCTATATAGGCCTGCTCTACAGGCTGCTGGAAGTGACTTCATGTTCTGGATCTCTAGGTGACCCTTTGGAAAAAAAAACCAATATGTGAAGGGAGGACTAGGAGGTCAATCTTCCCTCTGCGTTTAGTGCGAGGTGTGCAGGAAAGTGTCTCAAACATGAGGATTGAAGGAGTATTGTCAAGAGCCAGCCTGGGAGAAATTTTTCCATCATACCAGGGCTCTGTGCTGTGGTCGGTGGGGTAAAGAAGGAACAAATCAGTGACAAGACAGCTTGGCAGCATGTACAAATGCCTCTCCACCTTCTCAGACACTGTGTTATTAATATTTTATGCATATCTGCACCTCCTTCCATAAAAATATTCATTTTGTTCCTGATCTCCCGGTGTAATAACATGGAGAGGAAGCACAGTTGCTGCTCAGTCTCTCTGAAAATCAGTATTAACAGCACATAAACACAGCAGAAGGCCCCACACCCCTTAACAAAAAAACACTCTTCACAGAAAAAAGAACTGCTCTGGAAATGTGGCTTTTGCCCATTGCTGGGTAAGCACTTTTCCTTTCTTATTTCAGCTGCATTGTGTGTTGAGCAGCTGTGACATCCAGTGGCCAAACACAATACAGTTGGGTTTGGTACAGAACCCTTCATACATGGTAACAATAACAGAGCCCTTCCACTGCACTTCTCATCTTCAAAGAGCTGAATAAACAGGAATTCGTTAACCCCCACACAGCTCAGTGGGGCAGATGAATGTGATGACCCTAACAGCACACATGAGAAGGGGAAACCACCCTCCAAGCTCCACAAGCATGGCAATCTGCTCTCCAGGGAGGTGAAGAGCTTGCCCTGGGGCTAGAGTGCAGGACCTTCACCCACCTCTGCAGAAAGAAGCTGTAGAGAGACCAAGGACCAGAAAAGTGCAGCTCATTCAGCATCTGATAAAGAGGCCACACCTGAGGAAAGGGTGGTGCTCTTTTTTTTTTTTTTTGGATTAAGAATACAGTGGTAGAATCAAAGAAATGTGACTGTAATGAGATCCCAGCAGTTAATTGGGATTCTTATTATGATAGGTAAATTGGAAGATTCAGAAAACAAAAAAACAAATCAGTGAAAATGAGGAGCTGGGTCTCGCCTGTGGAGCATCCCAAACTGATGCTAGGAAACATCTTTTCCACAAAGGAAAAAAAAAATGGACCAAGAGATGGGTTTCCACAGGCCCATGTCCATGGGGAGGAATAGTGGGTATCAAGTCTTTGACAGAGGTTTAATTTAGAGCATCTGCTGCATTCCAGGCTTTGCACAATTCTTTGGCTGTACTTGAGCTGTGTGCTGAGGGAGCTGAGCTGCTGAGAGCCTGTAAGTCAGTTTTCAGTGAGTGTTATAGGTTCAGTTTCTCCATAACCTAAAGAGTGCAAGATCCAGGAAGTCATGTCAAAGTTCTATGCCTAGTTACGAATTTGCCACTTTAAGATTCCTTTCTAGCCCATGCAGAGAGACATCCTTGATACGGATGCTGTGTTTTATAAGGGTATCTTTGAGCTCAATCCAGATGTGCCTGTTTCCTTTTGATTATAAAAGCAGACTTGCATAACTCAGAAATCCAAAGTAGGGACAGATGCATCCAGTTTCAGAGATCAGGAAATCAGTCCCCACTTTCCCCAAGTCATCTGTGCCCCAGCGCTTGCTCAGACCTGCAGTGGTTCTTTTGCTGTGGGCAACGTCCATGCAGGGACGCTCAGTAAGATCAGAAGCGACCACAGCTCCTCCTTTCCCCATAGTTCATCACTACTGCCTGTGCAAGAGGGAGGAAGGCAGAAGGAGCTAAAAATTATTCCCATGAGAACAAGATTGATATTTAAGGCAGGAAGGCAACATGAAGGAAATTTAAATCCTACTGTCTGTGCTGTACCTGTTCTGTGGCAAGAGAATCCTGCTTGATAACCCTTGTGCTTTACATAAGTTTTCTGCACTCATTAAGAAAACAAATGAGTTGTGATTGGTTTGCTCACACTCTTTTTTTTCAAGTTTCCACTCTAAAAAAAACCTACATGCCAAATAATATATAAGTTCTTAACGGCTAATCGATTTCTAGCTTATTTTTGCTTTTATAGCAGAATATATTTCAAAGTGAGAGAGAAAGACCTGCTCAGCAAGGAGTCTTGAACACCTTGTAAGAGGCAGTGCAAGACTCGCACACTGGCCTCTGTAGAGGGGATTACTTAATGATTTTGTCATGATTTGAATGAGTAGCTACAGCTTTTGGAAGCATAATTCCTGGCAACTAATATCCAGCTGATTTAAAAGCTTTCAGTCTCACCTCAGATCACCATATCAGATCATTAGCTGCTGGGAAATGTACTCTTTGGTATTTGCCCCTTGATTTGTGCATTGGTAAGCTTCCAAATAACCCTCCACCATCACCTGCAAGTGGATGTAGTAGTTTTAGATGTTCATTTAGATGTTAAAATTTGCCTAGTACACTGGTGTCTAACACAGCCCTCATATATTCAGGTGGGCTGAGGATAGACCCATGCTACATATTAATTGTTACACACAAAACCCATGTCCATAGTATCAGTCCTCAAAAAATGGCCAGTTAGACTGATGTTAACCTGCATCTTCAGCATTCACCAAACCCTATTCAGTACTGAATAAACTCTGAGCTCCCATTTAACAGGAAATCAGACATAAAAATCTCTGGCCAAGGTCTGTAAGCTCCCTGCCCTCTCCCTCCTGGCTTACAAACTGGGGGCAGTAATTTCCATAGAAAATTCAATCCCAAGCCCACTGATTCCAGCTGGAGTTGGAGAAAATCAGAAATCAGACTGTCGGGTGAGACCGCAGGCTGAGATCCCGGCAGCCACGCAGGGTCTGTCCCTCTGATAGTAGATCCTCACTAACAAATCTTTGTTTAATTTTTGTGCTGTAATTGCAAGTTTTCTACATAAGGACCTGAAAAGGTCTAATTCAGAATAGGTTCTACCCTTACAAACCCCAGTCACTGAACTGAAGTTACTTTTAGTAACTTTTAGTAATAGTTACTGGCTATTAAATGAGGAACGGATGGCTTTTAAATTCTTTTCAGGACACTAACCAGTTCATCTCTAAAACCCTGGGAGAAGACAGGAGAATTAAGAGAAGTAGTGGAAGTTATAAGCATTAAGACTTACATCAGGTCTGTCATCTCATGTCCTTTCATTATTCGTGTGCTTTAAACCTGTGGTGTTTAATCACAGAGTTAAGCTCTAAGACAAAGGCATGACAGAAAAGGGGAATAAGAATCAAGAGAGGAGGATGTAAAGTCAGAGGAGGTTTTGAATACCTGGAAGAAAACATCTAAAATAGTATTTCAATAATTTTAACAGATATTCAGAAACAGTGTTAGTTAGACATTACCTTTTCAATGGAAGTTCCTTGAAAATACCACGATCTGCTGTGAATGAAGAGAAGAAATCCGAGCGACGGTGTGCTGGCTTTTGCATCTGATCGCCTTCCTCCAGAGATCTCACCTGGACTGTGGTGACGTAGGAAGACAGTCAGAAAGCCTTATTCAAAAGGCCACTTGGGTGCAAGACTGCTTTTCAAAAAGAAAACTAGCAAAACATAACAGGCTGGCACTTGCAGAACTGTCAGATGGAGTTGATGAGGGTGGTGCATGCACGGCGACCCAGACATGTTCTTCAGGTGTTTTGTGAGGCACTGGGGAGAAAGAGAAGTCCCTGAAGTATTCAGGAAGCGCGTTCAAGGTGCTACGAAAGCTCACGCCCTGGAATGCACCCTACACTGCATAATGGTTCTTAAGTATATTAATGCACTGGCAAACAAGTCCTAATCTGTGGTGGTTCTGCTCCCTGCCTTGGCACCCTCAGCCACCTGAACCAGCGATTTCACACTCTGCAAAGCTCTGAACTCTCCTATCCAACCGCTTTAAACAGGGAAGGAAAAGGCTCGTCTTATCAGCTTCAGTGCTCATGAGCATGTTGCAAGCTATCAAAAAACTCACATATACTACACTTACAATTTTACTATGCAAGGAACAACTAGGCCTTGCAATGGAAGGGAATTGTTTTCCATTTCTGAGTGGTGGATGCCCGTAAGGCAGATCTGTGTTGGTGTTTCTTCTCCATCTGCTCCTTAAGCGTGTTGGTGTACTTGTGTGGGTGTCAAACTGGGTTTCTAGCTACAATGGCTTTATGTTTCCTGAAACTTTCTGTTCCCAGCATCTCACCTTCAAACCCCCACTATGCATCCCCTCCCAGACTATGACAGAAATACATTGTGTGCATTGAGTATTTGTTTAACTGCTGACAAGCTGGGATTCCCACAGAAACTCATGCTAGCTGGATATCCCATGGTCTTAGCGATGCTCTACTTTTTCCTTAAAAAAAAGAGAAGAAGAAAAATCACACAGGATACATGACTAAGCAATGGCATTTTTAACATCAGCTCTGGCTTTTATTTTAATATGCATGGTGCTGTGTGATTTTAAACCTGCTGATCCAGGAAATATTATACCAACACCTGAACAGTGCCAGACTTCTGCTCATAGATGCTGCCACTGAGCTAATTACGACCTTTCATAATAAATCTTCTCCTCCCAAAGAGCACCGTACCGTAGTTCTTCATCAGCCTTTTGCTCAACTACTACAATGCTGAATTTTCATCAGCCTTATGCATTCTTGTGCTCCGTCTTTTCTAATGCATTGTAAGACTTTGCACCTCCATGGGGTTTTCCATGCATAGCAATCAGAAGACTTTTGCAAAGTGCAGAGATGGTGGAGCATCTCTGAACCAGCAGTTATCCCACATAAAAATCCAATTTTATGATTTCCAGCATGTGCTGTTTTTGAAGGGAATGCTCGCCTCTCACACCTTTGCACCAGGAAGGGTAAGGCTCCAGGATAAGTCAGGAACTACTGCCAAAGACACTGCTATAAAGGGTAAAACATACAGATTTGGGGAGTTTGGCACTGCATAAAATCATTTATCTATAAAGTGACAGTTTAAGCCCAAGGGCTTTTCCTGGCCAACATTGCTTTATCTCAGCTGTGCACAACCCAGAAGCATTTCAACCTCGCTTATGTCTGTGCAGCCTGCATGAATCGGCACCCCCAGCAAGGCAGAAAAAGCACGAAACCCAGCACGCAGTGTCATTCTGGGCATGTGGCCCATATCACAGTCACTAAACAGCTTGGGTTTCAACCTGTGCCTCCTTACCAAGAGCCTTGGAGTCACGCAGGGGCCCTTGTGGAGTATTGCGGCCGCATAGCGTGCTTAGAGGCAGTCAGTTAGACAGATTTCCTTTGCTTTTTATTGGACTTAAAGCTTGTCCCGAGGGGATGTTCTCAGGAAGGAAAGAAAAATGCGCCCAGAAGAAATGATCAGTCATAGGCTGGAAGGGCGAGGCAGTTTCTGGAGCAAGCACAAACGTAATTGAACTTTGCAAGCAACAAAATGGCTTGGTATGGTGCAGTCAGGATGAAGTGGGCACTGCTGGACCTCTGGAGCCTCCAGACCCCAACTCCAGGCTTGGGGAACATCACAGGTTTGATGTTAGGTGCTTGAAATACTGCAGAGCCAGGCCTCAATTCATCTCAACACAGGCTGTGTAGTGTTATGTGAAATGGAAGGAAGCAAACCTAGGAGAACCGAGAATCCGCATGGGATTACACGCATGGGTCTGGGCTCTGAAGTGTCCCAGCAAGATAAATCCCTGGTCTGTGCTCTCACAGCGAGGGATGCTGCTCTGCCTTGAACAGAAGCAATCCCAGAGTGCAGGCTGAGGGCACAGGAAGGTGAGAACACACAAGACTATGCCTTTCCCAAGCCAGCCTTGTTCAAATAGTTTGACCTTGCAAGGGGCTTCCCCTCATTGCAGACTCGCTTCCGCAGTCTGATGTGTGACTGTCCCTCAGTTAAAATATCCTGGGAGAAAAACAGGTTTAGGGGAAGCGTGGGCACATAATAAACTCACAAAGACCTCGTGTTACAGCTGAAACTTCTCTAGCGTAATTGGTGTATTCCTGGGAGACTGGAGGAACGGTGGCAACCTCAGCTGAGGGCAAGGAGGCATGTCTCATGGTCCAGTGCTCCAGCACAGAGGAGGGGATGGAGTGAAGCCTCACCAAGCCGGTCACAGGGAGCAGCAACTGAGCAGAATTGACTAGATAAGCCAAGGAAGGAACAGGATCCCTCCACAGTGCCGCAGCTGGGAACAATTCACGTGAGCGGTCATGCTCTTATTAAACATCCTGACACCACTGAGTCCATCGAAAGGTGAGTGTTACTTTCCAGTGATGGAAGCTTTGCCAATCACAGAGCACCCAGTTTATTCAGCCGTGCGTGGTTCATACTCCACCGTAACTCAGCAGGCTAAATCATTATCAACGAATCGCTTGATGACTTTTTTTTCCAACATCCACACAGGGACTGGAGCACAAGTCACTCCATTTTGGCAAAGCGTTTAATCCTGTAGCCTGCTGCTGAGCTCTGTTTCGCTCTGTTGTTGTTGAGAGCGGGGAGGCCCTGGCCCAGGTTGCCCAGAGAAGTTGTGGCTGCCCCGTCCTTGGAGGGGTTCAAGGCCAGGTTGGATGGAGTTGGAGCCCCTGATCCAGTGGGAGGTGTCCCTGTCTATAGCAGGGGGTGGGACGGGATGGGCTTTAAGGTCCCTTCCAACCCAAACTATTCTATGATTCATAATAACTTAAAATCAGACCTCGGAAAGTAATAAACATACATAATATTCCTGGGAAAATTTATACATATGCACGTAAGTGGGAAATATATCCTGTAACCGGCTTTTGTTTCGTTTCACGTGAGTTGGAGCTCACTCCCTGTGTTGCCCAGGCCTGATAAAGGATGCTCGCTTTGTAAAAAGCCACAAAACGAGACTTCAAGAGAGTTTATTTGCCGTCATTTTTGGTATAACCAGCACGCAGCGATGGATTCCTGCAGCGCCGGTGGAGCCTTTGCAAACCCGAGGCTTTTATCTCGCAGTTTTAGGGCCCGCCAGCACACTCAATGCCCACGAGCACGCGTGGGGGCACGCCCAGGCACAAAGGAGCCGTGGGGTTTGCGGCAGAGAAGCCCCACGGCTGCAGAATTCACCGCCACCCCCCCGCCTCCTCCTCCTCCTCCTCCTCCTCCACGGGTGAAGGATTCGCTGTCTCCGCCCCCCCCCCCCCCAACGCGTGGGCGGGAAATTCTCCCCCGGCCGCCGCGGCACGTAGCGCACGCACACGGTCCCGCCTCTGGCGCGAGGCGTGGGCAGCCAATGGGAGGGCGGGGGCCGCCCGGACAGCCAATAGGAGAGCGGCGACGGGGCTCAGCCGGCCAATGGGAAGCGGGGGGCGGGAGGCTCATTTGCATAGGGTGGGCTATAGCCGGGCGCCCGCGCGGCGTGTTCGTCCCAGTCGGCGGTGAGGCGAGCGCGGAGCGGAGCGAGCGGCAGGGCCGGGTGAGTGCGGCGGGGCCGCTCCGGGCCTCAGCGCTCCGCTGCCCCTTCCCCTGCGAGATGGGGCCGGGCCTGCTGCGGAGGGTGAGGGTGGGGGCTAGGCAAGGCCGTGAGGGGTTGAGGAGGTCAGGCGGTAATGGGGGGCCAGGCCAGACCGTGAGGGGTGTAGGCCGTGATGGGGGCCAGGCCACGAGGGCCGAGGGGTCCAGGCTGTGATGGAGACAAGGCCAGGCCACGAGGGCCGAGGGGTCCAGGCTGTGATGGAGACAAGGCCAGGCCATGAGGGCCGAGGGTTCCAGGCTGTGATGGAGGCAAGGCCAGGCCGTGAGGGGTTTAGGCCATGGTGTGAGCCAGGCCAGGCCACGAGGGGCTGGAGGATCAGGCCAGACCATGAGGGGTTGGGGTGTGTTGTGCTAGGCCAGACCAAGCCATGAGGAGTGGGGATAGGCCATGAGGAGTGGGGACAGGCCATGAGGTGTGATGGGGGTTAGGCCGTTATGGGGGGCCGGACCAGGCCATGAGGAGCTGGGGGGGTCTAGGGCATGAAAGGGGAGGAGGCTAGGCTGGAGCAAGCCACGAGGGGAGGGGGCAGGCCTTGAGGGCATGCTGGGACAACGACCGGGCTAGGACACCGGGAAGAGGACTGGGAGAAAAGGACCAGGCCATGAGGAATGAGGCCCCAGGCCAGACCAGGGGTTGGGGGCGGGGGGAACCCTCTGGAGAGTTTGGTGGGTCAAGGTTTCCCTCGGATCCAGTGTTTAACCCCTCTCTCTTAATCATTAACAGTTGCTCTGGCGTTGCATGTCGTGATTTGGACCTTCCCCTCTTTAGCAGCAGTGGATGTCCTTCAGCTTTGCATCTCAAATATTTAATTTGATGTCAGCACTCGGGTCTGTGTGCCTTAGGTCTCCTGGTGGGGCTAATAAAGTACAAGCTGTCTCCAGGCAGTGGTTTTTGGGGGGTAGCACCCGACAGCTTGGTGTGCATCTCTGGATGTTAAGATGGGGGGTGGGATTGAAATTTGCTTTTAACCACTGTGCCTCGTGCTGCTGGAGAGGATTTTGGTCTTTCTCCTGTTCCGTTACTCACCTGCTGAGTCACAGGGTAGGGCTGTGACTTTCTGAGCCTGGCAGGAAGTACTGAAGCTTGTCATCCAAACCCACAGATTGAGGCAATGCCATTTCAGGCTTCCATCTTAGTGAACAACGAGAAGAGAAAGTAGTTCAACATGTCTGCCGCTTCTTCCCCGCTAGGCTTTTTTAAAACAGGTTGCATCATGTTGTGGACCACAGAGGTGAATTAATATCACATGGAATGTGAAAGAACAGCATTGGAATGTGCTGTTGTTGGCCTGCATTTGCCCAGTTTTTAGGAATGCTGTAGCAGTAGGTTTCCTCTGTTAGGATCTGATGCAGTAAGCTTAAAGGTCAGAGTGGTGATGCCGTTAGAGCTGCAAAAGGTCAGAGTGCTGATGGTGTGAGAGTTGCAGTCTGGTAGGACCTATCAATGTCACATCAGACTTCCACCAATAGCTGCATGGAAGTTCTGTAATAAGATGCGAAGTAGGATAGTTTTGAAGGTCAGACTTTCTGGTAGCTGCTTAATGTCCATTCGGATGCTTGCAGTGCTCAGTCTTCCCCCTGTCTTGACTCAAGAGGAGCATGGTGCAAAACAGCTCACAAATAGAACCTTTGGTGGTAAAGTTGGCTGTAAACAAAATCTCTGGAAATAACTTTAAGTAGGAGTACTCCAATTTGGTGATAGCATGCATTTGCTGTGCAGAGCACAGGATCAGCTAAGGAGTAAGTGCTGATATCCTGGGCTTCAGTTGATAGCAAAGCAAGTGCCTGGAGCTGGCAGCTGTGCACTGGGCTGTGATTTATCCTTGAGGCAGGTAATAACATCTGCTCCTGGGAAGGCCAGGAAAGCTAGTGTGTGTGACTTCCTTTCTAAAGGGAGGTGTTGCCCTTGACAGCAGATTATAGTGTTTTTGTGGGGAATTAATTAAAGGCAATATGTGTATTAAATAATCATCTCATGTTTGTGGATTTTTTTTTTTTTGCTAGCTCCATCACTGAGGACGAAGGTCTGGAGCAGGCAGTGCTACTGATGAGCACTCCTGTGTTCAGTTAGCATTTCTGCAGCTTGATTTGTGCACGGGCTGGCTCTCACTTTCTAGATGAGTTGACTGACTTGGAGGTGGAACATGTAGTGCTCAGCTTGTGATGAGCAAAACAGTGTTGGGCTTTTATCCAAGAAGTGCAAAACCTGTTACTTGAAGACAGAAGTGAGGGGGTTTTCAAAATAAGTTTAAAAAAAAAATAATTGCGTGAGAAATTTCTGGAATGGTGTGGTACAGTAAAATGTCTCCCCCAAAAGCAAAGGGAGGGACTGCTGGAGAGGTCAGTTTTCAAGGACACTTGAATAATGTCAACCCTGGCAGGCAGAAGCTCTTGCAGTGTGTATTCCTGAAGTGCCACCTTCTTTGTTGAGGAGAACAAATAGTTCTTGCATTGCAAGGAGACCTCCTGTGAGCTGGCTGTGCCTTCTAAAGCACCTGATGTACTATCCCAAAGCTATGGTTCTGAAAATAAGGCAGTGCAGGTGCCAGCCAAACAAGCTCTGAAAGCCCTTTTTAGATAAATGGGGATTTCTTTCTGTTATCCTTTGCTTAGTGCATGTGTAGAGAGAAGTGTTAGAGTGGATGGGCCTGGTAACCAGAGACTTGCAGGGATTTCTTTCTAGCTTATGTATTTACTGATAAGCACTGGCAGCAGGAAGGCCAGCTTGAACCTGAGTTGTCTTGCTTTCTAGGTTAGTCATCATCTGGCAGTGTGTGGGCCTTAATGTAGAGCGGGTAGTACCTATAATCTTTGAGCTGTTACATGATATGCCGCTTAGAGGCGTGACAACTGGAAGGGGACCTTTAAAGCTGGAGGGGGCAAACTAAATGTCTGCCCCTATTTTTAGCATGTAGACAGAAAAATTTGCTGTGGAGGAATAAGGAGCATATGAAGTTAACCCCACACACGCACTCTCTGTACAGGCAGCAGTATTTGTAAGGTCCTGTTTTCTTAACTCTGCAGTAACTGTGGAGATTGTCCAGAGAAGAGCAATGAAGCTGGTGAAGGGGCTGGAGAACAGGCCTTATGAGGAACGGCTGAGAGAGCTGGGGGTGTTTAGCCTGGAGAAGAGGAGGCTGAGGGGAGACCTCATTGCTCTCTATAACTACCCAAAAAGAGGTTGTGGAGAGGAGGGAGCTGGGCTCTTCTCCCAAGGGACAGGGGACAGGACAAGAGGGAATGGCCTCAAGCTCTGCTGGGAAGGTTTAGGCTGGACACTAGGAAAACATTTTTCACAGAAAGGGTCACTGGGCACTGTTATAAGCTGCCCAGGGAGGTGGTTGATTCACCTTCCCTGGAGGTGTTTAAGGCACGGGTGGACGGGATGCTAAGGGGCATGGGTTAGTGTTTGATAGGAATGGTTGGACTCAATGATCTGGTGGGTCTCTTCCAACCTGATTATTCTATGATTTCTGTAAACAGGGTTACCACCCATGCTGGCTTGCCAAAAAGCAAGCTTCCAGACAGTTCTGCTTCTGAGGCTGAGCTTTCTTCTCTGGAGATCAACTGGGTTTGGTGCCAGTTGATGACTTATAGGCATTTTTATGACTTGATTAGTAAAATGTAGCTGAGCTCGCATAAGGTGTTGCTTACCACAGTTTTCTTCAGGAGAAGTATACAGATACATGAGAAGGGAGGAAAAAGGAAGTATTCAGAAGGTGGTGGTGATTTTTTTTTCCTTTTAAGATGAAAAGCTATTCCTGTAAATACTCAAGATGGGGTGTAACTATTAATGCAAGCTATTAATTAGAGCGACTGTGACTGTTTCTATTTCAAGATAGGTTACATTTGGCTCTGAGCAACTGCTGTGCATACCGAGAACTGTTGTGCTTTAGTCTCTTATCAAAAAGAATTCTAACTAGTAGCAGAGATATCCTGTATTGAGATTGCTTGACTGCTCTGATGGGGTGACATTCCCTGAGATATCTCTGTAAACAAGGCTTCTGGTCTTAAACTGTTTTTCCCTCCCAGATTGAGATTTCTGTCCTCTCAGCATACAACTTGTAACTCTTGCCAAATATAAGAAGTTTTCTCAGTTGAAATAGTGTGATGTTCTTGAACTGTTGTCATGACTGCAGGTGTTTGTGCAAGATATTCAAGCTGATGCTAGCAGCAGCAGTTGCTGCATTTGGAGAGTAGCATAAGGCTGGCAAGGTCCCTGGGGAGGGGATGAGGGATGTCTGTGCCTCTGGCATGCTTGGGTGGTGGGTGATAGCAGCTGTGCCTGTGGCCAGTTGAAGCCTAGAGAAGCTGTGGATAACCCATCACTGGGAGTGTTCAAAGTCAACTTGAGCAGGGCTTTGAGCAACCTGGTCAAGTGGATGATGTCCTTGCCTGTGGCATGAAGGTTGACTTGGATGATCTTTAAAGATGCTTTCCAACCCAGACTATTCTATGATTAATGCTAAACTCTTCTATGCAGGTATTAAAAATGTCCATTCTCAAGATCCATGCCCGTGAAATCTTTGACTCTCGTGGGAATCCCACTGTTGAGGTAGACCTCTATACCAACAAAGGTGAGTCCTTAGCTCTAGATGTTATTCCTTTCTTCTATCTGATAGAATTGAAGAGGTAGTCAAAAGTGTGCTAACTGTCCTGTTCCAGCAGTGGAATTTTGCTTACTCTTTTCTCCATACATGCTATATGTTGCTGAGCTTGCTATGAGGTTTGTAGGAAAATCCTCTACCTCATTCTGCTGGAATGATTTTGCTGAGATCAGGATGTTGGCCTGGACAGTGAAGGAATTTTTTTGCAGGGTGTCACTTCTTGCAGTATAAAATGGTGCAAGTGTTAATCCAAACCTGCCTTTCTCCTCTTGCCACAAGCATAGACTGGGATAGCACTTGGAAACTCTTGAGTTAATGGGGCCTTTTTGCCTGTCCTTAAGCAGCTGCTACTAGTCTCGGTTTTCAGTGTTCCCCAAACTCTGTCTAGCAGTCACTTTGTTTAATGAAACAATCTTCTGCTGCAGAGATAAATCTAGAGTAAAGGGTTTCTTCTCTTTTCAAATGCTCCAGGCATGACTCAACTTGTCTAATTGGGTTTTCACATCAAGTCTTATATTTTTAATTATTGTAGAACTTTCCCCTGGTTTGTTACTTGTTCATCCCACATCTGATAGGATCTGACAAAGGCATTGTGCAAACACATACCAGTGTGGTTTGGTGGAACGGGCAAACACAATAGCTGTAATACACTAACTACATAGCTGATCTTTCTGCTTCAGAAGGTTAATGCAGCCATTTAATGAGATGGCCCCTTCTAAGCTCTTTGTAGTGAGATAAGGGAAAGGCTGGAGACTGAACCTGGCATTTTGAACCACAGGCAGGACAGTCCAGTGTACTGATTTGCTCCAAGTTCAGCATCCTTGACTGGAAGAACAGGCTGTCTGCGTGGCTGTGCTGTTGCCTGAGGAGCTCAGAACTCATATTAACAAAATAGGCCCCCTAAATGACCCTTTTATGCTCTGTCTTAGACTTTTAAGAGCTATCCTGCCAGTCTGAGATCAAAAGTAGATTCGGGGAATAGAGCAACCTTTTTGGAAGGGCAGTGGATGACTTTCCTGACTTAGACTTACAATGCATAGTGGAAGAGGATAAATGAGTCAGCTTGCTGTTGATCAGTGTGAGGGAGACACTGATGAACTGGTGGTGCTGTAAAGGACCAGGCTGCTCTCAGGATCACTCTATATATAAGGGAGCAGAGTTGTGGCTTATAGATGAGCTCTTACATCTCCATGTGGTAGGTTGGCATGGTGTATGGGTGGAGAATATTTTGTGGATTTGAATTTGCCAAGACAGTTCTTTCCTTCTGTTGTGAACAGGTCTGTTCAGAGCTGCTGTTCCCAGCGGTGCCTCAACCGGAATCTATGAAGCTCTGGAGCTTCGTGACAATGACAAGACACGCTACCTGGGGAAAGGTAAACCTGATTTTTGCTACCCTGTTTGCTTGGCATGTTACAATGGCTGCGTTGCTGCATATGTAATCATGGAAGATGCTTTTGTTTCAGACTGCGTAATCCCTAAAGCCACTTGAGCTTTTTGTCTGTCATTAAAGATGGTCAGGAGACGTAAGTCTTTGTTAATGAAGTAATATTTCAGTGGTCTGGGGACTGATTTTATGTTCTAAAAGAACACTAAGCATAGCAGTCACCAGACTGGCTTGGGAAAAAGTGTTGGGGAAAATGAATGGCTGCATACACAATGTATGAACCTAATGAACATCCTAATGGTAATTCTTAAGACTACTCGGAGCTTGGACCATCAGGACTGCTTTTAACTTACTGCTGTAAAAATAGTGGTGTTGCCTTCCAGATATAAACAATCAACTTAACTTTTGGCTGGGGGAGAGCATTGCTTGTCTTCAAACTTTTTCTGCCAAGTTTCTTCTGTTAGAGTGGCTAGAGCGGATAACTAAGGGATTGAACTTGAAGAACCTTGTTTTAGAAGATGCATGGTGGTTACTTCAACACAGAAGAAACTCTTAAATGACTGAATGTCCTGAAGAGCTGAAGAGCTTATGCTGTTTACCTAGGGCACTGTTCCTTGAGAACAGCAAATGTGTACTTGTCTCAGTGTGCTAATTGTATATAAATCAGATCCTACAGGCAGTTGTTCTTCGTGGCATGTAACTAGACCGTAGTCAGAGCTTGCACAGCAGGCTGTCACAACTAAAGAGTTTTGTTGGCTGAGGAACAGCATGACTTAAAAATATTTACCAGATGGGGCTGAGTTGCTGGTAGTTCTTCAGTAATACAGACCTGCAGACCTGGACTGTTTAAAAGGCAATTAATGTGGTTCAGGGCACACTTAATTAGCATTCACTAGTTCTGAAGCTTAGGTCTTTGGAACTCTTTAAACACTGTACAGGGATGACAAGCTTGCTCATATTGGTAGCTGGCTAATGATAGTCTCTGCTTATGGTGAAGAAGCAAGTTCATTCTGGAACTGCTGGTTTATGTGATGGTGTTTACATAGATTAAAATTATAGTGCTGTGTTCCTGCTGTATTCCATGCCTAAAGCCAGGAACAGACAATTGATTTCTGTACCTGCATCCAGATGCAGAGACAGCATACTTCAGCGTTGTATCTAGCGTAAAATACATGCCATGGTGATGCTTTAGCACTGTTACAAAACAATAGCAGGTAGTGATATGCCTGAGCTGCTGCATGCTTAACTTCTGGGGAAGCCTTGTTCTTTCCCGTTACTCGTCTGTTGTTTGATTGGATAGGAGTAGCCTATCTTAGAACCTTTAATAAATGCTGTCATTCTTTAGCTTTAGGTCCACAGTGGTGTTTACAGTATAGAAACCTGAATGGGAAGATAAAATACAGCCTCTGGCTGCACCGTGCTTTCCTCTACCCTTTGAACCTTTCTCTTTCTAGTCTGCTGCTCAGTATCAGCCACTTGCTGACTTGTGGATCCATTTACCTATTTGTGTCTTTTCCTTTTTCTTGCAAGAGTGGCTTTGGTTTTGCCTGTGAGTCTTCATCTCTGCCTTGATTCTCTTGTCCGTTTCGCTTCTGTCAGGTGTATCCAGAGCTGTTAAATATGTTAACGAGTTCCTGGGGACAGCATTGTGTACACAGGTAATGGATGTGCTTTCAAGTGCAACCTTGTCACTTGGATGAAGTTCTCCAGTGCACGGTGTTGCAAACTAACATTGCAGCAGGCATTCCTAGACAATGCTGACTTCATGCAACTTTCCTTCAGTCGAGGTGACCTCCATAAGTGTTCAGAATTGGTTGTAAGCTCAGGTTGGACCGGGGCTCAAACAGCATGAGGTGTTATTTTTGAGATTTGATTGTTACTGAGATCACCTACTAATGCCTGCATAACAAGTGTGGTTGACCAGTGTCTGATTTGCTTGTTCCTTCCAGGTGTCTCAAAAGCTGTTGAGCACGTGAATAAAACAATTGCACCTGCACTGATTAGCAAGGTAGGAGCAATCTGTCTTCTACTAACATCAGCTAATGTCAGTCCAATGTGTCCTAACTGATGGGTTGTCCCTCTAGAGACAGTTACAGGAGCCATGTTACATGGTGGGGTGTCATTCTGTGTATTTGAGTGCATGTGAACAAACTGACCTGCAGCAGTTGCTTTACTTAATGACTGCATATCTAACACTTAAACAAAATGGTCTTTAGCAGCCCAGTGTTGTAGTGTGCAGAAAGACTTAAGCACCTGGAATTTTTAGTGGTGTCCAGTTAAGGTACAAGCTGCTTTATGCTTAAATGAGTGGCTGAATAATGGGGAGGGACTGGGTTTTATCCAAGCTGGCAAATTTGGATGGTAATCTGAGGCCATCTTGAAGTCTGCTTCAGTGAGATTTCTGTGTGCTTTGTGGGTGCTAAGCCCTACCTAGAAAAGATGGCACAAAACTAAGAAAAGCTTTTGATGTATCCAACTTCTCTGTCAGCCTTGATTTGCTGGCAGTGACCAGAACATACTGTGTGATAACTGACAAGAACTAGTCTCTTAAACTGTGGGTAGTTGCCTTTAAGCAAGTCTTGGTGTCTGCCAGGGAGATGAAAATGCAGTGGGTAGGTGAATTTGTAGAGCCATGTTTTGTGTCAAGCAGCGCTTTGCTTTTCTCTGCAGAATGTCAGTGTTGTGGAGCAAGAGAAGATTGACAAACTGATGCTGGAAATGGATGGAACTGAGAACAAATGTAAGTGGGCTTTGTGTTCCAGTGAAGTGTGAAAAGTTGAAGACTTGTTTGTAGAATTCTAGCTTACTTCATCAGAAACAATGGGCACTGCATGGCATGTGCTGTGCTTTTCCATAACCAAGAGAATGGTACTGATATTGATGAGCCTCTTTACGAAGATGTTTCTGTAATTTCTTCCTATTTCAGCTAAATTTGGTGCCAATGCCATCCTGGGTGTATCTCTGGCTGTATGCAAAGCTGGTGCTGCTGAGAAGGGTGTCCCCTTGTACCGTCACATTGCTGACCTGGCTGGAAACGCAGAAGTCATTCTTCCAGTTCCTGTAAGTCTCTTGAGGAGGGCTAACTGAAGACTTGATCTGACCAATTGCTTCATGATGTTCTGTGGTCTTGGATGAAGTTTTCTACAGACTGAGGAGGCTCAATGTGAGTTCTGTTATCAATTTACCCTGAAATGTGCTAACTGGACTTTTCATTTTGGTTACTTGTAGGCTTTCAATGTGATCAATGGTGGCTCCCATGCTGGCAATAAGCTGGCTATGCAGGAGTTCATGATCCTCCCCGTGGGTGCTGAAAATTTCAAGGAGGCGATGCGTATCGGTGCAGAGGTCTACCACAATCTAAAGAATGTAATCAAGGAGAAGTATGGCAAGGATGCAACCAATGTGGGTGATGAGGGTGGCTTTGCCCCTAACATCCTGGAAAATAAAGAAGGTAAGAATCAGCAAAGTGTGGGAGGAGACATAACTGATAACCAGAGAATGAAGGCTATACCTGTCCAGTATGAGTAGAAAACAAGATCAGTAGATTATAGGATTTGCTGCTGCTCTTTACTACTTATCCTGACAAACTTTCCAAAATGCTAGACTGGTGTGGTCCAATAAAGGACTAGAGAGCTCTTCCCTTGGACATCAGTTTACGCGGCTTGGCAGAGTGGTTTTGACTTCAGTGCCTCGTTACTAAGTCATTCTTGTAGCAGCTCAACACAGCATCTTACCTCTTTACACTTGAAAAGTGGTGTGGGAATGTCTGCAGGTGTTGCAGTTTTCCCTGGAGTCAGTAGCCAAAATTTAGTGTTGTTTTTCTGCTGACCAAGGAGGAAAACAGTTTGAACTATGCCTGGTAGAGTGTGGGAGTGTGTGGAGGTTTGCCTGGGAAGCTGAGACATTTGCTGCTTCCACAGCCAAACAATTTGTTCAGAAACCTTTGTGGGAAGGAGGGAGTTTGTTTTGTGGAGAGTGAGATATCTGTTCCTACAAAAACTGTACCAGAGCTGTTTTTCTGCCCCTTTTGCAGAGATGAAGCTGCTAATAAACCAGTAGAATACTAGAACTCTAAGTTACCTGTTACTATTATTTTGTTGTTGAAGCTGGCCTCAGAACTTTATTGCCCTTTTTGACACTGAAGATACTGAGTCAGCACCAGAAATCAGGGCATCTCTGAATCCTGCAGTCATGTGCAGCTCTTGCTAGGTCTGTACCCTCACAGGCATCAGTGACGATGACCTTGAATGAGCATTACAGTAGTGTCCAAGGAGTTTGTTGCTGCCAGCAGCTGCTTTTGCAGCACTTCATGAACATATTAAATAAAAGCCCCAAACAAAAACAAAGTGCCATACAAAGAAAACCCAACCAAACAAAACCAGTTGATCTGAGCTTTTCTTGTTGCAAGTAGCCTGGGTGACCCAGCTGCTTGGCTTTTAGTCAGGGGTGACTGGTAGTCTTGCTGGTTGTGACTGTACTGAATTTTCTTGCTTGGACTTCCCCAGCAGGGTAGCACAGTGGGTGTTATCTAGAGACTCCTACTGAGTGCTTCTGTTCTCTTTTCTGCATATGAATGTGCGAGTGGAGAACAGGCAGAGAGAGTGCCTGGTGCAGAGGCTGGCTGTGCACACACTGCCTGTCAGGGCTTGGATGCTTACCGCTTCCATGATCAGCACCTGATCTGGAGCTAAAAGGGATTAAAATGCTGTCAGTGCTTCCTGCCCACATGCACAAAGCTGGAAGAGGATGTAGTATCATCAAGTGTTAAGCATTCTGGGCTGACATGTAGTCCTGCCTGAAGAGATTATGAATCCCATAATGGTATCTCAAGGGTATTGCAAGCTAAAAGCAGTATTATAGTAGTGCCTTGTTCCAATCAGATCAGAACTGGGAGAGTTTTAATAATGTCTTCTGTGCAGCCTTTGGGCTTTCTGTAGGGGTAATAGAGATTCTTTGCCAAGTCCTGTTGGTAAATGAATAGCTTTGGGTTAGGACATTTGGTGGGGACTCAGAAATACCTTAACTGTGTTTCAGCTCTGGAGCTGCTGAAGACTGCCATCGGCAAGGCTGGCTACACCGATAAGGTGGTAATTGGCATGGATGTGGCTGCCTCAGAGTTCTACCGTGATGGGAAGTATGACCTGGACTTCAAATCCCCTGATGATCCCAGCAGATACATTTCTCCTGATCAGCTGGCTGACTTGTACAAGGGCTTTGTCAAGAACTACCCAGGTAAGTTGTTTGTCAACAAGAAGCATGGTGGTGGATAATAGAGGCTGATTGCCGAGGGGAAGAGTTAGGATGCAGCCTCCCTTGGAAGAGGGATCAGGAGCAGAACAAATAACTAGCATTTTTAGGGGTGGGTAGCTCTTGGCTGCTTTTCAAATGAGACCTTTCAGGGTAGCATTATCTTAAAGCTCCTTGTGTCCCTCTACAGTGGTGTCCATTGAAGACCCATTTGATCAGGATGACTGGGCTGCTTGGAAGAAGTTCACTGGCAGTGTTGGCATCCAGGTGGTTGGTGATGATCTGACTGTGACCAATCCAAAGCGTATTGCCAAGGCTGTGGAGGAGAAAGCCTGCAACTGCCTCCTCCTCAAAGTCAACCAGATTGGCTCTGTGACAGAATCCCTGCAAGCGTAAGTTCTTCCCTCTTGGCCATGCGTTGTCTAATTGAGGAGTTTAACATATGGGATGGGAACTAATGGAATAGAGATCTATTTATTGGGCATTTGTGAAAGAACAATTGTTAACTCCTAGAGGGTGTTGACAAGTAAACCCTTACCTTCGTGGTCTTGACAGGGTTGAAGCCTGTGCAAAAGCAGCCTTATGTCACTGTGCTGTCACGTGGCCCTGAAGTGTTCCAAAGGGTGGCTTTATCTTGCCAAAGCAAGGCGTTCCTGCTGCTTGACAGTATTGCTAGAGCAAAGGCTGCTGAGCAGATGGGAATGGTGTGGAGCTTTATCTGTTTCTCTCTTCCAGCTGCAAGCTTGCTCAGTCTAATGGCTGGGGAGTGATGGTGAGTCACCGCTCTGGAGAAACAGAAGACACCTTCATTGCTGATCTGGTAGTTGGTCTCTGCACTGGTCAGGTTGGTACCTGTAGCTGCTGTAGTTTGCCTTTTCACTTGATGAGATAATGTGGTGGTGAAGCTGTGCTGGATTTTGGATGGGGTCTATTCTGACTGAAGGCATGCATGTGTGTTGTTTCTGTATGCAGGAAGCTCATCTGTCTAATGGGAGTGTGATGAGGGAACATGTTATCTTGTGTAAACTCAACTTTAACTGCCAATTTAAAAAAATCTTAGTCAACTCCAGTGGGTGTATTGGGATTTGCTGATAGTTAAGCTGTTAGCAAACAATCTTTATTGCTCCCAAGCTCTGTCCTGCAGATATTGAGAGCCTGATGCTGAAATAAAATTTGTGATTATGCTTATTACTTTAAATGGAGTAGAGTAGTTCTGTTGGCATCTGTGGCATTTTCTGCTCTAGTTCTTTACTAGATTTCTGGTGTCCCTTTCAGATCAAAACTGGTGCTCCTTGCCGATCTGAGCGTCTAGCCAAGTACAACCAGCTCCTGAGGTGAGACTCTTGGGGTAGGGGAAAAGGAATGAGCCTTATGTAGAATGAGTGCTCCACTAATGGATTTGGGCATGGTCTGTCCTTAAGCTCTGCAGCTTAAGGACTTAAAACTGGCACTGGCAGAGCTGCTTATGGGCTGCTGCTGAGCTGTCTGTAGGCTGAGCGATGGGTTGAGTGGGTCATGTCTGTAACAGACTCTAAAGGGAAACATCATGCAAAGTGTCCTGTGAAACCTAGGTATGAGACAACGTCTTCCTGTCTGCTCCTGGACAGGCATTTAAAATGTCTGGGTGAAGTTACATAGGGTGGGTGATGCTGACCTGTGCAATGGAATGTGTGTATCCCATGTTGCTTGGTTGGCGATACCTTCAGTGCCGGGTTGGTCAGGTGATGCAGTGTAAGGCCAGCAGCTGTTTTATTGTGGGAGCTCTACACTGTCTGCTCACACTCATCCCTCTCTTCCCTTCCATCAGAATTGAAGAGGAACTTGGCAGCAAGGCCCGTTTTGCTGGAAGGAACTTCAGGAACCCTCGTGTCAACTAAGCAGTGTGGATCGGTCAATCCTTGTTCTGGTTTAGAGCACTAGTCATCTACGTAGATCACCATTACCTGTACTAGAAAGATAAGGGCAGCTGAAGGAAAAAGACCAGTCTTGCAGGTTCTCTTCTAGACGATTCCTTCACCTAGCGTTTGCACCGTTTCTGACTTACTTGTAATGCTCTGCTGCTTCTGTAGAACTGCCCCTGCAGGGGTTCTGTGCACAGAACACCCTCCAGGATCAGGTCGTTGTGACTCTGGGCATATACACATTAAATCCTGTTTCTGCCTGTCTGGTCTTTGAGGTTTGGAGCTGTGTGGCTTGCAGTGCAGCAAGAGGTACCTGCAAACAGAAGTAGTAGTGTTTTTACATGTGATAAATAAAAGCATCAAACAACCTAACTAAGACTGGCTTTGAGTTACTGTGGGGGAGGACTGTGAAGCAGGCATACTGACCTCTGCATGATTGTGTCCTATTTTAGAGGTGTTGGACTGTGGTCGCTGGCCAGGGGGTGGGCTTAAGTTGCTTTGTGACAAGCAGAGGAAGAGTTACTGAATGTTCTTCCTGCAAAGTTAGGGGCCTTCCAGGATATGTTTAGTTATTATGAAGGGGGACTAAGAACGGGATTCCAACCTATAGATGAACTGTGATTGTGCAGAGGAAGAGCAAAACTGGAGGTCTTCATTCCTCAAACATGAGCTATATCCTGACAAAAGCTGCGGTTGACTTTTATCCTGGACTGTTGTGGATGTATACTTGTCAGTTTTTTCACTGAAAACTCCAATGATAGCCTTGGCTTTTAGCAAGTGTTTGGCACGGTGCTAAGTGTTGGAAGTGAACTTTTAACCTGCAGCTTGACCTCATGCAGCTAGGAGGAGATGTAGTTTGACAGGATGTGATTTGTGGAACAATACTGTGCTTGGGAGAGAAAGGAAAAGCCACACAACAGGAGTGATTCTAGGAGATGGTGATGTACTCTAGATATTTTTGTGTAATGTGGTACTAGGGACTCTGGTATGGGTGGGATGCCTTATTCAATTAAGAGCAAAATGGAAGTTGGTGTTGGATGCTGCATTTGTTTCATCTTTGTTAATAGTACTCTGGTAGGAGGTGTAATTGAAAGTTGATCTGATAGCTGCACTTCAGCTTTTACGCTATTAGCTTCAAGGTACCACGTTTCATGTGGGAGAAGAGGATTCTCAGCTGTGCAAGAACAGATGGCCACAAACAAAAGGCTTGGGTGCAAATATTTTTTTTTGTGACACCCTTTGTTTTGTTCAGGTGGTTGTTCTGCTGGTTTGGCTCAACAGGGAGGGACATGGTAAAGCATACAGCTTCATCCTCAGTGCTTAGTTTCTTGATGAAGCTGTTATATTGGGCCCTTACTAGGCAGGAAAAAGCAAATTATTGAGGGAGGGGTTGTTTAGGGCTTTTCCTGTTGCTTATGGTTTTCTTTTTTTTACTTGTAATGGTAGATTTGTACGAGAAAAGAAAATGAGTCACTTCAATGACTTCTCATCTTTCAGTTCCAGAAAGCTGATTTATCTGTGGCTGGATACTTGCTTTGAGGAGCAGAACAGTGCCCCGCTGTGGGCCTCGCTTGTGTTGCAGCGTGCTGCATTATCCTGTAAGTCAGCTTTAGATCTCTGAGGGTTTTATGTTGGTAAAATGGAAACAGCAGAAGCTGCTGTTAGGAAATTCAGAGCTTTAAATGGCTGAGGGGTAAGGGCTGTGTGTTAAATCCTCAAAAAGACCGACCTGCACAGCAATGCTCTGTCCCTGGAGGACAGGGGGTATAAGACTGCCTCTGAGGAGCACAGCTGGAGCACTGAGAGTTGCTGGGGGTGTTATGTCTGCACAGTTGTGCTGTAATAGCTTTGCGAGTATTTAGTGCACAGGAGACCCTTTATGGGAAAGCCTGGCTTCCAAAGCATCTGCTGATCACTGTTTTTAACTGGGAAGACTCATCTATTGTTGGCATTTCCAAAAATACCCTGGTTTGTATGAAGATGGGAAAAGCTGCAAGATAGAGGGTGCTAAATGCTCCTTGCGTGGGAAAGGAGGAGGTTTTGGCATTGCACAGGGAAGAAGAAAAATGGTAGCTTGTGTACAGTGCTGTGTTTTCTGATGTGAGCAGCCCCTGTGCAAAAGGCTGAAGCTCAGCTCTGGCCAGGGTGTAGCCAATGGTCCTGTGAGGTGGCTCACGTGGAAGGGAGGAAGAATATCAAACTCCTGTCACCCAGGGTGTGGATATATTTGGATCCAGGTCTGTTTTGCAATATCCAAGTGAGTATGGACCAGCTTCCATTGGGAGTAACTGGTGGACTGTGGCCCCAGCCTCAATCTAGGCTTCCCCCAGGCCTTAGAGGCAGGTTGGCAGATGGAGCCTGAAACCATTGCAGGCACAGCTGGCTATAGAAACAAAGATGAGCTGGTGCTGTGAAAACATTCCTTTGTGGGGTATTTGGCAACTGTTTCTCCTTATGAGATTTCTCTCTTCTGTCAAGCCCTTCTTAAGAAGAGCTTTCCTATAAATACCAAATTTACCAGCCCAAGCTCAGTGTACAGGAAATGCCCCCTCTCACTCATTTTTCCTTTCGTAAGGTATTGGTTAGAGCTTGTTGCACTCCATGCAGATTTGAAGCCCAGTGCACTTTTCACACATAGCTGATCTCTGAATTAGACCTGTTAAATGAATGAACCAGCTAATTACATGTAAATCCTATCAAGGGATTCTTCTCCTGTCAAAGATGCAAGCTTGTAAGATATGCAGAAGGGTTTTGAAAGCTTTTTAGCAGAACCATTCTAGGAAGCAAGAGCGTGGCTGTTTCTCACCAGGTACTTCAGAAATTATGTCCAAATTCTCAACCTACTTTCCCTGGAACTTGGTCTTTACACTTGATCGTGCGGATTTTCTTTGAAAAAGCATCAGAAAGAAAAAAGTCTGGGAAAGGGGGTCCTGGCTTGCCATAATTACAAAACCCAAACTGTGTGCACAGCCCTCTGAAATGGCTCATGTGAGCAGTGGCTGCCACCGTGACAGCTTGTGTGCAGCTGTACAAACCTAGAGGGGAAAGGAAGCTGGTGCCCTGAGCTGGAATCCTCCTCTGCTCAGATGAATGGTTTGGTTGCAGCTCTGACAAAAGAGCCTTCTACTTCTGCTGGTTAATAGCCCTGTAAATGAAGGCAAGGTCTTAATTCATTATTGTGCACACCTTGTTGTCAGTGCCTGATGCAGAACTGTTCCAGGTACAATTACCAGATGTGTCATGTCCTGGAATAATCAGGAAATTGCATGCAGATTGGCAGGGTAAGAACATTGCCTGGGCTCCCAGGTAAAAAGCTGAAGTCAGATGCTGTTGAACTGTATGCTCCTTCCTACCCCAGGAAATCAATCCCACAATGTCAGCTGCTGTGCTCAGCTGTCCCATCAAACCAGAGCTAGGTAAAGCTTTTAAGTTGAATCTCAGATGTTATTTGGGCCAGAGCAGCAAGGTGCTTCTAGCTGCAGAAGATTTAGGCTCTACCTAATGAGGCTGGAACATTGAAAGGGGAATCACTTGCAAAGGAAGAAAAGAGACCAGAATGGGTAAGTGCTGAAATGCAGGACTGTGGCTGGTAGATAAGAATGGAAAGCGCGTTAGAGAAAAGTGAATGATTGGTAACTCTGTGTGTGTGTGTTTGGAGTGAGGGGAATGAGTGAATAGGGAACAAGATTTGATTGCTGGAAATCAAGACCTAAATCTGCAGTGCCAGAGAGGGGTGAGATGTGCCTACTCCTTAATCAGAGCTCGAATCCCGCTGCACAGCTCCTCACCTTTCTGTACCGTCCCCATGGAGCTCCTACTCGAAAGGCTGTGCTTTATAACAGAGTGCAAATGTAGCACAGCCAGTGTCTTTATTACTGTAATAATTTGCAGGGATGGCACTCTTTGGAGCAGAAGGAGGCATCAGCTTAACAAACACGAACTGGGAGGCTATTCTGAGAATAGCAGGCAGCCTTAGAAGCGGATCTGAAGTGAGAAGCAGGCAGAAGAGATGAGTGATGAGCAGAGAGGAGAGGCAGGCGGCACTTTTGGGAGCTGTTCAGGTAACAGGATGGATAATGGACCAATGCAAAGGCTGGAGTGGGAACGATCTCCCATTACCCACTGGCTCTGTTTCTAGATTTGTAAAGGTAACTTTTCTGCTTTGTAGCCCAGTCTGCTCTTAGTATTAATTTCCTAGTCTCTTGGCTTTTGTGTCTCGTACAGTCCCTGTCTCAAACACTTTATTCTGGACAGAAAGGGATGTTGCCATCCCCTTGTAATCACTGAGAGACCCAATAACCCGCCATTTGTCTTTCTCAGCTCCTGGTAGGGAGCAGATGCATAGTTTATAACCTTTACTTGCAGAAACTGAAACTGTCAGTGTATGGCATGTTTTCTGCTCCTGTGGTTATTTTGAGCTGCCCATGGAGTCTGCTAGCTCATTTTCTGGTATTGCAGGCATCAAAACTGGGCCCTATCTCCCAGCAGCAGCAACGGTGTCGAACATAACAGTTCTGTAACCTTCCTAGCTCTGGTGCTGTTGGAGCTCACTGTCTGATCACCCATCTGGTGAGGACAGCTCTGTCCCTGGAGCTCAGAGACCTGACTTTGTGTGTCTGTAATGTAGTGCTGGTCAATGTGCATATTTGATTGCTCAGTGTCCACGTTTCATCCTGTTCATCTTTTTCTCCAAGTTTTGTCATTCAAAAAACGTTAGAAGTGATATTTTCATTCCTCAGATCATTGGTTTTTGGGACCAAACTTACAATTGAACAGTTGATTGACCCTGTTCCTTGCAGGAACTGCTCAGCTCTGTGAAATCTTGAGACTTGCCAGGAAGGAGATTTTACTGCTTCTAATGTGAGCATAGTAACTTTACACCCAATGCTTTTTTTCCTCCTGTTTGCTTATCCCGGACGTGTCTCGTCGGCCACTTCCAAGCACCCCCCACACAAAAATTCACTGTCTCATTATGAGCAGCCTGTGGTAGGCGCTCTTCACCCTGGGCTGCTGTGATGACCCCAGGAAGGGACCCAGCAAGCTGTGCCTCATTTCCCTGTCTCAGGAGAGGCAGAAGCTGTGGGAATGAAACATCTTTCCTTGAGGAAATTAACTGACTGCAGTGCTTCGTTAACACCCACTCACTCATTCACAGACAGAAAGGTGTGTGTAAACAGCCTCACATGCTGCTGGAGGGGAAACGCCCTACAACAGGGCAGAGCACCAATAGGAGTAGATGAGGGAAGTGCAGCTGCTGTGTTTTGCCCATTGGAAAGAGGATATTTGGCTTTCCTGATGCTGTGTAGACTCCAAGGAGACACGAGGGTGGATGCAGGGAGCGAGGTTTTCTGCTGGGCAGGCAGCCAGCCTTGCCTGCCCTGCAGCAGCATCTCAGGCTGTGGCCTTGTGCTCCCTTTCAAAGCAGGATTTAAAGAACTGTGCCAGGCACCAGCTTAGTCCCACCACTCCCTTGGAAAGCTTTTATTACTGTTCTCTTTGTATTGCTGGGTGAAATGATTTCCTTGTAGATATGAGCTATGGGTGGGTGTGAGAATGAAATGCAGGAGCCCTGCTCCTCTTTGAGCACATGGGAACACGGCCTGGTCTCTCCCTGCATCCGACTGCTGGGGTCACCATGATGGTGCTCAAGCTGCCCGGTTCTGGAGAGCCCAGGTTCAGTCATTTCTAAAGTGAGTGAGATGATCCCCTTCTGTATTTCCCCTTTTGGTTCCCAAGAGGAACTCTGCGTGCTATCACATCTGACACACTCTGCACTTTGCTCCGTGGATAGATAGAGTTACAAAGACTGGAAGTTCAGGGTGTGGAGGAGGGTAAGAAGAAGAAATAAAGCCCTACAAGCTGCAGCACTGAATTCTGCTAAGAAAAGGTGAACGTAAGAGAAAGGGGGTAAAAAAAAAAAAGGAAGGGAATGGAGGCAGAGAGGAAGAAAAATAGCTGAGTGAAGAACTCATGATGAAAATGAGATACAAGCAAACAAAAGCAATAAACTATAAAGAAGAAATTAATCACAAGATCCACATCACCACCTTGTGCCACACTTAAAGTATGCGGGTGGTGAAATCTCATGCCTATAATACAATGCATAGGCTTAGCTCTGTCTAGAAACACATGCATTTAATCATCCAAGGTGGCAGTTAGAGGCTTAAGTTACAGGAGAGAAAAGAAATACAAGCTAGTTCTGCAAAATAAAAGCCTTGGAAAATGCCCAGGCAAAATGACACCTTGCTGACGACTGCGTCTGCAGTGGAGACGCTGTGACCAGCACTGAGCACCCCGGGGCCTTCACCTTGTGCTTGGAACAGGGCTGAGCCTCCCTCTCCCTGGCTGTGCTAGCACCTCAGCTCAGTTCACCTCTGGTCCAGCATCTCCCATAGCTGATGCTGGCTCTCAGCAACCAGCAATTTTACCGGTATAACAGGGTGTGTGAGGTGAACCTAGCTGTCTAAAGATTAATTTGAGAATGAGGGAGTTCTGTGATGGGCAGGGTGGTGTAGCATTCCCTTGGAAAATGAGCTGGGAATGCACTTGGACTGGTGCACTGCAAAAGCAGAATATGTGGTCTTCCTTGGTTTCTTTGCAAGGACCCAAGCGCATCATCCTGTGCTGTCCAGCAAGTTTGTTTTCAGAAGCAGGGGTTCCTGTATCTGCCAGATGTTTCACTTCAGACAGACCAAACCCCTGCTAGCAGTGAGGAATGGCAGAGCTTACTCTGCTCACCTGGAACTGTTTACAGACTTGGCAAATTGATTTAAGCTCAAAATATTGTTTGCATGATGGCGTGTTTTGTTTTGGCATTTTGAGAACAAAAGACTTACACTGACATAGTTTGTTTTGAAGGGATGCTTCTTTTGAAGACTCTGTAAGAAAGCTTTTAACTATCCAGGAAACCAAATACTTCCTGCTAGAAAAAAAAACAAAAGCATTTGATTTGCTAATGTTCCACATTGCTGACTGTCTTGGTTTTAGGGTGACCCAACATGATTTGTGTGTGGACAGGGGAAAAGAAACTTTGAATTTTGTATACATTTAACTTGCAGTATGTGAGTTTCCTGAATCCCTCACTCCACAAAGCCCACTTGCTTTTATTGCTGAGTCTCTGTTTAATAGCAAGCATTTTATGATGTGTTTTAATCTGAGAAGCCATTCGAAGCCACCAACTGATTCTTGTTAACAAAATGCTTGCAAAGAGTGCCTGTCACTTAAGGCACCAATGTCCTATAGCAGTTGCATTGGTCAAAGCAAAGGACACAGAGAGAGCTTCATATATCAAGATGCCAGTGTGCTTCATTTGCTTGCTGTGAGCTTCATCTGTATCTCATTGTCAGTGCTTGTTTGCCCTCCCTGAAATTTTGCAGAAGGGTTCTGAATAATATATATTGCGTTAAAGAGGAATCCAGTGCTGAAAAATAAGAGGACTGATTTTGTTAATTCAACTTCGTGTGCAAGTATTAAAACTAAAATGAAAGTTAAGATGCTTTTCAGTAGAAATCCCAGCAGTGAAATCTCTGAACGCAGAGAACAGAGGAGCTCAGCCCCTGCTGCCAGGCAAGGAGGTGTGGGGTGAGGATGGCTCTGGGAGGGGAGACGGGATGGGGAAAATGCCTCCACTGAGTGTTTTCAGTCTGGTTCTGAAGGCTCCTCAGCAATGTGTGTAGACCTCAGTTTTTGTAGCTTGCGATGACCTGATTCTCTGGTGCTTATTCAGTGTGATAGATGGATGTTTATTGGACTGACCCAGTAAATGTCAGGCTGCTTCTGATCAGATACTTTCAGTATCAGCTGAGGTGATCACTGTTCATAGATTCCAAGGTCAGAAGAACACCACAAGATTGAACTGGTTTAACTTAACCGCTGTCCCAAATGGCCCCCAAGGCTATGCAAAGGCAGAGAATCTGAGGGTACTTTCTCCCCAAACACTGCTTACACCAACAAGGAAAGAGGTGTGGAGTTTGACAGAAGAGAACAAATGTTTGCATTGTCCTTTATCTTCCTTCTCACTGTGACCAGAGTCCTCATAGGTTTTAGGTGTGTCTGAAGAGTTGCAATGTGGCTGTGCAGAGCAGAGTTGGGCCTAGAAAGTGCACTTCTGATTTCCCAGCCTTGCCGTGGCTCCAGAGGCCCCAGCTGGCCATGAATAGTGGGATAGATTGGACTATAGATGCTGAAAAAGGCAGTGTAAGTTCCTCCTAAGAGAGTACTTCTGAGGGTGGGTGACAAATCCCTGAAAAAGACATGCTTGCTAATCCAAGCGAAGCTGCAAGGCTTTTTTAAAGGCAGGTTCCAGGGTGTGCTCCCGTCTCCACGATACTTTTTGATTTGTCTCCTCATTGAAGCAGGTCTGCAAACAAAAGCTGGGGGAAAAGGCTCACAGGTGGCTGTGCTCCTCTTCCGTTGCAAAGCTGACTGATCCATTTTACAGCACTACTTTAAATAAGTCCTAACCTGTGCGTTTTATGCTCTGTAGTACTCAGGTTCTCCTCTCATCTCCTGCAATAAACAGCAATTGAAAGATGCATATTGTGGCTTTTATGTAGGCTATAAAATCACTGACAGTGGGAATAGCTGAATTCAGAGCCTAAAAGTCTACTGTCCCATCAAAATGCGGAGAGCAGATGTTTCTAGATGTATGTGCAGCCTGAACCTGTCTTCAGCCTCTAAGCAGTAGAGGTATATGTCTTTAGGAAGGAAGATAGATGTCTTTGTCACTTAATAAAACCTAAAATCATCTTGTCCAGCTGTTCAGGATGAAGAGCGTTAAGAGGCCTCTCAAGTGGAGAGAGTCCCCACACAGGTGCCAGGAGGTTGTGAGCTCTCAGCCCCAGGCGGACACTGAGACCTTGGATGTGTTGTTCCATTTCTCCATTGCTCACTTGTCTCACCTGTCCCATGGGATGGATGACACTTCCCAGAAAGGTGGGAGAATTCATTGATTGATTTTGTACAGTGCTTTGAAGATAACAAGCACCGAGGGGGGAAAAAAGAGATGGTGCTTGAAATGGAAATCTTCCCATTTCCATCGCTGTATTTTCTCTTTAAAAAAGTACGTTCAAATGTATCATCAAAGGTAGCGGTTTTGCAATACCAGGGAAAGAGCAGCTACAAGGGGGAGGTGGGAGCCAGAAACCTCCTCCTGGAGGAGCAGATTTGCAGTGGGAAGGACAAAAATGCAAATCTGAAATCAATCCATCTCTCTCTCCCTTGAACGCTTTGGCCATTTATAACAGTTTAAAGTGAAGTCAGTCACTGAGGACAAGAAGAGAAGCTTGTAAATCCATTTACTACTTTCTGCACCACAGGAGAAGCAGTGAATTTATAGTGGAAATGCAGTAAGTGCACAGATGAGGTGTTCCACATTAGCAGTAGAGGATGGCTCAAAAATATCAGAGCAAACCTTTGAACAAACAGAAGGCATGTCAGCCTTGGGATCCAGATGTATCAAAGAGCTTTGTGGACTAATCTTCCTTCCTCTGCCCTGGCTCTGAGTTTTTATCAAAGGCACAGAGGTGTCTATGCCACATCTCCTTTCGCTTCCGCTTTGTCTGCAGTCTCATTTTGCTGGCAGCACAAGCCTTGTTGTTGCTCCTGAAACCTTCCCTGCCAGAGCGGGGATGGAAAGCTGCGTCAGAAAATGGGGCTCTTTACCCGGGGGGTGGAATTTGGCCTCCCTAGGCCACAGGTGAGTCTAGTTACAGCTCAGTGGGCTTAACAGCAGGCGTTACAAGTACTCAACTGTGCATGAAAACCACTTTCTGCCTGGTTTAGCAAGACCCTGCACCTTATCGGACCAGTGCTGTGATTCCAGAGCTCCCTTTCCTGCAAGACCGGTGAGCCTGGGCCAAAACCATCATGCTTTGGTGCCTTGGAGGCAGCCAGCTTTCCAGGCTGTGATTTCAGATTCAACTAGTTTTTACACACGTTTCTATTACAAACCTCTTGATCAGGGAGTGCAGGGATAGGTCGAGGGGGAATGGTTTTGAGCTGAAAGAGGGGAGATTGAGATGAGATATTGGGAAGAAACGTTTTCCTTTGAGGATGGTGTGGCCCTGGTTGCCTGGAGAACTGGTGGCTACCCCATCCCTGGCTGGGCTAATGGGGCTTTGAGCAACCTGATCCAGTGGGAGGTGTCCATGCCCATCGCAGGGGTTTGGAACTGGATGAGCTTAAAGGTCCCTTCTGACTCAAACCATTCTGTGATTCTATTAGAAAGAAGCAGATTGATTTGCCTCTGGCTTCTTGGCATGAGGCTATAGAAATAGATCTAAGCGTGCCCAGGTATTCATGTGTGTGAATGTGCCCGTACTGTTACTACTTGATGTCCAGTGGCTGCTACTACTCAGACACAAAGCTATGATACCTGAAAGTAAAAAGATACCATAATACACAAAAACTCCCCACAACCCCCCCAGTGCTTCAGATCCTCTCCACAGTGTCCTGCTTGAAAGGACTGCTTTCAGCTTGGGATGTTATTGCTAACCGAAAGCTGGTTTGGGTTGAAACTAAGCTGGTTATATTTTCTTTTCTTAAAAGAAATTATCTGGTATGTAAATCATGGAATGAATTACCTTGTAACGATCCCCAGGTATAAACGGGATACAGAACTAAGCATCGAGGGGTGATGCGATTAATCCCACTCACGAGGAAAGACTGTCATTAGTCATTTGCAGCTTCAGCAGTGGTGACTTTCAAGGTGTACAAATCTCTCGTTAGATACGTTCATGTTCTGCATATGGCCATTTTGTCTCCTCGCTGCGTGCACTGGAACATGCCCAAGTATACAAAAATGAGACGAACGATTGTTAGGGCTGAAATTTTTTTGTTCCTTTTCAATGGGATTTTTTTTCCTTTGCACGGCGCACATCCTGGCCTTTGATAAATGAGTCTCACTAGACACTGTGGTAAGCCAACCTCTGCTAATATTCATTATGCAGAACCCACTAGGAAATGGTCTGAGTCAGGGAAATGGAAAACCTTCAAAAGACAGAAAGAAAAAAAAATTTTTCCTAAGGAAACTGATTTATAGCACTTTACGTTTCTGGGATGTTTTAGAACATAAAAAAAAAAGGAAATTTCAGGGCTGTATGGGCTATCAATGTATTCAAAACTTCATAGTAAAGATATAATGATTGAGCCAGTTGCAGAGATGAAGACAAGACATTTTTTTAAATCACAGAAAATGTATTCAAAGGTGACTTATGAGCCTGCTGATAAAGAACCTGAAGGAAGGCACCGGGGTTGAAGCTGGGTGGGAACATGCTGTGTGCTGCTGCTGATCTCTCCGGTGGGCACGTTTGCACCCCAGTAACTTCTTCCTCTTCTAGTGGCCCTGGAAGAACCCAACAGCATCTTTACCAAGGTCACCATGGGGTAGCTGATACCCAGTAACTTGTCGCTTCGTTGGTAACTTGTTTCTCCAGCTTCTGATAAGTTGCGTTAGATAAACAAGTAACATGATTCTTTTTAACAGATTCTGCTTAGCCACTAATTTTTTATGCACTTGAATAAGCTCCAATTGATTTAAATCTCATTTACGTTACTTTTTTCTTTCATTGCAACCCACGCAGCCAGTTTTAAACGGGTAATGCTGTCTAGGAGGAGTTTGCAACCATCCAGTGCATCGTCCTCCAAGCAGTATGAGACTTCCAAAAAGTTTTCTAGTAATGTGTGTGAAAAATGAGATTTTCAGTTCCTGCGATTTCTACAGTAAACAAAATGGAAAAACCTCCAAAGCAAACAGTTTTCAGTTAAGGGGCTGGTATTTGGATATTATGAAGGGAAAGAAAGAATAGAATCCTTTTTTTGGTCAGTGGAGATAGGTTGTCTGTAAAAGCCTCTTGGAATATTATCTTCCGAGCTAATCGCTGTATTGACATTTGCCTGTTTCATTACAGCTCAGTTTTTACTGCATTGCTGAGGTTAGAACCTGACTCATCTGTCATGGTCAAGGGCTGGTTTGTAATTTCATGACTGTAGAATAAAAAAGAAATATCTCTTCATTATCTTAACCGGTAGTGTTGAAATGGTGTTCACAGAACCCCTAGTATTGGTGGTTTTGGTCTTCATAGCTCCTAGTTGGATTTTTTTTTTCCTCATAGAGTTTCGTTTCATTCAGTTGGCAAAGTGACAGTTATTAAAGAAAAGCCATGTTAAAATATGTTTGTAAAGAGGCAATTTAAAAAAACTTAAGATATTCCACATATACTGACATACAGATGTCAGCTGTAATAGATGCCAGTGTTAACAAAGGGAGAAATAAAGAAAGGTTCTCTAAAACCACAAAGCAAAAAACAATTTAGGCCAGAACTAAGTCAATTATCCATGTAATAAACCTCCATGGTTACTGACTGAACAGATGAGGTCAGGGTCTCTGTAATACTCTGTCAGGAAGCTGCAGCAAAAGGGAAGTGTCAGAAATGAGGGGAGTGGATCTGTACCTGAAGGAATAATTCTATAAGAATAATATTATTAAACATTTGAAGTTCCTGCTATGTCTTTTGCCTCAGTGGCTGCCGGACGCTTGACCAGCAGAACTGAGCTCTGGAGAAGGACTTGGGACAGGGGGTCTGTGAGGGCGTGAAAGGTAGGAAAAGCAGCAGTTGAGGCAGAAGTGATGCTGTGTGTTTTCTGCTAACCCGAAAGACACATTGCAGTCTTTGCAAGGCTCCTGGAACACCTACAAATATGCTCTTGGGTAAATGATCTCCCTGATGAACACCTACACACCTACTGGGGCCAGGCAGCCCTGCCAGTGGGTCTGTGAACAGCGAGGGGACTCTGGTGTGACCCTGTTTGCAGTCAAGATAAGGGCATCTCCAGCTGAGAGCAGAAGCAGCGTTTCAGATCCAGAACCCTCAGATAGCAGAAATGTTGCTGCACCAGATCTTTAGAAATATCCAGAGGTAAGGAAAAGGATTTTGAGGATTAACATTTTGTGTGTAGATACCTCATGTGGCACGTTGGAATTTGAGTCTCTTTGTGGATTTGGCCAATTAGCTGTTCTCTGCATCAGCAATTTTATACTTCCCCGGAGCGCTGGGGGATAGATGCCTGAAACGTTGCAAAGATGTCAGAAACTGCCTTGTTAGAGACCTGCTAGAGTGTCGTATAGACAATCTATACGTACGTAAAACATTTTACATGTAGAACGTGCCCAGTCATTTCACCATCAATCTCTCTCCGCTGGGATGTGAACCATGAAAATCTGTAGTCACCAGAGAGAGGAGCAATGAGCCCTCTCTGCAGCATTTGGGTCTTCCTTGATCTTCCTGGTGTTCACTAAACCTTGTGCTAGTTGAGCTACGAGAAGACTACGGGACAAGCTCCGTGGCTTTGTTGATTATGGCCCACAGGGAGGGCTGTATCTATGAAAAGAGAGGAAAGGAAAAGAAAGAAGAGGAAAAGGATTCTTGCAACAAACCTGTTTAAAAAGGAAACTTATAACTCAATCACTTGTGTGTGGTATGAAGATGCGGGTGTGCTTGCTGCACCGGCTATGGATAATCACCTACTTTGCAGTTCAACTTGTGTGGATTTCAGAGGTTATGTAGATGCAATGTTATACAATACAGGGAGGAATTGCCCCCCCAAACAGCTTCTGTATGTTTAACAACAAAGTAAGAGTAAGCGGTGATGCGATCACCTGGAGGTTAGTGGCAGAGGAAAGAGAGAGTGAGGCTGCTGCAGAGGATTTTTCAGTCACAGAGGTGGTGAAAGCTGGAGGCAAGCCCGCTGTTGTATCAATTCATAGAGTTTTAACGCAGACATCCAGAGACCAAGGAACATGAAATTGTAATTAGCAGAGAAAATAGGAGAGATGGAATCAGGCTCTATCAAAGACAGCTTAAGTGTAGGCTCCAAAATGGCTGTGCCAGACATTCAACTGATGTGCCTTTTTAGACGCTTATCTAAATTAGTTATTAGAACACAATCAACTTGGTGTCTCAACCTCTGGTGGTGATGTCCCTGAAGTTATGCTAGGGATAAATTTGTCCTGTACGTTCAGGGCAAAGAGCTGAATTCCTCTGATGTACAGACCTCAAATCTCCTTGTGTGTGCCTGTCTCTTCAGCGAAAACAGTTCCCGCTTCCCTCTGCTAAAGGCAATAACATTAACAGCTTCAAACTTATCTCCTGTGATGCTGCTGGAATCAGCCATGAAGAGGGTTTACAGAGACAGCAAACAGTTGGGGTTACGCAAGTGTAATTGAGGGCAAAATCTGTCCTGCCATAGCCTAGCACTTCTTCAAAAAGAAGATATAATTCCACGTGAAATTTCTCAGATCCCCAGGAAGAATGTGTGACTTTCTTTACTGCCGTGCGATTTATTTTGCTGGCCTGTGTTCCGTGGATGAAAGGTGAGGTTAATGTTAAACAACAAGTTTGCTCCATTTTCGGTCCTGGTACCTTCATGTGGTCTTTTCTACCTATGTGATAGCTCAGAGATGAAAAAGCTTAAAAATCTCCTAAGTGGCCAAGTGGTTTATTAATTGCTACTCAGTAATTTGGAATTCTGCTGTTGTGACAGCTTCCTCACTGCACTGAGCAATAAAAAGCAGCATCAGCTTTTTATCCACCAATGTGCTTATGCATAATCTTAACTTCCATAGAATTGTTGGAAAAGACCTTTAAGATTGTCAAGTCCAGTCATGAAAGAATTTTTCTCAACATCCAATCTAAACCTCTCCTGATGCAACTTGAGGCCATTTCCTCTTGTCTGATCACTTGGTACTCAGGAGAAGAGATCAACACCCACCTCGCTACAACCTCCTTTCTGGCAGTTGTAGGGAGTGATGGGATCTCCCTCAGCCTCCTCTTCTCCAGGCTAAATCATCTCTGTTTCCTCGGCTGTTCCCACAACCGCTGTGCTCCAGACCCCTCCCCAGCTCCGCTCCCCTTCTCCAGACCTATTCCTGACCCTCAATGTCTGTCTTGCAGTAAGATGCTCAAAACTGAGCACGGGATTTGAGGTGCAGCCTCACCAGTGCCGAGTACAGGGGGATGATGCCTTCCCTGCTCCTGCTGGCCACACTGTGGCTGATCCAAGCCAGGATGCCACTGGCTTTCTTGGCTACCTCGGTCACTGCTGCCTCTTGTTTATCCAGCTGTTGACCAACACCCCCAGGTCCTTTTCCTGGGGGAAAAGACCAGTTTACAACCAGTAACAGTGGCTTAATGTGACTAATAGGGAGTGTGGACCTAAAAGGTCTGATGGACTGGAGCCACAAGCTTCAGACTCAGCCATACAATTTTGTAACTTGTCTCCTGTTGAAGACACTTCAAACACATTTACTGAGAATGCTGATAACTGTTTACTTATTCATGAGGACAAGACGACTCGGAAGAAACACTTGCATGCGAAATGCACGTTGCACACGTACTGCCGTAGAGCCCGGGGGAAGGGCGCTACGTGATGTATTATACCAACGCCTGCAATGTAAGGCTGGGGACGCTCCGCCTTCGAGCTGCACCTCGTGTGTGTCTGCAGGGCTGCTGGGGCTGGGCTGTTTGGCTGGTGCCTCCCTGTCCTGGGAAAGGGTCCCATGGCTGATGGCCACCTCGGCCAGCAGAGCGAGAGCTGGGACAGAGGCTGGTGGCCAGTAGCCACCTTGGCCAGCAGACCCAGGCTGGGACCAGACCCTTCCATGGGTCATGGGGCTCACGGTCCCCATTATGCTCCCTGGCCATGGCAGTGATGGGTGAGGGCAAGCTAAAACTAATCGCCCCTGCAATGCTTTTGATAGGGAATTGTTAATTGCAGGACATACGTGTCTGTGGTCTCTGCTGGTGGGGACTGAGGTGGATGCTGGTACTAGGGTGGGTGCCATTGCCCTGGATAAGTGCTGATGCTCTGAATGGGTACTGGTATCAGGGTGGGTGCTGGTGCTGGAAGGGGTACTGGTACCATTTTGGGTGCTGGGGTGAGTACTGGTGCCTGCATGGGTACTGGTAGTAGCATGAGTGCTGGTGCCTGGTTGGGTGCTGGTACCAAATACGTACTAATTCCTGGATGGATACCAGTGCTGGTGCCCTGGACCAGTATCAGTACTGGGGCAGGTGTTGGTGCCTGGATGGGTATCAGTGCCGATGCCCTGGATGGGTATGGGTATTCGTATGGGGTGGGGTGCCAGTGCCTGGATGAGTGCAGGTACCAGTGTGGGTACTGGTGTCTGGATGGGTACTACTGCCTGGACGGGTTCTGGTTCTGGTGTCTGGATGGGTACCAGCACCTGGATAGATTCCAGTACCAGTGTCTGGATGGCGTCTGGTACTGTTTTCAGGATGGATACCTGTGCCTGGATTGGTACTAGTGTCTGGATGGGTGCCAGTGCCTAGATGAGTATGGGTACCAGTTCCAGGACGTATGCTGGTGTCTGGATCGGGATGGGTATTGGTATTGGGGTGGGTGCTGGTACCTAGATGGATGCCGGTACCAGCGTGGGTACCAGTACCTAGATGGATACCTGTATCAGCATGGGTACCGGTACCTGGATGGATGCTGGTACCAGCGTGGGTACCGGTACCTAGATGGATACCTGTATCAGTGTGGGTACCGGTACCTGGATGGATGCTGGTACCAGCATGGGTACTGGGGTCTAGATGGATGCCGGTACCGGTACCTGGATGGATGCTGGTACTAGTGCGGGTACTGGTGCCTGGATGGATGCCGGTACCGGTGCCTGGATGGATGCTGGTACCAGTGCGGGTACCAGTGCCTGGATGGATGCCGGTACTGGTGCCTGGATGGATGCTGGTACTAGTGTGGGTACCGGTGCCTGGATGGATGCCGGTACCAGTGCGGGTACCGGTGCCTGGATGGATGCCGGTACCAGTGCGGGTACCAGTGCCTGGATGGATGCCGGTACTGGTGCCTGGATGGATGCTGGTACCAGTGCGGGTACCGGTGCCTGGATGGATGCCGGTCCCGGTGGGGATGCCGGTGCCTCCCGGTCCCGCCGCCCCCTCCCGTCTTTGTGCCTCCCCTCCCCTCCGCCTTCCCCCTATTCTTTTAAATCACTTCCATCCACTCCGCCGATTGGCCGCGGGCTCCTGCCGGGTCACGGGGGCGCCCGTTCCCTTCCAATCGGCGGCGGGGATACTGGCAGGCGGCTCCGGCCTGGCTGCGGTGCCCGGTGCGTGCGGGAAGGCAGGCGGAGCAGCGCTCGGACCCCAGCCCGCTCCTCCTCTCCTCCTCCTCCTCCTCCTCTCCTTTTCCTCCTCTCCTTCTCCCCGCTCCGTGTCTCCCCGGGACGATGCTCCTGAGCTGCCGCCGCTGAGGCTCCGTGCGGGGACCCCGCTGCTCGCCGCTCTCCTCCCGCTCCGCTCCCGCTTTGTCCCGCGGATCCGCCGTGGATGGTGTAAAAAACCCGCAGGGTAGGGGCTGGGGGATGCTTGGGTGCGGTTCGAGGGGGGGGTCGAGCCCGTTTGGGTGCCTTTGAGTATCATTTAGGGTCTTTTTTCCACGTTATTTGGGTGCGTTTGCCCATTTTGTATGTTTTTCCCATGAGTTTTGGTGTCGTCTAGGTGTTTTTTACGTTATTTGGGTGACTTTTGCTATCGTTTCGCTGGTTTTTATGTTATTTGAGTGTGTTTTGCTGTTATTTAGGTGCTTTTTATGTTATTTAGGTGGGTTTTGGTGTCGTTGGAGTGTTTTCTTTCTGTTATTTGGATGGGGTTTAGTGTCACTTGGATGCTTTTTGTATTATTTGAGTGGATTTTGGTGTCGTCTGGGTATTTTTAATATTATTTCGGTGTAATTTAGTTTTTTTATGTTATTTAGATGGGATTTGGTGTCATTTAGGTATTTTTTTATGCTTTTGGGATGGGGTTTGGTGTAACTTGTTTTTTTTTTACGTTATTTGGATGGGTTTTGATGTCATTAGTGTTTTTTATGTTATTGGGATGGGTTTTGGTGCCACTTGGATATTTTTTTCTGTTATTTGAATGGATTGTGGTGTCATTTGGATGTTTTTTAATGTAATTGGATGAGTTTTGGTGTCCTTTATGTTATTTAAGTGGGGTTTGGGTGTTTTTTAATATTTTTTGAATGGGTTTTGGTGTCTTTTGGGTGTTTTTTATATCATTTGAATGGGTTTTGGTGTCTTTTGGGTGTTTTTTATATTATTTGAATGGGTTTTGGTGTCGTTTGGGTGTTTTTTATGCTATTTGGGACAGTTTCGGTACTACATGGGGGTGGTGGTGTCATTTGGGAGGGGCTTGTAGCTATTTGAATGGGTTCTGGTGTCATTTGGGTGTTTTTAATGTTATTTAGGTGGGTTTTGGTGCTATATAGGGGGTGGTGGTGACATTTGGGAGGGTTTTGGTGTCATTTGGGTGTTTTATGTTATTTGGGAGGGTTTTGGTGCTGTATGGGGGCTGGTGCTGTCATTTGGGTGGGTTTTGTTGTGATCTGGGTGTTTTTTCATCTTATTTGTGTGGGTTTTGCTACTAAATGGGGGATGGTGGTGTCATTTGGGAAGGATTTGTTGGTGTTTGGGTGGTTTTTAATGCTTTTTGGCTGCGTTTTGGTGCTATGTGGGTTTTGTTGTTATTTGGGAGCAGGTTTTGTTGTTATTTGGGGGACTTAGTGTAATTTGGGTGGTTTTTAATGTCATTTTGGGTGGGTTTTGGAGCTGGAGGGAGCTTTGGTGCCATTTGCTGGGTGGGTTTTTGGTGCTGTTTGGGAGCATGTGTTATTTGGTTTGGGCTCTGGGAGAGAGGTGGAACTTGTGAACCTCTGGATGTAGGGATATTGAACCTAAATAGACGCAGAAGAAACCCTCAGGGGGGTTTTAGGAGGTGCAGTTGTGTGTGGTAGGTATTGAGCTGTGAAATGAAGGCTTTATGCAAATGAAATCATAACATTTTCAATAGCAGAGGAAGAGGTGGGGTTTTTCCTTTCTTTTTTTCCCCATTTCTCTTTCTAAAGTGTGAAAAGGAGATGACCAGAATCAGAAAAGTACTAGGAGACAGGCAGGATTAGAGGCTTCATCCTGAAACAGGCTGTTCCAGAGATTGCTGGGAAGCAAACAATGTGATTCATTGTTGAGGTGTCTTTTTGCTTAGATTTATTTTTACACCCTGGTTGCAGTTATTTTGATTTACTGACTTTTTGTGCCGAGTGTTTCCTCGAAGCAGTTATGCTCTTGGAGACGAGAAGCCTGGAACATATTTGTGCAGTCAGCAGGCTGATGTCTGTTTACTCCCGCGTTACGTTGACCCCTTAGTGAAATCAAAGTCATCATTTTGCTTGTGCCCCCGTGTGACTGAAATGAGGAGCCTGAGCCACTACTTCTTACCCTTACAATTTAGTAAAATTGGATTCTCAGAGCAAATCTGAAGTGACATAATTGAGTCTGCTTGTTCTTAAATGTGGGTTTTAGCCAGATAAAAATGAACCCTGGCTGAAAAGCGGTAGTTGTTGGTTCTAAAAGGCATATGTCAAATTCTTAATTTATGTGCAATGTATATTTTTCATAGTCCTAATACTAGGTGAACATTTTGGGGTTTTATACGCTGCTCCCTTAGAATTGAGAAATCCATGGTGGTTAAGAGGGGTGGAAGCATTTCTACAATAACGTAAGCGCATCTGATTTTTGGTTTTACTCCTTGACTTTGTACCTTAAACTGTCAACGGGGGTTGGTTTCAGTGGGCTGGTTTGGATGCTGGGCGATTTTGGAGGTTTGCCTTGCTGGTTGATGAGGTCTGGAGGGAAGAGGCGGAGGTAGACGCACACAATGCCCAGGCTGGGGAGCTCATTGTTCTTTGCCGTACGCTCTGCTGTGTTTGGGACCGCGTTTTCCCTCAAACACGGTGTCTTTTTCTTTTGGGAAGTGAAAGAGAATGGGAAGCGTTTTCTCCCTCTTTCCTCTTTCCCCAGAATGGCCTTTTGGTAACCTTGCAAGAAAGCAAAGGAGTAAATTGGAAGCTAAAGGGCGCCAAAACATTCCGTGTGTGCTTTCCTCCTCCCCTCCCAGTGCTGGCTCTGCTGCTTTCTCTGGCTCTAAGTGAAGGTTTAAACAGAGAGGGAGCACATGAGGTGAGGCTCGGAAACACACTCTGTTGAACCCCTCTCTATTTTCGTTCACGTTTCACCTTCTCCCCCACCAAATGAAACCCCCAGCTGGCTTGAAATAAAACCTGCTCCCTTTCAGATTTGTGCTTTAGCTGTGGGATGTTTGATCTGGAGGCTCACGTGCTGCGAAAGCTGCTGTCAATGAAGAACAGTCGAGATAAATGCGTTGGGATGGCAAAAGTAAAAGGAAGCGTGCGGAGGTTAGAAGGTAATTTCAGTGTAGGCGTGGTTTCCTTTCTCGGTGCATTGTTTAATGCTTCTGTTTTTACACCTGCATCTGTAAAAGAAACAAAACCAACTGTAGAATTGTGGCGTATTTTCATAGAATCATAGAATAACCAGGTTGGAAGAGACCCACCGGATCATCGAGTCCAACCATTCCTATCAAACACTAAACCATTCTCCTTAGCACCTCGTCCACCCGTGCCTTAAACCCCTCCAGGGAAGGTGACTCAACCCCCTCCCTGGGCAGCCTGTTCCAGTGAGTTGGAAGGGACTCATACGGATCATCAGACCAACTATAGCGTGTGCTGAAGCGACTGCTGCACAGGGGCTCGAGCCGCTCTGTCCCCGGGTTATGAGGTATCATCAAATCTCCGTTAGTTCACTGATAACTTCAACTAGCTGTGATATTGAGGGTTAAAAAATAACCTGGGTGAAGGTGCTGATGGGCTAGATCCTTTGGAAAACAGGCAGCAGTGCTGTCACAGTTTAATTGTGAGGCCTCTAAGTTCTGGTTTTGGCTCTGTAGCTGACTTCAGTGTGTAATTGGGGAAAACAACTTCACTTTCCTTACCTGAATAAAGTGTGGTGATTGCTTTGGCGCTGAGGACGTGTGTTATTTTTTGGTATTTTTCTACCACTCCTATGGCTTTGGTGTGGAAAGTGATAATTTTAATGTTATTGTAGGCTATTGTCTGTATAACTGAAACACTTTCACTGCCCCTCTGCTTTATGCTTCCTCTCATGTGAATTTGTGCTATGGAGTAACTGAGGAGGGGGTTAACTCTCCATCAGGACAAAACTCTTGATATCCCCATGCCAAATGGGAAGTGTTTCTGCACAGAAAAGGTGAGCTAGGAGTGGCAGACCTGCCTTAAACAGTAATTAGGTAACTGGATTAAGAAATAGTGATTTCTTTGCATCCAGGGGTTTGTTTTACCTTAGTGGGGGTATTGTCTGCCTGCACAAGTCCATCCTGTGGAGCTGCAGGTATAGATTCAGTGCTGCTGCAGCAAAAGGCTAATGATCGATAACATTCACAAACGTGCTGAGATGCGTGTAATTCTTAATGCTGATTGCATCTTGGGTGAGAAAAATGGCATTCTCCTATTGCAATTTAATAATTGACTTTTGTAAGTCATGTGCTATCTGTGAATTTGCTGTCATAGCCACAAAATGCTTCTCTGTTCTAGCCATACTGGGTAGTTGTTTTGCCCGTAAAGAAGTTATTTCACTTTTGGGAGCGGGAGGAAAAAGGGAGTGCTGTGAGCATATAGAATTTTGCAAGTGTGTGTTACTGGCTGTGTAATGGCACAGCAGAACCTGTGTTATCCTCTCAGCAGAGCTGTTCATACATTAAGACTGCCTGAGGGTAGCTTTGATTTTGTTGTGTGCCATATTTAAGGGCACTGTAAGCTTCAGGAACATGTTACGCTCTGTGTTGTTGGCACGTGTGTACAGTACCTGAATTTCTAGTTGAAAAAATAATAATAATTGGGAAGTGATTAAATATTACGTATTGCTGTGAAGGAGCAGCTGTGTAAATTGAAAAGGGGTGGTCTGGGTTGGAGTTAACCATTACAAACAACCAAATAACTCGCTAACTTTGTAATCATAGAATCATAGAATAACCAGGTTGGAAGAGACCCACCGGATCATCGAGTCCAACCATTCCTAATGTACCGGTTTGGTTTTTTTAGGATGGTGTCCTGGCTGGACTATTTTAAGGTTCATCTATTTTCCACTCTGGTTTTGCTGTGGAAATACATTGCAATTGTTTCAGTTGCAGGCAGTCTAAACAAATCATCCTGCTTGACCTAAAGGGGTGCAGAGTTATCCGACTTCACCTCTGAGCTTAAATTTAAACCAACAGGCTTAAAATATGGCATATTTAAAAAAAAACAACCAAGCCTATCTTGGAACTAAAACAAAACAAACCCCTGTATTGATTGGAGACTTGTTTGTTTAATGTGCTTTCATGAAGCTGCTTGAAACAAAGCTTGTTCTCCACTGATTTTAGGTTGTTTTTTTGCAGCGGGGCAGTTGGCAGGGATGTGAAATGGGCAGTGGGAGCGAGGAAGGTGTCGGGAGGAGGGTGATTACACCCAGTTTGGAAATGGCGTTTCCTGCAAGTTGCTAGGAAGAAAAATCGAACCACTTCTTGGAGTCACAGGAGGTGTTAGGGAGCAGGATCTACAACGCGTTATTGTGCTTTTTATGTTGGTTTGCCAGCAGCATTTTACACAAGCTTTTATAACGTTGGTAGCTGTGCCCAACTGCTCTTTTCAGAGAGGCTGATGTGTGAACAAAGGAGCAAACAAGATATGAATACTATGCTGGCTCCTTTTGATTTAGAAGTCTACTGGGGCAAGGAATTGCTGTAAGAGACTGAAAAACAAACAGATGGAAATATTAGCTGACTATTCCCCTCTCAATAGGTGTTGTTTTGGTGGGGTTTTTTTTGTTTATTTTTTTTTTTACTTTAAGACAAATGTCTGTTTAGTTCACTGAGCATCCAGAATAGTAGGTTGACCTAGAGAAAAGTGAAACAAGTTTGGATAGAAAGCTCAGTTTTCCCTCTGTGCCTAATGAGGATAATGATGGCCTTTATTTTTGTGAAATTCTCAGAAATGTGTGCATAGAATGCACTGTATCAGAGCTGATGGTGTTTCTCAGAATTCTAGGCACAAAGGATTACATTTGTATTTGGCATCTTAATTCTTTTAAAAGCACAACTCCGAAAATGTGGATCAGCTTAGGCATTGCTTGAATTTGATAGATTATAATATAAATTTTTATGACCGAGTTATCAAAAAAATGCGTGATTCTTTGAACATGTCGGTTGTCCTTTGTTCTTCCTGCCGAACACGAATGAGAGGCTAGTTCACTGCTTTAAGATTCAAGATAAGTGGAAGAAAATGAGTGCTCATTAATTTTGAGGTCTTAGTTAATCTATGTATTTAATCTACTTGTCTATATGAAAAAAAATTGTTATCGTGGTATTATCAGCCTGTGATACTGAGTCAGTTTTGGCCTGTTTCAAATACGTAACAGGGTTTCTGTTTTATAATGCTGGATGTTACATGGTCTTCTCTCATGCACACAGTTGAGGTCGTAGCGAAAACTTGATTTTCAAGATCATCAATTCTCATGAAGCTTATGTTCTGGTAGTTCGTTGGAGGAGATTGGAAGTTCTGAAGTTTGCCCCCTCCATCCCTGTTGCTTCCTCTCTTTCCCCAGTCCTTCACAGAAGTTGAATCATAGGACAGTTTGGGTTGGAAGGGACCTTAAAGATCATCCAGTTCCATCCCCTGCCATGGGCAGGGACACCTCCCACTGGATCAGGGGCTCCAAGCCCCATCCAAGCTGGCCTTCAACACCCCCAGGGATGGGGCAGCCACAACCTCCTTGGGCAACCTGGCCCAGGGCCTCACCATTCTCACGCTGAAGAAATTCCTCCTCGTGTCCAGTCTAAATCTGCCCCTCTCCAGTTTATACCCATTGCCCCAGTCCTATCACCACAAGCCTTTGTGAACAGCCCCTCCCCAGCTTTCTTGTAGCCCCTTCAGGTACTGGAAGGTCTCTCGAAGTTCTCAGAGCCTTCTCTTCTCCAGGCTGAACAACCCCAACTCTCTCAGCCTGTCCTCGTACAGGAGGTGCTTCAGCCCTCCAATCATTTTTGTAGCCACCTCTGGACCCGCTCAAACAGCTCCATCTCCTTCTTTTGTTGAAGACTCCGGAACTGGACACAACACTCCAGGTGAGGTCTCGATACTCCAGGTGAGGTCTCAGTTGAACGAGTAAGTGGTGTGGATGTGCTGTCGGACGAGCTGGCTGCCAGGCAAAACTTAAATGCTGGTTTCTGTCTGGCCCTTCCTTAGTGGGGATGTCATTAATTAGAAGGTTCCTTTCTACCCATCTGCTGGCTTGTACAAAACTTTCAGGAATGTTGGTTATTGCTGAGATGACTGTTGTGGCAGGCTGGTTTGAAATTCATTACGCTCGAGAAGTTACTGGCATGAAATGAGAGGAGAAAGGAATCAGAAGGTGAAGAGGGGGAAGTGAGAGGAATTAGGGAAGTTGATTTTCTCTGAGAACCAAGTTAAAGAAAGAGGAAGGAAATTCTGTCATCTGCTAATAAAGATTTCTGTCTGATGAGCAGTTTCTCCTTCATGTTTGTCTTTTTGATATGGTGAGTTGTTTTGGGGTGAAAACAGACGTTCTTGGGTGCTTGTCCCATCTTCCTGCAGATCTTCCTTCCTTCTTTGTGGAGCTGTTTGGAAGCATTCTTGGTGATCAGGAGGTCTGGGAGCAGGCATTTAGTACAATACATAGGGAGAACGTTCTTGTTATTAATCCTTAACTAAATATATAAAACCATTAGGGAGCTGAATTTCTTATTAGCGAGAGATCACTGTTAAAATTTTAGAAAATAAAGCTTTTCTTTGGTTCACCATGGCTCTCTATGTGTGTGCTTGTACCGATTCTCTAGCAAATGAATCCTTATTTAGAGTAAGCCTAATTCATTTTACAGGACTAAAAAATGATAGATTTAATCTCAGATGCCTTGCAAGTGGTATGCATTAAATTCTTTGGCAGGTATTGTATAATAAACTTGTGATTCTACAGTCAGATTTCTGTACGTTTGGATGTGTGTAGGGGAGTGGATAAGGGAATCTGCCTAGGGGTGGGATTGTTGGCCATCCATATCAAGACAAACACAACCTATATATACGTGTTTGTGCTTGACGAGAAGCAGGGGCTCGTTAGTGAGTTCCTGTAGGATAAGTTGCTTTATAACTGACTGAATATATGGATACGCAGCGAGTGTTCGCTCTTGGTGACAGCATATGAGAGAGATGCTGGTTTTCTTTCCCTGGAGGACAGGTAACTTCAAGCAGCCCTGTTTACTTCTCTCCTTTAGTAAATGGCTCTGAGCGCTTAACACGGAGCGGCTGTGACTCACAGGACCTCGTCTGTGCATTTACACCTGGAGTCACCAGTCTGTGCAATACTGCTCGTTCCACCCAGGTATTGCACAAACTGATAAATGCTCTTGTTTTAGCTTTTCTTAAACATTTCAACAGTTTATGTTTGTAATGTTGTCAATAGAAGCTCTAGTGAAGAGGGGTTTTAAGGCTCCTTTAAGTGAGAAACTGTTCAGAGCATATATAAACCATAGGAGAACTAAAATGTGTGGTGAGTAGTGGACTTTTGGTGTTGGAGTTGCAGCTAAAGGCATTGAGTCAGCCTTTTGATGGCAGAGATAGGTGTCTATTTTGCTACTGAAATCTCTGTGGTCTACAGGCAGGTCAGACTGTGCTTGGATTTAAACCTGAGCGCTTAGGATAATTACACGGTTGCATTGCTATGTAAAGCAGGATGATCTAGACTTGAGTGTGTTGGTGTGGTACAGAGAATTAAAACAGAATACGATGGTTTCTGTGAAAGCCTACTATTTTGGCAACCAGTTTAAAGAGAAATGGCAAGTTCAGTTAGTGATTTACTATGTGTTATAGGGTGGTAGGGGATCAGAGCTTTGTGCTAAATATCAAAATTATTAAATATGTGCATTTAAGGATTATGAATCTTCTTAAACAAGTGCGTAAATGGCATTAGCCTGCTGATAGCAACAGCCACAAGGGACTAGAGTACATGGTGTTGATGCAAAAATGCCTCTATCTTTGCCTCGATTTAGGATGCTTCATCCGTTCATGCATGGTAACATCAAGTCATGAATATGAAAGAGGAAAGTGGCAGTATATCATAGAATTTTAAGTGTTTAAAGGGTTTTGTTTCTCCCAGAAATTATGCCCAGTACAAAACTGTGCTGCCCGGGCACCTTCAGGTTTGCTTTGAATTGAGAAAGAGCACTTGGCATGCGAGAAGGTTCTTCATGGCAATAGGGTGGACACGTACATCAAGTATTTTTTTTCTCTACCTGTAAGTGAAAAGTGGCTCTGAGTTTGGAAAACCTGGAGATGAAGTGAGCTGCTCTTCTCTTCAACTTCTCTCTTCCTCTCTGTGTGTGTGGTTTGTTTGATTTTTCTGTGTACTTTTAATAGTGGGGCTCATCTGTTCTTTAGAAGTTTCTCGCCCACAAAAGCAACTTAACCTGTCTCTTGGAATTCTACCTGTGTGCCTTTATAATTATTCTTCAACTTGTTTTTCCGCCCCTTCTGTCTGCAATAGCTTTAATATCTCTTGTTCAGGTGTGTCAGCCTCACTGCCATCATCCTCAGGGTGATCTAGAACCGAAGTCTGGACTTAAAAGTATGAAAGAAACTTCAAAGTACTGAGGCAGAAGTGTGGATTTGCAGTGGTCAAGTTGCTTAAAACCTACCTGGTGGAGGCGCAGGATCTGAGAAGATTCTGCATGGAAAGCTGTACCTTGCTCCTTGTTCTAAGCAAATTATAAATGGGAAAGACCACAAGCTCTTTAGGTGAATGAAGCATGTGTGGTTTAACAATGGCTGTGTGTTCTTCTGGTACCTGATATTCCCATGCTGGGATGGTTCACCTTGTACAAAAAAAGGAACGCAATGTCTCCATTAGATTTCGTCAAATGAGGTCAGTGCAGGAGCCTTAAGTCCTTAATCCTCATTTGTATGAACTGGGAGTGAGATGCAGGAAATCTAATTCATGTCTCCAAGGTCATTTATTTTCGTGAAACTTGATAGAACTGCCTTGGACGGCTCCTTAAACCACTGAATTATGCTGCTTGCCTTCTGACCCGAACTCTTATGATGAGAAAATCTACCCAGTGATAGAATGAACTTAAAGGTATCCATTTAGTGATTTCTGTGAGTCAAGTGCCCAGCTAGTAAGAGCCATTGGGAAAGAAACTGGCTTACAATTAGAATGATTTGAGCTGCGCATTTAATTTCTAATGTATTTTGTTTGTAAGACTTCAGCTAGAGGTTTACTATTATCACAAGCATGTTAATTTAAGTTACTGGGAACAAAATAAAAATGAGCGTGTTTTCAGTGAAGTAAATCTCGCTTTATTTTATTATTTGAGAAGTTGTAATGATTTGCCACTCATATCTGCAATTAATCAGAGAAACTTCCTCCTCCTTTCTTTTTTGGTGTTTTCTGTGACTCAGTTTCCATGGTAAATTTTATATTTCCTGCTGCTTAATTCCACTGAACTCAGGACACAAACTATGGAAGGTTTTCAGATGATGCCAGTAGGAAACAGTTTAAGGCTGCTCTTGAGCCAGCTAGCCGTAGCTCCAGTTGGGTGTTGTTTCAGAGGTTAGGTTTTAAATCAAAGGAATTGAGGGAAAAGGGTCAAATGTGCATAACTTGAAGGTGAACGTGAGGAAACATGGATGGAGTTTTGTAGAGCAAGTGGTTCTCCTAAGGCAGAGATGGAAATCAAACAGCTGAAGTGCGAAGTACACCAGTTTCTCTACTGTGGACTTCAGGATTCTACTTGCTGTTATTCTTTCTTGGTCTTGGTGAGAGCTTGGGGGTATATTTCTTTTCCCATGTGTCTTGGTCACTATCACATCTTACCTTCCAGGCTGGCTTTGTCAGGCACACAGTCCTGTAAACAGCACGTCTGCTCGTCCTTCTGATTGGAAAAAGACATTTGATTCTTATTTCCTGCTACTCTTGAATAGGGTTAGTCTTTTATTGTTGAATTTTACTGTCTGACTGCATGCTTCTCTTTCCACGTCTGTAAAATATGAAAAATGAAACCGGCTCCACTCGTATTCTCTCTGTACGTCACTTCGCTCCATGCAGGATTGATTCAATTAATGAGAGGCCTGTTCGCTCCCCTACACTAATTATTCATCACATAACTCCTTCCATAGCTTTTGTCCCAAAGTACGAGTTTAGTAAGATGTGGAAAGTAATTACTTTTGTATGTGTTTAGTGAAGTCTTCTGAGTCCTAATAAGTTATATTCACACTTTTCCTTGCTGGGATTTTTCTGAGGCCCTGATGCATGCGTTCCATCTTCTTGAATAGAAACGAAGGCTGGGAGGGATTATTAAAGAATACTAGTGTTTATACCATTCTGCTTGAAAGTAAACGTGTTTCCTGTATTAAATCCCTAAGATGTTTTAATTATGTCATATATTTAATCCCTGAAGAAGACAAAGGGTCATGCTACCACTAGACAACAAGAGACTGGAAAGACTGCATGTTGTTAATTCGTAACAAGAGTTTAGGTGTTATTAGTATTGCAGTATTTGGATTGTGCTCCAGGCACTTGAAGAAAAGACAACAGACACAGCTTGTTGCATGACCTCAAGCTGAGCAACTCATGCTAGTTGTGTTTTTCTGCTTACGAAATAGGTGCGATGGTAATTTTTCATTGGGATTATGAAGTTTGTAGATGTTAAGAAACAGGAAAATGATAATTTTTAAATATATTTCCTTTGCTAATGTTGTTCATTACTTTTTCCCTCTTTCTATTGATCATGAAATAGCTGGTTAATGCTTTAAAAACAGCACAAATGCCCTCTGAAATGGAGCAGCTTGGCCACCCCGGTGTTGAGAGAGCTTCATAGCTAGGAATCATGAAAGCTTGCGCTGTGGAAGACCTGCAGCTTCTGTTCTGTGGTACTTTAGGGCTTGATCTAGAGGACCAGCAAGTTGTAAAATAGTGGTGAAATAGGTGCAAGATTTTTAATTTCTTTACTGGCAGTTTGTGCTCAGTCGTGGTTACAGAGTGGTGGGTAACCTCTCGGGAACCTGTTGTTCTGCTGGTGAAGAAATGACACCGTTGCAGAAATACCATGTGAGCAGCTCTCTTCTCGGTTTGTTGTGGTTACTTGCACCTTTTCCTCCTGCCCCGTGAAGAATGAAGTTCCTCTGGTGTTGTACTGTCTTACTGGTTTCCCCTGGCTGGAACATACAAGGGTGGTCAAATGTGCCTTAAAAGTACAGAGGTTGTTCTGGTGGTTGTGTTTTTTAGAATCATAGAATGGTTTGGGTTGGAAGGGACCTTAAAGCCCGTCCAGTCCCACCTCCCTTCCACGGGCAGGGACACCTCCCACTGGATCAGGGGCTCCAAGCCCCATCCAACCTGGCCAGGGGAGGTTTAGACTGGACATTAGGAAAAAGTTCTTCACGGAAAGGGTCATTGGGCACTGGCAGAGGCTGCCCAGGGAGGGGGTTGAGTCACCTTCTCTGGAGGGGTTTAAGGGACGGGTGGACAAGGTGCTAAGGGGCATGGTTTAGTGTTTGATAGGAATGGTTGGACTTGATGATCCAGTGGGTCTCTTCCAACCTGGTTATTCTATGATTCTATGATGTCCAGGGATGGGGCAGCCACCACTGGGCAACCTGTTCCAGGGTCTCCCCACCCTCATAGTGAAGAAATTCCTCCTTATGTCTAGTCTAAATCTGCCCCTCTCCAGTTCATACCCATTGCCCCTCATCCTATCACTCCAAGCCTTTGTAAACAGTCCCTCCCCAGCTTTCTTGTAGCCCCCTTTGTTTTCTCCTATACTCATATATATAAGGTGTTATATTTGCACTTGTGAACTCTGTCCTATGTGGCACAGATCATCACTCTCTCGCTGTATCTTTTAATTTAAGACATAGTTGCTCTTCTTTTACTTCAAAGTCTCCCTCTGATGGCAACTTTCTGTTGTATCTTTGGGTTTGTTATGATGTGTCTGGATGTATCCTCAATATCCAGTTGGTGTTACTTGTCCATATTGAAGCAGTTAAGGATTTTCTGATGACAGCAGCTGCAGAAAATATGCAATTCTTCAGTATTGAATGGAAATTATTGCTTTTTTAATACTTGTACTGTTAGCTGCCAAATTTGACTAATAATATATTTTCTTCTTCAAGTTTTAGAATACCTTTCTAGCTTACTATTTACTGTGTTTCTCTCAATGATTTTATGCTACGGTTCTTGTCCTGCATCAAGTTTGCCTTTAAAATAAGCTTTACAGGTATTTCTCTAACTTATTACTCCTTGGTTTCCTTATTTGGGCTTTTAGCAGAAAATACATGCCTTTATACTCTGTAATACCAGGCTATCTCTAGGTATTGCTAATGGAGAGCCCCTGTACTTCGTTTCCCTTTTGTTGCTAATTGACTCTTTGCTCATTCAGACAACAGTTCTTAATCAATACTGTAAACGAACTACGAGTAACGTTCTCTCTCTCTCCCTAAAGTGAATGAAATTGGTATTTTGCTTTCAGGTGTACAAAGGTAACGATATAAATCCTGTATGAGCCTTCTGAGATGGAAAGAGGTGGTGCCACCCATTAGTAAGCCAAGGAAAGCCAAAAGGATATTTCCTATGTACATGTTTGCTTTTAATAAAAACAAGTTCTCTATAATCTAGTTCAGTAGGAACATAATTTGAACCTCATTTCAATATGGTTCTTTTAAATCAGCCTGTGGTTGAGTGGGTGTATGAAGAATAACATCCGTCTTCTCTCTAGCTTGCTTTCTCCCCTGCCCCCAGGTGAGAGGGTGGAAGGACTCCAGAGAAGAAAATTGGGCAGAAGGAATTAATACTTGCAGTACAAAACATAGACTGATCCTTCTGTGATCTGAAGTTTCTGTTTGAAGCCCAGCCAGGTCCATTCTTCGTGTGGCTGGATGGGTTTGTGAACTCGTGTTGCCTTTCTGTCTAGTCAGTGATTAGGAGACGAGGTGGCGGTTGTAGTGAGCTGGTGTCATGTGTACAAGCAAAATATAGAATCATAGAATAGTTTGGGTTGGAAGGGACCTTAAAGATCATTCAGTTCCAACCCCCTGCCATAGGCAGGGACACCTCCCACTGGATCAGGGGCTCCAAGCCCCATCCAACCTGGCCTTGAACACCTCCAGGGATGGGGCAGCCACAACTTCCCCGGGCAACCTGGTCCAGTCCCTCACCACCCTCATAGTGAAGAAATTCCTCCTTATGTCTAGTCAAAATTTTCCCCTCTCCAGTTTATCCCCATTGTCCCCAGTCCTATCACCACAAGCCTTTGTGAACAGCCCCTCCCCAGCTTTCTTGTAGCCCCTTCAGGTACTGGAAGGTCTCTCTAAGGTCTCCTCAGAGCCTTCTCTTCTCCAGGCTGAACAACCCCAACTCTCTCAGCCTGTCCTTGAATGGGAGCTGCTCCAGCCCTCGGATCCTTTTAGCCTCCTCTGGACCTGCTCCAACAGCTCCATCTCCTTTTTATATTGAGGATTCCAGACCTGGACACAGCACTCCAGATGAGGTCTCACAAGTGAGGAACAGAGGGGCAGAATCACTTCACTTGACCTGCTGGCCACCTTAAACTTGAAAGTAAAACTTGACATCATACAAACAATTACCGGGGAGCTGGTCTGAGGGGAAGAGGTTTTCCTTCTCCTTCTTTTCTGGAAATATTCAGGCACGTTCATGAGCATGCGTGAGTTGTTGATTGTAATTCACTTTTTTTCCCCTGGTAGTTTGGTTTTTTTTTTATTTTTTTTGAGAGAAAACGTCCACTGTTTTCATTTTCCACCCTGTGACAATGCAGACAGATACCAGACTTAAGAGATGCCTTAAAAGAACGGCTTCACTGCAGCAGCAGAGCCCTTGTCTTCAGTATTTTATGTCCAGGCAAATGCCTTGGTGATAACAAGTATTTTGAATATAGGATGTAGTGGATTTTTATGCGGGAAGAACCTCTGTGAGTAGCATCACTGAAATATCCCTTGGAGATTGTTGCCTGCTTAGTTCCTTGATGTTAACAGTTCTCAGGTCATCGGTTCCTACTTGCAGAAATAGGACGTTGGGGGCCAGTCATCCGCAGCGTGGTCTGACTGCTGTGGCTGTGGAGAAATGTCTTCTGTTTCCAAAGGCTGCAGATGTTAAGTGTTTGTCAGAAAGAACTTGCAGAGCATGGTACGGGGCTGATCTGCTTGCTCTAGTGACTCGTTTAGCTATGAATTTGGACGGTAGATAAATTGGCTGTCAGGGTGAGCTCAAACTGTTGTCTCTATAGCACAGTACAGGGTTTTATTTCTTTATTTTTCTTAAAACCGTGGTGTCAAACCAAACCTCTGCTGCTGTTGGGACCGAACGCTGCTGGAACTTGCGTTGGAAGTTTTCACATTGGTGAGAAACTGTTTAGAGATGAAGGGTGTGCAGCCAGCCCGACCCTTGGGGGTAGCGCTGGGTGATGAAATACATCAGATAATTTAAGAGGAGTGAGCTGATCCACACTATTACAGCACAACATCTCCAGGAGTGTGTTTTCAAAATGTGAGTGAGGTTCCTGTGAGCACTAGCACCCCGCCCTGATCCCTTTAGGAGCTGGGTATCCATCTGAATTATGTTTGGCCATTAGGATTAGTTGGATACGTTACTGAAGAGGCAAAATCTTTGCGTCGTCTTACTTTTCTGATGAACCTGAGCTTAAGGAAACCCACATTTCTTAGTGGTAGCTCATTCAGCTGTGCCTAAAATTTGATGGTGTCTTACAGGAGGCAAAAATATTTGCTTTGAAACCTATATTAGATTACAAGGTTTAATTTTGCTTGCTTATGCATGTATTTGTTCCTTTCCCCCCACCCCCACCGTGGGTTTTCTTGCTATTTTCTATGTAACGAGAGCCCATGCAGTCCGTGCCTTTCATCATGCATAGTCTGATCCAAAAGGGGATTATACAGGAAATTTACTGGCTCACCTACACATCACTTAAGGATAGTTCATTAGGTATTTACTTTTATTTGCTACAAAGAATTCCGCTCATTACTTTGAATAATTATAAAGCTCAAAATTACCCAGCTGAAGTCTTTGAGGTGGGGAGTTGATTTGGATTTGGGATACAGGTGGGTGCTACTTCTGTACTGGTGACCAGTTTGACTGTTAGCACTACGTAAAATGGTAGAGTAGAACTTTGGACTTCACTGTTCTTGGCCAGAGGAGTGAAGACGTGGATACACACGTGGTCCATCACGTGGCTGTTGTGTGGTTGGTGCTGGATGCTGCTCCCCACAGGTATGAGACAGTGGCTGGGGTAAAGGGAAGCAGAAAAAGCTCTCTGGAGGCTTTTGGGTCATTTGAAATATTTCTAACTGGCTTCTGAAGAAGGGGAAGGAGCAATGGAGATGATTACTAGGCAGGCATGGGTGTGCAAAATGTAAACGAGCCAGGACACGCACGGAACTGTGAAGATCTGTCTTCTGATCAGCTTTTTAATGTGAAAAGAGCTCCCCAGTTTGGATCACAGGATGCTGGGTAGATGATTACCTGAGGTATGGTTAAAAATAGCGAATTTATTTTGTGTCCAGTCAAATCAGGCTCTTGGCTTTCAAAACTCAAATGAAATTTATGTTGACTTCTGTCTGACAGCCAAGTGACTCAGATTCTACATTTCTTGAAACAAAATGACTTTTAAAAATTTTAAATTTATTCCATTGTAGCTTGTAACAAGAAAGAAACTTGTACTAGATTTTCTTTAATAGAATAGGATCCGTAACTCTGCAAGGATGTTTTGGTTCAACTATTTAATTTTTTTTTTTTTTAATGCTTATGCTAAGGCAAGTTATGATTTGTGAAAACTATTTTTTCAGTGTGAAATGGTCTGTTGAATGCTTCCTTAGCTGCTTTCTGCGCACTTCAGTTTGCCAGATTAACGGAGCTATTAATAATAGCCACTCTTGGTTTTTCAGCGCGACAGAGCTGGTAAGTGTGGAGCTATATGTAGTTTGTATTTTTAATTAAACTTGTACTGGGATTATCTTGTATTACCAGTTACCTTCTAGAAGATTATGTTCATAAAAGGTTCATGAGTTGTTAAGTGGAAGAGATTAAAGTGATTGTTGGCATGTTAGTAGAATTATTTGTTGCCTACGCAGCATTTGTTGGTAGCTTTAGTTTGGCAGTAACAGCAGACAAGTAAAACGCAAGCATCTGAATTTTAAAATCTATACCAGCTGACAAAACCGAGCTGTGTTTCAAAGTGATTGGCTTTTTTATTGTTATTTTTCTTTAATGTGATGTTCAGTTGTTTAGGACTATTGAGTGGAAGGGCAGTTTTTCAGTGTTTCCGTGCTGTTACTTTACAATGATGCTCTTAATGGTGTGAGCAGAAGAGTATTTTATTCAAGAATGGAAAACCACTTAAAGGACGGAGGGCACAAACGAGCGTAAAGAACGGATGAGCGCATTCTGGAAACGACCGTTTCCGTTGCGGTGGGTTGTAAATCCTTGCTGGTTTGGTCAGCGAGAGGTGTCAAAGGAATCCTGCACGTGGATAAATAATAAAATATAGCATCAGTGTGATTGCGTGCATCCCGATGTGTTTAGCATTAGCTGTGAAATAAGTGGTGGTAACGAAGAATACAGTGGGTGTCTCTGCTGTTCTCAAAACCCATTAGCAAGTTTTGCTGTGCTTGAACGCCGTTCATTGTTGTGTTTCCCGATTCACCCGAGAGCAGTATCGGTAAATGGGATCCATTCTGCGCTGGTATAAACAGTTCCTAGATGCTGCACAAACAATGATGCTACAGTTTGAGTAAACATCTGCTTAGCTTTTAATAATGGATACCAGGCAGGTTGTAGGACTTTTAGCTACAGTTGTGTGTATTTTAGCTACAACGAGGAGAAACAAATACAGGAGATGGCACAGCAAACCCTTATGTTGTCTGATTATGCACAGATACACTGTGGAAACGACCTATTATTTTGACAGGTAATCTGCGGGATGAATTTTGTGTAGAGTAACACGTTAATAGATGCAGTAAATCCAGTTTCCAGCGCATTCTGTGCTGCTACAGGAACGGATCGCACTGTTATGCTCTGCAAGTCTCCCAATAAATATATTTTCCGCTCCTATTTTTGACAAGAGCTCCCCTAGTCGGCTCTCTGGATTTGTGTGGGCTGGGGGAAAAGGAGATCTCTCCGTCCACGGCTGAATTTGAGTTGGTGCATTGTGGCAGCCTTGTTGTGCAATGCTGAGGCTAAGCCTGCTGTCTCAAACTGATGATGACTGCGAAACTTGACATTACCACTCGCTCTCCCACATGCTAATACACTCACCTCAAATTGGGGGATGTTGGAGATGATTAAGAATTCTAATCTTAATTGCTCTTCGGTTGCCAACAGTGTATTCTGTTAACAATATGTCCAATTTATCTTCATCCCGCTCTCCTTCTGCCCTGTAACGATGGCGGCATTATGTTGTCAGTGTAAATATGTGCCTGGCTTACTGAATTTACAGAAAGACTGTGCTACGTGACTGTATTTGGAGGTCGTGTATTGAGTGAGATGTGTCTGAGCGGAATTTGAAAGCTTACAAAGCGTTCGCCGTTCCCAGTGTTCTGCTTTGAACTGTGAAAACACAATCCCTGCCTGCAACCAACCTGCAAAACCAGATTTGGATTGCAGAACTCGTGATGAATGCATCACTCTGTTTTGAGACATAACTTCTTGTTTTATTTAATGTTCTTGCACACAGGCAATAGAGGCATGATTCCTAGTCACCATGTGGTGGCAATTTGCTGGGTAAAGAAATGCATGTGGCTAGAATGCTTGAGCTTCCCCTGCTCAAACATGAAGAATGCAATCATGCTTTAAGTTAAGCGTTAGTAACATTGATCGCTGTTCTCCAGATGTAGCATGTTTGAGAAGGGGTATAAATCAGAAGGAATGAAGGAGAAACTACCATTAGCTCTGTCTTTGAATTTAGTATTTTGTGCATGTCTAGCCCATAAAGTGCTAAATGCTTTTTTTTTTTTTCAATTATGAAGGCGTAGAGATTAATCCAAAATACATCCTTTTAAATATATAATGCAACAGGAAAATCTGGTTTCTTAATGTAAAAACACTAAAATGGAACCAGCTGCAACATTGTGCCACCCTGATGCAGCTTTGATGCTACGTTTTTAGCAGTCAATTAAATATTGATACCTCTTCCCTTCACCTTCCTGTAATCTCTTAAAGCTTTTGCAGTTGTTTTTAAGTTTTAACAGAAGCTGGACCAGTTCTTCTGTATTTTTTTCCACTAGATCTTTATGAAGGATTAAGAGTTTGTTTGTAGTGTAGAGGGAAAAAACTGTGTGAGCAATTTCTCCTGTACGTATACCCAAGATCAAGTAAACAGTATATGAAATTAAACTAGTAAAATGGAAAATAAAAGTGTAATTATATCACAGATGAAAGACAGATGTTAGGAACTTGGGGATTATGAGGGCTGGTATGAAAACCATGCAGCAATCTGATGCTTGTTTGAGCCATATGTTTGCTCTCAAGTGTGTGTTATAAAGCACTGAAACTGCTCAGGGTGCAGGAAAAATACTTCTTATAGTTCTGAGGGCTCAGAAAGCAGAGGGGTTAAGAGGAGATTTATAAGGCTGTTGGTATATTCTGCTAGGACTGAAAATGTGGATTCGCGGGACGAAGAGGGAAAGAAAATCCCTTTGCTGTGTTGCAGGGGGTACAGGTTGTATGACTCCAGCAGCAAAGTAGCGAAGAGTTCTTATTTTCTCACTGTTGGTTTCTCAGAGTGAGCAGCTTGGCGTAGCTTAGCCCATCCCCAAATATCTCACACCAGTAAGCGAACTGGTATTTATGAAATGGATACACTAACTGCTCTTTCCTTACTCTGGAAGCAGCTGAAATGCCACAATACTCTCTTTTTAATGAGCTGAAGGTGGCACTGTGCAGTGCTGTAACTGAAGGGGGGTTGGAGGATCACTGAAAATGTTCTTAGGTCCAGCTGTGAGCTCTATAAAATACTTAGCTAGGTTATGATGTCTTAATCTAGTCCTTATTTTGATGGGAATTAAATCAATGGGAAATATATCAGGACTGGTCTGTCCTGACCCGAGTATTGGTAAACTATTGGTGTTCCTTTTTTTAATTTCTATGAGTTGTACTGCCTTGCATTTCATTTTGGAGAATCCTGTAGCAAACTGACTGACTACTCCAGCTGTCAGCCCCAGGCTTGAACAAAGACGTGCTAAGATGTCATGACTGAAAGGGCAGGGCTTTCTCTTCTGATGTATTGTTTGGCTCTCTTCTATGTATGTGCATGTGTGTTTGCAGCTTTATCTCTAAGTGGATAGTCAAAAGCTCAAGATCTCTACGGTGCACAGCGGATCGCTCGCTCTGAGAGTGTGTTTTAGCTTCTTGTAACTTGATGACGGCATTGAGTGCTATGAGAAATTGCTTCTGTTGTGAAGATTTTCCTCCTTTGTACTTCTTGTGGTGTTCTGCTCACCTCCTATCTTGCCATGGTGGATCGTAGAATCATAGGATGATAGAGTAGTTTGGGTTGGAAGGGACGTTAAAGCCCACCCAGTTCCAACCACCACGCCACAGGCAGGGACACCTCCCAGTGGATCAGGGGCTCCAAGCCCCATCCAACCTGGCCTTGAACACCTCCAGGCATGGGGCAGCCACAACTTTTCTAGGCAACCTCTTCCACTGGATATCAGAGAGAACCTGAAACTTACCTGAAGTTTGGGTTTGCTCAAGTTGCCTTTAAGCTTTATGGTCTAGATAGCCTTTTAGGGGCCAAATCAATACTGAAAACATTCTTTTTTTTTGTTTTGTGGTGGCTTACCTACCCCAGTGAGGTGGGGTGCAGATTTGCACATCTATAGTGATACTCTGCAATTTCCTTATAAACTGAAAATTTGCTGGATTTTTGTAGAAAGTAGTAGTAATAGGTTCTTGCTCTTCAATGTCAAGCTCTGAAAAGCCCTCTCAGCAGGGAGATCTCTTCTGAGTTGTGGCTGTTGATCTTTCAGCTTAGCTTGTTTACTCTTCTGCAAGTAGTTTCTACAAAAAGTACCTATCATGTAGCCTTCTTTTGGTTTTAATTTGATGCAGGCTTCCCCATCTGTCTTCCTGCAATTTTCCTTTCCCAGTTTATAGTGGAGAATGATGAGTAAACACTTCTGGGTGGGAAGCTGTCAAGAGTAGAAGCTGAGTGTCCAATGTGATCTTTCATATTTAAAAAAAACAACAAAAGAAAGAAAATAGCGTTTGTTTTTTTGATAAGGAAGAATGCCAAGTACTTTAAATATTGGCAGAAATCACATGGAGAAAGATAGCACTTAATCTGGAATTTCAGCATCCATGCTGAACTTGAATCCATCAAGAAACGATAGAGCAATAAACCCGTGGCAGTGTTTGAAGTATTTGGAACCGAAACCCACAAATCCTCTTGTTTTCAGAGGGTAACCAGTATTTTTTTTTTTTCAGAGTTCTGTGTGGAGAGAGAATTCCTAGTGCTGAGAGTAGTTTGTCATCTGTCAGTAGCTTGGTTTTCTGCAGTAGCAGGTGTACGTGGTTATTCAGCTTGAGTTGATGTGTCTTGGTAACTGGGCCAAGTAGTTGTGTGTGAGAGGGATGAGGAGAGATCGTAACATCTGAATCATGATGAGCTTCGTAGACTAGTTTGGGTTGGAAGGGACCTTAAATATCGTCCAGTTCCAACCCCTTGTGATGGGCAGGGACACCTCCCACTGGATCAAGGGCTCCAAGCCCCATCCAACCTGTTCTTGGACACCTCCAGGGATGGGGAAGCCACAGCTTGGATGATCCCCTTGGATCATGTTGTAGCTTCTTCTGGACCCTTTCCAACAGCTCCATCTCCTTTTTATGTTGAGGGTTCCAGACCTGGACACAGCACTCCGGATGAGATCTCAGTGTCTGTGTGTCATGAGCTTGTGTGTGGAAACTCAAGATCTCACCTGTATCTTTTCTTTTGAGCATAGCTTGTTTGTCTTTGGGGAAAGGCTTAGTTGTACTCTTGCCTAAAAACAACCTCCTTTCCCCTCCAAGAGTTAAAAATGTGTCAGAAGGTCCTTGGTTTTGTCGCTCATAGAACTACATTTTTTTTTTCTTCTGGATGTTGTGGCTTGCTTCCTAAGAAACACCGTCCCTGAAGGATTTGTAGAGACTAGAGTCCCAGCCTTTGATGCGCACTGGAGGTTGAGTAAAGGACACCGTTCGTTACACCCAGTTGTGATAAGCAGCACTGGCTTCCTAAACAGCCATTCTTCAGCCTCTGTGACCATGACATGAATTCATCAGCTGGCTGCATCATTGGAGATGGAAATTGCACTTGACTTGCCTCGAAGGATCAGATCATTGACATTCAAGGGAGGGAATGCAGTCGATATTCCCCAATTCTAATAAAACTTGGCAGCTTTACAGTGACAGCCACGCATCACGCCTGGAGACTTTCACATTTAAGGAATTGCCAGTAATAAGTCTTCTGACTTTGTTTTCCTAAAGAACCGTAAGCGTTTGTGTGATGCGGTGGGTAGTTTCTATAAAGATGAGTAGTTCTTCTCCAACGGGCTCGTAGATTCTTGGAAAGGTTTACTGGATGGTGGGATGCTCTCATATTGGACAGGTATGGGAGTGAAGGGAGTTTTGGTGTTCTCTCCAGGTTGGATATGAAGCTTTACAGGTCAGAACCCACCCAATGTTGCTTTTTGCTCCTATGTGGGAGTGCGTGAAGCGGACTTGTCTGCATCTCGATTGTGGAAAGCTGCCTGCTGGGGTAGAGAGGGGCGGTGGGCTGCGAGGAACCACTGCTACAAAGCTGCTGTAAAGAGCAGGGAAGGAAATAAATGTATAGCTCCGTGACAGAAAGCTCTGTTGGGAAGCAGCATAAGGGAGAACGGCCGTATTCTGTGACAGCAGAATCAATAGGGCCTCTGCTGAAACGAATGAGAATTTTTATCTCTTGAGGCTATTGTTGAGGGCAGACTGAGGCAAATGGTGAATGGCTTCGTGCTTTTGAAATAATTCTATAACTGTAAAGGAGAGGAACGTGCTTTTAAAAATTGAGTGAGCAATTAGGAAAAGGAGGTTAGTTGCCACTTCTGTAAATGGTTCCGTTTGTCAGAGTTGAGTATTCAGTGTTTGAACAAGCGCCAGGGAGTCAGCAGTCACAGCAATCACAGCGTTTCTGTTTGTTTATTTATTTCGTGACTTAAGACTTGGTGTGTGTTGATCTGCTTGGCTGCAAAATCATAGAATCATAGAATAGTTTGAGTTGGAAGGGACCTTAATGGTCATCCAGTTCCAACCCCTGCCACGGGCAGGGACACCTCCCACTGGATCAGGGGCTCCAAGCCCCATCCAACCTGGCCTTGAACATCTCCACGGATGGGGCAGCCACAGCTTCCCCGGGCAACCTGGTCCAGTCCCTCACCACCCTCATAGTGAAGAAATTCCTCCTTATGTCTAGTCAAAATTTTCCCCTCTCTAGTTTATCCCCATTGTCCCCAGTCCTATCACCACAAGCCTTTGTGAACAGTCCGTCCCCAGCTTTCTTGTAGCCCTTTCAGGTAATGGAAGCTGCTCTGAGGTCTCCTCAGAGCCCTTTCTTCTCCAGACTGAACAACCGGAGCATCCACATAGTTAAAGTTTTTGTTCAAGGCCAGGTTGGATGGGGTTTGGGGAGCCTGATCTAGTGGGCGGTGTCCCTGCCCATGGCGGGGGGTTCGAACTGGATGATCTTTAAAGTCCCTTCCAACCCAAACTATTCTGTGATTCTATGAAAACAATTCTGGATAAGCATTCAGCTCACTTGAACTTCATATCTAGCTGTGGTATTAATTATGCAAACAAGAAGAAACAAGTACTCACTGGGTTGCTTGGGGTGTTCGTGCTTCATTGGTTTTTTTTCTAACCTATTAATTTGGTTTAAGATGGAAAATGTTGACTTAGGTCATTTGCCAAGTTTGGTACTTTCTTGTTTTGTTTTTAAAACCCTGGCAGTAGCAAAAGCCTTCCTTACATCCTTACTTAAATTATTGCAGTGGGAACCAGGGAAGAAAAATGCTTTTTTTGAAAAATGAAAGAATAGCTTGAGTTTCAGGAATACTAAGCTGAAGTGATTTTTTTTTTTTTCCTTTTACCTTGTCAAATTAACATGATTGCATGTTTCACTTTTTATGCTAAAGAGTTTCTGATCTTCAAAGGCAACTTTCAAAAAGACGTGCTGGTTCAGCCAAGGAGACTAATATTTTAGAAGGAATATTACCAGTAATAAAAAAGACAGAGTTATGATAGCTTGCATTAATTTTAATAACTTTTTGTACAGCTCTTGAGTCAAGATGTGAGAAATTAAAGGGAAACATGGTTCTGAGTTTGACTGCGGTGTATTTATACCTGATGTATGGCATTATCTCACACAGACGTGGAAAAAGGCTGCATGAAGCCTCATTGTGTGGCTGTAATAGTGCTGGAACAGAGGTGCAAGTTCATTTTCTCGTCTCTCGTTAGGAGCCACATGACCCTGTATCTGTATTGCCCCTGCTTGTGATCTCTGCCCTGCAAATGGGGAAAAATGCTATAAAAATGATCTTGAATTTCAGTAGTGCTGGGTTTAGTAGAGGGTAAAAATAATGTGGTCTGTGGCACTTAAATTCCTGTCCTTCCCATCAGAGGTTGGGAAAGAGAATAACCCTTGCTTTCTCAGACTTTCATGGTCAAATTAACATTGATTTGCCAGTTTTGGATACCTGCTTCGCTGTGAAGTAGCGTGACTGACATAAAATGCCTTCTGTTTAACTTTCTGAGGCTGTACCAGCAGCTTGTATTCGCAATCCAGTGTGCAAGCTGATTCCTCAGCAATTTGTGGGCCAGGAACATCTGCTCACTTTTTTCTGGTAGCCCTGGTGTAGCAGTTGATGGTATCTTCCCTCTATGAAGACCAAGCAGAGATTGATATGAAAACTTGAGTCTTGATTCTCCCCACCTTCAGATGAGACAATAAACAGGTACACATGGTGGGCTCCGAGTACTGTTGGGGCTCTAGTTTGTCTCGGAGTAATTTAAGAGATGTGAATGTGACCGACCTAATCAAAGGCATGCGAATAGCACAGTGAATATTCATGGAAAAAGGAAAAAAAAAAAACTTAACTGTGTTGTCAGAAATAATTATATATGCCTGACTGAGAAAATCATCTAATGATAGTGGTAAATAGTATTCGTCAATTAAACTTGAGCAAAGTTAATGGGGAGGCTGGGAATGATTAGAATTTTTTTTTTCCCTGAGAACCCTGCTACCTGGTGGGATGAGTAAGAAGAAAAACACTAAGAAAGAAAGGGGTCTGTCTGGTCAGGAAGAACTCTTACAGTGACGACTGGATGATTCAGTGCTCGGGTACCTTCTCTGCCTCCCAGTGATGTGAGCATAACAGCTTGTAGCAAGAGAAAAGGAAACCAAGAGCTGCCTTCCCTGGCCCCACATAAAAGACGCAAGTATTTCTTTTTGTGCTCTAAAAAATATTTAGGAATTGAATTCCTAATACATGCAGCCACCTTTTCCTGAAGTCCCAGTTATCCACACAATGCATGTTTTCCAGAAAGATGTAAAATCGGAAACAAATGTGGGTCTTCCACTTTGCAAGTATGAGACATAAATAGAATAACCGATGAGTTCCTGTGAAATGCCAAATTTCATTTATCATCATAAGCATCACCAGGGCACCAGGTGTTTTGACTGTGTTTTAGTTTTGTATTAAATGAAAGGTGGGCAGGGGTGCATGAAGTTCATCTTTAATGCTGCCAGAGCTGGGGCTCTTGACAACTACTGGTTTTGTTTAGTGGTTTTGGGGTTTTTTTTGGTGTTGCTGGTAGCTGGGTGTGTGTATGGCTCGTGTGTTTGTAGATTTATTGCTGATAGGGAAGAGTTGCTCTCAAATTAGTTACATTCATTCAGATAAACTTATACTCGTTAGTTAATACTGCTTTGAACAATTTTTCTTCCATTCTGTAAATCAATTCTTACATTATTAGTTTTAATAAGTAATTACGTTTCCTGCCTGCCTTTTACTTGCAGAAATGGGGGCAAGGTTGTGAAAGGTAATAATTGATGGCTGGGGAGGGACTGTTTAGAAAGGCTTGTAGAGATGGGACTAGGGGCAATGGGGATAAACTGGAGAGGGGCAGATTTAGACTAGAAATAAGGAGGAATTTCTCCATGAGAGTAGGGAGGGCCTGGAACAAGTTGCCCAGAGTGGTGGTGGCTGCCCCATCCCTGGAGGTGTTCAAGGCCAGGCTGGATGAGGCTTGGAGCCCCTGATCCAGTGGGAGGTGTCCCTGCCCATGGCAGGGGTGGGACTGGATGGGCTTTGAGGTCCCCTCCAACCCAAACTATTCTATGATTCTAATTATATCTAATACTTGTGTTGGAAGGTAAACAGGAAACTTCAAGTGGGTTGTGTCTTCTGCTTAATAAACCTTTTGTCTAAAATGCAATCCCCAGTGATTTTGTATGTGATGCGCAGCCTAAACGCTAACTAATGCATTAGAATTTTTACTGCTAGGAGCTGGTGCCAACAGTGCTCTGGCTGTGAGCAGGGAAGGGTGTCTGCAGCGTGATCCGTAGCGACGTGTGGGAGCAGCAGGGTAATTAAGATGGCAAACCTTGAAGATCTCGCATCCCCTCCCTCTTCCCTTAGAAAATCAGCTACGTCGTTGAAACAAGACTTGCAAAGCATGCTCTGAAGCCAGAACAAACACGCTGAAATTTTTATCATAATGTTGCTTTTAAAAGTCCTAAATGTCCTCTATTTAAAATGAAATTCTTTTGTATTAACCTGCTTTCATATGCTAGCTTTCACCAGACTGCAGAATTGCCTGATTTGACTTTCTAATGTAACTGTAATGAATCTTCTGGGAAATGGAGTGATTGAATGCATATACTGTGCAGCTCCATTGTAAAATATTCTGTCAGATCTGCTATATTTCTGATTTTATTTTATTTTCAGGGGAGGGGTGTCCCTGTCAGGTATTAAAGCCTCAACCAAATGTATCCTCTGGGGAACCTGAAGAGCTCAGACACTACAGTGTGTAATATTGCCTTGATTAAATGTATTTTCAGCGCCACACACACAAATACGCTGGGTGATGGTGATACGGTTATATTAAATTCCAAGGCGTGAATTTGGAGAGAGAAAAGAATAAAGATGAAAATTATTGGCAGATCCTCTTGTAAGGGGCACAAACAGAGCTGCAGTGTTGTGCACGCATAGATAGCGAGGTGAAATATCTGGTAGCCAGATAAAGGCTGTGTACAGCTGCGTATAATAGCTCGTAAGGACACTTATTCCATAGGCATTGTTAGAATGTAAGCATTGTATTCTCTGTCCGTGGAGCAGCTGAGGGCGTTTTAAAAGGGATTTCTGTGATACAAGGCTTTTTTTGTAACTGGGGTGTCCACAGCATTTGTTTTTGTGATAATATAATGCTGTTTTATTTGCATGAAGGAAATCGAGCACTGGAGTTTAATAATTAAGAATTTATTAGTTGAAACCTCATGTTATAATTAGCCCGCTGCTGCTGTTTTGAAATAGTTAAGTGCAATTAGTGTTTTTTAATAGAAAGGTCTTGCATTTAGTGCTGTATAGACTTGACTTTGAGGGTTTCGGTCTTTAGAACCTGTTCAAGTCTGCTGTTGAAGGTAAATTTTCTTTTTCTTCTAGTGACAAGCAGTAATTATACTGAAATTTCAGGCTAGGTAAGGAAATCGTGAGAACTTAAGATTTTTCTTTTCCTTAACCTGACATGGAGGGTGGAGTGTGTGGTGGCAGTTTGGTTTTGGTTTGTTTGGTGTGAGGTTGTTGTTTTGCTTGGAAGCAAAAGATGTTTCTCTAATGCTGTATGTGTGTGTGGACTCTTTTGTTGTGTTAGGTTTTTCTGTTCTTTCCATTTTTCCCTTTATCTTAGAAACTGTGACTGTATTGACTGTTCCATTTTAGCCACAGATAATCATAGAATCATACAATAGTTTGGGTTGGAAGGCACCTTAAAGCCCATCCAGTTCCAACCCCTGCGATGGGCAGGGACACCTCCCACTGGATCAGGGGCTCCAAGCCCCATCCAACCTGGCCTTGAACCCCTCCAGGGATGGGGCAGCCACACCTTCCCTGGGCAACTTGTTCCAGGGCCTCAGCACTCTGATAGTGAAGAAATTCCTCCTTATTTTCAGTCTAAATCCGCCCCTCTCCAGTTTATACCCATTGTCCCCAGTCCTATCACCACAAGCCTTTGTGAACAGCCTCTCCCCAGCTTTCTTGTAATCTCACCCTTTGGACAACCATCTGATACCCATAGATCTTCTACATATGAGTTATCTGGGATGAAAACCAGGGCTTCTTAGAAATGTGTTAGTGTTTTTGCCTTGGACAGGCATTTTTTACTAATACCTGCTTCAGTGTGTGATGGAGCATCCGATGGGCCCTCCTGAGAGAGGATGATTATACTGGAGAGATATCAAACTATGAATCATTTACACTAACCTCTTGTGAAGCACAGCTTGCATTTTTAATGAAGGATGATTGCGTTTCATAAACAGACCTTTAAAAATTAAAATAATATTGATTCTGTTTCATTTAGATCTATTAAAACAGTAAGATATACATCCCCTACAAATAGCTACAGGACAGATTATTTGAAAAAATACAGCAAAGTGTGCAAAACCCTCTAAATAGAGGGTGTATTTTTGTGCAAAGATGCCTCCTTATTCTGCAGCTGTACTTACACAGTGTCTGAGTTGTGAACAAAAAGCCTATTTTAAAAATACTGCGTTTACCATATGTGAAAGGGAGGGGGGGAATCCACGTATCCAATGTGCAGCTTGGCACCTGGCTTCCCACTTTTATTTCAGGTCTGAAAGGGCTATTGTTTGCGCTCTTTACAGTTAGGGAAGGCTGTACTCAAAGACTCTTGTGTATTGTCTTGGTTGATCCCTTTTAAGGAGGTGGATGGAGCCTTGCTTCCCTTGGTGCCTGTATCTTCAGGGTTTCCCACGTCTCTCAGACGGCTCTGCAACAGGTGGAGGTGGCCAACGTGATTCTTGAGCTGCGTCCGACTCGTGAATGTTGCAGTGTGGGACTTCATGAAGCTGTCACACTGTGGGCGTGATGTTACTGCAGCTTCTGGGACGCCAAATTCTCCAGTAGCAGGAGGAAACTGGTGGAACGAGACTGATGTGAGCCAGGCTGTCCTTGCCTCCTTGGTCTCCTGCTGAGGTGGGGCTGTAGGATACCTGGGAAGCCCTCGTGGGCTCTGGTGTGTGGAGGTGTCATAGCTTTCATCTCTCCATGTCTCCTGATTCATACTCTCTCAGCCTGTCCTCGTACAGGAGGTGCTCCAGCCCTCGGATCATCTCTGTAGCCTCCTCTGGACCCGCTCCAACAGCTCCATCTCCTTCTTATGCTGAGGATTCCAGAACCGGACACAACACTCCAGATGAGGTCTCACAAGAGAGGAACAGAGGGGCAGAATCCCCTCCCTGGCCCTGCTGCCCACGCTGCTTTGGATGCAGCCCAGGACGCGGTTGGTTTCTGGCCTGTGAGCGCACGTTGCCGGCTCATGTTGAGCTTCTCATCAACCAGCACCCCAAGTCCTTCTCCTCAGGGCTGCTCTCAATAATAATAATGATAATAATAATATTGACAGCATTGTGAAATACTAAGTCAGAAGTTCCGGTTCCGTCTGTTTCTGCCACTGGATCCTGGTCATGAGCAGGTTTAATACGTTTGCGGTGTTTGAGATGGAAGCCTTTTGTATGATAAATAGTCTCTTGAATTTCCTTTAATTATGTACATGTCTGAGCCAAAGTTATTTTTAGGCCCTGTGTTGTGCTGTTACACTCTGAAACTGGGGAGTAAACAGAAGCGGCAGCCAGCATTGTGGTAGCTCCTCAGAGTAGTAGATTAGATTATTCAAAGATTATCCCATACGAGGACAGCATGAGAGAGTTGGGGTTGTTCAGCCTGGAGTAGAGAAGGCTCCAAGGAGACCTTCTAGTGACCTTCCAGTACCTGAAGGGGCTGCAAGAAAGCTGGGGAGGGGCTGTTCACAAAGGCTTGTAGTGATAGGACTGGGGGCAATGGGGATAAACTGGAGAGGGGTGGATTTAGACTGGGTATAAGGAGGAATTTCTTCACAATGAGAGTGGGGAGGCCCTGGCCCAGGTTCCCCAGGGTCGATGTGGCTGCCCCATCCCTGGAGGGGTTCAAGGCCAGGTTGGATGGGGCTTGGAGCCCCTGATCCAGTGGGAGGTGTCCCTGCCCATGGCAGGGGGGTTGGAACTGGGTGATCTTTAAGGTCTCTTCCACCCCAAGCTATTCTATGATTCTATGATGTGATTTTCCAGATTGAAACATCAGAAAGGTAGATGTTTCCCCCACTGTTACGATTATTGGATTTTCTTTTAAATTTGCATGACATATATTGTAAATACATATAATAAATCTATGCCCATAGACATATCAAAGTAATTTACTAAATAGTAGAGAATCTTTCAGTTTAGATGTATTATTTGCAAAGGCCATATTTAGGAAGAGAATGGTATAGACCACTAGCTTGTTGGTGGTTTCAAAAGTGACTTTGCGCAATCCCATTTTCAGAGCAGCGATTGGGGTAATCAGTAAATTTCCTTTGCGTCCGCGCATGTGCGTCTGTGCTGCCTTTTGGGAGAGGGCCAGGATAGTGCCTTTAAGAGAAAGGAGAGGAAACGTTGGCAGTCGGGACTTAAGGCAGCAAAATAATCGAAGAGAATTATCTACAAGTGCCAACTTCCATCTTGGTGGCTGACACAGCTTCTCTTGGGAGGTCAATTCTCCTTAAAGAGGATTTCCCCAACAGCACATTTGCCTGACAAGGCTCCAGCTGATCTGTTCATTCAGAACAGTTCTGTAAAATGCCTTCTTGAAGGCAGCGAGTTGAAAATTGCCATAGTTTATATTACTGCAAGGGAAAAAAAAATTCCATGTTTTCTTTGGGATTTGATGTGGAGTCCCATGGCCAAAGGGCAATTTTAAACTTAAATCTGTTTAACTATAAAATGCAGTTGGTATATGGTAAATTGAAGATGGGTAAGTACAGATCGGGTTCTCCAGCTGTGGCAAATGTTATAATTTCTGTTAGATTGGAGTGAAAATAATTGCTTTAAAAATAATTGCTATATTTTATATAGGAAATAATGAACTTTTAAAGCAGTATATCTCAGCTTAGAATAAAATTTATTAATAAAAATATTTTTTGTTAGAATCTGCATGTTTTTGCCAACAAGAAACAAGTCTTTTCTGCTAGCATAGAATTCTAGAGTCCTGGAACTGATGAGTTTTTCAAAGGCATTTTGAGCTGCTGCTTGGCTGTAGAAAACCTTCTCTTGTAGGAAGTTGTTGAGATGATTGACAATGTGGTAGCTGGTGGGAGAGATCCTGGGAGGAAGCTGAGTAAGGGAGAATTTTGTAGTGCAGTTCATGCAGCTTCTGAAGAGTCATTTGCAAGAGATGGGGTCGGGCGTTGTCGTGGAGAAGAACTAGTCCTTTTTGATGGTTCAGTGTTGGACATAAACATAGTTCTGGGTGCATTTTGTGGATTCCATGGCAATACTTCTCTGCTCTTGTGGTTTTGCCAGGGTTTAAGATGTTGTAATGGATGATTCCAGCTGCTGACCACCAAACAGTGACCATGGCCACCTTTAGGTGCAGCTTTGGTTTGGGAACGTGTCTTGGTGCTTCACCTCGGTCCAGTCACTGTGTGGATTGCCGTTGCTTGTCCTAAAGTATCCACGTTCCATCACACATCACGATGCGATCAAGAAATGGATTGGGTTTGTTGTGCGAAAGAAGCGCAGAGAAGAGCTTTTTTGATTTTCCAATATAGTGCAAATGTCGACCAACGATTTGGATTTGTTCATCTGTAACCTCTTGACTTGTTTTGTGTGGGTACCCTTCAATACCAGCCCTCAGCTGGTTATCATCTATCGCACAAGGATGTCTGCAACCCTCCTCATCTTCAAGGCTCTCGTTTCCGTTGATTTTTGTGGAGCCAATGTCGAGCTCTACTTTTGTTGACGGTCCCCATGCCAAATGCTTGGTTGATATTGTTGGCAGTTTCTGCTGCTTTACATCCCCTTGTGAACTCCTACAACAAAACCGCTTGAGTTTGCTTTTTTCCAGCTTTAATTTGACAGCATAATGTGAAAGAGAATGAACAGTGAAAACAAAGCCATTAGCATAAATAAGTAGAGGGAATTTCATGCTTTAAAATGGTATACTAGATGAACACAGTTAAATAAGTTTAATCCAAAATAAGCATCACAGTTTATAATGACAAAACCAGCAGTTATTTTTGCACCAACCTAATATATTTTTCGTAGAATCCTAGAATAACCAGATTGGAAGAGACCCACTGGATCATCGAGTCCAACCATTCCTATAAAACACTAAACCATGTCCCTTAGCACCTTGTCTACCTGTCCCTTAAACCCCTCCAGGGAAGGTGACTCAACCCCCTCCCTGGGCAGCCTGTTCCAGTGCCCAATGATCCTTTCTGTGAAAAATTTTTTCCTAATGTCCAGCCTGGACCTCCCCTGGCGGAGCTTGAGGCCATTCCCTCTTATCCTGAACCTCTTTTCTTTTGTCAGTTGAGTTGGGCAATTGAAATAAAGCCTGGTGTTGCACAGAAAATACGTTTTGTGGCCTTATCTCCATATCATGTCAGTGTTTTCCGCTCCCCTCTCTTCCCTCTCTGGTTTCCTTCCCTATGAAATGTAATGCCTCAAATCCATTGTCGCAGATAGACTTGCATCTTCCTGTCTCTGAAATGAGTTATATACAAATCAGCCTTTTGTCAGGGCGTTTGAAAAAAAAAAAGCAGTCTGTGTTTGGAGTCAAGGGCTTTAAAACCTGTGTGTGTCACTGCTTCGGCACCGAGAATTTATTTGACGTGTTCCTATGTGGACGGCGTACGTGCCGTGTTTATCGATAACCGAAATCTCTCTACCGGTTGTTGCCATTTTGCATTCTGGTTTTGTCATCATCTGGTATAAAATGGCTTTATTGTTCGCTGATCAGGTGTGTCCTGACATAAATAAAACATTGGCAGTAATTGGCTGTGACAGATTTTCCGCTCTCGCCGCTCTCCCCAGCGCGTGCAGGCTCTGACAACCGCAGACGGCGTCTACAGAACCCGCTCCTCGCCCGGGAAGGTCCCTGGGGTAATTGGCTTTGACGGCTACTGGTTGCTGCAATAATACTGATCCATGAGCTTGTGTGAGCTGCATAATGCCTCAAGGATTTTGTACCCATCAATGTGTCCTCAGCTTGAATCATTTTTTTCATACTTTTTCCGTGACAGTTTATTAAAAGAAACGCTTGCTACACTTACTGGGTTTGGTGTCTACACAACCTCGGCTGTCAGGGTAGATGAAAACACAATCCTGCCGCTCCGTGCCAAGCGTCTGCAGCCGATACAAAGGGAATTTCTCCTGCAAGTGGTGGGAGACGCTTGTCTCTTATTTATGTAGGTACGTTGATGTGTTAGAATTATCTGTGATAATAAAACGGGAGAGTCTGTTGGGAAGAAGGCGGCTGCTTTTGTTTGCAGAACTGAACAGGCTGGGCTCTCTCCAACTCCCTGAAAGGAGGTTGTGGAGAGGAGGGAGCTCGGCTCTTCTCCCAAGGGACGGGGGACAGGATGAGAGGGAATGGCCTCAAGCTCCACCAGGGGAGGTTCAGGCTGGACATTAGGAAAAAATTCTTCACAGAAAGGGTCATTGGGCAGTGGCAGAGGCTGCCCAGGGAGGGGGTTGATTCACCTTCCCTGGAGGGGTTTAAGGGACGGGTGGACGAGGTGCTGAGGGACATGGTTTAGTGTTTGATAGGAATGGTCGGACTCGATGATCCGGTGGGTCTCTTCCAATCTGGTGATTCTATGATTCTATGATCCTATGAACTGAATAAGCTACGAGACAAAGCTGAAAACGTGAAGAGGCAGAGATGTACGTGCTAAGCGAGGACCAGCAGCTGGTCAGGTGTAACGCAGCCGAAAGGCGTGTTGACCTGTTCCTGCCTTAACTAATAGCTGAGATTTCTTTTGTGGGGTCTGGTGGAGAATAAAAAATCTGAGAGTCAGTGGTATTGGTCACACCTGATCTCCCAAGGACATCCTGAGCAGTGTAAATAGCAGCAAATCCGCCTCGGCTGGGTCCTATGTGACGGAAAGGCCAAAGTTATTGGGTTCTTAACCAAAATTGGCACACGGAGCTGAAATGCATTAAAAGTAATTCTCGGAACAGGATTACTTTTTCTCAGCTGGAATGACTGCTTGTTCACCACTTAAAGCAGAATTTTTGTGGATGACGAGTGAGACAGAAAAATCTACTATCTCAATGGTATTGGTGATTGTTTTAGGGAAGGAGGTTTGTATAAATATCCCTGTATGATCCTCTCTGCCAAGTTTAAGACTTTCTGTTTAGGGGATGGGTTCTCAAGAATTCCAGTAGTAGTTCAGGAAAGACTGTAGAGTGGACCCAGGCTACAGTGCCTGAGAACCTGCTCTTTAAATAGATAAAAATGAAATCGAATCGTTTTGGTGTACCTCAAACTAGCTTGTGCCTATGGTGGGATTGGGGTGGATAATGCATCTTTGGGAATGAGTGAGATGGAGAAAGGTTAGGGATTGCTTCTGGTTGTGTTCAGGTTATGCTTCTGGTTCAGTGATTGATGGGAATGGTTGGACTCCATGATCTGGTGGGTCTCTTCCAACCTGGTGATTCTATGATTCTGTGTTTTGGTGCTGGGCTCTGACTCACTGGAATTATTATTTTAACTTAAATGTGATAATTCTAACGTGGTGATGGGTTTGTAGTTGTGCAATCCCAGTGCATGGATGACTGCTCTGGGGAAATACCCGGTCCCTCACAATGGGATATTCTGCATCTTTATTTCTAGAAACAAAACCCTTCCCAGAGAAATAAACCCTCTGGTTTAATTGTCACAACGGGGAGGTCTGGTAGAATTTTCAATTCCTTGTTTCATAGTCTCAGCTTCCTCTTGATACAGAAAATACATGTTGGCTGTTTAGTTAACTACAGTGAGGAAGTTAATGTTGATGTCTGGTTATTCGCTTCTGGGTTCCAGTTCTCCGTGACAACAAAATAATGTTTCCTATCTAGCTCATATTTCATAGATTTCCTTTAGAACTGCTTATCTGTCTTGAATCTTCAGGCAAAATCCTGAGGAAAGGGTACTGGAATGTCATTCTTTACACTAGATGAGCACGAAGTGCAGATAAAATTTAAAAAACGGCATTTCCTTTGTTTTTGGCAGATGATCTCCCCTGGAAATTACAGTAATCAGTTGGGAAGAAGCCTTTCAGAGGCAGGAAGAACAGTTTAAGCAGCTCGCTTGTGCACTCAGAAGTACTTCAACTAGAATATTGCAGTGTTTTTATCCTTTTTGCCTTTCATGTTGTTCACACAGTGACCAGTCCCACCAGATTCTGTCCCGTTGTGACAGGTGGTACCTTGTGCAGTGAAACTCATGTCCTGTTTTCCAGGTAAACTTTAATTTGAAAACATTACGGTAATTAAAACCAATCAGCCTCTTCTGTAGTGTGGTATTGATATCCCTCCCACCCCAAAGAACTGGGGAATATCAGTTTTTCCAATGTGCCCAGCAAGGCCTTAGGAATCAAAAATAGCAAAATGCAATTACAGGCTAATTGATTAATGTAATTACATGTAAATTTGACGAAAACTGGGATCTGCAACATTAGTGATTTAATTACAAAATGCATTATGATTGTAAAACTAGCAAAGATATTTTGCTGATAGATGTAGCTGCTCTTTCACATTCCATTTTCTACATAAACCAGTCTTTAAGTAGTTAGTGTGTGAACGAGTGGAAAGATGCTGATTTGCATCCGAATGAAGCTGGTTCTGGAAACTTAAGCACATTACAAAATCGCTTATGAAACTTTAAGTTAAGAAAAGTAACTTTAATTCTGAAGGCTTTAGACTCTTGCGTGTAAATTCGATTTTAAACATCTTGTCATGTGCCAGCTAGTGAGTTCTCTTGTTCTTGGATGTCACGTTGAATCTATTTAGGAGGAAGCATTTTTGCCTGGTATACTACTTCTTGCTCCTTCTGCTTCTGGTTTAGGTCTCTTTCTTTTACTGCCATAGTCGTAGGAGTTTTAGCGCGTGTTAGTTCAGCAGCTGACCCTGCCTAGGTAATTTTTTAAAAGCTATTTCCAAGCTGATCTTTATTGTCTTAACTAAAAGCCTTGATTTGGAACGTAACGAGGATGGCAGCTGCCTGTTGGTGCAGCTGGAGACCTTTGTATCCAAGAATACTGCATGCGATGGGTATAGGCAAGGAATTATGAGGTTGTACTAGTTCTTTTTTGAGTTTTTTGTGTTTTTTCTTACTTGGGAGTGGGTAGTGGACCTGAAGAGGGCAGCTACTTTGGGTCACAACCGTTGTGTGAAGAGATGTATTTGAGAGAGGGGTTGGTTTGGCTTTTAGATTTTGGGAAGCGTCTTGGATGCAGTTAGAATCACTGTTCCCTGGACAGACGTTGGCGGTGGTCAAGGTGTGCTGCTTTTGTCCCTTGGTCTGCTGGCTGATCAGATGAGTAGGATCATTTTCTCTTTTCTCTCCTCCTCCTGCCCCCCTCTCTGCTCTCCCCTTCGCCCTCTCTCTGCTCTAACATAAGAAAGTTGTGATGCCACATCCTGCTGGTTGCAAAACCATCTAGATATGATTCTAACTTTCAAAAGCTCTTTAAAATTACTGAAGGTATAGGCTTGTCTCCTGTGTCTTTTTACTCGTGGAGGCTGGCAAGACCTGAGTTGTATTTCCTAATACCCACGCTCTTTCAGATTTGCACGCTCAGTTTACTTTATGCTCTCCATGTGCATATTTTATTATTCCTGTTTCTTTTTTCATGCATATATGTGGTTGGGGTTTTTTAGCTTTGAGTCAAAGGAAGGTAATGCATTCCATCTAATGCTGGTACCAGCCACCTGGTGTCAAATTGTTTTCAGCAGAGGGATTTTCCTCTTTTAAATGAAGTGATGGAATCAGAAATAATCGTTCCAAAAAAGGCAGAGATCCCTGCTGATAGTTTGAAAAGGCCCAGTGAGGACCCTGTTTGCTCTGACTTCTAGATGAAGACAGGCGCAACAGGGATGGTGCAAGTGAGTTTTTTTCTGGTGAAGCCTGCTTTTGGTGTAGTTTGCTGCAATATAAATAACTGCTGGGCCTGGTCCGTGTACGTTCTCATGCAAGCAAGAAACAAGCAGTGACAAGCAGCAGAAGCTCATCTGTGTGGTGTCTCTTCTGGAGAACAGCAGCGTTCGCCGTCTCTCTGGCATTAATATTGGTTAGAATGACTGTCAGTAAAGGTCACAGTCCTGCTGATCCAATGTGAAAGCTACACAATCCTGTTAGCCGACACTGTAGCACGCGAAAGAGGATTACGGAGCAATAATAGCTCATAGTGGATCTTTGGATTGCTCTCCAAAGGAGATTGATTCATTTTCAGGTGTATGAATGACAAAATACAAAACTGGAGTTAACCATTTTCTCAATAAAATGTACAGTTCGTGTAATACTTCAGATGTGCTCTTCTAAATAACCTCCTAATGATCTACAAGCTTGCCCTGGCTTAAGAAGATTAAGGAATTAATGTCAAATTACAGACATAACTGCAAATAGTGCTTACCGTGTTTGGCACGCAGGAGAGGCAGTTGACAAACATTACATGTTTTTTAAGGTCCTTTTTTGTTAAAGGAAGACTCACCGCTGTTACAATAATTTAATGTCAGCGTGAGCTGAGTGTGTACGGCGAGAAGGTGGCGTTGGGCAGTGATTGTGTCCTTCTGTTCCAGGGAGGTTTGGCGAAGGCTTTGAGCAGCTCGGCTTTGGAGCAGAAGGTGTCGGTTCAGTTCTCCATCAGACAGTTCCTTGGATGTCAGAAAAACCTGGAGCTGACGGCTACGCAGTCCAAGTGTGCGTGTGCAGGGGGTTAGTTTTGGTGTGAGATAGTGATAAAACGCCTAAGAAGATTGTCTGTGTTACATAACTCTAATGGAATTATGGTTGGGTAAACACGTTAATATGAGGGAGGGAGAAAAGGCGCAGACTTCAACTGTGGGAGGAATAAATGTTGCTGCTGAAAGCCAGGGCATCACTTCTGAGCGTGTTTTTATATTCAGCACAGCTAGTTAAAAATAACATGTAATAGGTTTTAGTTTTCTCAGCTGTAAATGGTTTACCTTAATCTTTCTAATTTGGTCAAGTGAAAGGGAAATGAGGTCTGAGGGAAAGGCTCTTTAGCGGAAGACAGGAAAGCCACCACGACTGCTTATCTGTCAGCTGAATTGCAGGTAATATATTTCTATATGCACAGCAGTTTGCTCTTGGATGGTGGTTTTGCAAAAGGAATGGATTATGCTGAACCAGGGGCTGGACAATTGGTCCTTTCCAAAAAGTAATGGGAGATGTAAAGATTTGTCTTTGAATAGATGCTATTTCTAGCCACTGTTTTTAATTATTTGTTGTTTTTTGATGTTCAAAGGTAAATAAACATATACGAAGACACAAGCTTAAAAATCCTAGTTGCTTCTTGCACTGACAACTGTTATAAAACTGCGACCTTTGTCTGTGTGAAAGCACAGAGCTGTGAACAGGGAGGCTGGTAGATGTTAGCTGTATGTGACACTTAATTTGGACCTCAAAAAGCTGTGACTTTACAGCTTTTGTCGCTCAAACCCCAGCATCTTGCAGATATTATTAATCGAGCAATGTTCTATGAGTTTGGCACTTAATTCCATCAGGATATTGCTAAGGATTACTTTCAAAATTATTATATATAAGATTTGGGAACCTAGTGTTAACCAGTGTATGCAAACTGCGAACTGCCTCTGTTGTATATCATGGTCACCTACACGTATGTATGGTTCTCTTGAAAAGATGTATAGGTTTTGATACATTGATCGAATCCAAGAAACATAAAATTACATGTGGAGCTTGCCAGGAAGACACAGCTCAATCTTTAGGTTAAACTGCACTTTAAAAACTGGACTTTGACTGTTTTTTGCAGTCCAAGTAGCCCAGCCTGGTTTTGGTAGCTAGGAAATAGCTGTTGTGACTGTGATGTTGAGTTTCTGACTTTGTATTTGTCAGGCCAATGCAAAAGCAGCTGTAATTTTGAACATTTCTCTTGTGACAAGTATGTCTGTGGAAGATGATTTCTGATGGAAGCTTATTATATCCTCTCTGTAGGCTCGTGTTTCTGCCTGTTCGTGTTAGAAAAACCTTTTCTGACTTCTTTCCCCCCAAATCTTTTTTTTCCCTGGCAATGACATGGTGTCTTGGAGAGAAAAATGAAGCTTTTTCTGCCTCTTTGGCTTTAGGTTGAGCTTGTTTAAAAATAAACCCTGCATTTTTTTGTTACTTGTTTCTCCTGTGATGTGCTTTAAAGGAAATGGTTGGTTGAAGGTAGCCCTGAAATCTATGGCCCTTAGAGCTTTTGGAATTCCTGCCTGTGTCCAAAAGCAGGGTCCTCGAGATCTTTCTGAATCCCCTTAGATGAAGGATGGATATCCTCTTCAAGAAAGATTAGAAGGATAATCATAGATTTTCTGAAACAGAAGATAGGTGTCCAGTATGAGGTATGTAAGTAAAGCTCCGGAGCACAACCTTTTATATTTACGTGCTTTTCTGTGACAGATAACGTGGCCCTCGGACAGGAGAATGGAGATGGGGTGATGGTGGTGAGGGAAACTGCTCTGGGAGTAGCAAGAGCAACACCCTTTCCTAAATGAAAATCCAAGTTGTGCCTTATCACGCAATTATCGATAGCCTGACTAAATATGTTGGTAGTTGTTCAGAGCTGCAAGAATTGCTTCGTGCAATGGGATGCCGCTGCACCCTGGCTGTTTCCCTCTTCCCAGCTGGTTCTGATGTATACATACACAGGTACAAATATACATGGATGTATTTATAGATTTATGTGTGGATATTTGTGTAGATGTGTGTGTTTATGTGCGTTTGTCTACGCTGTATGTAGATTTAGAAAAGAATACGCTTATCCCCCGCTCTCTGAAAAATGCTGTTGTGTTTACCAATACATAACAGGTCTGTTGTACCATTTTACACAAAAACTCCTCAGTTTTTAGGAACCCAGAGATGCCAGTGGGGTGGATCCTAAAGCGCGTAGAGGTGTTGGATGCGGTGGCAGAGGAGCTGACTCTAGAGGGCACTCCAAATCCAGGGAGTGGGCTCCTTCCCCTTCTTCCTCAAGCAAAGGTGATGTTTTGCTGAAGAAGAGCAATAAAAGTGTCTGTGCAACCCTTCTGTCCTCCTCCCTGAGCATCTGGCCTCTTGGTAGATTGGAAACGGGAATATTGGTTTGGCCTGGGGAGTTGCTTTGGAAGATGCGTCTTAATTATTGAGCTTGGGGGGGATTCCTTCGCAAGAGTTTGGAAACACTGCGAGCTCCAACACCTTGCCGTCGTTTTCATTCTGACTTAAATAATTTGGATGTTTGAAGTATGTTTTCAGGCCTCTATAGAGCGTAAATAAAAAGATGAATGCTTCAAACGTGATGGCATTTTCTTCCTTTCTTGGACAAGAGGTAAAATACTGCATTTTTGCCTCAGTACACTCAAAGAGGAAGAAGCAGTGTCTTCACCTGCTGAGATTTTTAGTATTCCTTTCTCGCTACTAGTAATAACTGATAATGCGTAATAATGTATACATTCCAAATTGAGATTTTAAGTTGTTTAAGGACTTACCTGAAGCTCAAGTTCTTGGTGTGAGAATATTTACATCTGCAAACATAGTATCTGTTTGGATTTGTCTTTGCTCTGTGGCGAGAAGGATGCATTTCTTTCACAGCTTAAAGCCTTGTCTTGACTTCTTGGAGTGTGTGGTCATTGTGGTACATGCAGAATTAGGGAATATGATTCTTTGGGCTCCCTTCTTTTGTTGCACTGAATACGTTCTGCCTTTTTCCTCTGGAAAAGTGTAACTGTGTACCTCGAATATACAGTCAGGTAAGATTATACGAATGTCATAATTTTTACCTCTGACTTGAGCAGTTATGAGGACAGTAATTGTTTCAGCCTGATGGAGATTAAAACTTGTCTCCCATGTCAGTTATTAAATGCTGGAGTAGTTGCAGGCTGTGGAATAAAATATTTGATTTACGGTGCAGCTCTGAAAGGCTATAATGCAAGAACTGTATAGATCTGTTTGGTATAAAAGCTTCATTTAAGAAGAGAAGAAGCAGCAGCCTACTAGACCGTTTCTGGTTTCTATTTTAGCAGGCTACAGCCCAATGTGGTGATTTGTGTGGCATAATGATGGTTATTCAGCGCTGGAAGATGAGCTGTCTGTAATTTCCAGCCGTTCTCCGTGTTACAGCTCCTTATCAGCCCAGTTAACAGGAGCTGAACTGTCTGTAACACATGGAGTTTTCCTCCTTTCCCAAGTTAAAGGTTAAAGTTATTACAAGTGTGTCTGTTAGCTTTTGTTGGCATTGAAAGGTGCTTTGGACACTCGCGCGTTATTGCTGTGGACATATTTTTCTACTTAACGCGATGAGCAGTTGTTTAATTGGAAAAGCTGTTACTTCTCTTGATCCTGACTATAGTGAAAATCAATGTCTTCTCTGCAGTCTGAACTAATAGGAATCAAACTCATTGAAGGATGAAAATGGTTTAATCAACAGAGAGCAGCCTTAAAGGTTATTTAAAAAAAACTCCAAACAAACCAACCTCCCCCATTCAGTCTCTAAAACTAATGAGCAAGATGTGGTGCGTCCTACTGCAAGTTGAACTAATGGAGGGGAGGTGGTAGAAGGTTTAATCTGAAATGGGCATAGAGATATTGGGAGCTATTTGATTTCAAAGTCATTCCTTTTAAACACCCCTGACTGTATCTATCTTCAGCCTTTAGATGAACTGACAAAAATGAGGTCTAATGACGGGTTTCTTTGTAGTGGAAGCCATGAAAGGCTCTCTGTCTATTCATTCCACGAATGGAATCTAACAGGATTGTCAGGCTTGTTCTTGACCTCATTTGTCCAGCGAGGTCCACTTATTTAAAATAGATCTATTGCCTGTCTAGTTATTGTAATCTCAAAGTGTAGCTTTCATTGAGAAAGAAGTAGCAAGAGGGATGACAATGACATAGAATCGTAGAGTAGTTTGGGTTGGAAGGGACCTTAAAGATCATCTAGTTCACCTCCCACTGGATCAGGGGCTCCAAGCCCCATCCAACCTGTCCTTGAACACCCCCAGGGATGGAGCAGCCACAGCTTCCCTGGGGAATCTGTTCCAGTGCTTCACCAGAATCACAGAATCACAGAATAACCAGGTTGGAAGAGACCCACCGGATCATCTAGTCCAACCGTTCCCATCAAACACTAACCCATGTCCCTCAGCACCTCGTCCACCCGTGCCTTAAACCCCTCCAGGGAAGGTGACTCAACCACCTCCCTGGGCAGCCTCTGCCAGTGCCCAATGACCCTAACGTCTAGCCTAAACCTCCCCTGGCGGACCACTCTCAAAGCCTGCTGAGCTTTAATACAGGTCTCATTAATGGATTGTTAATGAACTCATGAGGTGTCCCTGTATCATGTTTTTGTGATAAGACACTAGCATGAAAATTCAGCTGTTCCCTTTGGTCACCTCGTCAGAGCCTGGATGTGTCCAGCAGAGAAGGAGATAAACAGCTCATCAACCCACGAATGCCTTTAAGGTTCTGTGCACCACATGTCTGAAGACCAGCTTGTGCTTCTCTGGAGTTTTGTGCACTTTAGACGCTGGCTTTGTTGTTCTTGAGTTCACGTTGTGATTAACGAATTGCATCGTTAGCTGGAGTGAGACCCAAACATATTCCAGAGCTTCCTTTGAGGCTGCTTCACTTTGTGTGTTGTGGGTTTTTCTTCCTGCTTTCAATGCTGTTGTCAGCACTTGGAGGGGGGGGAAACCGGAGGCTTAAAATTTGCATTTGCAAGTCTCTGCATGGTCTCTGTGGCTCCCTGGAATTTACAGTGCTGGTGGGTTTTATGCTGTTTCTTTTAGGAGCCTGGCACTAGATGGCACACCACAGGTTAGAAAATGCTCACTGGTGGCTCTCCAGCCCTTTTTGTAGAGAGAGGTTTCTCTGCGGTGGCTTTAATGCTGTTTGTTATGTTGGAAACTTGCCTCACAGCCTCGGAAACTCATGCGTTTTGTCCAGGAAAACTTGCTTTTCATGTAAAATTAATGTAGAACATGCAAGTATTCTCTCAAATGAATGTTTGTTTTATGAAATTGTCCCTCTGTGTGTGTTTCAGACCTTGATCTGCAATGTGCAGGCAGTTGGTTTCAACAAAGACGTGGTGCCCGGGACACGGTTTAGCGTGGGAGGGATGCTGCTTTGATATTTTACACTTTTCTGCAAGTACTTCTCTTGGGAGACCTCATCTAGAGTATCGTGTCCAGGTCTGGAATCCCCAATATCAGAAGGAGATGGAGCTTTTGGAACGGGTCCAGAGGAGGCTACAAAGACAAGCAGCACAGACTTGATTTATATTAAAATACCCACCAGGATCCATTTTTTTTCTGAGCGTTCAATAAGCTGGTGTAAACCCTGCTTAACTGCTGCCATCCCTTCATCTGCCATGAGGGAAATACGGCGAGATGAATTTTCAAAGGCCTGTTTGCCCGTTAATTGGTTGATATTGGCTATCAAAAATCTGCCGCTTCCTTTTAGTTCACTTCAAGCTTCTGCGTAGGTGGTTGAAGACCGCTGTGTGAAATAGATTCCTACATCAGAAAATCCCCATCTGTTAGACGAACAAATCAAAATAAAGCGAGTCTAGCGAAGTGCATACATCATTTGCATGATTTAAGGGAGGTCGTGTAGCACTCGGAGAGGCACAGTTTGGAATTTATCTCTTCCTAGTGGCTTAAAAGGTGTAAAGAGACCTTTTTTCTGAAGGATAAAGCTGGTTTCTGAAGTGCAGCAGGCTGTAGCGTGATTTGAATCACCTTCCCTGGAGGGGTTTAAGGGATGGGTGGACGAGGCACTGAGGGACATGGTTTAGTGTTTGATGGGAATGGTTGGACTCGATGATCCGATGGGTCTTTTCCAACCTGGTGATTCTATGATTCTGTGATTTCATTCCTCAGATATCTTCTCCCATGGTTTTGGGAAATGAAGGGTTTCTTTCCCGTATAACTGAACCGAGTCCTGTGGTTTCAGACTGTTAACATAATTTTTTTTTTTTTCCAGATTATAGTAGAAACTTCCTGTTTTTAGAGCTTATCTCTCCGTCTGGAGGGAAAGATTATTATAGGTATGGTCACATCCTGTAGTTATTGTCACTTAAAAAAGAAAGTCTATTGAATTTTCTGAAGCCTTTGAATGTGCGAGCGATTACAACACTAAAAACCTGTGAGCTGTAGTTACATCTCCACTGTGATTTCAATAAAAGACCATAAATCCATTGCAAATTTTGCATAACTGTTAGTTTAATTTCTGCTGTACTTGGTGCCTTGAGAAAAAAATGTCTTGGTAAAAAAAAATCTATCTTCTTCTGGAAGGAAGACTGTAAAGGAAGCATTTGGCAGTCATTTCCTTTAGCCTGTGAGTATGAGCATGCTTTATGTTATAATAGTTTAAACACACCACAGGCTGTTGATAGAGGTATTAAATTTTCCATTCCCAAAGTCACTTTTAGTTGAAACTGGAAGGGGGAGCAGGCAAACTTCCATTGTTTTACAACTGCTTTGATGGAGTTGAAAGAGATGCATTTGCTTGCTTTTTCCTTCCCTCCTTTTGGCTTTGCCACTTGCCTCTTTCCCCTGCACATCTCACTCCTTAGAGGTTTATTTTGTTAGCTTTTTAATATACAGCTGTGAACAAATAACTTCTTGTTATTTATTTTTGGTTTTTTTTAATCTAGTTATTAATTTTTCAAGTTTGAAAATATTTCTTTTAAATATGACCTTTTTTCTTGACAAATATTTGGGTTTTTTTTCTTGTTTGGTTTGAGGCTAAACCTTCTAAAATACATCTTGTGTGTCACTTCGTAGTTTAATTCAAGAAGCTGCTGAACTGGGTGGTGTCTTGCCATAAGTACCACAAAATCTGGCAGCCACAACTGGATTGTGTTTTAATACTTTTGGCTTACAATGTACTATTCTGTAATTTGGAGTTTCCCAGGGTAGGGATTTTCTACAAAAACGTTTTTGAATTCGAGTTCTGGTCCCTACAGAGAAGAGGAAACAAATCAAGGGAGAGATTGGGAAAAAAAAAAGTTCTTTTTGTGATTAGCAGACTATTTTTGCTTGAATTTGTCTCACCTGGTTTGTTTAGTTTTTGGGGTAGGAAAGCTGTAGCTGAGTTTCGTGTTCCCCATCTCCCTCCTTGTTCCCTGATAGCTTGGTCACCATCTCCCAGCTAAGTTGATTACACTTCATACTTAGGCACATAAAAAATCTTTTATTTTAAACATCTTGCTGAGTTGCAGCATTCCTTGGGTTGTCCAATTTGTTTTCTTCCCCCTCTTCTCTCTTCCCAAAGAAATCATCCTGTTAGTGTGGTGGAATGTTGTCCTTTCGGAGTAACCTTAGAGCATGGTCCTTAAAAGAAGTTTATTAAGTTTTAGCTGTAAATTTTAGCCTCTTCCCTGCCTCGTGTTGTTTTTTCCTTAGGCTTTGTGCTAGGCATGCTGAAGTACGACTTCAGGGTCTTATGTAGCTGGTGGGATTGAGTCTGGAGGGGGAAGAACAGGGAGAAGGGGGTGGTTTGACTCTACTTGAATGCTCATTTAATTGTGTGGGGACTGGAGACGGAGCTCCTAGTGGGCTTGGCCGTATCTCTTCAGTTTGAGTAGGTTTTTTGTTCTTTTGGGTTTGTTTTTCCCCTCAACGCTTGCTAAGCCAGCCTTTCCTTTGTAAAATCCGGAGGTTGCACATGTGAGCACGTGGATTGTCTCAGCCTTCGCAGCTCCCCGAGGGAGCAACTCTTGTTTTTTCTTCCCTGCTGTGACAGAAATGCTGCCTCCATTCAAGATGCTGCATAAAAATAACAAGACTTCTTCCAGAGACATGTGGAACGGAGTTATGTGGATCTTCATGTCCTTGAAGTCTCTATCCCTGTCTTCAACTGAGTGATGCTCTGCCTGCACCAATAACTTTTTGGCTGTTTCACAGGTTCTGGATGGGCTGAGGTGGAATCTGAGGGAACTTGAGGTTTTACCTAGTAATGAGCAGCAGTGGGCACTACCAGGGTGTGGGGCTTGGCATTTGTTTAGTTTTTCTCCTGTGGAGGATTTCTATTTGCTTCTGTGTGTTGCTCTTGAGCCTTGTGCCTCTTGTTGGGTAGAGTTGGCCCAAAGGTCTTAACTTACAGAGGTGACAAAGGAGTTGCTGGCAGTTGCTGAGCAAGGGTGGGGCTCTGGGGCTCAGGGGGGTTAAAATGAGGTTAGGGTTTCTCAGGCTTTTCTTTACTTGGTGGTGTCCTCCTTTCCCAGAACATTGATGTGATGTAAGATCTTAATCGTGGGACTTGCAGCATGACTGGAGATCTTCTGAAGTGTAGACCCGAACACCGTGTAAGTACAGAAAAGGAGGTGTAGCTCTTGAACCATAAAATACTCTATAGTGTTAGTTTGGTTTAGCAGGTTCTAGGTTAGATGCTGCGCTTCTAGAGGCTTGAGGGGGAAAAAATCCCTCACCCCAAACAAAACTGAACAATCAAGCCCAAACCCACCAAACCCAACCAACTAAAATCTAAGTTGATAAAAAAAGTCAAACCTCTGAAGGTTCGTGGTCTGCAAATGGTACAGATTCACTTGGGGATTTGAGAGGGGCAAGGAAATGGTTGATCCAAATTTTAGCAGTTATACACTAAATTTAAATAACTCTTCGTGTGCTGCCTTTAAGAGCTGCTGCCTGCCCTCCGTGCAAGCGCGGTGGAGTGGAAGTGGAGGAGACTGTGTTTAACTGTGTGCAGCGTTTACAGCCTCCTTAGGCAGGCTTGGATTACCGAATGAAATGGCCTTTTGATTATGTTGAAGCAATAATAACATTGCACTGAATTTCCTCTTGGAGATTACATTTTAGTAGTGTGGAAAAGCTCCCTCGTAGAACCGTGGAGCGAGCTGTAGCTCCATCAGGGCTGTGGCAAGAGGCAGCTTAAAACTCAGTGCGTGTTTCTTGTTGTGTATCCCCGTGTGCTCACAGATCCACGAGCGTGGACAAGACTTCTCTTGCTTCAAGCAGGTTTGAAGAAAGTTGCATGTAGACGGCGTGTCTTGTCAGGAGCTGAGGATCATTAATTCACAGCGGTGTTTATAGTCATAGAACAGGGCATGATTTGCAGAGGAAGAAAGGGTCACCTCTAACCTGACCAAAGGTTTCGTGTTTGGAATAGGTAGAGCCTGGGTGCTTTAACGTGGAATTGAGAACAAACAGAGACAGGTAACAAATAGCGCTCCCGTTCTGAGCAGTTCAGAGGTGACCTTTCATGCTGGTAGCACAGCCAGCTTTTCCTCTCCTCTGCTGAAGAGTCGCAGTTGACCATTGGCCTCAGGAATTCTCCAGCTCATTTTCAGCTCCAGCCGCCTCTACTTGAGGCTTTTTGTTTACTGGAGGTATCACTGTTGTTTTGGCTGGGAATATATGCACTGACAGTGAAAGGGTAACTTGTGATGAGGACTGGAATTAACTGACACACCAGAAAAACAGCCTTGTGGCACTATTAAGCTGTTAGCTCGTTCTCTGTGAACCCACTCCCTTCCTCTTCCCCCTACCCAATGCCAAATCCAAAGGGAGAGCTTGGTTTACGTGGAGCTCAGAAAACAGCGTTAAGTCCCCTTTTAAAAATAGGTTCAGCTTAGCAGGGGTTTAATGTGTTGGACTTGTTGATTGCCTAAGCTGGGAAGGAGTGTTATATTAGCTTTAAGAAAACACTTGTCGTGGTCACATCTCCGTGTGGTGTTAGAAGTAAGTTTAAGGCTTCTTTTTGTACATTTTGTGCAAGCCAAGCGTTCTACCTGACCCTGCTTTTAACTGGATGGGTTACCTGCATGACTTCAGAGTGAGTGTGAGACAGCTTTGTCTTGGATGTCTCTTAAAAAAGAAATTAATTTACCTGTTTCATCTATATAAGCTCATTAAGCCTGTTTACAGTTTATGTTTCAAGTGTATATATATCTGGTAGACCCGAAATTGCACCTTTGGAGCAGTTTTTCTAGTGGGTGAGGTGTTTATGTGTATTCTATAGCTAATTTTGTCAGAAGGAGTGGAGAATGCTGCTAATCAATAGGTCAGTGGGGCTGGAACTGGATGGGCTTTTAAGGTCCTTTCCAACCCAAACCGCTCCATGATTCTATGACCTTGTGGCTTGGGAGGGAGTACATCTCTATTTAATATTCCTCAAATTTGTATGTGTGTATTTAATATTCTTCAAACACGGTAGGGCTCTTGTGTGAGTGATGAATTATTCCTGTTTGTTATGAGTAGTATGTCTAGAAAGCGGCACATTTTGCAGCCCTTTGAAGCTCTGCTGTCTGTCGCTTCTCAGCGCTCAATCTCTCATACGCTCGAGTGCGTAGGTGCCGTGTACAAAGCTCTACAGCGTTCCAGGAAGGGCTGAGAAAAGGAAAACTGTGACTTAGCCGGTGCTTTCCAGTCCTTGAGATGGAAGGAAGGTGCAACCAGGTGTGTACACGCCTTTAAGCCATGGCAGGAGTTGCCAACGGCAAGTGAAAGCCTTATTTTTTTCAGATTTCCAGCTTCTGTTGTTTATTATCACAACCTTAATTTTTTTTTCAAGTAGGTGTTCTATTTAATTATCGTGTTTATAATAAATATGGGCTCACTTGGCTGTGTGCTGGGGCCTGTGGCATGTGGAGTGCTGTGCTGTAACTGCATCCCTTGTCTCAGTTCATTATCTGTTAATGGTACTCAACCTGACAGGGGCTTTTTTTTTTTCTTTTTTTTTTTTTTTTCCTTGATAAATGGAGGCTGCCAGGAAAACCAGGCTGGATTTTGCGTGTGGTGGAATTGAATTTGGTTTCATTGTGCAGCAGCAGATCGTTAATGGTCGCTGGACCAAAATCCACGCGTTGCGTGAGGTCTCTTAGCGCTGATCCGGGGCTGTTGGGCAGCGCATCTCCGCTCTGGATCTCATTCTCCGCGATGTATTTGGCCCTTGTAGAGGTACCTTTTGCTTGAGTGGTCATGATGGGCTTGGTGTACGTGTAATTCGCTTCCCTCCCCCTTTTCACGGTGCTTTTAGAGGAGACACTTAAAGAAATGCTGTTGTTGGTGTATAATGCTGAGACTGGCAAAGGTCTATTTGATGGCCAGGAAAAGGTTTTCATCTTTTATAATCCATTTCCAAAAGACAAGATAAAAAGTCCCTCTTGCAAAAAGGAGCTTGAGGCTGTACTCAGTGCGTGGTTTTTATTTGTGTCTGCGGAACGGGGGCAGAACTCTGTGTCTCGTAGGAAAGCCAATTAGTGAAAGTTCAGTTGTTTCTGATGTCAGTGACAATGCTGTAGCCGTTCTGTTCATTCACAGATCTCCAATATGCTGTACAAAACCAGATGGGGCTCAAGATGATTTCACTGCCATCTACCACATTGTTGGATTCTGAGGTTGCTTTGCCTTGGCTTTGCAAGACAGTGTCTGAGATTGAAGACTGCTCTCCAGTTCTTGTTGGTTTTGACCCGCTGGATGCTGCACTCTGCACTGTTTGGACAGCTTTAATCCTAACGGGAGACAAAAAATTCTACAGATAGACTTTGTTTTTAATTTGAGTGTGTTTTCCCAATATATACTGACTTTTAGGATTCATTGTCCGAGCTGTCTGGGTCATCTGTCCTAAAGGAATAAGGAGATTTTGAACAAATACCATAAAACGGGGGGATTTTCAAATAAATGGCGCTTGGCCTGAATGATCTTAATGCTGGAAAGCTCTTCTGGAAGTCGTTGGAAGTAAACGGTGCTTTCAATTCGCGCTGGAGCAGTAAGTTCCTTTCCATGATTTGCCAGGTGTCAGGCTCATTCGATTAGAGAATTGGAGTGAGGATAAATGCAATGTGGTCACTTTGTACTGTATTTGCGGATTGAATTTCAGCTCTGGCAGGTTGGGAGCCATCTCACAGCTACTCAGTTCCAAAGCTTGTTTTGAACCAGGTTTTTTTTTTCTTTTTTTTTTTTTTCCGAGGGATTGGCTCCAGGTCAGTTGTACAATGAACATCACGGGAGTGGAGCTTGTGCTGCTCACTGTCTTCAATTTGTATTGATCATAGCAGTCTGGCGATGTGGCAAGGGCATAAGAATCAATCAGCTGCTTCAGCTCTGTTAGTGGTTTTCAGTAGCTATTTCTAGGGAGTATAGAATGAATTTTGAAGTTGGTCCTTTGTCTCCTGAAGGACTTGTGTGCTCTGGTATGAAACGGAGGTGAAGAGAAGGCTCCGAGAAGACCTCAGAGCGACCTTCCAGTACCTGAAGGGGCTACAAGAAAGCTGGGGAGGGGCTGTTCACAAAAGCTTGTGGTGATAGGACTGGGGACAATGGGGATAAACTGGAGAGGGGCAGATTTAGACTGGACATAAGGAGGAATTTCTTCACGATGAGAGTGGTGAGACCATGGAACAGGTTCCCCAGAGAAGCTGTGGCTGCCCCATCCCTGGAGGGGTTCAAGGCCAGGTTGGATGGGGCTTGGAGCCCCTGATCCAGTGGGAGGTGTCCCTGCCCATGGCAGGGATTGGAACTGGGTGATCTTTAAGGTCCCTTCCAACCCAAACCATTCTATGAAATATCTATGGATAAATAGAAGGGAAAATATAAAACAATTAATAACTAACAGCATCTGGAAGGAATAAGCTGGCAGACAGTACTTGAGGGTGTTGCTGTAATTAACTGCATCGGTAACCTCGATTATTAGTCTTTTAATTTTTATTTTTAAGCTTGGCATTGTAAAACCAGCTCTGGGAAGGTGAACTCCCTTTATTTCATAGGTAAAATACCAGCACACGGCTAGGAAATGGATTTGCTTGGCAGGGAGATGTCTGTTGCCCTCGGGTAATGGATTACATAGATGAGTTGGTTTGCATTTTATTCTGCAAGGGAAATAACAGAGCTTTGCTCTGAAATGCAGCCGGTGCTCGCGGCTGAAAGGTCAGGGTGGTGGTGTTGGAGAAATGGTGACATTCAGTCAAGTTCCAGGTTTGCGTGAAGACACATGGTAAGAGATAAATATTCATTATTTAAAAAAAAATATAACATTGCCAATTAAATACAATTAAAGGGAAGATGTTTTGCTGAGCAGATGGATCTGTTTCTGCTGGGGGGAGGGAGGGGAGACGTGGTAGGGAGGGTTTGAAATGAAATAGCTTGTTAATTGAGCATCAGTGGGGCTTGGTGGGACCATGGAGCTTGGTGGGATAGTGGGTTTGATGGGGTAGTGGGTTTGATGGGACCCTGGGGTTTGATGGGATAGTGGGTTTGGTGGGATAGTGGGTTTGGTGGGTCCCTGGGGTTTGATGGGACCCTGGGGTTTGATGGGGTAGTGGGTTTGGTGGGACCCTGAGTTTTGGTGGGACCCTGAGTTTTGGTGGGACCCTGGGCTTTGGTGGGATAGTGGGTTTGGTGGGTCCCTGGGATTTGATGGGTCCCTGGGATTTGATGGGTCCCTGGGGTTTGGTGGGACCCTGGGCTTTGGTGGGACCCTTGGCTTGATGGGACCCTGGGGTTTGATGGGATAATGGGCTTGGTGGGACCCTGGGGCTTGGTGGGACACCAGACAGGCATCCCTTTCTTATCCATCATGGGAATGACCGTGGATGATCCCTTTCACCCCTGTTCTCTGCATTTTCCCCACCCCCCCGAGTGTTTTGAGCCCCGAGGAGCTGCAGGCACGGACATTCCCGGGATGCCACCCCCCCATCTCACTCGGGGATGCTTCACAGATGCGTTTTTTTCGCTGACCACGCTCTTTTAGCGACCGGCCGCCCCTCCGGGATCCGCGCCGGGTTTTCCCGTGCGCCGTGCGGGGCCCTCGGGGCGGGGCGGGCTCCGCTCCGGGTTTCCCCCTAACCCGCGGCCGCGGGGGGGTCGGGCTCCACTCCGTGTTTTCCCTCTCTCCGCGTGCGGGACCCTCGTGGCGCGGCTCGGGTTCCAGTCCGTGTTTTCGCTCCGTCCGCTCCGGCGCCGGATGGAGAAGGAGCCGGGGGTGAGTCCTCAGCTCCCTCCGGGCTCTCCCGGACGAGGGGAGGCGCGGAGGTGCCTCGGGGGGCTGCGGGGAGGGGGGTGTGTGTGTATGTGTATGTTTCTTTCCCTAAGAAAGGTTTTCTCGGAGCGCAAGAGGCTGAGCCCGCGGCGTGCGGCGTGCTGGGTTTGTGGGCGCGTGAGGTAAGGGGGTCAGGGGGGCGCTTGCCCTGGCCTGACACGGGGGGCTTGGGCCCTGCCCCGGCTGGGAGAGCTGGGGGGGGGCAGCTGGGAGAGGAGAAGGCTGTGGGGAGACCTTGGAGCAGCTGCCAGTAAGGAAAGGGGCTCCACTGAGACTTTGGAGCAGTCGCCTGTACTGAAAGGGCTCCAGTGAGACGGTGGAGCAGCTTCCAGTAGGGAAAGGGGCTCCACTGAGACTTGGGAACAGTCTTCAGTACTGAAAGGGCTCCAGTGAGACGGTGGAGCAGCTTCCAGTGGGGAAAAAGGCTCTATCGAGATCCTGGAGCAGCTGCCAGTAGGGAAAGGGACTCCACTGAGATCTTGGAGCAGCTTCCAATAGCGAAAGGGGCTCCAGTGAGACTTTGGAGCAGTCTCCAGTACGGAAAGGGGCTCCACTGAGATCTTGGAGCAGCTTCCAGTACGGAAAGGGGCTCCACTGAGATCTTGGAGCAGCTTCCAGTACGGAAAGGGGCTCCACTGAGATCTTGAAGCAGCTTCCAGTATGGAAAGAGGCTCCATTGGGATCTTGGAGCAGTTTCCAGTACGGAGAGGGGCTCCATTGAGGTCTTGGAGTAGCTTCCAGTAGGGAAAGAGGCTCCATTGAGATCCTGGAGCAGCTTCCAGTAGGGAAAGGGGCTCCAGGAAAGCTGGGAGGGGGTCTTGATCAGGGAGTGAACGGTTAGGGTGAGGGAATGGTTTCCAGCTGAAAGAGGGGGGGTGGAGGTGAGATCTTAGGAAGAAATGCTGTCCTGTGAGGGTAGGGAAGCACTGGCCCAGGTTGCCCAGAGCAGTGGTGGCTGCCCCATCCCTGGAGGTGTCCAAGGCCAGGTTAGATGGGGCTTGGAGCATCCTGGTGTACGGGATGTGTCCTTGCCCATGGCAGGGGGTGGAACTGGCTGGGCTTCAAAGTCCCTTCCAACCCAGACTGTTGTGGGATGCTCTGGATAGGGTTTGGAGCACCCTGGTCCATGAGAGGTGGCCCTGCCTGTGGCAGGGAAGTGGGACTGGATGGCCTTTAAGGTCACTTGCAACCCAAACTATTCCATGATTCTGTGATAAAGTGGAAATGCCTTTGAAGTACTGATCACAGTGCAGTGTGTGGTGTAACTGTTTTTTTAGAAGTGTTTAATGGTGTTTTAAGATAGCCATGCTTGCCTGGCCCCTTCATGTTTCCAGGAAAAGACTGGCTCTTCTTTGTTTTTCCTTTGGATTTAAGCTTCTCTGGAGAAGAGATGCTCAGGGATGATTTAGTAGCAGACAAGTACGGTTGGACGTGATGATCTCAAAGGTCTTTTTGAACCTAACGATTCTGTGATTCTGTGTTTCTATGACTCTTTGTGGCTTTGCTGAGCGTGGGGTGTTGTGCGCTGATGGCCCCCCCAGCCATATGGGGCTGCTGGGGTTGTGTGTGGAGGAAATTGGGGGCTACAAAGAGCCTTTACTTATTGTTTTTTAACTTAACATTAACATTAGGCACAAAGTAGAGAAAAGTCCAGAGTATAAATCCAGTGAAGAAAGATAGGGGAAAAGTTTTTAGCGGGGCCTGTAGCCGTAGGACTAGAGGTAATGGTTTTAAACGAAAAGAGGAGAGGGTTAGACTAGATAGTAGGAAGAAATTGTTTTATGCTGAGGGTGGTGAAACACTGGCACAGGGTGCCCAGCGAGGTGGTGGATGCCCAATCTCTGGAAACGTTCAAAGTCAGGTTGGATGGAGCTCTGAGCAACCTGATCTAGTTGAAGATGTCTCTGCTCACTGCAGTGTGGATTGGACTGGATGACCTTCATGATCCCTTCCAACTCAAACCATTCCATATTTCTGTATTTCTGTGAAGTGTGGGTTCAGATGCTCCACCAATATGTTTCTTTTGGGAACTCAGTTTAAAGTAAACTGGATGTAAAACCCTGCAGCCTCACAGTATTCCAATGTGAAGCCGTTAATCTGCAGGCAATTAGTTCCAGACGTGCAGCCAGCCCTCTGTTTCTGTCAGTTTTTGTTCTTACAGGCAATCACATTTTTGAATCCTTATGCCTAGTGACTATCACAAGGCAGACGTTTTGGATGCTTACAGCGAGTCGAGAATTGTGTGGGAGCAGCAGTGAAAAGCTTTTATTTGTTTTTCCAACCCTGTAATTTAGTAGTGTTTAAACTATTTTATAAAGATCTCTGGGAGCAGTGAAAGGTGGGTTGGAGGCCAGAGCGCTCGAGTGCTTATTGTGCTCTGGCAGGCTGGGTGCTTGGCAGGCGGTTCTCCAAATGTTATTTGATCACGATGCCCGATGGAATTGCCTGGAATTACGGAATCCATCCCCCCTCCGGGCTGTTGAAGAGGGATGCACCAGCGAGGGGGGTTCAATAGCGTGTGTTCAGACGCAAACTGCATGTGTTCTCTTTAAGCATGTTTCCAGAGAAAGGCGGTTAAGAATGTGTCTTGTTTAGCGGTTAGGATTTATGAATTGAGGCACGGGCTGACGTAATCCATCCTACCACTTCCTTTGTGTGTGTTTTATAGTTGATAGGGCTTTGTTTTACTTAAAATAGCCAGGACTGTTTCCTAAATAATTTTCTATCCCCTTTACGCTGTGGCCTTCAGTGTAAGGAGACAACTTGTTCAAGTAGTGTGTGATTATGCCTCTTGGAGGAAATGATTCCGTCCTTTTGTCACTGAGGTTCAGCGGATTGCTTGTATGCTAAGTGGATGAGACTTTAATTTTAATTAACATAATGATGTGTACAGCTGTTCTGTCAGAATGCATCGGCTGCCTTTGCAATATCGGGACAGGTTGTGGAGAATCTCTTGGTGTGTGTCTCAGCCCCTTTTTTGCTTTTATTTATGTAGAGATGACAAGATGGGGCTTTTGTTTCCTGATGTGAGTGGTTAATAGCTCATCTGCGAGAGCGCTTTGTTTTGCTTTCTATGTGGGCAAAAGAAAATAAGCTATTTATTAAACTAATCCTAACCCTCCTTGGTTTTGGGTTTAGTGGGGGTTATGCCGCTTATTGTTTTGCTTTAGAGTAATCAGAAGGAATCCCTCCTTTCCCTATTTCACAGGATCGGTGGCGTATGTTTTCCTTTTCTTTTTTTTCTCTGGTGCACTGTGAAGGAGTTCCTGCTGTAGCGATTGACCTGTGTGTAGGGAAAGCCCTGGAAGCTCTCTGTCTGGGGAAAAACCCAAACTGCTTTTCAAGTGTTGCAGCAACGCCATTGCTACTCAGCACCTAAGGTCATCTTCGTACTGCTGAAATTTTCGTTTAACAGACCAAATTTCAGCAAGTGAAAAATACACAGGTTTCCCCAAATTCAGTAGAGTTGCTTCAGCATCAACTGCAAGAACAGCTTGATATCCAGCTCATAGACTGTAAATCCCATATTGAGGGACTATATTAACTTCGTGGTAGCATTTTATGTGGTTGATATTTATAGGGAGAAGAAGCCATCCTTCCAGTAATTTTCTGCTTCATCTTGGCAGTGGGAAGCTGCAGATTTTTAGGAAGAGATGGTCTTTTGCTGAGATGTGTTGTGTTGTCTAACGGATGTACAGCTTGGTAGGGCTGGCCCTGAATGCTCAGTGTGCCTATGTTAATCTCCCCCTCCTTTTGGATCATTTTCAAGTGATAGAAAGATTGTGCTGATGCTGCATATGCTGGATGAGGTGTAAAACACTGAAAAGCAATATTTCTGTAGTTTTATTGATACATACAGATAACGGTATTTTACCTGAGATCCACTTACTGGCAAAAAAAAATTGTGAAAACAGAGTGTAGAAATATGTGTTGAGGTTATAATGAGATGTTGTTTTGGCCAAATGATTTTGAAGTTAGGGCTATTTCTGTGCAGCATTAGCCTGGGCTCTGGCAGATGAATGGATTAGAAGGTGGTGACTGCAGTTATTCCAGTCTCTGGCTGTTGGCCTTTCCCTCTGGTGGCTCTCCTTACCCTGGTCCCCAAAGCAGGGCTCTCTAATCATGAGTTGAAGTGCGACTGTTGTCAAGCAGACAGGTTTAGTTAAACAAATCCTAATTCTACCTCAGGGGCGCAGTTGTTTAGGGGGGACTTCTCCACAGCGAAGAGATTCGGAAAACTGGGTAGAACAGTTTTGCTAGGCATTAGGAAGCAGAAATTTCGTGTAGCCTGCGGTCGCTGATGGAAATGCTCGGCACTGTCAGCTTTGTAAGGACTCCAGAGGGGCTTTGGCTGCTTCACTGGAGCAGTCGCTCACGGATGTGGTTGGGTCACTCACCAGCCTCATGTGTTGGTGTTACTGATTTCCATGAGCTGTGGTGTCTCTGCTGAAATGCCTGCTTCTTGCTTCAAATATGTTCTTTTATTTTGAACTTTGTGTATTTAAAATGTAAGATGGAGCTCAGTAAATGACTCGTAAGAGCACTTAGTAGCTGCATTTTAAGGGCAAATAAGAGAAATGGAGTCTTAGGCTAGAAAGCACCTGATATGCTGACCTGAACGTCTGATATTGATAATCGGCTGCATAAATCTTTAAACAAAGGTTTTCGTTCTTGTTTGCAGAACACAGAGCATCGATTCAGAAATAGGTCTGTCTGAGGGGCAGCAGAAGTGCTTTTGGTGTGTGAGGGGAGGGAGATTTCCTGATCTCAGGCATCCCTGAGCCACACACAGTGCGGGTGTAAGAGTTCAGTGCAATGGAGATTCCCAACTAAGATAGGCAGGCCTTTGTCTGGAGTGATTTATTGCTCAGTAACATGTAGATTCACGCTCAGATATTTTCTAATATATGTAAAATGAGATGATTTCAGAAGGGGCATTTTGGTGAAGAAGGCCTGTGCCGGGAAAACTGGGATCATGATTGGCGTAGCTCACACTGCCACATCAGCTGGACCTCATATAGCCTCACTCCTTGATGAACTCTTTCTCATACTGGTGTGTATTTCTCACAGAACAGATCTCTATTATGAAAGTAAACAAAAGCCTTTAGAGATGTAACACTGAGTGAAGCAATAAAGGATAGGACCCCTGGAAAACTTCCTACGAGCTAGTGCTCTGTTCATGAAAAACATCATGAAGCATCTTTAAAAGGATCAGAGAGAAATCTGGTTTTTATACTTCAGCTTTCTTGACAGAGGTGAAATTCTTTCCAGAAGAATGGGCAAAAATAATATTTATTCCGGAGTTTGCCTGGGGTAGTGGTTTGAGTTCTGACCTTTGGATACAAAGTGAGAACAAATAGCGTTGAAAAATGTAAATGATTAAAACAAGCTGGCCTTCTCTAGGAAACCTTTTTTGTCAAGTTTTGCCAAGAAAAGGTCTTGGTGGTTGGATAAACATTTTATTACTGGAATAAACAGTATTTGATTGTGTTGCGTAGATTTTTCTTCTAACCACACGGGGGTTTTTTTGGATGTAATGATGGGTTAGGAGTTCGGGTTTTCTGTCATGTTAGCAAAGGCGCAGAAGCGATGGTGGCTGTAGATTTATCGTATAACGACGTAGTTGTACGCCTTCTCTTGGGAAGTAATGGCAGATTTTGAAAGTGAGCTTGCTTTGATTAGGCTTCTGAAAAGGGATATCATTTTCATTTTCATGCAAGATGCCGATAGAGTGTGAAATAACGAATCTGGAATGCATTAGTATCGCTTCCTGAAAGTTAGATACTTGCACGCTTTTCCTGCCTCTTTTAATGAACTGACTGTGAAAAGCTCGGGGATAGGTAAACCTTTTATTGAAGCCAACCAGCCTTGGTGTAGATACATCTCTGCTCCTGTGACACCAATTTAGTACATGTAATAAACTTTGTTTTAGGTGCTAATTTGTATTTTCTTAAAACTATCAATGAGAAAATGTTTTGCCTGTAACAGTTCTTTTTATTGTGGATTTGCCTATTTGTAGATATCAAAATGACTTGTTTTTTAAATAAAGCTGAATTTTTGTTAATAGACAATCAGTATTTCAGCAGCATCTGGAGTCTGATAGGCTTTTCTTCTGTTTAGATATTTACAATTAAAAGCATTTAGTAGTTTGAACATTATTGTCAGGTTTTGTGTGGTAATCTTCTTTTAGAAGATCAGGGTCTCTGTTTTGATTGGAGGCAATGCAGGGAGTTTAGATTTTACACTGGGCGTTTTAATCCTTCCTCCTTTAATTGCTGTTCTTGTTCATCTCGCTAGTAAAATGATTGCAGTAAAAAGTTCTAAATCCTAAACCCAACACTACTTTAGGTTCTTTATGGGGGTGGTTTCAGCCTGTTAATCTAATCTGTCCACAAAATCAACATATTGACCCAAACCTGGACCGATAGGTTATTTCCTCTGCCAGTTCCCAGCCTTTTTGTTCTTGCCAGTGGCCTCTCGCCCTGTATATTGCTTGGAAAACCATAGAGACCCAGCAGAGAGCAGGAGGTGATTTAACCCAAGCGCAGGTTGGACCTGGGAACTTAATTTGGATTTCTTCATGTTGTGAAGTTTCTTTGGGTTTAGCCAGTGGTTGATGGCTAAAAGTGGCTTCAGCGGGTAGTTAAATTGCAAGGCAATATAGAAATGACGGAGCCATAGTATGAGTCAATACAATTTGAGCACTTAAGGTTGGAGACTTTTAAAAGAAGTTTGACAAAGTGACAGATCCCTGTAGAATTTATTCTTCCAAGCAGTCAAAACATAATCTGTTTGCTCCGTTTCCTATTAAAATGCAACAAAGGAGCTAAAAATCAGATTCCTCTGTCCTGATAATAAAGCTATTTCTTTGAGAGCAGAGCTGGGGATGGATTTCTTTTTTTATACAGCAATTCCTGCTTATTAATTTTGCATGCTCTTAGGTCATCTTGTGTGCTGGTTTGTAGGAGGGCATGTGAGGAGGAACGCATCTAACTGGTATGTTTAATGTTAGGCTATTGTAATCGGCATAAAGGTGGAGACCTGGCCAGTGCTTGTAGTTGAGACCGGTATAAAAGTGTTAAGAGCAGCCCAAGGTTATTAGATCATTTGGAGACTGATTACCCTTTCACAGTGTAATAAAGTAATTATGAATAGGGTATGAAAATTGGTTGCAGTCTGTTTCAACATTATGACTGCCTGTCTTTAAAAGCAATTGCATTGTCCTCTTTTGTGTGGATCTTATAATTTGCATATTCAAAGCCTGTTAGATATTTGCCACTTCCAGCTGTAAATGCTAAGTAGCATTTAAAAAAACAAATTATGCCATCTGTTTGTATAGGTTTTCCGTGAGGTTTTTCAGTTCTTGGTAATATTTCACCTTGGGTCTGTTCTCTTTACAATGGTGCACACCACTGTTGCTAAGGGAACTTGAAGCCTGTTCTGGTCTAAATTGAAAGAATTCTTTCGTGAATGGGTGTAGTAATCGCAACTGAGGAGAGCTGTTGAGACTTCATCTGTTTGTGGGGTATTCCTGTGCAGCCCTGAGGTAAGAAAAGGTTCTGTTTGGAAAGAAGCAGTCGCAGAGCTGTGTTTTTAACCCAGGTGGCATGTGATGATGTGCTCCAGTGCAGGGGGAATACCACTGTGAATTGTTAGGATTAAACAAACCCTTATTTTTAAGTTTTAGCTGAACTTGCCTTTGTGCACGAATGAGATCTGTTGCTGTGAGTGATGTAGTTTGTGACTAAATTATGATTAATGTTAAAAATGAGTATAGCAATGGTCTCTATCACAACTACGAACAGCTTACTTCGGGATTGTTTTACATGTGCTTCCTTTAGACATCCCCTCCTTGCTGGAAGGATGGTTTAGCTGCTTGTGAGGGAGTTGCTGCTTTTGTGGAATTTAACAGCAAGCCCCGGGTACAGGTACCACGCTGGGTTTTCCTCTGGCAGAGTGGTAATGAGGGTGGGCAGATGCAAGCAGTACCCTCCTGTGTCGTGATGCTTTTGTCTGCTGACGCTTAGGAGTCAGAGGCTGCATTCGATCGACCGATTGTCTCAGGTTTGCCCTGGAAAGATGTGCAAACTCCATGTAGTTGGTGAAAGCAATCCCTGTGGATTTTTGAAGCATGGAGCCAGTAATAAAAATAGAATGAAGCTAAAGATGTACACCCTGAATTTCAGGGTTTGCTGATGTATAAAGTTATATTTTGGGGTAGTGTTGTACTGAATCCATGCTTTTGGCTGAGTGCTTTTCTTCTGAGGACACACTATGGTATCGGAGATGCCAAAGGTAAATATAGCAATCTTGTTCTGTTACATTCATGCGGAGTTCAACTGTGGTTTAGGGTTTCGGGAGCCCTGCGTGGTTTCTGACAGCAAAGTCTTTGCTCAGCGCACGTCTCGGCTCATTTTGAGTGCAGAGAATTGATGTTGGAGATCATTCTTAAGCTTTGTATCTCAGGTTAATAAAACTCTGAGGTCATCTCGTGCTCTGATGTGTAGCGTGCAGGTGCTGGGGGGTCTCAGGAGGGAACTGGGAGAGGCTGCCAGGGCGCTGTGGGGTGGCTGGATTCAGGGTGAAGCCCTTGGGCATGGCCAGGTTGGAAGCTTAGCATTGCACAGGTAGGACTGCATCCCTGGATGGGCTTTATTGAAGTGATGCGAGCAGACTAGCACAATGCTGTGACGTTAAGCTGAACTGATACGTTAGGTTTTTATGATAGGATTTTTTGTAGCTGAGAAATCCAGTCCTTACCAGGCTGAATACCTGGGTTTTGCTGCTGCAAGATAAGAGTACACCACACAGAAGGCTGCATTTTTTGTGTGCCTACATCTTTATTATGGTTCCTAAAGATGCTGGTGCTGCTGGAAAACACACTGAAAATATTAAACTGAGCAATGAGATTCTGCAGTGTGATTTTTTGCATCGCTGTCATGGATATCTCAGAGTTCAAGGAGACTCCAGCCAGGCCAGGCATTCATAAACACTGCTGTTGTTTTCCTCCAAATTTACTTTTAAATGCAATTTGAACATGTGAAATGCAGCAGTAGCTTAAGTTTTCTCCAAGTTTGCTTCCATGAAGGGTTCTGAGGTATATTAACGGTTGTCTGAAGCAGATGAACAAATGATTGAGTCCTGTAGATGATGATGTGAATAAATGATGAATAATAGCAACTTTCCCTCTGATTATCTTTTGGACATGTTTAAAGCCTTCCAGCCTCAATTGTGCATGTGGCTTCTTCAACTCAGTTCTGTTTTGAGGCGTAGATGTTAATATATGACAAAAATAGTGGTTGTGTGTTAGTTTTCTTGTAGATTTGGGTTTTTTTGCCTTTTTTGTGTGTAGAATAGGAATTTTTTTTTTCTTGGCGCTCTTCCTATGGTTGTTGCTTTGTTACGGGGTGGAGTGGGGTTTTTTTGTGGGAGTTTTGGTTTGAAGTGTGTTTTTCCCCTCTGCAAAAAGGCTCTTTGTGAGTTTTCTTAAACTTTAGGCATTGTCGTTGAAGGTAGAGCCATCTGTGAAGGCGTGGACAAAGGAATAATACACAAGCATTAGTGAAAAATTATGAGAAGGTTTTCACTTCGCTCTTGGGCTGAGAGTATGATAGATATCCTTCTACAGGAGTTTATGTTCTTTCTTGGCCCTATCAATACTAAAATGCAAAAATGCTTAAAAAATTTATTTCGTGTTTTGAATAAACAAAAAAATAGATAATTGTTTTGAAGTGTCACTTACACAGAAGTTCACTCTGGTTCACAGGCCAGGTCACAATGCAGCTCGTTTAGAATGAGTCAACAGTAATAAGCCTCTCCATAGCTGTGTGTTATCTCATGGGAGAGGCTGCAGGTCTGCAGGAGAAAACAGGCTGATCCCTGAGGTGTTGGGTAGGTTTAATGAGGTCCCAGTTGTTTGGGTATCTGGCACTCGGCAAATTTTCTCCTGTAGTATTTTTGAAGTATCTCTTAAGTCTTCTCCTGATTAAGTCAGTGTTTGAGGAAAAACTTGTGACACGAGATCCTGTTGAACACCTGCTTGTTCAGTTCTTGGATGCTTGTGTGCAGTAAATGACAAACTTCGTAGAGGAGGATCTTCAAAGGTATGCTTTGACAAGTAAAACTTTACTGCAGCCTATTTATAATGGTTTTATTTGTTTTGCTGGTTTTGGTTGCTAAAGAATCACTCTGGGTTTTATTTGAAAGGACGAGGGAAATATGGTAATCCTAGTTTATATTATTGTGGGAATAAAGTAGGTCTTAAGACAATCCTTGGTGAGAGACAGATAAAATACTGCCCTGAAGAGTTTATGGTGCTCTGCTTCACTTAATGTCTTGTCCGCTATAGACTGCAAACAGGTTCAGTAATCTTTTAACGATGTTTCTGAGCTGTTCCTGGTGTCTGACCTTAAAGCTTTATCTTGAAAACAGAGTTAGGAATTTCACAATGCTTCATTTAGGAAAAATAACCTCCATTCCGAAGGCATTTTGAGTGTGGTACGTGGCTTGTGTGGTCTCAATTTACATGTCATGGGATATTAGCATGTAATTATGAAAGCAAAGGAGATTTTCCTTAATCTCTTATTTCATGTGCTTATTGTTCACTTTAGGTGTTTCGAGTCTCTTATTTTTGTGAGGATGTATCATTTGGTACTCAGAGGATGAGTAGCCCTGGATTTAAGGAGGACAAGGCACAAGCACTGTGGCAAAAGTTGGTTTTTGTGGCCCTCTGCCATCTCTTGATTTGCTGTCAGTGACAGATAATGCGATGTGGTGTATTGTAATGTGAGCGAGGCCACTGCATTTCATGTGAGGCTTAATCATCACTTGCATCCGTTATTCTGCGCTTACGGGCTTATGGTCTAATTTTGCAACTTTGTTCTCAGCAGCTTACAAGATCAGACCTAAATACATTAATAGAACTGTTTTGCCTCGTTCCCTTACATGAGATTCCACTGCTTTGGTTCTACAATATTTAAGAGTCTCTACTAAGAGCACTGGAAGGAGAAATTATATTAACATCTAAAGCGTGACTGGAGTCAGAATTTATTTCATGCAGTGTTAAAATACTTCCTCTCAGTTTGGAGTAGCAGCAAACTGATCATTTGGAGCATTTTTTCATGTTTTCTTCCCCTTCTCGTGAAAGACGCAGCCTGTTACCCAGTCCCTTTCAATGCGGTTCATGAGCAGTGGCCAACAGATGGTGGGTCCAATGTCTCTATAGCAGAGAATCTGCTGTTTGAGTCATGGTGCGTGGTGGTGGAACACTGAACGCGTGAGATCTGGGAACAGGTCCTTTCTTCAAAAATAGAGCTTCAGACTTTATGAGGAATTTGCTTGTTTACTGCCCAAGAGTAGTAAAGAAGGTGATTTCCTGTTATCTTTGATACTGTCAACGTTTATTGTTGTCTTTAAAAGAAAGCTCACTGACTACTGGAAAAGTGAATCAGACTTAAGGGAAAAAATGTGGAAGCTTGTATGGTGAGAAGTCCTACTGGATAACCTGGAGCAAATGAGAGACCTGGGATTCATGTGTGGTGTAGACACTGGCAGGAGCAGTGTGTAGGTGAGTTCCTCGGCTGTTTAACCTGGTCTAAATACAGGCTCTGTTTGCCTACGTGAACATGCCGAGAACTTCCCAGTGTTGCAGGCGGTTGGAGCTGTAGGAACCGAGCAGAACTGCTGTTCCCTGGCTCTGATTTGCCTGGGTGGAATGAGCTCTGTGGTGGTTTATTGTAGCAAACACTGTGTTACAGTAAATACAGATGAATGGATGCTGCTTTGTAGCAATAAGTGTCTGCTGGGCAGAAAAATACATAACAACCTGCAAGTTGTTAAATTTTCCGTTACTGAGTCACAATGAGTTTGTTTTTAATGCAGTCTGTAGTTCTAAGAGGTCCTCCTGCTAACCACTGTATTGGAGTAGAGGAACCTCAAGGCTTCGAAACACTGAGGAAAAGCAGGTTTGGAAGTCAGCTAGCCCTTAGAGTAGCCTGCTTGTGTGAATTTTGATGTTTGAATATAATTCAAATAACCTTGGTGCTTTCTGTCTTAAATTCAAACATAAAGGCTGGTGTGATGTCAGTAGGGAGTTCTCCCTGTTCTCTCTCTTGGAGATGCTGATTGTGTACAGTTCATAGTGATGTAACTGGTTTGGTTGTACTGGGAGAGCTATAGTCCAAGTTACTTGCTGGTGCTGGAGTAAGAGTTACTGCTTCCCTTGCTTGCACAGAGTAATCTAAAAATGGCTATAGACAATGGGGTTTTGTTTATTTATCTGTTCTGCTTCATGATTCTACATTTAAGATAACCTGTATCTTCTAATTTTCTTTCCTATTTGTCAAGAAAAACAAATCTGTGGGATTTGTGTGATTTCTCCCTTGTGTTTAACAAGTTCTGACACGGAGAGGTGGAATATTTCCTAATTACCCGTTCCCTGCCATTTGTTACCCGACACATTCGCTCTTAGTGGTATGGGAGTAAGCTGGTCCTTTCAGATTAAAATGAAATGAAGTATTACAATGGCACAATATCACATATTGAGCAGGGGAATCTCCTTCATTCTGCATGGTGATGCTAGTCCCTGCTCTTTGAAGAGCCAAGAAGATAACATCAGGGACTTTGGATAGAAACAGATTTTGCTGTGATCTACCGGCATGCATAATATTCACGGGGAGCTAAAAAGACTGCTCCATTTGGGAGATGAAACTATGTGGTTATTGATAGCTTTGGCTTGCTATCATAGAATCATTGAATTGGAAGGGACATTAAAGATCATCTAGTTCCAACCCCCTGCCATGGGCAGGGACACCTCCCACTGGATTAGGGTGCCCCAAACCCTATCCAGAGCATCCCACAACAGTTTGTGTTCCAAGCCCCATCCAACCTGGCCTTGAACACCTCCAGGGATGGGGCAGCCACAGTGTCCCTGGGCAACCTGTGCCAATGCCTCATCACTCCCATGGTGAAGAAATTCTTCCTTATGTCTATAGTCACTTCAGGTAACACAAGAGCTCATAGGATCTCTTGAAATATAGACCCTCTTAGCAAATACCTTTTAAAGTGTTTTGAAATCATTAACAAGAATATAGAAGGATACTGAGCTGTTGCATACGTTTACTGCAGCTGACAAACATCATACCTGTGTCACAACTTTTTGTGCTTGTACTTATTCGTTCTTGCATATGGTGTTGTGTGTTTGCTCTGTGAGTAATATTCCTGCTCCTCCTAGCAGAACCTGCTTGCGAAGCTGAAGAGCAGCAATCAAAGGTCAAACTGTCACCAGTTAGGTTTGACTTCTTTAAATACTGAGTGTTTGGTACCATTTTCTGTAAATGCAGTAAAGAAAACAAGGTATAATTTAATACATTTAATTTGTTAACTGTTGTGAAATGATGAAGAATACGCTGGGCATGGTCTGTAGTACAAGACAAGGGCCCAAGCCTGCATTTCACACGTGAATAAGCACACTTAATCTCGTGATTGCAACTGTGCTGCTGTACTGAGAAGAGGCTTTGTTGGGAAGACAGTTCTGACGTCTGCTCTGTCATTAACCGCAATAAGCTGTTCCTCAGAGAAAATGAGACCAATGTCTAAAATTAAAGGCTGTTCTGCTAGGCAGAAATATCATTTTTCTGGATACTTATGTAAAAAGTGTTTTAAAACTGTGGACAACAGAAATGATGTCCTGTTAATCTTTTGCTCATTCTGATAACATTTTGCTGTGTTTCCCCCCCTTTATAGTCAGACTGAAAGAGAGCACAGTTTTCTTTGTTTCTGCTGTTGTGGGATTCTATGAAGCGCTTTAGCAGCAGAGCATTCGTTAGTCTGCTGGATGGTCTCTGCAGCTCTCAGGATGCTGCTTTCTGTAGAGAGAAATTGCTTTAATTATAGTGGGAATGTCTGGTCGGTCAGCTCGTCAGAGGAGCCCACCCTGCAGTTACTCTTCCATTTTGAGTAGTTCAAACACACAGACAGTGGTAGGCAGTTAAAGAAAACTGTTAATGTGGCTGCAGACAGGAGGTTTTGCCTTTGCTGCTCAGAGGGGTTTTCCAAAAATAACCCGATCTAGTTTTCATCTGGGTGATTTAAGTGAGGGTATTTTGGAGGCTTTCTAGAAGATAAAAGGATTGCAAGGGTGCAGCTGAGTGTTCAGCCATTTAAAAATGCAACATCCCACGGGGAAAAGCGCAGCTGTAGATAGGTACGTACAGAGAAAGACAGTCTGGTGGGTATTTGTGGACATGTTACAGAGATGGAGGTACCAAAGTAAAACTCAGAATGGAAAATGGAATTAGTTCTCAGTGGGTGGAGTTGTGGATGGAGTTACGTTGGCAGCTGCCTGCAAAGCAGCCGTGGTCTTATTCTAATAAGTGCACACAAATGAGTGTTTTCCCTATTATGCAGAAATTCATTACTGTCTTAAGTAAGTGACTTCACAGAAGGGTGTAGGGATGTGATGTTCTGGTAACTTGGATAGTCAGGCATTTGTTAAAACTAGAGCTATTGTAAAATGGACGTATGGTTCTGTTTGGAAGTCTTCTTCAATATTACTGTTAGCTTGGTTGCTATTATGTACCAGGAATTTTTCTTTAAGCTTTGATTTAATTGGTATTTCCTTGGTCTGAATTGTCAGCATTTGGGAATGTTTGTTTTACCTATTTTAGTAAATGTACCACAGGGTTGGTTTTCTTCTTGTTGCCACAGACTTGTCTGTCAAGTAACCCCCGTGTATGCTTTCAAGGTTTACCCTTTTTCCTTCTCAAAGTCTGTCATTTTCTTCTGAAACCTCTATCAGCGAATGAATTCTTTTCTAATCCTTTATGATTTATCAGGAGAAAACGTAATTTATTTGTTGGTCCGTGGCTGGTCCTGTGGCTGGTCAGTGGTGGTGGTGGTGGGATGGTTGCCGCTGCCTTTGGTTTAGGTTCTTCACCCTAATCTCACTTTTTCTCTCCTCTGTGTTTTGCTGGCTGAAAAATCCAGTTCTGGCTTGATGTGGCTGCTGGAAGCAAAGCGCAGTAATTGTGCCTGATGAAAGTTGAACTGTTCAGAATAGGCTGCTGTATATCATAACAGGTTCTCGTTGAACTTTTCTCTGTTTTAAGTGTTGTTAAGCAACCTTATAATGCAGATGTTTTCTAGGTTCTAAATGACATTAAATTCCCTGGATAATAGTTCTTATTAGAATAGCAGCTCTTTACGGGTCCCGTGGGCCTTTTCTCCCCTAACAGCCTTTTAAAGTGAGGGAGCTGTGCTGCATTATATGGACATTTTAAAAAGTCCTATGTTTTTTTTAATGGTGTTATGGGACAACTGCTTTACATTACTCAGGACTAAATTGCAGCAATCATTTACATTAGCCTGAATGACTTCAGAGAAAATGTAGTAAATACATGGCTTTGTATTTGCTGTCTGTTGATCATTGTTTGTTCCCATGTGTTATGACTGTAGAGGCCATTAAAGCAGCTTTTAAAACAACTAGAGGAGCTTCCTCGTTTAGTAGATTATATCAGTCCGGTGGGCTGAGGGTTGAGGTTTTGTACTCTGGCATAGTTCTGTGACTTGGTTGCTCTCAGGTTTTGAAGCTTTAACCTTGCCACTTGGCCCTTGGCCCTCTTGGTTTGAGAGAGAGGGGGAAGGAGCAGAAGGTTTTGGAGGGGCTGCCTCCAGTGTTTTATGTATCACAGCATGATAAGTGAGGGTTGAACCTTCCAGTTGGTGACCAAACCAACAGCCTCCTGGCAAAATGAGTGTGCAGGCAGCTCCAGTGTCCCTGCTGTTCTTCACATCTCTCACCAAACAGTAACAGCGCGAGCAGGAAGTCTAGTGGATTTATCTGTTAAGTTTGGGAAATCTTATTGGGAGTAGAGAGACGTTCCAAGCTTTTATTGATTTTCATGTTGCTGCTCTACAATTAATGTGAGGAGAAACTGTGACTTATTTGGAATTACATTACTTTTATGGAAGCTTATGTGTAAAACTGTCTCAAAGCCTGTGTTCTAAGAGAGCTTTTCACAGGTAACGGTTGTGTGGTACATAAATTGCCCAGCCATTTTCAGAGGAGGTAGGAGCTGGTACATTCACCCTAAATGTTGTCCCTCATCTCTCAGTCTACTCTGCAGCCAAAGCTGACTGTCATGTAAAATTCTGTGGTTAGTACTTACTCAGTCTATGACCTTTTGCAGGTAGATAGTTGTTGCACCTGTCCTGTGCCAAACAGAATACCGCAAAGTGAAATGTCCTCTTGTAGGCACGCTCCAGTCTTCAAATACCCTCACAACTGACAGGTAAGCCAGGCTGCTTTCTGAGGATGGGTTTGAAGATACAGGAAACATTCTTGAGTAAAATGAAATGGAATGTGTTCCTTTTCTGGAAACGTAACTCTGAAGGCACGTAGAATAGTCTTCATTTTCTGTTGATAAATGCAGAAGTAATTGGTTTTGCCTTGTGAGATCTTGTTTTGCTTCGGGGAAGACTCTCCTTGGCTCTCTGCTTTTCTCCTGTTTAAGTTTTGTAGCATCAGCATTGTGTTGAAGAGAGGGACTTTGGATCTTATCTGAGCCGTCATCCTGCATAGCTCGTCTGTCAAACAGATGCTCGACCTGGATATCAGAATGATGCCATAATATTCCGAGTCAGAGCGTGTCAGTGTGAAGGTGGAATGTGCAGTGGGAGAGTGCTGATAGGCAGCATTATGCAGGCTGTGATTTAAAAACTGACAGCTGTGAGCACGGTTGGGGTAAGGCACAGCTCAGAAAAAGGAGATCCCTGACTTGTTTTTTTTCCTCAGGTCAAGTTGGGTAAATGGAGGTGGGGAAAGATCATTGTCTGTTATGAGAAAGTCTTGAATTGCCTGCCTCTCTTCAAGTGCTGATTGCTTCTCAGCCATGAGAGATGCTGCTAAAGCCTGTGTGTGTTTCTTTCTACACTTACTTGTGAACCATTTGGGGATGGTTAGCAGGGAGCAGTTCAAAGTGAAAAACCACACTTTTAATTGCATGTACTTAGAGGGCTTACAAGAGCTACAGACTGTAAATATGTAACTTGTGATGACCGTTACCGGCCAAAGTGTTCCAGGGCTCTGTTTGTGTTATAAACTCAAAATGCCAGGGAAGGAGATAAGGAAGACAACAGATAAGAAGCATATCATTTGCCGCAGAGAGACAGTGAGAGCTTTTTTAAAAGAGTTGAAGCAAACTTGCTTCTGAAAGGGTTGCAGACCAGTCTCGTGAGCGTTCGAGAATGGGCAGCAGGCTACTTCTACACCTGCTTATTGGGTGTAGACAAGGTAATGCAAGGCTCATTGTATTTACTTCATTCAGAGATCTCAAAGCTTTACAAATGCCCAAATGCTTTTAAGACACCTTAAGGTTCTGCAGCAGGTACTGCTGCCCGAGGTGTGTGGGACAGACAGATGTAGCTATCAGTGTTTTCTTTTTCCTGCAGTAATGCCAGTCAGGAAGAGTCGTTTCAGTTTGAGGCTGTGTGAGATGGTTATTTTCTCTTATTTGAGTGTGAGTTTACCTGTCTGTGTTCTGTCATAACCGGGTCTTTCTTAACAGCTTATGAAACCACTACCAGTTTGGTTTCTCAAACTATATTCACTGCTCCCTCAGCCTCCTTTTTATCAGGTGCAGGAGTAGCAATATTAAACCAGTATCGCACTGAACCCAGCACAACAGATAGTGCAAAAGTAGCAGAGATTGCGTGAATTTTGGCTCTCTTGGCAGCTATCAACTGTTACAGAATAGTCTTGTGGGAAATTAGATAAACCTTGGGTTCTGTGGAAACGCAAAGTCTAAAGGAACAGAAGGAACAGTGCTATCTATGAAGGTCTGGTATTGACAGGCATTTCTGTGTATGCTGCCAGGCAGGATAGTTGTCTGCTGCTGCCTTCAGGAGCCAGGCTCGTTTTCCTTTCTCTTCTTCTGGCAGGGAGAGATCTGTGTTTAGGCTCCGTATGTGGCAGTTGATTGGAAAATACTCTTGGACCTGGATTACAGAAGTTGAGGCAAGTAGCTTCAGTAAAATCTTACTCCAAACTGTGAAATACTGTCCAAGTGTAATGGTAGAAAGCTTTTACTGTATCTTTGTTTTTTTCCTTTCCCTTCCCATGCTGGCTTCTCATTGAATTTGCCTTCAGTTCGCAACCTGTGGATGTGTGTTGTGAGGCTGGTAGCTCTGGCTCTCCTGTTGGGGTGATGAATGGGTTGTTGGGGTGGGGAATATTCTGAGGGATATTCTGAATGAACTCTAAAGGCTTTGCCACTCTGCATATTTGCAGCTCGCATTAGGGAAAGAAGGTAGGAGAAAGTTGGTAGCGGATGTTCTTAGTCTTTCCTGAATCTCCAGGTTTAAACTTCTGTATGGGAAGAGGCGGAACTCATGCAGCTGATAAGCTTTGTCATGGGAGGTGGGATCATTTGAAGTCTAAGCTGTATAGAAGCTGCTCTCTTGTGTGTTTGAAGCAGGCACACGGGTGTTTAGGCTGTAGCGTTAGTGCTGCATTATAATAGTTGCAGTTTGGTGCTTGGTTCTATGTTGCAGCTGAGGTTTCCTTATTTGGGTTATTTCTCACAAATGATCTTGAAAGTTTTCTTAAAGCAGTTCTTCAGATGTTATGAGTGCGTGGGGGAATCTTTATGGGCTGCTTAATTTAATCCCTTGCACTAAAACCAAGTTCAGGTTCTTCCTTAACATCAAAATTGGAACAACTCTGTTGCAGGGACTCTGGTTCCAGCAGTTACAGCATGTGCTTCCTTTAATCTGGCATTTGCTGAGAACAGAGCCTTTTTATCTTGCAATACAAGACTAAAAGCTTACAGAAGAATGGTCCTGTTGTGTTTGTTTAGACTGGTAACACATGACCAAACAAATCTTGTTAGAAGATTTATCTGTCTGGCTTAAATAAGAAAAAGGAGCTCTTCTCCATGTTCTAAGCAACTCTGCATATCGAGAAGCCTTCCTGTTTCAGTCTCATAGCATTTCTGTTGGACTTGCTTTCATGTTATCTTTAAAACCTGACTCTTTAATACTAGTTAAGAGGTTTAAGTACTTAATGTGTAGAGATGTGGTATGTATGCAGTTTGCTCTGATAATGGTTTCCAGGTGTACAGATCAAATAGCTGCAGAGCTGGGTGTGATGGGTGCTGCAGTTTGGCCACTGTAACAACTCACAGTGCCCAGATTCGACTCTTAACACCTTTCTCCTGGGAGCAGCGGTTCCCTGCTTTCCTGACTGGGATGGGAGGATGTGGAGGTTTTTGTGTGTGAACAAATGATGAAACTTTAATCTGAACTAGATTTAAAATGCTGGGAAAACCTCAACCAGGTGAATAGGTGGTAATGATCAGTTGAAGGTAATGGTTGTGAACTTAGGCACTGCAGTTTTTTAAATGAAGTTTAAAAATTAAATGATACCTGCTTGATTTCTTATAAGAGTCTTTAGCAATAACTTTTGTTTAGATTGCACTTGAAAAAGCAGACCTAGTCATCCTCAGGATGGCAGCTTTGTTTCTGTCTGTCTGGGAGTGGAGCTGAGAGAGGCTTAGTGAGAGTCGGACCTGGCACCAGGCTACCGTTGGGTTTGACAAGAGAAGGACCAGTAAGGCAATGTCTGTACACCCCGTGTCCTGAAAGGTGACTGGGACTGCGTGTGTTCCTTTCTTAGCAATGTTGCTTTTGAGTTGCCTGTCAAACAGGAGACAGGTACAAACCACCACATCAGGAATGCAGGACTGGCACTGCAGTACTTTTCCTTCTGACCTCGTTTGCACTGACGTGTTCCTCTTGGGATTCTGTGGGCTGGAGTCGCCCTGGAGACTTGTCTGAAGTTGTGACAATTTTAACTGTTTTGAGAAATCGTTGTACAATGTTAAACACCTTTTCTCCATAAAAACATGGTGTTTGCAAGCACCTAAGGGGGCTTGGGGTACAGTACCAAGTAGCAGAACGCTGTAGGGGCAATGTTCTGACCTAGTGGGGCACTTGTGTTCACACCTCTCTGTACACAGGACCCTTACTACCTGCTTGCCTTCATTGTGTCTGGCCCAGGCTCCAAAATTAAAGTTCCTGTCTCCGACCAGAACCTTTGTTTCCTTTTTCCCTTCATCTCTGGAGACCTGAAGGTTTTAACAGGAATAAGGATATTTAGAATCATAGAATTGTAGAATAGTTTGGGTTGGAAAGGACCTTAAAGATCATTTAGTTCCAATATGGCTTGAAGTCGTAGATGCACCTGCATTTTCTACTAAAAGCTGAGAAGGGACTTCCACGGGTGTCTCCGCAAACACATTTTTTTGTTTATGTTTGACTTGTAAACAGTTTAGGATAGCAAGAACATTAAATGTCCGATGGCACACTGGGGGACATAAACAGTTATACTGAATGTGATAAACTTACTTGGATAAACGGACATATCCCAAGGCTCTAGTTAAAACACAACAGCAACAAATCCTGGAGCGTGATCGCAGCGAGGCTGATGGTTTTCCCCAGGTTTTTCACCATGTGTTGAACAAATCCCAGGCAGGGGCTTTTCTCCTGCTCCTTGGTGTACCAGTCGGAGCTGCTGTAAAGTGAATGCTCCCCTTTTAGCTTAAGTGACTTCTTTCTGAGGTTAATCACTAAAAAATTCCCTATGGAAGAAGCAATATAACAATATCAAAGGCGGTTAATGCTCTTCAACCTGTGGTGCTGTAGCCTGAATTTATTTGCTGTAGTGTGATGACAGCAGCAGCTGCTCTGGTGGTGGTTTGCTGTGGTGAGATTGAGGAGCTGCCAATGACAAAAACTTCTGGAACCCCAAGCTATGGAGCTTGCCAAAAACCACTTAAGATTTTCAATGTATTTGCTTCTACTGTCCTAATCCAGATTTAAACATCTGTGTGATTACTGTAGTTGGCAGCATACACGGTGTGTTATCCCAGTTTACTTCAGAGGACAAAAAAAGGAAGGTTGGAATATTTTGGTGATGATCTTGTTTTTATGGGTTCAGTGCTCATACGTAATTACATATAGAATGATAAAAGTGCTTAACCACTGCAACATCTGTAACTGATGGAGAATGTTAAGCAAGCAGATACATTTTCACAGTATTTTAGGTTTTGTGACCAGACAACAGTAAAGCTTTAGAATACGGAGCTGAGTAGTGTTCTCCCATTCCAGTGTGGTTGGTGGGCAAAGTAAGAATGTGGAAGATGAAATGCAAATGTTTAAGTTTAGACGATATAGTAGTTCCGTTGTAAGATACTTTCTGCTCTTTGGTTGCAGAGATCTCTCCAAACACAGGGCGTATGCTTCTGTTTATAAATCACTAATTGCTGTTGTTTCTGGTTATCAGTAAATAACAAGTGAGGAGGTAGCAGGGGAAATGCTGTGTTTCACTGTAAAAGCAAAAAATGTCTTGGAATCTTTGAAATTCACTGCTTAAATAATAAAGATTATTCATTGAATACTTCTCTGGGATAATGACTTAATAGGGTGGTTGCTGATAAAACAACATTTCTTTGCTCTTCTGGTAGTCCTATATTAGTGCTACGCAACTGAGGTCAAGAAACAGTATCTTTCCTCTATTTAATCTAATCATGATGCAACTACTCTTAAGGTGATGTGACTACTTTATTCTTAGAGAGACAAAAGTTGTTATTGTGTTGTGATGTTCATTTAATCCTCCAGTATTTTTTTAAAATTTTTTTTTTTAGTAAAATAGTCTTGGAAATGCGATATATTTGTGTAAGGAAGTTGAGTAGTGCTTGTGAGGAGATTTCATCACTTGCCTGGTAATGCTGGTCGGACGAGATGGGGACTCTGATTAGATGAAGAGGCTTCCTGTGCTGCTCATAAACATGCTGGCTGTGAAAATTGCTTCTGTGCGGGTTCTCCTGAACCAGGAGATAGCAAAATTGCCCCCCTCCTGTATTTGTAGCTGGAAGTTTTGTAGATGAGCAGAGTAACTGAGCAAATACGCAGGTTCTTGCGCAGCCCTACAGTAAACTAAATCGTGATAAGCACAGTATTTATTTATCCAAGGTTACTCCTCTATGTGGAACTTGGAGGGGGGAACCCCAACCACAGAATAATTGGACTTGTAATAAAAACACTGAAGTACTTTGTGTTTAATCTGAGATAAACAACAGGGACTCAAATCTGCAGTTGCGTGGAGAGTTCTCTTAGGTCCTGCAGTGTTCAGTCATGTTCGTTAACAGCGAGAACTGGAATTGGTCAGAGTTTGCTCTGCAGCTGCAACCCTCGGTGTTCGAGGCTTCTCTCCTTGTCGTCTGTGACAGGTTGTGTAGAGGGCATTTCTTCCTGCTGGCAAGTTGGTTTTGCCTATGCCTGTAAAAAATGTTGATGGAAATAGAAGAAATGGAGCGAGGGCACGTGCAGTGGGTGTGGGACTTCTGTAAAGGGATTTACCCTGTCGTGTGGATGTCGCTGTGTATCTGATGTGGTGTTGGCTCCTAAACAGACTCCACCAGTGTAAAACGTGGCTGGATTTTATCTGTCCCTGGAGGAAACTGAATAAAATTTTTAGGTGTATTCTATATCCTTTCGTTTCTGATCTCTAAAGAACACACAAAGATCTCTTGTATATAGGTTGAGATGCCACTACTTCTAATTTTTAGATTGCCCTGGGAAAGCAATTAGTTTTCATTCAAAATGAATAGATTATTTACTCTCCAAAGTGTATTTTGTATCTACAAGAATAGAAAAAACTTTCAAGCTTCCTACTGGGGAATTTCCTAGCCTCTAGAAATTTAAGACTTTTCTTATTGAGTCCCCGTAGACCATTGCTATTGCTGTTATCTGCAGCTTCTCTGGCAACTGACAGGTTCATTGTAGTCTTCTCTACTGGAGTTTCATTGGATTCCCCTTGTGGGTTATCAGGACGATGGCAGCTGCTATACGGAAGAAAGCAAATAGAATCATTTCCTACCTGGATGATGGGTTCATTCAGGAAATGCCTGAGAGATTCAAGCCACGGCCTGAATTGTATCAGCAGAAGCAATTTGTCTCTTTGGCAATTTCCATTGCTGGAAGTAGTCGTCAACAGGGACAGGAATGATGTAGTCTGTGATTCATGTGAGAGTGAAAAAATTTCAACTACACAGGATCACTGACTGCTCAGCTGACTTCTTAAAAATCAAAATAGTCCTTTTCCCTCTCTAATGTGGTTTCTGATGCTTAATGCTTGAACATTCAATCTTCTTAGGTCCCTGACTTCCTTTCTACACAGTGGACTAATTTCAAGTTGCAGCTTCCTGAAAACGTAGGAGCTGAGTGTGGGCAAATCCAGCTTTATCCTGAATCAGTTAACTAGGGAATAAAGTACATTACCTTTGTATGTTGGATACACCCATCCTGAAATATTTTTGCATGATTATTTACTGAAAAAATGGACTGTTATGGTTCTTGTAGGGTAGTAGCTGTAACTGTTCAGGCTGCTGCTCATGAACAGTGTTAAAAGGCTTGTAAACACTCACTTGTAACAGCAAGCCTGAACTTGTGTTGAAGGAATAAAAAGATGCAGTTGATGTTAACAGTATTGATTAGGTGATCGGGGAAGTAAAAATGTAAGATTATCTCTTCCCTTCCTGTTTCCCAGCAGGAATCTGAAAGCGCGAGAGTGATGAGTTACGAAGTCCAATTCTATATGTTATTGGTGAAGCAAGCATGAAAGGTTGTGATTTTGATACACGGAAAAGCAGATTTTGTTAGAGCACTTGTAACTGGTTTGGTTTCAATTAATTAATTCCTCTAATCTGTGGATTACAGGTTAGCTCTATTTTTGGAAAAGCAGGGTGGAGGGAAGACTTCCTAACAGATTGCCCTGGAGTGGCAGATGGCATTCTTTACTCGGTACCGGCTTTGTAGGGCATCCGCTGCTGGTAGTGTTGAGACAGAAAATGACACAGCCATTTGCTAGACTTCATTTGCTTTGAGGAAAAAAATGGTGTAGGCTCTTCCATTTTTCCACTTGTCCCTTCCTAAATGTTTTTATTGCACTGGTGTGCTTCTTATTCAGGTATAAAATGGGTTGTGTTCTCAGTGGGCATTTCCCATCCCAGACGTTGTAATAGTTCTGTGGTGAACTAAAGAATTTTTAAGGAGTTGTGAGATGTTTTGGAGGATGGAGACAGCTTTCAAACATTTTACAAGCGCTTAAGTTATCATTTCTTTAAAATGCTTCTAAAGACCGCCTTGTATTTTGTTGTCTTGTGTACTGAATTGCTTTAAGATGTGGGGTTTTCTTTGTTTGTAATGTTTATTTTCAGAAATTGAAAGCATTTTGAATATTAACGTGGGCTTTTCCCCTCTTTCTTCCCCCTCTACCCATTCAAGAACCCTTTTAAAACGCTGGGGTTGTTGGAGTGGTTGAATTTTCCCTGGATTTGAGTGAGAAATTCAGAAGACTGAAGCCCAGGCTCACTGTCTACCTTTCACGGAGGCCCAGCCGTGAGAGGACAGAAGAAGGCACGTGGCGAATCATGACAGCGGACAAAGAAAAAGACAAAGACAAAGAGAAGGACAGGGATAGAGACCGGGATAAGGAACGAGACAAGAGAGACAAGGTGAGGGAGAGTGAGAACTCACGTCCTCGACGGAGCTGTACGTTGGAAGGAGGCGCCAAGAATTATGCAGAAAGTGACCACAGCGAAGACGAGGACAATGACAACAACAGTGCCACCACAGAGGAGTCCACAAAGAAAAGCAAAAAGAAACCCCCCAAGAAGAAGTCCCGATATGAGAGAACAGACAACGGTGAAATAACATCCTTTATCACAGAGGATGATGTTGTTTACAGGCCTGGAGGTAAGAAACGCTTATGTTTTGTTTCCTTTGAAAGTAATTGTGCACCAGAGCTACTGGTTGCTTGGCTGCAGCAGACAGCACAGAGTGCTAGGTGTTAATTTAAATTATAATTGTCCTAAGGGCGGGTCGCCACATTTCCATTGTAGGTTAATACAGTACATGCAACAGTTTTTGACTATATCTTGTAATATCCGATTTGTTGGAATGAACTTAGCTCCTCTTTGAAAAAAAGAGCCACCCTTTTTTCTGCCTTTTACATTAATTATCTGCATGTTATATGGAATCTCTGTCCTTGGGAAGTTCAGAACTAAACTGGGTGAAGCACTCAGCGCTTTGCTCTGACTTTGAAAGGAGACCTGATCTGAGCTAGAAATTTCACTAGGTGGGATGTTGTCCGACTTCTGGACAAGTTCTTCTGTGAATCTACGGTTTCTTTGTGGAGTTCCTCTCCTGTCTTCTGTCTGTGCAGTATAACTGGGGTGACCTATGATCTCATACCTGTTACACCATTGATTTCACCCCTCTCGTTAATAGCTGATTAATGCCTACGCACAGCAGCTTGGCTGGTGGTCAAAGCAGTGTTGGTGCCAGCGTCTAGACTGGTTTGGGGACAGAAGCAGAAGCTTGTGGTGTGCTCTGGATGTGCTACTTGATTACTACCAAGCTCACATAAGGTTTTTAGGATTCCATGTAAGGCTTCGAGATTTAACCTGTAGCTGCTGCCAGCTTACTTCTTCCTCAAAATTAAATTGCACTTGAAAATTCTATTATTCAGTTAGCTCTAGTCCTCAGTTTTGAGTAGAAATGTCTATGTTCATCTAAACAGGATTTTGAAAGTGTTGATTGCAATTGTTTGTTCCCACCACAAGGAGTAGTTAGGTTTGGCTCCACTGTTCAAAGCACTGGATTAAGGGCTCTGGTAGTTTTATATTACTTTTCTGGAAAATGATCAGTGTGCTGGAGCAAAACAGAGATGGATTCAAACTAAAAACCATGGAAACAAATGAGGTAAAATCTTGTCTGATTTTTTTCCAGGAGGTGCTGTATATCTCAGTTACTAAAATCTCATTGTACGAGTACAGATTTAAATGTTTTAGGCGCTCTATCCAGTGGCAGTTGCTGTAAATTGTCTAATGTGCTCCTTGTGTGCGTGGGCGGCATCAGCTGCAGATACAGATAGGCTGAAATCCTCCTGGTTTCGGAGGTATAGAGTTCCATATTTATTCTTCCATGTGAAAGCTGCAAGTTTGTATCCACTTTAGTTCTGTTTGTCAAATAGGTTGTCTATTGAAATGCTTCAAATATAATTTCCACCCATTCAAAAGATGTTTTTCTCTTGATCTGGGCTTGTAGCTGAGTCCTGTTTGTTGCTGAGCAGTAGCAGTAGGGAACCTGCACAAGCGTCAGCTTTGGTGGCAATGTTATTTTCAGTGTCAGAAGATGAAAAATAATTTGGAATCTGTTAAGAGCAGCTGTTGTGTGGGCCCAGCAGCACAATGCGATACGCTGGCTGTATCACAAGAAGGCTTTGCTTAAAATTGAGATGGAAAATCACTTTGTGATCTCAATTTTGTCATGTAGTAGGATGGAGGAGCATTAGCACTCGTTATCTGTAGGTGCAGTGCTTGGAGCACGTCTGATGTAGCAGTACTGGGATAGGGGTGTGTTTGCAGAACAGCAGGAATTAAACATAGTTTAAGCTGTTGTTAAACATTTTGTAGCTTTGCCAGATAATTCCCAAAGAAGGGAAGAGAGCCTGTAAGTGCTAGTGGTGTGGGGAGCTTGAATTGGTTAAGCTCTCTTCTTCACAAGAGTATCCGTTCAGAAGAAAAGGTGGGTTGTGTTTTATCAGGAGTAGATTATCTAGTGAACGAGCAAGGGAAGCCACAGAACTCACGATAATTGAGATTTTACACCTGGTATGTCATTTAAAAATGTGCTTATTAAATTTAACATTTTATTAGTAGTAATCAGCATAAGGCATGCATCCTGGCATTGAGCAGTTTCTGTTTAGTTTCCTCCTTATACTTTTTTTTTTAAACTGGCATCTGTCCTTGTTTGAGAGCACTGAGAACACACATTACCCATTGGTTCATTGTCAGAGGGACATGGGCCTGGCTGAAACCTTGATTGGCTCATTTAGCTTTTTATACCGATTTTTGAATTTTATTCAAAACATAATTTCTTAACAGGAGTGAGATCTAGAATGCACATTCCAGTGTGTAATATATTCTAATGCAATTTTAGCTTCTGTTGCAGAAAAAATATCTTCGCCTTCTGTCTTATGACTGGGTTACAAATAGGGAGATGTAGCTAAGGATGCAGATTACATAAAATTTAAGAGATATTAACAGAGTTTAATTAATGAGACTTGCACAGCAAGGATTAGAAAGATGAAAATTAAAGGTGTGTGTAGAATGGATAGCTGTCTTTGGCTTGCATCATCTAGCCTTTAAGGAAAGGAAATCTTTTCTGTTCATTTGACTCTCTTAAATACTCTTATCTGATACAGCTGAATGCTCAAGGTCTGGATTTTCTTTTTGTGAAGGTTAAAATCTCATTCTGTGTTTACCCCATTGCTGTACAGTACTTAATCCAACACTTAATATTGCTTTTTTTCTGTGCTGAGCTCAGCTCTACTTGATTAATAGCAAATAAACTGTAAATAAATAGATAATCAAGATCATTGGAATTTTTCAAATGAAAGGTTACACTACATTGTTACTATATAAATACTGCTCTTAATTTGCATAGATATAATGAATGTATGCATAGCTTTAAACCATGTATTAAAATTTATTGAGTAGAGCTTAGACAACACCATGCAATTAATCTTCTCTTCTTCGTTGGAAATCGCATAGGCCTGTGCTAAAAGCTTGTTGTCCCACTTCCCCATCTGTCCTCGGCTTCCACAGCCTCCCTCCCGTTTTCTTCCCAGACTGATCTGCTGGGTTTGTTTTCTTCTTTTTCTCTCCCAGTTCTTACTTTGCTTTTGTCAACACGACTGTCGTGGTAGCACATAAATTTTTATTGTACAATGTGTGTTCAGATTTGCTCATGGGCTTCTTTACCATAAAGTAATGATGGTACAAGGTGGTTGCATCCAGACTTGAGATGTTTTTCTTGTCCTTTTAGATTCAGTTGGATTATTTATTGCTGAATTTCCATCTGTTTTCAATCCTAGTGGCTTTTCCTAGAATCCTGCATGGTTTGAAGGCTGGATTTCCCTTGTATGCATGTGTGGTGTGGTTAATACATGCCTCTGATCAGATGCACTCTGAAAGTGGTCACCTTGATTTATAGATGGGCTTCTGTATTTCTCCTTTTTTCCACTTTTAGACCGAGAACGAATCTGAATGTTTTGATTCTCGGTGGTACAAACCAGACTTGGTAGCTACATCTGTTGTTTGGGTTAGACAATTGGTCTCTGTGTAGGATTTTCCATATAGGAGAAGGTACAGAAGTGCTGTCAGTCAGGCGGCTGTCAATGTGTTGTACTGGTTTGTGTTGCTAAGGTGCTTTTGGAGCAGCTGTCCAGGCTTTTTCCATGTGTAGGGCTGCTCCAGACACTGCTGAGTGTGTGAGCAGCTTGTGTGTAGGCCCTGCTTTGGGTACTTGGTTAAGACAATGACTTTCCTAGCTGGAAGAGGAAGAGTGCTACGTGATGGAAAACAAATAGTGCTGTCAGTAACTTGAAATTTCTGGCCTGTATAGTGAAAGTCAGGTGTCCCAGTTTCGACTGGCACAGAGTTTGCTTGGATAGAGTTGATGATGTTCTTCTCAGCAAGTGCTGCAATTTGGATCCAGCACGTGTAGAATGTTGATAGCCACATTGTTTTATGTTTGACTGGGGGAGAATTCATTTTTCTTCCCATGAACTGCTCTTTCTCTAGATTTTAGTATAGGAATGCTGAAGAATACTGATAGTTGTTGCTAGGAAATAAAGGAGTCTCTTAAGGTTCCTGTATTTTATAAGTAAGCAGGTGTGTGAAGCTGGGAGGAGCAGAGCCAGGACAGCTGATTCAAACTAGCCAATAGAAGTATTTTATACCACGAATGTCACACTCTTTATAAGTGGGAAGTTTGCTGGGGACGCCCTTCTCTTGGTGTCCCACTTGGTCTCAGTGTTGCTGCTCTTAGGGTCGAGCTGCAGGTGCTCCAAGTTCAGTTTCCATCTTCAGGGATGTCTGTACTGGCTGTGAGCCCTATGAGTGCTGGAACTGCTGTATTCGCAGGAATATCTGCATCCAAGTAGTTGCAGGTTATGTGGATGCATCTATTGCCCTGATAGGGTTTTTGTTCTCTGAACTCCTTATTACCCTCCTTGCTGGAGAAAGCTGTGTGGTCCCTGTCCCCGCTCACCCTCAGTCTGATCAACAAGTCAGGACAGGGCTTTACTGTGTTAAAGCCGCACAACTTCATACTGAGGACATTGTTGCTCCTGACCAGACTGCTGAAATGCCATCACAGTGGCACCTTGAATGGAAAAACTTTGTCGGATGTAAGTCTTGAGTTGACTTGGAGCCCTGGGAGAACAGATGACTTTGTCACCTGGAGATAAGGACAGTGTTTGCTCTGCCTACGTAGAAACATTTAAATGGATCTGCAGGTATTTAAAGGATTTATGAGGATCTGTTTCTGCGGTGACATCAGCAGCTATATAAACAGCACATCAGCAAGAGGAATGAGCATGAGGTAACACAAGGTGAAATGTTTCTGCAGGGAGAGTAGTGCATTAGAGGAATTCATAGTTCTAGCAGATGGCTTCGGGGTAGCTCGCGTGAGAGCCTCTGTTGTAGGTGGTGTAAGAGCTGTGTGAAGCTGGAAGAGGTGCAGAGTGTTAGATATGGGAAGTGTGATTTGATATAGTGCAGGGAAAGAGGCAGAATTAGCTTCATGTGGATTCTGGAACATCTGGCCTAGTATATGAAGAAGCAGGAGTGTGTCTGCACTTGGAGGTGGTTTAGGCAGTCACTCTATGGGGCAGCTGTGGGATTTTGGGGTTTAGCTGCCTTTTTTTTTAAGTATGGAAAATCACCGTCACTAGGATGAAAGTGAGATATTACTACTGGAAAATATAACCCCAGTCAAGTACTGACTTCTCTGGATTTATAGTTTGGTGTCACTTTACAGATCTGTTAGTTTTGTGTCCCTGAGTGTTGTTCAGGAGGAACTGTGCCTCCACGAGTTATTATCTGGAGAGGCATCGGGGAAGGAGAGAGAAACAGGATTTGCAGGTTGGATGCACTGTTGTGAAACGCTGCTGCTCAGTTGTCACCAAGTGCATCAAAGTGAGAACTTACATACTTTTCACTTCGATGTGTTCTGTATGTGGCCGTTTTTCAAAGCGAGCACTCTGTAGGCTGTGAAATAGTTTGCAGTCTTTGGTGACTGAGGTTGGAAGCCTGCACTTGTTGTGCTGGGTTGTTGAACTAACACAAGTTCAACACAAGTGACACACATCGCAAGTGACAGGGGACAGGACGAGAGGGAATGGCCTCAAGCTCCGCCAGGGGAGGTTCAGGCTGGACATTAGGAAAAAAATTTTCACAGAAAGGGTCATTGGTCCCTGGCAGAGGCTGCTTGGGGAGGGGGTTGAGTCACCTTCCCTGGAGGGGTTTAAGGGACGGGTGGACGAGGTGCTGAGGGGCATGGGTTAGTGATTGATGGGAATGGTTGGACTCGATGATCCGGTGGGTCTCTTCCAACCTGGTGATTCTATGATCTCTGGTGTGAATCTGGGGGTCTGGCAGTCAAAGTCCGTCCCATGGAGTGTGGCCAGTGGAGCTCCAAACTGTGTTTACCCAAGATCTGGTCAGACTAAGACTTCTCACTATCTTAAAATCCAGTGCCAGTTCAGTTAGTGAGCAGGTATTAGGGCTCCCAACTTTCCAAGCTTTATGTTTTGCTGTTGTAATTAATCATTAAACATTCGTTTTATTATGACTGTGCCAAGATGTTTTGTATTGTTGTAACTGAGGAAATGGCTGAAATAGTTGTTTTAGTCTAGAAATCTCCCATCAGCTTTATAAAAATACACATAAACAAACCCCAAGCCAAAGTGCTTCCTGTCTCTGTGTCACTACGTGATCTACTGGTATCTGGGTTGAATGTTAGTGTGATTTGAAATGCAGGCGTTTGGCTCATGCTCTGGTGGTGACGGACTCGTATTGACATTGACCCATGTGTTTGTCATTCTTCTAGGTGCTGCCCTCTATTCCTTCTGACAGCTTTACCAGCTAAGGAAGGCGGCTGTGCCAGAATTAAATACGTATAATGTGAACATGAATTTTTTTTTTTACTATAAACCTTGAAGTTTCAGCAAGGGATTTTTAGGCTGCTAAAAACTTGGTAGGGGAAGAAGTTAATTCTTCTTTGGGAAGATTTAGAATTTGAGTTTTATGCTTAGGCAGAAGGAGGAAATGCAACTAAATTATTTTTTCAGCTGTATATTTTAATTTTAGGAGGCCTTTGGACAGACTGTTTTGTGTCCCTGTTGCATGGATTGACCAAGTTTATCATGGAGATGTGTATTTTTTCCCTGTTCTCATCCCTCCAAAGCTTCAGAGTTGAAATGAGCTCATATTCAGAAAATGATCTGTGGATTTTATGAACACTGGCAGCTCTGTATGCGGCTCTGTCTCAGCTCAGAAGGGAACAACTGTGAAGGTGATCGGAGTTGATTTTCTTAATTTATTTAAGAGAGTTACAAGCACAGTCTTGTTTGGGTTTTTTTTTTTTTGTATTGGGCTCATATGCTGTGTGCTAAAACCTTTATAATGTTCCTTGAGAAGCTTGTAATGCAGGATACAAAGACCTTGTGAAGCTGTGGTGGTTTGGAGCTGTTATAGGATGCATGTGAAACTTTACATGAGCACCTTTCTGCTGTAGTTGCATGAGTACAACAGCTCTCATTGACAGTTTGTGCTTTGACTGCCGTGGGTACAGTGGAACGCAGGTAGGAGCAGTTCTGCCGGCCACCTAGGGGAATTCTTTTTGCAGAGGATATGAAATGGAGGAAGATCTTTAACCTGGGCAAACACTAATCCTGGGTGGGGAGTGCAGCGTGCCAGGGGGAAATCAGGCAGATGGAAATCTTGAAATAAAAACACAGTGAGTGGGAAGCAACTGTGGAAAAATTAGATTAAGGGGAAGCAATTCCTTGAAATGGTGCTTTTCACCGAGTGTGAGTGGAGGTTCAGTTGTTGTTCGTGGCCTGTCCTCGATTTATATCAGTGAAAACAGTTTGTACTTCCAGTGTTTGAATTATCAGCCCTTTTTCTTTTGCTCTGTGAAGTTGCCACATCTGTCATGGACCATTAGATAGAGGAGTGTGTGGCTGATTATAACGGCAACGCCTGTGTAAGCAGTAAATAAACCCTCATTTTAGCTTCTGTACTAGGAGCAGTGCTGCAGCTTCTCAGGTCTCACAGGAGTTTGCCAGAAGGAGATTTTTTTGATAAACTGGGGAAGGGAGGGAGTAGAATTTAATCTGTCATAGTTTGATCCCAGGACTGACCTTTTCTGCTTCATTTTAGAACACAGGTTGTGCGAAAAGATCTTGTAAAGGTGTTCGAGGGGGATGGAGAAGAAGGTTCATAGGTGAAGGAGGTGTTTCTCTGCAGGTTTGCCCTCAGTGCCCCTGCTGAGCAGGCTGAGAGAAGAGTACATTACAGTGAAGCTGCTGTTGGTTATTGTGTCCAGGGGGAACAGAAAATGCAAGAGGCTAAATAAATACAGCTTGAGAATTGATGAAAATAAGTCCTTCTTTAGCAATTATCTGTGTTTTCATGGTACTGCTTGATGAGCTATGCTGAGAAAGTGTTTATGTTTGTAACTGGATATCTTTTGATATCTTCTAATGGGTCATTGAATTACATATTCCTGTAATATCATAAATTTTGGGCAGCCTATTTGGGTTTTCCTTTTGTCTCAAAGAGATAGTTTTGTATTAACAGCATCCGGTAGCAGAGAATGTATTGCTCTAAAGAAGCATCTTGAGCAAACTGAGCTACAAATGGAAATACTTTTGCTTTGTTTCTGCATTGGCAGGAAGAGTGGATCTATGCAGTCATCTTTTGTTTTCAAAGACCAGAAGCAGCACAGATATTTAAAGCAAAAACAATCAGAAGCTCTCCTGTAAAAGGAGTTGCGAGATGTACGTGGAAACCAATATAGATTTGAGACTTCATTTGTATTGTTTGTTTAGGAAAGAATTGTATCCAAATGTTAAGCATACTTGTTTTTCTCTGTCTGGAAAATCTATGTTTGTATCTTTACTGTGGTGGTTCTACTTATCTTTTTTTCCTTAGTAGTGAGGAAAGCTTTGCTTTTTTATTCTGAAATGGGCATTTCTTATTTAAGCAGCTGACTGACATACTGGCATGATCACCATGCTTTGAAATGAAGGGAAAATGGTAACATACCAGTATTGTATAAAGTAAATACACATCTGCTCTAAGATCAGCTTCACAGCTGCTGCACTGATTTGTTTGGTATAAAATAAAGAATAGGAAATATTTTTCTTTTAATAAAATATGTGTTTTCTTAAAACACAGATACTTTTTCAGCGCTGCTAGGTATTTTCAGGTAGGTGGGTGTCAGGTTAGCAGACACTAGGGAGAATGTCACATCTCTTACCTGACAGAAGTGTCTGTGTTTGCATCACAGCAGGCTGGGAAGCCGCAGACTGCAGTGTTTGAAATAATGTTCTGTGAAAATCATCCTCACCCGAGCGACACATTTAGTTTCCCCCTTCTGAACATGTGTTACTGTTCAGGGCTCTACTGACAGCTTAAAAATGGGTTACCCTGTCCATTTATTTAATCGGGAAGATAAAGTGATGGACCAGTTGCTAGGGAAGCAGTAATGGCTGTAATATTTTTCTAGTTGAGGGCTACACAAATAAAGCCCATCCTCATTTTGATGAGGTTTTGTAGTGTGTTGCTCTGTAATTATCAGCAGGGTAACGACGAGAGAGAAGTTATGCAACCATTTGGTGTCTGTGGTGGGCTTGGGAATAGAAGAATGTTCTCTTTCAAGTCCTTTTGGTGTGCTTGTTTTGCCTGCTAGAGCCCAGAGTTACAATTATGCATGGTCCAGTAAAAGAATTTAAAGCCGTGTCAAGATGCCGGTTTCCACATCAAGTATAGTTTCATGGGCCAACTCCAGGGAAGTTGTGGCTTCCTCATCCCTGGAGATGTTGAAGGCCAGGTTGGATGGGGCTGTTGGATGGGGCTTGGGCAGCCTGATCCAGTGGGAGGTCACAGAATCACAGAATCACAGAACAACCAGGTTGGAAGAGACCCACCGGATCATCGAGTCCATCGAGTCCATCGTGTCCCTGCTCATGGCTTGTTACTAATGCTTGAGTTTGAGGTCTCTGAGAAATTATCTGTAGCTGTTGTTCTTCAAGTGTTTTGTAATTTGCACATTAAGGAATTTTTAATAGAAACAAAACTAAGGGTATGTCAAGAAGTGAGGTGCTGTAGCGGTGTGGTACATTTGTGGTGCTGTTCATCTTTCATCTTCCCCAGTACTTTAGAAGTGAGTGGCCCTGCAGAGCACCTGAAGTGCACCCAGGTCAGGTTTGAGAGACAGTGGCTGCCCAGGCATTTGTGAAATATCAGAGAAGTGTTAGGAGCAAACATCGCACCTTTAGTCAAAGTTTGTAGCCTTAAAAGATTAGGAAAGAGTGTTTTAAATGGAGTGCATGCAGTAAAGCTTGTCTGTTACTGAAGAAGGAGGTCTCAGGCTGGTTATTTAATTATTTTATAGTGATCTGCACTCTTATTCCCACCCCGCCTCCCTTCTCATGTGTTTAATTGAAAAAGAAAAACAGTTCTAAGGCAGAAGGACACTAACGAGCTTGAGTTAGAGGCTCAGCATCTACACAGTCTTGGCTTTCATTGTGGCATTTTTTTGGTAATACTGCTTGTTATAAGATGTTGTATCAAAATTGTTGACAAAGTGTGTCTGAATGCACCTTACAAGAACCGTAGTGGTGTGGGCATGCATGAGAAGTGCAGAAAAATAATTGGTGTGGGAAATGCTGTAGCCGAGCGCCTGAACTGCAGAGCAGCCGCTTTTATAAAATTGGGAGCTGTGGACTACAATTAGCTGTCATTAATTTTCTTGAATAGAAATATGTTCCATTTATTGTACAATCAGGAGCCAGGCTTGAATGAGTTTAAATAGATGAAATCTAAATTATACTGACAGTCCATTAAACAGCAGCAAAACCCCTTAAAGAAAATGGATTCGCTATGATACCAGTTTATAGTAAAATCATTTGCCAAATAAGAGCTATAGTGCAGGCATCAGGAATGCTCCTGTGAGTTTCCAATGAACAACAGCAAATTGGTTGAACTGTTTATTGCGGAGCAGGGCTCCAGCACGTTGTTTTCTGACAAGGAGCCAGCAGCGTTGCTTGAAATCCGCTCAGCAGGAAGGGACACTCAGAGACCAGACTGGCAATTTGTTTGTTGTCGGCCATATGGGGGGGAAGAGAGGCGGCTGTATCGCTCCCTGCCTGCCAGGGCTGATCTCATCCTGGTTAAAACCAGGGGTTTGTCATTCCCAATGCATTCCTGCCTGTGTTTCTCCTGATCCTAAACCATCGTGCCAGGTGTGTTGCTGTAGTTAAAGGGCTGTCTCCATTACTGACCCTTTCAAGGGTCTGATCATTTTCCTGTGTTGAGAGTTCAGATTTCAACATTTAGAATTCACTGAATGTTGCAAATATTTTTCTAACCCTCCGAAAAGCCCCACTTGGTTATTAACGATCTGTAACCGCTAACGTTGTGCTCGTATTCAGCTCTTCTGGGGGGTGGTTTGTGCTGCTTCGCTGCTTAGCAGAGGGCACTAGGACAGTTAAGCCGTTTAACATTAGACACCAGAATGGAGAGGTGTAAAGATCCTTTAATTCTGGGATGCAAATATCCTTTAGTTATTTGCCTACCCAACAGCTTGTATTCACGATGTGTACATGTATCTACACACACGTAGAGAGTCTGTCTCCTTCCCTTCCCTTCAGTTCCTTGCATGTGGCTCTGTAGAGTCTATAAATAAAATTATCTGTCTCCCAAAGAATTGGGGTCCATCTTGATAAACAGTTGGATTTTTTTTTTCCCTTTTTTGGTTAAATCCAGGATGGTTCTGATGAAATGAACCTGTTAGGCAGGACTTGCCTGGACAATTATCTTTTACAGTCTCTGATCCATCACACATTTCTGCTCTGGTGCAGCTGAATCTGCAGACTTAGAGTGTTGCAAGAAGCAATGCTTGTATGTCTATAATGTTAGAAGCAACTGGAGTATACACGTGTGCTGTAGGAATAAGTAAATCTGGAGCTGGATATAGAGCTTGTGTTAGTACCAGTTCCATGAGCCTGGTGGTTGATCTGGTAGGTGGTGTCAATGTAGGAGTTGCTGCACAAACCATTTGAACTCGACGTCTTATGACCTCCCCTAAGTTGTACCTGAATTGTTAGGAAGAGTGTTTTTTACATGTCAGCTGTATAATTTTTCAGAACCTCTAATGCAGAATAGCTGAAGGAAAGCAAATGGAAGGGGAAGAACATATAATCCAGTAAGATCCTGGGATGTCAAACCAGGAGATGTGTGTAGGTTGGAACTCCAGTTGCTTACAATTGTGCTGTGAAGTCTAAGCTCGAGGCTGTTGAAATGGTGGTGGTGGGTTGTGGACAGTTTCTTGATGATGACTTTCAAGGAGTATCTTTCCTGTGGAAGCGTGGTTCTGTGCAGACAGCCTAAGGCTTTGTTTCTTGGATGATGCAAGTGTTGACTCATTTGGTAAAACACAGGAATTGTGAGGATGGCTACAACATAAACTGCAGGTTTTGAGCTGATAAAGGTTTGGATGTTCAGAGAAGTGAGGTGGTTGGCTTTTTTCCCCCAAAGATCTTCAAGTCCATTATTGAAGCTCTAATTTTTAAAGCAGCTTTTAATGTGGGAATATTAATGTATCCCTTCAGAACTAGGGCACATCTGGTGACTATCACAAGCCCAAAGGCATAATGATGCTCTACCATGTGTTGTAGAAATGCTTCATCTCCAGTGGGACGTTTTACACGGAATAGGGAAGGAAGGAAATGCACTCATGACTGGAGACAGGCAGAAAGTCCTACTAGCTGGGCAACAAACTCAAGATTTCTACTTCATTTTGCCTTTTTAGTGGCAAAGTTTATGGAAAGCCTTTTTAAACTTGTTATATTTCTGTTGGGGAGTTGCTGGTTTGTCACCAGTAAACTCAGTGGTGTAACAGCTCAGATGATTAACTTGCCTGAGGTGGCCCTTGGAGGTGACACGTGGGTGTTATCTCGCTATGGAGAAAGCCAGAAAGTGAATTTATGGCACGCTCGTTTCCTGTGGGGTTACTGGCTTTGTGGTCATTCTTGGTTTATTGACACGTGCAGGGTGACTGTTCTTCAGGAAAAGAAATTTACTTACACTTCAAGTGTGTAAGGATGGTCAGAGCAACAGGTTTTGTTTGCTGTATTTCATCTTATAGCTTACTTTACAGGAATCTTTGTTTTGCTGATTTTTCACTGAGTGAAAAAATACAGAGATAAAAGTGTTCCAGAAATACAAACAAAAAAGGGTGCAATGGTGCATTCCAGTGTGCTGGGGGTAGGGAGGGGCTATTCTGCGTTTTACAGGAGTGTTTCTTACAGCAGAAAAAATGATACACAGGTTTTCTTTGTTGCTTGGGTCCATCTGGAATCTGTTCTTCAAAATAATGTGGCTGTATTTTGGATTTCTGGTAAATGCAAGTAATTGCTCTTGATGCCGAGTTTCGAGTGGTTAATGTGAGCGCATCTATAAATGTTCTCCTTTTGGCATTTTTCCAGTTTCTAGTGCTCACGACATTGCTTTGTACCTGGATTAACTTGTTTTCTTATCTATATGGCCTCTATTGCTTTGGAGACATCTTAACTGGATGTCATCTTTGTTTTAAATCCTGGCAGGCAGCCAGCAGCGCCTTCCTTTAAATGCAATATACTCTCAGTCAACATGTTTGCTTTATCCATAGTGGATGCCAGATTCTCGTGTCAACCATTTCAGAGGGATGCTTAGCTGTTTACTCTGTGTGCTGTCTGAGCACTCTGGAAATGATGCTTGCAAATCAGATATTAAGAAAGAAAACCACTTTGCAGGTTGTGGTGTTTCCTGGATCTGAAATTTTGCAGCTTTTTGTACACATTCCCCAGCAAATCCTACAGAACTTCCTCAAATGAGTGGTGGAACATCATGTAAATGGATCACCTGGGCAAGCAGGGAGTTGGTTGGAGTGAGTAGAGGGCTGTCTAAATGAAATGATATCCAAGGAAGTCAGGGATAGCTACATGGTGCAGGAATACTTTGTGGTGGTTAGATTGCTATAGCTTTGGAACAAACTGGTTTGAATCCTATTGTATCAATGCAAGGGGGATTCACTTGGTGCAGGGATTCATTCCTGCCTCCCCAGAGAGACAGACTTAATAGCTTCTGTGGGATTTTCAGGATTTTGGATGAAAAATGCTATCTCAGTGTGAGTTACAAGTCAAATAGATTACAGCTCTTCTGGCATTGATGGTATTTCAAGCTTTTAAAATGCCCATCTCTGTGCCGTTGCAACAGCTGCTGCTATCCTAGTGAGGCAACACACATCTTGAAATTGGTCGTTTAGAAAAGGCAAGTTGCACTTGAAATGAGTGGATGTAATTCTTCGTGATTCTACTGAGATACTGGAGGTTGTCACATACAACTCTTTATCATTATTTTCTTACTAAAAAAGAAGGAACTCTGAGATTTCAGTGCATTTTAGATCTATGAAACTGATATTTCTCTTGAAACTCCTGAAACATTTTGTTCTTCACATTATAGACAGTGAAAGTACACAGCAGAATTTGGGGAAAGGTACTAACTGTGCTTAGAGCTTGGTTTGCCAGCCAAGTTGCTTTGATCCTGGCATAACATCAGTTACTGAGACTAATGAAGATGGGTACTGTACACCTGTACCTCTCGTTAGAACAGGATATTGTGCTGCTGCTACATGGAAAATCAGATGCGCAACCATGTAATTCTGGCACCTATCACTGAAGGGCTATAGGCTTGAAACGCCTGGCTTGTTCCAGCTCGGTTTGATACAGCCAATAAGACTTTCTGCAGTTTCTCCTAGTCCTAAACGCTAAATAGCTACTAAGTTTCTTTCTTTTAAATGAATCTTTGAGTTTACTCTGGATGGTGAGGGAATTCCCGAGTACCGCTTGGGCTTCAAATGATTAATGAAGGGTTTCTTTTATTCTTTCAGAAGGAAGATGTTTGTTTGCTGTAAACAGTCACACTGTATCCTTAGGAGTTCTCTTTGTGGAGCATAGGAACTAGAAAAAAATTGTCTTGAACAACTTGTAGATTTGACAAGACATGAAGCAGGGTACTTGTCTTTTGAAACATGTCTTATAAAACTCTTAAGACTGATATTTTTTCTGCAGGAATATAAATAGGTTCATAGAGAATATAATAGTTGGTGTTTGTGTCTGCTGTCTCTGGAGCAGCAGTTGCCAATCTGAATATAGAAGGAGAACACAGTGACTGTCCTTTAAATACTTGTTGGGCTTTGGGAGTTCATCTTTGCCTTCTAGCAAGCTGTGGGTGAATTTCCTGCTTTCTAAGCTCGTTATCGTTAATCAGGCACTTCTTTCCCATCCTTGCTGTAATTTTATTCAGAGGCACTGCTTTTGTTGTGGTTATTGCCAAGACTATTCAAATACAACAGACCTTATTTTACAGCAACCTCCTGGAGTCCAGTTGTCAAAAGCAAACAAAAATAATTACTCGGCTTCTGTCATGTCAAATGTAATTTGAGAAAGCCCAGTCCTTCCCTGGGGTAAATCTAATTTAGTTTGCTGCATTTCAGCTATGATTGGTTGCCTTGGTTTTCTTCACAATTAGAAGAGAAAATATGTTAGTGCCAGGTTCTTAATAGCAGGCTAACCACAAAAGAGCTGATTACTTTCCTGTCTTATTTTGATCTGGTTGATAGGTTGTGACCCAGTCATTATTATTAACTACGTTCAGAATGGTCTAATATCGCTTCTTATTGTTTTTCTAGCAAAATGTCTATTCAGATCCAAGTTAATTTTTATGCAGTTAATTCCCTTATCATCATAAAGTATCTTAGTTTCTATTTTTAGATAACACTTGGAATAAATTACATGTTATGCAAATGAAATGGTGGCTCTTTCTAAGCTTAAGCTGTTTTTTTTTTTAATTTATCCTGGTTTTATGTTCTGTCTTGGAGGTACAGAAGTTAATTTCCATTATTGTAAAATCTTTTGTTTTTAAAGATTGCGTATATATTGAAAGTCGCCGGCCGAATACCCCGTATTTCATCTGCAGCATTCAAGACTTCAAACTGGTAAGGAAACTTTTCACATCTCCTCCTTCTTTTCCTTTTCCCTGCCCCATTCTCCACTGAGGTGGCAGTAGTTCTTAGTCTGGACCTCTTCCTGTAGCTCCTTGCTCCTTCTGAGAGTACCTTTAATTGCCAAAAGAGTAGCTGCTTTGCCATTTAGACAGTGATCAGTCCTCAGTGTAGACCTAGTGGACTGGGCTGTAGAATTCAAAGCGAGGTCTGTGTTGTTACATGGTTTTGTAATCCACAGAAATAGGAACTTTGAGTGCTTTTGGGAAATTGTGGCTCAGCGAGTAAAGGTTTTCCTGGGAAGCTAAATCTGGCTGTGCCTTTCCTTCTAGCTCTATATAGCACAGCTGCGTAACTGGAAGTGCGTGGGCTGAGTTGTGGTAGCCTGGGATCTCAGCTGACGGGTGAACTGACAGCGGTGCAAAGAGAGTCTGGATCTATATGACAAGTCTGTATTAATTTGCAGAAATATAAAGTTGCATCTAAGAATGCTTTGAGACTTTATCCTTTAAAAAAAGAAAAGTTGGGGACTTGTGCAAGAACAAATTAGTTGGAGTTGTGCTTTGCCCCATTTTATCTGAATTTGTACACCTGAAAGGTTACCCGTGTTCTGTCCCAGTGTGCTCTAGCTGACCAGAAACCACTTGTTGCTTTGCTTCACCAAGGGCATCCTTGCTTTTTCTGGTTTTTGTGGTGCTTTGAGGTAGCATGAGCAGGTTATTTGGAAAAGGTAATGGTTTCTGCTGATCGTCTTGTTGCTGTTGGTTTATGGAAGTTTTAGGTACGTATCAAACTGTCCGCCTTGTCAGCGTGCAGTCAACAGATGGACATCACCCACTTTCTGTTGCTATCAGGATAGATCTTCCTTTTCTGAGCCTTCTGACTTGTGTCTTCAATTTTACTCCTTTTTTTGTGAAACCATAGTGAAGGAGAATGTGTAGCCTTTCTTCAGTATGAGTGTTCGGGGTGATGCTGGGCACTGCTGAGCATGGTTGTATTCCCTCATCTCCACCTTTTTCTAAAAGGAGTTGTTGGATGCCTGGTTCTCAGGTCCTAGCAATGGGTTAAGCCACAGTTGTGCTCCTCTCGTACATCAGCAGGTGCTTCTGTGTCTGACTGGAATTGCAATGTGAGAGCTGCCGTTCTGGGCAATAAGTTCCTGCTGCGTTGCATTAATTGCTCAGGATATTAACAACAAAAGCTGAAGCTTCTGTTGTCAGCATTGGTCTTGTACAGCACGTTAAAGCTGTTTGCAAAACTGTGTGGAAGTGTCTTGCAGTATGTTTTAATACCTTTTCGTGTCTTCTTTTGAGCAGTTTCTGTTTGCTCATGTTTTCTGCGGGCAAAGGGCATGACATCAGGGTTGCTCATGATTTTGCATGTTGTTTCATGTGGAAATAGTATCATTGTTTTCTGTTCACTTTTGCCTGCTCAGAGTTCTTAAATTTCTCTGTTTGATTTTTTTTTTTCCTTTCTAGCTGACACCATGCATAAAAGGAACTTGTAAAAATGGCAAAACCCAACCCCCCGTTGGTGCTGATCATGATAGCACAAGTGAATCTTCAGTGTGTTTGTCACTTGATTTTTTTACTACTGGGGGAAAGGAAAGATGTACAGTAGAAAAGACACTCTATTTCTTTCCTAGTGTGAGGTATCAACAGGAAAATAGTCTTGTTTTGCCTTCAGCTAAATATGTCAAGTGAAGCAGGGAAGCTAAAGTCAACAGCTTTGAAATGTCGCCTACTAATTAAGTACATTATCATGTTGGCTGTCATAAGTTCAAAGTTTTTTGGCTCAATGTGAGTGTCTTCCCTTGTGTTTCCTGTTGTTCTAGGGGCAGTTCAGGCATAGGAGTTGATGGTGATGGTTTTTCACTTATAAAAACAAAGAATGTAAGTTTGCATTTGAAAGGAAAAAAAAAAAAAAGGGAGAAAAGAGTTAAAAATGACAAAGCAAATGGTGTCTGGGACACATGTGGATTGTCCGGTAGGGTGAAAGGTACCGAGGGTCATCCTGGAGATGAAGCTAGAGAACCATTCAGGCTCGTCCTTGACATAAATTGAGGTTTAAGCTGCTTTTTCCTAAATCATAATTCAATATGACTTTATGTTTATTGTGGAACTAGAAACTGGTTCTGTGAGGTCTGGCAGTTTCTTCTAGTTCAGTCTTCCAGCTTTCTTCTGTTGATGGCCAGATGGCAGGAGGCAGAGGAGGTGGAAGCGAATACTAGAGTGCTGCATTCCCTCCCAAGAGGTTTACTCCCCTCTGTGTGACTCCAGTTGTCCTAGGAACAGCACCTTCGTACTTAGAACTGTTTTGCCTTCTTCGCTTTCACAAATATCAGTGTGGAAAGTGAGATGACTTTTAACTTTTCCTTTTTGAAACCTGTTTATGGCTTAAAAGCCGTACAAGCTACTTGTCTTGAAATTTGAGTTTTTATGGGTTTTTATGGGTGGTGGTGTGGCAAATATGAACATAGGAAACTTTAGTAGCTTGTGGGAGCTAAAGTTCCCTGATGTTTCGCTGCAATGTCGTGTTCTGGGTTTAGATTTACTGCATAGCAGAGGCTCAGTTTCATGGTGAGTTTTTATGGAACTGGTTAACTTGTTTTGTTGTTCAGAATGATGCATGGTATGGAAGATACCACGGGGAAAAGGCTGCCGTGTGGCTTTAAGGAAGCTTTGATTTGTTTCTGTCTTCACTGGAAAATGCCACAGCAACTACAAATGTACTGACTTTTACTTTGCCTTGCCACAAAATGACAATGGATTTGAAAACCACTTTCTAAATAGACACAGTTCCTTTCTGGTGTAGTCGTAGTCTTAGAATTCAAGGAAATTCAGCACTTATTTAGGACCAAAGCAAAGGGTTGGGATTCAGGATGAGGCAACAGTGAGTATTTTTAAGGTGCAATGTCTTCGATCTCTTCCGTTATTTTCATCTCTCTGAACTTTGCTTAAAAATGCATCTGGGTGGTGTGTGGATGCTGGGAGTGAGGGACATCTCAGACGTTTCAGCTGCTGGCTGCGTGCTGAGCAGGGTGCTGGGATCAGAACCCAGCTGCCTGGTGCGGGAGCCTGTCAGGTTCAATAGCTGGTGAGACTTCAGGATGGATGAGGGGAGGGATAGTAGGGAAAACAAGCAAATAATTTTCTTTCTCGCTCATTTTCAACAAATTAGAAGTGCGGTGTTGGTCATATTTATCCGTTGAATCAGATGCTTCCGTATACCACTGAGTGTTTTGTTTTTAATAGGTCATATTTTTTAGCTCTTGCTTTCTAATCTTTTGTCTTTGCATAATTGAGAGTTTTGCTGCTGTTTCTATAGTGACCGTTAACGGGGGTTTGCTAAATTGATAGTGAATTGTAGTTAAGTCGTTAATTTTGACCAACTTTCCCTTTGCGTTCATTGTCTGATAAACTCTCTAGAACCAATTACCAGAAGCTATTGGTTACTTAGAGACACGCAGCAAGATTTTTCTGACAAACCATTGCAATGTGTGTGAGGATTCTGTAAGAATTCCATCAATATTCAGGCAGCCAATGGAATCTAGCGTAAAGGTAATTTTGTTTGCGGTTCTTTAAAGGCAAAAAAATTGCTGCCAAACCCTCAGTAGCCTGATCTGAACCAGATCTACTTGGCAAAGCTCCCTTTGTGTAGATATCTGTTAAATTCCACAGGGATGCACAGATCTAATACAGTGCAATCCTAGAGCTGCTGGATAAAAAAAATATTACAGGTTTTCAAATACTGTCCTTATGTTAACTTTTTACTATACCAGATGTCCTCACTAATGGACTTTTTTTTCCCCTGTAAATTTAGCTTTTATTAAGGTAACAGTGATTGCAATTTAATTTAAGTTTCTTCCTGGAAATTTTCAGCTATATGTTTACTTATGGGTGTTGTCCACTGATCACAGAATCGTTTAGGTTGAAAAAGACCTTTAAAATCGAGTCAAACCATAAACCTCACTCTGCCAACTCCACCACCAGACCACGTTCCTAAGCGCCACATCTACATGCTTTTTGAACCCCTACAGGGATGGAGACTCCACCGCTTCCCTGGGCACCTTTTCCAATGCTGGATAACCCTTTTGGTGAAGGAGTTTTTCCTAATGTCCAAACTAAACCTCCCCTTGTGCAACCTAAGGGTTGGATAATATGTGTTCGGTGGGTCTACCAGAGAGGCACCCCCCCAAGTTAAAGAAACTTTAGGGTGAGCTCTGTGATAAAATCTGAGGGAGAAGTCCAATAGGAGTATTCTTTCCAGTCTGGTAGAATTCAGGGAAACATTTCCATCTCTTTGCAGAGGAGCAGAGCTGCGGACACTTGGTTCCAAGCCCTTTACCTCCCTCAGGGGCAGCAACGGCAACTTTGATGGATTGTGACCAAAACAAGCCTGCAGTATTGGTTCCATGATTGTTTTATCCCATTAAGACTCTTCTCCTCACTTTAGATGGCCAGCTGTTGCCTTAAATGTGTGATGCAACAGTAGTAATTGCATTTCAAATATGCGTATATTAATTATGCAATGCACCTCGAATGAGCGTATCCAGCTTTGATTACTTGTCTCAATTTAAATATCAAAAGTGGTAAAGAGCCGTGGATATTGGAAATATGTTTATCTGCATGCAGAGATCAGTAATAAAATAAGATTACTGAATTTTAGTGTTTTGGGAGGAAGATAAAAAAGAATAAAGCAGAATTTCCCTAAGTTTTAACCTACTGATTGTAAAATGTAGCTGGTCATGGAGCATTGCACTTTGGAATGTTTTGAATATAAATTTCTGATTAATTTAGTGCAACCAAGGCAATTCCAACTAAACTTCCAAGTTGAAAGAGGTCTGACAAGTTTGTCTGTGACAAGGAGAGATGAAGTGAGAGGCAGAGTAATCAAGAACAACAAAGCCACTGGGGGATAAAGGGCAGCCAAAGGAAGTGCTGGAAATAGCAGGATATCTCAGACCCTGATACCAGCTAATCTATACAAATACAATACATCTTGCAAATCTGCCCTCTAAGCCTGTCAGTTAAACCTTTCTTGGTATGAATTTCCAGCGTTCGATACAATCTTAAACTGGAGATTTGGGGTTATTTCTTTTTTTGCCAGCGAGAGACAGAACCTGCCAGCAAATGGGTTTCAGCAGCATGCTTGTGATGGTTCGTATTTTGACTTAATTTGACGTTGTGTTTAAAATGCTAATGGCTACACTCCGACTCTGAGCATGAGAGAGGAGCTTATAAACACAGAAATGGTGAATTTGCCGTGTAAAAGGAAATGTTATTAACTGTGATGTGGTTGCCCTTTGTGCCTGTCTGTTTACCTGACTGAAGCATCTTGACTGTGGCGCTTTCTCCTTGAAGCCTGATTTGAATGGAGCACACAGCTGGATTGCCCCAGGGCCTTGTAACAATTTATAGTCTGGATGGAAAGGCAGAAGTGCATAAAAAGACAGTTGTGAAATGCCGCTAGTGCCCTGTAATAGAAAATCTGTGTATGATGACCTTGGCTGTGTGGGCCTATGGGATCATTTTGCTGTGATCTGAAGGATTATAACACAGAGAATATTGCATCTCACCTGGAATCAAAGAAAAAATGGAAAGAAATCTGTTTTTCTGTATTATGCAGAGTATGCTTCCTCTCCTTTGCTTTTTTCCTGCATATGGCCTTGCATTTTAGCAAACATGTTAAAATTACATCTGTTCTTCTCTTGCTTTTACAGGAGCTGGTGTTTTTGAATGCAAATATGGGTGAGGTTTCTGTAGCCACAAGCGTTTATGTATTTAAAAGCCTCTTTCTGTTTGTAGATGAATTGATGCTCTGTTCCTGAGCTACAGCTGAATTAATTTGTGGGTAATTTTTCCTGGCCAGTTAGGAGGCAGTGTGACCTTTCCTTTTTGGTGTGGAAAAAATGCTGATTAATATAGATTCTTGCTTCTCCAGATTCATCTCCCTTTCTACAGCCGAGACAAGGCTGAAAGATTTTCTTTCTCCTCCAAACCTTTGCTAGAACTGCTGTCCCGTGATTGCTCAATCCTGCCTTCAGCATGGAAAAGGTTGCTATTAAGGTATGGAGCGGGCTTGCTAATAGAGGCAGACGGATGAGACATGTGAAGGAGTGCTGAATTATTTAAAATAAAAAATTTAGTCTGCAAATGAGGTTGGCTTTTATGTTTAATGTGAAGCAGATTGAAATGCCTCTGTGATTACAGCAGGGCACGTGTGGGGTGGGAGAGGAGTATGAAAATGTGGGCATGGGGGCTCTGAAGGAAGTAGCAGGGAATGATGAAGAATCAGAGGTGACAGTTTAAGGATTGCATGGCAGGAGCTGCACAGTGATTAAATTCGCTGATGCTGTCACTGAGCCGTAAGGCTGGAGATAACATTCTCTCCCTGTGCTGAAAACAAGAATCAATACGAACTCCTTGACAGGGACTAAATTATTAAATAGAGCCTTTCTTACAATGTTTCATTATCTGGGATTTACCTCAGCTGGTGATTTGTCAGCAGTGCAGGGAGATTTGCTGGGCATTTTGTATTAAAATCATTCCAGATGGATATGAATCCATTTTGATAATTCCCTTCCTTTTTGACAATGCTTCTCCCTAAATATTTTTTTTTTGTTTGTTTATTATTGTGCACTTGACACTTTGCATTTTCACAGGGATCCGGAGCTGTAGGGTCAGGTTTGGTCACACACACGGAACGAAAAAATTCTTTGTGTATTAACAGGCTGTTCTTGCAAGTGCCGAGTTGATTTGCTTGCTTTCGGTGTGTTAAATTAGCAAGGTATTTGAAATGTCTTTCAGAGGAGAGTTGGGAATTGAAGGAAGAGGCACGAGGTTGCTCTGTGATTTATGGGGCTTGAGGTTTCACTTAACGTGATCGAAAAATGTAGCAACATTCTTCTTACTTTCCTGTATATCTTCTGAACACAGGAGCAAACCATCCATTCTGAAGGAGCTAAACCAGCATATTTTGCGTTCCCAAAGTGCACAGGGCAGCGTGAAGATGGATTTACACCTGGTTGATGCAAGCAGAGATCTGTAATTTCATCAGTGGTGTTATTTGGTCGAGTAAAGGGTGTTTAGCTTTTCTTTTTTTTGAGGGGAGGTTGTTTGGTTTTATTTTTTGAGTAGGTTTGCAATGGACCAGTGCAAGTATATTAATTTATACAGAGCTGCAGTGTTATGTCACAATTTCATCATTGTCTTTTGGAAGGGGAGAGAACATCCATATTCAGGGGGTTAAAACAGATGGTGGCATTGTTAGGAGTAAAGATTTAACAGCTGGAAGCTAAGACTGGATGTGTGTGTGTGTTAGGGCTCAACTCCAGCTCTTCGTCCGTTCCCCTCCATATGGCCTAGATGTTTACAATTGAAATCCAGACCTTGCGACTTAGGGGCTACATCTGAAAAAAACAAACCCCCAAAACCCAAACCAACCACTAAACTCCAGAATAATCCACAGTTGTGGTTTTTTGTGCAATTACCTTCTTTGGGTTTGTACCACTGGTATTTGGAAGGCCAGCAAATGGAATTTACATCGCTGGCTTCTTGCCACGTGAAAAATGAAAGCTTGGCTGGAGGCTCTGGAGGATTCGCCCCCGCCAAAGGCTCCCAGAGCTCATCCACTGGCTCCAGAGCAGCTGCTGAAGCCTTTCTGTAGAGCCACTGGAACATCCCGCACGGCTCCCGGTGGCGAGGAGCCTGTCTGTGTGCGTGCACTGTTGTTACAGATGCTCTCCAAGGAGAGAATATGGCAGGCGGTGCCTTCCTGTGAGCTGATGATGCTTGTCAGCTTGTTTTAAATCAGAAAGCAGTTCTCATTCATCGTAAAGCTGTTTTATTTTGAGAGCTGACTTCTGTATAAAGCAGAAAAGGGGATTCTAAGAATTGCAGGGTGACAAAAATAGGACCGACTTTGAAATGCCATTCTGCAAAATTGCTATTGTGTTATTTTTGCTAGTTTCATAAAACGGAAAGCAGGAAGCACAATTGATAGAAATTTCATTAACAGCGCAGCCAGCTCTCCCATCCCCCATCTGACTGAGCTAAGGATGAAAACAGGCATTGAGCAGACAGGGAAAAACATTGATGGTACCACTCGTGGTTGTGAAATATCATTGGGATTGCTTCTCCCAGCCTGGGATACCAAGAGGGACACATGTACGTGAGAACGTGTTAATCACAGTGGCTTGACTGTAGATACAAAAACCGCAGCATTTATTAACATCCCTCTGTATATTTGACTTGCCCATATGTTTAGGTTTTTAGGCCCTTTGTCATGGTTGTGTGATCTCCAGCACCATTCTCCTGTTTTGTTTCCTCCTCCTCACCCAAAGCGAAGCGGCTACACCCGGTGTTGGATAATCAGCAGCTAAATGAATCAGTAGTTGTCAACTTGAAAATATGGAGCAGAAATATTGTTATTTCTAGGTTTTGGCAGGGGGGGTGGGGGAAGTACTGAATGGTACATTAGCTGTTTTAAATGTAGCAAGAGCAGATGGAGTTAGAATAAATTTAGCCATGTCCTCTAGTGTTGAATAGTGAAGGCATCTGTCATGTTTAATAATGCTTCTGACCTTTAGGATTATTGAAGTTGAAATTTCCTCTCTGGTCATTTGGGGGTACTTGAGCACCGTCAGGGTTCTTGTGTCTGTGAGAAGTCTCCAAAGATACATTGTTATGCTTCGTGAGCCGGTGAAGATAATCCATTACAGAAATTTGTTTTCCCGTTTTCAAAATGATTTTCCTTAAGGAATGTGAAATGTCACTGTGGTCACTAAATTTTAGTGTGTCCTGTGCTTTGCCTTTAGCTGGGAAAGGGCAGCCTCACCCGTGTCCTTCATATCACTCTTCAGGGTAGCAATAAAGCTCTTGTGACAGTAAAATTCTCCATGTAGTGTGTGGAGGTGTAGGGCATAATAAACACCCCTCCACCAGCTACCCAACTGTTACTGATGCTCCTGTGACTTCAGTGGGTGGAGAGTTTCAGTGTTGTGTTACCATAGCTGTGCTGTAGGGATGGCTAAGGGCAGCTTGGATGCACAAGCATTTTACTAAGCTTGTAAGACCTATCTGGATGCTTAAACATAAAACACAGGCAGAAGAGGATAACGCCTAATCTGTAAATAGACTTCTTTGGTTTTTCCAGCTGTGTTGCAGAAAGTGCAGTTTAGTTGTACTGGAGTTCAGTTATGGAAAACATTGCTGACACTGCCTAACGGAATCATGGAATGGTTTGAATTAGAAGAGATCTCAATGTCCATCCAGTTCCTATTCCTTGCCGTGGGCAGGGACACCTCCCACAGGATTGGGTGGCTCCAAGCCCTATCCAACCTGGCCTTGAACACCTCTAGGGCTGGGGCAGCCGCTTCTGCTCTGGGCAGCCTGGCCCAGGGCCTCCCAATCTTATTGTCCTAAGGGCCCTGGAAGGACTGTGCATGGTTAAAGGTGGGAGGTGGCAAGTGTCCCCACTGTTGGCAGTCTTGGCAGAGAAACCTCGTCACCTGAATCTGTGTAGAGGTGCGAGCATAGTAGGAAATCTCTGTTTCTCCTTCCCTGCCTGATACTGCGTTGCCTGGACTCTTTGTTCCTATATGCTGAGGCTCTGGAGCGAGTCCAGAGAAGAGTGACAAAGCTGGTGAAGGGGCTGGAGAACAAGTCTTACGAGGAGTGACTGAGAGAGCTGGGGGTGTTTAGCTTGGAGAAGAGGAGGCTGAGGGGAGACCTCATTGCTCTCTACAACTACCTGAAGGGAGGTTGTGGAGAGGAGGGAGCTGGGCTCTTCTCCCAAGTGACAGGGGACAGGACGAGAGGGAATGGCCTCAAGCTCCACCAGGGGAGGTTCAGGCTGGACATTAGGAAAAAATTTTTCACTGAAAGGGTCATTAGGCCGTGGAACGGTCTGCCCAGGGAGGTGGGTTGACTCGCCTTCCCTGGAGGTGTTTAAGGTGCGGGTGGATGAGGTACTGAGGGGAATGGTTTAGAGATTGGTGGGAATGGTTGGACTTGATGATCCGGTGAGTCTCTTCCAACCTGGTGATTCTATGATTCTATGATTTTATTTCCCAAGGTTCCTTAAGATTTCAGGACTTGGGAACGCTTACGGTTATTGGCACATATGCGTATTCATCGTGATTTGTGGTTTGCTTCCCTTGCAAGTATGTCTTGCCTTTCTGCAGTTCTGCTGCTCAAGCGGGTAGCGATTGTCTTTCTCCATAAAGAGCAGCCGTTGTTTCTCTTACTGTGAAGCACTTGCTAATGTGATAGACATTGGGCAACTGGGGTATGTTCTGAAATGTCAGCTTCCTTCATTATCACTGCTGACGTGCCGTTTCCATGCGCTACCCCAACTCTTGCTGTGCGATTGCTGTGTAGAGCAAGCATGTTCTTGAAGGGAAGTGATCGTTTTATCTGCAGTTAGTAAATTGGAGGTCGGTACGGCACGCGGTGTCAAAGGGGTTGATTTTGTATAGATTACAAAGCGCTAGGAAAGGTGCCTGTTCTCGCAGGTGCTGGTGAGAGGCACAGACCTGCTGGCGCGTGCAAGGGAAAACAGTACAGATGCTCTTTGAATACCTGGGATGTGTTCTGTGTCTGGCTGGCAGGAAAGGTGATGCATCTCTCCCTCTGGTACAGCGGGGACTGATGGAGCCACTGAGGAAAACGCTCCAAGTCAGCTCCACCTTGTGACTGTCGAGTACAGCTTCAGATCTTTTGCAAATCCTTTTTTCCTCTGTAATACGCAGCAGGCAGGCATGAGGTCTGTGTGCTACCTGGGGCCTGTGTAGAAAGCTCAAACAGGGCTCAGGGGCTGGCTCTCTGCCTGTCTGTCTGAGCTGGAGATTCCTGTGTTTTGTGTAAATGAGAGAACCTGTTCTTTTCCCTGCTTGGGATTTGGAGCGAGTAAAAAGTAGGGATGTGATGGATGTGCATCTTTGACTCTGTAGTCACTGAACACTGATCCATGGAGAATTTGAACTTCTAATTTTGATTAAAGTGATTGATTTTAAATCATCCTGAGTTCGTTTTGGACCATTAGAGGGTATTTAAATGGAAAATAACTCTTTAATTAAATTACTGGTGCATAAGTTTCCTGCTCTGCTTTCTAAGCAGAACTACCGTGGTTTTTGTTTGTTTTTTTTTTTAATCTTGCTTCTTTCAGTGTCTTATTTCATAGCACATTTTAAGGTTAAAGGCAATATTAAACCAAACAAACTTGTGCTAAGCAAATCTTCAACTTCATTTGAACTCTTTTTCTCTTTGGAAGATGCACAAACTTTGTTTTTCTGTAAGGCGATTCTTGTTCTGTCCACCTGTACATGCTGCTACTATGTCTTGTGTAAGGAATGCTGATCAAACAACAATCTCTGTTTTCCTTGTGTTATTAAAGCATCTTTTCAAAATAGCAAAGTACCGGTTGTAATTGCCGTATGAAATATAAAGCAGAAATCAATCTAAACGTAAGGATCCTTCTGGCACAGTAAGAGTTCTGAGAGTGATGCTCTGAAAATAAGTGGTTTTTCAGCAGTTACCATTTCCATAACAAATTGTGACGATGAGAAGGGGACTCCTCTGCGCCTTGCAGACGGGTGAATGGAGCAACGGCTCAGGCCTCTTGATGTAGCCGTGATTTGCTGTGGATTTCTTGAGATGAGTCTTGACGCATCCTTGACTCAGTTTAATCAAACGCTGGGAATGCCTTCACAGTCCTGTCTAAGAGGTACTCTTCTGTAGCTAAGCAGCGTATTATAAAAACGAGTTTAGACATCCGCTGACCTGTTGACTTGAGCAGCGTGTGATAAAGAATCCCGGGAGGCAATACCTCTCTATTCCCCATAATGAAATGAAGGTGCAGAAACGCCTCCCATTACACTGTTTTGGCAGCTTAAAATTTGCCAAACTAAAATTCCGTGCATGGTTTGCATTTTAAAAGGATTTGCATTAAAAGGAATTGTCTTTGCCTTGTGTGATGTGTCAGGTACTTCTTCGGAACTGGTTTAAGCATCCTGGGTTAAACAAGTCGTAATTACAGGCATCAGAATTAGAAGGGTGATTCTTACTGGTCCAGACACGGTGTGTGTCAAATTGTCTTTTTACTGCTCTTGATGTCTGAAATTAGAACAGTGCAGTTGGAGAGATCTATCTCTCTCTTCTGGTTACCCGTGTGCTGTCTGTGATTTTCTGAACCCATTTTGCAGTGGTCGGGGTAAGTGAATCTTCATGGCTCTGGTTGATTTTTATCTTCCTTAGGTTATAAACATCTTAGAAATAATGGAAGAGTGGGGAAAGGTGAGAGAGGCACCCTAAATTGAGCCTAATGTCATGGTGCACTTCAGAATTTTTTTAGCTTTAATACAAAATCTGACAGTTGTAATTTTGCCGTAGAACCTTGGGTAGAGGCGATATCTCAATATTAGGATGTATATAGCATCTCTGCTGGGACAAGCGTTGGAACCAGCCTGTATGACCAATGCAGCGGGCTCTTGCCTAGGATTGTAAATAAGATTTGGCGAGCTGTAAAGAAGATTGTTCTATTCACAAATTCCTTTCCTCTTGTATCAAGACATATCGCATATCACTAAGGCTATTGAACTTGCGGGTCTTGCTGGTTTGGATTTCATAGCCGAGTATTTGTGCAAAGCTGTATGGTTTCTTTCGGAGTTGAGCTTTCCATGAAGTGGATTCATTCCTGGTCACAGCCAGCGTGAGGATTTTGGCAGATCAAATAATCGGTTTAGTTCCCTGCAATGTTGAATTTGAAAGGTGCTGTTGCTGGCCGCGTCTCATGCTGATGCCTGTGGGGAAAAGATTCATCCCTTCTGCTGTGGTTTGCAGTTGGAGAATTCCAGCGGATGTCTGATTCAGAGGGTTTGTTTTTTTTCAAATAGCCTGATGCCACCAAAGTGCTTGCACTTGCTCTTTTGTGCTCCGTATCCTCATTTTGCCAGGAAAGCTAACTAATGCTTTACAGAGAATGAATGTCCTAGTCTGTATCCCAGATTTCTGACTCAATGTAATAAGCATGTTCATAAAACGTGTCAAGTAGCTAAGAAATGCTAGAGCAGTTGCTGTATAAAATACATGCAGCTTCATCTGTACACCGGTGCTTTCTTATGTGGAGAGATTCTCGATTAGTGACCAGGCCACCTGATAGCTTTATTATCAACTGTACAGTAGAAATAGGGATAAATGTGGCATTGTCGTGTTTGTGTTATATAGAAAAAGAAATTGGAGGGGGGAATGGTGAAGATGAGGCTTACACATAACCTTGCAGAAAGGAAAGGAGATGGAACATTCATGCTAGGAATATTGCTGTAGAGAAAGGAGTTGCAGCTGTTTACACCCTACTGGCTACAAAGACGTCTGGAATATTCGATTTATAGAAAGGCTCAAGTAATTAAGATAAAAGAATATACATGATTCACTACTGTGAAATAGAAAGACATAATTTATGCTCTGTATCTACTGTAGTTATGATTAGTGACCTAAGGCTGTTGAACTCCCTCTTTATGGATTGCGAAAATGCTGTGACAGTTTTCAAGGGAATTGCTCTCTTTGAGCTTAAAGAGATGAAAATGGGCCTGCTAACAAGGAGCAGCTTCAGCATGTGCTTTCATATTCTTCATGTTTAAAAAAAAAAAGGGGGAAAAAAGGCAATTGGGTGCTTTGATATGGCTGAACCTTAGGACCTGGTGAGGCAGAAGGTGCATAATATATACCAGCACACAATATATGCCAAGAAATCTGCGGAAAGGCATTCCCTTGGATGCCGTTCAGAATGTCTGCTGCTGAAAAGACTTGAGAAATATGTTTTCAAAAACTGAAGCTGTTATTTGGTGTTAGTTTTCTGGTTCTGATGTGTACTAGTGTTTTGCATATTTATATTATAAAATTGCTCCCAAACCTGGGAATTCTTGCTCCCTGTGCTGTGCTCATGCTCAAAGATGATGGTTATTGCCAGTCTGGCCTGTGATGGAGTGCGTCCGTGCACTGGTTGAGGCGTGTTTGAAAGGAAATACCTGAAAATTGGATACTGATTTAGGAGCTGCTTCTGTGTGCTTTCCTGAGCCCTCGAAGCATTCTTTCACTATAAGCTGTTTGAGTTTTGAAGTAGCTTGGGCCTTTAAGCTAAAATCTTCACACTCTGAAGCGCAGAATTCCATGAACTGTGGTAAAACATCATCCTAAATCTTTCATCTGGAAACTACAGCTGTCATGATGCGCTCTACAGTCTTCAGTGTAGCCTGCTGCTCCGTGGGGTTCTGTGCACTGCACCATCTTCCCTGCTGGTTAGGAATGGAATCTCTGCTGGGTGTGCTCCGTTCCTCACATGTTGATTTTCTCGGTATCGAGGAGGGCTGGTGGGGCGGCGTTGGGCTGGTAGGGCGGCGTTGAGTTGGTGTTGAATGCTAGTTTTTTGACGCTTGGTGCGGAGAGGTGATTAAACCAAGGGTGTTGTGTCAGTGTGGATATCGGGGCAGGAAAATTGGCAGCTGGGAGATATTTTATTTCACTTCCTTAGGCTTCCACTCAAGTGGCTCCACACCTCTTAGGCTCAGGCTCCCAGTGCACTAGGACTCTCTTTTCCCACCCCCTCCAGTTCCCAGTAATATCAAAGGTCCCTTCGAGCCTGGTGGTGTCTTCACAGGTTTCCAAGGGTGGGAGCACGTGGGCTGTGTCTGGTCCTAGTCTGAGCAGCACAAGTGTTATGAGGAGCAGCTGAGGGAACTGGGGTTGTTTAACCTGGAGAAAAGGAGGCTGAGGGGAGAGCTCATTTAATTACATAGTCTCTAACACTTTTTTTTTTTTTTTCCTCTCCCAAGTGAGACTCCTGGAAAGCAGTTTGAAGAACTAAAGCTCCTGGTGATTATAAAAACAAATTTTTAAGTCATGCTGATAGATTGATTTTGGCAAAAGGAAACTAATCTAAATAATGAGCTATCGCTATAACAGTCAAATAAGGTTTTGCACAAATTTCCTTAATGAGTTTTAGTAGTGCTTGGTTAGGGTGGGTTTGTTTGCTTTATGTTCTTTTTTTTTTTTTTTCTGTGAGGTACTCTGCCCGTTTCTGCAATTATAGGTAATAGTTGCACACAGAATCCTTAATCAGGTGTCCTGTTGTTTTCAATCCATCTCTAAAATTGGCTCTGATTATGCACTTTGCATAAATCCTTGTGCCCAGAACAATGGAAAGGTGTAAACTTTCAATAACAATACACGATGATTTGCAAATCAAGAGCATTTCAATCTGGCAAAGATGGGTCCCATCCAGTGCCTTTAGCAATAAAGGAAATTAATTTTAATTCTACAGGAGGCTGAATGGGTTATGGAACTCCTAGTTGGTCTCAAAACGTTCTACTTCTGGATCTCTGACTGAAGTAACACCTCGACTTTTTTAAATGGAAGCTATTAGTAGCTTCATTTATTAAAGTTGTAATGCCGTGACGATTGTATTGCTCAAGACAGATGATTAGCCTTAGAATTGTATGTCAGCTTGGCTGTCTCTGTTCCCTTTAATCTTAATTCAAGTGAGAGTGCAGATGGTGTCCCTGATATGCGTATGATATATTTAAAAACTATACATCTTTGTTTCAGAACTCCTTTCCTTGTGGCTCATCTTGACTGTCTATGTTCACACGCTGCTTTTATAGCACCTGAAAAAAGGTCTTTGTACCCCTCTCCCAGCTTTACCTTTGAGCATTTTTCTTTTATAGCAGGTAAATGAATCCATTTTATTCTCCAGTGTAGTTACCTCTGATTTTAGCATTTTGAATATATATTGTTTTCCAGGTGAACAGAGATCCAATGGACAGATTTGGATTGGATTGCAGCCTGTGGACCTGCTCCAGGGTTTATTTGCTTACTAATGCTTTATATATAAGTGCAAGGAAAGAATAATCAAGTCTAGTGTTGCTAGTTCTAACAATTGATACTGTGGCAGACAGCAACAGTCTGTATTTGGAATTTCTGCGTGGTAAGATACAGTTGTACCTTCTAACCCTTGACATTTTAAGGCTGCTGGTTTGTTTTCTGTGTTTGGTCCCTGGCCTTTCCCATCAATTGCTGTTTTCATTGAGGCTGTTTATCAGCCGGTGTCTGCACACCTTAATACACGAAGCGCACATGTAGAGAACTTTTTTTCTGGCTTGAAGTGTTAGCTTTTTCTATATCACAGCGTGTACGGGGCAGGTTCTTAGAGGAGTCAGCACTGAAGTAACCAACTATTTCATAAGCTAATGCTTACATCTTCTGAGAAGCTGCACAAGGAAACATTTGCTTTCCAAGCACTTATTTTCCAAATACGCTTTTGTTTCCTCATAGGACCAGCGTTTCGTTATGTGTTGGAACAGCCAAGTCACAGGATCTGGCTGATCAGTGTTATGTTTTTATTCTCTTCATTTTATACTTTTAAACCCCAGCTTGCTGGCAGAGTGGCCAGTTTGCAGATGCTTCAGTTTTTCCTGCCATAAAATTCCCCTGACTATTGGGCGATATTTTAACAGCCGCATGACTGTTCAAACTCTGGGCTGGGTTTGCAGAGCAAACTGTCTCCTGATTGTTTTATCCTTTCAGCTCCTGGTATCTCTTTGTTAAAAGGTAAACCCCTTAGTGAGATGTTAAAGAAAATGTGGCCTCTTGATATTTAAAAGGTGAAAAATCTATTTAAAGTGTATATGATGGCTTCAAATAGTCCCACCGCTGTGTGCTGCTTGTTTTAATGGAAGTGATAAATGCTGTGGCTGGTAGTGCTTGGCAATTAGATTTGAGCTCTATACTATAAATGACATTTAATGGCAAATGACAGGCACGGTCTGAACGGTATCTTCATTTGTGTTGTGTTTCTGTAGCATAATGCTTAAAAAACCTTAATGGAATTTAATTACCAAAGCATATATTCAATGATTAGTTAAATGCATTTGTAATACCATTAGTTGTTGGGTAACTGTTTGCTTATTATGCTTGACACAGAGTGTGTTTGATGTACGATGAGTATCGCAGGCGGTGCAGCGCTCGAGATGCTAATAAGGCCGTGTGTGAAGGAGGGTCGCCAGCGACACCGTGTCAGCAGCTCGCTGCCACATCGGCTTCGCTGAGAAAGGCAGAAGCTGTAATCAAAGCCGAGTTTGTAGAAGCAGCAAACACGAACAGAGGTGCTGTGATCGAAAATAGCACTTATTTCTCTCTCCGGTACTGACTTTAATTATAGCCTATTAATGACTTCTCACCCCTGTTTGTGTCTTTCGATAGGGCTTTCGTGATGCTTGTAGAGATAATAGACGAGATACAGCATCTTCGCTGCCTCATCTGTGGTTTTGTACAGCAGAGCAGAGTGTACCGTGTGTGTGTTTATAGAAATGCAGGAGGTCTGTGTGTCATGAAGCGCAGCGCAAGGTTATGTGGGTATCACATGGAGATGTGCTTGCTAGAACAGAAGTCATAAGCCCGAAGGGACCCAGGCAACCATCCACAGCTATGATGAGCGCCCGTGCCCTGCTGTCTGTGGAGGCAGCACAGACATCCAGGTTTGTCTGGGCAGGTTTCACACACCTACGCTCTTAACTAATCAGGATCCACTGCTGCTTTTCCCCAGGACTGGAACAGACAATTGGGGAAGGCTTTCTGTGCCATGGCAGCTTTACAGCAATAGAATGGGTTGGCTTGGAAGGGACTTTAAAGCCCATCCAGTCCCACCCCCAGCCATGGGCTGGGACACCTCCCACTGGATCAGGGGCTCCAAGCCCCATCCAACCTGGCCTTAAACTCCTCCAGGGATGGGGCAGCCACCACGGCTCTGGGCAACCTGGGCCAGGAACTCCCCACCCTCAGAGGAGAACATTTCTCCCTAAGATCTCATCTCAATCTCCCCTCTTTCAGCTTAAAACCATTCCCCGTTGCCCTACCCCTGCCCTCCCAGATCAAGAGCCCCTCGCTGGCTTTCCTGGAGCCCCTTTCAGTACTGGAAGCTGCTCTAAGATCTCCCTGGAGCCTTCTCTCCAAGCTGAACAACCCCAACTCAGTCTGTCCTCATAGGAGAGGTTGAATAGGTGGACACACTGTCCTCTAGGCCTGACAGGTGCAATTAAACAGGCTTGTTTGTGGGCCGTCACACGCTGGAATAGTGCGGTTACTTTATGCATTTACTCAGCATAACTGACACCATGAACCACAGATGGGATTCGGAGAACATAAAAGGGAAACGGAGCAGAAAGATACCACAAAGGGATTAAATGAGGTAGTAAGCAATGACCCATAACCTTCATGAAAGATCTTTTGATAGTTTTACTTTAAGCCAGCCAGTTTTTAAGCCTAACTGCTTTTTTTACAAGATGAAATTATCTTTTGTCATTTAGAATGGCACTGAAACCTTAAAGCTATTGCCCTGCCTAAATGTATTTCACTGATAGGAAAACGGGTGACTTGTGAGATCTTGGCCCAGTAAGCAGCTTTATTTCTAGTAAAGCTGAAATTTTTATTGAATAAATACTATAGTTTGTTTTAAATATAGAAATTTATGATGGTCGTTAGCTGAAATGAGTAATGTTCTTTTTCTCCTTGAGACCTTGAACACGGCTGCGCTTAATTCGGTTTCCTGGATTGCTCAAAAGCTGAAAGCCTGTGAATGAATATGTACTTAATTTCTGATATTTGATGGATTGTCGGATGTAAGTGTGCTGTGTAAGTAAGACCTAAGTGTACTCTGCCCCTGTGTCACCACCAGGTAAGAGTAAGGAAGATGGAACTAACTGGGTGGTATAGGTAAGGAAGAAATTGCCTCAGTCATTTGGTAGAAAACACAAATAACTCAGGCAAAGGAAGTGTAGAGTAGTTTTCTTTTTTCCAAGATTCAAAAAGACAGACTTCATTTTCATTTGGCTGGTGGCGAGTCTTTTGTTAAAGCTATTGTTCCGTATGGGCTTAGGTTCTGGAAAGGAGGGACTATTTGCCTACCGATATTTTCATTTGTTCTTTGTGTTCCCTTTTCCTTTCCAGTGGTGCCTAATTCATAGATTGATATCCTATTGTTGGCGTTCCGCACAATCAATGTCAGCCTGGGCGTCAAGGGGAATTGCTGACACGCACCCCTTGGCAGCGCATTTAGAAGCCAATCATTAGAGGACATTGTTTTGAAAACAGTGAGAAAATAGCTGCAGAAGAAGGGAATAGAGACTCTGAAAGGGTTTGTCATCCAAATCTGATTCTTGCCGAGAGCGACCAGCTCTTTGAGGATGAAGCTGGTATCAATATGTTGGTGAGGGCAGTTTTAGGAGCGTGGAGCTCTTCCTTGTTGATGCCCCCTCTGTGGAGTGATGTTTGGCTGACTGGTGAGATGTTGATGTGTAACCCCTTCCACTGAAGACACAAACGGAGTTGTAACTTTTAAAGCTGCAAGCGCTTCCCTGGTTTGGTGGGGATGCTTTTGAGGGCGTCTGCAGGAGACTGAGAACTAATCCAGCACACTGGTTTTACTGGAGGATCTGCTGATGAAACTGGGTCTGGATACTGGTTAGGGTTAGTATAGCTCTGCTTGAATGACAGCTTATCAAATCTTGGGGGTCTGAGCTGAATTTTGCTTCGTTATTCAAGATATTTTGGACATCTGGAAAGCAGAAATTGGAAGGGAAGATATATGGGGGCCACTAAATAATATTAAGTGCTGGGAGGTAATGTTTATTCCACGTTAGTTGATTTTTGTGTAAGTGGTGAGGGAAAACAGGGCTATGAGGAGCAGGCAGAGGGAGGAGAAAAATGCACTCAGATGGTTCTGCTTGTTTAGCTTTGTCTTAGAAGTGCATCTGTTTGAAGCACAAAGATAATTCAGTGCTAACCTGTATCCTCTTGAGGCTGACAGTACTGTCGGATTCACTACGGTTCGCGCAGTCTTAGCACCATTTGTTGCAGTTTCTGATGGATCTTTCCCTAGTTCTCAGTTACCATAATTATTCTTTGTCTGTCATACATGCTGTGGAGTTCTTGCCTTGTGGCTCGTTGCTGTCCCACCAGAACATCGAGTGCTCGTGAAATGGCAGCGCAGTGGGTTTTGATCATACAGCTCTTCTGGTGAGCTCAAGACTGTGTTTTTCTTAAGACAGTCTAGCAACTATAATGCCAAACCACCCACACTAGGAGACAGCATATGGCAGCTACTGTGAATTAACATGCGGATAAGTAGCATATCACCTAGTGTTTTTAAAGGCTTGAGCCTTGATAGCTGGATTCTGAGATTTTTGGCTGTCTGGCTGTCACCCATAAAGCACAAAACCCAGGCTTGCAGATGATGAGTCAAGATTAGACTAATTTTGGCCATTTTTTACAACTCTTTAAAAGTCTAGGCAAATAGATTGTTGTTTTCCACTTGCATGTGTGTCTGTTGGTGTGTTTGCAAGCTGACATTTACAGGTGTGGTTATGGGACTTGGGTGCTTTCCCTTCTCCTTATGTAGGAAAGCAACTCTGTCTACAAATACTCCGTCTATACTGTAAAACTTTTTTTGTTGTTTAGCTTTACTTCAAACTTTGTAGAAGCTCTAGTAGAGGTCTAGAACAAATAATATTCCCCCAAAAAGCAGAGTGGCTCTGAGCAGGACTGCCATTCTGGGCAGACCTTAGAGCAGCCTCCCAGTACTGAAATGGGCTACAGGGGAGCTGGAGAGGGGCTTTTTATCAGCTGGTGCTTGGAGACAGAGAATGGTTTTAAGCTGAAAGAGGGGAGATTGGGGTGACATCTTAGGAAGAAATGTTCTCCTGTGAGGGTGGGGAGGCCCTGGCCCACGTTGCCCAGAGCCGTGGTGGCTGCCCCATCCCTGGAGGGGTTCAAGGCCAGGTTGGATGGGGCTTGGAGCCCCTGGTCCAGTGGGAGGTGTCCCTGCCCATGGCAGGGGTGGAACTGGATAGGCTTTGAGGTCCCTTCCAACCCAAACCATTCTATGATTCTACAGCATGGTCTTCAGGACAGGTGCATCCCTGGGCACGTGAAAGCAATTGTGCGCATGTGCATCTGGGTGTAAAGGCTTGAAATTCAAGGGAAGGCGAGTGTGATGCTTGTTTTACATCTGAGTTATTTGTACATGAGACTGAATTAATTTCCAGCATGCTGAGGTGACTTCATGAATTCTGAAAGGAGTTTCCTTTGTTAAACTCGTGACTAAAACTGACATGAGACATTTTTGCTCTAAACAGTCTCAGAACATGATGGGCAAGACACTGGGAAAAAAATCCAACGTTGTTATGTCAATAAATTATATTTTCTCCTGCATAGATCACAGAAATGGGACTTTACCCTGGAAACAGCAATATTTGATACCCCAGGCAGCTTATTCCCAGCTCAGCTCACACTTCACTGAATACACTGATCGATTATCCGCGGCTTAACCAAGCCTTCTCATTTCCTGCCTTCCATTACTGCGCTCAATCAAGCCGCTGGTTCTTTGTGGCCTGCCTTGTGCGTGGCGATAAGCCATCAAGGCATGTTTCTATTAGAAAAGCTCTTGTAGATGGAATAGTCATTAGATAACACTAACAGGTTTAAAGGTTGCAGTCTTTGTGCTGGTTGGGGTTAAGAGGACAGGAACCAGAAGGGCAGCTGCCTCGGGTGGTTGTGTTTGAGGGGCAGAGAGGATTAACCACACATTGCAGTACTTAGTGCTCTTATTTAACGTTTTATTTCTTCTTGAATATGGATAGCTCTCACTTTTGACAGTGCCTCTGTGTTTGCAAGAAACGATTACGTGTTAATATGCATACATGCATGCAAATTAAATAATCAGCTGCAAAAATAATGTTCATTTATAGGAATTGCCTCTGTATTTCCAAGCTGGGCTTTCTTGGCTTACAAACAGCTGCTCAGGTTTCCTATTTAATTAGAAAACAGCCTACAAAGAGGTATCCCGAGAACTTGAAATGACATGTGCTGTTGCAGAGCGGGAAGAAAAATGATCCTTGCTGGATCTCTTTGGCTTCTTATTTGTGTGTTCCCCTCTGCTTCACCCCCACCCCGCGGGATCTGGTCTCTCTTTTGCTTTTTTCCCCCCTCCTTTGAATATTAGTGAATGTTAGAACCGAGTAAGTGTACAAATACTTGTGCAGGAGTAGAGATGTGGGTAGCGATTTGGCTCGGCAGGGGTAGGGCACGGCGAGCAGAGCGGGTCAGGTCTCGTGTGTTGGAGTCGGGGTGATGCTCTGTCTTGGGGCATCGTTAGAACTGTTTGTGTGAAATGAGATAAGCAGTTTTGGGAACAATCAGTGTCCCAAAGGGGTGGGTCAAGTTGTAGTGTTAAAAAATAAATATAATATCCACTTGAATCCTGGCTTAGTGGGCCAGAGCTGCTGTGCTGCAGTGTTCATTGTGAACAGTGGAGTGACCCTTAAAATACTTAGTGTGGTACAATAATACAAAGAATTCGACAGCTTAGAATTAATCACATTTTTTTTAATGATAGAAAAATTCATTTGTTCAAATATATGTATTAAGGGAAGATGTTCCTTTGCTTGTTTCCATTTTGCTGTTTTTCTTTTCGATAGCCACTATTCTCTGACTCCAGCGTGCCCATCTGTCAGCACTGGCAATTGGTATATTGCTTCCAAAGCTTGTTGTGATTTAACATGGTATCTAAATAGGGCGAGTAATGAAGGATACTGCTTAAATCCCTCTGAAAGAGTCTGCAGGACATCTGTGATCATTTGCGCGGTTCGGTTAGTCGTAACCCTGGGAAGAGAACGTGGAATCTCTTCAGATGGGAATTGTAACGTGCGGTAAAGCTGTTTTCAAGTGTGTTCTAAAAAATAAAAACCTGCTGGCACCTTGGAATTGTCACAAATGCTGTGGAAATCTGTGCGTTCATATGAAAGAGAGCCTGCAAGACGAGTTTTGTCCCTTTTAAAGGAGAGGCTCATCTTTAACTAGAAGTTGCCCTGATATTTGTGACCTGGGATGCATCAATCTGTTTACAGATCTAATTCTTGCTAAATGTCCAAAACTGATTCATGTCTTCTAAAAGGAACAAAAAACCAGAGCAGCAGCAACAGCGAAACCCCCAAATGAGTACTTTTTGTGTCAGACGGTATTTTCATTTAAGGGACAAATGGAGTTCTGTGGCACAGGGAAGCTTTTTGAACTGACAGACAGACAGACACTTTGAAGCCCTTGCTGTTTCTGTGGTTTCTGCAAGGCTGGATTTGGTGTGTTTACAGCCTTCCTATGTAAAGGTGTAAAAAGAAAAGTAACAGTGTACGAAGGAGGGGCAGCTTCTTTTGTGTGCACATGGTTTTAAGATGAATAGTCTACCACAGAAGCTGGCGCTGTGACACCTCTGAGAGTAGTCTGCTCGAAATGACATACGTATTTAGAAAGCTGGCTGACAAAACAGCATGTCTAGGAATTCTGGTGCAATGAAGGATGTAAATGTGGAAACCAGGATTCTGACAGACATTTTAAATCTTCAGGGAGATTTAAGCTTCAAGTTAAACCCCACGTTATCGTGCATGGAGAGTAGATCCAGAAATCACTTTGAAAGAGGAAGCTTTTAAATTAATTGGATAAAAAGCAGCAGTGATAGTTAAGAGAGGTATTTAGGGATGAGATCAGACACACCTCCCCCTCAAACCAAACCCCAAACCCAATAAACCCAAAAACCTAACTACAAACCGAACAAAAACCCAGCAAAGCCAAAAAGCCCAATCTAAACGCAACCACTACCAGCAGAGCACAAATAGCTCATCAGGATGTCAGAATATTTCTAGTTGCATCTTTGTCCGGAGTCTCTTCTATAAAAAGTTACTCGCCCATCTCTGTGGTAGATGATGAGATTTTGTTGCCGTGTTCCTTCCGTACGGAGGCATTGAGTCGTGCCATGCATTCTGTAGTTCAGTTGGTGAAGACCAGTTGGCATCGTGGAATTAGTGCTGCTTTCTTTTTTGAAAGGTGACTCTTATTTTTTAAGATATGTACGTGGGCTGTGTTCATCTTTTCCTGTCACTTATAGTTGGTTTTTAAATGCCTATTTCCTAAAATTTAGTTTCCAGGGGTAAATAGCGTAGAAATTTAGTGTACGCCATAGCTTCAAATCTATGCTTACACACAACATATGGATTGATTGTCTGTTGTTTTTATTATCTGCTTCAGTTTTCATTCTACCTTCATCTTTCTCGTCTGTAGCTCTTAAAGAGATGTTATTTTTGTTTCTGAAGCATAATGGATGAAAAGCCACTTTTCCACGTTATGAAAACCCTTGTAAATTCTTTTTCTTTGTAATCTTCCCCCCTGACAATGTCTCACAACTACATGATCAGCTTCCAGAAGTCAATCGCATTCCTCTTGGCAGGTTGCAGTGTAGGGCAATTCATCATCTCCCTGAGAACGGCTTCGGTTCAGCCAGCCTCCTGAAATTCAATCTCATTCCTCCGTGCTTCCTGATTGTGAATCTGATTTCAGGGGAGGGAATGTTGTTGTTCTGTTTCACTGTGCAGAGTAAATGCCAGCCTGTGGAGTAGAACACAGCCAAGGGAACGACTCGGGTATTCTGTGAGTCTGAGAATTTCAAACTGGGAACTGAGCACCCTCCCGTCAAATTTAAAGTGCTTCAGCTAGCAGAAAGGTCTGGACTGTATGCAGACGTTATGCTTTCCTAAAGTATGATATTTCTGAGTGATGAAGTGATAAAATACTGCAAAACATAATAAATAATTTGCCTGCCTTCTGTGTGTGTTCTTGTGTGAATACACTTAATAAGCTCTTGTGTAATCCCCTGCTATTCCCTTTTTTTTAACGTGTATTAGGAACTTCGGCGTTCACGGTGAAGCTTACAGGAGGGATACAGCAATGAGCCCAAACTTCTTTTTGCATTAACTGAATGACAAACTGGAAAGGGCTTCAGGGAGGAGGGGAGAGAATGAGGTGGTCCCTTATGGCAGCAAGTGGAAAAACCTCCCTTCCAACCACTGATTTCTATCTAAGTGTATCAGGGTGCTTGCCGAGCGTTGACCTTGGCCTCATCCCCATGCTGCTAAAAGCCCTGTGCTATTCCATAATACAATAAGAAGCAGAGATAGGGAAGTGAAGTGATTGCGTCACCATCTCCATTAGTCTTGGCCCAGTGCACAGTAAAGCCGTGACCTCACCTTTCTGTGTTATGCTGTTGTGTCTGTTCATTCATCGTTTGATAACTTGGTCCTCTTTGCCATAGTGCTTGTTTTTACCAACCTTTACCCACTCATTCCCATTTCTTAGGTCTCCCCAGTGGCTGCCGGTTGGCCTTCAGACCGGTGATGGTTTGGTTTGTAGATAGGCATTTGTGAGCACTATCCCTGACACATCATGGTGTAGATTTCTAGCCCTCCTCCTTCCCTAACAAAATACCATACTGGATTTTGTAGCCCTCCTTCATGGAACCTGTGGAACCTCCTTTGAGGTACCTGTGCTCTCCTGCCTGCTTCACGACGCTCTGTGGAAATGGTTGGAACGCATCCGACTTTAGTGGGAAGGAATTGGAAGCACTGGATTTTGATGCCTGTCGTGAAGTGTCCCCACGTGTAAGCGAGCAGTTGTAGTTCCATAAAGTGCTGCTCTCTGAGTGCGTTCTCAGCGCTTCCCATAACACGAGAGAGGTGCTTTTTCCCTCTCAACTAAGCAATGCAAAGAGAGCTTGCAGAGAAGCGTGGGGTTAATGTTTCCTGTCATTATTGCATCCTGTAATAGAATTTATGGACTCTTAGCAAGATGGTAACAAAACGTTGAAATTTTTTTGTCCTCAATTCAGAGAATCTCTTCATAAATGATGCAGAGAACTTGATTTCAAGAGAACAGAAAAGCCTGCACTCACCTTTTTTTTGAACAGCAGGCAGTAGCAATCAGTATGACCTCTCAGACTCGTTGCTTTTGATTTTTTTCATGCATTAGCCAAGCTGCTGAACGTGTTATTTGAAAAACACGCGGTAGGTGCAGGTTTCAGGATGTTCCTGGCTGGTTTTTGGTTCCATAGAGCACATGAGGGATTCGGTAACAAACTCTTCTCTGGCCCAATGCTGCCGCTAGCAGCTTTTTGATGGTATTACATGTGGGTTTAGTTTAATGCTTCAGGAGTAGTGCATTTAATAGAAATATTTTGATGATATTTATTAAGCAGAAGACGTGGAAATTGCTGGAATGGCGAAGCAATAAGTGATAATGATATGGTAAGTGTTTTCAAGTGCAGTAACCTGTGATTTAACTTCTGAAAGCGAATGTTTGAGAACAGCTTTCGAAGGGTCCAGGGAACTGTAGTCCAGAAAAAACAAAGGCCACTTGCAGCTGCCTCATGCTGAAAGAATGTTCCTTTCCCTTTAGGCATTCCTCTGTTTCTTCAAGTGTGTTGGAGCAGTAGAAAGAGTTCACTACCCAGGGTTTTCAAAGATAAACTGAAGCAGAGTCTCTAATAACTTGGTCGAAAAAAATTCATTTGAAGTGGTTTATGCTTCAGTTTTTCTAAGAAGGAGCAAACTGGTGCCTGGATTCTCAAATGAAAAAGGAACAGTAGAGGAAGAGTCAGTTCTGTGTCAGTTTTGCTGTTGGTTTTGTGAGGTACGTGAGCAGAGCCCGTAGTTATTGGGATCGAAGAGCAGCATCCTATTCTTTTGTGTAAAAGACTGTAATAAAGAGCGTCTATGATTATGTCTGAATCCATCTGTCCTCAGGGGGAGAAAAATCTGCTGTCTTTGGGTTTCAGCTAAGAACAGCTGCATTGAATTACGTTGCTGTTTATAGTCCTTTTTCTGTGTTTGGCCATAGATGCTTTTTGTTTGTAGAAATCAGCAGGCTAAGATCACGAGGCACGAGGCCAAAACTTCCAGTCCTTTTCTGATCCCTGCCTCTTCTTTTCTTGGCTTAGAGTTTTGTGCATGAGTACGCATTACTTATGCGTTATTTAGAGATACAACTGGGTGATGGTGCAGCAGGTTCTCGATGTCTTTGCCTAGTTTGACAGTCAATCATTAGCACCCTGCCCTTGTTTTATTGCTGTAGAAAAATGTTCTCCTCCCTTTTGCATCTCACCAAGTTTTCTTTGGTGTGAAAACATATTTAGTGCTTAATAAGATTGTGTCAGATGTGGTCTGATTTCCTTTTTAGTAATGCCTTTAGACCTTCTTTTTCAGAGTAAACGGGACCACCTCCTTATGAATGTCAAATGGTACTATCGCCAGTCTGAAGTCCCAGATTCAGTCTATCAGCATTTGGTTCAGGACAGACACAATGAGAATGGTAAGTTAGACTCTGGAGAGAAAGGCCTTCTTTACTTGTACTCTTAATTTCAAGTTTTAACAGTCCAGAAAGCAAGAACGCTTTTGCCTTGGGATATGAAACAAGGATTGTTGATGAAGACAATACATTAGAAGACTGGTCATGGTGTTTCATATCAGCCTCATTTGTTCTAACTAGTGTGTGTTCTTCAGAGGTACGAAGAAGTCATGGAAAGAGTTGTCTTCCAGTTGTCTGTTAACTCTGAGTATTTTTTGCACTTGGACGTGAGCATCAATATTTATCTCCAAGCCAGAGCACTTAGTCCTGTCAAGGTTTTGTTTAAGATGTGAGATTAAATGCACAAAACAACCAAAACCTTAACCTGAAACCTAAAAGTCAGTAATAAATTAGTTTGCCTCATTCCTTTTACCTGAGAGTGACCACTTCAGTGGGTAAAATGTGTCATCCAAGCCCTAAAATTTGTTCTCCTTCACCAGGTCTTTAGAGAAGGCAAGAGAGTTTGTGTGTAAAAATGGGTTTCGCATTATTTCCGTACCTTGCAGGCCATATAAACCATCTGAACGTTTGTCATCCCCCGTACTGAGGAGTGTGGATCTAACAAAAATCTTTAAACTTTGACCTCTAAAAACTACCTGCAAATGGTGATGGTAGATGCTTTCTGACTCCAGCTAATGTGTTGGTGGTTTCTGTTTGTGTTTTTGCTTTCTGGCAGACTCTGGACGAGAGCTGGTTATTACAGACCCGGTTATCAAGAACCGAGAGCTCTTCATTTCAGATTACGTTGACACGTACCACGCTGCTGCACTCAGGTAAGTTACGGGGGATGTGATGCCGTGGACGAGGAAAAACCTCTTTGAGAGAGCTGCTTTTTCTGGATTTGTGTGGGTTTGTTAGCGCACTGCTCGGCTTTCTCCTCATCTCCTGCAGTAATTAACTGCTGTTATCTGTTCACATTCAAAAAGAAGCTATAATTCTACAATCTTGTTATAATCTCAGTTAATCAATGTTGCTCAGTTAATACTGTTTCCCATTATTGCCAATTGAGGTTATTGCTAGTTCCAATTTCTGCTCAGACAGAAATACCCCCCTTCCCTCCTCGAGTTTGATTTCACTGTTGTCAATAGTGTCTCCCAGTAAAGTGACGGTTGGCGTGTTGCTCTGATTAAATTGCATTGAAGGCTTTTGCTCTGAGGCACTTGTTGCAACTTGGCTAAGAACTCCATTAAAAACTGAGCCCTGAGCCACGCAGACAGGAGGTAACGGACCCCGGTGCTGTGCTCTGCGCCATCTGCCCTTCCTGCAGGCTGTGGCTCTCTTTACCCACGCAAGTTTTAACTCAAGTGTGTAATCTTTGCTGAGATAGAGGGGATAGAATCATAGAATAGTTTGGGTTGGAAGGACCTTAATGATCATCCAGTTCCAACCCCCTGCCATGGGCAGGGACACCTCCCACTGGGTCAGGCTGCCCATCCAACCTGGCCTTGAACACCTCCAGGGATGGGGCAGCCACGACTGCTCTGGGCAACCTGTCCTAGGACCTCACCACCCTCAAAGTGAAGAAATTCCTCCTTCTGTCTAGTCTAAATCTGCCCCCCTCCAGTTTATATCCATTGCCCCTCGTCCGATCACTACAAGCTTTTGTAAACAGTCCCTCCCCAGCTTTCTTGTAGCCCCTTCAGGTATTGGATGGTGGCTCTAAGGTCTCCTCGGAGCCTTCTCTTCTCCTTGGAGCTTTCTCTACTCCATTACTTCGAAGTGTGTTCAAGTAGAAATAGCGAGACATCATTTTTAGCAGATTTTCAGCATGCCAGACATGCACAGCTGTTGTCAAATGCAAGTGAACTGATATCCCTGATGATAATGCTCCAATGATGCCTCACCAGAACCATCTGGGGACACATTTTGTTCAGTCCCTTTACGGAAGCTGCTTACTTTAGAACAAATTACCCGCAACTGCTGTTCTGGGGGAAGAAGTTGTTGATTGAAATAGTAGACTTATTAATAAACTTGGATGTCGTAATCTCGTGGAATTCCACCATGCCTTTTCTGAGTTACAGAAGTTCGCCTTCCCATTTTAAATGGACGTTCTTAGAAACGAGCCAGCAGAAGGTTGGCTGTCTGAATGGAACCAGTCTTGGAAATCTGTCTGCTTAAACAGAGAGCAACTGAACTATGTGTATGGAATTTTCCCTGGGAATGCTTTAACTTCTCTTCTACAGCCTTTATGTTTTCTTCTTTAAAGAAAAGCTAAAAATGGAAAGAAAGATAAAAATGGATTTTTTTTTTTTCTCCTATCAAATGAGATATAACTTCTTTCCACTTCTTAAGAGAATAGAGGGTGCTGAAACACCCAACCGACCAGGGACGCCTTTCAGATCTCTCCCTTGTGTCTCTGTTGGCCTGTGGTTTTACTGCTGTTTTGTTGTGTTCTGGATTGTTCATGCTTTCGATAATCCTTATGGACTTGTAGATGGTATCTCAAGATGCTGATGATTGGGAGAATTTTTGCTGATTCTTCTCTAGCAAGTTGTGATTAATACACGCCAGTAATTTTCAGTGTACCAGTGGAACATAAGGGTAATTGCACATGGTGTTCTTGCAGTCTGAGAACACAGACCAGGCAGAATGTATTGTGATGCATGAAAGGAGGGTTAACATGAAATTCTAATTTATTATAATAGGAGACTATTTCTCTGCAAGCAAATAGCTCTGGTCACACAATGAATTGATGACAAACTGGGAAATAAAACCAGTGATTGTAACTATCAATCTTCTGCTCCAACCGGTGGAAACATTTAACTAGAGGATACTTGTAGATCCCTGTGGAAGTGTGTAATAAAAGTTATGTCCTTTTTACCTATATGGTAAATCTTTTCGGTAATATGTAGTGCTACTTGTCTGGAATGGACTGAACAAGATGTACAGCTCTCATGAATATAGGTAATACAAGCTTGTCTGAAAAATGCTTATTAACTGTCAGGAATTATTGAAAGGAAACAAATTTTTTTTCCGTCCAATAATTTTAAAATGGGAACTTAATGTGAAATATTGAAACAACCCCCCTTCTCATTTTCTTTCTAAATGACTCAAGTAGGAAGCTCTAACAGCTTCAGCCGCTGGGGATGAAATAAATATTAGTGACTGAGTTTGCCCTTCAGTGTTTCTGCATGTGATGTCTCAATTCCGGACCTTGTTAACGTTCTGTTGCAACCTGGCATGACCTGTGCACAATCCAGGGTGGCTTTGTCCTTGACCGAGATGGCAATCGGCTGAGAATTAGGCAATTAGGACAGTTTTGCAGTCTCAGCTCGCAGGATAGCCGGATTGATTTTGTCTTGGAACATTCGGTGACTTTAAGTCATCCTTCATCCTTCTGGGATGCTTTCCTCACCGGCAGGAGTTGGTGTTTGTGCATTGGAGAGCTTGTGTTACAAGACCAAGCCCTTAGTGGTTGTGGTTGGTAAGTCTCTCTGAAGTGCTTTAGCAAGGAAGAAATTGGAAGGCTTGGAATTCACCTTTCTTGTGTAGTTTTTCAAGTGTGTGGTGCTGTTTAAGCTCTGCTGAGAAGAGTAGGCAAACAGATCGACTATTGTTACAGGCAAGATAATTATTCATCTTGGCGTACTGGTGGCAATAGCACTTTTCATTCCGTTTTAACTAAGACCGGCAAACCTTTTTACAGTTTTAAATGAGCCCCATAGCAGCTTGGTTTATAATAGCAAACACTGCTCAGTAAATACAAGTGAAAAGATGCGCTATCCCTGATAATACCAGAAAGCCTGACATCCTGAAAAAGAGCCAAACCCTGTGCTTTGTGTATTGCATGGAATTAAGTTTAGAAGCAAAAAAATACTCGCTCTTTGGCTGTCTGGCCCATTGGTCTCTACCCACTTCTCATCTGTCTTTTTACTGGACACTGAACTGCAGTGCATCTCTACAAACCCTTAGGCAATGAGGTGCAGCTTCTTATGGCCACGCTTCATGCTTGTCCTTAAGAATAATGACTTCATCAACAAGCTATGTTAAAAATTATTAACAATCTGTTGTTGAGAAAGCTAATAAATCCTCTTTTCTCCTTTCCCCTCTTCTTTTAAAGGTCTGTGTTTCATTTTCTTCTTTGAGGAAGAAACTAGGGTGTTTGGAATTGGCATTGTTAGGATTGCTAAAACCAGCATAGCTTTCCTTTTTAGTTAGAAATGTTATTAAACTGATGTTGTGTTTAGCTTTCTAAGTAAAAAGCTGACTTCCCAAATAATTTAGTAGAATTTTGGAAGCTTCCTTAAAGATGTAAGTGTAATAGGTCTGTAAAATCTTCAAAGACGCGACATTTGGAGGATTGTATTTCTAGGGTAGATATTGTTTGTTTGTCTGATTAAATTTGGGCTCCTCAGGACTGTGTGCTGGCCAAATGGGAATTAATGAATCTCAGTAGAACACCATCTGAGACACAGTAACTGAATTTTTTCCCTTTTCTGCAGTGAGAAGAATCTGCATGGTTATTTGTTACAACAGCTTATGTTTATGAAGTTCTAGACATGTATGAGAACACAAGGATGTCTGTGGCTTATACAGATTGCAGCGGCACTTAATTAAAATAACTGTTATTGAAGATAGAATTCTAATACCGTTTTCCTTCTTTCTTGCAGAGGGAAGTGTAACATCTCCCATTTCTCTGACATCTTTGCTGCTAGAGAGTTTAAAGCCCGAGTGGATTCATTTTTCTACATATTGGGCTATAATCCAGAGACAAGGTAAGTGAAGCATCTTTTAAAGGCAAGTGTTTCGCCTCTGATCTGAGCCTGTAGGAGCAGGAAAACTACTCAAGGGAAGAAAAGTTAAAATTGAGTGTGATGCTAATAGGAAGATGGGGTGGAAGAGAATGCAAGGAAGAAGCAGCCAGCTCTTCCTGCTGAGTCTGTGGAGAGGAGCAGACTGAGCAGTAGATAACAAGATTATGAGTCGTGATACCTGGTTGCCTCTCTGGGTAAATAACATACTGCTGCAGAATGAGTTTTTAAGAGTTGTTAAATTCCTTTGAAGGTTGCAACTGTTAGCTGGAATTTTTAGCAGTGTTGAAATTCCCACACTTTGAAGTAAGGAAATAGGAAGTTTTTAAGTGTGGGAATTTGTGATTCATGTGCAAACACTCATATGGGTCCCATAGAAACAATTTCTATTTTATGCTTTGCTGGCCTGGAGCAAATTAGAGGTACAGGAAGAGCTTTTTGGGGAATTAATGCGTGTTTGAGGAAGGTATGTTCAGTGTGTTTTTTCATTTCACAGTCCTTTCAGCCTGCCTGGGAGTTGTCCAACCGGTCTTCATCATCTGTGTTGGGAAAGCAAAGCTGTTCCTACACTGTGCCTTCATTATGTTTCTTATTTTTGCATTCATGTAGTTTTGTGAACACAATAATGTCTTACAAACACCAGCCTTAAAGAGTTTCCTGTCTAGGAGTGTATTTCTCTGAGCACTTGGGTATAAGATTAATGATGTGTAAAAGGGCTCAGCAAGGTCTGTGCTGACGGGAAGTTGTGTTGCTTCTTTCAGTGCAGGAAACATAATTAATTTGTGGGTCTGGATTTCTGGACTTGTGGAGAACAGCATTAGATATGCATATAAAGAATAAATATTGTAATTGTTACATTGTCTGTTTACTGGTTTTAAGGCAGATCTGAATCTTTATGCTCCAGGGCACAGCCAGCCACTGACTGCTTGCAGTTAGGAAGAATCGCTCTGTGGGGGCATATTATTCTGTAATTCCTTGTTTATGAGGCTTCCTGTACCTTGCTTTGAAGTGTCCTGAGCTGTCCGTGTGTCCAAGGCCAGGTGCTGGGCTGGGTAGACTCCCAGAATCGTTTCAGGTTATGTTCATAGCAGGCAATGTCAGTGTAAGTCGCTAGAGGCCATCTGGCTGGTGTGATGCTGAGCTCTGGCAAAAGGGCTTGAAATCCTATAATATTTTAAAAAAACAATGTGTTAAAAGGTTTCATAATGTCATTTGTGTGGGTTTTTTGTGCGGTCTGACAAGGTGAGGCATTTGTGAAGTTTGTCATGCTGAATATCAAAGGTTTCTCATCAGGCTTGACCTGTATATTTAACTTTGTCACTCTATAAATGCATTTGAGTTTTGAGGGTGTGAATGCCAAATGAATTATTTCTATTAGTGTTCAAGTTCTGTGTTTAATGGATGATTTCTCTCCTGAAATGCTATTTATGTCAGTTGTCAGTGCAGTTTTAAAGCCACTTTCTGAGTAACAGTAAGTGCTAATTCTTCCAGGTATTAGGAAGTGTCTGAGCCTGCAAAGATCAATGAAATGACAAAGTGCGGCTCTTAGTGATCAGCTAATTACTGGGAATAGCCAGCTCTCCAGTCCTAGAGTTCTTTTTTTCATTTGGCTGCAGCCACATTGTTTGTTTCTGTGTTGTTTTTTTTTAATTCTAGCTCTATTTTGTCTTGGAATGGGGACAGGTTTAGGAAGAGGAGTGGAGTCGAAGTTGTTGATTGTTTTTGACCTGTGTGTTTGCTGCTGCTGCTTCTCTGAATACCTAATTCTAGATTTATTTAGCTTTTGGAAGTAAAAGTGTTTTAACACACATTCCAGGATGACCTGTTGGGGGTTTGTCCAGAAACCCAAAACTTCATTTTGAACTTGATCATCTTTTCTAGTGTCATGTTTTGATTCGCATAGAAAGGATGGAAAATGGATTTAATTTGTGACAAGACGTTTCTGTTTGAGTAATTTTATTTTGCATCCAGCCTAAGACGCTCGTGTATCTTTCCAGGACTCTCAAACATAGCTCTGTGTGTTGGAAATGTAATAATTTTTGATGTTTTCATGTTAAAGGCTTGGGGATGCTGTTGGACACCTGCCTGAGCTCAGACAGCTGTTTCTCACCACCTCACATCTCGCTGTCATTCACTACAACTCCAGTTCTTGCCTTGCCTGTAGTACCAGGCCAGATGTAGCTGGTTCTGGCAAGAACTTCTCCCAGTCCTTCCTTTTATACCCCAACATATGTGTGGACTTAAAGAAACAGCTTTGGGCTCTCACTCAAGGGTGCGGGCATGCCTACCCTGTTGGCGTTTGCCTGGTTTTATAGTATACTGGTATGTACTGGGCAGTCAGTTCTTTGATCTCAGGAGTAAGTAAATACAGGATAAGATTTTGTCTGACACTGACATAGATTTAAGTTCCACTGAATTTTCACTTGGAATTGTAAATAATCAGTTTTTACAAACAGTTTTCATGGCCATGAGTCTAAATTACTCTCCCACAACGTTGTTTTGCATTGTAGAACTTAATAATTCCAAACATCCAAGGCATGGGTGATGTTTTGAGTAGGTGTTTTGGAAAGAGCCGGATCTGGTCTGTGTTTTTATTCCACAACATTTGCTTTCCCTTTATTTTTAATATTTTTGTTCTGAAGTGTTCTTGTTGGGCAGTGCTCTGAGCTAAATGAGTGTTGGTGTCTCTGCATGTTCCCAAGAGTCATATTGAATGGGACATACTCTTTAATTTTCTCGTCCTTCGTGGCTTCCTATTTTCTGTTGAAAGTCTGGATCAAGATCCTCTTTTATTCTTCTTTTCTCCTTTCAATGGAAAGGACAGTGGAAGGAGTACAAGTTTCAGTTCTAGCAGCAGATAAGAATAGTGGAGATGGTTACAAAGTCAAGAAGCTGGCATGGAGCTCTGTGTGTGTATGTAGCACTTTCAAACCTTCTACTTAATATTGCCCTTGAGAAACTGCAATCTACAATAGATAATAGAGGCTAAAGAGGAGTGCAGAGCTCTGCTTTGCTCTTTTCATCTTTTGTTTTGTTCTTTTTGGCAGTCCACCCTCTAGTGGAAAGTGTCTCTACCTATGGCAGGGGATGGAACTGGATGATCTTAAAGGTCCCTTCTGACCCAAACCGCTCTGTGAATCTATGATTTTGATCCTGTGGGGATTGTAATCCTTAGGGCAGTGATAAAAGGTGAAATTATCATAGCAGTTTTGAAATGTATCCGTCCTTATGTCTCAAATCAGAGCCTTAAAATGAGAACTTTTTATGCTGGCACTTAGTAGAACACTGAGTTTGTGGTGTGTGTTACAGACCATTCTTACAGTGTATTGAGAGTCCGTTTTTTTTAAAAAAAAGATAGATTTAGCACTTAAATACCAGAATCCTCCTGATGTGGAGGGCTGTTTATGTGGTATACCCATGTGATATGGAACAGATGGCTTCTGGATGTCTTACAAAACAGATTTGCTGTAATTTAGTATCACGCTTGTCTATTATTCCCAGGAAAGAACTATGGAAGATGCTGAGCACCCTCACTTGTGTCACTAGGTATTGTCATGTGCTGAATTGCCTTGCACTTGATTTCTTTTAACCAAAATGGACGCACACAGCCCCCAAACTGTATTTAGATAAAAGGATATCTAACTTCCTTGGGTTGTTCACCTCCTGCTGGATCAGGCTGTCCAAGGCCCATCCAGCCTGTCCTTGAACGCCTCCAGGGATGGGGCAGCGACAGCTTCCCTGGGCAACCTGGGCCAGGGCCACTCTCATGTTCACTCTCATGGTGAAGAAATTCTTCCTTATGTCTAGCCTAAATCCTCCCCTCTCCAGTTTATCCCCATTGCGCCAGTCCTATCACCACAAGCCTTTGTGAATAGTCTCTCCTCAGCTTTCTTGTAGCCCCTTTCAGGTACTGGAAGGTCGCTGTAAGGTCTCCTTGGAGCCTTTTCTTCTCCAGGCTGAACAACCCCAACTCTCTCAGCCTGTCCTCGTATGAGAGGTTCTCCAGCCCTCGGATCATCCTTGTAGCCTCCTCTGGACCCGCTCCAACAGCTCCATGTCCTTCTTATGCAGAGGATTCCAGAACTGGGCACAACACTCCAGATGAGGTCTCACAAGAGAGGAACAGAGGGGCAGAATCCCCTCCCTCACCCTGCTGCCCACGCTGCTTTGGATGCAGCCCAGGACGCGGTTGGTTTCTGGGCTGCGAGCACACGTTGCCACCTCACGTCAAGCTTCTCCTCCCCCAGCACCCCAAGTCCTTCTCCTCAGGGCTGCTCTCAATCACATAATCCCCCATCCTCTATTGAAGCTGGGGATTGCCCCGGCCCAGGTGTAGGACCTTGCACTTGGCCTTGTTGAACCTCCTGAGGTTCTCACAGCCCCACTTCTCTAACCCATCCAAGTCCCTCTGGATCACATCCTGTCTTTCCAGTGTGGCAGCTGCACCACTGACCTTGGTGTCATCTGCAAACTTGCTGAGGGTGCACTCGATCTCGCTGTCTATATCGTTGATGCAGATATTAAACCGCCCTGGTCCCTGTATGGACCCCTGAGGGACATGGGAACCTCCTGCCATTTGCATGTGTGGAAACCTCTAATTTTGTTAGAAGCTAATCACAGACTAGGGAAAAAAAAAAACCTTTTAGAAGCCTCTTTTTTTTAAACCACTGTATATGTCCCTAGGAGAAGAGATGAGAAATTGTGGCAAGCAGCCCCTCCAGTGCCGAGCGACTCTGCTCCCGCGCGTTGGCCATCCCGGATCCCCCAGCCGAGGCCCTTTTCCCGCACGCGTGCGAGAGCGGCAGAGGCTGTGCCGAGCGCTGTATTTACGGAAACAGCGGGGTTGAGATTGATTGCGTGGTGAGACAGCGTGTGGATGAGGGAGGGTCACAGCACATGCTCAGTCCTGTCAGTCTGAGGGCGAAGTTTCTGCGTTCTGCGTGCAGGCTTAGGTCATAGCACAAGCTCAGTGAAAGCTCTCCGAGGTCTCTCAGACTGCATGTGCCTCCATTTTGAGTTGGTAGAGTGGAAAAGGCAGAGTTTTAGCTGTCAAGTAGAGGGTTCAGGAATACATCTAAACCCACAAGAGCCTGTCATAGTCATGGATGATCCATTCAGCCCCTGCAGGTAGGCTGCATCGCTCTGGCCTCCCCTAAACCATGATGATTTTTGCTGTTATTTGTGACTTCTGAAATGTTTATGAAATCATTTCATTACTGTTGCATGTTCCACAGAACCATCGAATCCCAGCAGCGTCGCTCTGCGGCTGCTCGGATGGTGCATGAGGGCACTGAGCAGGGACTCTGCTGCCTACGGGGTGCATGGAGCAAAACGCTGGAGCTGTGTGGGCTTAGATTTTATTCCCCTCGTGGTGCAGTTGTGCTGTCAGTTGTGCTGTCTGCGTGCCAGCCTGCTGCTGGGTCCGTAGGGAGCTGCAGAGGCGCCGCTGCAGGATGCAGGGCTGCCCGAGCGCCGATTACGAACTGTTTGGGCCTGCTGAAGGCTGTTCTGATGATGTTCCAGGGAGGGCTGGGTGTCAGCAGCCAGTGGCTGCTCTGAGGAGGGGTGTTCACATTAAAACTAAGGGGCTGTCGTCCTGCTGATGCTTCCTCAGTGCTAAGGTGGGGGGGAAAAGTAGGCAGCATAGTTAAGAAATAAAAAGCAATTAAGAAATGTTTTCCTCTGAGGGTTGGGAGGCACTGGTCCAGGTTGCCGAGAGAAGCCGTGGCTGCTCCATCCCTGGAGGTGTTCAAGGCCAGGCTGGATGGGGCTTTGAGCAACCTGATCCAGTGGGAGGTGTCCCTGCCCATGGCAGGAGGTTGGAATTGGATGGGCTTTGAGGTCTCTTCCAACCCAAAACATTCTGATAGCTCTGCTTGCTTGTCAGTCCCATGCAAGTACCACTTCTGCATCTAAAATGCAGCAATATTGTTGTATGCGTTGAGAAGCTTCCCACATGGCAGCTGGGTAAGCAATACCCACGTTGGTTTTATCAGCCTACTTTATTTTTTAGACTGATCTGAATAAAATAGAGGACTTGGCTCTACAGTTTTGTGTAATGATGGTATGGTTGCAACTGGCTTTGAGGTCCTTGTGGGAGAGCTGTCACTGTCACTGCTAGATACAAGTGGGTTTGAAAGGACTTGATTGTGTGGAATTGGGGGCAAACTCGATTCTGCAGGGTTTTCTCATTCACAGCAGTGTCTGAACCTGTGCAAAGCTGGGTGCTGCTGTGCTGTGGCCCCTCTGCCTGGCCCCATGGCTCACAGAACTGATCTTGGCACCGTGGGGACTGTTGCTGAGGGGACCTGCTTCTATCAGGGTAACTTGTTTGTGAGTTACTGGAGTACGTTGAGTTTGAAGGTGATGGGATGGTTTGTGCTGGTCATGGTGACGTCTCTGGAGCTTCTTAGCGGAAGGCTGACTTTTAGCCTTGCACCCATGGTCCTGTGCAGTGGGAGTTACTGGGCTGCCTTCTTTCTCTCTTGAACTTCAGTCTGGCTGAATCACCTGAGAGCTGAATGGGCTGACTTAGAAACATTCTTATTCTGAATTACAGTACTGAAAGGGGCTGCAGCAATCATAGAATCATGGAATTGTTTGAGTTGGAAGGGACCTTAAAGCCCATCCATTTCCAACCCCCTTGCCATGGGCAGGGATACCTCCCCCTGGATCAGACTGCCTGAAGTTACAATACATGATGGGAAGTGCTTTTATTTTGTCCTTTGGATGAAGAACCAGTGGCCGTGTACTTCAAAGTCTTATTTTCTGTTGTCCTGACTTTGTTTTAGCTTTAAGACTTAAAGCAGTAAGATTATCTCTTCCTTCTTCCTTCCAGTTCTTTAGGCTGGAATATGTTTTTTTCCAGGTGTATGGTGGAACTGGGGGTGTCTTCAAGCTTGTTTTATGCTCCACTTTCTTCATGCTTCCTTTAACATGTGTTGTTGCTTCTCCATCTATCTGCTCTTGAGGGAAGCTGGAGATCTGTGTTGTCTAGAAGCTGAGAGACGGAGTATCAACCACTGCAGCTAACCTTAACACAGCTTGATGGGAAAAATTAACTGCTAGGGTGCTGCCCTGCATGTAAACTGGGATTGGGTTGAAGCAATGGTGTTGGAGTAGATAGTCTGGTTTAGTAGTGAATATTTGCTTTAGGGAGTGCAAAGGTCCTGCCTGGCCATTTAAAAAAAGATACGGGATAAAAACTTAAAATGATGTAATTCCATGTTGAATTCATTTACGTATTTACTTATCCGTGTAAGTGTTGCTTGTAAATAAGTAACGTTCTGGTTCTATTAAAATCACATATAGACCAGATGAAAAACTTCCTATCCTGCAAAGGTTTCCACTAATTCATTTCTTTTAACTTCTGATGAAAATAAGGGTGTGTTCCTACTTGAAGGTGAAAAAATATTGGAAAACCAATATTAGAGAGAATAAAATGTACAAGCAAAATATTACCCATTCATGGTAATCGTACCTTTTGAGTACCTTTTGAGTAGGGGAGAGCGTATATAAATAATATATCCATGTATATACATAAACCTGATGAAAAACAACATTGTCTTAAAGCTTTTCCTGTCTGACTCAAAAACTTCTGCAAGTGCTTCCTTCCCCAAACGGAGCATGGGTGCAGAACACTGAGTCCTCCCCTTCCCTAAAGTTTTGATTGCAATCAGTCAGCAGGTTCAAGCTTGCACTGAAGATGAAAGTGTTGGCACATGTTTATTCATTCCTGCTTTAGCTGGAGCAATCACTAAAACCATTCCCGTATACGTTCATTTGCCCTGAAACACAGGCTTGATTTTTTTTTCACTCGGAACACAAAATTGCCTGTGCTTTTTTTATTATAACACACTGTTACAGCAGATTTTAAACAAAACTTAGACTTCCTAGAGGCTGGCCTCGAGCAAGAGTGTTTTCTGAGCTTTAAGATAATTTAAGAAGGGATTTTGAAGTCTTACTTAAAAAAGTTTTAAGGCACAAGTGCGCCCTGGACATATGAAATGGGGGAACTTGAAGTGAAATTTTTCATGTAGAAAATAATTGTTGGAAAAAGCTAATCACTGGGTAGTTAGGGTTGGAAGGGACCTTAAAGATCATCCAGTTCCACCCCCTGCCATGGGCAGGGCCACCTCCCACTGGATCAGGGGCTTCAAGCCCCATCCAACCTGGCCTTGAACACCTCCAGGGATGGGGCAGCCACAACGTCCCTGGGCAACCTGTTCCATGGTGTCACCACTCTCATCATGAAGAAATTCCTCCTTCCGTCTAATCTAAATCTGCCCCTCTCCAGTTTACACCCGTTGCCCCTCATCCGATCACTACAAGCCTTTGTGGATGGTTCCTCCCCAGCTTTCTTGTAGCCACTTCAGATTCTGGAAGGTTGCTAAAAGGTCTCCTCGGAGCTTTGTTGTGTGGCAGAGGCTTTGTTGTGTTTGTGGGCAGGCCAGGCTATTCTTCATCACTGTGGTGAAATCTTATGATTTCTTTCGTGCCGCAAAAGAGCAAATGTGTGTAAAGCAATTCTTTTATAGCTAGATCTTTGCAGACAGAGCCTGCGTAGTATCGGGTGAGTGAGGAGTGAGGATTTTGTTTTATGGATGCACAGATAATAAGAAACAGAATGTCCTACCAAACGGATCTCTCGAATGTGATGCCAGTCCCTTTCAGGCCCTGATAAACTGCTTTTTAACCAGCTGCAGTTGGAGCAGAGGAATTCAGCTCTCTCCTGTTTTGTCCCTCTAGAAATGGAACAAAATGATCCTTGCCAGATGTTTTTAGAACTGCTGCCGAGGAGCACTTTTTTCATCTTGGGTGTTGGACCATTTGCATAAAAGGATTTTTTTAAGAATCCTTTTCTTGAGTCTTTCTCCTTCCTAGCTACTTCAGGTTTATATTCATTTGACAGAAATCAGAGATACTGAGGAGTTGCCCTATTGTACCACACTGTTGATTTATGCATCTTATTACCTTGCCAATAATAGTGTTTGGCTACATAAGTGTTAAACTGGATGACTGCAGTTTAGAATCTATTCTCACTATTATTTATATATAGTTGGTTTTGGTTTTATTAAGCCATTGATTTCCTTTCTAGGCTTCATAAAGAAACCCAAATCTCGTAAGAATAATTGTTTGTTGCTCTAGCTTGTTGTTGCTTATTAAAAACAAAAATCCACCTCCCCAAACCCCTGCATATCCTAGCTTTAAGTTGCATCTTTCTTCTTTTAATCTTTCGTCTTATCAAAATGACATCTTCCAACTGTTTTCACTCATTTCCTTGGTGAACAATGTCCTCACCCTGATTGCTGATTGCATGGTAATCGCTATTTTGGTACCTGTCTGGAGCCCCATCCCCTCCTCAGGCTGTGTTCCAGGGTGGGAAACCTGCTTTGGAATGATCGTGCTGCTGGTTTAATTGCCTAAAACCTTCTTTTTGCATGGTGTAGTTTGCTTTAGCGAGGGGTGTGTGTGTTGCAGGGGGTTCCAGCAGGTTGGATCTGAAAGCCCTTTTTGGAGAGCTCTGAAGAGAATGAGAGGCTCTTTTACAGGTCATCCAAGCTGAGAGTTCTGGCTGGTTGAAAAGTCTTGTTCTGTTGAAGCATCTCAGATCACCGCAATGCACAGAATCAGGAATGATCATGCCAAGTGTGGTTAAACCAGTAGCACAGAATGCTCTCCTACAGACAACATTTGGGTTGTGGTGTTTTGGTTTTTACGCTTAATGGCTGCATGAAGTTATTTTGGTGGCTTCTGAGCTGCTGCTGGCTAGCAGCGAGCGTTTCAGAACACCAAGGGAAGCGCAGTACGTGTTGGAGAGCATTGAGTGCGTGGTGACTGCGGCTGGATGAATTAAACCATATCTGTGTGGGGTGAAACAAGCTGTTGAAGGCCATAGCTGGGTCTGTGTGATCCTGCAGCTGTGCCACCTCCCTCACCCATGTCTCGGACTTGTAAGTCAGTATAAAATACGTGCAGTAACTGTGTAGCGTGCTTCTTGCTGAACTTCAGTAGTAAAAAGGAGAACATGAAAGAAGCAGTATCATAGTTTCCAAGATTCCACCTTGTACACACGATCCCTGACCTTGTATGCCTTCCATACATAGTGTGTGTAGTTTCTTTCAGAAGCCTGGCTTCCTAGTAGAGATGTGCTGGGTAAAGAACTGACTGGGATTCATGCCATGGAATCATAGACCATGGACCATCTCCTAGTAGAGATGTGCTGGGTAAAGAACTGACTGGGATTCATGCCATGGAATCATAGACCATGGACCTCAAAGCCCATCCAGCTCCAACACCTCCTACCACGGGCAGGGACACCTCCCACTGGATCAGGGGCTCAAACCCCCATCCGACCTGGCCTTGAACCCCTCCAGGGATGGGGCAGCACCCCTGGGCAACCCATTCCGGTGCAGTGAAGTGCTACAGAGAAATCTGCAAATGCCTTTGCCATTGCCTCCAAACTCTGGAGAGTTTTCCAACTTTGAATCCTGTCTGGCTCTGATGGTTCTGCCACAGCAGCTGGTGTTGCAAATCCTGAACCCAAGGTGTTCCTAAGGCTGCTCTGCTGCCAACTAGTCACTGATGGCATTGCAGTGCTGCATTATTTTCATGAACAAAGGCTACCAGCTGTTGGTGTAAATCTTGTGAATCTGGTGTAGATGATAACCGGAGTTAAACTTGTTTCTGTACTGGAAGTCACCCAGGAGCTGTTGCTGCTGGCCTGCCTTCCCCTCTTTTCTTTTTTCTAGAGCTGATAAATGAAAGCCCTGCAGCCCGTGCTGACTCCTGTACCCGTCTCATCCTCCCCTCTGAACTGTTTTCTTGTGGCACTGCTTTGGCCCTGACCCTCCAGCCTCCCCTGTTGCTTTAGAACTGCAAGGACAAAGTGTCACTGAACCGAACATCCTCTCTCTTCTCTAGAACTGTTTGGAACAAGCCTCCCTCGGCTTAGAGCGGGCTTGTTTTGCCCTGCTCTGTACAGAAGCTCCTTGCCTTTTTGATATGCAGTCGCTGGCTTGCATCTCCTTTCTGACCAGCCCCTGTTTACTTTGCAGAATACAACGTTGTCATGGCAACAGGTTACTTTTCAAAGGGAACATCTTGTCATTATATTTAATCCACTGCAGCTGAAGAGGACTGAAATATTAAGTTGTTGTTGCTATGGATACTGCTTTGTTACAGCAGTTTCTTTTGTGTCAGATTTCATATACAGCATTGGGTCCCCTTTCTTCTTTCCCAGAGAACAGACACAGAGAGCCGTTCCATTATTGTAATTGCTCTCCGCCAATATAATTTAGCTTAAAAATCTACAGGGCATTTTAGTTTCCATAGCAAGAATTTTCTTTCCATTTGCAAGCCCATTCCTGGGGACATGGAATCAGTAAAAATTATTTAACAGATTGAGTGCTCTTGCAGAGCCATCGGCTTCGTGTCCTTCTGAAACCAAGTGGGATGCGGTACGGTCTGATAGAGTCTGAATTCAGTACAGTCCTGACCTTCAGGAGCAGGGGAGGGAACACCTTTGGGGTGTGAATGTAATCAGGAATGGTATGTGAGAGATGAAAAGGCGCACAAATATTTCTCTCCATGTTTAATTTTCCCATGAGGAATCACAGTTGGGTAGGTAGCTCCTTGGAGTTTCCCCAAGTAACTTCACATCAAGAGTGAGGAGCATCAGTCCTGTCCAAAACGTTGCTTTTTGCCTGGCAATTACACGATGCTCCAGCATCCTATAATCAGTCCCCATTCCTAAATGCTTTATTTATCATATTTGATATGATACAACTGGAGAAATCAGGTGCTGGGGGATATTTTGACTGGTGATTTGACTACCTAAGCAGAAAACAGCTTAATCTTCTGTTTACGTACAAACCCAGCTTGTGCGGCCTTGGGCTGGCATGAAGTGTTGTGGCTGGCAGAAACCATATAGACATGTTTTGGGTTTGACTTGCACTGACTAGTAGAAATGTGTGTGGCTTTAAATCGAATTTGGGAATAAAGGAAGAGCATCAGCATTTTCTGTCGTCAGCTTCCCCTTTGTTCCTTACAGGGAAAAATTCTGACACTTGGTAGCTGAAAAAAAATGTATCCAAGTATTTAATTTTTAGTTTTGTTGTAAATATAAAATTGATTTTCTAGTTTAGGCATTTCTTCGCATGACCTGAAAACAAGAGAACAGTGTCAGATCATGTCTTGCCAAAATACGCATTGGAGAAAAGCATTTTGACACGTACTCGTTCTTGTCAGGAGCCTTTCGGTGTGTATTTTAGCGTGTATCTGCTTCCCAGGCAGGTAGCGGTGCGTAGACATCACACCATGAGATGGAGCGTTACAAAACCTGTGTGTATTCCTGTCTGACAGGTTCTCCTGCTGTGTTCTCTTGGATGAGGTTCATGCAGATCTACTGCTGTAGTTTGCCCACTTGTGCCCCAGTGAATAACATTTCAGAACGGTCCTGAGGTGAAGTTGAACTTCATAAATGGAGCATATGTGTGTGGTTGACTTTCTGGGTGGCAGCGTGTGCTTGCAGCCCAGAAACCCATCCGTATCCTGGGCTGCATCAGAAAAAGTGTCACCAGCAGGGCAAGGGAGGTAATTCTGCCCCTCTACTCTGCTTTCATGAGACCCCACCTGAAGCCCTGCGATCAGCTCTGGGGTACTTGGAGATTTAGATTAGATCATGGGAAGAAATTCTTCAGTATGAGGGTGGGGAGGCCCTGGCCCAGGTTGCCCAGAGAAGTCATGACAGGGACTTGTCCCACTAGATCAGGCTGCCCAAGGCCCCATCCAACCTGGCCTTGAACATCTTCAGGGATGGGGCAACCACAACTTCTCTGGGCAACCTGTTCCAGGGCCTCATCACTCTCATTGGGAAGAAATTCCTCCTTATGTCATTGTAGGTTTGGTGTTGAGGTAAGCACTTAAAAGCGCAAGGGACTGGTAACTGTCAGGTGCCATTGGAAGGCGATTCTCCCTCTAGCAGGGTTCTGAGTTGACTGGCTAAAGCACGGAGTTCAGAGCCTGGAATGCTGGAGAGTCTTCTAAAAGGTCTTGATTAAAAGATGCTTGTGCACTTTTTAAAGGCCAGACATCACAAAGTAGAAAGATGGGGGTTTCATTTCCAGCTGTCCACTGCTTTCCTGCTGTTGTGAGGACAGATCGCGCTGATCCTCTTTCTGACTTCATCTCCTTGACTGGAAATTCCAGACCTCCCTGTTGGTTTTTACAATTTGCAGTGTGACCTGTAATATACTGAGTCTGTCTGTCTGTCTATCTATCTACCCTACCTACCTCCCTACCTATCTCCTTCTTTGTTTTCTTAGCAATGCATTCCTTTTGCTTCTCTTCCATTTGCATTGGAAATGCAATGACAAAAAATACAGAATATGATCCTAAACTTCATTAATTAGATTTCTTTCTCATTACTGTTGTTTTTCTTCTTTTTATATTAGGAGGCTAAACAGCACCCAAGGTGAAATCAGAGTTGGACCCAGCCATCAGGTAAGGGATTTTGTGTGTATTTTCATATCCAAAGGACATGCCGCTTGATCTGTTTAGAGAGCACTTATTTAAAATTGTATGCATTAAAATATAATGAGTAGCTTCTAGATTCAACGTAAGTTAACGAGATTTTTCTCTGTCACATGTTGGTATGTTTATGAGATTTTTAGTACCAGAAATGCTGTTGGGTTTGTTCTAGAAGAAGATTGAAGGAATCTGAGTGGCTACTGGGAATGAAAGAAAAATCCTGCTATTATTTGGCACATTCTGGGAAAGCAAACTTTTAGGGAACCTATGTAACATTCTTAAGGCTGTAGAGGAAGGAAGTTCTTGGCAAGAAACTTGCAGTATAATTTTCACCAGTCATAATAAGTGTCCTGGAAATGATACCTTCGAAACAACTTTCATCTCAAATTGTCATGTAATATTTTGGCAGGCATTAGTCACCTGCGCCATAAGGTAAGATTACCAAGTGTATTTACGGATGGGAAAAAAAGTAGGAAGAAGGTCCACTGATTTAGAGTACTCTTAATTTTTGCTTGCTTAACATTTTAAACACCTATTGTTCTTTCCCTTGTTTGCTGAGTTTGACTAACGTCATCGCTGAGAGGATGTATTCTCATCCTGTTAATTAGTAGAAGGTGTAATCTTAAGATATATGAATGGTTGACTGTAGGCCATGGTAGGAAGTCAGACCAACGATGACGGTTGCTGCTTTCCATTCTGTAGTCTGGAAGCATAAAAATAGTCCCCTCTACACCCTGGGCTTTCTCAGCTCAGGGAAGGGATAAATTTTCCTCCGCCCACCTCTTTGTGAAAAAGATGTGTAGCAGAATCCAGAAACAGCCCTGAGATCCCAGTAGTGGTTTCCGGTAAAATATCTGTTGCCTTCGTTTTCCTGAAATTGTGGGTGTTAGAGGTGCTAGGGGACTGTTGAGGGGATTTTGATCCTTAGAGCGCAGATGCCTCAAGCTATCGCTTGTCTCATAACAGCAAGAGAGGCACAAGTGACGAGAAGTGTTTGTAGAATTGCAGTTGTTCTCAAAATTCACATACGTGGGAGGAGAGCGGGTCTCTACTAAATGTTCTCCTGTGAAAACTTTTGGTGACAAATTAACAACCAGAGGTGTTAGAAGGGGAAGTTGCTCTCAGGAGTAACTTTGAGGAAGTGTGTTCCTGGCATACGTGAGGATAAATGGTCATTTGTGAAGGTAACCTGGTTGCTAGAAGGCGTGGAGCTCGTGGAAATCTCATCCTGGTATAATGCCTGCTTAACCTTTTCCAGAAGAGAAGTTCAATAACACATCCATTTTCCCAGGGAAGGAGTAAAATAAAGTACAGATTAAAGAGCAGAACATGAAAGACATCTGAACCTGTGACTTGTAATTACTGGTTATGTGTAAATGTTGCCTCTCAAATGTCTTTAGCATTCTAAGTATTGGAGGTAATTACAGGGCTTAAAAGCTGTTCGGAAGAGGCTCTCGGCTATCTCATCCCATAGCAGCAGATGACTAAAGATGCTAATTGGGTCTCTGGATTCAGTGTAATACTTAGTGGCAGCCTTCATTTCGCTGAGCTGCCTCGCTTTCAGGAAATTTCTTTGTTTCTCTTTAGAGTTTTACTGATTTCCTGAGGATTTAATTATAAACTTAGTGTTGAATGTTTTCACTTATTTAAAATGGTACATGTATGGTAACCGTGTTCTTGCCATCTTTCATATTGGTATCTTATATGAGTATGTTTTAGCCCACAAGCAGGAGTTGTTACAGCATCTTTTAGGCTAATGTAGAGCTGTCTCTGAGGGTAAATTCTCCAACAGCGTTTGACTTCTACCCAGCGGAGAACTACTTATCCAGTATGAAATGGTTCACTTCCAAGCTGTGGTATTTCTGCAAACGTGCTCACACTTGGTGTGTCTACATCAAGTGGGCTGAGACGTGGTGTCAGCCCTGCAGAATTGTCAGAAAAAGAGCTTCCCTTGTAAAAGAAGATGCGCTGGATAAAAGAAATGGATTGGGGCTTAGTGACCCAGTTTCCTCATAAACTTGTGAAACTTGGATCAGATGGCTTCACCCTCTGTTGTCTGAGCATCTCACATCTGTGAGATCGCAATATTCCAGAGAACTTGCAAACTTTGTTCTTAAGAATACTTGTGTATCCTCCTAACCTTGTTAATAGCTGTAACATCTATGTGATCTTCGTTTTTTCCAGGCTAAGCTTCCTGATCTGCAGCCGTTTCCTTCCCCAGATGGTGACACGGTGACACAGCATGAAGAACTCGTGTGGATGCCAGGAGTCAACGACTGTGACTTACTTATGTATCTTAGGGCAGCAAGGTAATTTCAGCCTTCGGAATGCCATAGTAGAAACGTGGTCTGCCATGTATGCGCAGTTGGCTACGGTCAATCCTTAATGTCGTGTTTGGATGCAGCGTGGATGTCAGCTGGAGAAGCTGAAATGTTTAGTTTGAGACAAGAATGCTCTAGTTTGATGTTGGGCCAACACAGAGTCTTTCCATTGGCTGTGGCTTTTCGATTTTTAAGGCCAAGCCAGCAGCATGTGCTAGCGTGATAGTCTTGGACGTGGACCGTGTGCCAACGGGTGTGACTGAGTGGAATAGCTGGGGTAGTTCAGGGTTCCTTCAGAGACTACCTGTCTTTTTTGCATGAGCTCTGGTTTGCCTTTCAGTCTCTTGTATGCCTGGTAGATTGATTTGTTGCACTGATGGGCCTCATAATAAGTCAGAGTATGAGTAAATTACCTGTAGTTTGCAAGAATTCAGAGGTGTGAGGAATCTGCAGTTTAACTCCATTTTCTAACCTAATGAAGCTAAGATGAAAACATCAAGTTCGCTGTCTCTGGTGAGACTCTGTCCTCGTGTGTGGAGGTTTTATCATCCATAATCCTGATCACAGGCTGTGGTGCTACTGCAGTGCAGGTTTTTAATTGGTGAAACCCACTTCAATTGGATTTTAATTTTGAATTAATTACTTGATATACTGAGGTGCCTCAGGTTTACATAACAAATAACAGTCTGTGTGGTGCCTTGTTTAACTTGTTTCTACAGTGAGGTGAGGCCCTAAAATTTGATATAAGCTATAAATATACTATTTGTGTTTGCATGATGTGTGCCTCAAACAGTAGCTGAAGAATTTAAACTTTTTTCCCCTCAAATTATAAAGGAGCATGGCAGCTTTTGCAGGCATGTGTGATGGAGGATCCACAGAAGACGGTTGTGTTGCAGCTTCCCGTGATGACACTACACTTAATGCACTCAATACAGTAAGTATATAGAAATACTGTATGGAGGAAAGTCTTTCCATTTATTTCTGGACTCCTTAAAGCATATAGTGTGTAAAATACTTAGCAGGTAAAATAGCTTTGTGGATCACACTATGAGTAGTAGACTAGGATGTCGTAGCTTCCTTTCAAACACCAACTATTTGTTAAAAGTGTAGCCTCCAGAACTACAGTGGTGAAGTAATGGGTGATGCTTTTAGAGTGACAGCTAGGGAGTGTTCCATGTGGGGAGCTACTCAGGTCACGTACACCTACTGGAATTGTTACTAGTTCATCTGAGAGCAGACCCAGCTCTGCATCCTTTCATTCAGTCCAGCCAGCTTCAGCTGTAGGCAAGCAATAGTTATTTCCTAGAAGAAGAATTCATAATGCCATCAGGTAAGCGTGTCATTTATGTGGTGATGCCTGGGATTTGTACCCCTCACAATCCAGTCTTCTCTATGATTTATATATGGATGCCTGTATGTCCAGTTATCTCTTGCATAAACATAACGTTCGTAAATAAACCATTATTGAGTAGTGATACGGGCATGAGTGTGCATTGAGGCGCTCACACAATTTCAGTGCAGCCACAACCATTTAACTGTTGGGAGGGGGTGTAACTAACATCAGTAAATCATGATTCTATGAAATGTTTTTATTTAAGATTAAGCTGAAGAAACTTGTCTGTCTTTCCATCTTTGTTGGTAACATAGTGGAATTGCTAGTTGCTTGTTTTCCAGAGCCCCATCTGCAGCTTCTGGAGAATTGGGGTGGCAGTGACTATAAGCTGACCTTTGTCATTTTTGTTTCCTTCCTGAAATAATAAAAGGAATTATGTATAACTGGTCATGTGTGACTCTGAAGAAACAGATAGACAAATCTGCTGGCTCGACCAACAAACAATTTTCTTTCTTCCTCTTTTTGTGTCCCCTTTTATCCACAAAACATATCTTGGTGATACGGACAGTTGTGTTCTATCTTGTCACGTTGATGATTATTAGTTATTGGATGATTATGGGCACTTACGGAAGTTGTAAAAGGGATAGAATGTGCCCTTTGCTGAAGGAATTTATAAATCTGTAAAATGCCGTAGGGACAATCACAACAGAAATGCGCAGCCCCCGTGGACAGCTGGTAGGGCTGGAAGCTGGGAGTGACTTGCTTTGAGCATGTTTCTGTGCCACTGTCCAAGGAGGATGCTGTGGGTAGCTTCAGATTTAAGCTTTAAAGCTTAAAGGTAGTTTGAAGCACATTGTGCCTCAGCATCCAGCGCTGTAACTACCTACAGTGACTCGTACATTACTTCGTTCACTGTGCTTGAGGCTCTGGTAATTTGTTTTCATTCAGTAAGAGTAAAATAAGTAGTGATATCAACAGAAAAACTCTTTAGTGTGCTGTACTCCTGCAGACTAATATTAAATACCACCTAATGACCACAAGTTTATGTCTGCTGCTGCTTGCTATGCTTTAATTATTTACAGATGCATAGTTTTAAACCATTTATTTATAAAATTCTTTAAAGCTTGTAGCATCAGCAAGTGAGCGATAATCACTGCACCAGAGTGCAGATTATTGGTTTGCTTAAAGGAAGGATCCTGAGCATGTTGTTATTTGGTTGTTTTACTAAAGTGAGTGGAACTGACTTTATCGAATTAATCACATTAAATATGCTTAACTGATTCTTTACTGCCAGTAAAGCACCTCATTATGTGAAGCTCAGTCTGTGTAACTTGTTTAACTGGTTTGTCACTGGTGAAATCTGTGATAAGGTGTGTGTGACTTGAGATCTACACTGAGGTTAAAATGTCTGTATTCTTAACATGAGCAGTATGACTTACGGAACCTTAGCTTACCAAAACCACTTGCATTGTTTTTTTGTTTTATTCCTGCTTCTATTTGATTACATGTGTTTCAGAGTACTTCAGTTCATCATTTCCTGCGACAGCCAGGGGTAAAATGGGATTAAGATCTAAAATATGCCCCCATAATACTTATTAAATGAACAGAAATGGAACTTAATCTGCAAAATGGTTTAAATACAGTCTATGCACTCGGATGTGTAAATGTTTCTTTGTTGTTCTCACTTTTACATCTGCAAAGTCAAGGGTTATTCGCAGTACTTCCCCAGGGCACTCCAGAGCTGAGGTGAATGTATAAACTTTGGTCCTTTTGTTCCTCTCCTGGTGGCCAGTGTCTTTAAGATTTGTGTGCTGTTTGATAAGAACTGCAGTTAAGTCTGTAAAGCACATCCACTGCAGTTTCGTACCTCTACTATATTTTATTTCTTCTCTTGGGATAGATGCATTCTGATCCTGGTGGCTTACCACGCTAGAGTTTTGTAAGTTGTTCCTTAATATAATTCTTAGGGACTCAAATATCTGTTAAGGCCAGTAATCAGCAAAGAGCTTATGGAACTGGAATTTCCTTCTCCTTGTCTATATAAAAGACTAAACCAGAAAATGCATTTAACTTCACTGATTCACGATCTACTTTAAGGTACCCGCTTTAATCACCTGGGAGTAGAAGGAGCTTGTAGTTGCACTTGTAGACTTCTTGCTTCTGAAACTTAGATTAGTCCCAATATATTTTGGGTTTGTTCTTCTGATTCTCTTCTCTATGCATTTCTAGTTCACATCTATTTTAGAAAATCACTGCTGATTCATTTTCTGAATAGAGGAGGGTTTCACATTTCTGAAATAAAAACACTCTGCAAACTCTTCATTGATCCTCTTAAGCATCATCTTTGTACGTAATATTTTTGGCTGCTGTTGTCATGATTTTCTCTCCTCACAATATGACATCTTAATGTGTAGCAGCAAGACCTTCCCTGTGGTGTTCTTGTAATCATCTCAGGGAGGGGGTTCTGCCCCTCTGTTCCTCTCTTGTGAGACCTCATCTGGAGTGTTGTGTCCAGCTCTGGAATCCTCAGCATAAGGAGATGGAGCTGTTGGAGGGGGCCCAGAGGAGGCTACAAGGATGATCTGAGGGCTGGAGCACCTCCCGTGCGAGGACAGGCTGAGAGAGTTGGGGTTGTTCAGCCTGGAGAAGACAAGGCTCTGAGGAGACTTTATAGCAACCTTCCAGCACCTGAAGGGGCTACAAGAAAGCTGGAGAGGTCCCTTCCAACCCAAACTATTCTATGATTCAGTAACCTCAGCTTTGCTGAAGTCTCTCTTTTGTAGGTGTTGTGGTGCAAGCCCTCTTCATCTCCAGGTTTATTCTAACCCTGTATTGACACTATGAGGTTCCCATTAAATAGTCTGCCTGTACATGGACCGTTGTGCTTCCGTGAAAAGGCTGTCTGCAAGGTTTGACCTTAATGGCTCTTGAAAGGTCCTTGGGCTTCTCTGATGTTTCGTTTATTCATGCTTCAAAAATCTTCTCTGTGTACTAACACCATGCATTGCCATTTCTAGAAATCCGTGAAAATACTTTCCTTGTTCACTTTGAGTTGTTCTAGAAAAGTGTTTTCTTATGACTGAGAGTTCTGTCATGTTTGGTATTTTAAGAAACTTTACCTTATTTCTTAGCACGTACTTTTTAAGGCAAAAACAGTTTAGAAAGATAATCAGTCATCCTGACAAAATGGTGCCCTTTCTGTCTTGTTGTTCACTATTTAAAACATAAGATTTATCTGATAAATAATTATGAGACCCTTTCCCCGCACTAAGTTGTATTTTTGTTTAGACATTATCATATGCAGCCCAGAAGATTAATGTAGAAAAAAAATGATATGGTATAATTTCTTATTATGGAAATCCAATAAACTTGAGAGCAGCACTTCATGTAAATCAGGCTTGACAAGCTCCTTTGCCGGTGTTTTATTTATGTAATAACAGATGCTGTAGCCCCCAGAATGATTTATCATTAATTATAGCAGATAGAAACGAAGATCACAGAAGGCACAATGCAACATATCTATCAGCTCATTGAAATGATTATTCACTTAATGTTCCAGGTAAATTTGTACTCCTGTTCCTTTGTTTGGCTGTTGGGATTCGATGCCACATTTATCGTTGTAACCTCTAGGAAGGAAGTGAAGTTTTCATGTGGAGTTTGTTGCCCTCCTGATGATTGGTGGCTGTTTTAGTGAGAGCTATGAGGAGAACATTTTAGTTCCTGAAGGTCTTCCACCATTTCTAGCTGGAGAGGGTCAGTCGTGTTACGCTACTGTAGTACAGGTAGCTGAGTTTGGCTGACTCTGTAACAAGCTGGGGTTTGTGCTTGGTTTAAATATTCATGGAAAAAGGCTGTTTGATGCATTAAACCTTAAAAGATTAGTCAAGTAAAATGAAAACATGAGTTTCTCACAGTCTCCTCCTAGAGCAAGGTATTTATTACGGGTCTAGAGAAGTGGTCCATATGATGGGGAACTGGTGGACAGGCTGCACCTGAGGGTGGGGGGTCAGTGGCTCCTTTGCCAACTGGCAACCTGTGACAAGTGAGGTGCCCCAGGGATCGATATTGCACCCAAAACGATGTCTGCCTGAGTGATCTGGAAAATGGAACTTTCTTCGACCTCCAGAGCTCTGCTTTAGGATCAGATCTGCTTTAGGATCCTCTTGTCCTCCATACTGACACAAAGCCAGAAACTCATCACTTGTATTCTTTGCTGCTTTTGCTCTGTGCTTGCTTTCCGAGTTTCTGCAGCTCTTTTCTCAGAGAATCCAGATAAAGGAGGAGTAAAATTACTTCTTTGTTCTCAGTTTTAGAAACATTCCAGGATAATAATTCATTCTCAAAGTTCTGCCTTACCCGTTGTTCTGATTGCAGAGTAAAAGTGAGCATCAGGTATGTAGAATGGCAGTCCCTCCAACACAAACTGGAGCTGACAGTGGGTAAATTCAGTGGGTAAGGGGGAATTGCAATTTTTCATCAATTTAGTACACGTGTTATTTTTGCTGGGACAATCAGAGCCAGCAGCTCTCTCATCATATAGTAAGAAAATCCCCCTGCTTACGCTTGCGTGCTGCTACATGGAAGAAAGACAAAACAATCGTATGCTAATATTGTATAAATCTTTCTTTACTAATAGCTTTGTCCTGACTTCCATGCCACACTATTAGATGGGAACGTGTCATTATGAGTGACAGACGTGACAGGCTAATATCAGTTTAAGGAAATTCACTTCCAAGTAAGATGTCACCCAGACAAATTACTCCCTGTTTTAACTTGCCCTCAGACCAGATTTTCTTGTTCATTAAGTACAGACAAGGTTGAAAGCATAAAAAATTATTTAAATATATGTTAGCATTTCTTATTATTACTAGTTTTCCTTTTGGATGAATCTTAATTAACAGCTACTCTCACGGTTCAGATGAGGTAGCACAGCACTTCAGGGGCCATCGCTCTCTGCCTGGGCACGTTGGGAAACGAAGCCACTTCTAGTGCCTAAGACAATTTTGCCACTTTGAATTTTCATTCATCCTTATACTTGCTCTTAGGGGAAACACTTCAGCGCTTTATTTGTGAGATGAGTCAGGAAACCTTTCTAGAGAAACTATTGAAATGGGCTGATAAAAGGGTCAAAAATGACTGGTTACTTCTAAAAATGGGTTTGGAATATGTAAAATGTTCTTTTTTAAAAAAAGTTTGGTGGTTTGGGTTTTTTTTAAATTTTATTCCATGTTTTTCAGCTGAAAACCGTTCCCCCTCATCCTCTCCCTGCCCTCTTTGATCAAGAGCCCTCCCCAGCTTCCCTGGAGCCCCTTTCAGTACTGGAAGCTGCTCTAAGTTCTCCCCAGAGCCTTCTCTTCTCCAGGCTGAGCCCTGACTCTCTCTGCCTGGCCTTGTAGGGGAGTAGCTTACTGACTTCTGTCACCTTTTTCAGGTAGTTTCCAATTCCATGGCTTGCCAAGCCGTGCCAACGAGGTGTGAGTCAAAACTGTCCTATTAGCTGTGGCAGCTGGTGGTAAAACACGGCCTTTGGCAGAGCCTTTTTGTTGGGAAGCAAGGTTCTCGGATGGTTCAAGGTTCCCTTGTCCTTGGGCACCAGAGGGAGCTCAGCAAAGTACTTCTCTTTTCTGAGGGCAGCGTGTTTTTTCTGTGATCCTGATTATTCCGTGTGCTGCAGCAAATGGGATGAGGTAGAATTTCAAAGAGGACGGAGGAAAGAAATTCCTGGAATTAATGGCCATTTGGGGCTTGTATTCTCTTGGATACTGGACATAGTTGATGAATGTCAGATCTTGCCATTTGGGAAGATGAACGCTTTAAAATGCTGCAGGTTTGAAAACAGATTTTGCTGTTTCACCTAATAAGTTACAGTTGCTATGGAGTTTATTCCATTTGACAGTAGGGCAAGATGTCCGTAGCTATAAAGGGAATCTGCCTTAATTTGAAATTTGTCAGCTGTGGTACTGAAAGAAATGGCCTGAATTAGATTTTGTATTAAGTCAGGTGCTTGGATTAAGTAATTACACCAAAAGCCCTACCTACGCAAGCCACGTGGCATCAATTCTCATTCTGCTTTTTGTTTTCCTTGTTGTTTTTCCTTCTCTCTTGATTTCCTGCCTTCTTAAACACACTAGTTTGGCGGAGCAGCCGGCTGTCTTGACCATTGTCCCCCTTCAGTGAGAGGAGCAAATCCCTCATTAATAATTAAGTGTTCTTAAACATGTTTAGATTAAAATAACTGCTGCTCAAATAGGAGTGGTTGTGTAAATATACATGATGCAGCACCCAGCGCTCAGCATCATCTACGCTTCCATCGAAGCCTCTTGCTTGGCAGCAGTGAAAAAACAAACTTGTCTCTATTACTTGAATCTTAAAACGCTCTTGCAATATTGATAGGGTTTACCTCGTGTTTGGCAGGTCAGGCTTTATATCTCTGTGCCCTGACAAGTGATGGGATTTGTCCATCACCAGTGGAAGATCCAGCACCTGGAAAACTCCTGAATTCCAGTGCTGTCCTCTAAATGCTGGATGTGACCACGTCCCCACAAAAGGGTGTTGTGGCTGAACAATCCCTTTTATTGGCTTTTCTGGGTAGATTTCAAAGTGGTTCAGTGCTGTTTTCTCACTGCGTAGTAGCAATTTTTCCTTAGAGAAAAAGACTCTGGATTCTTAACAGCATTCTAATGGACTGCAATTATTTAATATTGTGGCACGAATGCAGCCGAACTCAGATGGGCTTTTCAACGGGGATCATAATGACTGCAATTGCGAAAGGATGCCTTGCTGAAGGAGAAGCTGCCAGATGCAATGCCATTCTGATCTAAAAAGGTCACAGTAAAGGGACATTTAAATTAAGTTATAAATTATAGTTGAAGAACAATATTTTGATGAGCAAGACCAGAGATGTCAGAGCTGCAAGATGTAATTCATGGGTTCATTACAGAACAGAGGTGCCTGACAGCTGAGCCATGCCAAAAGGAGAATTTATTTGCAACACCAGGCAGCCAGAAAATGGCAGCTCTGCCGAGGAGCCGTAGTGGAAATGTGAAACCTTGTGGTGATGTGCAGGCTTTATGGTAATAAGGCCTGTGACCCGGTGGTATTTAATGACTGTCGTAATGTAAATGAGGGGTTTGGATACGTATGCATTCAGAATTTTTCTTAAATCTAACACCCTGTCCAGTGATGCAGCTGTATTTTCTGTTTTAAGGATTAACTACGTTTGTGTTGATTCCTTTTGTTGTATTTATACACAGGCATAATGTCACAGAGGTTCAAAATGTAGATGGAAGAGTTAATGCTAAAAATGGTGATTCTCTACCTGACAGGATAGTAATCTCGTGTTTATAGCAATACCTTGAGAAGTTCAACCAGAAGTTAATGAAACCATAGGCAGTCATCATTAGCTATTATTTATATGTTGGAGTTGCTTGCCAATAAAGTGCTTGTGTATATTAAATGACCAAAAGTAATAAGCAGAGAATGAGCTGGATTGGAACAAGTCGATTTAATTCTGGCACTTAAAAAAAATGTTTTTCCTTTTTGCTGCATTTTTCTACTCCTGGCACTTACAAAAGCTTTTTTTTTTTAGCTCTGCATGCTAAAAGTAACATTTTTCAGGAGTCTCTAAACCTCTGTCAGTTCTCTTCTTTTCACATCTGTATCTTTTATGTGGTTCTTCTCTTTCATGTCTGTGCTTATGGGTTTTGTGATTGTCATTAATGTAATTACTTGGTCGAAAGTGCTTGTGTTGATCTGGAACAATTCTGATGGCCTGGGAACTCTTCTATTTGTCAGTAACCAGAGTGGTTGCCTGTTAGACCACTCTGTTCTTTCTGGGCTCGTCTGAGTTTGCAGCTTGAACTGCTCGGGCAGTCAGGCTGCCAGGGAAAAACACGTGTTGTCCTTGAGGCAAAATAAAGATGCCCTCCAAGTTACAAAGAAGCTTTGGCATCGCTGCATGTTTTGGGAGGGAGCAAAAGGGGAAAGGAAACAGAAGCACCATTCTCTTCAACACTGCCAGATTTCCTCAGTGAAAAATCTTCAAGGTAGGGGCATGCACAGCAAAAAGCGTTTGCAAGGTGAGCTGGCAAAACAAACAGTGCTTTTTTCTTCAAGATGGATCCCTTCCCAGTGCTGGAGTGGAAACAAGGAGCAAATGAATGTGTACCCAGTAGAAAAGACAACATCTTATTTTCATGGCTCTAAGTAGGTATTGCATACCATGGGAGTCTTAAAAAAACAGGTTAAAAAGAAGTTTCAAGCCGGTAGTGGTGTTTGAGTGTTGCCTTGAGGATTTGCACTGCGAGGTGAACTTTCTACCCTTATCAGTTGCCTTGTGGCTTATGTAAGATGGACTGAGATTGTTGTTTTGCTTGCGTGGAGGTGTGGTCACGGGAGCTGGTGCTGCTGTCGTCAGCAGAGGCAGATTTACCAGCCGTTAGACTGTTATGCGTTAGGATATTTAGCTTTCTAACCTCTCCCATCAGGTGATGGCTTCTATCAAGTGATATTTGGTAATTCCTCTCCCTGACTTGGAGCAGCGTGAGGGGCTATCGATGGCTCTGATGCGTTAATGCGTCTCGTAGCAGCAGCTCGCAGAGATCACGTAGCTGAGGGGGAGGAAATGATTTCTCAGAAGCTGAAGCAGAGCTTTCTATGGTTCCTCTGCAAATATACATGTAATTATCGCACAGAGTATCTGTAACTTCCCTGTAGGTGCTATATAGAAAGCTGGAAATGAATAGAAAACCTCTCTGGGTTGATTTTCGTGCTTGTTCCCATTATATTAGCCAAGCGCGTGTTTTGCTGCAGTAACACCCTGTAAGCTATTGTTGGTTTAGCTGGTGGTGAGGACAAAAAAAAACCAAAAAATGTTCAGGTCACAAGTTAAGGGAACATTACTGTTTGCTCTAAAAACACACTGCAGGTAATGACTGGAGGTCTTTGCCCAGCGGTGACCTTTTCTTTTTAGAAGTACTTTACTTTCTTTTAAGTCCCCCAAGTATAAATAAGTTTTGAATGCCCCATTAACATGGTGGACATGAACTGATGAAGTTGTTCTTCCAAGCTCTGTTCCAGCTGGTGATAGAAGATACGAGCCAATTGGTGTGAAGTGCAACCCATAATGTACTCATTTCTTCTTTAACACAGCTGGGAACACGTTCGTCCCTGTCAGTAGGAGGCGTGCAGTATGACTTAGAATCATGGAATCATAGAATGGTTTGGGTTGGAAGGGACCATCCAGTTCCTGCCCTGGGCAGGGACACCTCCCCCTGGGTCAGGGGCTCCAAGCCCCATCCAACCTGGCCTTGAACCCCTCCAGGGATGGGGCAGCCACCACTTCCCTTCCCTTCTGTCTTGACTGAGATGTCTGCCTTTATTTCTTAATAGAGATCACTTAGACCTACTTAACAGAAGTACATGTGAGTAATTTACTTATAGCTTTTAAAAGTCTCTCTGAATCATTCGACTGGATGCAATGTGTATGCAGGGCACCAAAGAGCTTCCAGGCTGAGTTAAGATGAGATAAAAGAAACAATATAAGGAAAAAACAGTTCTCTTTGGAGGTGGCCCCAGGGTGGAAGGAGTTTGGCATTGTAGAACTTACGTAATTAGTACTTATGGATTGACTGAGAGATGCAAATAGCTGAAGTGAGCAGCAGTAAGAAAGTAATCTTGCTATTTTTACTTGAAGCAGAATTCTGTTCTAAAATTTCAGCCGTTTGACATAAGAAAAATGAGCCTTTTCCTCTTACAGTCAGGTTTTGTTAAAACTTTATATTAATAGCATCAAAGTAGTTAATATCCTGTCGCAGTTCAGTAATTGTATCCTGATGCCCGTTCAGTTCACCTGTCCTGGGGAAAATTCAAGAGTTGTGGTACTTGTCGAAGTGTTTTCTGAGAGTGATTAAGCACAGGTTTAGCAGCACGGATGTTTCTAGAGAGTGGGATGCAGATGGCTCAGGATAAATTCTGGGTAGGAAGGAAAAGCAGGAGATAATCAATGTACAGAATCATATTTTGGTTGTCTCTATTGTAAAGAAACTTCTGAAGGTCTGTAAAATTCTCCAATGTTAACAGATAGCTTTGAAGTTTTGGTTTGCTTAGCACCTGGGTTAGAAAAACTACCTCTTGGCTGTGTGAGGCAGTTTCCATGCAAATTGTTGCCCTTTTGGGTGTAGGAAGATAATTCAGTTTTTGTCATCCAAGCAATGTTTCTTTTAGATCATCTTCAGAAGACATAGAGCAGAGCTCTGGCCTAGTTCTTTAGTTCTTAAAATCTCACTGTACTTTGAAGACAGGACAGGCTGTAAATCTGCAGTGTGCAGAGTGTTTTCTGTCAAGGAGATTCTCATGGGTTCATTGTTGAATGGTTTTTTTAATGTAGTTGCTTTTCTACCTCACCCTGATTTAAATGTCTGCTGTCTACTTCAGACAGCTTTTGATCGTGCAGATACCAAATTTATGGTGGAAAATAAGGCACAACGTAGTCTGTGACCAGCAGAAACAGAATGTGGACTTAGACATCCCTGCTTTTATGCACTCCTCTAGATACCTGTAGAGGTTTTGTTTCTTTTCTATACTTGTTTCCCAACAATCTGGTGATCTTTGCACTGCAATAAAAAGAAAGAGAATTCTCTAGGTGGGTAAGCTTAACACCCCATGGCTTGCAATCCCTGTTGTATGTTAGTTTTCCAGTTGGGTTTACTAATCTGCACAAAATATGTTGCACAAAATATAACTCCTTTTAAAAATATTTAGTTGGAGCTTCTTAAAATTAGGATGTCTAATGTGTAAAAGAACTTTCGGTGCTTTCTTTTGTGCTTTATGACCTCAAACATTATCTGGGAGAGGTTTAGGAAGGAAGGGGAAAACATACTTGTTTCAATGCTGTTTCTTCTACTAAAAACCTCATTACCCTTCAGGTTGTTTAAATTTCACTTCATATATCAACAGTAAAAGTGATCAGGCTTAGAACATCTCATGTGGCCCCTTTAGTGGTTTTGCTCCAATATCAGATCACTGCTAATTCCGTTGAATGATCTATTTGTCTTCTTTATTTTTTAGCTACATGAAAGTAACTATGATGCTGGAAAAGCCCTGCAGCGCTTGGTGAAGAAACCTGTGCCAAAACTGATTGAGAAGTGTTGGACTGAAGATGAAGTGGTAGGGAAATGAATTATTCCCTTGAGCTTTATAGTTCATGTTGCTTCCCTTGCTTTTCTCTTTTTTTTTTGTGTTATAAAGCACAATTCTGCCCTTGTTCAATATACGGAGCTTTATTAGGCTGGGGAAAATGCTGTTCTAATAGCAGAATGAGAGAGGAGTGGATCAAGTGGCTGGTTTTGAGAGGGTAAATGAACAGCTGCAAAACTTCTGGACTCTCAAATTTCACTTCATTTTTACCTCTGGGAAGGTTGGCCGTGTTCATTAATTGTAGTAGAACAAGATGTACAAGGCGTACAAAGTATTCGTCCCGCTGGTACTAGAGGAGGCTGACAATGTCAGCTCAGCTTGGCTAACAGGAGGTTGGATATCAGTGTTTCTCCTCAGCAAAGTTTGGGATTAAATCCCTTCTTCCCCTCACATGGAATGTTGGAAAGTGTTTACTGACATAGCTCTTGACGGATTAATCTTTGACAAAGAGCAGACCAAAAACAGATTATCTGAAAGCTGGGATTTAGCCGTGCCATCCACATTTACTGTAAAATACATAGAAATTGTCAGGCTCCAAAACTGTCCTGAAAGCAGTGAATCCATCTTGTGTGTGGTTCCCAAAGTGATGTATGGACACCATGAACTGGGCATGCACTAAACATGCACTGCAGTATTGTGGCCTCACAGTTACGGGCCTGGAACCGCTGAGGGATCTGGGCTCATGAAGTGACTCCTGGTACAGTGCAAGTCCCATCAACATGGACAGCTTCATAGTCAAGCTGTCCACAGTCTTCACAGTCAAGCTTTTCCACACGGCTCCTGTTCCAGTGTGTGCTGAGTTAGGGGTGTGGGCTTGTGGTGCAGGTAGGGAAGGAACACGGGAATGGCATTCTTCTCTTCAAACAGAGCTTGATTATTCATGTATCTGACTTTGGATCGAGGTTTTACTGTTATTTGCTTACTGAAAGGTACCACTCTGCAGTCTGAATGGAAAAAAATGTGATTTTGACCAAAGAAAAACTTCATAAAAGCAGGAGTTGACAGAGAGGTTGTGCTGCTGGGGAAGGGCTTCACACTCACATGGACCATTTTTATGTTTATTTCTGGGTATTTTTCCAGAATTTGGGGGAGGTGATATCTGTGTGAGAATTAGTGAAGCAAAGCTGCTGCTTATGGTTCATTCTGCAGCTTAATTGCTGCAATTGTGAGGTTTCTACTATCTTAATTTTTGTGCGTACGATATAATGCAACTGTGCTTATTAAACAGTTTTCTGTAGGGTTGTAAGCTGCAATGAATGATGAGAAGTTTGGAGCAAATTATAGATTCTTAATTTGCTGACACCTTGTAAACAAACATTCTTAAATATCCGTTCAACACAAGATGCATTTTCTGGCAGCGTTTGGAATCCAAATGCTGCTCCATTACAACCCTTTGTTTGTCAGACCGCGCAGTTAAGCTCGCACACGAGTGCCCAACTGTTTTAAAAAGAAAAAGCAACACTCGTGCATTTTCAGTACTCAGGCAAAATGCTGAACAAGTTCTCTTGGATTGCATCCTAAAAATATTTTGCATTTTAACGTTGCTGTTAATTGTGCTTTGCAGAACAGATGCATGTGAAATATAACGTGTAAGAAGTCAGTGCTGCTGCAGCCACCTGACGAGGCATGTCTGGGTTTGGGAAATGGAAAATGTATTTCCAAGCTCAATAATTAGGCTGCATCAGGCATTAGAATAGAAAATCAGATGATTGGAAGTTAGTTATGGTAAAAAATTTATTACTAAGGAGTTTCAGACTCGCTTATGGCTTTTACCTTGCACTGTTGGAAGAGCTGCCTCTCTCATGCAAGGAGGGTGTTGGTCTCTCCTCCCAAGTAACAAGTGATGGGGTGAGAGGAGATGGCCTCAAGTTCCTCCAGGGGAGGTTTAGATGAGGTATTAGGAAAAAATTCCTGACTGAAAGGGCTGCCCAAGGGTGTGGTTGAGCCACCATCCTTGGAGGGGTTTAAAAGACAGGTAGGTGAAGTACTTGGGGATCTGGTTTAATAGCGAGCAGGTACGATTGGACTCAATGGTCTCAAAGGTCTTTTCCAACCAAACAATTATAAGATTAATAATAGGTAAAGCTTCTGCAGTTTCTTTGCATTTTTAATTATTCAGACAATGGCTGGGAGACTTTTTTTTTTAAGCTTGAGCTTCTCTGGAAGTCTTTCAGGGAGTTATTCCGATGCAGTGCCTATGCTTGCTCTCTCCCTGGTTAAACCTTTTTGCACGAGCACGATGAGGGGTTGGGCAGCCCCTATAAACCTGTGTTATGGCAGGTTTATTCTGAAAGAACCTTTGTGGCAAGGAGATCATCTGAAGTCACAGAGTGAAAGAGGATCATGTGCTAACACCAGCAGCAAAGTGGAGACGAGGATGAATAAAAAGCCCAGAATGCAGTTTCCTGATAAGTGTTACCTTTATCTTGTCATACAAGGGAGTTTTGTTGAGGGAACTGAGTGCCGGAACAACTACTAAAGTGCTCTGCCCTGTGTTAAGTTTCTATTCATATTATTTTAACTCTGTTTTCTCTGCGTACATTTTTTCCGGCATAGATGGTTAAATTGTGCAGCGCCAACACTTCTTTTTTCTGTGTAGATGTTTTTCACTCCTTGTTTTTTTCCGTCAGCTGCACTCAGCCGTGGCTGCTGCAGCTCAGGGGTTTTTGTCAAGCTCTCCATGTTAAATGACAGAGAACAGAGGCTTATGAATAGGAAAAAGCCAAGTTTATTGAGAAGTGAAACGTTACTCCAAAAGTGCAAACTCTGTGAGTACAGAATAATGATCATTGACTCTATAAATCATTGTCAGTCTCAGCTCATTTTATCGTATTTGTTCTTGTTCTGTTCCATCCAAGTTTCCAGAAACACTTGGCAGCCCTCCAGCCTCAGCCCAGCCAAAGATCAAACTGTGCTCTTATTTATAGACGGCTAAGCTCCACCTGCACAACTTCAGAGCATGTTTGTCCCTGGCAGTTTGCAGAAAACGCTAGATTAAAGCAGCTCTACTGCACTTCTGAGCATGTCCAAGACTTGCAAGGGAATCTTCCTTATTGTTGGCTGTGTGAAAACGAGGAAAAACTCGGCATGATTCTCAGGGTGCTCGAGCTGCGTAGGAACTCCACAACAAAGCATTTTTCTGAAACCCCTGATGTGTCTAACACAGTCTGGCCAAAACAATCAAATAAAGGTGAGAACCCTATTAAGTGTCCCCCCTTCATCTCATGATGGATGGCAAGCAAGGAGGAGGAAGAAGCCCTAAGTGATGTGGCTGGTTGGTCTGCCGTGAGAGACACTTCTCAGGGCAGTGTAAGACCCATGTTCAAACTGTCCTTTGTGCTGGACATAGATTTAATCTTTTCTCATGGCCCGGCAATCATTTACTTAAGTAATTTTCACACCTTATATAAATAAGCGGGTTCCACCCTAAGTACAAAGCCTTGATGAGTTGCCTTCCTTGGATTTTGTGACTGGTGGCCAATTGAAAGAATGGAGGTCATGGCTTTTAGTATCTCAATTCTTCCATTCCTGCTTTTCTAATCGTATAGTCATACTTTGGCCCTGCCGTGCCCTGGACCCCCAGAAAGTCTCACTCCTGTTCTGGCTATTCTTGAGTTAATTTTCTGCCAGTTGAAGATAAGCATCAGAACAGTTCTGAGGCAGGGAGGGTGTAGGGTGATGTGGCCAGACAGAGAGCACAGAGAAAGGAGCATTCTGGCAGTGTCAAAAGCAACTGCAGTAGACGTGCAGTCACACTGATGCAGGGAAAGAACTGACTTAGTACAAAACCGTTCCTTTATGCTTCCCTAAATCAGAAATGCCCTGGAAGTTGGGTGGTTCATCGCTTGCACAAGTATTTTGAGTTGTCTTCCCCTGTGCTGGATGGTTAATGCAGTTGATTTTGTGATGTGCGTAACAGCAACGCTGTGTCCAGCACAGACCTCTGTACTATTTGTGATATAACCCTCTGTGAATAACTCAATTTATTGAAAATGTATCTGTTTATAAAGCTTTTAACTTTCTCTGTGGACTCACTGTTGCCCAAGGATGAATCCTTGCTTATTAATTAAAACAACTTTGTTGCCTTTGACCAAGAGCTGCTTTGCAGTGATCAGAACTGATTAAAATAAAGGGTGGAAGTTATGTTATTTTTGCTGATGCTGATGTGTGGTTACAGAGGCTAAGATCAAATTAAACAGAGGATAAAATTTGCCTGTGATTGAATTAAATGGAAGGCTCTGTAAATATGAAGACAGAGGGTTGTTGTCTCCCTTGTGTTTCTAAACCTATGGCTATTTTTAAACCTGTTTTTATTCAGGTATGTAAATTCAGAGGCACGCTGTGAAAAACAGTCTTCCGCACTGCCTGATAGAAGTGGCCAAAAACTTCTTTACTGGTGCATCCGCAGGCAGCTCTACCAGCAGCTGCTTCCTGTTTATGACGGCTTGTGCACACCTGACAGCGTCCATTTAGAATCTCAGAATGGTTTGGATTGGAAGAAACCTTAAAAATCACCCAGTTCCAAACCCCCTGCCATGAGCAGGGACACCTCCCCCTGGATCAGGTTGCTCAAAGCCCCATCCAGCCTGGCCTTGAACATCTCCAGGGATGGGGTTTCCGCAAGGCAGTTTCCAGCTGTGGTTTGGTGAGGGGGGTTGGTTTCTTTCCTAATCCTCAGGAATTTTCTTCTGTGGACAAATTCATTGAGCAATGATGATATATAATGCCAGATTCAAGTACTCCGTAAGGACACACCCTGTAGACTAACGTTCAGCAACACCTGGTGGAATCATGTCAGTGTAAGGCTGTGGTTTCATATAGAAAGCGATGCAGTTCAGAGTAGGTGCATAATTTGGGAAGAAGCCATGGAGCAAGGCATCTCTTGACACAGCTGGTGGCGATGCCCTTTTACAAGTTTCCTGCCATTGGATGTTGTGTCTGACCTGTGGCGTGACACCCACTGCTAGAGCAAGGTCAGTGTAGCTGGGAAAGCTGACTTAGCCGCGGGCGTGTATTCCGTGTGATGGTTTTGGCTAACAGGAGGTTGCAGAGTAGTAACTTTTCTCCTCTGGTTTTCTTCAGCCACTTTTCCCAGTGTTTCTAAGCCCTGGTGGTGCCCAGTCTCTCCAACACTGGCTTTGTCATTCCATACAAGTTTGTTGTAGTGCAGACCAGCTGGATTTGGTATTTCTCGTACTTTCAACTTGCTAAAAAACCAAAGATGCTTCACTCAAACTCTGCAAGGGATTGTCAGAGAGACATGACCTCTTCTCTGCAACTCATGGTCACCCCCAAAAAATATCTCTTCTAATCATTGGCAGAGTGCAGACATTTTTGATACAAGCAATCAGAAATCCCTGATAAGAAGAGAACGGTGCCGATCCAGTTGGAAATATTTCAAAACTAACATTGAAATTGTACAGTGAAACCTGCAGAGCTGGAGTTCATTGTCTGTGAGAGAGTAAATACAACAAACCTGAAACCCAGTGCCTGTCTTGACACTGGTGCTTCCCCTGGTGATGTGATGCTTTCCTTTCCACAGATTCCAAGTCTGGAATTACGACTGTCAGCTTCTTTCAGATCAGGTTCAATTTTGCACCCATATTTCCTGACATGGTTTCAGTGGAAATATTTCCCAAGAGAAATAGTCCTTCTGGCATTTCCACCTGTTTTGGGACAAAATCTTCTCTGCAAAATGGCTTTTGTACTCTGTGATCATCAGGATGATTCTGACCCTGCACTTGCTCCAGGTCCAAAAATGAGCTTATCGTGCACCTTCTGTTTCAGATAAATACCCTGTCACGTGGCTGTCACTTACAGAGGAGACAATGTTCATCTAAGTTTTCTTATTTTAAAGAAAAGGGTTTCAAGTGTGGCATGTGTCGCATTGGAAATGGGGAAGAAAATTGAATGGCTCTTGCTGTTCTTCACATGAGCCCTGCTGGTTGGATCTTACAGTTTTGTCTTTATTCAGAAGGTGCATTTTTCTGTCTTTTTATCAAAAGTGCTCGCAAAATCAATACAGCTTACAGAAGGGAGAAATACAAATCAGAACTAAAAGAACCTCTAGTTTATTATGTTTTTAATTAAACATGATGAACACATTTTAAATAACACAAAGGCCTCAGGCTGAGCTGCATCTAATCGAAACAGATTAAGTCACCCGTCCACACTTGGGTAGTTATTAATTCTGTTTACTTATGCATGCTAGCTAAAGGCAGAGTTCACTGCTGCTGCTGTCTTGCAGTTTATTGCACAGGGATGCTTTTGCTGCATGGAATTGTGCTCCTAATTAGCATTCAGGTGTTGATTATGAACAACACTGGGGTGGTGAAATGAACCAACTTTGATGTTTAGGGCTGTGTCTTCCAAAGTTAGAGAGAATCTGGGTGAAACAGGAGTTTTGCATTTTTTCTTGGATGCTTTATCCTTTCTTTTCTACACTTGAGATGTTAAATTCCCCAAAAGAAATTGCTCGGTGTTCCTTAGAAAGTTTTTATTTGCCTGTGCATCCCCATGCAGAGCTGTCTATGGCACCCTGTGACATCCTTGATAACTTGCTTTTATTATGAAATATGCTGCCCTTTAAATATTTTACATTGCTTTTGATGTAGAGTAGTTGAGGTAAACAACCTCTTAAATTTATGTGCAGGGATAGTTAATCCTTGGTGGCGATAAACCTTAATTGGCCATGTACATGGATTTACAAGTTCGTAAATTTTAAAATATCCACACCTGGCTCCGGCTTAAAGCTCATTTGTTATAAAACACAAGTGGAGATCCTTCTGCCAAAACTGACAAGATACAGCAAACTCCTTCCCTGCCGTGTTCGCAAGTATTTGTAATCCAGTGTAGCTGGTCAAGAAATTACTTATGCAAAACACACATACTTATTTGCTTGGCTTCTTTGCCTGGAATCATCTTCAAATGTCTCTCGTTTGCCCTTTTTAGAGTATCTGCTCATGAAAACATTGAGGTTTTTTTTGTTTCCTCCTTTGAAGCCAGGCTTTTCAGATGTGCTGGAAGACAGAGCTGCGTACGGGGGCAAAAATACCATGAATTTTATTTACTGTGTGGATGGCAGCTATAGAAAATGTAATTCATAACGAAATTGTAACAGAGCCTCTGGAATAGTTGAGCAGGGAGAAAATCACCCAGGGATGTTAGAAAGGGAGGCTGGCATCGCAGGGCTGCGTTTGAGAAACCGAGTGGGCTTAGAAGGTCGAGATACCCATTACTGCTCAGTTTTGAATTTTCTAGCCACAAGAAGTAAACATTAAAGCTCCGTAGCTGAGTGATTCTAGGATGGTGGAGTGACAGTCTCACTAAATTAACATTTTCTGGACCTCCCAAATCAAGCCGTTTGATGCCATTTGCAAGTGTGTTAATCAGGAAGAGCTGAAAATTAACTGAGCAGTGAAATGAAAAAACCAAACACAAGTTACCGTGGTCTAGTAAGAAGAATAAATAAGATTTTAGTTCCAGAAAGAGTAGGAAAGCACAGTCTTGACATAGCATATTACAAGAGCTTAGCATGCGAAAGAACCATCAGTCCTCACAATAAAAAGTAACTGATGAAGGGTGACATTATTCTGCTTGGGGAAAAAAAATGTTATTATTTAAAAGTTGCATAAAATTCCAGTTATTTAGCAGTTGGCAGGCGTACAGAACTGTAAGGTGCAGTTGTGCTAGAAATTACAAGGTGTAATATGGCTAGGAAAGGTGAATTTAATTTGAACACAGGCTTCTAAGACCAAAGATACCCATCTTTTTGGCTGTGATTAACTTGCATCAGTCTTCTGATCCAAGCCTTTGTTTAAAGGGATCAATATCACACATTGAGCCCTGAGTTTATTGTCAAGTCCTTTCGGAAATAAGACAGTGAATTAAAAATCAATTATACGTGCAGAAAAGTTTGTGTAGGGCAATCAATTTTGTCCTTTTAGTTTGCAGAAAGATTCCATTGTTTAACCAGCTGTGGAAAGGAATGAATTTTAAAAGCCTCCAGCAAATGAGATGGCCCAGAGCGGGGGGGCGTGGGGAGGGAGGGCGGAGATTAAAAAAAATTAATTTTGGCATTTCATGTTCAGCAAAAGCTGCCTTTAGGGATAAATCCATAAATCCTGGCAGTGACCTTGGCTTCAAAATGGGTGATTTCACTGCTTTTGCTAATCTTGATCTTTCCGCAGCTGTCAGATAAGTTAGTCTTTCCCCTAACAATATCATTTTTTCTATTTGCTTTGTTTAACCACCGTATGCTTCTGGATTCATCATCTTTCTGCCTTTACGTGGAATATTTTTATCTATAAAGCACTAACCATATTCCTGATCCCAAAGAATAACATGACAAATATTTACACTGGCCACTTGCCACAGCAAAGAGGCTGTTTCTGAGCGGGGACGGGAAGTGAAACTCCAAACTTCAAGTTGAACTTCAGTGTAAATGGAATGATTTGTAGGGGCTTTCAGAAGCTGATGTGTTGGTTTGTTTTCTAGAAGAAGGTTTGTGATAGAGGGATGGCAGCACACACATGTAGTTCACTGTTGCCAAGGGGAAAGAATCTGCTGCTTGAAAGATTAATAAGTCCGATGGCAGTTGATTGTTGAAACCATGTTTTTCATCTCATTTTCAAGGGCATCTTAAAAATGGAGATCGCTTACACTTCCTAGCATCCTCGATCATCTTTCTGTGTTCATTTAAAAATGAGAACAAGGCACTGGAGGACTTGAGAGATTGCATTCGCTTTCCCATAGGGCAGAGTGGTTATTTTATAAATGAAGAGGGCCAAAACCGCTATCCGTCGTGGTTCCTTAGCAACAGGGCTGGAGCCAGTTTTAATGTTCGTGTATATCTCACAAGTTCTATCTATAGAAGCCCGAGCTGTGCAGCTCAGCAGTATTGCACCGAAACAGAGACGATTCACCCTTGCCTTGTGCAGAGGAAGAAAATAAACCAGATGCGCTGACGTGCCGCGTGGACTCGGCCACCTTTTCCCTTCTCCCCATCTGATGCTGTCCTGGCCGGTGACACAGTTACCCTCTTCAATTCGCTGACCTTTCATTCAGATTTTATCTGCTAAGAGATCCGGAATCTGGTTTAAATATAGCATCATCCTTATGTCCTGTTCTTCTCCAAAAGGAAACTGAGTCATGACATTACAGCAGTAAGAGCAGCTGGAGAGCACAGGGAGCACCAGCTTTCCAAGTAACTTTGGCTTAGGCTAAGCTAATATAGAATAATAGAATCATAGAATAGTTTGAGTTGGAAGGGACCTTGAAGATCATTTTGTTCCACCCCCCTGCCACGGGCAGGGACACCTCCCACTGGATCAGGGGCTCCAAGCCCCATCCAGCCTGGCCTTGAACATCTCCAGGGATGGGGCAGCCAGCCCTGCTCTGGGCAACCTGGGCCAGGGCCTTGCCACATAGAAGTAGAAGTGTTTTGTTTTGGAATACTTATGTTGTAATTACCCTTTACTAAATACACAGAGCCCTAAAAAGGATTCCTTGATGTGGCAAATCACTGTTTTGTTTTGATAGTTTGCTGTCTAAACTATGAGGAACGGCAGTTTGCTGTTTCTAACAAGATTCCCTTAAAAACACAAAAACCCACCTAAAACAAAGCAAGCGTGGAGACACGTTACAGTGTTGTCTCCAACTTGGCGAAGTGACATTTGATGCCTACACATGCATTTTTTTTTTCCCTGCAGATAGTTTGTGTAATATCTTTGTCTTAGCCTTGGCTTCCATTCTGTTTGAGCACGGGGGCTGTCGGCTCAGGCTGAACAAGGGGAATCCTAAGGCTGAACTGGAGCTGTAGAGGCTTTGAGAATGAGCAGAACTGGGAACAGGGGAGGACATTTTAGTGAGAAAACAGGATGAAGCTTGGTCCATGCGCCCACGCAGTCGGTAAGGGATGTTTGTTTGTGGAAGGGATGCTCTGCAGAAATAGCAGAGAAGCCCTGTTGCTCTCATGGTCAAAGCAGAATTATGGAAGAATAGAAGTTTCTTTTCCAGTGTTAAATGCTAACTGGTTATAATAACTATCCAGCTTCCTAGATCTCTTCCCAGCATCTCCGGGCAATGAAAGCTACAGGTGGGGTTGGAGGGGAAGGAGGAAAACCAAGTAGGTTTGCCACCTGGCTGTGGAGGGTGAGAGAACCCCACGTGCCGTCTTAGAAAGCTTTAGTGTGATGAAAGTTACATTAGAAACGCAACACTCCTGCTTGAAGATTTGATTTTTCATGTTGGGACAGGCTAATAGATATTTTGCTTTTTCTAGTAATTATGAAAAAAACCCTCTGTTTTTCTTCCAGACTTTGAGTTCCACTGGATTCTCTGGCTCTGCCTGACAGCTTCTCTGAAATTGTTCAGTGTGGGCCAGTGGCCATCGCAGCTGAAAATGACAAAATGCTTCTTGAAAGTTGTACACTGACATCATTCGTAGTTAAGAAGCTCTAATTACTGGCACAATACGGATGCTCTGTGTGCTTTAGCGCTCAGGACTTATCTTTTTGTACGAGCATAAGCAGTACAAATGCCAAAATATGCCTCATTTGCAAGTTCTGTTTACATGATAAATTTTATTCTTCTAATCTTCTCTATCAACAGCACCAATTCTTTATAATCTTTCAGATGACGTAAAAATGCATTTTAATGAAGCAAATGATAACAGCTTTGTCTCTGGTTGTGTATAAGCAGGGCGGCCGTATTCACTTAGGCTGAAAAACAATCATTTGTTCTATTACAGGCTGGGAGAGAGGGAGTGAAAAAACTGTGATCCATCACTGGTTGCTCAGCTTTGTTACTGAAATCACTTGCCATTCTGTCAGGGACTCTGAATCCTCTATGGGAGCCATTATTTAATTTAAGTTTGTGGAGGTGTCACTTGTTTGATAATAGGCTGCTTCTGTAGTAGACGCATAGTGACTAAATATTAATCATTTTCTGCATCCATCCAAGATTCCTAATTAGTTACAAGGGTAACAGTGCCAGTAAAGCTAATGATTATACTGCCATAAAAAGAATTTGACAGCAAATACGGACTTGATACTTGGTATCTGTAGAACTGCCTAAGTCTGCTGGAGCTGAGAAGGCTCAGTTTCTAAGTCTGGTTCCACGCTGCTTACATAGCAAATTATAGAATGGTTTGAGTTGTAAGGGACCTCAAAGCCCATCCAGTTCCACCCCCTGCCTCGGGCAGGGACACCTCCCACTGGATCAGGAGCTCCAAGCCCCGTCCAGCCTGGTCTGGAACACCTCCAGGGATGGGGCAGCCACCGCTGCTCTGGGCAACCTCGATCAAGAGCCCTTCCCCACCTTTCCTGGAGCCCCTTTCAGTACTGGAAGATGCTCGAAGGTCTCCCCAGAGCCTTCTCTTCTCCAGGCTGAACAGCCTCAACTCTCTCAGTCTGTCCTCAGATGGGAGCTTATCCAGCCCTCTGGTGAACTGTTTCCTGGGATGTGGAAAGAAACTTTGATCAGCGTGTGGAAATGCCACCGTTGCAGAACGCTGGTTTCTATTTCGTAGCAGCTGAGTAACTTCACTTTTAACCTTTTGAAAAGTTGATGTAGTTGACCCAGATGAGCCCCGGCCAGCTTGTGAGTACAGCCCGTGCTTCTGCAGAGCTGGCATGTGGTTAGGTTGGCTCTTCCTTCCTCCCCGTTGAAGTGTTGTGTAAAAGATGTGTTGTGTTGATCAGCGCTCACGAGGGTGCATTTAAAACCTTCTCCTTTGTGCTCCTTGTCCACTGTTGCTTTTGTATGTTCATGGGCTTTGTGGTTTTGCATGTATTGTGGTCAGGACTCTGAGCGTGCCTAACTGCTGGGTTTGTGGTTTTGCTTCAGCTTTTACTGGCCTCCTGAGATCTCACACGTTCCCCCATCTACTTGTGCATGATCCACCACAGTTTTTCTTATTCCTGTGCTGCTTTCCTCTTTCTCCCCACTCCACCTTCCACCCGAATTCGTAGTATCTGCTCAGATTTATATAGCTTTTAGGCTACACAGAGAGATTGATCAGACAGGGGTTTGTGCATTTAGAGGAGCCGATAAATAAGCATCCCAGCGTATTACCCACTACTGCATTGGAATAACTTCAAACACTCAAATCAAGCATTCCATTTGTTACAAATTGGGGAAGGCAAAAGAGGGCACCTCTGTTTTATTAGGGTGCATATTTCATTTATCTGTTACGGAGGATACTGTCCAGCTCTTTGTGTCTGGGGAGCTAATTCCACGGTCTCAGCACCCTTGCCTGCCCCTCACCCCAGTATCTGCCATTTAGGTTTCTTTTCAGTGTTCACCTTTGTTACAGATGCATTTCTGGTCCTTCCTTTTCATATCTCATTTCTTTTCTGCCTTATTTGTGGGTTACTTTTCCATATTTGGCACCGTTCTCACCCTGTGCTCCTGTAGATGTTTTTGTTCAGCCCCTTACAAAAAGCTAAGAGAACTTACAAATCGTCTGGTTCTTTTTAGGACTACTTTTATCTGTTATTGCCCAGATCATCTTATGAGCCAACATCTTCCTCAGCGACTGGGCAGCTGCGTTGCAAAGTGCATCGTTCACTGTGCTGAAATCATACTTGCTTTTAACAAAGCTGCTCTACCGGGGACAGCTGAGCAGTGAGGGCTGGGGTGTGGGTTCAGACAGGGCCTTGCAAGGAACTGAAACCTTGTGCAGTGAGACTTAGTGGTTAAAAATAATGTTTAAAATATAATTATTTATAATTAGCAAGCTTTGCTGACTGTTGATCTACTTTGTTTTTGATTTTGGTGCTCAAGAGTTCTGCTTGTACCTACTCTGGCAGTAGCTAAAGGGTTAGAATCTTACTATTAGAGCAGCATTGCTGCTGTTTATGACGTTCTGATTCTTTTAAATATCAGGCGATGAAGATAGTCTTTAATGAGCAAAGTTCTGGAAGAGGTTAGACCTTACCTCCTTGTTTGGAGAGGAGGCTACGTTGTGTGATTTCAATGCGGGGTCAGCGCTGCCGCTCTCTGAGGACTCGCTGCGTGGCCAGCTCAGAGCAGGCTGCACAACTGAAATAAGGAATTGAGTTAGTCGACTGTCAGATTGGGGCATTCGGTTCTTATAAAAGTATCAATGGATGCGTGTCCGTTACCATTTGGAAATTAGTCTCCCCCTTAAACTGTCACCCGTCTCCTAAACAGTGCAAAGTATCACGAGTAACGTTTGATTCTTCTGGTTCTCTGCCTTCAGAGCTTTTGGGGAGCACTCACAGACACCAAATATGCTCCCACTGTTGCCCAGCCCATGTTTAAAGAGGGAGTTTAGGGGCTTGCTCGCATGCTAAACCCTGTCAGAGGAGACAGTGTCACATCCCTAGATTCCTCTGTGGTTTCTCATCCCTCTTGTTTTTAACTGACGGAATTTTCTTATATTAAAAGCCTCAGTGGAAGGGAGAAAACACAGGTTGAAAAAAAATCTTAAATTATGAGGCTTTGGAGACTAAACTTGCTGAAGAGCTGTATGGAATTTGATGTTCTGAATATGCTCATTTTAGTCTTAAATGTTCCGGGTTTTCTGATCCTGTATCCTCTTAGATGAAAAGAGGCATTGCTAAGTGTTCACTTCTCTGTAACTAAGAGTATTGAGTTCTTCAAACACATCGCAACGCCCTGCTTTTGTTGTAAACAACTTGGCAGGATGAAGAACAACTGTCAGAGGAAGGAGCTTGTGTTCTGCGTGGTACAGGAAAAGTCTCTCGCTGTGGATGTCTCTTAGCCTGGAGCTCAATTTTGTCATTGCTGGTATTTATTATATCCAGGTTCGCATGCTCATGTTCCTTTTCCTTCCAGCGCGGTCGCTTATCCTGAGAGAAAGTCAGGAAGTTTGCAGAGATTTCTGCAATTCCTTTTAGTAAGGTCACAAACTGGAATTTGTATCTCCATGCTTGAACTCAACTCCGAGCGTTACTACCGTGCCCAGCCCTGCTGTTTAATTATTTGCCCGGCAGAGTCACCGACAGAAGTGTTTGCTCTCGCTAGGTACGATTTCCTTGGGGATTTTTGCTACCATTTTGTCTCACTGCTCTTGGATTTGTTCAAAATATGGGAGCTCTCGAAGTCAGTTTATTTGTTTCCTTCTGTCATCTGCATCAAGTCACTGTTTGAAGGCAGAAATACGGTCTCCAGAATAATTGACAATCATAGAATAGTTTGGGTTGGAAGGGACCTTAAAGATCATCCAGTTCCACCCCCCCTGCCGTGGGCAGGGACACCTCCCACTGGATCAGAGGCTCCAAGCCCCATCCAACCTGGTCTTGGACACCTCCAGGGATGGGGCAGCACCTCCAGGGATGGGACAATAATGGTTGAAGTCCTGATGGAACAATATTTCTACAACAAGGCGCTTCCTCAAGAAAATGTTTGAGTCTTGGGGAGGATAAGGTAGTGTATTCAAGGAGTCTGAGTGCAGCTTTTTTGTGCTTTGTGTTACAGATAGACTGAAAGGACAAAAAAATGTCACAGTGAAAGAGAACAACTTCATTCTTGCATAATAGCGTTAAACTTGAGTAAAAAGACATGTATTTCCAGAGGCCTGTATGATCTGTGTAACAAAAAGAACGTTTTCTGAGGAAAAAGACAGAGAAAATGTTGTGATGTTTAAGGGAAGAGCTCAGTGGAAGCTTGTTATGTGTGGAGCCTCATGTTAGTTATTAGCGTGTGGTCTGATCTTCTGAATGGCAGCTCATGAGATGGGGCTGGTGTCTGTCTGTGGTCACCCACCCAGCTCTTTTCCTGGAATGGGCATCTCAGTATTGATGGTTTAGATCTGTGTTGTGTTGGTGCGCAGAGGGTTGATACCTACAGGACTGTAAGTTGAGTAAAAATCCAGTCGTTAAGAAAAACAATATGAGGAGAATGAAATTCAGAGAGAGGCCAACACAGGGTATTTTCCTCTTGGCTTGTTTCTTCTCAGTAGAGGTGAGGAAACAGGGAACATCGTCAGCCCCGTGGAAGATGCTACACCTGCTGTTGGCATTATGCAAGGAAATATTCCTCAGTGTACGAATGCATTGGCATTGCAGCCTCTGGTTACATGTATTTGAGATTCAGAGTAGGTGAGAAGAGGAAGGTAAATATTCCAAATTGATGCATGAGAACCATTCCTTAGGAGGATCAGTGATAGAGTAGGACTTTGTTCTTGGCCTTCAAGTGCTGCTTTTCTGGTTTGGATCATGTTGAATATGCTGTTTATATGTATTTTTCTCTGCTTGTGGATTCTGTACTTTGACTGGTTTCATCCTGTTTGAGGAAAACCAACAACAATTGAAACGATGAATTCATTTGTTAGGAAATGCATCTTTACCAGGTTTGGGTAAGCATGAGTTTGAGAAATGAAAAGCTACTTTTGGGGTTTTCTTAGCTTGAAGTTTGCAGGTTAAATGCTGAATTTCTACTTCTTACCTGTATTGAAGGGAGGTGCTTTGAAGGAGAAAAGGAACATAGTGTCCAACTTTTTCATTTTACTTTCTCTTTGGTTTTGATGTACATGAAGGCTTTTTGTAATATCAGCATTTTTACAGCAGTTTAAAATAACAATCAGAAATGAATCTCTTTGTGTACAGAAGAAGGTAATCTGAAGTATAATCAAAAGCTTTCTGTTGTCTCTTGGCAACAGCACATTGGTTTGCTTCTCTGGGTCACAAATGTGCCAGACCTTTGTTCTCTTTAACTCTTCAAACGCACCTTTAAAAAAGTCATCTATGTAAAAACCCACTCAAGATCTGTTTGTGGCACTGAGAAACTGTTGATTACAGGAGACAACGACCTTCAGCTCTTGTTCTGTAAATAGAAAGCTTGGCTTGTTGTTTTTTTTGTTGGTGAAAGCAGTCTTCGGTTTGGTTTTTAAGGTTTGTTTCTATAGAGGGGGATGGTCTGAGTCTCACAGTGTGAAACCTGGGTTATGGTCATGTGCAACGTGATCGTTCTCTCGAGATCACAAAGTCTCGGGGAGGCTTTGTGAGCAACAGGAACGTTGCACAGGTCTGGATCTGCTTGTTGTGCCCTTGTGTCTATCACGGGCATTTAAATACAAATGTGGGCAAGGTGGCCAGCCCGGTTTCTTGCTGGTTGAAATGATTAAGTTTAGTAAAATCCTTGCGTGTGTGTTAAACAGAGCTGCCTTTTAGCACAGCCAGTCAGAGGACAGGCATGTGCAATCCTGGGGGTGCTGTGCGTTTCCAGCCTTCTGAAGGTTCAGGACTCGTTGCTCCCTTGGGAAGATCTTCCTGCAGTTCAACCCTCTCTTGCAGTGCCACCAGGAGTGAGTTTTCCAGACCTGCTTTGGGAAAATGAATGCCACCTCTTCCCATCCTTCCTTGAGGAGAGCAAGGAAGTAAATTGGGAACTGAGTGGTCTTCAAACGAGTGCCCATCGCTCCCTGCCTGTTCATCTTCCAGTACTTAAAGAGCACCTAGAGGAAAGCTGGGACAGACTTTTTAGCTAGGACTGTTGTGACAGGACAAGGAAGGAGTAATAGTTTTAAACCAGGGGAGGGGAGATTTAGACTGGATATGAGGAAGAAATTTTTCACAATGAGGGTGGTAAACCACTGGCCCATGTTGCCCAGGCAGGAGGGGAGGCTCCGTCCCTGGAAACATTCAAGGTGAGGTTGGACAGGGCTCTGAGCAACCTGATCTGGTTGAAGATCCCTGCTCGCTGCAGGAGGTTGGACTGGATGACTGTAAAGGTCTCTTCCAACCCAAACCATCTTATGATTCTGTCTTTCCGTTGAGATATGGGACCACGCAGCTGCAGTGGTGATAACGCTGGGTGACAATGCTTGTAATAATCCATGAATTGTTTTTCCAAAGAGCCAAGGTTGTTTATCAAATACCTCTTCTAGAGCTCAGGGAAAGTAGTCGGTTTTTCTTTTTCTCCTGGTGCTGCTGCTGCTTTAATATCCAGCCTGGTTTTGATGTGTGCATCAGCTTCTGATGTGCCACTGCAGGCTGTGCTTAGATCAGGTTTCTTGGCGTGCTGTTGACTTTATCTCGTTTACCGGATCACATTTCTGTTGCCGTACTCTGTGTGATCGCAGCCTCCCCGCAGCTTTTGAACAATTAGTAATTGAGCAGGAAGTGTGTGTTCATTACAATAGCCTTTTGATTTTGATTTTACAATCACGCCGTGTTTCGCGCTGAGCAGAGGCAGGGGAGGCACTTCTCCCAAACACGTTTTTGACAGCGAGAAGTCTGTTGTTGCAGCCACTTGGCTATTTGTCAGCACTTCTCAGACATCCCTCTTGCGCAGGTTGCTTGGCAACCCGGAGCCATCGCACCACGGCCAGTGCATTTCCAAGAGCAGGTTGGGAGATGATTTATCGGCAGGGCTGCCAGCGTGGTGAACCCGAGAGGCAGGACTGGACCTTTTAACAGGAACCGACATGAAATGTGAAGGCGAGAGAGACTGGCTGACTTGGGAGTGTTATCTGGGGAATGTGCAGTTATCTGGGAATGCACCCAGAGCTGATAATCAGAGGGCACAATTAGAGCAAAAAGAAAAACTCCTCGTTGAGATATAATTGATTTTTTGGCTGTTTTGTTTTCTCTTTCTCATCTAGGCTCTGACACAGAAACAGGTACAATGCAGAGAGTGAATCAAAGTGTTGAGAACTGCTTTAGGTGAACCTGAAATCTCTCTCTCTCAAAACATCTCTGTTAAAATACTGATGGTAACACAAAGCTGGGGTTAGGACATTAGGTTAGCAGCACCCTGGCAGCTCAACGCCTGGGGTGAGGCAATAGCTTGAATTCTCCCCCAGCTTTGGAAATGTCTCAGAGCTGTTTTGTCACCTTCGATATCATGCTGCCCTTCGGAGAGACTTTTTGCATCGATCCCTGGCATTAAACAGAGAAGGGAAAGAAGAGTTTTACCAGCTGGCATTTAGGTAGTTGTTCGCTCTGGGGTTGCATGTGGAACTCTTACCCCCGCTTAGAACATCACTTTTGATGAACTGAACTGAGGGAAATTTGAATAACCTTTAGGCAAGCACTGTGGTTCAGTATCTTCTGCTAGTTTTAGTCCCTTTTCCAGGAGAGCCGTGGTGAGGGATTGGCAGTGTGTGGAGAGCACGTTCACAGGAGCATTTTGACTTACTTGTGAGAAGGCAAAGAGGAGAGAAGGGTGATGAATCCACTTTGACCTCTTGACTGGCAGTGTAAATTCTTTATTGAAAATCCTAAATGAATTGCTTGTAACCAGTAATCCTGCTCTGCATGCAATCTCATTTAGCCAACTGTGTATGCAAATGTGCTATTAATGTGTTTTCATCCAGTATAAATATACAAATCTAATCTGTTTATATATGTAATTTACACACAGCTGTGCTCATGCTCACTTAATACCAATATTTTCAGCAAGCGAGAAGTATCATGGGAGATCTATTGTTCAAAACAAAAGCCAACAGTGCAGCACCATGGAAGGGGGATCATTATCATTCCTGGATCTTTTGGCATTCCCTTGAGGGAGACTGCTTAATGACTTCCCGTCTGGGTGGATGTAGGGAACACAGAGCCTGGTGGATGGTGTCTGCATCTTTGTGACGCTTTGGTGCTGAATCCCTTACAGTCTGAGCTAGGGTTTAATTTTTCAGCGTGATTTTTCAGGGAGACAAAGCCGTCTGACTGAGAGGGAAAGCTAGTTGTACAGCACCTTTAAGCCTTTCAGCTGGTGTATTCCTTGTCAGTTTGTTTATGGAGGACACTTGATCTCACAGGCATGTGGCCTGAGGGGTACAGGGGTTTTATCTCACGTAGATGACCAGCACTGCACTCTGAAGAGGTGCTTTGAATAGCTGATGAGAGCATTAATGCCTTTTAATATTGACTGGCATCTAATGAATACCATCAAAATAGTTCTGTTTTGCCGTATCTTTTAGTAAAAGGCCCTGGTGAAAAAAGCATTTTATTTTCAGAATACCACAAAAGCCAGAGGATCTGTTTGGCTTGACACGAGACAATGATTTCATTTAAATAAATCGACAAAAAAAATAAACAGAGCAGGATCTATTAAATGAATGCTGAGCTTGGCTTTATTATGTATTTTGAACTAAGTCACAATCTGCTGAATGAAGCAGCAAATCGAATAGGTATCTTTCAGACGTAAGGAATGCTTTCAACCAAAAGAAGTCTCTGTACACCCCCACATACATATGTATGGTTATTCTCTTCCAGCCTTGCTCTACAAAATGCTCTCCTGCGTGCGTGTCTTCTTGCTTGGGCTGGAAGGCTGGAACTGTGTTTGTAGCACAATTTAAGAAACATTTACTTGTTCAGAGTAGTGAAAGGGGATTGTTAAAAAATACCAGGCAAAAAAACCCAGCAAACAAACAAATTTGTCCCAAAATTTGTTACTTGAATCTGTGGTCTTAAATCTCCTCCCTGTCACAGCCAGCTGGGGCAGCGTGCAGTGCGCCAAGTGCACTGGAGTGTCTTCACTTGCTGTTACTCCACAGCTTTCTGCAAGCCTAGCAGATCATGAAAGAGCTGTGTAGTGTTGGGGTTTATCGGAGCATGGACATAGAATCATAGAATAACCAGATTGGAAGAGACCCACTGGATCATCGAGTCCAACCTACCTACATCCCCCTACCACACAGCATTTCTTAGAGAAAATACATTTGATCCAAACGTGATGGAAGCATCACCTTGGAAGAGACCTGTCGGTAGGAGTTATGAATTTACAGTTTTCTCAAATGCCCTCCTGCCTCTCTGAAGCCCATGAGGTTTCAGTTTGAACTTCTTAGATGGATTAAATGGGTTATTTTGTACTAGATGTTCTTACATGCTTCTAGAAGCAGCTTTGGTTTAGATTTCTGCAGTAGAGAAGAAAGCTGAACTGGGAACCTCAGTTCCCCATTAAACCTGTGGTGCTGAATCTCAGCATGTAGCAGCAAATTTATCCTGCCAAGCTGTAATCTCTTGATAATAGGAACCCTGCCACAACCTTAACTACGGCTCTGCAATGGCATTAGCATCGCATTGATAAACATGCCATCTGAGCTCTCTTCATCAGAACATAGTGGCTTTGTGTATCTTGTCATGATATTTGTTTCTTGGGAATAAAATATGAGACCTGCAAGTAACACACATGCAAATATTAACACGCTTGGTGCTTGTTCTTCCCTGGTTATTTACAGCTCCCTGTTTACTCGTGCTATGGCAGAATCCAATACATTTCAATGGGGAAGCTCAAATTATTAAATGGTATTGGGAGATCTTGTGTTGCGACTGGTCAATAGCCATGGTAACCACGGTGTCTGTCAGCACTGACCTGGCAAGCCAGGGGGTTCCCTAATGCCCCTTCACAGCAATCATTAGCCACAGCATTTTCTTAGTTGTGCTTCACTTTGTCTTCAGTGAACAGTACAAACTGAATTCTGTCATAAATAATGTTTGAAAGTGGTAAAATTGCAAGGTTTATCTTAATATTTAGAAGCGCAGAACTTGGATTTTTAAACCATTCTGTTCTAAAGCTACTTCTACTTCATATCAAACCTTTTTCTCGTGCTTTCAGCCCCGTGGTTCTCCCAGCCCTGGATTGTAAGGCTATTTTAATTCAGCAGCTGTCATTGTCAGATGCCTTCTGTGAGTGCAACATCTCCTGCACCGTTCAAACGCAGGCGTAAGATTTGTTGCGTGTCATTTGGGCAGAGGAGAGAAAATTTCAACTGTGTTATGCAGTCTGGTTTATGAGACGGCGGAGAGCAACAGGTCACTGCTGATTTGGTGTGCGACTGGTCGGTTCTTTTATGTTTAAAAACATTTAGAGGTCTCTCTTGTGCTTGACTTGGAGAAAAGCAGAAGCTGTTCTTGCTGCGGGCACAGGGAGAACTGAACGTGATGCCTGAATTAATGGCAGAATGTGGGATAGGAAGCAAAATCTGAAAAAGAAGACATTTTTAATAAGCCTTGATCATTTTGTTAAGCTCTAGGTTTTCTATCTAAGTTCCTGAAACTAATTTTTGTGTGCTTTGTTCTTTATGTGTTAAGAATTATCTGTCTCTTGCCTTTCAGTAGAGGCACACGACTATTTTATAGCTGGATATCTTGCACCCCCTCGGTGGCCCAGTGGCTCAGTGTGACACCAATAAAGGTGACAGCACCACTGGCCAACATTTCAGTGTGGCAGAAGGATTAACTTCACTCGTATTTGGAAATACAGAACAGCATTTCAAGCCCTCTCTAATTCTGTTATTCAGATAGGCTGTATGCTAGGTTCACATTCCCAACAGGGATTTCTGACATCTCGTGAGCTCGAATGAAAAAGGTTTGTCAGAGGGTTTGTAATACAGGGATGAATCGCAACACAAAACAAATGTAAAATAGTTTTGTTAAAAGGAATCTTAAATAAAATATTCCCCTCAGAATTCAGATAGGCCATAGTAAGTCTTTGGCAAAGTGAGGAAGAAGGGAATTGGGGGTTTTCTTTTTATGCAATGGATCAGATTGCTTTTTCGTATTTGCCTGTGCTTTTTCACCCATTTTTTGAGTGTTCCAGCTGTCATTTCTTTTTCCCTTACAACTTTTTATGTTGCCTTTTCCAAAGTATGATCTGTTAGCTGATGCTGCAGAAGCATCTTACCTTGGATGTGGTCCACAAGACAGCGCTCTCAGAGCTGGGAACTGAGCTGCATCGTTTAGAACCCAGCTTCCCTTTGGATCGCCTGTTTTTAGATGTCTCTTGATTTAATTGGTTTTCATTCTTTGTGGTAACCTATAGACAGGAATTCTATTGCTCTTTGGGCTGTTGGGAGCAGCGTGAGGGCACAGTTATTTGCTTTTTTGCTGCTACCGTCTTCCCTTGCCCAGAAGCACAGAAGAGGGATGCGTGTGGTGCCGGGGGTGGGATTATTGTCCCGCAGAGGAAGGAAAATCCCTTGTCATTCAGGTCAAAAAGTGAAAAGTATGCATGTACATTAGTGCCCCATTACACACTCTAAGCAGTCTTGGTATCTTGCTCTGTATTTACTATATAGATATCTATATCTGCTCTAGATCCGCATTTGTTTGTGTGACTTCTACCTGTGAATGGGGGGCTGGTACCTTGCTACTAGTACAATTTTCCTCGTTTGGGAGCCCAAGCACCCCTGTCACTGCAGTCCCAAACACCTGAGAGCTCAGTTTGCTGGTTTAAAAGGAGCAGGTGGGGATGAACAAATCATACTGGAAGGGTCTGTAATCTCAAGGCACACAGAACTGGTGGTTCATGCCAGTCTCCGTGCCCCCAGGCGCGTTCCTGGGGAACCCAAGCAGTCTTGCTGGTTTTGAGGGTCAGGGTTAGGTAAGGATAGATCCCTGTGGGAGCGTTTCAAAGAGACTGCTCGCTCATTCAGCATTGTGGTGGGAGCTTAGGAGATGTAGAGCACTATTTTAGGAGTGAATTACCCTTTCTGGGATTCCTTACTTCACAACATGGAAGCCTCTAATCACCTGCCCACCTCCTCCGAGTAGATGTTTGCAAGACAGGCTGAGAGAGCTGGAGTTGTTCAGTCTGGAGAGGGAAGGCTTCAGGGAGACCTTAGAGCAGCTTCCAGTACTGAAAGGGGCTCCAGGAAAGCTGGGGAGGGGCTCTTGATCAGGGAGGGCAGGGAGAGTGCGAGGGGGAACAGTTTTAAGCTGAAAGAGGGGAGATTGAGATGAGATCTGAGGAAGAAATATTCTCCTGTGAGGGTGGGGAGGCCCTGTCCCAGGTTGCCCAGAGCAGTGGTGGCTGCCCCATCCCTGGAGATGTTCAGGGCCAGGTTGGATGGGGCTTGGAGCCCCTGATCCAGTGGGAAGTGGCCATGGGCAGGGGGGTGGAGGGGCTTTGAGGTCCCTTCCAACTTGAACCATTCCATGATTCTAAGAAAATGTTTTAAGCCGAGGTGAGGGTTGCTTCCTTTTAGGTAATTATGAATTCTCATCTCCACAGAATACTAGTGCCTGTGGACTCTACATCCCTATATATTTTAATTTAATTTTTTTTCAGGCAGGATTTGCTGTTTCCTAGTGTTTATCTCTATAGGCTTAGTATAGGAAAGGAGAAAGTCCTGAGGACTGGAGCGGGGCTCGGCTGTGTTTGGGCTTCATCTGCAGGTTCCCAAAAGAAGGATTCTGCTGTGTTGGAGCTTAAACTTGTGGTACCTATATGAAGGGCTTTGCTGTGTTTGGGCTTAATCTCCTGGTACCCAAAAGAGGGGTTTTGCTGCATTTGGGCTCAAACCTGTGGTACCTAAAGGAGGGGCTTCGCTATGTTTGTGTTTAATCTCATAGTACCCAAAAGAGGGATTCTGCTGTGTTTGGGCTCAGTCTTGTGGTACCCAGAGGAGGGATTCTGCTGTATTTGGGTTTGATCTCCTGGTTCCCATTCCCGGTGGAGATACTGGCGTGTAGGAGCCGCCGGCTGGGATGGAGGGCGGCAGGGATTTACCGTGGGAAGACGATGCTCTCCCTGGAGAGAGAAGGAGGAAGAAGGGGCGAACCGTCTCCGAGGCGGGCTGGCAGAGGCCGGGCATCCCCCGGGTACACACGGAGCATCCCCTGCATCCCGCAGAGCATCCCCGGGTACCCACGGAGTATCCCCTGGAGCATCCCCGGGTACCCGCAGAGCATCCCCTGCATCCCGTGGAGCATCCCCCTTGGGTACCCACAGAGCACCCCTTGCATCCCGTGGAGCATCCCCCTTGGGTACCCACAGAGCATCCCCCTTGGGTACCCGCGGAGCATCCCCTGCATCCCCTGGAGCATCCCCCCGGGTACCCGCAGAGCATCCCCTGCATCCCACGGAGCATCCCCCTTGGGTACCCGCAGAGCATCCCCCCGAGTACCCCCGGAGCATCCCCTGCATCCCCCGGAGCATCCCCCCGCGTACCCGCGGAGCATCCCTTGCGTCCCCTGGAGCATCCCCCTGGGTACCCGCGGAGCATCCCCTGGAACATCCCCCCGGGTACCCACGGAGCATCCCCCGGGGATGCAGGCTCGGGCCGCGGGGGGGATGCTGCGATCCAGGCCGCCTTTTGCGGCGCACCCCGCGGTCCCGCCCGCCCGGCCCCGCCGCGATCACATGCTGGGCGGCCGCCTCCCTCCCTCCCGGCCCTCGGTTCCTCGTTTTCCTCCGTTTCTCTGCCTCTTTCGCTCGCCGCCATCGCTCCCCCAGCCCCGGCTGCAGCGCAGGACGCGGCCACCAGCGCCGCGGCTCCGCTGGGAGAAAGAAGGTTGGAGCTGGGGGGAGGAGGAGGAGGAGGAAAGCGAATCGGGGAAGCTTTTATCCCCGGGAAAGCTTTTATCCTCGGGAAAGCTTTTATCCTCGGGAAACCGGGCGCTGCGAGGAGCCCTGAGCTCCCTCGCCGGAGTCACTTTCCTCCCCCGCCAGCCAGCGTTGCGCATTTCCCTTCTTCCCGCTCGGAAAAGGGACTATCAGCGGGATTTTGGGTCCTCCTGGAGCTCCACCAGCTGCGGGACCGCCTGGTTTTCCCCTTCACACGGTCCAAGTGGGACGGGGAAGGGAACGGGGTTGGGATTTTTCAGCGTTTCTCCTCTCCGCGGTCGGATTTTTGGGGCTGCCGTGTGGGGACAGGTTCCCGCTGTCCCTGATCCAAGAACGCTCTTGTGCTGATTACCAACATCTTCCCCCCCTCCCCCCTACTGCTGACACGCTGTTTTTGTTATCTTTTATCGCAGAAACGTTTTATTAAGGGGTTGAGGCAGTACGGCAAGAACTTCTTCAGGATCCGAAAGGAGTTGCTTCCGAATAAGGAGACTGTGAGTACATTTGGACTTAATTTGCTTTCTCGCTGCTTGATCTTAAGAAACTTCTTTCCTTTCCCCCTCCCAAACGGAATGATTTTCAGGTAAATAGAAGAGAAATCTTTAGTGGAAAAGGTAGCTGTGATTTTTTTTTTAGCGCTGTTTTTTTTTTAGGTCTTGGTGGATGAAAGATGTTACATAAAATAGTCGTCATTGTTGGACGGAGCGTGTTTATGGAGACCAAATCTAATTTTACATTCTGACATTATGATGGGATAATACATTTATGTCACCCGCTTGGGCTCAAATGGCACTGGGTAATTAAAGAAAGCCTAAAACAAAACACAATCTAATTGAATCTGGAAGGCTGAGGTATGTGCCGGCTGCTCCAAGACCTGCAGGATTTGGTTGGTGTATTTAACTCTTTGCCCTCCTGAAACGTGGACAGCTAGCGCGTAACTTCAGTTTCCGAATGGGTCTGTGGCTCATTACGGAACTTCATAAAGCTGACGTAGCTGTCATTTTGCTGCAAATCCTGGCAAGCGCTCGGGAGGAAGATGGACAGGGAGGAGTGGTTGACTTCTTCAAAGGAAAGAGGGCTTGGGAAGCCTTGGGAATCTGGCTACTTTTCCATTAATCCTAATTGCCAAGCTTCTCTAGAAGCTTCGGTTTCTGTTCGGCAGGTGTCATTCAACTGCTGGGAGGGTGGTTTGGGAAGGCAGTTTTCATATTTGTTCTGAATTCAGAAGGGAGGTAACTCCATGAAAATTGAGCAAGACTGTTTTCTAGCAATGCATTAGTGATCTGGAAAATATTTAAAGCATAGCTAGTTGTTTAGACTTCTCTATGTGTGGAATTTGGGTGTTCGGTGCAGAAGAAGATTACTGTAAAAATATTTTAACCCCCGTTGCTCACTGTAGGATGTTTGCACTCTCTTCTGAGATGATGATGTGAGGCGGTGCTGTGATATCGCAATCTTGCGTTGGTAAATGGCTCAGAAACACCGCGAAAATCAAATAGGGGAGGAGTCTTGGAGTGCCTCAGTCGGTGCATATGTTCATGGATTCTGTTGAGAAGGATGGGAAAACGTAATTACTGATGACTGTAGGTAGACTTGACTTTAGTATTCCATTGGATTTTGAGGCATGAAGGTCCAGCGCTGGAAGATGAGAGCTTAGAAGGAATGCTAAAGTAATGTGCTTCTTAGCAACGTTGAGCACATTCAGCACCGAGATGAAGCAGTCCTCTCCTCTTCCCTTTAGACATCTCCCAGCAATGTTTTTAAGACAAATTGGTGTTTACTTTAGAAGCCAATTCTGCTGATGGTAAAGCTGCTGAGAGGCCTCTGAAGTTTGTATTACAGCAGCTACGAAATACGCTTTGAAATATGAAATACATCTTTGTGATAGAGAAAAACAGTTTGCGGGGGAAAGGAAAAGAACAACTAAAAAACTGAGAGTTGGGGGCAGGCGTCTGACCATGTTTGTACTCTCTGGCTTTTACATTTGAACCTGGGTGTCAGGCCTGAGGCTTAGGTAAAAGTTCTGCAAGTTTGCAGGTGGTGTTAAACTTCACATACTTTCTCAGTTTTCAAGTGTTAGAATTTAAGTCTAGTTTTTAGTACACAGGAGACTAAATATTAAGTTTGAGCAGCTGGGAAGCAGGGTGTTGATGGCTCTGAGCAGGGTGTTTTAGCCCCTAGTGGTAACTGATCTACAAATAAACTCTGACCTACAACGGATTGTTTAATCTCCATTTCCTATTTTTGCCCACAGGTCTCACTTCTGCTTTCTTTTAATTCTCAGTGTTTTTCAGACACAGTTTACAGCAGTTATGCTGTAGTAAGACATGCAGAATAAAGGCTGCAGTAAATGTTTGACCATCCAGTTTTGCTTTTCCTCCTTAAAGTGCAATAATAATGTATATAACAAAGCTGTGGAGTTTATTTGTCTGTATTTTTTCACCAGCAGAATAATTTCAGATACTTTGCCTGCCTTTTTTCCATTGCAGTGTGAAGTAACCCTCTAGCAATTCTAGAAATGCTAGAAAAAAGGCCCTGCTTTCCTGTTAAGACACCATATTAACATGAGGTGAAACTCTGAAAATTATTATATGGACACAAAAGCACCACAGCGACTCCCAAATTCTGCAGAAGCCACTTGAAAATGAGTTAGGGGCTTTCTTGAAGTGACTTGTTCTAAATGGGAGCTAAGCTAGAGGGCAAAACACCCTGCACCTTGCTCATTTCTGAGGGTTTACCCTACCAGTCGCTGGAGCCCATGGGGAGGGGAGCCAGAGTTTTGGCCCCTCTGCAAAGCCCACTTAAAGATAAATTGCCTTATTATCATGCTTATTGTATAACGAACACTTTTTCTAGACACTTTTGTTGATGCTGCTTTCATTACTGGGGAACATTTCCTGCTACAGCCTTAGCCCTACAGTAGTGGCAGAGAAGGAATACAGCAGAAATACAAAATTCTTGTAGAGACGAGGCCTCTTCTATATGAAATCAAGCTGATGCTACTGTGCAGAAGGTCAGAATATAGAGGTGAATATGACATTGTAGTTCTGTTATAATTCAGAAGGTGTAAAGGGAAAGACAGGAATTAGGCCACGCTGTACTGAGTTTTCACAAGCATGTTAAGGTCTGTCCTATTTGAGTTGTGCCTTTGCTTTTTTTTTCCCTCTCCACAGTTCACGTACCACATCTTTTAAGAAGAAACTGTATTTGTCATTGTTTGTTTTCACTAATTTAACACAGTTTTCCAATTTTTTTTTATTGCTTCTTTTAAATGAATAACCGGCAAGAAAGAAATCTTGGTGAAAGAAAATATTTACTGCCTAGCAGAGCTGTGAGTTCATTTAGGTCTTCTCTCTTCCTTTATTTCAAAGTTGATGCCCAAGAGGGGTTCCCAGTGGGCATGAGCATAAATACCTGTTGCATTCCCATCAAGCTTTTGTAAGCAAGAGACATAGGAATGAAAATTGGCTCATAACGGTGCCCTCTGCTGAAATGGGAATGCTGAAATGGATCATGGAAAGCCAGTAGTTTTGAGGCTGGATCAGTGTTAATCTGTTACTCTGGAGAAAAAGTGCCTCTATGTAGATGAGCTTAAATAAAACTTGTGAAACTTCCTTGGGTTTCCATTGAACTCTGTCTTAAATATCTTCTGTTCCGATGTGCCTGTCTTCCTTTCCCCTTCCTCTTTTCTCTCAATTCTAGCTGTAGTCGGGGAGCACAGTGGGTGAAGTTTCCTGCTCTTATCTGCTTCATGGTTAAGTATCTGATTTGGCTTTAAATGTGTTACTTTTTTCCCCCTGTTTTGGGAGAATTTGCTAAAACTTTGTGATAATATGGGATTTTTGGAGTATTTAAAATTCTCCGGCTCCGAATTCCTGAGGTGATTACGCTGAGCTACTTGAATCTGAGAGTTTTAGGAGTGCCAGCGTTGCAATAGGCCTGAGCTAAATGTGAAATGCCAATGAGGTCAGAGACTGACTTACCCTGTTTTTGTAACTCTGTGTTAGTGACATGCAAAAGGTAAATAGAAACATGGAATGAACTGAGCTTGTGCAGAGCAGTCATGTCCACTCGGAGGAGGAGGATGCCAAGCCACGGTGTCAGCTTGCTCAGATTTAGAGCTGGGTCCTGTTCCCTCAGCTTGCCCTTGTGCTGCTCACTCAAAACCACTCCATGAGCTCTGGTTAAGGTGTAGTTCCAGCCTGCCTGGACTATTTAAGGCCACGGTCCCAGAAGGAACAGATTTGGTTTCCTCTGGTTGGAGTTCCGTCAGCTGGCTTTACGTCAGACGTGCTGTCTGACCAAGGAAGCTCGAACATCTTGTGCCAGTGAGTTAGCCTCCAGGAATGGAAAGGGGTCATAGAATCACAGAACAGTTTATGTTGGAAGAGACCTTAAAGCCTCTCCAGCTCCACTCCCTGCCATGGGCAGGGGCATCTCCCACTGGATCAGGGGCTCCAAGCCCCATCCAACCTGGCCTTGAACCCCTCCAGGGATGGGGCAGCCACAGCTTCTCTGGGCAACCTGGGCCAGGGCCTCCCCACCTTCACAGGAAAACATTCTTTCTTCAGATCTCATCTCAATCTCCCCTCTTTCAGCTTAAAACCTTTCCCCCTCTTATCCTATCCCTGCCCTCTCAGATGAAGAGCCTCTCCCCAGCTTTCCTGCAGCCCCTTTCAGCATTGGAAGCTGCTCTAAGGTCTCCCTGGAGTCTTCTGTCTCCAGGTTGGACAACCCCAGCTCTCAGCCTGTTCTCCTGTGGGAGGTCCTCCAGCCTTTGGATCATCTTCATGGCCCTTTGGCAGCCTTACGCAGGTTTAAGAATAATACATGGGATTGCCATGGTGTGTGCTGCGGTTGAACAAGGTTTTGGAAACAGCCTTTCATGGGCTGAGGACTTCTGACCTCTCTTCCCTGTTCTTAACACTGGGCGTAGTACCTACCTGGATGTTTTGAGGGTCTCACGTGGCTCCTGCTGCCTTCTTAGGGAAAGTTTATGCTTCAGTGATCGTGACCGTGCTCTAATTGTCTGTTTGTCTTTATTCCTGGCAGGCTGGAGCTCCTTAGTGATGTTGGTAGAGCTGCCCACTTAGCAAGAAGTCTGAAAAGAAGACAGTGAATCTTTGTGGAGGCATGCAGAGTTTGGGCTAATTTTGTGTCAAGTTTCCTTGTGAACACATCGGTACCTTTGGTGTGCGTCATCTTTGCTGCGTGTGATTTTGGGTTTGGCTGCTGAGCAAGAGATGACAGAGTGCAATCGAAAGGTCTTGCCTCTGGGTGGGTGCTTCTGTATTTAGCTTTAAAACGCAGTGCAAATAGAAGTAATGAATATGATTCTATGAACTGTTTGCCTCAGATCAAAATACGTGTATTTAGGTGCGTAAGAACTGAATATGAATCACTGTCTTCGTTAGGAAAAATATTCTCTTCTGATAGTAAAATCTTCCTCTGCAAATGAAATGCTGTTGGGATTTAGCTAAGAGACTAAATAAGCTGTGCTCTGTTAATGCTAGGAGACAAAATGAGTGCTGTGTGAGCTTTCAGCCTAAACTTCTGTTTAATTTTAGATTGGGGTTTAGATAAACAATTTTATTCGTGCCTCATTAATGCTTAATCTTGTGTTACATAATGTACAACACGGGCTTCCTGCGTGGCGCTTAAATATAGTGCAAACGTGGAGTGGCTGCGAGGTCCCTGCCGTTCCCATATGTGCAGGCTGGCAAGGTGTTTGTCCTCTCCGAGGACAGACTGTGCCCCTCTCCTGGCAACAAACAGCCTCCGTCGTGTTTGTGCAACGCTCTCGTGAGCCTGCGGAAGGTAAAGACTCTCCCTCAGCGTAATTGTTCAAATAGCACTTTTCCTTTAATCGAGAACAGGGGATAATTAGGTGGATGCATTTTGGTCTGTTAGTATAAAATGAATAGTTAGCCCTATGTTGGCTTTTTCATGTTTGCGTTGTAGCAGTGGCTGGGTTTGTGTCTGTGGCTTGGGCGTTGGCGCTGTTGTCCTTTCCCAAAGGAGATAACATTTCATTTGATGGGATATTCCCCTAATGAAAGGATATTAATACACGGCATACTGAAGGCCTCTTATTCCCTGACTCGCCTTTGCTGCAGGAGCGTTCGGCAAGGCACAAGCTCTGTAAGCCTGTGCTGTTTGAAAGCTGAACCTTTTTCCTTAATAACTTGCTCTTGCCTGGATGCAGCCAGAGCTGAAATTTTCCATTAGAGTTTGAAGCGACTGCCAACGTAAATAGCCACTGCTTCTTTTCATTTCATCTCGCCTCGCTCCTGCGAGTGCTTCCATCGCGTGGCTATTGCAGCTGGAGGGGTTTGTTCTTGTTAAAACAGGGACTGGAGCTTCACATTTTAAAAACGATAGCCTGGGACTTTTTTTCTTCAGCCCTAGCAGATACCCTGCTGGGCTTCAGTCCATTTTGAAACACGGGCAGAGGCATCCGTTCGTTGTTTTTCCTGTGTAAGTGAAACCACTGATTCATTTGCATAACAAACTCTTCTGCAGGGAACAGGTTGCCTTTTTTTTTCTTCTTTTTTTTTTTTTTCTTTTTTTTTCTTTTTTTTTTCCGAGTGTGGCTATTTTGGGTGATTGAGGGAGAACATTAAATTCATCTGTTTGGCGTTAAGGTGAGGCAGTGCTCCGAGGAGGCACTTGGTAACGCAATTCAGCTTCTCCCCAGGAGCAGAATCGGTAAGCCAAAGAATTTAATGAAAGCTGAGCTCACAGGAGCTGAGCTCAGATGGAGTTATTCCTACATTTAAGTGGCGCTGAGGTGAAGGCTGTTTACAAAGACCAGATCATCTGTAAGGGATGTATGTGCCTTCACACTGATTTCCCTTGTTTTTAGAAGTTTGAGTGTTAAACCTATTGCAAATGTCATCACTTTATTAGATGATAAACCAGAAGGTTTGCAAAGGTCTTTAAAGAGACATAAAGGCTTACCTCTGCTATACACCGTGTTGTCTTCATTTATAAAACTGGTTTCAGGTCTTACAGGTGAGCAGAGCTGATGACTCTGTATTTCGTTGCACAAGCTCAAGGCCTGTTTCCAGCTCCATGGTTTAATACCATGCATGTTCCTTTTGTTTCAGTTTCTCGAGTTTCTTCTTTCGACTTCACGTGCCCTGAGGGTATTTATTGCTTACCTCTTAAATCCTTGCTCTGTGAACTGCCTTTTTATGTTGGCTTTTCCAGCACAGTGCCACTATTTTGTGGTCATCTGATTAATGACTATGGTTATGTCTTCTAGAGACCACAATACCCTTTTGTATGCCTGTGTGTCCCAATTTCAGCTGAAGCAAGTAATACCAAAGAGAGTACTTAATGTGCTTTGTTTTTAGTTGTTTTAAAACTCTTAAGCTTTCTCTTAATAGGGTATAATAATTCATTTTAATTGTATTATCTTACTCTTGTACTCTAAAGGTAATTTGCCACATCATCAACTCAGACACTGGGCTGCTGATTTGAGTTTCTTGCTGAGAAACCTTTGCAGGTGAAGAGCGAAAAACCAGGTGGTGTATTCACTGTGCCAGCCGGGCTCTAGAATTGCATTTAGGATGGGTGATAAATTAACTCTGCACTATGTTGGGGTTTTTTATGATTTCACATTGCAAGATTGAAGTTCATTGTTTATTTTTCTCTGCAGGTTCAGAGATAGGTAAGCGTAAAATATTGTTGCAAGGCAGAGAGGGCCATTAGGTGATTGCATTGAGTTCTGTCAGAGAGCCAGAAGGGACAATTTTCTGAAAGGTGTGTAGTTGGAATATCTAAGCCAAGAATATTTGGGAAATGGATACAATATTGTCTGAGTCTTCCTCAGTAAGAGAGAGAAAACACAGTGCTGCTGTGACTCCTTATAGTTCCGTTACACTGCATTTTCCTTACCTTCTCTGTATAATTCACCATCAGAAGGCATTTTGTTTTGTTTATTTTCCTATCGTGAATTCTCTTTTTCACTTCTGTGCCAAAAGGGCATGTGTGACCGATTTAAAATGGTTTTGTTCATCAACAGCTGTGTACTTTTTATTCTGTATTTTCCTTTCCCTATGAGAAGATATATTGGCTGCTTTTCTTCTGTAGCAGTTGTCAGATTGCATCAAATACGCAGACATCAATCCTGAAGTCCTGTGCATCTCAGATGTGTAGAGCAGGTATCCTTGAGAGAGTTTGTACAGTTTGTTTTCGTGGTCGAGTCTCTTACCCTGGCAAGAGTCTTGCAATGCACCAAACCCTCCATGTTGTTTGTCTGCAGTTTAGTTGGAGGCTGAAGAAATGCTTTAAAACCTGAAGATGGCTCTCAGAAAGACAAAAATACAGATGCGGGACACAAAGGTGATCGAGGGGCTGGAGCACCTCCCATACGATGGGCTGGGAGAGTTGAGGTTGGTACGCGGGGAGTTCTACAGCGATTGTTCCAGTCTGAGCTATCACAAAACAAACTCTGGTGAAACTCAAGCAGTTTGTGCAGCTAATTCAACTTCTTTGTTTAAACTTGCTGTTTGTGGCCGCTGTGTAATTGACTTTTTGATTGTGTGCGCGCGCACTTGAGCCACATTTTATCCCTGGTTACCCGCTGGAAGCCAGCACAGGCTGCTCACAGGCAATTTTTGGCACTCTGGTGGCTTGCTTACATTTGAGGAACAAGCATTTCTGTCTTGCTCCTTGATTTTCTTCCCCTCAGCACCCACACTGCTTTCTTATCTTAGGCAGGAATGATAAAGATTAATTACAAATGGACCATTAAGGAGGGGAAACTGGAGGAGGGGCAGCGGGGTTGTAGCGAGCAGAGATGATATCTAGGTGCTGTCCCAAGTGGTGCCATTTAGACTACGGTTTCAAAAGGTATCCCAGCAGTTTTCTTTGAGTTTACAAGTTCAAGGAGTAGAGGAATATAAACAGCTCTGACCTGTTGAGAGCCGGGTAACAAGGGAATCAAGAGATCTGGAGTTCTTCGCGGTGCTAAGCGTTTTCAGTTCCTTAACACAGACAGTGATAAAATTGTTGTCTGGCTTGTGTGGGGTTCGGCAGGGCGAGCTGTTTGGACGAAAAGATGGTGCAGCAGCAAAAACAACCATCTGTTGGCAGGGAGTGAACTGTACTGTTCATGAGTCCTGCCTGCCACGCTGAGCATGAAATGAACTTTCTTCTTCCAAAACAGATCACTGGCCTTAATCATCCTTCCTGCCCCAGATGGCATTGTAGGAACGGTATCTACAGCTTTCTTTTGGCTCAGAATCAGCCCCCAAATACATTATTCAGGCCTAAATATCCCATAATACGTTGCTATAACTGTACTGTGAGCACAAGACAATAACAGCTACAGTAGACAGATGCGCTCATTTTGTCAGTTTTGTTTCAAACCAGCTGTAAAAAAGAAGCAGTGCTTGATTACTGGTGGGTTTTTTTGTTGTTGTTTTTCTTCTTGCCAAGGAAAACTCCCAGGAATTACACAGATTGCGGAATAAACTGAGAATGGGGAGTTAAGAATTGTGGCTTTTGTTTAAAGGGGCTGTGCCATAGGGGAAACTAAGGCAGTTTGTGGATCGAACAGGCTTCGTAAGCCTTGTACTTCAACATTTAACACCCCAAGCTGGAATCTGCTACGTTTGCTGTTGTTTTGTTTCCTCTTTCTGTTTTGTATCCGAAAGAAAAATGCTTAGGAGTGGTAGGACAGAATTCAAACCATCAGGACATGAAAGTGCTGGTGGTTGCATGTAGGTGATGCTCCTGGTGTTTTGGGTGAGCATCCCCTGTGTTTATCGCAGCAGCACTAAAGGAAGAGGCCCAACCTTGTTCACTTGGTAGGAGGAAGGCTGCAAATCCAAACCACAGCCCTATATACAATACGAGTGTGTGATGGTGGATATATAGTGGGGGATTCCTCTCCCTGCCAAGAGGTGGAACGCATTTTCAGGCACACGAATATCTCCTGGTAGGTGGAAAGCAGAAGTTCATGAAGTTATTGAGCCATGTGAAATGTTTAGGCTTTGGGTTTCCTATTCCTGCTAGTAATAAGTGTCTTGGAAGGCTGAGGTTCACCATTTGTGCTGTTGGTGCCTTTTGCTTGGAGTAGAAGGGCTCCCTCTGGATGTGCCAGTGTCCCAGGCAGAACTGCTGCAGTGTCCATCACTCATTCTGTAGTGAAGAAGTTCAGCAGACTGCATTGCTTCTTCCTTTCAGTCTGGTGAAGAAGGTACAGGTAGTGCCAAATCAACCATTGAGTGGTCAAAGCAAGATCCACAGAAAACCTTTTGCTTTTTACATCTCCTATTTTTTTAAGATCTTAGAGTGCTGGCAGGTGTGTTTCCTTCTGTTTTAGCTCTTTCGAGATCACACTTTTCAATTCCTTTTTACTTTGTAAATGTGAACTTGGGAACTTTCTTTTTTGGGGGGAGGTGGTTTCCTAAGCAAACGCAGTATTTAAGAACTTGGAGTCTTAAGAAATCAACCAACTGTTATGAGATTAATAACAAAGTGATGGTTACGAGATTCATGAAAGTGCTGATGGTTGGGAAACCGTTGTAGGTTCTGGTCACCTGGGTTAGAGAAATTGGCAGGAAGTATTGCTTATTTTTATGCTACCAAACTCCTGTACAGCAGTAAGAAATCTGGCATTAGAAAAGTGCTGGTAAGTACTTTTATTGCCATGAGGAAACAGATTGTTCTCATTGGATGGAACAGTTGAGTTGATTCCTCCTTGCCCTCCTCCATACATATTTTCTGTGCTCCCTTTTTTCTTTTTCCTGACATCCCTGACACAAATGGAATTATTTTGCACAACGCCTCTAACCCTTAACCTTTAAAGAAAGGGAGAGGACATTCCAGGTTATAAACCAGCTCTTTCCTCATGCAATTTGAGAAATCCTCCCTGTTAAATTCGGAGCCTGCTCTGTGCCGGTGGCTCTTGTTGTGCAAAGCTCCAGGACAATCCTGCAGGAACTCCTGGTTTATTTGGCTAACTCTGCCCTTCTCTGTGGGTCAGGAACCTCTAATGGTCTGTGAAGCTCTGAGATTTTTTTGAGTTGAATGGTAGTAGTTCTAAGAACCTCCTCTACTACATGAAAGTCTTAACACTTTCCACATGCTGGGTTTTTGGCCTCATGAAAAGCTGGCCTCCTACAAATAACAGTTTGTACAGTGAGGTGTCCTGGGCTGGGGCTGGTTGATGCTGTGGGGAAGTGAGGGGAGAAAAAATGTAATGAACCCTCGGCTCTTGGCCAGCAAGGGAGATGTGATACAGTGGGTGTGTTCTGTTGCCTGTTTGAACTGCTCAGGTTTGATTAGCTTCGTTTCCGGTAAGCTTAATGATGGTTCTTTTTTTTTTTTTTTATGGCTAAGGAGGGGATCTCTGCCAGAGCTCCAGTCTTTCATTACCTGAATTGCAGTGGGAGGGAACCAGAGAAATAAATCATGCAACCTCCGCAACAAACCAACCAAACAAAACCCCAACCAAAACACCCACAAAGTAAAACGCCACTGGACTTCAAAAATTTTCCCTCTCCTTTCCCTGTTCCTGCAGCCCTATCGCTATTTGCTTTCCATACATAACTTTCCCTTCCATGGAGGTTCCTTAGGGTTAAGAGTGAATTCAGACAAGCGTGAAGTGCTGGCTGCATTACTTCCATTTGCTCTTTCTACGTAGTAATACAAAATAAGGGAAGGAGAGGGTTTGCCATCCTAAATGCTGCTTATTTCTGGAAACCCAAGGTACCTGTTTATTGCCTGTGTAGGAGAAGGTGGGTCATGTAGCATCCTAACCTCAGCCAAGACTGCTTGCTGGGTTGCGTAGGACGTGTTTTGCCTGGGCATTCTTCACCTTTGGCTGTTGTGCTTCACTAGAGCTTGACTGAATTCTGCAATTTTGATGTCACGCAGGCTGGGATTTCTGTGCCGCTAGGATTTCTGTGCCGGCTTCCTTTCGTTGAGTTAGGTCAGTGCAGTTGTGATGTGTAATGGCTTAGGTAGTGGAAGAACAGAATTTACAGAAATAGGTGCAGTTTGGTTTGGACTCTGTTTTTATTCTGCAGAATTTCAGGTTCAGGTTGTGATTAAAAGCAAACGCCTTAAAGCTTGCGCGCTCTGAACGCTTAAAGAGCATATGGAAAAATGCATTTATCCCAATTTCCAATGTTACTTTAGATCCAATATGTGGAATAACTCAGTGGGTTGGACTTTCACCTTGTTATGATGAAGTGACGCAGACAAAGGCCTTCCACCTTCCCTGCTGTGTTCAAGTCGTATTGATTTAACAATTCCAGCTCATGTTCTTATTCTGTGCCATTTGATGTGATAGATTTTTGTTGTTGTTGCCTGGCTTTAGAATAGCGTTCTTTTGTTGTGAGCCTAAGAGTTACTAGAAGGAATTTGTCTGCTCACCATGGCATAAAGCTCTCTTCCCTATCTTTGCCTTATTTATGTTCCAAGGTGAGTAATATTTTTTATTTCAGAGAAATCTGATTCTTAAACTTGTAAGCCTTTCAGAACTTATTTACAGAATCACAGAATGATTTGGGTTGGAAGGGACCTCAAAGCCCATCCAGTTCCACCTCCCTGTGATGGGCAGGGACACCTCCCACTAGATCAGGTTCCTCAAAGCCCCATCCAACCTGGCCTTGAACACCTCCAGGGATGGGGCAGCCACAACTTCCCTGGGCAACCTGTTCCAGGGCCTGACCTCTCTGAGAGTGAAGAAATTCCTCTTACGTCTAGCCTTAGTCTGCCCCTCTCGAAAATCGCCTTACCATTTCCCCACCTCATCTGCTCACTCTTTTATAGTCCTTATCCCACGTTTACACAATCTTGAGTCATGACTCGAAAAACCACGCTGGCATTTGGACGTTGGGACTGTAGTTTTCATTGCTTCAGCAATTAAGTAGTATGTAACAAATTAATGTGAATCACCACTCAAATACCTGGTTTTATGAATTTATGTCTGTGCCAAACCACTTAAGTTTTGTTTGTTTGTTTGTTTTCTAATTACTGAAGTTTCGCTTTGACCTTTTCAAGTGGACTTATGTAGGAAAGAGGTGGTAAATTCCTGAAACTGAGTTTCACATTATGTTTGGTTTTTTTAGTTGTCAGAGCTGAAAACGTGGATGAAGTCCTTCAGGCTGTAGATAAATGGCCTTTCTGGTGCACTGTTCAGCCTTGGTTTGTCGCACCATAAAGGTCGCGTTAAAATGAGGAAAGCAAACCCAGAACAACATAAACCCTCAGATTTGCAGGGGCTTCTTGTCTTAGAAATAAGAAGTTCTTTGGGCTGCTGATTTCTCGGTTGTTCTTGCTTCGGTCTCTCTCCAGGAATGTAATAGATCATCTCTCCTCCAGTGCTGAAAGAGTCCATTGTGTAACTTCCCACTCAAATACTCGGGTAATCAGCCTCCAGCTTCTGCGAGTTCATTGTGGCTGTAATGCTCTCTTGGCAATAGGAAGGCTGCGAAGAAGAGGTGGTTTATTTCATTGGGTTAATGCCTGTGGTCGAGGTCTTTGCAGACCGAGCCGTGCAGGGGAAAACCCAGCTGGTGGAAACCTAGTGGGTGGGCACTGCTGGATGGGTTTGCTCTGACACCGCAGAGAGCCCTGGCCCTTCCGATTGTTACGAGAGGAAGGATGGGGCTGCAGGGAGCTGCTCTGTTGGGTGCCAAGCAGTTTCCCAAGATCTTTTATTCCTCTTCTCCCCCGCTTCCCAAGGTCACCTTCATCTGCCGCGTATAGTGGGGATTTCCATCTTATTTCATTAGAACTATTTTTGAAGGGCAGCAGGAAAATAAGTCAGCTGCTGCCAAAGCTTTGTTGCCTCTGTATTATTTCGCCTTGTCTCTGTAATAATTATGTTGACGTTGCTTGCTTGAAGGCCGCTGGGTTCCTGGCAGCTCTGTGTTCTTGCTCCCCGGGGGATCCGTTAGCCATGGGATATTCACCCTCTGAGATGCAGACGCTGGAAAAATTAAGTTGCAGGTACCTGCATCTTTTTCTGAGCAGAAGCAATGCATGCCCATTAATTAAATCCTTTAATAGGTTAAAAGCCCTTTTGTAGGAGGTTTTATAATTCCTTGGTTGGCTTTGAAGCTGAGGAATTCCATGGAACAGAATCTCATGGATGCTGTGGGCTTCGCGTACCTCAGTGCTTGGAGGCTGCAGGCTGTTCTCACGTGCTGGGGTCAGCCTGTCACAAACTTCTCTAAGCCTGGTGAGTAACCAAACCACAGTTAAAAATGGGTAGTGGGCTACAGGAAAAGCTTAGTTCGTGTGTTCAACAACTGGAACGGTTTCAGTTGTGAGACCTCTTCGCAGTAGCGTGTGTGTGATGGATTAGGGAAATATGAGTAACTGAAAACCTGTCTTGCTGCTTTGTGCGCTCGAGTCTTCTGACGGGAAGGAGAAGCTGGTGCTGTTTGGGTTAGCGACAGCTTTCTTCTGATTAGGGAAAGACAAATTAAGGAGGTCTTTGTGGTTTTAAATATAAAAAATTACCAAGTAAATACACACAACCACTGCGAGAACTTAGTATTTGGAGTCAGAGTTGTGTATGATATTTCCTTATATACTTTTTTCCACTTCTAATACGTTTTCCGGGGTGCTGTGGGAATTTATGCCTGGTTGAGTTTTTTGTTATCGAATGTTATGAGGCTTCAAGGTAATTGTCTGCTGCAATTGTAAGGAAATAATTTCTATCAGTCGTAGATTTATTAGGTTTCGGTGTGTTTTTTGGTTTATAGTTGCCAGAGCACTGAGTATAGACCAGATGCTCTTCTAACATAGATACCAAGAAAGGACACAGGTAAATGCTGTTTCTTGTAATGCTTTCACTTTGTGCCACGTGTTTAATCTATTTAAAAATGCAAACATTCCTCGACGTTTGTGTATCTGTACAGTAAATAACTGGTCTTTCTCTAATGTTGGTCCCTCTGTCTAAGGTCAAAAGAAAATGAGTGTTATCTGATGTTGCTGGATGTGATTCTTCGGTGTCTTAAACATTTTCCTTCACAGTAAATTTAAATATGCCCACATCCATAGCTGCAGTACCTGGAGACCATCCCAATTCAGGAAGCAACCTGGTTTGTTATCCCTCCCGCAGCCTGTGTCTTGTGAGCTGGATTGTTGCTCTTGGGCAGAACCACAAGACAGTTTAGTAGCCGAGTGGCAAGTGTGTCTGCAGAGCCTTGCCCTGCCGCGTAGGTGACACCGTGTGCTCTGCTGACCTGTTACCTTCTTTACAACAACTCCTGGTTAATTATTTTTTCCGGTTGACTGTCTTTTGAACTCTTCCTGTAGGGAGAATTACCACGGGCTTGGAAAGGAACACAATGATTTTTAACTTTTAATCTTATCTGGACTTGTTAAACTTTTATTTGAGTTGATGCCAAGGAACGCAGCATTGTGTGGTGGACAAAATGACTGAGTAACAGGCTCGTTACTGATCAACATGATCCTGAAAAAACATAATATTAACACTTTCCTCCCTCCCTGTTACCTGGTTGTTCAAAGCTAACGCAGCGTTGTTGAAAGCCTCATTCTTTTCTGGCTAGACCTAACACCACTGGCTGCCATGAAGGGCGGTTATCGCTGGAGGTGGTGAAGTATCTGATAATATAGTTGTCTGCCCTTTGAAAACTGAACTCATGTCCGCGGTCTTAAATTGCTGCTTTGTTTTATTCCCACTTGAAGACTTCACCTTTATTCCTGCTGGCTTGGCAGCAGCTCCTTACAGCGATGCCCAGGCCTGGGGAATCCCAGCCGTGCTCACATATAGGAAGGGGCTGGATCACAGACTGATTCTACAAGTGAGACCAGAGCAATGGGAACACACAAATAAGTGGAGTGTTTGTGGTCTGTTTTTCATGTGCCAGAGGGTTTATTTTCCAGAGTTCTGTGATGTCTCAAATCCAGGTTATTGCGAGATGTCTGCCTCGGTTGTCAGCTGGTTGGGTAACTGAACATCAGAAAGAAGCTTGTATTTTTTTCCTGTGAGGGTGGTGAAGCCCTGGCCCAGGTTGCCCAGGGCACTGCTCCATCCCTGGAGATGTTCAAGATCAGGTTGGTTGAGGCTTGGAGCACCTGGTCCAGTGGGAGGTGTCCCTGCCCATGGCAGGGGTGGAACTGGATGGGCTTTGAGGTCCCTTCCAACCCATTCTATGATTCTGTGATCTTCAGTTCATGGCTTTTTGTTTCTTTGACTTTTCCTAACCCTGCAAGGTACAGGATTGTTGATTGGTAGAACTGGATGCTGCTCACACAAAAACCGGACAGGCAGATAGGGAAGAGTTAAGCAGAACAGAAAGGCTGTTGTGAGGTAATGATGTCGCTGTTGAATAACCTGAGGTGATGGATTGTTTGAAGCAGCAGATGCCTTTAAGAGCTGAGATGGCTGTCACTGCTATGTTCGGCTTCTAATTGATGGAGAACTGCACATAAAGCTGAGAGCATTCTTAGGTTATTGAATATTTCATATGGAAAACACAGGGATTCTGCATTTACAGAGGCTGCAAAGATGTCAGCCACAAAGAACCTTTTTTCCCACACATAGCTTTAGAAAGTACCTCCCTTTCCTGCCTCTTACACCAAACTCAGTCAAGTGCATCATTCCTCTGACTGCACTAAATCACCGCTCTCACCAGGCATGTAGATAACCACATGAAGCTCAACAAGGCCAAGTGCAAGGTCCTGGGTCAGAGCAGCCCCCGGTATCAGTGCAGGCTGGAGGATGAGTTGATTGAGAGCAACCCTGAGGAGAAGGACTTGGGGTGCTGGTGGATGAAAAATGGAATATGATCCAGCAACGTGTTGTTACTGTCCAGAAAACCAACTGGGCTGCATTAAACTTCAAGGTAAAACCAGGTCAAGTTTACCGTTGCGGTTCTGCTTGCTGCTACCGCTTTGTTTTGTTGTTGGTTTGGTTTTTTTTGTTCTTGTTTACAGTGGGGTGTTTCAATTTTTTCTGTAGTGCCTTTTTGGTTTCAAGATGGAAAAGCTAACGTGTTTCCAAGCAGAGCCTCCTGGGTGGCACCACTGTAGTTAAGCTGGGGGCTGGTTTGCAGGTGGCATTTCTTTCCAAACCTGCAGTCACACTTCAGAGGAAGGAATTGAAGAAGGCAGAGGATTCCATGAAGCCAAGTTTAAGGAAAGAATACAGTGGAGAATTTTGGTGGCTAATAGTGATCAAAGTGTCTTGTTGGAAGCGCAGGAGTTTTGTTTGAAAATTGTGCTGTGTATAGGTTGCCCTCTGGTTATCTGATGACGATTCATGTTCCAGCAGTTTCAGAAATGTTGTGGCTACAGCTTATCTTTTAATAACAGAGAATCCTTTTAAGAGGCACAAGAGTATAAATGTAGAACAGTAGACACCACTTTCTCTCAAAGGAGGCCAGTAAGTGTTGATGTTACCTCTTTTTTTGTGTTGTTTTGAAGTTCTCAATTCTAAGTGGTTCTCTTCCAGTTTCTGACACCTTTGGCTGCTGTGTTGACTACAAGCCACTAATTAAAATGATCCCTCGCTGCTGGGTGGTCGGCATCCCCACGCTGTGGCTGGTGAGACGTGTTAGTAGGGAGGAAATGGGGAATACTCAGCACGTTTAGAATGCCTTATCAGTCAGGCTTTGTACTTCCAAGGCATAGTGATGGAGTCTAACTGTAATAGTAAAGAAGGGGCCAGGGGAGGTTTAGATTGGATATTAGGAAAAATTCCATTACTGAGAGAGTGGTGAAGCACTGGCAGGGGCTGCCCAGCGTAGTGGTGGAGTCTCCATCGCTGGAGGAGTTCAAAAAACATGTAGATGTGGCACTTGGTTGGGGACTTGGCTTGGTAGGCACTGTGGGCTTGTGTTGGTGGTTGGACTGGATGAGCTGTGAGGTCTTTCCCAGCCTTAATGATTCTATGATTCTCTAAATTCCTGACCTGTTACTGAGAAGCAGGTCTGAGCCATGCAGGGCGGGTGGGAGCGCTGGTGTGGGCTCAGTGTGGGGTGGTGGAGCTGTTGAGCATCCTTCGGAGGAATTGGTTGTATGGTTTTGCATATCTAATAAAGCAGGGCAACGAAGAAGTCTTGTCTTCATCTTCTGACTGGGTAAAAGTGATATTTTATTGCTTTTTATCAGAAACTCAATCTCTCACATCTCTACATAACTCATAAAAGATCTCTGGAAGGCAGAGAGAGGCAAGACAAGCCTGATGCCTGTGAAGAGGGGAATAAACCTGACTTGTTTTCCATGAGGGAATCGAGCTCTTCTTGGGTAGTAATGTGAAACTGAGAGAGCTGTGGTTTTGGGAGGCAAAAGGCAGCTCTAGAACAGCCTGTCCAGCTGCCGTAAGCAAAGTGCTACGTACACAGCAGGCTGGCTGGGTAATAGGTCAGCCCTTGTGTGGCAGCATTCCTGGGGGCTGCGCTTCTTTTCCCTCCAGCGTAAGAATGCAGGGCCAGAACACGCGGAGGGGGGGGATTGCTGAATATAAAGTTCTGTTGTCACAGGCAACCGTCTCTCAAATCCCTTTCATGAACGGCTCAAACTCGATATTAAAGCTCATAAGGTCTCTAGCCGTTTGTTCGTTTGCCAGTGCTGCCCTTTTGCTTTAATGGCTCTAAGTCTCCCCGGTGGGTAACGGCTCGTGGAGCTGTGGTTCTGTACAACAGGTACCGTGCAGAGCCAGGCAGGTGAAGACGCCTCTTCTAATGCTGCCGCTGTTTTTTGTCATCCACTGGGTTAGAGTCTGAAATTTGCCCAACTTATGAGTAAAAGCTGTTAAAGTTAGCTTGCCTGGTGCAGGGAGTCAGAGCTTTTGGGATTTACTTCTGGGCCCCTCCCCACAAGAAGGATGTTGAGGCTCTGGAGTGAGTCCAGAGAAGAGCAACAAAGCTGGTGAAGGGGCTGGAGAACAAGAGGAGCGGCTGAGAGAGCTGGGGGTGTTTATCCTGGAGAAGAGGAGGCTGAGGGGAGACCTCATTGCTCTCTCCAACTCCCTGAAAGGAGGTTGTGGAGAGGAGGGAGCTGGGCTCTTCTCCCAAGTGACAGGGGACAGGACGAGAGGGAATGGCCTCAAGCTCCGCCAGGGGAGGGTCAGGCTGGACATTAGGAAAAAATAATTTCCCAGAAAGGGTCATTGGGCACTGGCAGAGGCTGCCCAGGGAGGGGGTTGAGTCCCCTTCCCTGGAGGGGTTTAAGGGACGGGTGGACGAGGTGCTGAGGGACATGGGTTAGTGATTAATAGGAATGGTTGGACTCGATGATCCGGTGGGTGTCTTCCAACCTGGTGATTCTATGATACTCCGATCTGAGGTCTTTGGTTCTGAGCAACAGCTGATTTTGGGGTTGATGAGAGATGCTGTTTTCTTAATTTCCTTGTTCCATCGTGCTGCTTTTCTCTCCTGCTACGTGGCTCTTCTGTCAGAGGTTAGCATCCCGGCAGTGCACGTGATGGAAAGGTAAAAATGAGCCCACTGTTGCCTTGCAGTTGGCAGTGTAAACTGCAATTGGTGATGTTTTAGATCAGCACACTCAGAAATGATCCATGGCAGCCCTGTCATCTGTCCTGACAGCCCTGCTCTGGATGGGACCGTGTACAGGGAGGACAGGATTAATGACAGAGACAGATTTCATCTACCGTAGGATGATTTCAAGACCTCCTGAGTCAGGGCCCCAAGTCGTGCCCCAAATTACTGGCCTTTTTTTTCTTCTGATCCCTAATTGTGAAGTGAGGATCAAATTCACTTTTCAAGGGAACAGCTGGATTAATGCTCACTGGAGTCACCAGGGCAGAATAGAACTGTAAAGAATTAGCAGTTTCTTTTACTTGTGAGCTCTCTATGTAGGTATTATAGTAAGCTACAAAGAATTGGTCTTTCTAATACTGCTTTACAGCTCTTACCCTTGTCTTTTAGTTAAATTTTGCTTGCTGAGGGTCTTTTCCTGACTAAGAATTGGAGACTAGAGGAAAGCAACAATAACAGAGGGATAAGCAGCTTATTCCACAGTTCTTTGTGTTTTCAGGGGCTGGGGAGCATTTCTTGATGTCCTGCTTTAGTATTCCTCTTCCCTTACATCACTGATAAACAGGAGAACACTTAAGGACTCCTCAGCCCTCCACACTTCATCTGGAAAATCTGCTGGTGCAGAGAAAGGTTCTTGGAGAGCAGGAAAAGGAAAACAGCTGCTCAGGGAGCAGAGCTGAGGGAAGCGAAGTCTGTGTCAAATCAAGGCTTAATGACAGGGGTGTCTGTCCAGGAGGTTCTGTTTGCAGGTTTGTGGTGTTGCCTACAGCTCAGACTGAACAGCAGAGCAGGAACACGTCCTCCTTAAACCCGTGTTGGGTAGTGGGAGAGCAAAGTCAACAGTGGTGAGCCTGATAGTTGAGTTATTTGATGCTTTCCAGGTGTGAAATGAATGGCTTTCTTCCTCTGTCTGGCTTGTTTCAGGTGTTGGACATCCTGTGATAGAGATTTTTATTAAGAGGTCAAATTCCAACAGTCTTCCGTGTGGAGTTGTGATTGTCTTCCATCATGAAATACCCATAACATTGGCAATTAAAAAAAAAACCATGGAAAATTGCTGTATCCAGGTGGTTGCATGTTCACTTCCCCTAGTAGCAGCAAGGATGATTTTCTATAGTTTGCCTCTTGTTCAATTGTCAGTATTTTCTGAACGCTGTTGTTTTTACCATGACTTTATTCTGAACTGAAAACTCAACAGCTCCCCTGCAGGCTGTGAGCTGCAGAAGGGAGGAAGCTGTGTTAGGAAAGGGAATCCTGCCTGACAAGCTGGGCTTTGTGTGATGCATCACAGATGTGTTTGGAAAACCACAAACATCTGTTCCATCGCCGTGTGGAATGCAGGTTGGTGGGCAGACGCATCGGCACTCTGAAACGCTGCTGCTCCTGGCTAAGTTGCATTGCTGGTGATTGTCTCAGAACTAAGTGGATCTTCAGTTCTTATTTCTATATTTAAATAAAAGCAGTTACACAATGAAACATTCTGGGTAAAAATGGCTAATTCCTTCCTTACCTTTCAGCTCTTCCGTGGAAAGCTTCGTACCTTCTCAATTAAAACAGGAAAATCTGGTCAAACTTCCAGAGTTTTCAATTGCTTATTTATTCGAATGTCTCTTTCCTTGGTTTTTAGGATTAAAACTTGGCCCTGAACACCTCCAGGGATGGGGCAGCCACCACTGCTCTGGGCAACCTGGGCCAGGGCTTCTTCACCACCCTCACAGGGAAAAATATAAGCTCCTTTCAGGACAGGAACACTGCTCTAAATCTGCTCTAGTATTTTGAGAATCAGATTTGTTTTGAAACCTGGTAATACTAACTTTACTTGGGAAGGCATGAGACAGGCTGGTTTCATACAAGGAAACAAACAGAAGTCCCAGCGATCGTGAACGGGAGGACAGTCCTCGGTGGCTCGTAAAATGTTGTAGGATTTACACATTTGACTATTACAGGAAAGCTGCTGTGGCTTGGGGGTTGGAATTTCTTTCCAGACCGTCCAGGGACCCCAGCAGTGTGGAATGATGCATTTTGTTTTGTTTGACCTGAGATGCTTGCCCATTCATGGACTAATTGGTGAGTTTTAAACTGCAGCTTGAAAGACAGTCGGGAGCTTGGGTGTTAGATGTTGAAGACCCCAGTGTCTTGGATGAGCTTTCAAAGATGTGAGCGCTTCACCGTTTGAAATAGTCCTTTCAGCTCAGTAAATGTCATCCGTCGTATCACTGTGTAGTGTCCAGAAGGGGAATTTGCTGAGCTGTGCAGTGTCTCTCTGGTTTAGCTAATGCAGAGTGTGGATGTGTGGGGATTATTTTATTGCCTCTTCTTGATACTCTAGCGAGAGGAAGCCTTTCTAGTTCTGATGAGCTCCAAGTCAGTGATTTCTGCCATCCCTTCCGTTGTGTCAGTGTCAATGCCGTGAGCCCGCGGCGGCCAGCGCAGCCCAGCAGAAATGCAGGGCGTTGATTCAAAGTGACAATTAACTGGAAGTGGTTCAGTTTAAATACCAACTTGTGTTATTGCTGTGAAGTACTCGACTAACAGAACAAATAAAGCCAACAGTTATAACACAGGACGTGCTTTGGTGAGTTTAGTTGGATTCGATTTGTAAAACGGTCATCGTGCAATAATAAAAATTGTAGAATCATAGAATAGTTACGTTGAGGATTCCAGAACTGGACACAACACCCCAGATGAGGTCTCAGAAGAGAGGAATAGAGGGGCAGAATCACCTCCCTCGACCTGCTGGCCACGCTGCTTTTGATGCAGCCCAGGAAATTGTGAAGTAGTAAAACTTTGATAATCACAAGCTTAATTTCAGTTGTGCAGAATTAGAACACAAATCAGCATGTACACACCTTACTGAGATGCCTGAGGATTAAGTTCCCTGCTGGATAGTACAGTTACATTTTTAATACTTTGTTTAAACGAAAATTATGAAAGTAGAAAGCGCTGCTGCCCTTGTGTTCTCAGTGTCGCCTCCTACACCCGCATGCACATATGCAAATTAGACTTTCATTTAAATTAATTAAAGCTGACAGGCAAACCGCAACAGAAAGCTGTTGGGTTGGGGATGAAGCTACCCAAGTCTGTCAATATTTTTGCTCGATTTGAATGGCTGATTTGTACTTGATACAATTTCAGCCCCTATATAAAACCCATAAACCAGAGGAACCGCTGTGGTTGATGGAACCTTTTCCATTTTCTGGCAGCCATTCCACGCTGCCAGTACAAAACCATTTTTTTCCTAACAGTCCTTTCCCCGGCTCCGAAATGGATTTCCCCCAGCCACTGTCATTCAATTATCACCTCAGGAAATGCACAGATATAACTGATGATCCCTTTACAACATCCTGCGGTATTCCACTCCTCCCATCTTTCATTTTTCTTCTCGCTCCAGTCATTAGATGTAGCATTGCTGATGTATATTTTATAGGGTGACCCTGACGGCTGTCGCTTTGAGGGTGTGCAGAGATAATAAGATTGTGCATGTAATGAAGGACAGATAAATAGAAATTTGTTTACAGGATGGAGTGTGGTAGTTTTAACTGCTTTATGGCTTCCTTCTCCCTTGTACCCACACCCACGTGAACCGTTGAGGCCTTTGTTTTAAATAGTGAAAATGTGATGTATTGGAGGCATAGAGAATGATACCATTGTGACACAGTCACTAGCAATGAAATGGGCTTTTGTCCCACACCTGAACTCCAGCAATATGCAGCCAAGGAACTTAATTGTTGAGCCGGTGCAAAAAGAAAGTGCAGTTAAAGGGATGAGGTATCAGTGCTCTGCACCTTCATTGAGAAAATCCTGCTCCTTGTATTGTGCTGCTGAATTTTTTTATGTCAGTGGAGTAGATGGAAAAGGATGCGTGAAGGGAGAAAGACATGATGCAGTGCAGGCTGTGGCGAGCTCTGCTCTGAAAGCTTTTCTGAATACCTTGCATTTAATTTATCTGGGTATTTATCCCACTCTGCTTTTTGTCCTGATGTAAGAGCTCCGATATCGAGAACTTGTAGTTGACAAGAGGCTGGCAGCGAGGGCTGGTGCATGAAAACCACTGCGAACCGCGGGAGTTCAGTGTGGGTTGTAAAATGGAATGAAAGAATTGCTGGCTCGAGAAAAGAGAAGCCTCTTCCATCTTGGGATAAACGCTTAATCTGTTCTTCAGAACAACATTGTGCTTGATTCACCTGGCCCATGTGTGTTTTGTTAGGGGCAGCACTTTGGGCATCAGGATGTTGATGTTGATGGATGTTTTTGGGCAAAGCGATGTTGAACGGTGTGTGCCAGCCTCAGCCTCTAGAGGAAGGGAGATGTCCTGGCTCCACAGGGGCTAAAATACATTTTCTGGTGCTGTCTGGAGCAGTTTGTACTCTGTGCTGGGTGAAGACATCACATCAGCGCTGTTGGCTTGGGCTCTGCTGGGATGGGAGATCCCTCTGTGCTGCAGAGCCTGAGAGGGGCTGGTGGAGGTGGGGACACACGAAAAAGAGGGGGGAAATCACAGAGTCATTGAGGTTGGAAAAGACCTCCAAGCTCATCCAGTCTAAGCATCGACCCAATGCCACTGCGCCTGCTAAACCGTGTCCCCAAGTGCACCATCTACGTTAAATGGTAGGAGTTAAAAGTGGTCAAGCAAATAGGGATTTCAGACCTCAGAAATTTTGATCGTGTGAGTTGCAATGAGAAGCTGAGTAGAGGAACAATCCTTGGCAAATGTGAATAAGGCAAGGAGGTTCTTAATTCTTTCCCCATCTTGACAGCCTGAACTGATCAAGCGCTGGAGGTGGCTGCGGGCGGACCTGGCGTCACTGGCAGTGAGTCCGTGGTCCTGCAGAACTGTAACCGGCTCTATTAAATCTAGGCTCTAATAATTAATAACGGATGCAGCCAACAGTCTGTGAGTTCCTGTGGGGACTGGGAACTCTGTTGATTAACAAAGAGGCGTCTCTGGAGGAAGAAGCCTTAATTACAAAAGCTTTCTTTTCATTCTGGCATGCCGTACAGCTGGAGGGAGGGTCAGCAGCTTTTAACTGGGGCTGGGGCTTAAAACAAGGCACTGTGCGTTTGTTTTTGCAGAACTGATAAAGTGGTTACCTAGATCCCTGAAAGTGGTGGTGGTGAGGAATAAACAGTTCGCATAGAGCAAATAGCTAAGATAAATTCCATGATGTGCCAATTATCTTATTCCCTACCAGTGTGTGCAACCTTAATTATGAGCACTGGAAAAAGTTAGCAAACGACCTACATGAAAATTATGAGTTAGGTGTGGCACAGAGACAGCCAGTCTTCTTCTAAAATTGTAGATTGAGTTCTTGGCAGAGACCAGGGAGAGAAGACTGCATTGCTATCCAAGAGATAATAAATAGCTAGAGGAACTACTAGATAAAATGCCTACGCTTGTAAAATGTGCTAGAGAACAGAGAGACCTGTGGGATATTCCTTAGAGAGCATCCCACAAATTTTAATCTGTTTTTTTTTTGTAGTGTTAGTAAAATATTGCTTGTTTTTTAATAGCCTCTCTTAAAATTTCAGTAATGTTTCAGATTATGCAGTATTCCTGTACACCCAAGGTGGGCATTAATCTGCGCTACTGAAAAGCTGCTGCGACTTATTGCTTAATTAGAGCGTATCTAAACCTATTTGTCGTAGTTGGCAGAGGCACGTAGACCAAACTTCCAATTGCAGCAATGTCTAGGTTCAACTCTTGAGCTGCACACAGCTATTCTTTCTCTTCCCTGCTCCATTGGTTTGACACTTATCTTGTTCAGACCAAGAGATCCACGTTTCCTCTGTCTGAATATGGGCTCATGACAAGAAATGGCCATGCCGTGCTCTCTGCTTGCTGCCCACCTCTGCGCTGACGTGACAGCCGTTCTGGAGGTGGGAGCATCGTTGTGTAACTGCATTAGCCACTTTCCAGATGCTTATCCGGAGTTGGAAAGGACCCACAAGGAGACCAATGGCATGAGGTTTAACAAGGCCAAATGCCGGGTCCTGCACTTGGGGCACAACAACCCTGAGCAGCTCCAGACTAGGAGAAGTCTGGCTGGAAAGCTGCCTGGAAGAGAAGGACCTGGGGGTGTTGGTGACAGCGACTGAACATGAGCCGGCAGTGGCCCAGGTGGCCAAGAAGTCCAATGGCATCTTGGCTTGGATCAGACACGGCGTGGCCAGCAGGTCCAGGGAGGTTCTTCTCCCTCTGGACTCAGCCCTGGTGAGACCGTTCCTCGAATCCTGGGGTCAGTTCTGGGCCCCTCACCACAAGAAGGATGTTGAGGCTCTGGAGTGAGTCCGGAGAAGAGCAACGAAGCTGGTGAAGGGGCTGAGGAAGAAGAGGAGCGGCTGAGAGAGCTGGGGGTGTTTATCCTGGAGAAGAGGAGGCTGAGGGGAGACCTCATTGCTCTCTCCAACTCCCTGAAAGGAGGTTGTGGAGAGGAGGGAGCTGGGCTCTTCTCCCAAGGGACAGGGGACAGGATGAGAGGGAATGGCCTCAAGCTCCACCAGGGGAGGTTCAGGCTGGACATTAGTAAATAAATGTTTCACAGCAAGGGTCATTGGTCCCTGGCAGAGGCTGTCCAGGGAGGGGGTTGAGTCCCCTTCCCTGGAGGGGTTTAAGGGACGGGTGGACGAGGTGCTGAGGGACATGGTTTAGTGTTCGATAGGAATGGTTGGACTCGATGATCTGGTGGGTCTCTTCCAACCTGGTGATTCTATGATTCTATGATCATCGAGTCCAACTCTGTGGCCTCCTTTAGACACTCTCCAGCACCTTTAGATCCTTCTTATACCATGGTGCCCAAAACTGCTACCTTCAGTTCTGTAACAGAGCGTGGCAGTAATCTGGTTTCTTCTGTAGCATCTCGGGAAGCGACCTGGACTGTTAGCAGGACTCGGCGTGTGCAGTCAGTTCTCTCGACGTGCCCCTCGACAGGCTGGTGTTGGAGCAGATGTAACCACGACTGCTCAAAGCCGAGGATTCAGTGGAGAAGGCAGGCGCTGCAGACAGCGTTTTTACCACAGGACTTGGGTAATGGGGAGCATGAGCTAAATTGAGTTGGCTTAATAAAATCTTGATGCATTCCAGAAAGATTGTGAATTCATTAAGGCCACAGCTGGACAATCTGTTCCCCTCTGCTCTGCCGTGTCTGGGTTAGAGCCGTCGAAGAGAGTTGTCATTTACCTTTGCTGTTTAATTACTGTAAAGCTCTTCCCTTCCCCCTTCCCCGTTTTATTTTTTTTCCCTGGCAGAGCGATGCTCTGGGGAAATTAAACAGCAATTATTCTGTTTGCTCACTCTGTTATACCATAACAGATACTTGAAGGTAAGGTGATGTGTTTGTGTGATTGGCTTCCATAGGAGCAGCCTCTGTGCTGTCAAACCCTTTCCAATCCCAAACTGCACAGGCAGCCTTAATCCTTTGTTTACCTAAGGCAAGACTAAACACAAACATGGGGCACAGCTTGTATTGTGTGTTTTACATTTGAAAACTACTGATAAGAAGTGAGAATCCAGGGCATGCAGCACTCACTGGCTCCTGTTAGTTTGCTAAGGGTATGGAAGAGTCCTGGGGTTTTGGGATACAGCTTGGAGAGCTCGATTGAGCTGCAAAAAAATACAGGTGAGAGCAGTGGCTGGAAATGGTGGGAGGGGTAGGAGAATCATGGAATCACCAGGTTGGAAAGGACCCACTGGATCATCGAGTCCAGCCATAGAAGTGCCACACGGCAAGGACTCTCCCAGTAAACACTTGGTAGGCTCTGAGGTGCAAGCAGGAGCGCTGGGGTGGGGAGGATGCGAGCTGTGGGGCACTTGGGCTCTCCTGTGTCAGCTCCCAGAGTCTCACTGCTGCGTGTTCCTGCAGGAGTGAGTTGGAACCGTTTCTTTCTCTACAAATCAGCCTTAGAACAGAGCTAAAAGGAGATGAAGCGTGGCTTTTTTTTTCTGTGTGCCTTCAACATGGGGTCACACAGCCTTGGCAGGAGAAGACCAGAGGTCTGAGGAGTTGTGCGCTCTGGCTGGATTTCAGAACGGTTGAAAGCTGGACTGTGGTTTTTAGTAAAGAGCTCTGTCTTGTCAAACTTCAGGAAGGGGGAAGTAGAGCTTCTCAAGGAATTGATTTTATTTGTAACAGGTTCAAATGGATGGTTGTGTCTGCAACATCAGTATCTGGTGGCCTGAGAGAGGACGTGGACTTAAAGGGCAGTGGCCCAACTTGCCCAGGGAAGTGGTGGCTGCCCCATCCCTGGAGGTGTCCAAGGCCAGGTTGGATGGGGCTTGGAGCCCCTGATCCAGTGGGAGGTGTCTCTGCCCATGGCAGGGGGATTGGAACCAGGTGGGCTTTGAGGTCCCTTCCAACCTAAACCATTGTATGATTTTAATGTGCACGTTGCTAGCAATACCCAATTCCTGGCACAAAAAGCTGCAGAGTAGGCGTAGAGTGTATTTGTAGGTGGTCGGGTTAGGACTGTTCCTCTGGATATAGACCTGCTACCCAGAAAATGGGATTTGGAGCAGCTGTTTGCAGCTCTCCCCCAGTGAACCAAGCCCCACACTGGCTGCCTTCATCGTGCTCTCTGCAATTACAGTGCAGAGCTGTAGGATGTGTTGACTGCGAGACCTTGTGGTGAGGTGAGATCGCCGGGAACAAAATGATCATTACAGGCCATTCATGTCAGCAGCTTTTATGCTTTTCTGTTTGCTTGCAAGCAAAAAACAGCAGCTAATTTGCAAGGCTGCCTTTTGTAAAAGGGCCTTTTGATCAATGCTCGCCTGTGTTAATGTTTCAGTAGGCTATTGATTTCTGCAACAGCTTTTGTTCCCTGAATTTATGTGCCACGGGTTTCGCGGTGCACGCTATGCATGTTTGATTAAAGTTCATTTGACCTCACTTGCAGTGAAGCTGGAAGCTGTTTTCACTCCCTGTTTGTAGAGCCGAAGCTTTCCTGACTTACCCCTTTGTGCTCCCGCATCTGCCACCCGTGCAGTCCCCAGGATGCTGTTTCTAATCCTTCCAGACTTGCTCCACTCCAGCATTTAATCCCTTAGGTAGACAATATAATATTAGATAGCCAGGCAGCTAATAATATCTGGCATGGAATTTTTTTTCAGCTTAGTACAGCTCAGCTGTGTGTACGGATGTCACAGGAACGTTCTCTGCGTCTGCTTCCTCTCTGGCTTTTACTTCTCCATCCTTGTCAGAAAGTTGAGTCATTTACTGTGTCATAGCTCTGCAGTTGGACGATGAATTTGAAGTACAGAATGTTCTCCAGTCCTTCAGCATATCCAGATGGGGTAAAACTAGGTGGATAAACTTCTGTTTCATCTTTATCTGCTGCAGCTTTGGGTGGGTCTTGGGGGAAAATAAAAGCGTGATGGTCATGAAGTTCGTGTTTTCTATAAATATACACCATTTGTTTTTTAAAAAGTTTGGTTTATAATGCACTGTTTGTATTAGTTGTTAAACTTCCCTTGGGACCTGATGGCTTTGATGTGTAAATAGAGCTCAGAGAGGTTCCCGTTTCCTATTTTATGATAGGAGGAAAGCAGATTGGTTTGCACTCTGCTGTTGCCATGTGTCAGAGGACACATTAACTCACTGACATAAAGACATGAGATTTAATGACTTGCTCCTGGATGCTGACACCTCAGATTTGATATAAATTAATTTATAGGTAAAATGTATCTGGTTTAATTTGCAAGAGGCTTTCCAGCTCAGAAAAGCATCGCATAAGCTTTTCTGCAGGGCTTCATCCTCCCGGTGGTGCAGGTCGTATCCTCAGTTTGACAAACAGTTGTGCTGCGTGGACTTTGTGCCCTTTTAATGGACTCAGAGTAATACAGCATTTCTAAAGCAAACACGTTCGGTGGAACATGAGGCAGCAAAGCAGGGTGCTGAGCCCCAGAACTCTCTGTTCTTCCCAAGCCTGACATAGCTTGAATGCTCATCACCAGCATGGACCTGTTTTATTTTTAGGTTCTTTTCAGGGAGGACTTATACAGAATCATAGAATGAGTTGGGCTGGAGGAGAGGTCTTAAAAATCATCCAGTTCCAACCCCTGTGCTAAGAGCAGGGTTACCTCCCACTGGATTGAGATGCTCAAAGCCTCATCCAACCCGACGAGATATATCTATCATAATACATACATAAATATATATATATCTTTAGTAGGGCTGTTGCCCTTCAGAATCAACTGTTGTAGGTAATGATCCTTTTTGCCCATTTACTCCTTCTCCTCCTCCTCAGTCTCACTCTGCACTCAGTTCAGTGCGAGTGTTGCTCAGGGCTGTGGGGATCCGTAGCATCGATGCGAGGCTGTGGGATGCAGACGAAAAGTGCCTCTCTTTTGTCTCTCACCAGATCTCACAGTTGTTGTTTTCTCTTTCTGGTGTTGCTGTTTTGAATTTAGGCATTGGCAAAATTCTTAAGGGCCTTAAATGTCAGCAGTGACTGGCTAAACAGCATCCTCCTTTGACCTCTGGAGTGTTTCAGATGTCCCTGGGGCTGGGATTGCTGGTTTGTGGCCCTGAGAAGAGTTTGGATGAAGGGAGTGTCTGTGTTAGAGTTAACGGGGTGATCTGCCCAGAGTATGGGCTGCAGGAATTCCCCACGGAGGGAGCAGGAGGTGGCAGGAGGTGGCGTTTGATCCCCTAAAATGCAGTTCAAAGAAACCCTTTTTGTGGGCAATTCAGGTGTGTTTGTTCTGATGTTGATTTTTCAAGGGACTGGTTAAAACTTCGCCGCCTTTCTCTTGCAACTTGAAAGAAACAACACCTTTTACCTTAGAGGCAGCCGAGTCGCCAGGAAATGATGAGGTTTCAAAGTAAGAGAAAAGAGATTAAAACCACATGCTGTTCTTCAGTGCAGTGTTGCATCCGCTGGTGTGAATGGCAGCTGCTCCAGGTTTTGAACGTAAGCCAGATTCATTATGCTGTGAAATTATCACTCATTTCTCTAGGTGTGCTCTTTTAACTGCTTAATTAATTTAGATGTGGGCATATATATTCACATTAAAACACGGTTTACTGTAGTAGAGTTGAGTTATGGTTATAGGCTTCTTGCTGAATGCATCTTTATTTCAACTTTCAGCTGCTTAAAGAGGAATATCTAAAAATATCTGCATGCAGAATGGAGGTTGACAAAATGGCAGTATCTGTTTGAATTGATCCTTATTCTTTCTGTAAACACCAGAGAGTTCTTGGCAGCTATCAGTTATTGGTTCTGACAGCTCACTGACAGGCAGGACCTCTCTGGCTGCGGTGCCTTGTGAGCTGAGTAGAGGTGCCAGCAGGGTGCTGACAGCAAGATGAGGGCACCCACTGCCGAGATGCTGAGGCCAGCAGCGCCTGCAGCATCCAGGTGGAAGCTGGATACGTGCTACCCAACCTCTTTTCTTTTCTAGTGGAGGAGGAGAGGAGTAAGAAAGCATCGATGTACTTTTTGTTCCTCCCCTGCAAAAGCAAACCAAAAATAATGAGGGTTTTTTTCTGTCTTTTCCTTTTGTCTGGCTGAAATCCATCGTGGAGCTTCTTACAAAAATACATGTGCTCATGTACAGAGAGCAAAAGGGAGGAAAAGAGCTGACGAGTCAGATTTGCATGCCCCTCTAACATACTCCTTCTGTGTTTGCAGGGAGAACTAATCACCTTCTATTACTATTGGAAGAAAACCCCTGAAGCAGCAAGTTCTCGAGCCCACCGTAGGCATCGAAGACAGGCTGTGTTTCGGAGAATTAAAACTCGAACTGCTTCCACTCCAGTCAACACTCCCTCCAGGCCCCCCTCCAGTGAATTCTGTAAGTGGGAGCTAAAAGCAATGCATTTATCTTTGTTTAGATGCAGGGAGCAACAGTAATGTAGTGGTGCTATGCCATCAAGTGAATGAAGCAAGGAAATGGAGTTCAGGCAGTTGCCCTCTCCTGGTCCTGTACCATTATGCTGGAATGCGGTATGCGTCTTTGATCACCAAGCGCTTTGCACAGTCCTTAAGCATAAAGGCATCCCATAAGGATGGAAACGTTGCCCTGGTACTGAATTTCCCTACTCTTTTTGTGGGTTTGTGTTGTATTTTTCCCTAGTTTATTACAGTAATGGGGATTAGAAAATGCAAAACGGAGGGAGTCCTCCATCCCTTTGGAAAGAAGCCTCTTCCATCCCTACTTGGTGACTCACACCTTCTGCTTGCTCTCACTGTGTGCTGCAGCCAGCACTGTTGTGTCTTAATGCATCTTGGAAGAACTTTGGCCTTGACTGAAGCAGAAGTGTCTAAACCAAGAATAATGACCCAAACCAGTGGAATTCCTGCACTGCAAAGGGCTATGATTGGTGATGTCCGCATGGACATGGAAGCTTTTATCCTGATGTCAAAGGCTTATATTGCCCTGTGAGTTTTAAGTCTTTCTATGGACTAAACCCAGCACATTTTACACACCTTCTAAAGAAAAGGGACAATGTGGAAGGCAGAAATGGGCAGAATCTTATTAGTGTGGGTGAGGTGGAGGATGTGGTGAGCAGGCAGGAGGGAGAATTTTGAAGAGAGCACTAGTGAGGGAGTAAGAAAGGACTATAAGCTTCTCCTTGCTGAAGTTGCTGATTTCAGTCTGCACGAAAAGTGAGGATCTTTACAGCTCGATCCAAAATACTCAGCACTTCAGAGTCCATGTGGCTGGAAGGACCTATCCATATGCATCTGACTGCGGGCTGAGAATGAAAACCAATTTAGTGAAAGAAAGCAAATCCTAGCCTGGTGTCAATTTTGCCGTCAGGGTTTAAATACCTGCAAGAATTAATGTAGAAATTGTGGCAGTGCTAGCAGGTACCATTATTAAATGGGACCCTGTGTTAGTTTGAAGGGTAATGAGTTGATGACAAATGCTAATGGCAAGTACTGTAGAATCCCTCTCTCTCTATAACCTGTGTGCAGTACAAAATATGCTCTTGCAAACTTCAGAAAAACAATATTCTTCCATGAAGGACTTCTTTTTTTAATTAAAGATGTGAATAAAAGAAGCCACGGGGCTTTCTGCTTCTGGCAAATTACAGACCTGTTATGTTGTGAATTTATGGTGGTGGTGCTAGAAAAATGCAGTACTCTCAGTAAGAAAGGATTTACTCCTGAGTTGTTTTTTAGAAGATGAGGTAAGATGCAGTTTTTGTGATGTCTGCACATTTTCAGTGGTTTAGGTGGTGCTTTTTAGCTCACAGCCTTGTAATCGGCTAATTTGCTATTTACTGTTTGCCCCAACGAAAAGTGGCCCTTTCCATACTCTCCACTCCTTCGAATCATGACGTTCTTGAAATGTAAGTTTTGCCACAAGTTTAAACATTTTACAGAGGCTTGTGGTAAGAAAGGGACAGCTGCTAATATCCTTGTAGTACCTCTTCTCCGGAAGAATCACTATGTCTTTCAATCAGATACATTCTATACGAGCATTGTGTTTTCTTCCACCCGTAAAACACATTCAGCTCTTGGGTTACATCCAGCCGCCCATCTGGGTTAGAAGATGCTGTCTGGAAGCAAAATAAAAACCTTAAGAGCCACCACAGTATCTGTCTACGGAATCTGGTCAAGTAAGGTCGAGTATAGAATATCCGATTTTAAATTTGACCAGGTTCTAGAGATTAACATCTTTTCTCTTGAAAATTGTGCTTTAAGAGCACAGCTTCTCTACCTACGCATGAGCAGTGTTTGAACGACAACTTAATTGGAAAAGTAACAAGTACTGAATCCAGAGTTGTGTGCATGGTGTCACTCAGTGCATTCCTGGAACTCTTCTGTAGTCTTCAGGTTGGACCTTGCTTAGTTTTCATGATCAGAATCCAGGCAAGGTGGTTGTAGGAAGGCACAAAATGTATGCGAGAGCTGTTGTCGTTAATGGTTATTTTAGCCAAGTAGGGGGAAATTAGAAAATCCTGCTGAGTTGTTCTTTTCTCTTCCCCTCCTCTTCCCTTGTTCTTTACTTTTTTCAGTGGACTTGAGCTCAGCCAGTGAAGATGACTTTGACAGTGAGGACAGCGAACAGGAACTGAAGGGCTACGCCTGTCGTCACTGCTTCACAACCAGTAGGCACCTGATTCATTGCTGTATTTCTCTCCTTTCTGCCTTATGTTTAATGCAGGTGCATTCAAGCAAGAGCAGTTCCTGTGCATGTACAGCTGCTCAAAAAAAGTGGGGTTGAATCAGCTAAAATGTACGGTGTTCCTCACAGGGTTAGTCGTGCTTTGCTATTGCAACTTAATATTGCTGTGACAAAGGAGAATGCCGAGAGGTAGATCTTTAAACAGGAAAAACCTACATAATCTATAATCTCTAATCCACTAGTGATGTAGCACATCAATATTGGACTGTGCCTGTCACACACAAAACTTCTGCACCGAATGCCTTTTGTAAGTCTCATTCCTGTAGTATTCCTGAAGGTTGTGTGGTATTGGGGCATGTGCATGGCATGGAATTTTGAGCCCTAGAATAGGGAAGGGAAGGAAATGAGGAGTTCATAGCTCACTTTGTTTTAAGAAACCACAGCTTTGGAGAACAACAGCTGCCTGTAGTTGCCAGGTAGAGCAGATGAGGCTGCTGTGTATTCAAAGCTGTAATTGCTTAAGTAAACAAAGAGTTTGTAAATTGAATATTGAAGATGAGAAGTGGAACTCAGACTGAGCCTGGAACAAGCCGAAGTTGTCCAGAAGTTTGTCTTAACTTTGCCCGTTGAAAACCAGCTGCTTTCTTAGTTGTTGTGTGCATTTTTACTAATGCAGAGTGTTTGTGCTGAGAATGTGGTACCGATTGCGTGTTTCTAAGCTGTTGCTTTTCCTGCCCCAAGCCTCCAAGGACTGGCACCACGGCGGTCGAGAAAACATTTTATTGTGCACCGATTGTCGCATCCACTTCAAAAAATACGGAGAGCTGCCACCCATCGAGAAGCCTGTAGACCCTCCGCCCTTTATGTTTAAGCCTGTCAAAGAGGAAGATGATGGACTTAGTGGAAAGCATAGCATGAGGACAAGGCGGAGTCGAGGCTCGGTAGGCTTAACACTCTTGCATTGCAGCTTCTTCTGTAAAGAGGAGGTGGTGGCTGGAAAAAGGTAGTCAAACTTCTAAAATGTCGCTTTTTCCATCTTGCTTGTTTGCTGTGTGCGTGCCTGCCGCTGCCTTTGTGTGTGCAAGCGTGAGATCTGCTCATGTTGAGGCTTTCCTTGGAGAAAGGAGCTGAAATGTCTCTTTTGCAAGTTCTAGTCAAACTTGTTATTTCCATTTTTAATGACCGGCAGTGGACTGTCATCGTAAGGGGGCATTTGACCAGTGTGTCATTACAGATTCTGTACTAGCATGTGTCCTTCTTCCAGCTGGATCCTGTCCGAGGTAAGCCCTTGGGCTTATTTTAAGGGAAGAGATTTAAATAAAATGCCATTTGTGCGGTCTCTTCCTGTTACTGGAATTAAAATCCCTTCCCTACAGAAAGCAGTAGTTTGCTCCTGTAGTCAGTGTGCTCTGTCACCCAGTTTTCACTGGGGGTGTAATGCCACGAGCCTCGCTGTCTGCAAGTCACTTGTGAGATCTCTGACAGCCGCCCTGCTTAATTTGATATTTGCTTTGGGTTCTGGCTGATAGGAAGCAGCAGATCTTTTCCTTGCCCTCCCCTCTCCATCTTTCTGATCATGATGACTGGACCATTGCTTCTAAACCTCTGGTGAGGCTGCACTGTCAGGTGAGGTTGGCTTCAGTGTTTTGATGGTTGCCAGGCACCCAAAGCACTGCCAGACTGGGAGGGAAGCAGCATTCACGTGCTGCGCTGTGGTTCCTCATCATGGAGCTGGAGCACATTGAAACTGTGGTTTTAGAAACTGGTCTTGACTGCTTCAGTGCCTAGAGGTAGACCTGTTTTTAATGGAATCTGAGGGTCCTCTCCTGCCTCGTTCACTGTGTGTGATGCACGCTTGCAAATGTGTGTGCATGCATTTTATGAAGAAAACTGAGCATGCTAACAGCAGCAGCTTTGGAACATCCTTCTAATGTTGTCATTTCTGGCAGGCACTATTAAGTAAAATAACCGGCACTTAATATTTTTGAGTATACATATCAAGGATTTGCCTCTCTAAGTCCAAACGAGCTTGCCAGAAAAAATGTTTCAATGTTAAATGCTCTTGGTTTTTCATTTTTCAAGCTCTTAGCAGGTGTGCTCCATCCATGCCCCTGCTATAAGACAGAAAAATAAAGAGGTTGGACAAATGCTGACTTTGATATGCTTTTGTTTCTATTAAACAAATAGATGTCTACACTACGTAGTGGTCGTAAAAAGCAGCCAGCCAGCCCTGATGGTAGAGCCTCACCTATTAATGAAGACATCCGTTCGAGTGGCCGCAACTCTCCTAGCGCTGCCAGCACCTCCAGTAATGACAGCAAAGCAGATTCAGTGAAGAAGTCTACCAAGGTAAGATTTTCCCATTCTTCTTTTCTGTTCAGACTGGACACCTGAGGCCTCGTCAGTCAGGTAATGGAGATGCAGGTTCTAGGAGGCCAGGGGTTCTCTTGGTGACCTAGAAATTCCTACTTACGTGGATAAGTAACAAAATTAATGGTGCATCAGACTGGTATTTTGTTCCTGCGCATAAGGATGTGCAGTGATAACTAACATTAAAGTATCCCCATATAACCTCACTGCTCTCATGATAAACTAATCCTTCGATTTCAGATGCAAATGCAAGCATTAGGCTCATGGAAGCAATACAGATCAGAAATGCTACATTCGAGACAAGTAGACAGTTTTAGGGATTTTTTTTTTAAGCAGTACTTAATCTTTGTTTACAAAGGAATATGAATATGTAGTAATTGAGGCTGCTTCTGTTGTTGGGGTTCTGTGTGTATATTTGATGTTTTATCAGAGCAAGCTGACAGTTTAGTCTGTTTGAATGAGTAAGTGCCTTTCCAAGAGAGCACTGAAGGAACAAAGCCAGATGAAGTGGGAAGGCTGGCCGTTAGGCAGCATAAATTGAAAAGCAGCAAGTTAAAAATAAACCTAAAAAAGATCCATAAGTCAAAAGTGGAGCACAGAGCAAGTTTTTCACATGATAAAACTGAGAACTTAGCAAAATGTGGAGTTAGGTTTGGTAATTATGTGATGTATGAAGCTGGCCCAGGCCATGAAAGAAGGTAGTAATCTTGTAATAGCTACTCACTGTTAGCCTTGTATTTGATTGCATATGAAAATATCCCTCTCAAAATACCAGGAGTAAAGCAAGACTTCCAGAAAGAGGCTTATCCTGTGCCTGTCTTCTCAGAAATGCTTGCTCCATCCTTGCTAACAACAGGTGTTGGTCTTGGTTGGAGGAATACACTGGGCCAGTTGATCTGGTCTGCGTTCCTGATGGACTTGCTTCTACACAGCTGAAGACAACTGCTTTGTTTAAAATATTCCTTTGCTTTCAGAGCTTGAAACCACACGATGAGGAACACTTTACTCCATGTTCCTTTTTCCTGCTACCTTATGTCAGAAATGTGTGCAGTGTTTGTATGCAAACTGCTCCTTGGCTCTCTGTCTGCAGAAGTAAAATTGCAGTTTGCTTGGGTTTCCCTCTTAAACATGACCTCCAGAGGGATTGGCTCAAGTGTTCTTCTGCGAGCTGCTCCTTGGCGGTGGTGGAAGCAGCGGCTCCAGAACAGGTTCCCCTGGAACTGGACAGAGGGACAGATGCATATTGCATTGTTAAATACCGACTCTCTCAACTTCTGATGAGTTCTCCTGCCCCAGAGGAACCCTTCTTGTTTATTTGATTACATACAGTAGCCCTGGCATATGCTTGGTTGACTTTTGCATTTACATCACTGGTAACTGTTGTGTTACGCTTTGTTTGTGGCAGAAGATAAAAGAAGAGGTGTCTTCTCCTCTCAAGAACTCCAAGAGGCAGCGGGAAAAGGCAGCTTCTGACACAGAGGAACCTGACAGGTCCAATGCCAAAAAATCCAAAACTCAAGTGAGTCCCACTTAGGAGCATGTTGAGAGTGGGAGGGGTTGCAAACCTGGTTAACAAACTGTAAAGAGTATCTCCAAAGATGGAGTGTCCACAACTTCTCTCGGCAACTGGTTTCAATGCTTGGTCACCCTTGTAGTGAAAAAGTGTTTCGTGGTGTTCAGGCAGAACATCCTTTATTTCAGTTTACCCCCATTGAAAAAGAGCTTGGCTCTGTTATCTTTGTGCCCTCACTTTGGTTATTTATGTTGTCTGTGCTGGTTTTACGTTCTCTGAGGTTCAAATATTGGTACTTGCACTTGTGTTTGCACAGCGTGTGGAATAGGTTGCATCGTATGGCATGTTCTGTGTGCAGTTTTCTCATGCATGGTGGTTGCTCTTCCCCTCTCCCTGCAGGAGATAAGCAGGCCAAACTCTCCATCAGAGGGTGAGGGTGAAGGCGAGAGCTCTGACAGCCGCAGCGTCAATGACGAAGGGAGCAGCGATCCCAAGGACATTGATCAGGATAACCGCAGCACGTCACCCAGCATCCCTAGCCCTCAAGACAATGAGAGCGACTCAGATTCATCTGCTCAACAGCAAGTGCTGCAGGCACAGCCCCAAGTGCTTCAGGCACAGAGCGGTTCTGGCCAAGCTCCTCCTCCTACACCACCTGTATCGGCCCAGATACCAGCATCGCTGCCAGCCGTGTCGAGTGCTACTTCAGCTGCACCACAGGTCTCACCGTCAGCATCTCAGCCCCCCAGCCAGCCCCAGGCCCCTGCCCCTCCGCCTCCCCATTCTCACATACAGCAGGCCCCTGCTCTGCACCCGCAGAGACTCCCGTCACCCCACCCGCCTCTGCAGCCCATGAGCGTGTCGCAGAGCCAGCCCACCCCTGCCTCGTCACAGCCTCACTCGCAGCCTCCGCTCCACGGTCAGGCCCAGCCTGCCCCTCACAGCCTGCAGGCTCAGACCCTCCTGCCTCATCCTGTACCTTCCCAGCCATTCTCCCTCCCCACTCAGTCATCTCAGTCTCAGGTTCCCCTTCAGACACAAGCGCCGTCTCATTCTCACTCCGCTCTCCAGGTTCAGGTAACGCAGCCTGTCCTGCCAACCGCAACCTCGCTGCAGCAGGCGCAGCCTCCGCGGGAGCAGCCCCTGCCCCCTGCACCCATGGCCATGCCTCACATCAAACCTCCCCCTACCACCCCGATCCCTCAGCTCCCCACTGCTCCATCCCACAAGCACCCTCCTCATCTCTCTGGCCCTTCTCCATTCTCGATGAACTCCAACTTGCCTCCACCACCTGCTTTGAAGCCTCTGAGCTCCCTCTCAACTCATCATCCTCCATCTGCGCACCCTCCTCCTTTGCAGCTGATGCCTCAGAGCCAGCCGCTGCAGTCCTCGCAAGCCCAGCCTCCCGTACTGACGCAGAGTCAGAGCCTTCCCCCCCCTGCTAATCACCCCCCATCTGGACTCCATCAGGTATCCTCCCAGCCCCCCTTTTCCCAGCATCCGTTTGTCCCTGGAGGCCCACCTTCCATCACCCCTCCTTCCTGCCCTTCCACTTCCACACCACCCGCTGTGCCTGGCATCCCGCTTCAGACTTCCATCTCCACATCAGCAGCGTCTAGTGGGAACGTGCCGGTGGTGACGGCCTGCACGCTGCCACCTATTCAAATCAAAGAAGAAGTCCCCGATGAAGCTGAGGAACCAGAAAGCCCTCCCCCTCCGCCTCGAAGTCCATCACCGGAGCCGACTGTGGTGGATACACCAAGCCATGCCAGTCAGTCAGCCAGGTATGGAGGTCGTGGGTTGTGCTTCCTTAACGTGCTCTCTTTTTCTGGGTAGCAGAATGCTCTCGAAAACTGAGAAAGGAGCTCCTGTGGGAGCTGAGTGTGTTTACATGTGCATCTTGTCAGGCGCTCTCGCCAGCATGGGTTTGCTCTGTTTTTCTGGAAAGACGCTCTTTCCACCAGTGTATTCAGACAAGGTGTGACAGTTTGTGATAGTGAGAGGAGGTTTGTGCTCTGCTTGTCTGTGGAGTAATATGGTACAATTAATTTTCTCCTGGCTTTCAGGGAAGCTGGTAATGCTGTAAGTGTAGAGTGATAATTTCTTCTTTTTTATGTAGAACTCTTAAATCACATGCTCTTGCATCTTTCCCAGGGCTGAGCTCTTTCTGTTTCATTTCTTTCAGGTTCTATAAGCATCTGGACCGTGGCTACAATTCATGCTCAAGAGCAGACTTATACTTTATGCCTCTGGCAGGATCGAAACTGGCCAAGAAGAGAGAAGAGGCCATCGAAAAGGCCAAAAGGGAAGCAGAGCAGAAAGCCAGAGAAGAGAGGGAAAGAGAAAAAGAAAAGGAGAAGGAAAGAGAGAGGGAGCGGGAACGTGAAAGAGAAGCAGAACGAGCTGCGGTAGGTTTATTTGTAGCTAAGAGCTGTTCAAGGGAGTTGGCCTGATAGGATCTGACCTGAGTGGTGACTGGAATGCAAATCTCCAGAAACGCTTTCACGCGTGTGCAATCAGGTATTTGTGAATGTAGGTGCGTATGGAGTGAAAGCCAGCCGGCTGTGAGCACCTCTTGCAAGTGTAGAGGAGAGCAAAAGCACCCTGTGGACGAGACTGGTCTGTAGTGACATGTAGCAGCCAGCCGTTTGGGTAGCTGTGATGTGTCCCAGCTGGTTGCCGCTTTACTGATTGCAAAGCCTTTGGTTTAGCTTTGAGACTGCTGCTACAAAGTAGTTATTGTTTGGCCTACAGGACAGACAGGATCCAGTTCTTCCCCAAAGCACATCGGAGCATTCAACTGCAGGAGTCGTAAGGCTCGGCAGGCTGAACTTACTTCCCTGTAGAACTTGAAGCACAGGAAGGGAAGTGTGTACTTGCTGTGTTTTTAAGCCAAATGTGTCTCGGGGATCCGGTGGGTCTTTTCCAACTTGGTGATTCTATGATTCTATGAAGTAAAATTCTTTTCCCCCATTCTGTGCAGCAGAAGGTATCCAGCTCCTCCCACGAAGGCCGTCTTGGAGAATCTCAGCTCAGCGGGCCAGCACACATGAGACCTTCATTTGAACCTCCGCCGACAACCATTGCTGCTGTACCACCTTATATTGGTCCCGATACACCTGCGTTACGAACACTGAGTGAATACGCCCGTCCTCATGTCATGTCGCCAACAAACCGTAACCATCCGTTCTTTGTCCCCCTAAACCCCACTGATCCACTGCTGGCCTACCATATGCCTGGCCTCTACAACGTGGATCCCACCATTCGGGAACGAGAGCTGCGAGAACGGGAAATCCGGGAGCGAGAAATCCGGGAAAGGGAGTTGAGAGAGAGGATGAAACCTGGCTTTGAGGTGAAGCCTCCAGAGCTGGATGCGCTGCACCCAGCTACTAACCCCATGGAGCATTTTGCCAGGCACGGCGCACTGACTATTCCCCCAACAGCAGGACCTCACCCATTTGCTTCCTTCCATCCGGGTTTGAACCCCCTCGAAAGAGAGAGACTTGCACTGGCAGGCCCGCAGTTACGGCCTGAAATGAGCTACCCTGACAGACTGGCAGCAGAGAGAATACATGCCGAGCGGATGGCATCGCTGACCAACGACCCCTTGGCGCGGCTCCAGATGTTCAACGTTACGCCTCACCATCACCAACACTCACACATACACTCGCATTTACACCTACATCAGCAGGATCCCTTGCATCAAGGTGAGCCCAGGGAAACGGGGCGGGCGGTTTCCTGGGGAGTCTCTCTCATGGGCTGCTAGCAGAACTCGACCCGAATCAGGCAGGCTGCGACTCTGGAATTCACGTGGCAAAATTCCTGTTCTCTTGATTTTGATGTGGCTTTGGGTACTCTATAAGGTTGCTGAAATGCAAACAAGTACTTCTAGGTAAGGTGGACCAGTCGCAGAGGTGAAGTAAATGGTGGTTACAATACAGCAATTTTGAGACTGTAAAAGGTTTGCTGGGTTTTCTTTTTGTTTATATTTGAAGTACTGGAGTTCTAGAGCACCGCCTTAGAGTGGTGTTTGCTGTACCAGTGGGGACTCCACTTGGAGTAGATAATTCACTAGGAGAGCTGTCATGGAACTGGTCACACTGCCAGTGCTGCCAGCTGTTTTAAGTTATAGCTGGAGAGGAGCTGAAGCTGGAATTTACATAGAGAAGCTGAAAAAAAAAGAAGTTGGAGGAGAAAGACTTCATTTCTTTAGCCATTTGACGTGCCCGCCATCTGGCTTTAGTTGAGCTGAAATTCTCTGTCACAGTTCTCCTAAGAACCATCTGACTTTATGGATTGGCACCTTTTTTTTGCAGCAGAGTATTCCTATGCATGGGAATTTTTTTTCCACAGAAGTATTTTAGTCTCAAAAATGAATTTATGCCGTTTTCATTTCTAAAGCAAGATATGTGGTTACTCCAGTCTGGAACCTGGAAGATGAGGCACTAAGCAGGATTTTTCTGATTTTCTGGTGGCAGACTGGATAGAAAACAGCGAGCAAGGCCCCAGGTGCAGTTGCTGCTAAGGAAGAAGAAAAAAAGATTCAAGTATTTAAAGTGAAGCTTCTGGTGCAGCCAGCTACAAATGGTGTGTTTGTGCAAGCAAATGTAGCATACTTTGCCTTGGAGCACTATGCATTAAACATGGCTACGATGTCTGCTTTTTGGAGTTTGGAAGGAATTTGAGTGCTGTTGCAGAAGCCAAATTGTATATCAAGGCCATCAGCAGAGCCTCGTGAGACTGGTCAGGGCTGGGGGGTTACAGGTGGGAGGCGATAGCGCTGAGTATCAGCATTCTTAAAGCTGTCAGCTTTGGGCTTGGGTTGAGACCCAAGCAAATTACAGACTGGTTCAATTTGAGGCAGGTTTGCATAATAACCTCTTGAGAGCAGAAGCAGTTTGTCGTAGATTGTGTCTGTACAAGGACAGGCTGAGAGAGTGGGGCTTGTTCAGCCTGGAGAAGAGAAAGCTCTGAGGAGACCTTAGAGCGACCTTCCAGTACCTAAAGGGGCTCCAAAAATCTGGAGAGGGACTGTTTAAAAACAGGAATTACCTACACTAACAGGGACTGATAATGATAAGACAAAGGGCAATGGTTATAAACTGGAGAGGGGCAGATTTAGACTGAACATAAGGAAGAATTTCTTCATGATGAGAGTGCTGAGGCACTGGAACAGGTTGCCCAGGGAAGTTGTGGCTGCCCCATCCCTGGGGGTGTTCAAGGCCAGGCTGGATGGGGCTTGGAGCCCCTGATCCAGTGGGAGGTGTCCCTGCCCATGGCAGGGGAGTTGGAACTGGATGGGCTTTAAGGTCCCTTCCAACCCAAACTATTCTATGATTCTGTTGTAAGTCACCATCTCTGCAGGTAAGTCTAGATATTTGCAAGTTACGTGATCTGGATGAAACTATTGCTGGTACATTCTCACTTTCTGTGTAGTGAGAGACTGTGGCAGACAAAGCCAGATGAATTCCTTGTCAAGTCTCTTACCTGTATTTGAAAAGTAATTTGGCCTTAATCTTGAATGCCAGGTTAACATTCAGTTAGGGGCTCTCGAGCGTCTCCAAGTAGTTCTTGCTCCAGAGTAGCTCCATAGGTGGGTACAGCCTGAAGGTGCATAACCTGTGTGTGTGTCTCCTTGAGTTGGGACTGACAGAGGGTGAAATGACCGCACATTTCTGCTCTGGACCCATTCCAACCACTAGAAAACTATCAGCTGTGTTGTATTCCTTCCCTTTGCAGTTCCTCTGTGATCTGCTGACAGCCTAACATGCAGAGATTTCAGATGAGCTGATAAAGTGGTTTTTAGGTTTTGTTGGTGTCTTTTCATCCCATTGGTAAAACAGCGTTAGAGAAGGTGCTCTACAGTTGTCCCTCTCCACACAAGAGTGGTGACAGTGTCATCTTTTGCCAACAGAGGTTTTTTTCTTTCCCTCTTTTAAAGGTTCAGCAGGACCTGTTCACCCGCTGGTGGATCCTTTAGCAGCTGGACCCCATTTGGCACGTTTTCCCTACCCACCTGGGACCATCCCCAACCCGTTGCTAGGGCAGCCACCTCACGAGCATGAAATGCTCCGACATCCAGTCTTCGGTGAGAGCATTTTATGGTCCTCTATGAAGGTTTTCGCTTGACCTGAACTGCGACCTTCTGGCTCTTGGCATATCTTGGGAGGGGAATTGGTGGAGTTGAGCTGTAACTTAAGTTACAGTCAAAGGTTGATCGTTTGGTTTGTTTAAATAAAAAAAAGGCTTCCTGGGACAACTCTCTGCATAGCAAAGAGGTGTCTAAAAGGGGGCAAATCTCTCTTAGGTACTCCTTATCCACGAGATCTGCCTGGTGCCATTCCACCTCCGATGTCAGCAGCCCACCAGCTGCAGGCCATGCACGCCCAGTCCGCAGAGCTGCAAAGACTGGCAATGGAGCAGCAGTGGTTGCACGGGCATCCTCACATGCATGGTGGTCACCTACCAAGTCAGGAAGATTATTACAGGTGAGAGGAGCACTGAAGGCGTTTGGAGACTGTGAGGGGTGCTACAGCTTCCTTGTTTTTTATCCACATTCCACCTTTTGTCTTCTAAATTGCTGCCTGCCTTATTGTGTGCCAAATTACTGTCCTGATGCGGTTAGGGAAGATGGTGAAGCTGTACTGAAACTTAATTTGGGCAGAGGAGGTAGGGCTGATTAGAATCTAGGTACAAATTACTGGCACGAGATGTAGACTAGCTGAGTCTCACATTGCAGAATTACATCTAAATGGGGTTTTTTGTGTGATGTATGTTATGATTGCTGCTTCCACATCTCTCTTTCTTGAGAGCAGTGGAGGAGAGTGGGTAAAAAGCTTTCTGAATGAGGAGAGGGGAAGAATTTGATGCATCTTAAGAAATTGCTAAAGGCAATAGGAAGTTGAAATGTATGAATAATAGAGCAGAGAATGCCTGGATGGATCGTGAGCGTTCTTTCTCTCCAGAATGCTATATGGTGTTGATAGTGGTAGAGTGGTTCTCCTGGCCTGCCTTATGTAACAGCTCCTTATTTCCTGTTTGGCAGCGATTGCTAAGAACAAAGAGCCGCCAGCACCTAGTAGGGGTATTTCTGCATGTCTGTGGGTGGCAAGGATATATGGGAAGCAGCGTATTAAACCCCTGCCTTGCCGTGCTTTACTGGAGTGTTTCAGTCCTTGATTTGCCCTGCTGGCCTCGTGCCACGGGGGCAGCCAGTCTGCCCGCAGCCTCCTGTAACATCTGCAGCTGCAGATAAAGCTGGAGCTCGATGAGCTGGCAGCAGCCATCTCGCTGACATGTAAGGAGCACTTCAAGTAGCAAAAGGTCATCGCTTCCTTCCACAACAGGCAGCGTTATCGCTGCTGTTACAATGCCTTTCAGTTCTGTGCGGAAGGCTCACAAGTCCTCTTGCAGCCTCTGTTCCCTTCAGGGCAGGAGGGCGAGGTTAGCAGGAAGGCGAGTTGTCTCTGAAGTGTGGTGACACCTCCTTCGTTATGTTAAAATGAGTTTTCTTTCTCTTTCAGTCGACTGAAGAAAGAAGGCGACAAACAGTTATAATAAATTATTTATTTGTAATGCTGGCTATGGAAACCCCAGTCCTTGGGAAGGAGTGGAACATTTTTACATACAATAAGAGCTACAAAAGGAAAAGAATATCTTATAAAGATTTCTTTATATATTTAAAACAGAATCAACCACCCAACAAGTAGAGACTTATCAGCAGTGTGTTCATTTGTAGAGAAGATTTCTCAAGACTGGTGTGGGTCTCCCTGCATGACAACGTATTCAGAAGCCTATTGAAAGTACAGGACTGTGTGGAATATTCAGAGAACTTCCTGCAATCTTGGTTTTTTTTTCCTTACTAGTTTGTTTTGAGTAGGTGCTAGAATCAGGTTCACAACACAAGTCACTGTGCGTGAAGAGACACTCGATGCATCTATAGCTATTTTAAAAAAAACAAGGATTGCAAGTAGGTGACATAACAAGCTCTGAATCCAAGTGCTATAATAATAAAAATCTACTTTTATTTTAATACATTGTAGGAAATCTTCATAATTTTAAAGAGAGCTCAGTTCTGCAGCATGGCTTTTTAAGTCTGTAAATAACTTTTTTTGGGTAGAGGGGAGAAACAAAACAAAACAAAACTCCAGAAACGTTTATCTTGATTTTCAGTAACATCACAACTTGTGAATTCCTACCTGGTATTGACAGAATACAGAGTTGATTTTTTAATAAAAAATATATATATAATTATCCCTTTAATTAAAGGGAATGATGGGTATCAATAATTTCAAATGGGTAAAAGCTTGAAATTTGGTTTAATATCAACAATAAGCATTAAAGGGAGTTGCAGGGATAATGTTGCAAATGACTGTTTCTGTTCTTGGTTTTCTGGTTTGTTTGGGTTTTTTTGTTACGCGTTACATCTCTCTGTTCTGCAGGTGATTTCTGTTGAGTTGGGTTTCTCAGCAGTGCAGGTGTCCCTTGGAACCAGCTTACCCTTTTGATGCCTACTTTAAGGGTTAATTTCCAGTGTGGCCATAATACACTTCTTTCCTATTCCCTTTTGAAACTTAAGCTAACTGCATTGGTTTTAGACTTTAGGCAAAGGTTCAAAGAAATAACCTGTTCTAAAATCTCTTTTTTAAAACGTTCTGTGGCTCAAACCAGTACAGCCAGAATTTTGTATGCACATGCACGTTTTTGGAGGACGTGCTCTTTCTGGCCTCTTACGTTTGATACGTTCTTACGAAAAGCCGATAGGCAACTCGGTTAATGTTCTTAAAGTTGTTTTGCAAAAACCGGTTTGTATTTCTCTTTGACTGTTTTAATTTTGCTTTTGTAAGCAAAAACTTCTTAATTGCCACCGGTGTTCTGTATCTCAGGAGCTCGCGGCTTTGGGATTAACCGGATATACGGACAGTAACATTTACTGACTCCCAACACAACAGGTCCACGCAGAATAACTCCTGTTGGCTAGGTCCCATGAGGATGGTAAAAGGAGAGGAACACACAGAAGGCCAGTGACCATTATTTTGGAGACAGCTCTACTTACTGTCAAGGCAGAATTTATTTTTTTACTGTTTTCCCATGTTTTTACTTTGCCGGAGCAGAAGGTGATGCAACCAATGGACATCTGAATCTGCTGGCCGTTTTTCCTGCTGGTGCATAACTTCCCCCCCATTCTCTCTCTTCAGCTCACCGAGTGCTCTCTCTGCTGTTGTAGACTGTTCAGTGTGATGGTTGTGTCATAGGACTGTATCGAGCCATGTTTGATAAACTTGTAGTTAATCATACGTTCTGATGGAAGGCACGGTGTGCACAGTGCTCTACCCACCTCATGGATCTCAATCCAGTGTCAGCACCCGAAGATTCCTGTTAGGCAGTGAGTAACATCAGTTTACCAATTAAAAATACACATCAGGTCATTCTAGGTCCACTTAATGCAAGAGTGTGTAGGAGAGAGAGGAAGACTATTTCAGCTCATGTTGATCTGACTTTTTTTCTCTCCTCCATTCCAGATTTCTCAGCGCTAAAGAACTGCAATAGCATTTAATCAGTTCCGTCTGCTATATTTGATCTCTCTCTGGAGGTATTAGAAGGAACAGCTAGTGTTTCTGAGATTTGGAAACCGTGAGGTCAATCTAGATGGTAAAGTCATCTTCAGTCGATGCCTTCAGTCGCTGTCTGCAGCGATCAGCGAGATGGTTTTCTCCTGAGGAGCAGTTTTCACTTTTGCTAACAGTGGAGTAGCTGGTAAGATCAGTCTGCTCAGCAGAGAGGGCCTCAGTTTACTTTAAAAGTCTCATTAGGCCCATTTCAGTTAAACCTCCCCTCCTTGTTTTTACCGTGTGGAATTTGGGAATTTGGGGGAGTTCAGCCTCTTCAGCCATTTCATCTGACCCTTCTCTTTTGGTGTTATTTTTAGCTGTGGTTCTTCTTAAGGAAAAAAAAGCTAATTGCCTCCGGCGGTGTTCTCTTCTCTCTCTGTATTTTTTTCAGCTGAAGTTTGCAGTTCTGTTCAAAAGCTGTTCATTGATCTCTTGTTTTTTTGCTTTTAAGAAAAGCATTCTGATAATTTGTAGGAGGTTTGTTGTTCACATCATTCAGCAAATAAGCACTGAAATTCTTCCATTTTAGACCCATGATTAACTACAACTTTACATGCAGTGGTTTTTGAAGCCATCTTGGTGTTCGATGCCCTATTAAAACAACCCAGACCTTTTAATTTTCTTTCAGAAATCTCTCTTATTTTTCCTCTGTTTCAAAAGTTGATTTTTATTTTTTTTTTTACTTTTGCTTTAGTGTTTTCAAAATGTCTCTCTTGTTCTATGTCGTCATGGTTGAGCTTGTTTCACTGCACCGTTAAAGCAGAGTGTACATTCTGACTGCTACATTTATATATATCTTGAAGCTTAATGTATATATGAGTAGTTTGCCATGGGATAACACAGTGTAAACAGAGTAGAAACCCAGAAATCGTGACTTCTGTGTTCTCTCCATTTGAGTATTTTGTAATTTTTTTGAAATATTTGTGGACATAAATAAAACCAAGCTACACTACGGCAGCCAGGTTTTGCCTGCAAGCGAAATGTGTCTGTTAATTGTTGTTAGTGGGGAAAGAGATATTTTCATCTGGAATAATATGGGATGCTGACGTGGCCATCTTGTGTGTTTTAAAGCTGTCTTGTCTTTCTTGGCTTTATTTTTCGTTCGTTGAGGTCATTTCTTTTTTACATCTACAGTATACAAAGCACCAACATTATGTCTGGTTCGAGACTATATTCTGCCACCCTGAGGTTTATTTTTCAGGGCAATATTACATAACTTTGGCATGTTTTTCCATAAGTTAAGCAGTCAAATTGGTACAAACAAATGTGTAAGAATGCTGTGGCTGTTGTGAATTCGGGGGCTTGCTGTGTGCAGTGGTAATATATTGTGTCCACTGATCTATCTGCCTGAGCACAAACAAGAAGTTAAAATGAAATGTGTGCGTAAGCTCTCAGCGCGCCAGCTGAAGAACAGAAAAGCAAGAACTTCTAAACCAGAGAGGACAACTTCCCTCATTTCAACAGAGTAGGGAAGACTGCATGCCGTCATCTTTTAAATTTGCCTGTGAACCAAACTGTTCAGAAGACGTGCAAGGGAGAATGAAGCCCGATGACTCATGAAATGGTAGCTTGAAATTAGATTTAGTACGCTATATATACCCCAGTAGCCGAGTTTTTCATGTATCTTATTTTGTAAGAGATGTTACTTTGTGCCAGTAGAGTTATCTTGCAAACAGCTGATCCGGACCTGGCAAGAGATGGATTCCAAAGGGGCGATAATTGCAGAGAGGATGATGTGCAATAATCCATTGTCTTCGTTTCTTGCTGAAAAGCTAGGATTTGCTTTCAGATTGCACCAAGTTCCATGTTTGTGTTCATTTGTAACAGCTCCTTATCTTCCATCTATGAGGGGTTATAATGTATTTGGGTGGGTGAGCTGCTTGAGTGTTTCATATTTGCATTTCATGATAACAGTGTCTCCAAAGTGTTACGATATCAGAGAGAGAGGGATGATGAGTATCTTTACGGTATAAATGTTTGGTCAAAAGGGAGACGGGAAGGCTGCATTCTTGATCTGGTTCTCCTTTGGTTTTGACCTGTGGCTTCTCAGAAATAGGGAGGTATTTTGACTTCAGTTCAAGCTCTGAGTATAGTACGAAAAGTGCCCTGTTTGTTTGAGCGTGCTCGAAGCAGACTGAGAAGTATTCATGACAAATAGCACAGGAGTTTGGAGCTGCATATTTGAAGAGGCTGCTCTATTTATATACCCTGTGGCATTTTGTAAGGGGAAGGTCAGTTCTTGTCTACTGGAAATAGCTTCTGAAAGTGCTTTTTTTTGAGGCTGGCTTGAACATGTGCTGTGGTGGATATTTTGACATTTCTTTTGGGTTTTTAATTCCTCGTACTCAGAACTTGAATGGGCTTAGGCCGCCCTCTCGCTCTCGCTACAGGTTTTGAGTTTCCAGACTTTGAACAATTATTCCTCCAGGGAGAAGGCCTCAGAGGATTGTTATTGCTGTATAAATTGAACAATATGGTTCCTATAGCAGCTGTGTCTTGTCAGCGATGCCTTCCCAGTGCAGGGAAAAGGTGGCAAAGCTGTCTGCCTCGTGGCTGTGTTCTATCCATGGAAACAGCCATAATTCTAATGTCGTGTGGCTGTGGAAAGTAACCCATAGAGGAGGGCTTCCATCCTTTCTCAGCCATGGATCGCTGTTAAAACTGACACTCAGGCACAAGGAGAAATGCTGAAGCCTGCTGTTCTGTTGGGGAATTTGATTTTCTGTTCTTCGGAGGTGAAAAAAGGCAGCTCTGACGTTGGTGCTTGTGGTATTTCTGGGGTTTGTGGAAGCTCCCTGGCACTGGGTTTGGTCTCTGAGGATCTGTAATCACTTCCCTGGAGGCAGGTGTGCTGGGAGGGCCCGTCCTGCTCCACAGGGCGTGGCTGCCCTGAACCTTCTGGAGGGTCCTGTGAGGGAGCCCCTTGTCCTGGCAGCGAGGGGTGTGAGGTAAGAGCCTTTCCCTGCTCTGAGGAGGGAAAAGGGTGGCAGGATGGGGTGGGAAGGAGTCTGGGACACAACCTTTTCTCTCAGAGCAGCCCTGTCCGTGGAGGGAAACCCAGACTTTGGGATGTGGTCCTTCCTAGCAGTGTTCCTTGACTCCAAAGGGAGCCAGCTTTCCCTCTGCCCCTCCTGGTAGTGTCCTTCCGTCCCCAAAAAACCTGGGTGTCTATGCGCTCCTCCTCCAAAAGCCCTTTGGTCCCTGAGGCAGCCCCGGGTGCTGGTTCTGTGTGCTCAGCTCCATCCATGTTGCTGTCACAGGTGCCCTGCTCCTGCGGTGACAATCCTGGAAGTTTTTCCTCCTTTCCTCTCCAACATGACAGGTAAGCTTGAGAAAACCTTGCTGGTGTTCATATTGGGTCATTTTCCAGGGTAGTTCTCACCCTAAAGGGCATCAGAAGGGCTCTGGGTGTCTGATTTTGGAGGGAAGCCTTTGAGGTGCCCCGCCTGTCCTTTGCAAATGACTGTTCTGCTTGCTTCCTTCTTTTACTTTAAGGCAAGGAATTTTCTCATGATGTTGACTTTGCGAAACAAACAGGAGCAAACATAATGCGAATGACAAAACTCAACTGGACGGTTTAGTCCGGCTTTGTTCTTTACAAATGCTCATAGAATCACAGAATGATTTGGGTTGGAAAGGACCTCAAAGCCCATCCAGTTCCCACCCCTGCCATGGGCAGGGACACCTCCCACTGGATCAGGGGCTCCAAGCCCCATCCAACCTGGCCTTGAACCCCTCCAGGGATGGGGCAGCCACCACTTCCCTGGGCAACCTGGGCCAGGGCCTCCCCACCCTCACAGGAAAACATTTCTCCCTAAGTTCTCATCTAAATTTCCCCTCTTTCACCTTAAAACCACTCCCCCTTGTCCTATCCCTGCACTCCCTGATTGAGACCCTCTCCCCAGCTTTCCCATAGCCCCATTTAAGTACTTTTCGTCTGTGTAGAAGTGGTAACTTGGCCAGTGCAAAATCAGCTACTTGTATATTTATGCGTGTGTATGTGTGTGTGTAATGAATTCCCTGCTTTGTTCCTAATTGCCATCCTCTTTCCCACTCTTCCCTCTAAAAAAAAAAGGTGAAGGAATCTGACAAAACAAATTTATCTGCATATAGTCTCAGGATTTGCAAAACTGTGTTCTAGGAATGGTCACCCGTGGCACCCAACAGATGTGCCAGTGAATGTTGATGCAGCACAGGTTTCAGACACAACATAAACCTTTCTTCCTTGGGTCTTGTAAGTGAGAGAAATGAGGCTTCCCGGTAAACATTATTCAAATCCACTTTGCAGGTGCATAAGTAGAGTCAGGCAGATCTTGCATTGCTCTGCAGAAGGGGGTAAAGGCACTTTAAAAAACAGCATTTAGTGCGTGGAGGACTCTTGGTGGGTAGCAGTCACATCCAGGACAGTATTAGATAATTCTATTGCTTGAACAAACTCATGTTTTGAAAGGCAGAGCATGTAAATTTTAGGCACTAAATCAAGCCCAGCATCAATATAAACATGAATACCTCTAGTGGTTATTAATGTAGGGTGCTTTCCCTTGCACCAAAGCAGACTTAGGGTAACTCCAAAGTGCAATTTTCAAAGTGAAAGACCTAGAAAAGATTCAAGCGATCAGTCTTGTTGACCATTCTTTTGCTCTGTATTGAGGCTTTTCAGTTTCTGAATCCTGTTGCAATACCATTTCATTGTTAGCTCTTTAAATATTTGCCCCACGTCCCTCCCTGTGGCAATGTCACCAGAAAGAATCATGCTCTATGGGGTTGTTGCTGAGCTTTGTGAGCGCTCCTGTCTCGCTATAGCTGCGAGGCTTTGAGTTTCCTGCACCAGGGAATATGTGTGTGGGAGAGGAAATTATGGAATAAATTGATGCGCTGGCCTTGGAAAATAGCTCTGTGTTATGTCAATGGAGTTGTATTTCACTTTGCCTGGGGTCTTGGTTTTGCTGGAACAGACTATTAGTCAAGTCTGTAAGATGGAAATGTCTCTGGCATGGCAGCTTGTTTGCATGAACCCAAATTACAAAGTCTCTTCTTAAGCTGGATTGTTTCATTGTCATCTGACTCTGTTTTATCCTCCTTTTCACTTCTCTCTGGTCTGCTACTTCACAGCTTAATGCTTTTTATATAGTACCAAATAAAATGGCTATCAATAGCAGTATTTTAAGAAGCACAAGAGGATACTCAGTAGGAAAGGAGTGAAGGAGCATGCTACCCAGCCTCTCTAAGAAGCTCCAGTGAGCTTCAGCACTATATAATACCGAGGGTTTTATTTACCAAAAGGCTATGAAAACTTATTAGAAGTAGGAGGAGAGGATAAACAGAGGAAATTATTCAACAGTCAAAGTGTCCATTTTGAAATAAATTAATTCATGGGGTGCTGTTGTTTTTTTCTGGAAAAGGGTCCACTCAGCCCTAAGTCTTCTAGTGGGCAAAATTGCAGTGTCCAGTATATCTGCCAGCAGGGGCTTTTTATGTTGGAAATGTTCCTCTAGCCATCGCTTGAGGGGAAGAAAATGTGAAGGTAAATGAGGATCATAGTTTGGACTTCTCAGCCAGTGAAGATCTGTACGGGGAGATGGGGGATTCTCCCAGCTGCTGTGTCAGGAAGGATGATGAGCTTGAGGAGCATCTCCGAAGGAAGGCTGGAGCGTGTTGAGTGTTTCAACAGTTTCTGGAGCTATACCTTTGGGAATTTTGAAGGGTTTATCTTCAATAAATATGCAAATCACTGTGAGGCACTGTGCCCTTGGGCCAGCACATTTTTCACCTGACTCCTGTTGCCGTCCAGTTGCTTCTTTGGAAGAGGAAAACGCGTTTGATGCAGAATGAGCAGATGAATGTGTGCAACTGCTGCCACAGTTTGAAAAGTGCACTAGTGCCTTGTGATACAGAACTGAAGTGGTTTGCAAAATGCTGGGGTTGACATAGGGCCACTGCGAAGTGCCTTGCTGCTCATAATAAACCAGCGTTTAATTAAACATTCCATCATGTACACGTTCTGCGTTGACGTGCAGGGACCCTCCAGGTGAAAGCGGGCTGTCAGGAGAGTGGCTGGGACATCTCCTACAGCTGCCTCAGCATATGGGGAAGCTTTGTCTGCATTTGCGTAGGTTGTAACTTGCTCTGAGTTGATCTCGGAATTGGAATCTGAGCAGAGACTTCAGTCCCCAGGGTGGCACTGAGCTGTAACTAATTCATTTAGATGACAATACTTAAGTAATCCCCTGGCTATCTCCTCTCTCACAATCTGTGGCACAGCTTTTCTTTACTTTGAAACTATTAATAAGGGGTTTTTTTTTGTTTCTTGCCCCGTTTTGATCTGCTTTTTTGGCTCAAGAGGAGAATATGCTGGACCTAGAGGACTTTGCAATTTGTCCTTCATCCCTGGAGCTGCTCCATTAAAGCCTGATCTGTACTGAGTTTTTACTGTAGGTCCTGTTGATTAGGAAGATAGAAATACTTGCTTTTCTTCCCCAGCTGACTGAATGCAAGATAATTTTATTGATTATGCTTGAATCTGTTGCTTTTATTCTTGTAACAGTTGTGTAGTGCTGAACAGGACACATTTCTAGCACGGACGAGCCTTTCAACGATAGCAGCAAAAAGCACAGGTCAGTTACTCTTTGCTGGTGTTTCTGTGGTAGTTGGGGACACGGATGCCAAGAGCAGTGAAAATCCTCATCAGATTTGTGCTCACTGGAGAAAAAAAAAACATTAAAATAGGTACCTTTGCAAAGCGCTGCTGCTCTGTCAGTCCTGAAGCAATGTACCGTGCATTTCATTTGTCAGGTGTCTGGAAGATTTAGAGTGTGAAGAGCCGAGAGAGGCTGGAGGTAAAGTCTGCATGGTTTTTATTTGTGGTGATATTACAGCATGGAATCTAGTCTATTGTCGGCGTGTGAGGGTTCACAGTCCAGTGGGAGGAGCCTCTGTAACCAGTAAACACACACAAAATTTGTACTGGAAAAATCCATTTCCAGACACAAGCTCTTTGCTGTTTCTTCCTGATGTGAAGATGCTAGTCTCCTTTCACCTGTTGACATTGCTTTACTACAGATTATGTGATTCTAGACGACAATGTACTTGTAGTAGGACTGTAGAAATATGTTATTACCTTTTCCTTCTGTGTTGTTTAAAGAAAAGCTCCTTGACTTTACTAATTTCTTTTGGAGACCATACCTGGGGCGAGAAACTGTTGGGAGGTGGTGACAGAAACGCCTTCATCTAAATGTAAATGTTGCTTCCATGCCTCAGGCTGCTTTTAAGAGGCTTTTTCTGTGAGAAGCAGCTACAAAGTAATGGTTCCAATCACTTTTATATGCTTATTTGAAATGTATTGTTCTGAGGTGATAGGACCACATTTGTTTTTTAAGCAGATGCCTTAGATGGTACCGAAAAATAGGGTTAGGGTTCTTAGTTCTTTCTTAAGTCTACGCCTTTGCTGTGGGTAAGGTCTCCTGTTTAAGAAGAGGTTAAGAAGAGTTATCTGGGTTTTCTTACTGGCCAAGGAATACTAACTCCCAGGCATCTCATCTCTGTCCCGTCGGAGTGTCTAGGTATGCGTGCAGCTGCTGCTTTTTTTATTACGAGTCTCGCCCTGCGCGTGCAGCATTCCTGCAGTGCCCTGGGTATTTTTGCCTGTGCCAGACTGAGCTCTGAGTCACTTGAGCAGACGCTCAGATGGTGGGGGACTGGACTGTTTCTGGCGGAGCCCCCGGGGCTCTTGTCCGACTGATTTTTATTTACAAGACCGCAAATAAGAAAACATGAGCAGTTGGCTGCTGGCCCTGGCGTGCGTTGCTGTGCCCAGCTGGGCTGCAGGCGCTTGGCAGAGCCTCCTTTGCCATGCCTCCTGGCTACTGGAGTGGCCCAGGGCAAGGAGACACCCTCTTCCACCTTGGGTTTTCTTACTGGCCAAGGAATACTGACTCCCAGGGATCTGTCTCTGTCCCTTTCGAGCGTCTAGGTCTTGCACCTTGGGTGGAAATAGAGAGGACAGGGAGGGAAGACCAAGAGATGGAGGCTCTCTGTCCCTTTCGAGCATCTAGGTCTTGCACCTTGGATGGAAATAGAGAGGACAGGGAGGGAAGACCAAGAGATGGAGGCTCTCTGTCCCTTTCGAGCGTCTAGGTCTTGCACCTTGGGTGGAAATAGAGAGGACAGGGAGGGAAGACTAAGAGATGGAGGCTTGCGCTGCTCTCAGTGTGATTTGGTAGCTCCCTGCAGCAGTTTATTTGTGTCTGTGGGTCACTCAGCCCCTTCTCCTTGCAGGGAGACACTTCTCCTTGCCTGCTCAGGCACTGCCAGGCTCTCCCAGGTTTGTCCCTCTGCCCTGGCTGCCGTTGCAGCCTTTGCCACCGGATGGCAGCAGATGCTCGGATAAAGGGAATTCAACCCTCGCCCTTCAGCATCTTTCCAGGAAAACCCGAGGAGCTGACAGTGATGCCTGCACTGAAGTCAGGGACAGAAAAACAAGGTTTCCACAAACATCACAGCGTGGGCTTCCTGGCCGCAGGGGTCTGCGAGACCCAGGACCCCCTGCTCCCCCCCAGCACTGCAAGGCTGGCTTCCCTTGGGTTTCATTTGTTTTGCAAAAACAAGTTTCTGTTGCCAGAACTTCCCAGCTGCTTCCTCTTCATTCCCCCGCATGGCTGTGCACTGTGCACTTTTTGGCTTTATCTGGCACTGCAGAGCGATGACGATTCTCTTTTCCTTTGCTTTTCTCCCCACTTTAGGGGCTGGGAATATAGCAACCGAACCCTTCCAGTGCTCTGTGTGTGTGTGTGCATGCACATTTATATCCTAGGGGAATGCAGTCTCGGAATTCTTGTCAGGACTCCTGACCTCTGTGGCCCTGTGCAAGCTGCACCGCCGCCTGGTGCCTCGGTTTCCCTCCCTGCAAGTGATGCTTTTGATGCCCTTGTATGGAATCGGGGATATAAACACAAGGCAGCTGCCCTGAGAATATTTGTTTCTTTTAGATGGCTTCGACTCCAGGCTCTTTCTTGAACTTGAAAAATACACAAGCCGTGCGATAATATTCAACAGAACAACGCCAGCTAACAGCAGCCCTCTTCTTCCACACCATTCGGCAGCTGGGTGATGGCACAAGGGGGTTTCTGGCAGATTTTCTTGGCTTGGCTGTGGCAGCCTCTTGGGAGCCAGCACTTGCCTGGCGGGCATGCAGAGTGCTGTCAGTTACTGCTGAAGGCAGATGTCATTCATCAGGCAGATGGACTGCGCGATCAATAGCTACTGTCAAACTGTATTGGTCTAGTAAGGACCGGTCTCTGTTGTATTGGTAGAGGATGCCCTACATAAAATGCTTCTGACCTTATTGATCGATCCTCTCTCTTCTGCGCATGGCAGCTCTGTACCAAGAAGGGACTTACCTCAAGGTGTCTTACAGGGAGCTTGGCTTGCTGAAAGTTTCCCTTGTAATCCTGTCTCAGAGTGAGTAGCCAGCTCCTGGGTTGTGGAGTATGGCCAAGATTGGTGTGCATGGACTGTCCTTGGGACACCTACCACCCACAAGCATCTGCAAATGTGGAGTCAGGGCCCCTTATTACCCAACCCTGTGCTGGTGACACCCCAACCTTTGCCTTGACATTACGTGCCCCCTGGTCCCCGGCAGTCGGCAGGACTAAGAAGTGGTGGAGGAGGTCAGAGCTCTGAGTTTGTTTGATCTGTTTGGTAGATAGCATGTTTGTTTGCTGATCTGGCTGCTCCAGTAAGTGGCTCTAGCATTTTCTAGGTCAATGTTGAGGTCAATGTCCAGCTCCACCGATAGTCTTGGAGGATCTGGGTGGCAAATGAACTAAGTGAAAGCACGGGCCATTCTGCAGCTTTGCCTGTATTAACCATACCAGCAGCACTTTGTCAGTGCTACAGGGAACAAACGGTGAGGGAACAGGAGCTCGGAGCAACTGAGTGTGTTGCTCGAAGGCCCTGTGAGAGGCAGAAGGAGCTCACAGCGAGTGCCTGGCTCCTGCCTTCCAGTGGACGGTGTTTATATATCAATATCTAGCTTGTGTATGTATATACGCTGAATTTCTGTGTGTGTATATTATGCATGCAGTTCTGCCAGCACAATGTCCATAGGGGCTGCTTTAGGTGTTGACTCCAAGCATAGAAATGTCTTTCCTTTTTCCCAGTTTTGTTATCCTGCCACTTCACTGTTAAGGACAGCAGTAGGGTCCCAGAACCAGTCAGGCACGCTGGCTACTTCTGTATTTCTTTGATTTAAAATCAAGGAGGTAGTCTCTGTGCCATTTTTAAGTCTGCTTATACTAAAAATAGCCCCTCTGGATCAGTTTGGAGTATTTTGTGGCCGGTTGGAAGCGGTCAAAGTCCCTACTACTTCTTGAACGTGTGAGTGGTTTGTGGCCATGGGAAGAAATAATAACGTGCCTGCTTTTCAAAACTTTAGCTGCAGCAGGGTAGAACCATCCATGTGCAAGGTATTTCTGCAAAGATGTCTTCTGACCCAAGGCAAGGACTTCTAGCATTGAGAGATGGTGTGTTGGTGTAGTCGTGATTACCTGAACCCCAGCCAGGTGGAAGTCAACCAAGAGCAGCCAAAACCAAACCACTCAGTTACTCCACGCGTGAACTTGGAATGAACCAGGATGTTGCTACGAAAGAGCCTTCTTTGGCTTTCGTGTTGTCCTCACAGCCAGGTGTTAACCCTTTTATTTTTAATGCAGTGTTTGGTGAGGAGATGAATGGTAGCACCCCATTCTGCCATGCACCTAGGAGCAGGTCCCCTCAGCCCCCACGCAGGAGTGCTAGAGCTTGTAGATGGCTCCTCTTAGCTTGCTCTTTTTGGTTGCAAGAGGTGGTTTGACTGGAGACGGACTCACAGATCGCACATTTGTGGTTTCCTGTAAAGAGCTGCTCCGTGGGGTCTGCTCCAGAGTCCATCCTGCAGCCCACCTGTCTTCATCTTTTGCAGCTTTGCTGGTGGGGAAAAACTCGTTCGTGTCACTGTGGATGCTTGTGGAGGAATGGTAGGATTTACGACCACCTACCCTGCTCCCCACCCAGATTTACTATTTTCCTTCCCCCCTCTCCTAGCTCTGCCTTCCCAGAGCTGGAAGGTCAGAAGTTTAACTCCTGCTTTGAGCAATTCCTGGCTTGCTACCAGCTCCTGCACATAGCTTGTGCTGGTTGCATTTTAACTATTTCCCTGGAAATGAGCCTACGTAAATGACTTCTTCATGGATCCATATATAAAACCTTCCTTAAAGGGCCTCCTTTGAGTTGCCTTCTCTGTCCTGATAGATAGCATTGGCCAAACTATTCTTATCTTCTTCTGCAGTGGATGAGAAATGGCTGCTGTTAATTCTGTTTAATGACTGAATTCACCAGGTGAAATACAGCTCTCTTCACTTGCCCAAGATCTCCTGTATTGTAAATACATTTTTCAGTGTGGAAGTCCCTTCTGCCATGTCTGATGTCCGTGGTCCAATACCAATATTGATTTCTTATACACAGGGAGCAAGATTTACTGCTTATTTTCTGGAGACATTTCCTTAGGCTGCAGTACCATCTTTCTAGCTTCCAGAAATGCCCTTTCATTTAGCTGTTACTGCAAAGCTCCCAGCTAGTTTCTAGCTCCTGGCAAGTACCCCCCATTCAACACTCATGGCTTCACCTCATCTTCTCCACTTCTGTTCTGAAGATGCGTAAAAATAGGACCAACCATAGATTCACCCTGAAAAGGAAACTTAAAAGTCTGTATTTTTGGGTGGGAAAACTTCTCAACAGCATCAGAGAGATGACTTTGAGAACGACAAGGCTCAACCTTGAGTGAGGAACCAGCTTTTTGAAAGAGACCAGAGAGAGGGGAAGAGAAACAGTTCCCATTGCCTGTCTGCCTTTCTCTTGCTTTTGCCACATCAGTGCTTAGGCTTGGCCAGTCTTTCGTTATCTTCTGCTTTCAGTGGAATGCAATATTAATTCTGCTTCCTGATACCTGGACTTGAAGGTAAAATGTATCTATTCAAGTGCTGTGGTCTTTGGACAATCTATATGGACTCTGAATCCTTCCTGCGAATCGCAAAGCACGTTCATCCGTGTGCGTACAAGCTCTGGAGAGGCACCCAGTCTAATTAGCAGTGAGTGGGGAAGCAGCTCACTTGTTAGGATCAGGATGCAATAAATAAAATATTAGCAAGAGGAGGTGGGTTGAACCAGGAGAGACAAACAGGGCTGCGCAGAAGCTTTTTTAAAAAGAGACACTGTGGGGAGTCTACAGTAAGAGGAGAGACTGTCAAAAATACACACAATATTCTGTTTGCTGCCTGCCCCAGTGGAATGCCTGGTATTATGCAGTCTTGGACTTCTGGGAAATCAATCCCATGCACATGACTGTACTTCTTTTTCCCAACAGCAAGGCAGGATTTCAGCACATGCTAGGGGAAAGACTTGAGAAGCTTCTCTTCACTGACTTGTATTTCAGCATTTGCTCCAGTCATTAAATTAGCCCTTTAAGGACACTGGTATAGGTTGTTAATGGTTCAACACGCAACTTGGTATGAAAAGGTTTATCTCCCATAGCTTTCTCGGTCTTCTTCAGTGTTTCAGCTTCCTCTTCTGTAGACTTAAGAGTGGTGGGAAGGTTGTTAAATGCTCTCAGATCTTAAGTGGAAAAGATCCTGAAGGCACCCAACATAATGATGGGAACGCATGATGAAAAAAAAGGTTGTTCATGTGTCCTAAATGAAAGATGTATTGGATTTTAGTTTGGTTACTAGCAGATTGGGCAAGAATGAATAAATGTGGAAAGGGTTAGGCTTAAGGAAAAAAACCTCTCAATACTTAGAATGGGGCCTTTGACTTAGTCTTTTTCTCCATGTGTGTAAAAAGTTAAGTAGTGTTCTTGCCTCTGAGTGATGCTCTGACAGCATCCTTGGCCCTGGGATAGTGGTTAACCCTGGTTCCTGCCTTACAGTTGCTTGTTCTGTGCTAAAGGGGTTTGGGTGGGAGAGCAGGCTGGCCAACTGCTTCAACACTGTCAAAATGCAGTGGTAGGATCTTTGTCTTAAAAGTGAGAAGGAGAGAACTTTTGCCTTGGTTTTCAGTCTGTGTACAGACATTTGGAGGTGGCAGGATCTCTCCTACTGGCTGTTTCAGGGAAAACCAAGGAGGAGAACCGCTAGGTGGGGGAAAACAAGGTCAAACAAGTCCTTCTAGGGCAAAAGAGCAGTTAAAAAATCATTTTGGTTCTTAACAGGAAGGCAGTGAAGCGACTAAGAAGCGGGTGTGATATGTTGAGATAATGTAATATAAGTACGTACCCTGGAGGCAGATGAAGCCATGTTTAAAACCAGCAGCAGCTACTGGAAAGGCTTATCGGAAGCAGCAGTAAGTTGGAATAATCAATCCTAGAAGGAAAACTGTTTATTGGTGCAGCAGGTAAAGCTATGAAATATTTCACATCTTAGTAGTATGACTTGGATTACCCAAAACTCAGCAGCTGGATAAGACCTAAATAAACCCTAGTGAAACAAACCAAACCCCTAATAAATGAACAGCCAAAAGACCCCCCCCAACCTTAACTGTCTGCTGTCATTTAGTGTCGTGTATCGCTCTAAATCTAGATTTGGAAAGTGAAAATCAGTTCCACCAAAAAGGTTTGCCAGTTAACTTTCGTGTATCGTGTTAAACTGGCCCATCATGTTGAAGTTCTCCATTAAGAGCTGCTGTACCTCCTGTTGTAGCCGTGAAAGAATCATCGTCCCGCAGGATGCTTTCAGATGCGTGAGGATGGACTCTCTTTAATTGGTACATTCAGACCTGCAAGACAGGCAGCTTGATGAAGGTTTCCCAAGCTCCTAGCAATCAGCAGGGTATGGTCTGTGGCAGCTGCAAAGAAGGAGCAGCTCGTTTTTCTGCTTCTGTCCTTATGGTTCAATTCAAGGATGAAAATGATAGAAAATGGCAGTGATGCTGGGTGAAATCCAACAACTGGTGAGTCCCAACTTGGAATACCAAGCAGAGCACATCCAAACAGGCTTGTGTGATTTACTTAGAACTCCTGAAGGTTTGTGACTTAGCATTACAAACCGGAGTTTTGGATTAACCTTCCTTCTAGCGCTGTCTTTGGTGAAGGGATTCCTCTCTGGGTGCTAAGAGCGCCTGGGATAATTAGACCTCCTTCCTAATGAGTGCTGAAGTAAGACATAGCGGTGTTCTGTATTGCACTGGAAGGGTTTTCACCATGTTCCTTAGGCAGGTAAGCATCACCCTTGTTCATTGTCACGAGTCTCGGCCTTGTATGTGTGTGTACGTATACATACCTATGTATGCATGGAGAAAGGCTTAATATTTGTGTTCATCTATGTTCACAAATATAAATTCATAGAAGAGAGATCAAAAACCTGCTGAGTGAAGGGGCAGGAGCCGGACAAGGGAGGGAGGATCTGGTTGTGTAGTGCAGAGGTGAGGAAAGCTATTCCCAACCTGTTAGAGGAAACAGATAAGAAAACCCATCAACTTTAGAGCACTAAAATAAAGCGAGCACTGGCACATCTAAGCTTCCAGCCGGTGCTCTGATCGTGGCATGACGGAAATGGGACAGAAGTTCAGTATTACCACTGGCTGAGCGCAGGATAATGAGGGCACAGACAACCACGGCTGGGCTCATTAGCCATTCTGCTGCCCAATTAGGCTAGGAGCTAATTGCTCATTAACGAGACCATACCGGCTGAGGCAGCTGGGCTTCCCAAGAATTCACGGCTGGAGCCACAGCAGAGACTGGAGAGAACAGAAGCAAGATGTGAAACCAAGGAAATGGAAAAACTCGTCTGCCACTGAGGAAAGATTTTGCTGCTTCTGCCGCCGCTCCCTGGGGACAGGAGTACGATTCCTGGCACTGCTGCTGCCTGAAAGGCATATCAATTAGTCCTGAGCTCCCAGCCAAGGCTTCCTCTTCCTGGCATCCTACAACCCCAACACTAATGACGTGGGCAGGGAGTGGCTGAGGCGAAGATGCTGGGGAGTTTAAGGTGGAGGGTTATTCTGACCTTTATTTCTCTCCTGGACAGTCTCTGGAGAGAGGCCAAGCTTCTCACTAAGAGGAGGATGTGTGGTGATTTGAAACACAACAATCACCGACAAGGGTCAGCAAGAGGGTGGTGGAGAAAGTGAATTGCAGTTCTCAGTCAAGGCCATCTCCGCAGGATATGGGCCCTAACAGCAGCCCCAGCGACAGCTCCTAGAAAATGAAAGCTGGAAGCAATAATGTGCTTAACACCATCAGCTTCCTTTGGGCACAGGCTTGTTTTATTTAGCAGTGAAAGCACAGGGCCATGAGGATGAACCAAAGGTTATCTACGACACTGATAAATGTGACAGTGTTGCCCGTGCGACATGTGAGATGACAATGTCCTATCTAACAGCGGAGAAAGAACTTTTATTAACATTGTGGAGTTCTCTGTCTATGCCCTGACATCCTGTGAAGAAGGTCAGAGGATTGGTTTGTGTTTAGTTATGAGTTTATTATTTCCTTTCCTTGTATTCTTTTTCCCCACTGTTCTCTCTGGTGTTGTTTTGACAACTTAGGGATGGCTTTTTTTACACTAAAACAATACAGGGAATGTTTCAGCATGGTCAGGTTTGGGTGGTGGATGATGTAGGTACAAAAAAAGGGCTGGTTTTTATCTGGCTGTGAATGGTATGTAAACAGTGGGCATGAGGCCAGTTCTGCACTCTTCTCTAGCCTGGTTGCTATTGGATTGAGTGTACAGGGCTCCAGCACAATCCTGGATTAAGACTCTACCTTGGTTTCATAGGATCTGAGTGAAATAAAGTGAATCCAAGTAGTTTTATACTGTGAACTTGTATAGGACAGTAGCCAGCAAAGGAGTGTACTGGGTGGTGGCGTTTGGCAATTCCCAACCTCAGTGATTCCATTTTAAATCTCATTGATTGACATTGTGTTTTTCTTTGTTACTAAGGATAGAAATATCGTTGTCCCCTATGAATAGGAATGGTTGGACTCGATGATCCGGTGGGTCTCTTCCAACCTGGTTATTCTATGATTCTATGAATAGGTGAAGAATTTGAGGCACGGAGAGAGGTCAGGATGTGTGTGACAGGACTTGGAGACTTGGTCGCTATAAAGACCCGTCACGTAGTAAAGAACCAGCCTTTACTATGAGATGTAACTTCCTTTTCTCAGAGGCAGCATTAAACTGAGTGGTTTTATTTAGTAAAAGCAAGCTGAATGTTGTCTGAGTCTTACTTACACAGTGCCTTTCCAAAAGTCTCCATTCCAAGTAATTCACAGCCAGCTCCATAGTGACATTGGTGAGGAACAGATATCAGAAGGGAATAACATAAGAGAGACTTTGGCAAAGTATTTCAGAGCTGCAGGGTAGAATGCTCCTAAATGCAGGTCTGCAACCCTGAATGTGAATGAATGAGCATATGTGAGACTGGGAGTGATTTTTTGGTGGTTAAACTCCACTTTTTGATGTTTTTTAAGCAAAATCTTCCAAAGCCGGTGCTGATTCAGTCCTTCAGGTGCCGTGTTTCTCTGAGAAATAGGAGTTCAGTCCCACAAATGCTTTGCTTCTGTTGAATTATTACTTCAGGTCTATTAGGTGAGTGAACTGAAACCCAGTGGAGTGGTTCAGAAAAGCAGGAGCACTGTAATTTAGGCATCAGGAGGGAATGGGTGCCTAGCCTTTTTTTTTTTTTTATTTTGTAGCATTGCATATCTTTTTGTCCACTCAGCATAACTTTATATTTTCCCTTCCCCGCAAGCTATGCCTGATGGGGGCTGGAGGCTGTCTGAGAGCAGCAGTGGGATTAATGCACAAACATCCTATTTTAGTTTGCAGACTCTCTGTCTCAAAGGGAAGCAGAGAAGCACTGGCTTGGGCTTCACACTCCTGTGTCTCTTGGAGCAGGCTGATACACTTTTTCTGTAAGGAGGTGGCGGCAGGAGAGGGAATGGGAAGAGAGGGAATGCATTTCTCATTATGTGCTGCAGCCTCTCCGCTCTGGCAGCCTGAGAAGAGAAATTTTCTCTCCTTTTGCAGGCCCGCTACCCCCTGCAGCTCGCTGATTATTTTTGGCTGAGGTGGAAAGCACAACCCTAGCATTTTTCAGGGGAGTGACCGAAGCAGGAGAGGAGTGAAGCCTAGGCTGTTCTCTTTGTGCTTTCAATTAAAAGCCACGCTTTTGCTTGTCTATAGCTCCTTTCCTCTGAGTCCACCAGAGATTTAAGAGCTCTTAGGTCGTTCCAGCTCACCTCTGCTTAGCAAAAGAGGTGAAACTGAGGCACACAGAGCTGCTCAGAGTCACACAGGGAGGCTGCGACTTTTCCATCCGCTTTGCCTGGGCATTTTTCCTCAGGCTCTTTCCATGCTGTTGAAGGCCCTTATTCCCTGCTCTGATTCCGTTGTGCTGGGGTTTCCTCCTGGCTTCCTGGTGCTGCCTGCAGGCTGTTACCACAGCTTTGGAATAGGAAGGTTTCTCTGGGTTGTGCCTTCAGTGATCTCTTAAAATACGTCTTGAAAAGCTGGCTGTGCCAGGCACGGGCTTGTAGCTGTTGAGGAATAGTGGTGTGTATGTGGGAGTCAGTTTGAGAATGGAGCATCCACAGAAAGTGCGTTTAGAAAGCCGAGTAGAGAAGGAAGTTGTGCAAAAGTGGAATTGAGGATACCCCAATGAGCCTGTGAGTGGTGTCTACACCCACCCACAGAAACCAGTGCCTCGTGTGCTGGGTTGAAGCACAGAGGCGGATTTCCCAGGTTCTCTGCTTTCTCTGCTGACACGAGGCAAACTCCCTGTGCTTGGGAGCAGCCTGGCTTGTTTTCTCAGCTAATAGAAAGCACATGAGGAGCACAGTAAGGTACAGCGACAGCTGCTGGGAGCAATTCATTTGGGACACAGACAGGAATCAAAGGCTGGCTGATCCCTGGGCAGAGCCTGTCCGCTGCTCCAGGTCTTTCCAGGGGGTGACTCCGACCTCTGGAGCCCCCGTCAAGCCCCAGAAGTGACTCACTTCCTCCAGCCTTGGCAGGAGCTCTGTGTGGGAGGGCCAGATTAGATGCTTTGGGGCGTTAAACATCCCAGACCTCTTTCCTCTCCCCTGCCCCTTCTGATTTTGGCTTGTTCGGCTCTGGGGGCAGAGTCTATCCGTGTTTGATCAGTGGGGCCAGGAGGGGAAGCCGCACCAAGGTCTCCAGCCAGAAGTAAATAGCGTGTTGTAACATGGTTAAGCCAGCAACACCATGAACAGCATGGGGGAAAAACAGAATATTCATACTGGCTGGGAAGCCCGAGAGTGTGCAGCTAAAGGAGGTGTCGGGGGGAGATGGCTACTGATCATACATGCTGGTTTCTGGGGCTTATTTACTGTTTGTTCACATCCTTTGCTGACTGCTGTTAATTCCATGTGGCCTTCCAGGACTGATACACAGTCCCAGGACTGTAAAGGCTGGCCCTGAGATAACCTAGGTTGGCTTTTGCTTTCTCTCACTACTTATCTAACAGATTTAGTGCTTGTTTCAAAGTCTAATGTGCTTGGAAGCAGCAGAGTGTAGAATGGCAAAACTGGAGCATCTCCACATATAGAGTCCTGGGTTTCTTTGAAGATCCCAAATTCCTAGGGTTCGGTTTGCTTATGGTGCAAGCTGCCTGTCCCCTGCACTTGCAGCTCTGCTTGCTGGTCTGTGACCCAGCCAGCCCTCTGCTCCTGCTATTATCTCCCCCTGCATGCCAGCAGGCTGGTGATTACTGGAGCAGGAGACACAGGCGGAGGTGCCACAGTGCTGGCAGCAGCAGACAGAGCAAGCGAGAAAGGAGTTTAGGAATAAGAGAACGTGTTCCTCCTTGACCTCTCTGAAGGCTTGGCAAGAAAACAAGTATTTGGAAGGACCTCTAGATCCAGGCGCTGCCTCTTTTTAAAGCAGGAGAGCTCTGTTCTGGGAAGCCCGACTGCGTATGTTGAAAACCGAGGGAGGATGGTGCCACCTGCTCCCCTCTTGGGACGCTCCAGTCTCCCAGGGCTGTGCTCCGGGGCTGTGTGTCACCCAGAGGAATCTGAACCATGGGATGGGAGGCCTGGATGGCGCCACGGTGTCCCTGCTGTGGGGACAAGCTCTGGAATTGGCCCCTCCGCCCCCACGCTCCAGCAGACGCAGCTGGTTGCGTCCTGGGCAGCGTTGCTGGGCTGGTCATGGAGTTCTCCTCCCCCAGCCCCTCACCCCTGTAGCTGCTGCCTGTCCTCCTCCCCTTCTTCCATTGCCCTTGCCCTTTTGCACTGACGCTGCCCTCGGAATCGGGTCTGGCAGGTGGGGTGCTGTCATCAGGGCTGGCGCAGTACGGCATGGCTGAAAAGCATCCGCATCTTCCCTCCTTCCTTAAAACTCTCACATTCCTTTCGTGGCCTCCGGGCTGCCTGGATACCACGCTCAGCTGTCACCAGATAATAGCTGTCAAGTCCTAATTACGAATCTCCCTGGTTTGATCAGAGGGCGGCTGGGCACTTCCCTCTGGATCATCTCTCTGGGACTGCCGCGTGGGAGACTGAAAGGGGAGGGAATGCAGGAGAAATGATACACAAATGTCGTGATACTCGGAAGCATCCAGGCCTCCAGCCTGGGACAAAAATAATCAGCCAGCCTCCAGCGGAGGCTCTGCGGCAGAAGATGATGACAGGCGCGTACCTCACCCAGCCTGCGCCCACTGGATTGGAAGGGGCAGATGGACTTGATCCCAAAGCACCTCCAGGGGCCCGTCCATCAATCTGTCTTGAGCTCCCCTTGGACTTCCTACAGTGAGAGGGGAAGCTAAAGAGGTTTCATCAGCTGTGTAGCATCTCCAGTGGAGACTTCGCAGGACCTGCAGAATCTCCATGACAAAGCAGCAACTGCAAAAAGGCACCTGCAGGGAGGCTTCCCTCGCCTCCTCTCTTCAGCCAGCTGGCTCCTCAAGGAATGAGGAGCACCCAGAACATGTGCTCTTTGCTTTCCCAAGTGGCTGGAGCCGTCTGGACTAGAACAGGGCTGCTCAGAAAAGAAAGCACGTGAAAGAAGGTGCCTCCCAAGTGCATTACTGTGAAATGATAAGGCTCGTTTTAGAACTGTAAAGGAGGGAAAAGACCTCTTGTCCTGGAGGATTTTGAAGTGAGAAGGAATCCGGCCTCCTGGTGTTTCACCCAGATCAGGAGTTAAATGTGGTTGAGGGAAGAAGGCAGTTGAGAATAGAGTGGGGAGAGATGCCCTGAGGTCTGGGACTTATTGAGCAAAGGGCAAAAAGACAAGGTCCAGTTTTGTGTGCTAGTCTGCGACGTGCTGGAGTGGACCCCTACTCCCCTCAAGCTCATATTTAATTGTTGTGTAGGCTGGGGATGGTAGCAGGGGGGATGCTTCTGCATTTACTCCTATGACACTATTTTCTTGATATTAAGAGGCGCAGTTCATTTAAAACCTGTGCAAGAATAGTACATGCAACTCTCACAAGGCATCAAAGGGTCTGGAGCAAAAACTAAATGCGTGGCAGGGACTGATCAGTCCTCTGGGGGCTAATGCAGAATGGCAGTTGCCCTGCTTGGCTTCCCGCTTGCGCCTCACTTTCCCCCCAGCCTCCCCGCGCCCCGACTCCCCGCAGGGCTCTTCTTCCCAGGAGTTATCCAAGGCCAGCGATGTGGCAGTGGCTGCCGCCGCCGCTCCTGCTCCTCTTCCGCTGAGTTTAACCCGAGGTCAAGCAACATCATGACATTTGCAGCCTCCTGAGTTCTTGGGAGATTTAATTTTCAAAGCGCTCCCAACATCCCCTGGGATAGACCTTGGCCGAGGTCCAAGGCTTGTGATTGCCAAAAGGAACTGCGCTAGGGCCAGACTGACAATAATAGCTTGCTTGCTCCATTCCAGGAAAGAAAGAAAGAAAAGCAATGGGGAAGAAGGGGAGGGGACCCTTTTGGCCTTAAGCAGGTTTAGTGATGCCTGCAGCAAAGTCTAACCTATAGCTGACATGGTAATAAAGCACACGAGGATGAAATGCATGTGTAGAGAGTCTTGTCCCCTCAAAGTCAGCTGCTGAAAATCTCCTGCCCAGCACAGAGGGACTTGTGCGTGTGTCTGTAGGAGGAAAGAGAGTTTCCAGGGATTTTTCTCTTGGAAAACAGAATAGGGGCTGCTCTTGACGCTGAGGGAAGCAATGGGCTCACCAGTTCAGTTGTGGCACTGGAGGAATTGTTCTCCCCAGTCAGCTGGTGGGCTTTGCAGAGACCTCAGTCCTGACCCGTAACATCTTCTGCTGTTCCAGCCGCAGGCTCTGACACCGTGAATCTTTCAAAATGATTCCAACCTGATTTGCTACCCTGGCTCTTTCAGTCCAGAGTGACAGCTCAGCCCCGACGCCTGCGTTCCGTTGTTTCCACGCTGATTCCTCCTCTCTGTCCCGACAGCCCCACTGTGTTTCATTGCTGGGCATCCACTTTGGTTTCTGGAACTTCAACCTTCTCCTTCACCCTCGGGTTCTTGCAGTCCCTCTCTTCTCTTGGTTCTCAGTCTCGTGCAGCAGCAGCTCAAAGAATAGCAAAGGGGGGCAGCCCCAGGTATGGGTTTGGAACTGCCCTGTCCTGCTTTTGACCCTCGGAGAAGAGGTAGCAGGCTGATGGAAGGTACCAGTAAGTACCAAAAATGAGAGGGTTTAAAGGTGAGGGCAGGCCTGCAAGAGGAGTATGGAGTACTCTAAGATGCTGGATGTGGCTTTTGGGGATAGTAGGAGGGCATGTAAGGTAAGTGAGGGATGTTTGAGGATTTAGCGTTTCTTGCATGGATCGTGATCCTTTCTAGAACCAAGCCCCACTCTGAAATTCCATAGTATTTACTTTGTGATCCAGGTACTGTTATTCACTGCCCAACCACTTTCATCCCGATGTACTTTGGAGTGCAGTCTTGTGTTCTCTGGCTGTTGTCTCAACAGAGCATTTACTCCCCGTAGCTCCAATCTGTCTGGGTTGAGCTGGACAGGGCTGCACTTGCCTTTCTCTCTGGAATCTCCCTTGGCTGGACTGTGCTGGGCCAGTCCAGGGCTGCACCCGGCAGCTGCTGGGCTGCACAGAGAATGGCCTCTGTCTGCTCTTTTTCCTTTATTCTCTTTTCTAGAAGCAAGGCAGGAATTGTGGGAGGAGGTAGTGGTTATTTTAGGTGTTGTTGGTCACAAGCCAGCGAGCTGGGAAGACGAGGGATGGGGTGGCGGTGCGTAGGGAAGCAGGGGTTTACTCAGTATAAAATACTCTTATGTTTCTATAGGCATGAATGCAAAACCCAAACCAGAAGTGGTGAAATGAAAACATGACGACTGAGCTACCGCCAAACCCAATCCCCTGTTGCCTGTGCTCCAGTCTAGCTCTGGTCCGCTGTCCTGCCATCCCTCCCAGCTATCCTGGCAGGCAGGGGCAGCAGGGAAGGGGGAGGCTTGTTTATTCCCAGATGGGCTTTAACTCTTGCCAGCTAGGGGGTGGAGGAGGCTGCCTCGGATGCACTTAAGCCTCTGCTCTGTAATCACAGCTTCCTTTGTAACTTTATTATGCAGACCTATGCTGGAATAGTCCCTGGAACCACGTTTTTCCAGCGGAGTTAAAAACAGGAGCTTCCCCAGGCAGGGAGTAGAGCTGCTGGGTTTGTCAGAAGGCAGAGCAGCCAGATGGTGACAGAGAAGGGGAGTTTGTGAGGGAGCGGCTCCATATTCCAGTTTCCATTTCAGACTCTGCTACCTTGAGAATGCCCTGATCGAGGCTGTCTGTGGCAAGCTGCAAAGGCCTGGAGTGCAGAAAGAAGTGGGCAGGGAGAGGGGAAAACGAGGGAAGGCAGAAGGACGTGGCCATGGCAGCACATACTGAAATGAAAAGTGATTTCTGCACTTGCATCTTCCAAAGAAAGACTGGGGCTAACACTAGCTCTGTGTTGGAGGATGACTCCAGCCACAGGATTGCTTTGAAGCTGTTTGCTCTTTTTGAGGACAAGTAGGGAACTTGACAGTGATGTCTCCTTACAAAGAGAGGGAGAGCTGAGGGTCCTTGCCTGCTCCAACCTGTACCCTGGGTACGGCTACCCCGGACTCAGCAACATGAAGGTGAATAGGGGAGCTGTATTCCCTCATGGAGCTCGTCTTGATTTTTGCTTTTATTAGCTCAAAAAGTGTAAGTTCGCTCTTTGTGGTCTGGCCACCAAATCATTTTGTAGCTAAAGCTGATAAGGGTTTGTACTGAAGTGACTTGCGTGGCGACAATAACCACAGTACAAGAACTTGATTGGTAAGGGTATTACTTCACACACAAAAAGAAATGTTATTCATTGTGATGTTAAAGCAAGAAGATACAGATTTGAGAATGAGAGGTTTTCCAATGCTGTTTTCTGTTGTGTGGATAGATCAGAATTTAAGGCATGAATTTGACTGCTCCCAAATCATACAATCTCTTGTGGCAAGATTTGCACCAGAACTGGCACGGTCTGTGGCTTTATTACAGCTACAATAGGAAAATATTTACTGGCTTTGAATCTCCCGCCCCCAAACCAAATTCAAGGAGCAAATTCTTTTGGAGAGGAAATACGAATGTTTCTACTAGAGAAATGTATATTATTCCTACTCTAGAAATATATTTTGGTGTTCTACCCTGGAAATGTTATTGTAGGGTCTATACCACATCCTTCTCTTGCTGAGAATCAATAAATAACGTGAGTATGTAGCCTAATTGTTAGGTGGACTGAGTAGCCGTGGTTCCAGCGTGTAAGTGGAATTCAGGAGTGCTCTCAGCCTGTCTGAAAATCAACATATGTGGCTGCGAAAGGTAAGGTCCAGAAAACCATAGGCAAGGTGTCCTGTCCTAAGATTGGACAGGGTGGCAAGGTTTCTAACAGCAGGGCTTGGGTGCTGGGGCTTGTGTGTGTGCTGTGTGACTTCTGGGCTTGTTTTTCTCTAGCTCTGGCCTTAGCCCTTGGTGCTTGTCTTCAAGGAGGATGGAATTTCCTACGGAGCACACTTGTGCAAGTCAAGCCCTGCATGTGATGCTGGAAATTAATCTGTTTGGGGATTTTTCTTGTCTACGTAAAATGCCCCTTTTAAAAAGGGGTTGCAAGTACGGGGAGGTCTTAGCTCTGGACACGGGGAGGATCAGCTATAAATAAATGTGTGGCACAGCTACTGTGTATGGCCAGAACGGCTGCTACGTTTCCTGAAGGCTGCAGCAAGCGGTAGTTTAAAAAAAAAGAAAAAAATAGAGGAAGGGGGAATAGTCTTCCAAAATATGGAACACCTCATAAAGCTGGGGAGGTAGGAAACAAGTCAAGCAATCCCAGCCATGGTTTAAACTCGCAGGAGGTGTACTCTACAGTACATAAAGCCCAAGGAATCAGCTCAGGATGCCAGCTAATGAGCTTTTTAATTAGCTGCAATTGCAGGCAAGGTTTAAAACCCAAATAAGTAAATTAAAGATTTAAAAAGCTGAACGGAATCAATGAAGGGTCAGCACTTAACTGCTTTGGCATTTTAATATTTTAACTTTACAGGAAGTTTGGGGGGCTGAGGAAGAACTGCACCTTTAAGGAGGCAGAAGGCTCTCATTTTTCTGGTCTGAAGCCCTTTGGCTGGAACATGCCAGCTGCAAAGAGCTATAAATCATCCTGCAGTCAACAGTCTGGAGTCCAGCAAGGTCTCCATGTGTCTCAGCCCTCGCCTGGAACCTGCAGGGCGTTTTCAGCAAGCGAGGGTCCTAGCCAGGCGCTCCTTCGGGCTGAAGTCCAGGTGTTTCTCCCCAGCCACATCCTTGAGGCAGTGGGAACCATGGCCAGGAAACTTGCAGTCACCTTGGAAGCCTTCATCCTGCTGCTCTGCAGCACCAATCCTTGAATTTGAGCACTCAGGAAAGTCCAATTCTGTTACGGTGAGTGGTGACAGAATAGGTGAATTGTCCCCATCTCCTGAGCTGTGTTGCCTCATTTGTTGGCCGTGCTGTTAGATACACAGAGGATATAACGAGGAAGTCGATAGGGAGGGATTAAGTCTAGGGGGAGGCTTGGGTTGCACTCCTGTCCAACCTCAGACTGGCAGTTGGCTTTATCTAAGAGAACCGCCACGTACTCAAGTTGTCACTTTAAATCTACAGTGACTCCACTAAGGCCAGAAGTGCCTAAGTGGGTTTGTATGGGTGCAAAAGTGAGAATGTGACCCATAATCAGAGATAATTGGGAAATTAAAGGACTTGGCTCCTATGTGGCATTAGGATTATGTGGTAATTTTGCTAGCTGTCTCACCCATCACTCATCAGATTTGCAGGGCAGCATGGGTTTCGTATCTTTAGTGGTTTTTGTGGCTCCTGTCGTGGTTCAGAGGGCAGCAAATTTATTTTAAAGTAAAAAGTCACTGAGAGATTGAAGTGGGTTTAGGGCCGTTTTATTTTATACTAGTGTGGTTGGTGTTAGCCTGATGTTTTGGGATACTGGAGCAGCCTGTGTTGTACCGTATCATGTGTTTTGGTGTTCAGGTGTTGGTCGCTGGTGTCTTTTTGTGGCTGCACACACCTTGTGGGGTAGCTGTGCAACAGCCCAGGTACCCATCTTCTCTGGCAAGGTTGGATGCAGTGGTGTCTTGTTGGGGCTCAGGGGAAATGGTGCCTTGCCAGCAACAAACTGCCACCTTTTTCACATTCTGTGCATAACGTGCGTGTCAGAAGCAATTAAAAATCACCAGGATGTCCCCTTGTGCCTTCGCAAGCAGGCAGAGCAAAGTAGAAGCTGCTCTTCATTATGCCCGATGCTCCTGGCTGCCCTCAGGGATGGAGAATGCTAAACAACCTCAGTCCTCCAAGTCTGAGGTGCTTTGGAGAGCCAGGCGAGCGCTGTAAGACGGAGCTGTACTGTCACATAGGCAATAATCATATCTTGAAGAGTTTGGAACAGAAGGAAATGAATTAGTCTGTACTCACGATGCTTTGTTAGGGTCTTTCATCTGAAGATTTCAAACAGCTTTGCACGTATCAATTGATAAAGCCTTACTTCGCACTTCCAGAAAGATAAATATTATTGTCCTGGGGGAAGCCTGAGGCACAAAGAGGTCAAGTGAGCAGCCCAGCAGAGAGCTCAGCATTGGCAGAGCTGGGATTACAGTCCAAGATTTCTGGCACGCACCCTCTGGCCAGGTGTCAGCTGGTAGAGAGCTGCTCTCTTTCACCTAGGAGCGGTCTAACGTTTCAGAGGGCTTAGCAAGGTGGGTGCTGTGGAGTGAGTATGGAATGGAGGACATTAGGAAAAAATTCTTCACAGAAAGGGTTATTGGGCACTGGAACAGGCTGCCCAGGGAGGGGGTTGAGTCACCTTCCCTGGAGGGGTTTAAGGCACGGGTGGACGAGGTGCTAAGGGACATGGTTTAGTGTTTGATAGGAATGGTTGGACTCCATGATCCGATGGGTCTCTTCCAACCTGGTGATTCTATGATTCTATGATTTAGCTCTATCAGTTGTAGTTTCATTTGCCAGTGTCCTGCCTTACTGTGTCCTCTGCTTTTCCATTCTTGAGAAAACCCTGATCCTAAGCTGCAGTTTGGACCCTCTGAGTCACACAGTGCTATCATACTTGATAAACCCACAGGGACACAAGTAGAATTTGAATCCAGGCTTTGTAAGTAACCGAAGGGCCAAATATGAATGTTAATAATGAGCTGCTCCTGTGGGAAGACTCGTTTTGTCTTTATTTTTTAAGCAAGACATTAAAGCACACGTCCAAAGCTGTTAGGATTTGGATATGCAATAGGGGCCAAATGGGTTTGTTGAAACGATGATTTACTAAGACTTGTGTAAAAGAGGGGGAGAGAGAAGTTGGAGAGGTGGGAGGCAAAGAAGAATCCAGCCCCCAGTGGCCTTGAAAGCAATTTGCAAGTGACTGCTGTCTCCGTACTGATGTATTTGCTGTCACCTCTCCCTGGCGTAAGGTGACAGATTTCTCTGTCGGATGAGCCAGAACCAATACCCATCCATCACTGTGAGGACAGACAGGAGTGGAGGGAGGTATAGAGGGGAGAAAGCAAGCCTGGGCAAAATGTTTCTCTACCTCCCTTCCTTGTCCATGCTGAGTCACGGAGAAATAGGTCTTCTACATGCAGGTGTTTAGGGTGGGAATGTTGATGGTCGTCTCCAAAAGGACGGAGGATGTAGGGCTGGGAACAGGAGTGGAGGAGCGTGCACGTGGAGGGAAAGCTCTCTTCAGAAGGGAGAGAACTCTATTTGGGAGGCTTCTCTTGGGTTTTTTATTACCGTATTATATCATATCGCATTGTATTATCCAGTCGGGGCGGGGGGGAAGGCTCCTGGAGCTGCTGGTGTGTTTGGCTTGTCTGTTGAAATTATAGTTGCTAGCAGATGGGAGGGCAGGTCACTGCTGTGTGGCAGCTGGGTCAAGGCTCTTGGAAAGGCTTGCCAGCTCTGCCTCCTATGCATGAGCAGCAGAGCCAGAGCTCAGGAACTCTCTTGGGTACCTCATGTCCAAGAGGCTTCTACTCCTTCTGTCTCTTTTTCGAATTGCAGAGATAAAGTTTTATGGTTAGAGCTCCCTGTCCTGCCTTTTCACCCCTTCAGTGCAGGGGTGCATAAAGCCAAAAGGAGTTCAGCACTTCATGCGTTCAGAAGTTCTTCTGAATCCTGCAAAGCATGGATATCAAGGACAAGAAAAGGTTACAAGAAAGCTGAGGAGGAGCTCTTGATCAAGGGGTGCAGGGACAGGATGAAGGGGGGTGGCTTTCAGCTGAAAGAAGGGAAATTGAGATGATCTTAGAAAGAGGTGTTTTCCAGTGAGAGTAGGAAGGTCCTGGCCCAGGTTGCCCAAAGAAGTGGTGGCTGCCCCATCCCTGGAGGTGTTCAAGGCCAGGTTGGATGGGGCTTGGAGCCCCTGATCCAGTGGGAGGTGTCCCTGCCCATGGCAGGGGGCTAGAACTAGATGGACTTTGAGGTCCCTTCCAACCCAAACCATTCCATGATTCTGTGTTTCTCAGTCCTTTGTTATTTAACTTAGTAAATCTGGCTCAAAACCCTCTATAAATGGGGTGTTTATTTCTAAATTATTTTTACAAATGGCTAAACCCTGTAGCTGTTTGCTGACAAGCAAAGAGCACAAGAGTGTTCCTTTAAACTGAATTAGCATGCACAAACCTGGGGCTGCTGTAGAAGCCACAAACCCAGGGCTGCTGTTGAAGCTCCCAGGCCTCAGACTCTGCATCTGTTTTTTCATTTGCAATAGGCTAATGTGCTCTGACACTGCACCCCTCTGGGAAGCTGCCGACAGGCGGTGGCAATATTTCTTTCTGAAAGAACACCCCAGCCTCTAATGTGTTCCTTTACAATATGCTTTTCAGAATTAAATTACGGAGCATGCAGGCTGGAAACCTCCACCTGAAGAAAGTGTTCCCGATTCAACCTGTGCATTTCCTGCATCCCTGGGGTCCATTTTTTTGTTGTCTTGACTTTCCCTTCTCTTCAGAGCAGGAAGGGAATGTGAATATTCCCTGTCATTTTTGGCAGTGCTGGACCAGGCTATACCGCTGTCTCAGCCAGGGTGTTGTGCTGTCAGCTGGAAGTGCTCCAGTTTTCAGGAGTCAGGCACCCAAAACCTGGAGATTGGCACGATGGTCAGGAAAATTAAATACAGGCATTTGGAGGGCTGTTTCTTTTCAGTTTGCTTATTTTGTTCCGTTGCTTTACTGCTTCACTTTGATATTTGAACAGTCACACTTGCACATTTGTCAAGAAACTCTCAAATGCAAGGAATCCTCCTTTAAAGGGAGAAAGATTTGGGTCTTGGACATAAGCGCTTGACTCCAGGAGTGAAGGTTTTGTAAAAAACACTTAGTAGAAGAAGAGGTTTGTGATTAAATCACACGTGTTGACAGTAGCCAGGTGGATTTTCCCTGGGGCTATGGTAGTGCTGCCGGGGAAGGTGCAATTCACACCATGGTTCTCCTTTCCATTTGGACAAGGCTGTCCACTGAAAGAAAATGAGAAAGGATGTACAGGATAGATGCTGACTCCCACCAGTAGCTGGCATCCACTGTTAACATTATCTATGGGTTGCTCCCTGCCAACCCTGCTGCGATACCTGTTTGATTTCTTGGTCATCCTTTTCATCGAGTTCCTATAAACCCCGTGATAGCAAGCAAGCTGCAAAGAACCCTTACCAGCCTCGCTTTTGCTTTGGTTATGAGTGCAAGAGGTGAATTCACTGTTCTGTAAAGGGCAAAGGTGAATTTCTTGAGCTTATATGGTTTCTATTGAATTTTAAATAGTTGATTAAACAGCAAACTGTTTACCTTAAAGGAGGCTTGCTGAATTAGCGGCGCTGGATTATCCAGCTACGGTGCTGTTTTGCACTTAAGCAGACTTTCAGTAAGCTGGCCAAAGCCAACCTTATGAGGCTTTAATGGCTGGTATTCGGGGAACATGCAAGGGTAAAGATGGGCACGATTTTACTGACTTTATACTCTTCAGCAGCACTTACTGTGAAGCTGCATTGGCCAGTCCATCACTGGAGACTTTAATCCCCCTGAACTTGCAGTTAAATACCATCTGGCCCTGGTGATTTACTGTCTATGAGCTCCTCTGCTCGGTTCATAACTTCCTCCTTGGAGATTTTGCTGTGTGCTAAGGCCATGGTCTGATTTCCCGTGAAAGGGGCTTTCAGAATAGGAATCTCTCCATTGTCCTCAAAGGAAGAGACAAGAAACACAATTAACTTTCCTACTACTTTCTTTTAAAGGGACTGAGGGCTTATAATGATGCATACATCCTTCTTGCTTCTTATTTATGTATCCTTTTGGTTTAAGAGAGTCTTTATTATTAGATGTATTTCTTCTCATATTTTCTTATTATCTACTCCAATTTCCTATTTGAAACTCTTATGACATAGATTATATTCTAAATGGCGACATGTTAAGGGAGCAATTGTCTTTCTCAAGGATGCTGAGAAAATATGGTTTCTCTCTGAACTATCCTGATTTTATTCTATCTCCCTTGAATCACACACACAGAAGCCTCTGCTGCAGCATCCAAAGTGGCTTGCCGATTAATGAGATGGGTTTGGATTCTCCTTGCCATTCTTCCATTCCCTTCTTTTATGTAGTTGACCAAGGATCTAAAATTACCTAAAAAAAATAAGGAAATAAGTCCTGTGGTTACCACATCTTTAAGTTGATCCATTTTAAACAATTCTGCAATACCAGTGTCTTTTCTTCTATTTATATTACCTGGGATGAGTGAATCCCCAGTGCCCTCACCAAACATAATAATGAGTAGGAACAAAAAAACCTGCAGATTTCTCTCTGTGAAGAGCAACCAAGCATGTTCTTGGTCATGTGTGGCTGAGCAGGGTTAATTAACCTGGGTGGATGGCCACAGTGTTCCTCCTGTGAACTGAGCTGGTCTCTGTGTGCTTGGTGGGGTGTGAATGGACAAACTCGTGTGGGGATAGCTGTGATATTTCTATTCAGATGTGCTCTCCGATCCCCTTGATGAATCAGGACCTCATGATAATGAATTAATTAACTTCCCCTGTGATTTCCTGGCTATTTAATGATCCCTCTGTTATAGGTAGAGAATTGAGGCACAGAGCAATTAGGGACTCTCTCTAGGTCACCTAGGAATTCTGTGGGAGAGGTGGGAACTGAAGCCAGTGTTTCCTATCCATGATTTAACCAGAGCAGTTCCTTATTTCTCTTTCAGAGAGCTGGGGACAGGAAGCCCCATCCCGAGGATGACTGGCTGTAAGTTGTTGTTGGGAGGTGTGTGGAATGATCATCTCTCAAGAACTGTGGGTTCATTCAGAGGCTTTTAGATAAACCCTCACTGTGGCATCACGGCTCTGTTCAAACGCAGGAATGAGATTAAAGGTGAAGTTTCTGCCCCGAGCTCATCCTCAGGCAGGACAGAAAATAGAACCAAGTGAGTTCTCTGGGTTTTTCCCCAGCCTGGAGATGCTCTGTTGGCCAGAATGTCATTTCTGATTTTATTTGTGCTGTTCTCTCATCCTTTCTCATTAACCCCTTCTCCTGTGTGGCTCCTGCAGACTGCACAGGGCTCTGCCCTTCAGCCAACACGGAATCATTCTGCCTCTCTGAACAGGAATCCCCAATATGTGGATTTTCTGCTCCTCTCTCCAGGCTCTCCTCTAATCTTCCCTGCTTTACGTTCCTCACACTTTAACTATTTTGTAGCTCTCCCTTCTCCCTCCCAACATCCCGGTCTTGCCACCTCTCCCCTTGCTAACATAAAATCTTCTTCTTTCCTACTGTCTCTCCTTAACACTCTGCTTGGAAGATGGTTGTAGGAATGGAGCCAGGCGCTGGCAGACCTGTGTGCTAGTCCAAGAGATCTTGCTGTGTGTTTTGACAAGCTGAGTTTTATCTTTCCTACCTGCCCCTTGCCAAGCGCGCCGAGCTGAAACTTGGGAAGTTGCTTATTGTGGTTTCACGATTTAATGCTTCAGCACTGCTCACCAACTCTTCTTCTGCTGCTCTGTAGCAGCGGCTGCCTGCCGTGCTGTGTGGGCTGGTCAGAAGTTTGGTAATGGCTTTCTCTGCCCCTCAGTAAGTTTGGGATAATTCTTCCATTATATCTTCTTTGCAAATGTGAACTCATTTCTGTGCCACCCCTCTAAGGCAGGAAAGGACAGTGAGTCCTAGAGCAACCTCAGTTAATTTGCCCCTAATATTACACCCAAACAACTGTTTTGGGGAAGACACAAATCATAGAATCACCAGGTTGGAAGATATCCACCGGATCATCGAGTCCAACCATTCCCATCAATCACTAACCCATGTCCCTTAGCACCTCGTCCACCCATCCCTTAAACCCCTCCAGGGATGGTGACTCAACCCCCTCCCTGGGCAGCCTCTGCCAGGGACCAATGACCCTTTCTGTGAAAAATTTTTTCCTAATGTTTAGTCTAAACCTCCCCTGGTGGAGCTTGAGGCCATTCCCTCTCGTCCTGTCCCCTGTCACTTGGGAGAAGAGCCCAGCTCCCTCCTCTCCACAACCTCCTTTCAGGGAGTTGGAGAGAGCAATGAGGTCTCCCCTCAGCCTCCTCTTCTCCAGGCTGAACCCCCCCAGCTCTCTCAGCCGCTCCTCTTGTTCTCCAGCCCCTTCCCCAGCTTCGTTGCTCTTCTCTGGACTCGCTCCAGAGCCTCAACATCCTTCTTGTGGTGAGGGGCCCAGAACTGACCCCAGGATTCGAGGAGTGGTCTCACCAGTGCCGAGTCCAGAGGGAGAAGAACCTCCCTGGCCCTGCTGGTCAAGCCGTGTCTGATACAAAGTAGACATTAAATTGGCCAGAATTTATACATCTCTCTCTGCCATTCAATCTGGTAGCCAGTTATCTAGAAAAAAGGTTTCTGTTGTCGTTTGTGGAGCTGATTTGTGACTCCTCTTTCCCAAGGCGGCCATAAGGGGCACTGCAGGGTAAGGAATGGGGACAAACACACTGGTCCCACAGCAAGAGTTTGGCTTCAGAGGACACCACAGCTAAGTCTGTAGAGTGTTAAAGGCTGAACGCTAAGGGAGATTGTTGTGTGGGCACCACTGAGATGCGTATCTACAGGCATTAAACCTTGTAACCGGTGGGACCTGGCGGATGAAATAGTCTGGAGAAGGCAGATTTAGACTAGACATAAGGAGAAATTTCTTCACCATGAGGGTGGGGAGGCCCTGGCCCAGGTTGCCCAGGGAAGCTGTGGCTGCCCCATCCCTGGAGGGGTTCAAGGCCAGGTTGGATGGGGCCTTGGGTAACCTCATCTAGTGGGATGTCCCTGCCCATGGCAGGGGGGGTTGGAACTGCATGATCTTTAAGGTCCCTTCCAACCCTAACTATTCTACGATTCTTTCCACCCGGAGCTGAAATCTCTGTTCCTTGTCCTTCTCCAGCAGAAGCCCCTCTTTGGAGCAGCAATAATCTCTTCATGCAACCTGGCCAACCGTGTTTTCTCAGGAGGAGGGAGCAAGGCGGGGAGTCAGGCCTGAGCTATCACCTGCTTGCGGTCTCATCTATCACCTTGAATTGTGTCGCAGGATAAAATTACTCATCCAAACCTAATGTTAAATTAAATGAAGTCTGGAGCGAAGAGGATTAATGGGCTATGCGCGCAGGCACACCTTTGGCAAAGTGGCTGTGACCCAGGCAAAGTTTGAAATGCTTACTGGGAATTATGGAGCCCATCGCAAGGTAGGCTTGGGAGGGCTGCAAGATTCCTACATCCCTTTGTAGAAATAAATGGGGCTGTGGGACCAGCTTCCACCCAGTGGAATTGGAGATGACCCGTTCTGGAGTCACCTGTGCTCTCTAAGAATTTATCCAAGTGGAGGAGTCTCTCTCCCATGATAAGGGCCTTGTGTAGATGGGGTAAACCATGGCAGAGAAAGGATTTTAGTAAATCACTATATAGGCTGTAAACTTGTTTGATGAAGACCAACAGCGTCTGTGTTGCTCCTGGGGAAATAGTGGATGGTGTAAGAGCAGAGACTCATGGACTGAGTGGGAATGTTTAGCAGTTGCAGAAGTCTGCTGTCAAAACCGAGGACAAAGCAATTCTTAAAGCACCTCTGTGTTTGTAAAATACAGTATCCTTTGGAGGACTGATTATGGGGCCGGGAGCCAGGATGCTTAGGTCCTCTTCTCCCAAGTAACTAGTGGTAGGATGAGAGGAAATGGCCTGAATTTGTGCCGGTGGAGGTTTAGATTAAACATCAGGAAAATTTTTTTTCACAGAAAGGGTTCTCAGGCACTGGCACAGCTGCCCAGGGTGGTGATGAGTGTTTGAAAGACAGGCGGATGAGGTGCTCAGGGAAATGGTTGAGTAGCAGACAGGTATGGTTGTACTTGGTGATCTCAAAAGTCTTTTCCAACCAAACAATTCTACGATTCTCTTCCCTGCTGCGCTCGCTGGGACAGGCTTGGTGGATTCACTGTAGCTTCATCCTCTCATGCTAAGATGGACTGGGAAAGTAGACAATCATCAGGATGGCCTCAGCCTTAACTGAGCTGGTAGCCTTTGATATTCTGTGCCTGTTGAGCAGTTCAGGGCCATGAATTAGTCCCGTTTCTGTGACGGGGACACTGAGGCACGGAGGGGCTGTGGATACCAGCTACTCTGATTACGCCCTCCCCTGGCCTCCCTCCTACTCAAACCGCTAAATCACTTTGCCTTATCACCTGACAATGTTTTTCAAAATCAACAGCCTCATAAAGCTTTTCATAATCGACAGCAGATGCTGTGAGGAGCCCGTTTATTGGCTTCATGGGGGGAAAAACCCAAAACAAAACGAAAAACCAACCTTCTCCAAACCCGCCACACAAACGCTCTATAATAAATAAGGTAAATGTGCGTGGGGGGTGGGTAGTTCATCCCCAAAGCAAACAGGGTATTTCTCTCCCTCTCTCGGGTTTGGCTAAAAAAAGCAAATAAACCGCAGAGGAAGCGCGTCACGGTGCAAACCGTAACCAGATGGTGCGGGCGAGAGCGTGGGAGGGGAGAAGGGGTTTCTCCGAACGGAATATGAATGTCAAAGAGGAAAACTAAAGAGACAACCGTTATCAGAGAGACCTCTCGCTTGTGTGACGGTTTGGGGTGCCCCTCAGCTACAGCTGAGAGCCCTCCCCGGAGGAAGGGGGGAAAAGTCTGTGACTGAAACCGAGATTGCTGGGGGCTGCGAGTGGAGCATGAAATAGGGCAGGACTCCCCAGAGTCAGCAGCCCACGAAACACCTCACTCAGCTCCTTTCTTTTTCTGTTTCGCTGCCGCATGTTCTTGGGCTCTGTTAGGCGCTGCTTTCTCTCCGCTCTCACTTGCCGCCTCTTCTCTGAGGTTCCTAGAAACATATTTCTGGCCCTTCTCTCCTTCCTGCAGCGTTCCCCGTGCCTGTCCGTCTGTCTGTGCCAGGGGATGTGCTGGGGAGCCAGCCTGGCTGGGCTCTGCAGAGCCAGGGTGCTCGATGCAGGTCTCGCTCCTTCCCTCGCTGCTCCCACCTTGGCCAGCATCCCGCTGGAATGGCTCAAAGAGGACAGAGAGAAATATTTTTCTGTCTCCATTCTTGTGCTGATCAGTTTTTGATGCTTTAGGGAAGATCGCAAGGGAGGGGTGAGCTTTCCCATGTCTCAGCTCTTATCACTTAGAGGCCTCTTGCCTGGTAGGAAAACCTGCATTAAGAGATTGGCTATGGTTCAATTTGGCTGTCTCAAACCTGGTTATTTCACAGGTATGTCCTCTGGGTTTCTGAAGGGCTGAGGGATTCTACAACTGGTGCAGCGCCCAACTGTTTAAATCACTAGGGACAGTGGCAGCTGGGTCCTGCAAGTCTGAGCCACAGGCATGAGGAGCTGACTGGGGTTCTGTGAGGTGAACGTGCTGCCATGGGAAGGTTATCAGCCAGGGAGGGAAAAAGTCATAGAATCATCGATGCCTTGGGTTGGAAGGGACATTTACAGGTCATCCAGTCCATCTCTCCTGCAGGAACAGGGACGTCTTCAACCAGATCAGGTTGCTCAGAGCCCCGTCCAACCTGACCTTGAATGTTTCCAAGGATGGGGCTTCCACTGCCTCCCTGGGCAACCTGGGCCAGTGCCTCATCACCCTCAGTGTAAAAAATTCTTCCTTATACCTAGTCTAGATCTCCACTCCATTAGTTTAAAAGCATTACTCTTTGCCCCGTCACAGTAGATCTTACTGAAAAAAATCTGTCCCCATCCTTCCTGTGGCCCCTTTCAGTACTGGAAGGTCACTCTAAGGTCTCCCTGGAGCTTTTTCTTCTCCAGGCTAAACAAGCCCAACTCTCTTAGCCTGTCCTCCTAGGAGAGGTGCTCCAGCCCTCAGGTAATTTTTGTGGCCTCCTCTGGACGCGTTCCAACAAGCCAATGTAGTAAAAATATTATAATAAAAATAGAGAATGATGTGTGAGAGTAGATAATAAGGACAACTGAGTGAACACAGGCAGGAAGGCTTGTAAATAAGGTATGGCAGGGTTGATTAATGGGGACATGAAGAGGAGGATGGTGTCTGGAGTGAAAAGCACAGTGTGACAGTATAAAAAAAGGTGTAAAGAGGAGGTTTATGGGGTGCGGTCTGTGGAAATGCAAGATGGAGAGAGGAGAGATGTGGTGGTGAGGTTGCAGAGTAGGATCTGCCAGGAGCAAGAAATAAGGGTGAATGGAAAGAGATGGGAAGAGTTACGAACTTGAGGATGAAGATGGGGATGAAGCGAACACAAGCAACGTGAGAAGAGTGAGGATGGGAGGGGGAAAGGGTGTATGTGCAGGATTTGGATGGGACAGTACTTGGAGTGTTTGGCTTGTGCAGTGCATTAGCAACACAGAGAGCCCGGAGTGCTGCCCTGTCAAGCATGACTGATGTGGCTCCAGATTTCATGTTGTGAGTGTGGGGGTTTTGCCCGTTGGGCAGAGTGAAGTTATGCATTTTCCACCCACGGACTGTTTCAGGAAAGGGCTGCTGCAGCTCTTCTGGCAAGAGGGAGGTTTGGCCAGATCTGCTTTACCAGCCAGAATGACAAGGGAAGGGTAGAGGAAAAAAATCCCCACATAAACAAAAAGCCGTCTGTCTGTTCCCTCAAAGGAGATGCAGGCGTTAGCAGCCCATCCCCAGTGATTCCTAGATAATTCCCATGACTGTGGAGGGGAGCTTCTGGCTCTGGGCATGCACGAAAAATTTTCAACAAAATAAAATGAAGATCATTTTTCCCAATAAGTCCTCGTGCTGGCTTCTGCCTCCCTTTCCAGTTTCCACCCCAGCAATACACAGGCAGCTCTCATCCCTTGAGCGTTCGGTTATTGCTGCTGTCCTGCTCACACACTCTGGAGTAGCCTGGGGTTGAAGCAAAAAGCTCTTGAGGGAGAGGGGACAGGGGGAAATAAAACACCAGCAGCACCACCGGGATCTAAAAGCAATGTTACTGGAGCAGAGAGAGAAAGCTCTCTCTCTGCTTTAATCATCTTCCCTCTCCATTGATATCGAGGGGGATAAGACTGAGTCAACCATGAAAATATGGGTCATTATAACTGTGTTCCCCTCCACTGTCCATGCAGATGTGATCGTCTCCCACCAGCAGCAGAGAGAGACGAGTGGATCCACAGGCTTCTTGGGGCAAGGTGAGACTCTGCAGCAGGTAATGGAGATAATCCCGTGCTCTGGCTCTGAATAAGGTTATGGGCTGTGGCAAGTGTTCTGCCACGGATGTAGGATTTCAGGAGCCCATCTATGGAAGCAGAACAGGAGTAGAGTTTGTCTTTGCCAAGACAGTGAGAGAGATACACGGCATACAATATTTTGTCATTCAGGGTGATGACAGGGGTCTAAAAGGAGCCCTTTGAACTAAGTCCTCAAAGGTGTAGGAAATGAAGTCTTCCAGAGAAACTGAAACATGGAAAAATAGGAAGGATACAGGTTCATGAGGGGATATGGTACCAGCGCCCAGACCTGAGCTTCCCACAGCAACAGTGGAGTTGATACTGAGGAAGAATGAGGCCCCAAGCCTCTAATCCCTAAGAAATTCATATCCTTAGGGGCTATTCATCAAATCCAGACTGTATGGTTTAGGCTAATTGCTGGCCAATATTAACTAAAAGTGTTGACATGACATGGTGTTCACTACAACTTGTTCCGTGGTCATTACCTCAGTGACCTCTTTCATGTCTTTGATGAATAGGTTGGATTTTCCTTCGAGTGTTTGGTATTGTTAGGAGGTGTTTCTTGATATCCATGTTGCATGTTCCTCATCCTAAATTTCCCCACCTTTACGCCATCTCTGAAAGGTAGGGGGAGAGTTGGCTGCGTCTCGCTCTGTGAGCAGGGTGTTACTGTCTGAACGCTGCTGGGATACATCTGCTGGCTGGTACTAGAACGCACCAAGATGAGGCTAGAATTAGAAATCGCGTTAGCTCTCCCATCCCTCCCTCTCGGCAAGGGGTGGGGCAGGAGAGAGGACGGGAATTTTAGAAGGCAGTTCTGATGAAATCCATCTCCCTTTCCTGGCCTTCTGCATGGAAGCAATCCCAGCAAAACAACGATGCAGATGGTCTCACCCCTGGAGCCAATGCCTATGTCAAGCGCCTTAGAAATGTGAGACCATACCACCAATGAAGTTCAAACAGCACTGAATATCTGCTGTCAACGCCGAGTAGACTCCTCCACCCTCCTTTTCTTTTCTTTTTTCTTTTTTTTTTTTTTTTGTAGTTGCTGATGCCTTTCTTGTTTTGTTTCTTTTTATTTTGTTTTTGTGTGGTTTGTTTTCTGTCTTTAGGCTTTCTTGGGGGCCTGCAGAAAGACTGATGGAAAAACAATCAGTCTTACTTGGATGGCTTTGCTAAAGGCTAGGGAGATCCTGTTTTGAGATCACATCTGGAAGGGTATTTTCTAGGTATATATCTGTGTGTATCTCTACCCCTCCCTCTCCTCCCTCCTACGTTCTTTCCCCTCCCTCCAGCATTACCACTCATCAAAGTTTCAGTGGAAGTGTTGAATAATGGGTATTGTGGGACCCAACTAAGCCCCGTTGATCACAATCCAATGTCTGACTTGTACAGAGACAACATTTGCATCATGGCATCTGCTCGCTGTACCTGGGGAGGCAGTCTCTCCTTCTCTCCTTCTCTCTCCAGGCTTCTCCCTCCCTTCTGTAGGCACCACAGCCTTTGTCTTCATGGTTTTCCATCACCTGCCTTGCTCTTTTGGCAACAGCCACTGCTCCATCTCTTCTGTGTCCTCAGCATGAGCTCTCTTGCTGTAATGACGCCATCCTATGAGTAAATCTGTAGGTTTTACCCCTTGCTGAGCCTTCTGTTTTGGTAAAGTGAAAGCTAGACACAAGTCAGGCTGTCCTCTCAGGCCCTGAGTGCAGAGGATGAGCAGAAGTCTCAGCATTATGTTTTCCAGGCCACGTATTACATGAACTGCTGAGCTGGAAGCAGTGACCGTTCTCCACTGTAGCAGTGGGTTTCCCAGCACCCCAGAGGAACAGTGATCCTATTTCAAGCCTTGTTGATTCATCAGATATCATAGTTTACGTTAGCTGTTGGTCCTTCAAACAAAGTGAAAAAAGCAGGGCAGATGGGTCTGGAAGCTTCCTGGGTTGGGGCATCCTGAGCCTGCTGGACCAATCTGCCTCAACTCGATGGCATCTGGCAAATAATAATTTGTTTGATTCATTTTGTACCTTTTCCCAGTTTTCATTTTTCATTACTTGCTTTCCCACCCCCCTTTCTAGTCCTAAGTTTGAAAGGGGTGCAATACAGACAGCTGACCAGCCCTCTGACTTGTCTTAGCTTTTTGCTCTCTGAAGTAAAAAATGGCAGAGATCAAAACAAATCATTGTATGTCTGGAAGAATCCAGAGCACTTGGACATGCAACAATTCAATGAATATTCAGGAAAAAAAAAAAGAGAATCAGATCAGTAAGCAACTACAAATCTAAAGGAAATAGAACCATGATAAAATTCCTGATGCTGGAGCAGTGTGGAGTTTAATCATTGGAGGTTTTGAAAAGCTTGTGTATGTTTTGAGACGTTTTTATTCTTTCAGTCATGTTTTTTGCAATAAAAAGTAATAAGCTAATTAAAATGTACCCAAGCGTGGCTGTGAGAAATGAGATGAGAGTATGGACATAAAACCCCAAATAAACATGTGTACAGTCCTTTGGGTGTGCGATCATGTTCCAGTTTTCTGAATGCTGGTGGTATCAGTGGGAATACAGGCTTCACTCAGTGCTCGAACACAGCATTTGTTAATGGGTCAGACAGGACTTCAGTAAAACTGCAAAGGCTGTTTTGCTCTTGTGCTGCTCAAAAGCTGGTACGACAAGCAGGGGAGAAACAGCGATAAGGAAATTATGCCCTGGTCTGGCTGAAGCTCCAAAGTCAGTGTATTTGGGACAGTTTGAGATGTGTGGTTAGTCCAATGGAGTCACGTCACTGAGGATGCACAGCATCTTCATGATAAAGGGTATTTATCTATTTCCAGGGAGGGACTGGCGAATACATTTTTAGTAGTGCTTTCTGATATTGAATGAAAAAGGAAGGTCAAAAGGCATTTATTATTTAACCTGCTGATTTGGGGGATGCACAGACGAAGCACTGTTATTGATCTTCAGGTGAGCTGCCAGCTGGAGCTTCTGGGCCAACAGAGATAAAACTGAGGGAAGACCTGGACCTTTGTTGGAATTGATTGTGTGGGGCTTTTTTGCTGTAGCCACAGATTTTGGAAAAGGATGGAGGTGTGTGTGAGCAAAAGGCTTGAATGCATGGGGATAGTAATGCTCTGTTTGATAGGCTCCTTCTCTGAATTTTGCTTTAAAAGCCTGCCTGAATGGTGGTGTGCATCTCTTAGTTATTTCTTCTTTCAGGTTTCCAGGTCCTGCTGTAGGTACACCTCATCCATAAATCAGACATCCCAACAGAAACAAAGGGCTGCCCATAAATATCTCCACCTTAACCCATCTCCTTATCGATTTCTTGGGGGGAAAGAGGTGGGTTCTGTAGCATGAAGTGAAGGTGCAAATAGAACACTGTTAAGGACAAAGTTTGCCTGATTTTTGTGCTGATACCCTGCTTTTTTTCTCATTTTTGTTGATGCCTCAAGTTTAATTCAAACCAGCTGATCATTTGCTGGTGCAACAATTCTTCTCCTTCATCTGATAATGCTGACAAAATGCAGTCTCTGTCCTCCTGTAGGCTTGTACGCTCGCTTCCTCTGCGAATGGATGGTCTTGCTGTGCCTACAGGTAGTCAAGGCTCCTGCTGCTATGCAGCCTCGTGTATTGTCACACTTTATATTTCTCTCGAGACACAAGCCTGGGATGGCTCTTCAGAAAAGCAAGAACCACTAGATCCACAGCACAAACACTTGAGATGAAATCCAACGGAGCTGAGATGAGATGTGACTTGCCCTTCAGGAATTATTTAGAAGGTAAGTTGAAAAACATGTGCCACCTGAGCTTTTTGTGGTCTGCATGTGAACAGTAGTGGCTTTATAGGAGACTGAAGTGGGTGAAGGCCACCCTGACAGGTACAGCTAGAGGGAATTGCTACCAGTTAGTACGGGACCAAACTGTACCTTATTGTAGTGATGTATAATTAGCACCAGCAGCAGCATTAAGAGAATTAATGGACTCCTTTACAGCCAGGCCAAGTGTCAGAGCCAGAAAAACAGTCCTTGCTGTAGCAACACGGTACTTGCAAGGAGGTAGTGTGAGATTTTTCACATTTGACGCTGCTGCCACAGGGTGGGTGCAGCCAGGAGCTCCATCACTCTCACTCTTCCTGCCACAAGAGCGTTATTTCCATTTCCTGCCACAGTGGTGAGAAAACCCTTCACACCGCTGCCTCCTCCCTTGCCCTTTCAAGCTGCCTCTCCTCAGCTGAGCCTGCTTTCTGACCTACAATGAGCCCTGAGGAGGATCTGAAAGACAAAGTGTGCTCAAGGGGTGCCCTCCTTCCTAAGCACAGGCTTGTTGGGCACGCAACCCTTGGTCATCTCCTACGCCTCGTTTGCAGAAACACTTGCTCTTGAACAGAAACGCCTGGTGGTTAAAGTGGTTCCAGTAAAATACCTACTGAGAAGTTAGCTAATTTCCATGATACAGATAAGCCTCAAGAAAAGAAAACCCTGGTCTGCAGCAGAGAAATCACCCATCTCTGGCAGCAGGCAACAGCGCTGTGTTCAGTCCTGGTTTGGGTTTGCTCAGTGCTACTTTGGACCCGACTGTACGGCGGCTGAATATGGTTTAAACCACATAGGGCTGAACTCTCATTGAACTTGTCAGGAAAAAGGTGTTTTTCCAGTGTGGAACGGGTTTGGGGACAAGTGGGCATGCAGAGAGCTGAAGTTATTCTTGTGCTCTTCAGGAAGGGAACTGCACCCCACCATTGCTGGTATTTTCTGTCCCATGGAAAATTCTGCTCCACATCTGGTTTTCCAAATGGCTCGGCAAGGCCAGGCTTTTTCCAACTGCTTTTTGAGCTCAGTTGGCTGACTTGTATCTGGAGGTCAAGTGCCTTACCCCCATAGGTCATGCATCAAGTGAGCACTTTGATCCTTGTCCCAACAGATGAGATCAGTTTGAGGCAGTTCTGCAGCCAGTGTTGAGATCTGAGCTTCAGGCTTTGGAGACAGGGTGTTTCCTGGATTACAGAGCTCGGTTTGCAAGGGACTAAAGGGACTGTGGGGAAAGGTTTAGTTATTTGCATCAAATTTGACCTGATATCAGATCTGAAGGCAGAAAATCTTATTCTGTAAATGGACTGAAAGTGAAGGAAGAGCAAGGAATAGTTTTGCTAGCTGGCTGCTCCTGCAGTGTACGCACAAGAGCATGCAGGCTTACAGGCTGAGTGAGTATTTACGTTGTGGGAATCGGTTGGAAAGGTTAGTTTTCTTCATGGAAACTGATGCTCTCCATCTGCTCTGTTATGGAGGCCTCTGTTGTTATACCCGAGCCAGTCGGTGCAGGTGTCCTCTGCATCATCATTTCCCACCATCCTTGGAAACCTCGTCACCATTAGGCGGGCTGAAAAGAAGTAAAAGTACTGCCTGACCACCTGCCAGAAATATCTGAATGCATAAACACTCCTTTTGTGGGCAGGCAGGCTTGGATGGAGCCTAAGGTATTCCAGCTATTGCTATTCCTCCTCTTGCAGCCCTTTCTAGCATCCAGCAAGGGGAGCTGAGAACCTGCTCCCTTCCCTTTCTCCATCACAACTGCATCTAGGCAATCCCTAAGTAAAGAAAGCAGCATCTCTGCATCAATTTACAACTTGCAAGGGCTGATTCTCATCCTGCTTCATGTCCTGTTGCTCTTGCCGGCCTGGGATTCTGTCGGAAAGCCCTTGGATGGGAGCCTGCACACCAGCAGGATAATGTGCTAAACAGCTGTTGCCGGGCCATATTTCACATTCATGCCTCACACTCAGAACCTGTGTCTCAGGAAGGCAGCACTTTCCCCTTATTGCTTCCCTCTTCTTCCAGTGTGGGAGGGTTGCCTTTCATCAGATTATTCCCTCCCTGGTGTTCAGAATTCTGTTATTCCCTTCTTTTTTGTCCCCTTGGTGGTGCCTGAAGCACAGGAGTGATGCTGAATGTAAGGGTCAAGCTATAGGGCCATGCCTGGGAAACTGCCTCGTTTCAGCAGTTCACCCCTTTACTCCCTCTACCTCCCCTGTGAGAAGACTTCACAGGGGACAGGCAAACAGCAACAGTTTAGTCTTGTTCTGCTGTCTCATCCCAGGAGAAGACGGAGGCACAGTCACTCTTAGAAGCTGGTGTTTCGTGTGGCAACCTCCATACACCCATGCAGAGGCTCAGTCTTCCTGCACTAATCTCTGTGTTTTCCTTTGGTGTCAGCCTTGCCCCAGCCTTGAGCTGCATATTCTATTGGATTTCTAGTTTCGTCCCACAGGGAAAGCACAGATCCCACAGGCAGAATCTGAGTTGTTCATATATGCCCTGTGCTCCCTCCTCGTCCTCCCCTGAAGGTGGCCAAGGAAGGAGCTTGACCTTCCTTTCCATTGCTCTACAGGGAGCTCCGGGTCTCTCGCTCAATACTAGATTGCCTTTAGCAAGGTTCTGCTATTAATTCCAATAGCAGCAAGGATAGATTTTTGGTTTGTGTGAGCCTGGGAGCCTATGGAGGGCTCCGTGAGAAGGATTCTTCTCTCCAAGCTGTGTTTTTTCCATACCCGTTCAAGGCTCAAGTTTGTGGTCCTTTCCCGAGGTTTGTATTGAGGATGGGAAATGGTGGCACACAGTGTTTCTGGCTCTCTGCAAGGTATCAAAGTTGCCTCTGTGGTGCCAAGAAGGAAGGCAGATGATGATAAATTCCTACCTGAAATTGTATTTGTATTGGCTTCACTATGGAGAAATACATTTTTGTCATCCTCCTCTGCATCCTCAGCTGCCATCAGGCAAAGGAGGGAGACAGTGTAGATGTGAGATCCGCATAGCAGGTGATTCCACAGTCCCAAAGCACAGGGAAGAAGGGAATGAAGGGCTGTCTTGAGCTTATAAGTAGTAAATTCTTCTAAAGGCACTTTGGAAAATAACACAGAAACTTGAAGGTAAAAATAAAACCCACTCGAGCAGCATCACAACTCCCGTCTTCCCTGGAAGCCCTTTGGACTGGAGAGATAAGGTGTCACTTTCAACTTCCTTTGTTTAGTGGTTTTGGCTTGGCAAGGAGGGATCCACAGGCAGATATCTGCCTCTGATCATGGCTTTTACATTCATTTGAGTAACTTCCCATTTTGATTATCCTTTGATATAAATATATGCATGCAACCAATCATTCACAGACGAGATCACCCTTCCGTGAGGCCAATCATTGAGATCTTTGCAAGAATTATTGATCTTTCTTGTGTGCACTGGGTCCTTCCTGGCACTGTAAGGATGGCAGGTCTCAGATTTCCCCGTTTGCTCTGGTAGGTGAAGCGTCATCAGGAAAGTGATGAGCAGAGAAGTTAAACGTCTCAAGGTTCACACAAAAACTTAGTGACAGCTGGAAGAATAAACCCCAGGATTCCCAGCTCCCTGCTGCCTGCCCAGTGGCAGGTATGAGATGTCAGGAGGAGCACTGATTTCCCTGGAGCCCCGCGACTGGCGGATGCTGCCTATCATTTTTTGCTACAGCACAGTGTAGCCACATTGTCACCACACACACGGAGCTCCAAGGCAGCTTGAAAAAATGCCATTCATTCGTATGAACCCCCCTGAGAGCAATGTCCAAAGCTGGGGAGAAAACAGCTTGAGGGATTTGCATGTTTTGTTGCTCCTCCCCTTCCTTTCCCTACCTTGACACTTCCATTAAAAGACTTTTCTGTCTCCTGCCTAAGCAGTCAAACATTGCCTCTGCGAGGTTTTACTGGCCAAACCATGTGGCAGTGGGTGCCGGGAGCGCACACGTGCATGAAGAAGTAGGTAGAGAGGGGACAGAGCTGCTGCCATAAGGCCTTTCTTCCTACTTCTTGCCAATATAATCAAAACAACTCGCTTACACCTAATAAAATAAAACGCAGAATCCAAAAGCCTTCCTTCCCTCCAGCGGTTTGTCTGGAACCCATTCCTTGAAGCTGAGCTGAAAAAGCAAGAAGGGGTTTTGGTTTTGTTGTTAATTTTTCTAGAATGAAAAATACTAACCGTGAGGCAGAAGGTGCAGCGTGTTTCTGGCACGGATGGAAGTCAAGTGTTCCTAAGTCTGCTTGCTTGGATGGGACCAAAATTTATGGCTAAGTCAGTGTCTGGGGATTTTCCTTTTCTCTCTATCTTTGTTCTTCTCTTTCTCTCCCCCCTCCTCTCTGATATAGTCTTCACTTACCACACGTAGGTTGGACTTATCCCCTCCTTCTCTGCTCCAAATACAGGTTTATGCTTTTCCAGTTAGACCCGATATGCCCTTCCTTTTGGTCCGTTTCCATTTAAGATTATTTTCCATCATAGCTGTAAATCTCTGGAGTACCAGACAGTGAATGTAGGAAACATCATCAATCCTCTACGAAGTGCCTGGAATGACCAGGGGTGGTGGATCTGAAGGTGCTAAGAAATAAAAGAAAGCATAAAGGCAAGTGATGCCACGTGATGTGCTAGTAATCCCATACATTCATTAGCCCTTTTGCATCCTCTGCATATGTAAATGGCAATAGTGAAGGGGACTGCTCCTGTTGTCAATTAAAATGCAAAGTTAATGACCTAGTGTGTTGGTGATGCAAAGCTAGGCTTGCTTCTTGGTGGTTCTGAGTAGTTTTGCCAGGATGGTGGGAGGGCAGTAGAAATTTGGGTTGAAGGATGATATGAAGGTCCTTCAACTCTTCCAATAGATCTTCATTGTCATCCCAACAGGAAAGAGTGAGATGCAGCAGTACTGATGTGACTCAGCGATGACAGTCAGTGACTGAGCCCAGGAACACTGGTCTCAGCACTCGTTCTTTAGCTGGAAGACTGTAGTGTATGAGAGAGATCTATATTCATGTTCAATGTTTTCTTTTTACTGTCTTGCATATTTAATATGCATCTAATGAATGACCAAATTCCACAGTTTGTACCACTGCAGCTATGAAAATGTGCAATAACATGGTGCCTCTTATCTTTGTTTCAGTTTTGGCTAATGATGAAGAGAGAAGAAGCCTGCCCTTCAAACACAGGTAAATGGTCTCTTCTGAAGTCACTGGGGCCTATGTGTCTGCTCCTTAAGGTATTGGTTGCCCAACATTATTACTTGCTAAATTACATCTTAGCAACTCTTGTGTTATTTCCACTTCCATCAGGTCTTACAGAAATAACACAAGAGTTGCTAAGATGTAATTTTTTTTTTTAAAAAAAACAAACCTCAAACTAAAATCTACTGGACAAAGGCGACAAATAAAAGGAAAAATATCTGATATAATATGAAGATTAAGGAATAAGCTCCATAGGCCTCTATTCATTTAAGGGCAGATTTAGCAGGGAAGCAAAGAGGGCTGTGACCCCTTAATTTCTTTTACACTCTGTGTCACAGCAATGAAGGAAAGTTATTCCTGTCACCAGTGGGCTGCCTGCAACCCTGATACAAGCTCTCTACTCTCCAGTGTCCCGTCTACCCCATCAGGTACCGCTCTATGTTTTGCAGCCTCAGTAAATCCTTTTTCATTAAAGCTATAGAAGCTCACGATTCTAACACTGTTGGTTTCCCCAAGCTGAATCCTCGGTGTCGATCAGAGGATGCTGTCACACATGTGCACGTCATCTACCCTGTAAACCCTGTTTTTTGGAAGAGGCAAAAGCAAAGCAAGTAGGAAAATTAAGAGCACTGATCCACTCACAAAAGTCATCTCTCTTGAGATCATTATGGTGTGTAACACCCCTGAGTGAAATGGAGTTATCATCCAAACCTGTAATTTCCAAGTAATCACCAAGTTGAGTGTTGTCATGCTATTACCAGCAGTAGCCAGCATGTGAAAAGGAGGCAGCAGAGAGTTTCTGTTAATAGGTAATCAAAAATGTTTTTATTAACGGCACGTTCAAAAGCTGAAGCATCACAGGCGTACGTCGTGAATCCCTGTCTGTATTGGGGACAGCAGAACAAACATGCAGCGAAGAAGGGAAAAAGTCTGATCCTAAACTACAGAACCACCGTAAAAGAGGCATAATACAGTAATTTGCAGGTTGGGGTGAAAAAACATCAATGCTCAATTCTGTGTATTGAGCCATTATGTCTAAGTTGTTATTAACAGCATAATTGCTCAGCTCAGGTGCTGGTGGCAAGAGATTTCATGACAAACGTGCCTCTAACATAAGTCAATTCTCTTCACTAGTGTTTGAGGACAAATTAGGTTGTTTATGTCCAGGGATGAATTTGGTGAAAACAGCCTGTATTGAAGGGCCTGGAGGGTTGAAAAGGTAGGGTAGGATGAACGTGAATGTTTTACAGTGCAGAATATTATTGACATCTCGTAGTAAACCTTTTTCTACAGTGTTCAAATGTGTAAGAGTCTGATATACATGCAGTAGCTCTGATTCTTTCTGCATGTACTGTCTTTGCATAACATTGAAGCTACCAGCTCGATTTTCAGTATTGAAAGTACAGAGTAATTGTCACTTTAAATTTAACATATTGAAGCAGACACAATTCCATTGAGACACCTGCAATTCTTCAGCCATTATCAAGACTTGGTACAAAACCCGTCCTCTTCCTCACCATTTCAATAGAGTGTTAAACACTCTTGGAGGAATAATAACAATGAAAAAACATCAACAAATCACCCTTATCTCCTTAAATATCAGGGAGGGGATGAATTTTCCTTAGTGCCTTCCACAATCATCTTTTATCATGAAAGAGGGACCATGCTGGCTTGTTAAAAACAAGAAGGGGAGGGAGGAAAATGCAGCCATTGGGGAAGCTCCAGCTCCTTAATTGTATTTCCGTATCAAGTTATTTGCAGTCTGTGCCTCGATCGGTCTTAGGTACCCTTTGGAGAAGTTTTGCTCTAGATACATCAGTTCAGTTTTGCTGCTGTTACTAAAAAATACCAAAATGCTTTGCTTTTATCCTCATGCCCCAGGGAACCCAAAGTGCCTTCCAGGAGCTAAATGCACGGCTTGGATATTTCTATCTTACTCCAGTGACTTGACCTGCGTATTGCTCATAGTGCTGCAAAACCGAACCTGTGAGGGACTCAGCTAAAAGCTCTTCTGTTCAGTGGCAGAGGAAGCGCAAGTGGCTCTGCACATTCTGCATGGCCATCCCATGGGTGCAACTCTCCAGTGCTCGGTGCATGCCCTGTTCTCGTTCGACCATTCCATGAATCCCACAATTTCTTCACTATGAAATCCCTTGTGGGATTCATAAAATCATAGAATAGTTTGAGTTGGAACGTACCTTAAAGATCATCCAGTTCCACCCCCTGCCATGGGCAATGACACCTCCCACTGGATCTGGCTGGCCAAGGCACATCCAACCTGGCCAACAATTCAAAAAAACCTTAGTCTCAAAGTCTCAAACCCTTTGCTTAGCAAGCATTGGGTTTTCAGGCTTTGGGCATCCTGATCTAGCAGGAGGTGTCCCTGCCCATGGCAAGGGGGTGGGTCTGGATGATCTTTAAGGTCCCTTCCAACCCAAACTATTCTATAATTCTATGATTCTGTAAAAACAAGCGTGATCTGCAAGTTCTGCAAGGGCCTATGAAGCTGAGGTTCCTTGACTGTATTCCCAGCTTCTCTCCCAACTCCTCATGGGCCTCAGTTTGTGCACCTGTAGAGTAGGGACAGACCTCCCTATGTGCCTTATGGGAATGAATGGTGTCATGTTTGATTGAGGAACGTCTTGGAGATGCTTAGGTGAAGGAGGTACTGCTAACAGTTCCTACTGCTCTTATTAAACCCTGCTAACAGAAGGGAGAAATAGTTCTATGCTGCCTTGCTGTAAATGGGGCAGAGCGTGAGGCGCAGCTACAAATGAAAAGTGCTTGGATTGCTTCTTTTTTCTTTTCCCCTGCAGAGAACCTGGCCCTGCTTCTGCTGTCACGCTGGTGTGCAAGAGCAATTCAACTGGTGTCAGAGGATTCCACTGACATAAATCTAGAGTAAGCAGGAGTATCATGGGGCTCTGTATTGGATGTTTTCCACATCCCAGGGTGAACGTGTGGGCTTCTTTCAAGCAGAGAAGCCTCAGCAGGCTGCTGCTTTGTCCTTGCCCTTGCCCTTGATTTTTTCTTCTATTTGCCCATGCTATATAAGTGGGTAAATTTCAGAATTCTATCCCATATATGTGTCATTTGCATAAATGCAAATGGGCATGGGCATTAAAGTAAGCTATAGTTAAACATTTTAGAGAGACTTTTCCACTTGCCACTGATAATCCCTTCCAAATTGGCAATAATATATGGATATCCATAATATATGTATATCCTGCCTATCCATAGGCAGGCAGCTCTGCTGGTATTTATAATGATTGATAATGATACTTTAATTAATTAATTTCATAGGATTTTGAAGTTCCTGCAGAACAAACAAGCCCCAGCCCTAAGGAACTTTGCAGCAAAGGTATGTCTGATAAAGAGTATTGAATTAGACTGAGACATGGGTACATAAGGTCAAGCTTGCTATTCTGCTTTCATACAACTTCTCCAGAAGCTCCCATGGTAATAAATAATAATGATTACCTAATTAACTGTAAGGTGTAATAGCAGCTTTCATCCAAGATCTTAAAAACTCTTTGAAAGGTGGATTTTGCAAGTGTAGAACGGCAGCACGGGGATGAACAGCTTGATTTCTATCAGACAGTGTGGAATTTGCCAAAGGGACACCCAGGGGACTGCGTAGCAAAAAGGGTTTGGGTTTATGCTTCTCGCAGCACTGTCCAGCGCCTCATTTTTGCGGGTGGTTGTGCCACACAGTCGTCAGACATCCTTCCCACAGTGTGCCTTCTGGTCTGCCTGCCTTTTTTATGTGACCCAGAGCCCTGGGTAGTGTCTCTCAGGCTTATCTTTGAGAGAAGTAACTCCTAGAAACTTCGATCTGGTTGTCGAGCCTCTTTCCTTCGGAGCAAGAGAGCTGCGTTCTCAGCTTCCCGGAGCAGCCTCACAGGATAACCTCACACCTGAAAAGTGCAAGATCAGAAAGGTGCTGAGCATGATGTACGCTGAGGGCAAATGCAGTGTCATATGTGTAGAGTTTCTTGTTAGAAGAAAACCCTTAGCGAACAGTCTAGACCATTCTGGTTTTAACACAAATATATTGACTGTAGGTTTTCCCTCCCCCTTGTCATTTCTGCCAAAAGAGCTAGAGAGCTGTGGTCAATGGCAGCACTGAGGGACGTGTGGGCTGACAGTAAGTTTGCTGCAGCAAATATTGCAGCCTTTTCCAACAGAGGCAAAACCACATTTTGTCAGTGGTATTCCAGGTCAAGCATGAGTTTTGCCAGCTCCCCCAGTCTGAGCAGAAACAGAAACACAAGCAGCGAACGGAGACAGAAAAGATGGCTGAGGGACCAGCTGCCTGCTCAGAGCTGCCCATTTAATTTAGTTATTTGATTTTATCTGTTTTTCTAGACTCTTTTTATATAAGACGCACAGTTTCCCAATTTCCTATTGTATCGTTACAGTGAGGAGTGTAATTCTGTGCCCAGCATCGATGCTCTCCCCATACTGGACACCATATTTTCCCTTCCCTTCTTATCAATTTATTGCTTATAGTATCCCAACTCAGCTCGGTGTACATGGAAACACAGGGCTCCCTTTTATAAGGAAGCAGCCTTGATTTGAGAGATTTCTTGGGGGTGAGATCTCCTGGCTGTGTTGCTGGTGCCTGTTGGAGCCTGGGAAGTGCTGTGTGTCGCAGAGGTAAAAGGTATTCAAGGTGTAGCAAGGCCCAGAAGCGCTTCCCTCCATGCGTGCATGAGACACTGTGATTAAAAATGGTCCCACAGAGAGGAAAATATAAACAACAGCTCAGGAACTCCTTGAAGAAAGATATTTATGTCCTAAGTTGTAAAACTAGCCAGTCTCCCCAAAGAAACAGCAGTAACAAAACTTAGCTGTTGGAACCCAAAGATGCATTGTTCTGATTTAATAATTAATGTGGAGCTAATTGAGGCTTTTACTGAACTGAAACAGGATAAAAGAAACCCGCCAGTCTGGACGCCATGGTTCTCTGAGAACAAGTTCATTCTGTTCCCCTGTGACCCCACTCCCTTTCCGCACGCCGGTCCCTCTTTCCTTTCACCTAAAAGGTTGTGGAGCGGGATCGCTTCTCCTGTTGCGGACACGAAGCGAGGAGGCAGGAAGATGGACACAGAGACATCTGTTTATGGGAAGCAGAGAGCTAGGAGAGAACCAAGTCTGGTGGCGAATGGAGCTTTCCTCTTTCCCTCTCTCGGGGAAGGAACAATGGTTTCACAGGGATTTTCCATAAATGCAACTTGGGAACCGCTGAGCCATGCAGCGGTCGCAAGGAATGCCTCCAAAAGGCCACAGAATGGAGAGCTGCAGAGAGAAACTGGCTCCACGTTATCTGTAAGAAAGTAAATAATGACATGGCTTTATGGCTTACAATTTACTGCTTTAGAAATTGAGTCACACAGGCTGTATCCAGAACAAGACGGGGTTTAACCCCTTGGAGTATGTGTAACTACTCCATGTGATAAATACTGCTCAGGTTTGCTGGGAAAAAGGGCAAAACGTTGGTGTTGGGGTTGTGAGTTACTGGGGAACGGAGCGATCAGACAACATTTCAGCTTAGGGCATGGCTACTAGGTTTTAGATCCTCTGGAAGGAATGCTTGAGTGGCCTCAGTAGGAGTCGTTATAGAATCATAGAACAGTTAGGGCTGGAAGGGACCTTAAAGACCATCTGGATTTTTCTTCAATAAGCCTTCAAGCACATGCAAAATCAAGTTATACGCAAACATTGAAGGTGTTTTACCTTCTTCCTTGTCCCCATCCTGTTATTCGAGTGGTTTATTAGGGAGGTCACATAGTGGTGGCTTGAAGAATTACTCCAGCAATGCTGAGCCGGCGTTCAACTCTCCCTCGCTTTCAGTCACTGCTTTCAGTTTTCCAGCTAAGGTCTCTGTGCTCTGAATCCCTTTGCACTTCCAGCCACCAGTCATTGTCTCCTCTAACATCCTGCAGAGGAAGCAGTACCTCAGCATTCATTTTGCCCTGTTGCCCTAGCTGCAAGTGGGATTATGTTGGAAATGTGGGAGGACCTTTGCCCATTTTCCCATGTAATAACTGCTCTTCAGCACCTGTCTCTGAGGTGGAATGTTTTATTGAAAGTTTTCCCTTTGTCATTCTAGGTTCACTGAACACAGTGAGTGAAAACTTGCCTGGAGCACAAGAAACCTGCAAAGCAAAGCTCCTCCACGTTGTCGATGCCTGATGGGATCATCAAGGAATGAGGTATGCAATGCTTCTTTCTCACTGGGGATTCAGATGCTTTTTGTAAATGGGAATGCTGGAATGTTAGGTCCTTTTTGCTCCAGATGAGTGGGGTAATGTAAAAGATTACTAAGCTTGCAGAAAGTGCTTTTGCACCACCTAAGTCCTGAAAACCACCTAGGATGTCATCTCCAATGTATGCTGTCCTTAGAACACTTATCTCCAGACCTCTCTCGAGCCTGCGTGCTGCAGACAGCTACCAGCCACCCTAAGACTTGAGCAGCTCTCCCCTATGTCTGGTTATACACCTTATAAAATTAAGGGTATCACATGCCTACTACAAAGCAAGCACTGCAAGCACACTCAGGAATCTGCTGCACTGCCCTCTCTGCTCCGTGTGAATCGGAAGAAGTTAGGGAATGCTGCCAGTGGTGGAATTTGCGCAGAGAAGCACGATGATGAACTCCTGCTAATGCGCGCTCTACAGATGTTGACTTGGGACCTGGTGGTACACAGGGCATGCACACTCTGATTATGGAATGGGTGGCTCTCTGGATAAAACTACACAGCCAGTTAATGCACCATCTGAAAACTACTTTTATATCCTGCAGAGATTAGCATCTGTCCTTTGGGTTTTTACTTCCGAGCCTGACGGCTGGAGATTTAATCCCTTATTCAGGGAAGTAATTATTGTTCATATAAATAGGCGTGCTGGAGTCAGTGAGCTGAGCTCGCTGGAGGAGGGATGGTCAGTTTTACCAATCCAGGTCTCTATGGTGTTGTCCGATGAGTGATGTAGCACTTAGTTCACGTAGGAATGGTGGAGTGCATTACACTTTTTCAATGGTAATCTGTAGAGATCCAGGTTTGGGTGCTGGCTGAGGAAATAACATTTCCAGGCTTCCTTCTGCATGGGATGGATTCGTAAAGCTCTGCATCAGCCCCGTGCCAATGATGGGCTGGATGGCAGGACGTGGTTCTCCCTGAAACCAGTGTTACACAGGGAGCTCCTGCTTTGGAGCTGGGATCTTAGTCTCCGAACCCCATAGGTAGCTGCTGCTAGACCCCTTGCCAGGGTTTTGATGAAGGAGTTTGGAACTGTAGTTTTGCCCTCTGAATAGAAACAGGCGCCAAGGTTCAGACTCCTTCATTTTTAACTGCTAAATACATTAGATGCAATTTCTGTGGCTTGAAAGAAGTGAGGTTTGCAGGAATTTATAACGTGTCGTTTCCTTACTGCCTGTACCAGCTGGCAGCTGGGGCCGAGGGGGATCCTGCAGCGCTCACACCCTTATCACCCAAAGAGCGTTCCTGGCAGCGGTGCTGGGGCTGTCACGCCAGGCCAGGAAGCAGGCGCGTGCAGCAGCAGAGCTGTGATTTTTTTTCCTTCCTCCCTCCATGTGGGGGAACTCCATCAGCTGCCAAGCGTGCATTGCAGCACACGGCACATTTCTGAGGATGGGAAAGGGGATGCTGGGCACTCGGAGGAAGAGGGAGGACCAAGAAGAACTAAACCTGAACAGAATCACTCAATTCTTGAGGCTCATGTAAACAGGGTGTATGTGAACAGAACCCTTCACTTCTTGAGGCTTGTATAAACAGGGTATATGTGGGCTTCGGCTCCCTGTTTATTAATACGGGATAGCTTTTTCATTTGAGTGTATGATGCGTTTGGGGTTCAAAGAAAAGAAAGGTGTGTGGGAAGAGGATCTGGTTGTGGTCATTGTTGCCAAAGAAGCCAATTTAAGGAAAACCCAAAGTTTATATCCCTGTGGGATATTATTTAGGTGCAATTTCCTAGGAGCCAGAAGCCCCATATCACAGATTAGAACCATACCATAACACACGGAACTCTTGCTCCTCTACAACCCTTAAATTGTTGTGATTGTGTTTTCATTTAGTTTTGCTTTGTTTGTTGATCCTGGTTTGTTTTTGGTTTATTTTACTATTTTCACTTTATCTGGGAATTTATTGCTTCTGCATTTGAGTGAGATTTTGAGCTGCAATTGGTGCTGCTTTAGCTTTGTTGCCATTTAAGATAATAAGCTGGTCTAATTCTGTTCACAGCACACCAGCTCCTATATGAATGGAGTTATGCCAGTATTGGTATTGAATCTGGAAAACCATTTGCAAGTGTGTGCCAAAGCCCTGGAGGGTTTGCTATTTAGAAACACAGAAAGTAGAAAAAAAGAATGGGCCCAGTGATCCAGTTCCTAAACTGTTCGTTGTATGACTGTAGGCAACTCATTTAATTTCTTTGTGCCACAGTTTATCTATCAAAAAATAGCGCTGATATCTATTTGTCTCTTGCAATAGGGTGGGAAATCTAATAAATGTTGGCAGTAAGCTTTTAATCCTGTAAAAGTAACAGGGAACGGCAAAAGACTGTATTATTTACAAATTCATGTTTCATTTTTCATGTAATCGACATCGTTATGGTGCTGTTTGCAATTAGGCTGATGCTAAATAGTTTACCGAAACAGAGTTCAACAGGCTCTTGATCCTGGCGTTCGGGAGGTTCTAATGGCACTAAAATGCAGAGTTTCTCTTTCGTTTGCTTAGGCAGCTGAATTGAGCCTCAGAGGCGTCACACCGTGTAGCTTCCATGGGTCACACTTACCTGTTCCCCATCTCACCTCCCATATTCTGTGTTCCAGGCACGTTTGATGCGGCGCAGAGTCTAACCAGGTGGCTTTGACTGTGTCCTCTCTCTTTCTCTAGGGGACTCCATGGTTTTGGCTTAGTCAATATAGAGAAGAACCTTGATTGTGCTGAGCTTTTATATCAAAACTGGTCCATAAACAAAATAAATGGCAAACTCGGCTGGAGTTGGAGCTGTGAAAGCAGGCAGCACTGGAAAATGAGCCTTATTTAGGGAGATTTATCGAAATGAGCCATGTACTCACACCAGCATGTGCTGCCTGTGTGTGCATGCGTACCTGGGTACCAGGTGTGCATTAGACAGGTAGAAATCGCATGGTCATAGAGTAACCAAATAAAGCTTTAGGGAAGAAATGAACATAAATGACACAGAAAGTATCTCCTTCCCTAATGAGAAAATGGAAATAAATATATATATATTAAAAAAGGGGAAGAAAATAAAAAAGAAAACATACACAGGTACATTCTGTGAACAGAACACTGTCAGCTGGAACAGAGGCAAAAATATGGGACCCAGGCTTCCTCAGGACTGTGGTCTGCCATTCCCTAGAACATCAGATTGGATGAGGAGAGCTGATCCCAGATGAAGTCTCCTTCTCAAGGTCCCACAGACCTTAGGAAGGGCTCAGAGGGCACATGTGCATCAAGGAAAAACAGGCAGAATCAGGCTACACACAGGGGGAGAATTTAATTCAGGGTTTGAGATACCCAAAAGGGGATTAATACCCATAATTTAAAAATTATATATACATGTATATCTCCATTCCATCAGAAAATCCTTTGCCTCCCAGCAGGAGAGTGGGAACTGAGCAGAATGTGGGATATAAGAGCAAACTGTAACCCAGTGAATTAGTCTTAACTATAGCGAAAACAGCACTTGTGTAAATGAGGCCCCTAAGGGCCGATAACCAAGCAGTAAAATGTTACAGGAGGGAAGTAAGTCAGGGCTATAAACCTGGGAAGTCAGGACTGGGTAGCCAGGATCTGGAGCATAAAACAGGCGAGATTAAAGGATGACAGATGAGGGCTGGGAAGGATGCACGAATCCTTAACGGCAGCACAAAGATTCTGTGGCCTAAAGACAGGCTTGTTCCTCCGAGTACTGCCAGGTACCAGAAAATGACTGAGGTGCCCACTGAGAACTTGAGAGGAGAGCAAGAGAGTGAGTGATAGATGATAAATAAAATAAGGAAATATAATCAAATCAACATTGAGTATATTTGATTTAGGAGGACACCAATGAATAGAGAAGGGGAAAAATGCAGCAGGGTGAAAGTTGCTGTTGGATAGGGCTACGACTTGAGTGAGATATAGTGCAAGCCCTAAATTATCATCATCATTATTTTTTGGCTGGGCTGTGTTGTGACATCAATACCAATTTACACTCTGGGTGAGCAGCACTTACTACCTTCTTGTCTTCATAAATTGTGCATTGTCCTTATTTATTTCCTTCCCTGTCCCCTCCCTCTCTTCCTGCATCACCTCTCTCCTCCTTTATGAGCTTGATAGGGGTGGTTTATCCTTGCTGTGTCCTTGATGAGTTTGACATCTAACCCTGGTTATGAATCCCCAGCTCCTCTCTCCTTTCATTTGTGTCAGGTGTAGAATCATAGAATCATGGAATAGTTTGGGTTGGAAGGGACCTTAAAGATCATCCAGTTCCAACCCCCCTGCCATGGCCAGGGATAATGTTGAATATATGTTCAATGTATGGCAGTGTTCGATTTTATTCTTTCTTGTAAGGATGGTGTGTACAAAAGAAGGCAAGGTTGACGATATTCTTGATGGACCTGTTAACAAGTGATTCTTTTATCACCGTGTAGCCTGTATTTCCATGATACTTCATGTTCCTCATGTTTAGCAGGATCATAGTTTTTATCCTTGCTTTCTCTCCAGCTTTAGTAGCCATCAGCTGTTGCTAAATCCAACCGAAGCACTGCTGTGGCATCACAAGATACCTACAAAAGTCCCTTCAAGCATGGAAGAAGGCAACATCACGGCAACCTTCATCAGTGCCTGGAAGCAGCTTTGCTGGTTTTGATATATCCATAGGACAGAGCTACTCAATCTTTTCCCTTTGTGGACTCAATTCTAACAGAGAGATCATTCCGCAGGTCACCTGCCTACCCAGAGTACCCCCATGATATCTACTGTAATGTGAAAAGGACAGAGTGTCATTGTTTTTCTTTGAACATAATACAGCAGCTGAAGGAAAAAACCATTGTACCACTGACCACATTATCTTAGGTGACTACAAGATCTATCTTTCTGCTGCTCCCAAAGAGCGCAGCTGGAGAGATGGAGCCCATTTGATTGTATTGGTTTTTTCTGTAAATACGTGTTGAAGATTTCATCCTAGAGAAAACTGTGCCTGCCTGGAGGAAGCAGGCAAAGGAAGGATAGACTGAAAAAAAAAAAAGCCAATGGCCTTATTTAGGGGTAGATGATTTAATAATCTCTAATGGAATTACTATTGAGGAATCTACATGCTCATCGCTTTCCTGTAAGGGTTTTTTTGTTTGGTTTTTTTTTTCCCTTCACTCTTGCCTGCGGTTTTCTGCAGGGAATCAGCATGTAGACGTTCTCTGGGACAGCAGCTGTGTGATGGCACCCTCGCTGTAAGGTCGTGCCCTAGCATAATACATTACCAGACCGTGGGTTAGAATATGCTTAACCCCGTACAGGTGCACAGGGAAGAAGATGGATGCAAGGAACTTTTTTTTCCGCTGCCTACATGCAGAGGGCAGGAGGAGGCAGTGTCTCAAACTCCTTTTGCAGACCTGTGGTGCTGTGGGAATCTCATCCAGACTCGGATGGAGTCTAGCCCCAGGCACAGAGCCTTGGGGGGCAGCTGCCAATGTTGAGTCCTTCAGCTTTCCTACTTTCCCTACATAAGCAGAGACTTGCAACTATAGCTTTCCCTACAGTTGTAATAATCCAAACTAATTGCCAGGGTGCAGCAAAGAAAGCTGAATCACCTGCTGAAACCATACAGCACTTCTTAATTTCCATTTTCTGCCTGCACAAAGGCAGAGTAGAAATTAAAATCCTGGGGAGCGCTCACACCCTCCCAGGCTGCAGCTGGATGGTGGAAATACTTGGAACTTCCCTGCTAGCTCAGTGGTTTGTTTGATTTGGGGGAAGCAGGAGATGCAGGGCTCCCTAGCGCCCCATGAAGGATAACATACCTTTCCTTACACACTGCTTTAGTAAATATTCTGGCTAAACACCAGGTAAAACCTGCCATGTTAGCTTTTCCTGGAGGGGATTTTCTGGGGTTTGTCACTCTGGGAGACAAGGGACTTTTTCCTGTCTTTGCATGCTTTTCAAGGACAGATCTGATAAGTGATAAAACATGCAACTATTTTGTTTACGTTCAGTTTTTGGTTTAAATCTGCTTATTACAGCTGTGACATGACTGCAGCTGTAGCCCCTCCTGTGTTCACATCCTCAGCACAGGCTCTTTCCCTGATTGGGGCTGGGTGGGGAGTTTTCCAGCACAGGTGCTGGGTCAGACAGCGTAGCTGGCTGGGCTTTTGTGTGGGGGCAATACTTCAGTGCAATGAGGCTGGGGGACGTTCCAATGGTTCCATAGGTCTGGGGGCAATGGGTATAAACTGGAGAGAGGCAGATTTAAACTAGACATGAGGAAGAATTTCTTCACTATGAGTAGCTCTGTAAGAGGTTGCCCAGGGAAGCTGTGACTGCCCCGTCCCTGGAGGGGTTCAAGGCCAGGTTGGATGGGGCTTGGAGCCTCTCATGCAGTGGGAGGTGTCCCTGCCCATGGTATGGGATGGAACTGGATGATCTTTAAGGTCCCTTCCAACCCAACCTTAAGGGACCTTAAAGATCATCTAGTTCCAACCCCCCTGCAATGGAGCATCTCTCAGCAGCTCTGGTATGTATTGGTGGCTGGTGAGGTTTTAGCTCCACTGGGGAGGGAGAGGCTGCTCTTTGGTTCTGACAGAAATTAACCCGGTGAAACAGAGCCCTAGTGATGCTCCTGCAGCAGAGCATAAGAATTCAGGGTGGATATTTGGAACATAGTGGGAAACGTGGATGTGCTGGATGTTCCCCTGTAGACATAAGCATCGCTTTGAAATGATCGGTGACTCGCCAATGCAGTATAATCACCAGAGACACGCCAAGCACCGCGCCATCGATCACTGAACTGACAGTGCACCCGTATGTGTGTGCTGTGCCTGCCCAAGCTCCCTGTTATAAATCCTCTTGAAATGGAGAAATGTGTGCTCCTCGTAGCACACATACGTACGCAGGGGTGCCCTAAGCATGTCACAGCGTTCTGTTATTGATAGACAACATCAGGCCTCTGCTGCGCTGCTTGGGTTTAGCCACGCTGGACGGAGAAAGCATTCTCTGAAGCTGAATTAAACCCTGTGATCTCTGTGCTGGGGCTCCACTGGAGCTCGTTGCACTTAAACCCTTAGGAGCAGCCATCTCCAATACACGTGGTCAGCATTGCCCTCCCTCAAACTGGTTTATGCAGCAGGAATTTGGCGTTTCATTAATCAGGGAGAGAGAACAGTGGGCTTTGGATGTGACCAGAGGAGTGACTGGAGTTGCTGGAGTGAATGGGTGCTGCATAGAAAAGCACTCAAGTGCACTCAAGTCACCTTCCCTGGAGGGGTTTAAGGCACGGGTGGATGAGGTGCTGAGGGACATGGTTTGGTGTTTGATAGGAATGGTTGGACTCGATGATCCAGTGGGTCTCTTCCAACCTGGTGGTTCTATGATTCTAAGCGGTGATAGCTACCCCTCAGCAAAGGTAAAGCTAGTCCTGGTCCTTGTGACTTTGCTTATCCATGGAAGCTTATGGTTTGCGCAGCCTTGGCAAATACATTTGCAGATGCCAGACACGCTCTGAACCTTTTGAAGTCAAGCAGATGTCGGTGCAACGTTCCTAGGATACAATTGAAAGAGATGTGTTGAATGGAGAGGACCATGAGGCTGACATATGGAAAGGCCCAAGAATTTTGGTGCGGTTTATACGTGGACTGCTGTGTTTAACAAGACAATTAGCATCACTAAAGAGCGCTTCAGTGCTGCGTGTCAGAGAAACAGGAAGGATGTTCTGACAGCTTTTAAATGAGTTTTAATCCTTAGCGTATTTCCCCCACTGAACTTCAAATACTTTGGAAATGTGAGTATAGCATTTTACAGAGGAGCATTGAGGCGTTCTTATTCACATGCTTAATGTGATAGGAAGCGACAGCCCAAGTATTTCCTCAGCTACATCCAAAACTCAATCTTCTTAACCTGCAACTGGAGATACAGCCATCTTGAGTACAACCTCATTCTGTGCTGGTGTTTTCCTCTTGCTCTTTCAAGTTGGGTATGAATTTATACCACCATTGTAGTTACCCTTCTCTGGGCTGTCTCTAGTGGTAGTATCTCCTCCTTGCAGTACAGAGATCAAACCTGCAAACAGCACTTAAAATGTGAGCATGCTAAGGTTTTATCTGAGGCTTTGAGCAACTTGATCCAGTGGGAGGTGTCCCTGCCTGCGGTGGGGGTTGGAGCTGGATGGGCTTTGAGGTCCCTTCCAACCCAAAGCGTTCTATGAATTCCAGTCTTCTTTTCTCCTCGCAATGAGATGCACACATAGAGTGTCTTTGCTAGTATTCCAACCAGATATCTGATAGAAGCTGGCAGGATGGTAGAAGCCTGTCATTGCCTTCCTCTGTCAAAGAGCAGTGCTTATTACGAACACCACGGCAGAGCCCTTGCCTGTCTCCACAGACAGACAGACAGACACCCGGACACCACACAGCGCAGCCCCCTGCCAGTGTTTGAGTGTGCAAGAAGAGTGGGGGAGAGGCAGTGCAAAAATGTGTGTGTGTGTAATTAAAGATGGAATAGCCATCTTTGCTGCCTTTCTCGTGCAGCATAAAATAAGACCGAGACTGAGGGGTTGGCTTCTGGCGATCTAGCTGTGGCAGCATGAAAAATGAGGAGGAGTGCGATAAGAAACTAATAATTTATGTTCCAAGCACAGACTCACACCAGTGTGGAGGGAAATTTGTGCCAATAACTCCTACTAACTCAGAAAGGCACGCAATCTTTTATTGCACAAATTATTAACGACCAGAAAATAAATGACTCTGTAATCAGATTGGTGCTGCCGGCGCTGTTCGTTTCTTCTTTTATTTGTATAAATTCTGAATCCAGTCCACCCCTGAAGCTGAGGCAATGGGAACTTGTACTGGCCCAGTGCCCTGCCTGACAACACAACAGATGAAATGGGAACGTCCTGGTATCTCAGTGCCTATCAGAGATGGGTTTACTCAACAATTTCTGCCCCTTTCAGCAGGAACGACTTTGTGTGTGTGCGGGGATCTCTGATTTGGGATTCCATTGCGCCACGACTGAAATAGTCAAAGATCAGCATTGTGAACCTTTATTTATGAAAATGTGCAGAAAAATAACAGCTCCCAGTCATTCCTTCTTGAACTCATCCCTTTCAGGCTCCTTTCTGTGCGTCCTTTCTGCGTCCTCAGGGCTGCTGGTGTTGTATTCCGCTTACTTCTGCTCTAGTTTTTCAGCTTTTGTGCTCAGTACTGAGAAGCGCCAGGCACCTACAGCCACTGCTGAAGTGTATGAGAATTGTGGATTCTCCACCCTTCTCGTGAGATGATCCGAGGGCTGGAGCACCTCTGCTAGGAGGACAGGCTGAGAGAGTTGGGGTCGTTCAGCCTGGGGAAGAAAAGACTCCGGGGAAACCTTAGAGCAGCTTCCAGTGCTGAAAGGGGCTCCAGAACATCTTCCCTACCACCAAATGATGACATCCTGAAAAGGGGAAAAGAGGAAAGATGATGACTTTTGGGTTTGCTGCAGGTTCCCTTCTGTTTACATGGTGCTCTGTGTAATCTGAAGGGTGGCAGTGTTCCTCTGTTAGGTAGGAGTAGGTAAGAGTTTGGGTGTGATGTCAAAGCAAGAGGAGGGATTTTATTTGGGTTTGAGCTCGTAGTTATTTGCAGGGAGACACAAGGAGAACTAGAATGGTAGAAGCAAGCAACTCTGAGCGCACAGGTAACTCTGAAACGCAATCTGAGCTTCACTTCGAAGTTATCATGATAATATACAGAACCCACATCTTGATCTATGTTTCAGCCCTGGGAGATATTTAGTGTTTGATGGGAGCGGTTGGACTCGATGATCCGGTGGGTCTCTTCCAACCTGGTTGTTCTAAGATTCTATGATTCTATGATATTTGAATTTGAACCTAAAGTTTGCAGGACTTGCTGCATCCAACCCAGGGACCAAACCAGCCCCATTTTGAAGCCCAGGGCTGTATTCTGGACGGCAAGGCTTTTGTCCCTAGATCTAAATGCAGCTGTGAGACCCTGTTCTACCATTTACATGGGGTCTCTCTTATTCAGATGATTGCGCACGCTTGTGTGACCTGGCCAAGACTCATTCAAACCCTTTGAGGTTTGTAGGGTGACGTTTCTTCAATAAACAGGGTTCCTTGAAGAGAAGGGAGATACTTTGTATGCAACGAGAAGCTGCTGGGCTGTATTTGGTCCATGCATTTTTCAGTTGGGAGACCCATATGTGAGGCTCAGATTTTTCTTCTCCCCTCCTGTCCCCACCCCCCCAACCCCGTTTTGATTATGTGAACCATATGATAAGGAAGAAAAGTGTTTCTATTGTTAATTCAGCCCATTCATTATCAATGGCACCATCTCCCTGATGAGTTCACCTGAATAAAGGGGAAGGGGAGAATTGCTTTCCCTCTCCCTCTCTGTTTTTTACGGTGAGGGGGTGTTGGTGAAGGCAGCCGGGCTGCAATAATGAATAATGCGCAGATTGTTCCCGGGGACTGCAAGTGTTTTATTAACGCAGGTTTCCTTAGCCTGAATGCCCAATCACCACAGAACCATGAAACTCAAATTGCCTTACGGCTCTCTCATGAACATACTTTTAATCTCATTGACCTGTCGTTATACTACAACGCATAAATTCAGATTTGGAGATCTTATGTCCAATCATAAATTGGGCTGGCAGACTTCCGATCAACAGAATAAAACTGTCTCCTGTGAGGTGTTTTTTTTAATTTTCAGGGGCTGTTCCAGCAGACGGAGTAGAGGTACCGTCAGCTTTTCTTAATAAACTATTCTTTAAAAATCGGAGAGAAATAAGAAACCCAGCATGAAATTCACAGGGTAGAGAAGCAAAAACCTACAAGAAAGCTGGTCGAAGGTCTTTTTACAAGGCCACATAGCGATAGGATGAGGTGGGATGGCTTTAAATAGAAGGGGAAAGATTTAGATTAGACATTAGGAAGAAATTCTTCATGATGAGGGTGGGGAGGCCCTGGCCCAGGTTGCCCAGAGAAACGGTGGGTGCCCCATCCCTGGAGGGGTTCAAGGCCAGGCTGGATGGGGCTTGGAACAACCTGATTGGGTTCGAAGGGGGCTGGAACTGGATGGGCTTTAAGGTCTCTTCCACCCCAAATTATTCCATGATTCTATGAAATAACATTGATATTGTACTTAAACTTAGATTGTGGAAAACTGTCAATGAAGGGGTGTCAGCTTCTCCAATATCATGGAGAAATGATGGAAAAATAGGAGTTTACACATTCAGGCATTCAGTTTCGGCCCTAATTCTGTGTGGGTTTGGGGAAGGGGCACAGATATGCCAACTTCATTGAATTCCTTCCTCGTTTGTTATGTCATCTTCTTCTTTTACTGAAATGACTGACACATAGGAAATGTCATTTCTCCGTCTTGTTTTGCAGTGTTTTATTTTGATTCAGTAGCGAATGGGGATTTGACATTTCTATGGGTCAGTGGGAATTTTGATATGAGAGGACACTTTGCTGTGCTGATATTGGGGGTGCACATGCTCGTGCAGAAGGGTTTCCTTGTGTGAAGAAAGATCACAACCAGTCAATCCTGCCAAGTGTTCAACATGTTAAGAGCAGTGCAGCAGGCCCGTCTGTGAGTGTTGTCATTGCATATGGACAACTCCTGTTGTGATCATTAGGGAAGTGTCATCCCAAATACTGGTAGAACAAGTTAGATAATTTTTTGTGTATGCAGATTTCCTTCCAGTACCTGAAGGGGCTAGAAGAAAGCTGAGGAGGGACTGCTCACCAACGCTTCTAGTGATAGGACGAGGAGGAAAGCGGATAAACTGGAGAGGGGCAGATTTAGACTAGACATAAGGAGGAATTTCTTCACCATAGGAGTGGTGAGGCCCTGGAACAGGTTGCCCAGTGAAATTGTTGCTGCCCCATCCCTGGAGGGGTTGAAGGCCAGGTTGGATGGGGCTTGGAGCCCTTGATCCAATGGGAGGTTCCCCTGATTGGAACAGGATGGGCTTTGAGATCCCTTCCAACCCAAACTATTCCATGATTCTATGATTCCTCTTCACAGGTTGTTATAGAAGAGTCCTGTCATGATCTGGAGATGCTAGTGGTGTTCTAACATTTTCAGTGCAGGTGCCTTCTCAAATACAGCACACAATGTCCATGTATCATCAGTGCTTTCATGTACATCAGTGTCACTTTTCAACTCTCCTCCATTGTATGTGTTAGTCCATGAGGAAAAAAAAAAAAAGTATTTCCTACTCTTGTAGTGTTGCTGAACCAATATTTTGTCTTTATCTCCAAAGGGTTCTAACAGATGGCAGCGCAGGCTTCCTCAGACACGGCTACCTCCAACGTACTTCACATCCTACCTGTTACGACTGGCTCTGCGGTTAATTGTAAGTCAATAACATGTGCCCTCATTACAGCTGGCTCTGTCAGCCCATGTAGATCTAAGCCAGCAGTCTAGAACTAATGTGCATCCTTTCCTGTGTGTGGCTTCACCTGGGGGCACGTTGCTGCTTAAAGGGATCCCTCCCTAAAGAGAGAGAGCAGCTCAAGTTCTGCGTTCCTTAAAAGGTGGAGACTTTTCCCCAACCTTTCTAGGAGAGTCCGTGGTGGAATGGGCTCATTTAAAGAGTATCGTGGATTTTTCAGTGTCTTCAGAGTGTTAGCAGGTGAGAGCAGTGCTAGAACCTCAAGAGTTCTTGCATTAATATACATGAGGCAAAGTTGCCTCGCTTGAACTGGGCGTTGGGCAGGCAGTACCCTCTGGTCAGCCCCTGTGGTGGTTTTCTTGGACAGCAAACTCTGCTTTTGGACAAAGGTGCAACTTTTGGGAACTTCTTTCCTTCCAGTGGTGTCCTGTGGCATCGCTGCTGCCACTGGCTCCAGCTTGGTTCCACTCAGCACTCCAGCCTCGTACCTTTAATGATTTAGCAGCAGTCAGCTGAGGAAATAAAGCACTCCGGACTCCCTCCCTCAGGGGTTTCTGTCCTTACAGTAATTTTTTGAAGGCCTCTGTTTTCACAGCACTGGGATAGATGGACTCCTAAAATATACAGCCAATTACACAGCAGAATTTATTAGACTTTATCCTGGTGCACGTTACCTGCTGGGGGAGAAAGAGCAAACTCTGGAAGGAAACCCATAGCAACTGAAAATCTAAGTGTGAGGATTAGAAGTCCCCATAAATATAGCTGACTTTGCCATCTCTTTTAATTAAATGCAAGTCATGAAACACGGGCAGGGAGTGTGTTGGTGACAGGGAGCAGCAGCGCTCAGAGGCAAGAAGGAAGAGTAAGTGGGGGGAACTGGCTCCATGGCCTCGGGCTGAGATGCAGAGCCAGGAGGGTTAAAGCTACGTGGGTGATTTAGAGCGGAGCCTTTTGCAGCAAGGGAAAGGGAACTCTGATCAGTTATTAATGTTTCTTGTTTCATCTTTGTGGGTTTAATTGTAAATTATCCAGCACGCTGTACTTCTCCGCTGTGTTTTCTTCTCCCATCCCAGAGAAGTGGTAGAGGAGAAGATGCTGATGCTAACGAGGAAAGAGGGGGCATGGGGAATGCCTGTCCCCTCTGAGCTTTGCCTCAGGGTTGTGCAGCTCTGAATTGTGGAGCTTTCTGGGCCTTGGGCTGTGATTCACTCAGCTTCTGAGGCCTTTTTCCCTCAAAATGATGTGCTAGAATTTGGCTTCTGTGAGCACTGGTGCTTGGTTTCCCTCTAGATACGTGTGGCCCAGAGGGCTGTGTCTGAGAGACCAGGATGAGGTACTGCGTTAATTCAGTCCTTCTGTAAACAGCCTCCTCGTTTTCTTCATCTTCTACCTATTCTAGCATTTTTCCTTCCCCAGCTCTGTTTCGCCTTTGGTAACCTTCCCGGCATGTACTCCATCAGTGCTCCTGTGGGGTTTCTGCGTGTAGGAAATAAAGCCCATGGTTCAGCACTATCCATCTAATATCTTCTGACTGCCTTTAATCATAGCATTTTCCATTTAATTGGGAAGGCAGGCACACTTTGCATATTAATACAGCACAGCCTGCACCTCCTAAGCATTAAAACTGGAGATGGCTGGGATATGTTATGCAGCGGCTGCGAAGGTTGCGAACCTGCTGGGTGTCCTTTAGCATCCCTGGGAATGCAGGGGCTGGTTTTTTACTCTCCTTATGGAGTTTGATTAAAATAAACAACAACAACACATCCCTTCCCCCCAAAAAAATGTTCAGATGGCTTCTCTCCATTTCAGTAATTGCTCGTCAGACACTGCCACCGCGCCTGCATGCATTGTCTTGCTTAGATCATAACCCTGCTGGTCCCATTGTCTGTTGAGGACAGCCAAAGGGAAAACTGTCATCTTCCCTGCAGAACTGCTGGTTGTGTGGAGTATTCCCCTTCTGTGATCCATCTACCAATGAAAAAGCCATTCTTTCCTCGCCTGGCTTCATGCTGCCACCCAGGAGTCTGGCTGTGTGAAACCAATAGTTTTGTCTCAATGTCATTGTGGTTTTCATGACTCTTTCTTCTCCTTGATCAAAACTTGCTTTGGGACAGACGTATTTGGTTTGATTTGGAGGAGATCTCAGTAGGTCTTTCACTTTGATGTTGAAAAAGATTTTCAGGAGTGAACTTATGGATGCACTTTGCTGTGCATGAGACACAACAGGTATTGTCACTGTGAGTTCCTATCAGTGTTCATTGATTGTAGGTTAGGTGCTGGCAGCCAGGTCTGTTACAAAGAGGAGGAGGCGTACGCTTTAGACTCGAGAGAGGTCCCACTTCCAACGTTCAGAGCCTCTTGAGGTCTCTCATTCTTTAAAGTTTAAAAGCGATGGTTTGAGTTGCAGTGTCACGCTGTGCGTGAGGCACAACTTGTGTTGCCTGTCTGGCATCAGCAAACAAAGGAGAAAAATCAGACGGGCTTATCTCTTTGGGATGCTTCTACTCCAGGATCCACATGAATCCTGGAGCTCGGATTCCCTATTTCATGAAGCAGTTTATTGATCTCGCTGGTTGCAGTTCATGGAACTGTGACCTGTCCTTCTACAGAAATAACAGCGCTGCATCATCCCCAGTGCTTGGTTATCCCTAGGTGATATTTGGGCTTGAGCATTGTGACCCATCTGCCTGTAACGGTTGCTCACACGTGTGCAGAAACATGCAATAAGTTTTATTTTTCCTTACAATCATGCCTAAATTCAGCTACCCTTTGCTTTTACTCCAGTCTGTTTTTCTGGATTCTGATGCTAGAACGCTGCTGGTCAGATTGCCCCATCAGTTCCTGGTTTGAGATTGCTTCTGGGCTTTCCAGCTGGAATTTTGGAAGTGAATGGTGTTCCAGTTATAAAAATTAGTTGGGTGTTTTCCATAGCTATGAAAGTACAGCTTGAAAAGGATAAAAAAGAGCCAGATCCTGCATAGAGCAAATATTTCCTTACTGATCCATCGTTGTCAGTCCTAGCCATTCCTGTTTTTTTGGTCCAGTAAGAGCTATGCCATTGCGTCTCTCTCTTGACGTACAGTTCCCTGCAGACTTCATAATTATGGGCTTCTTTAAAGCAGACATCAGTTACCATGCCAGAAATTGTCACAGTGTGGAGAAATAGATCAAAATCCATTAGGGAGCAAGAAGTGGCTGGATTAATTTCCACCTGAAGTTTCAATTAAGCTTTTCTGTGTAAGAGTTAGTGTAAAAACCAAGCCTAGACATAACGACTCTGGGTTTGGAATTTTAGAGTTGGTCTGATAGGAAGAAATAGTCAGAGCTTTCTCGAGTTCTCAAGTACGTGGCACTGCTACAGACGACAGAGCAGAGCTGTAAATATTTCAGATGCTGAAAGCCACAAATATGTAGAGGTTCTCCTCATGTGAATGTGTCTGATGTGCTTAAAAGCTGGATATCCCACTGGAAACAAGTCAAAACAGATTTTTCTACTCATTGTTATTTCAACTGGAGACCCAGACCTCTCTGTGTCTGTTGGACCATGCAATAAACCAGTCCCCAAGATTATCTTAGTGCACATCTTATCTAATTCTGTTATCAGAAAGAGCATGGCCAGCAGGACCAGGGAAGCGATTGTGTCCCTGCACCTCGAATCCTGGGTTCAGTTTTGCGCTCCTCAATACAAAACATACATTGAGGGGCTGGAGCGCATGCAGAGAAAGGGGACAAAGCTGGTGAAGGGACAAGAGAACACGTGAGAGGTGGCTGAGGGAATTGGAGTTGTTTAACCCGGAGAAAAAGAGGCTGAGGGGAGACCTTCTCACTGCCTACAACTCCCTGAAAGGAGACACACACACAGAGCCATATGCAGAAGCTGCAGCTCTTGGGGACGGCCTCTGGAGTCCCTGAGAACAGGCTGTTATTGCACTTATTTTGTGTCACACTTATTTCTAAGCAGATGCACACACGCGCACACACCTCGCACCAGCTCACTTCAGCTCTGGATCTATTTTCTTTTATTATCCTGGCAGGAGACGGGCTTCATTAGGGGAGTGGAGTCTCTAACAAGGACGGGGAATGGCAACAACAAAAGGATGTAGCAATATAAAGTTATGTCAAAAAACCTTTACGAGAAAAACGGCTGACATTAGAAACTGTGCATTAAAAATTCAAGACAGTGGGAAAGGGGGGTAGGACTGGGGAGACAGAAACAAATAAATACACAGGCTTTAAACTAATAAATCCTCCTATTTGGGAAATGCATCAAGTCCTGTGTGCTATTAAAACTGGGTTTATTTCTATAATTGTTAATAACAATGATAAATACGTTTTTCCTTGGATCTCAGTGTGGGCTATCAGCATTTGAAGTACACATTTAAGTGGTAAGCAATCTTTCCCTTGTACTGGTTCTGTTGCTAATATTCCATGACTGGCAAGTCTGTTTCGTCATCTGAAATGGGACTGGGCAGCTCAGCCAGCAGTTTTGGGTGTATCTTGACCAACACCCCCAGTCTAGTCGGCTCTGTAAAGTTACACCAACCCATCCACCCTCCTTCCTTTGATCAGATACACTGGCAATCTAGTTATTCCTGTTTGTGAAGAATCAGTTGACCCAAACTCAAAAAAAAACCCCAGCCCTTTAGGCTAATCTACAGGTACCAGATTTATCAGTTTTTGCAAGGAGCTGCAAGTCCAATCTCCCCGTAAGGGAGAGGACATGGAGAGGAACTCAGATTGCTGTGCATTTTCAGCACTTGGAAATTCACTTCTTAATCTGATCTTAGCATCCAGCCCTGAAGATCTCAAACATGTATTTATTTCCCTCCTCCTCTGCAAGCTGACAAAGACATCTGTATAGAGCAAAGCTGGATCACTAATCCAGTTCTGCCGTTAGCAGAATTAGAAATGATACCTTCCACTTCTGTCATCCGCCTCGTTAGGAGGTGAAGACCTGTGTGATGGGTAGAGCTTCTCTCTTTCTCATCCAGCCGAGCTGCACACCTGAGTGGTGGCACCCCTAAGGCAGGACACGGACAGGGGTGAGTTTACCTTTCTGCTCCTCTGACCATTCATAAGAAGCACGAGTTTCTCTGGCCTGGTGAGTCCAGTCCTTCTCACCTACAATATATTCATATTAACATTGTGATTGCTCCCTCCCAGCTCCCCAGGCTGGATTTGCAGTTACTCATAAGTACGCAGGGATGTTTTCCAGGTGGAGAACCTGCTATTTTTATCTGCCTCTCAAGGTGTGTTAGCAGATGCCTATGGGTTACGGTGTTGAGTTTGGATTTCCCGTAGTGGGGGGCCTGGCTCCCCAGCTTCTCCTTTGTGTCAGGTTTCTCCCCCTTTTTACAAGGCTCATTCGTGCTGTTGTAATTACAGCCTTTTACAGACTTTCGTCGAACCAGTTCTACCCACCTGTGGTTTTAAATGCAGTTAAAACACCACACGCCAATGCACAGAGGTTACCAGTGGTTCTTGGGAGTGCCAGGGGCTGGGCAGGGCGTGGGGGCAAAGGATTCCCCTCGCTTTATTACTTCTGTGCAACCAGCATGAAAAAAATGGTGAGAAAAACCCCTCCCAGACAGGCAAATCAGATTGGAGAACCATCAGCGCAGCCTCTCCTAAATTCGGATTTAAAAGGACCCTCAAAACAAAGGAGATAAAATCAGGAACCTCTTTCTTTGACGCTTTCAGCTTTATTGCTCTACAAGTGGAAGCAGCAGAGCCGTGCTTATTAAATCCTGGGATCTGGGAAGTGCATTGAACTTGGCATGGTATTAAAACTAGTTAAGAACACGGGGTTTGTTTGTTGTTATCATGACTTTCTGAATAGCTCTAACATGCTGCAAGGTGCTTTAGACAGGTCAGAAAAGGAGGTTCTGCTTACATCTCACCTCTCTACCTCTCTCTTTGTGTCTTTACTTATTCATCCCTTCTTCCTTGCTTCTGCTCCAACCAACAGCCACGGGCCCGTCTTTCTGTCTCTCTCATGTATAGATGCATTGGTTTTACATGAAGAATGGGGCATCCTGCTGCACACTGAGGATTTTTGCCTTCCTGTTGTCTTGCTGCAACTGCTATGTGTTCCTTGAGATCGTATTCCTCGCCATTTGAGCGTCTCTTCTCCAGATCCTTTTCCTCAGCAGCGTGAGGTTGGATATTTAGAGCTATCCAAGTGGCAGCTTTTTTAGTTTCCTGAACAGACCAGCAGCCCTCCAGCAGGTTAGGATCTCTGTTGCTCTTCGAGGCACATTCCCAGTGGTAGTTGTGCGGAAAGAGGATTATCCTGTTGTTTGGAAGCACCAGTGGAGAGGGGCAGCTGGGGTTAGTGTAAGACCTGCTCCTTGATTTGTTCACCTGACATAATGCAACCCAAACCAGAGGGAAAGCTTTGTGTACAGGCAGACACAGGACCTGGGGGTCTCAAACTCCCACTTCAGTGCCAGTTCATCACCCTCCGAGCCCTACGCTACCTGCACGTTCATTCACTGGCCTTCCACGTGCAGCTGGGCAGGGAAAGTAGGAAAAGAAGGTGGTGAAAGGAGGCTGAGGTCAACGTGTTGACAGTAAAATATCATAGAATCATAGAATAACTAGGTTGGAAGAGACCCACCGGATCATCGAGTCCAACCATTCCTATCAAACACTAAACCATGTCCCTCAGCACCTCGTCCCCCCGTGCCTTAAATCCAGAGGGAAAAAAAATGTTCACTTTGAAAAGCAGTAACAACCACCTTTTCTGTCTCTGCATGTGTTTGTACGGTTGTGTGTATGTAGGTGTGCAGGCTCTCGCTCTCACACACAGCTCTCTTCTTAATATTATTCATCCTTATTACGTATCATTATTCTTTATTATGATTTATAGGCCATGCCATGCCTTTATGATGATTTATATGGCTGTCCCCAAAAGAGCTTACAGAAGGCATCGCATAGCGCAAAGACAGACATCCCTGTGCTGGGAAAGAAACGCAGCTTTCTTTTTAAGCAGCGACTCTAACGTTTCTTCTAAGCTATAACAAACCGCATTTCTTGGCTTCCGCAAAACAATTTGGTTTTACTTGTACCAAGTCTACAAGTCAAGCTTTCATCCAATGTTATGGTCCTCAATTCCTTTGCTGCTGAGTATGAATAAGTGCCAATAATGTCGATAGGAGCTGCTTGTTGCTGGCAGCAAGGAACAATATCCCTACATTCTCCTGCTTATTCTTCTAGATCTAGATTTTCATCTTGCCTGTTGAAAGAGATTCATTTAATGATTGCCCTTAGAGCAGGCTGATCCTTGTTCTGATTGGGAAGGAACTTTCCAGGACTGCTTTACAACTACAGTTTCACTCAGTGCTGCTCTTAAAATTCGTCACAGTTTAGGGACATTTCCACAACTCAAAACATCATGATGATTTCTAAGGTTTTTTCCAACCTTATGATTCTATAAGAGGCAGCATTTAATTTGGGTACGTATAAGTAAATCATAATGAAGTAAATCATAATGAGCAAGTGAGTAATGGGATTTTTTTTTTGAGTTTCCAATAACATTTCAGTGTTCACCTGAAGGCACCTTAGCCTCTCACTTGGTTTTGGGCAACGAGATTCCTTGTTTTGTCAATTGTGTTGCTTTGTTGAAGGACCTAAAGAAGTGACAAGCCGTGTCTCCAGAACCCTGGACGTTTTCTCCTCTCTTTGGTAACAGAATAACTTAGCTCCCCAAGCCAGAAAACTGAAGGGAGGAACCTGCTCTGCAGGCTTAAGGCAGAATCTTCAAAGAAATGTAAAAGAGACTGGAGCTGTCTCAGAATGAGACTTGCAGAACCGAGTACCTGGGGAGCCCAAGGACATGTGCTTTCCACTCCCCTAGACCTTTTGTCTTCACTGAGAAAAAGATGTGTATTTTTGAAACGTATAAACTTCAATTTTTTATGGCTAAGGCCTTTCTGCTTCATCTGCATTAAAAATTAAAGCTGGGCCATTCCTTGAGCTCCTTTGCAAAGGCCACAGCAGGTGACAGAGAGAAAAGAGGGGAGATGCAAGACCAGAGAAATAAGGAACCCATGATGTTTGGACCAGGCGATATGGTCCTGGTTCTGAGACGTAACAGCGTTGCAAACAACAAATAACGATGTTTTTTCAGTTCACTGGGGCCTCGGGCAAGTGTACACGTGTGCCACATGTCTGTATGTGCGAGGAAGTGTCAGAATAAGGGGGTAACAAATATCTGACTGCAAAAGACCCATTTTCTTCCCTTTTCCAGAGGAGCTGGTCACCCAGAGAGCTATTTTATTTATTTATTAAGTACCCCTGCCGCTAGTCGAGCAGCAGGGGAGCGCTGCTCCGTCTCCCGGACGATGATTGCCATCAGGCTTGAGAAATCAGTCATTTCTGGCAAGAGAAAAAAAAACCTGTTTGGTGGGTTAATGATGCAGGGTAAATACTGACAGTGGCCAGTGGTCTGAGCACACCAGACATGACCTCAGGGAATCATAGATTCTGAGGGGGCTGTGGCTGCTGCCTCTCTGTAATGCGATTGCTTCTTTATAATGGCTTCAACTTCTTCCCCTGTTCCCCCCTCCTTTATCATTATTGACCAAGGCGCATCACTGAGGCTAGAGAATAAATAGTTCCCTGACGGTTAACAACGGGCTCTCCTCCAATTGGAATTCAAGCTGTGCTCCCTCTTATATTCTTTATAATCACACTTTATTGCATGGAGCAGAAAATAAAGAATCTATCCATGCCCCTCCCTCCCCTCTCTTCCTCGCTGCCCCAGGGGAATTGGGTGCTGGTCTCCTGAAGCAGGTGAGGGGAGGCTCGGGGGAGGTGGGTCAGGGTCTCCTGCAGGCTGGGAACCCCATTCCCCATGGTGGGAATCATGGAATGGTTTGGGTTGGAAGGGGCCTCAAAGCCCATCCAGTCCCACCCCTGCCATGGGCAGGGACACCTCCCACTGGATCAGGGGCTCCAAGCCCCATCCAACCTGGCCTTGAACCCCTCCAGGGATGGGGGATCCATGTCTTCTTGGGGCAACCTGGGCCAGGACCTCCCCACCCTCCCAGCAGAACATTTCGTCCTCAGATCTCACCTCAATCTCCCCTCTTTCAGCTGGGGATGTGTGTGAGAGCGTGTGTTTGAGTGCGATTGAGTTTGAGTGCGTGTTCGTGAGAGTGTGTCTGAGAGTGTGTTTTGTGAGTGCGTGAGAGAGTGTGCACGAGTGTGTGTATTTGAGTGTGAGTGTGAGTTGTGTGAGAGCACATGTGACTGTGTTTGTATGAGTGTGTGTGTGTGTGTCTGAGTGTTTGTGTGAGTGAGCTCTGTGTGGGTGTATATATGTGTTTGTGTAGGTGTTAGAGTGTGTGAGGTGTGTGCAGGGTGTGCAAGAGCACGTGTGACACTGTGTGTCTATGTGTTTGCAAGTGTGTTTGTGCATGTTAGAGTGTGTTTGGGTGTGTGCAGGGTGTGCAAGAGCACACGTGTGACCCTGTGTTTGTGATTGTGTGTGTGAGGTGTGTGCAGGGTGTGCAAGAGAGAGCACGTTTGACACTGTGTTTTCAAGTGTGTTTGTGCGTGTTAAGAGTGTGTGAGGTGTGTGCAGGGTGTGCAAGAGCACGTGTGACACTGTGTGTGTTTGTGAGTGTGTTTCTGCATGTTAGAGTGTGTTTGTGAGTGTGTGAGGTGTGCGCAGGGTGTGCAAGAGCACACACATGACTGTGTTTGTGAGTGTTTGTGAGTGTGTTTGTGCATGTCAGAGTATGTTTGTGTGTCTGAGGGGTGTGCAGGGTGTGCAAGAGAGACCACATGTGTGACTGAGCGTGTTTGTGTGTGTGTGTGATTGTGTGTGAGGTGTGTGCAGGGTGTGCAAGAGGCAGAGCACGCGTGGGACTGAGCGAGAGTGTGTTTGCATCTGTGAGAGCTCGTTTTCGTGCCTGAGCTCAGTGTGTGAGCGTGTGTGAGTGTGTGTGAGCGAGTGTGTGCGGTCCCGCCGGCTCCAGGCTCCCTGCGGCGGCCGCCGAGGAGTTTCCAGCGGGTGTTTGTCGGGTCAGAGTCTGCGCCGCCCGCCGGGCTCCTCGCCTGCTCCCCGGGTTATTTATGACCTTCTCTCCCCGGCGGCAGCTCTGCGGCTCCGGGGCCGCTGCCAGCGCCCGCGGGGGCCCCGCCGGGGGGTTCCCGAGCCCCCACGGACACCCCTGCCGGCTGGGGCTGCAAAACGAGCTGGGGATGCAAGCAGGGGAAAAGGCTTTTCTGAAGGCTGGGTGTGCAAAGTTAGCTGGAGGTGCAAGCAGGGAAAAGGGCTTTTCTGAAGTCTGGGTGTGCAAAATTAGTTGGAGATGCAAGAGGAGAAAAATTCTTTTTTAAAGGCTGGGTGTGCAAAACTAGTTGGAGATGCAAGCAGGGAAAAAGGCTTTTTGAAAGGCTGCATGTGCAAAGTTAGCTGGAGATGCAAGAGAAGAAAAAGGCTTTTTGAAAGGCTGGGTGTGCAAAGTTAGTTGGAGATGCAAGAGGAGAAAAAAGCTTCTTGAAAAGTTAGATGTGCAAAAATATTTGGAAATGCAAGAGGAGAAAAAAGCTTTTTGAAAGACTGGGTATGCAAAATGAGTTGGAGATGCAAGCAGGGGAGAAAGCTGGGTGTGCAAAATTAGCTGGAGCTGAGTTATGGGAAAAGGAATTGCAGTGATAGGATGAGGGGCAATGGGTGTAAACTGGAGAGGAGCAGATTTAGACTAGACATAAGGAAGAATTTCTTCACGGTACGAGGCACTGGAACAGGTTGCCCAGGGAAGTGGTGGCTGCCCCACACCTGGAGGTGTTCAAGGCCAGGTTGGATGGGGCTTGGAGCCCCTGATCCAGGGCATATAGGAAAAACAGTCTTGTTTCTGTTTGTGATGGGAATTCCAGTCCAAGCTTTCCCTTCCATACCTCCTGTACTGCTCCATCCCTTGGACAGAGGAGAACTGCTGGCTGCCGTTTTTCCTGAAAAGAGCACAACACCGAATCTGGTGATGCAACTCTAGGGTCCCCGCATCTGGCAGGCATGCAACCCGCATTTCTTTCGCAAGGGCGAGCAACTCACAATTCAATCTCACTCCTGACAGCTTGTCTCCTACCTATTGCGAAGGTGCCTTTCAGGCTTTAAACTTCTGCGCTGCCTGCAATGCATCAGCCAGTTCAAAAACCAGCGGGACTAGTGAGCATATTCTCTCATAGCGAATTACACCTCTCTCATCCTGATCGAAACTCCTGGGACACAGGGGAATACGGGAAGCAACGTAAATATTATTTTATTGCTTAGCTGTATGTTTCGCTGGGTGTTGCCTGCTCATCTGCAGATGCACCGAGATCCCTGCAGCTCCTGTACCCTTTTCCTTCTTCCCCTGCCAATCCCAATCTGTTGCCCTCACTCCGACTCCCAGGGAGGGAAAACACATCCTAAAAACCTTTCCCTCTGGTTAATGAGAAGAGAAGCAATGAGAACACCTCAAACTTCTGGAGAGGAGGGAGCTGGGCTCTTCTCCCAAGTGACAGGGGACAGGACGAGAGGGAATGGCCTCAAGCTCCGCCAGGGGAAGGTTTATGCTGGACATTAGGAAAAAATTTTTCACAGAAAGGGTCATTGGGCACTGGCAGAGGCTGCCCAGGGAGGGGGTTGAGTCACCTTCCCTGGAGGGGTTTAAGGGACGGGTGGACAAGGCGCTGAGGGACATGGGTTAGTGATTGATGGGAATGGTTGGACTGGATGATCCGGTGGGTCTCTTCCAACCTGGTGATTCTGTGATTCTATGAGTCTAAAATGTGTCAGGGCAACTGTTGTTACAGCAGGTTAAAAGTGACAGAGGTGGAGGAGACCCTGGTACCCTGGAGGCCAAGGGGACTGCACATGCAGGTGGGGAGGCCAGGGAAAATGCTAACGAGCAAGAACCCGTTTGCAGCAGCCAGAAGCTGCTAATTATCCCAACACTCCAGCTTGCTCTCAGGAGAGCTGGGAAACTCTCTCTTTGATCCTCCTGCATTTCATCTTATAATTGGATGGGGGTTCCAGATGTTGTTGCTGAGGAGTTTAGGGAGCTGATGGAAAGATGTGTCTTGAATCAGGGGCCTGGGATGATCCCAGAGGTATTTTCCGTGCTTTGCTAGAGGAGCGCTTGGGACACTGCTTTCTTGTCCCTGTTAAGTTATTGCTAGGGTTTATTTGTATTATCTCCTTAATGGCTTTTTCTTTACGGTATACATCCTTAAGGTTCCACCCTTTTTTACTCAAATTTCATGGAGAACAGAGCTGAACGCTTATTTCCTGCTGCTTAGAAGAGGTTTGAATTGGAAGAAGAGGTTTGAATTGGATTAAGTTTGTGTCTCGTTGCTGCAGTTCTGTATGACTATTCCAATAAATGGATTTACTGATTTAGTGGCATTTAGTGGCAGCTACTGCAGCAGCAAGTCTGAAGACGGCTCTGAGAACATCAATGGGAAGGGAATTTTGAATTTGTCGTTGCAAATGTGCATGTTGAAAGCCTGATTCTGGCAGTTAGATCTTTTCATGACCGGTACATTCAACCTAAGCAACCCAGCTTGAAATGTAAAGATGTAATTTTTGCAATCAGTTGCTCGTTGATGGGCTACAGATCAAGGTCTTAGCAGAAATCGGTGGAGATGAAGAGTAAAGCTTCCTTTCTATTCCATGAGGAGACAAATCTACTCCCAAAACATCCACTCTCCCCAAAGCTCTGGTTACAAACTCTCATTTTCCTGCAAGTTTCCTATTTCCAGAGGAATTCCTCCCGTGGCCCAGTGCTGGCAGAATGGAGAGTGATGGGGATGGAGAAAGAAGCTCTTTTGCTTGGGAAAAAAAGCATCAGTGTAGTTCAAGTATTGTAGGTGTAACAGTATGGTCACTACTCCAAATAATAACGCCTTTTCCCAGTAGAAGGGAAATGAGAGAGGAAACGCTTCCCAAGTGGGAGTTGTGTGGTATGAAATGGCTCTGTACTTCTAGGGGTAAATTTCTTAGTGCAGCCAAACCCTGGCTCTTGTAGCTGTCCCGGGCAATGTCACAGAAGAGGGCATTAGTGTTGCTAAAGCCCAGTTTTCTAAGGAAATGTTTTCCATAATCGGCTATAATCTGAAATGAGATAACGGTGCCTAGATGCTGTAGTGACATAGATCGATGGGATGGGCCGGCGACTCTCTGTAACAACCTCCTGAGGATCTCCTTACGAATTAAAACACCCAGTCACACATTTATCCCAAAGTCTTATAGCTCCAGATGGAAGCAAATGGTAGGGGCATGTGCAAACTGTGAGCAGGAGCCACAGGGAGCAGAAAACTAAGGGAGAGAGGGAGAAAGAAAAAGAATGGGAGGCTCAGCCCAAGATGATGTGGATATAACACCCCTCAGCAAATCCATTTACCTGGGTTTGTACCATCTCCTGGACTTCTCAAGGTTGATGCTAATGGAGTCGTATTTGTTTATATTATAAAGAGAGGAATGAATGACTTAGTTTGCATGACTGTATTTCAAAAAGCAAGCTACAGATCTGATTATAACGAGGCATAAAATTGTGTAGGGGGATGTGTGCGCTTACGTGCACATGTGTACACACAGCTTACTTCTAAGCATGTGTTTGTGGTAGTCTGAGGGTTAATCCAGATTGGGATTTGATTTCCATTTTCCCTCGGTGAGAGCTGATACAATCTTTGTAGGTAAAATGAAAATACCAAATATATTGGAACAATGAACATTCTTGTAGTCAAATACAGCCAATTCCCTGCTGAGTTACACTAGGTCTGGCCTCCCAGGTATTGGTAGGAGAGAGGAGGAGAATCTTGCGCTCTATAATTTATGTATCTATAAAGATTTTTTTTCAAGCAAGTAATAATTCTTTGGAGATTAAGGCTAATTAAAAGCAATGCTGTCCCTATAAATGCATTCGGTTACTTTGTCAAGACAATTTTATCTTTATTTCCTATGACGTGCGTCCTACTTAGTGTTTTGCTGTAATTGTGATTAGAGACCATACCACAGACAGACTCCTTACCAACTGAAGACAGAAACAAGAGCTGGGTGGTAACAGACTTGAGTGGCTTCTGGATATTTAGAGTGGATTAGGATTTTTATTTTAGGGTTAGCGCGGCCGTAACCTACATGCATCAGTAATTGTCCTCAACTCCCTCCAAAGTCTTTCCTAGGTAGAGAAAGACAGAATGTGTGTTGGAACCCAGCTTTTTGCCCCTTCAGCTGCTGGCACATCTGTTCGTCTGCTGAGGCCGAGATGCGAGTTACCATATGGCTGAAATGTTAGCGACTGAAATTCTGATGACTGCTCCCGTATAGCCAAGCTAATATTTCAGCAGCCTGTCTTGTAGCAGTTGATGTGCACAGAATGTCAGGTTTGATATTTTAGTTCTTCCTGTCTTTCTCAGGACACCAACCAAATGAAAACTAGCTCTCTTGTTTACCACCCAGCATCTCTTTTGCAAGCGCACATGGCTGTGAATCTCCATGTGTCCGTGCCTAACAATGGGTGACCCTTGGTGCCAGGCTGTCCCCACTACTGTGCGTGTCAGTGGCTACAGGACTGTAGCTGTTCCCATCATGTTATCCGCAGCTATTGCTAACTCTGTGCTCCAGATGAAAGGAAGAGCTTTTGCGAACAGTACAATGTTCAAAATGCCTTTTTCTCCCTCCCTCCTGGAGCAAAACTTTAAATGTTGGGAGTGTATGGAGTAGTTTTTCAAGCGTGCTGACACTGTATCTATTCCTGTGGGTGCCTTTCGAGTGTGAAAAGTGAGTGAAAATAGCTCCTGCCGTGTCTGGATGCAGATCAGTTTTGGCTAAGGCAAGGAAGATGCATGACAAACAAAACCTTTTTCCTCTGCTGTGAACAAAATAGTTATTGGTATTTGCCAAAGAGTTTGGATGAACGATTTTAGGAATCAGGCATCGAAATTACTTATAAACTGCTCTGACGTTTCTGCATTTGCTTCTTGGGGTGTGTTATGGCTCACGATTACTGGGGTTTGCTCAGTGATTGAGTTATTGAGCTTGAGAAAAGCAGAGGTTTGGAAATCCATAGGATGAGGTAGGAATGAGTGAGCAGTGTGGCCACCTGACGAGCTGTGCATCCCTGCTCTGCTTATGGTGATGTTTTCTCTCTGCTTTATGAGCAAAGAACCTGAATTTGGAGCTGCTGGGTGAATCGCTGCCATAGTGAAGCAAAACAGGCAGAAATAGAAGTTGGAATGCCTGACTCCACACGTAGAAAAGTTCAAGTCTGGAAGTCTGACAAACAAATAAAACTCGGCGCTAACTGGTTGCAGCAGGCAGATTCTCTTGTCCACAAGCACGCCAGCACTCGCTGTGCAACGCAAGCCAAGGAGCAGAGAAGTTGCTCTTCTTCCAGGGAACTGAGACCACCATAAGAAGATTCTAATGTGTAAATGCTTGTTTACGTATTTTTTTAATTTCCCTTTGTTTTTGTTATTCTTCTCTTATATCTTATCTAAGTTTCTGTTTGATTAAGGCACTCTGTTGCAGTGTAGTCATGGCAACGAGTTGACTTGAATGCATCTCCTTTTCTAGGAATGGAAAATCCAAAAGAAAAGAAAAATAAAGGCAAACAAGACAAGCCTTCCTGTGGTCCTGACCCCGCATTTATTCATAATGATGGAGGCACGAGCAAGTAGAGAGTGAGGAGTAAGTACAAAGTTGTTTATGTGCGTTTGTCTCCATGAGTTCACTCTGCTGATACCTGTGACTGTTCACAGCCGTGGTTTGGGGTATGTTTTGTTCAAATATGATGAAGATGTAGAAGAGCTCACGTAAGAGTTCTGGTCACGGTGATGCTGAAGTTCTGCCTGACTTCCTGTGCTGGCGCTGACCTAGACAGTCCCTGAGATAGGAATGGTTGGACTCGATGATCCAGTGGGTCTCTTCCAACCTGGTTATTCTATGGTTCTATGATTCAAGACAACTGGGGAAGCACAGCAGCACAAACTTGAGTGCAAGTTCCCTGCAGAAACAGAGATCTGTGCTCATGGAGCTCCTGTGTGGTGGTCATAGAGTACCAGGGTTAATTTAATAACATTTAGCTGTGGCAGAAGGACACTTGCTGCAGTCATATCTGAAACTGTGCTATAGGCAGAGCCCTGACTAGAGCCGAGCAATACATCAAGATTCCCGTTGCCGTAACAATAACTGTTCAGAAATATTCCTGGTGGACTCTATACAGCTCTCTGGTGGGGTTCAGGTACCCTAGTGGAGAGGTGAGTTGTGCTAATCCTGTCATTACTAGGGCATTGTAAATTAATTTCTAGAAAGGAGGAGATTTAGAACAATACAAAACTTGTCTGTATAGATGCCCGATGAATTAAAGCCTTTAGAACATGTTAGCTCTAATTAACGTGTCTGAAAGCTGTAAGCCGGCTCAGGTGGTGTGTACTTTAGCACCTCCTAAATTGGTCAAGGCGGGTTCTGCCTAGTCTTTATTTTCATCTTTCTAGCTAGCGTTAAGAGCAGTCACACCTGGATTACACTGGACACGTTCATCTGCCTAACCTACCGAAAGCGGTTTGCCTGCACTTGTGAATTAACGGAGAGGCCCATGGCTCGTTCTTTTCTGGCACGGTGTTGTTGGGGTGGCACACCTAATGTTATCTGCTTTTCAGGGGTCACCGGTTCTTTTATTTTACTCCAGCAGTAGATTCCAGCCATGCCCAGGTTCTTGGATAGTCAGTTTTACAGTGTTTTTTGTTACTGTGATTGTAGGAGGGAAGTCAGGCAGGAAGTTATGGAAGTGGAGTAGCATGGAGTCATCTACAAGTGCTGGGACACAGCCAAGCTCTAGATTAATACAACATGACCATCACTTCAGCATCTTTTGATACAGCGAGTTTTTCTTAGCAGTGGAGCAGAGGAGCACAAAGGCCTTAGGAAAAAAAGAATCTGTTGGAGCTTTCTTGTGAGTTACAGGTCTGTTATCTCAAGCCTTTCACTACAGTTACGAATTAGCAACAAATAACTTCTTAGGAGAGAGGAAGGACAAGGGAGAAAGATGCATTTTTAATTGCAGTATCTGCAAAGAAGTGTAGTTACTGTAGAGGCTGCCCAACGACTGGAAATGCAAAGGTGGCAGCTCTTGCCTGAAAAGCAAAGGGTCAGAGAGAACGGTTACTATAACAGCAGCTTTGATGCCTTATTCCCTTGGCTATTTCTTTAAGTGCTTTTTTTACATCATGGAGGCATCACTTGAGTGGAACTAAACTTGTTGTTTTCCAAAACCTTTGCAGAGAAGGTTCTATGGGGGTCTGGAACACCCAAAGTGTGAATTCAGTTACAATTTGCCATTGGTTTTAAGGGAAATAGGCTTGTGCCCTTTTAATTTAAAGTCCTTGTTGCACACATCTCAAGGCTGATTCTGATCTAAGCTACAACATACCCGAACTTCAACCAGTAAGGAAGATGAATCAGTCCTTCTATCATTTGATAGATTTTCCTTGTCTCCCAGATAAAACTTCCTTCACTTCTCCCCAGCAGACATTTAATTCCTCTAGCGTTTTGAATTCTGATCTACTGCAACTGGTCCCATAGCTACACAGGAAAAGTGTTTTGGAAGAAGCATTTTGTGAAAATAATTTGATGAGAAGAGAGTTCCTTAAACCAACACTGACTGTCCCAGGCAGTTCCCTTGGAAGCAGATAAAATGTCTGCATTAGACAGGGATGTATGCGATTCACAGCTCTGGGTTGTTGTGTAAATTTGTGCTGGCATGACCCTACATCCAAGAAAGACAGCAAACCCCGAGTTCCACAGTGCTTCTTTTCACTCGGCATAAAAGGCAGCGTTCTATATCAGTGGGATTAAACAGGGCACAGCCCAGCAGTTCCCAAGAAAGCATTTTTTGAGAGGCAAAGCCCTTCCCAGAGTCCTCCTCCCCTGAATACCCACCTGTGCCCTCCCTACTGTTGCTCTGGCTGCTGGGCTGTCAAAATATCTCTGGTAATGAAGCAGTCTGGCCTGAGGCTACTATTACCTCCAATCCCAATCCTGCTGAGTGTGACTCCCGCAGCAGGGCTGGCTGTTCACATGCAGTGAGCACAGAGCACAAGGACTAAAAGGCAAAAAGCACTGAATCCTGGCTGTGGAACAGCTTTGATGTCCTCTGAGACTGGGGGAGGATGAATGTGGTTGGCTCAGGAGGTGGTGTTGTGGCTGTTTTGGTCTTCTTCCCGGTCTTTTGGAAGCCTGGATGGTTTGGTAGGGACGGAGTTGTTGTTTCCATCACTGGTGTGATACTGTCAGAGTGATTCTCTGGAGAGAGAGGGAAATAAGGAGAGGAGCCGTTACCCTGCAGTCATATAAGTCTGAGCAGCCCAACTTCTTTGGGGGGAAACAACATGATTTAGAGGATACTACACTAATTGTTGAAAGACCAGTTTTACTATCTAAGCTTTTCTGGAGTACTGGACAGAACTTTGCTGGCATAATTGGGTTTGGACTGTGAGAAGGTCACGCTACAGACCTGCTATGACATGCTTGGTGAGACCAGTGCTATGGATGCAGCTGTCCATTTAGCTTAGAATCATAGAATAACCATGTTGGAAGAGACCCACCGGATCATGAAGTCCAACCATTCCTATCAAACACTAAACCATGCCCCTCAGCACCTCGTCCAGCTGTGCCTTAAACACCTCCAGGGGAGGTTAGCTTAGTTAGCTTAGTTTAGGCAGAGGCATAAAGGTGCCAGAGCTGGCATGCATGGCATCTGTGCTGGAATCCTGAAAAGACAGAAGCTCTGGATTAGATTATGAGCTCAGGCTGATCATTTTATGTGTACTGGGGCGTCTCTCTCCTCCCACTCTCGACCTGTCTTTCTTGCAAAGGGGCAGGGCGTGCATCTGCAAAGAGTTTTTAAAACGCTTAGCTCAAAGGACCTTTGATCTCAGTTAGAAACTCCAAGGTTTACTGTCACACATGTAAATACAAAATTACATTTAGGAGGTTCCCCCTCCCTTTCATGGGCAGAATAATCAAGGTGTATCCAGGATAAGTAATTTGTCCCTGAAACTGGTGGTAGAATAAGGAGGAAAATCCTTATCTCTTAACTTTCAGACCTGTGCTTGAAGCACCATCTCTTCTTGTAACATGCTTTATAGTACAGCTGCCTCTTTGCAGTCATTGATATATTTGACTGGAGAGAAGATCCAGATTTTGTTTCAATCCAGCATGACTTATTCCAGAGATGGAGAACTAAACGTTGGACGACGATCACTCTTTATTACGTTTACTGGGGTAGCGCTTCTGTGAGCAAATTGAGAATCATGCTTTCACTTTGCTGGGTGCCGCAGAAACAAAAAGACATGGTAGTTTGTGTCCCTAGACTTGAAAGCATGTTCCGATGCCTCGGTGTGGAATTCGTGAAGCGCACGTGGTTCTCCCTCTAACCATGTGTGCAAGGATTTGCTTAGATTTCTCTGATCTGCTCTCCAGTGGCCAATCTGTCTACACTAATCCCAAAGGCTCCACTTTTAAGAGACTGGAGCTGAACAACTTCAGGCTCCTGCTGTTGAACTCGGACATCCAGGGAGAGCCCTGGATTCTATAAAGAATAATACAGTGGGGAGGACTTGTTAGTCACCATCCTGAGGCTTTACTACTCCAGTGCTGGACCTCTACACAGCTTGGCCACTACCTATATCGCAACTGGCATCAAGTGCCTGTTTTTTCCAGGAATTAACACAGCCAAGTAGATGCTGCTCTTGTAGAATGAGGACTCAGCATATTCACTTCTCTTGTGAGCAGGTCCACCCCAGTTTCTTTGGCGGTAAAAAGCAACTGAGCTGACACGCAGTGGGAAAATCCCATGGAAAGTCACCTTTTCCTTGAAAATAAAAGGTAAATAAAAGATCACTGGGCTAGGAAAGCTCTCACTGCGGCTGTTTGATAGTCAGACTGGATGGTGATACAAGTTTTGATAGGAATGGTTGGACTCGATGATCCGGTGGGTCTCTTCCAACCTGGTTATTCTATGATTCTATGATTCTAAGCTGCTGTTAGGAGATTTGAGTGTGCATCTGAACCACAGAGATATGGGAAGTCTTAGAAGTATCACAGGATTTGTTCCTGGAGGATGAAGGCTGTTCTTGTGACCCCTCCTGGAGGAAGCACAGAGACTTGTCTTTGGAGAAGGCTGCAGCTCTCTGCGCTTGGAGTTGAAGTGGCCATTAGGAACGGAGATGGAAGAAGAGTAACCCTTATGGCTGTAAAAAAGAAAGAAGGCTTTGAGGAAAAAATACCAACTCCCCTATAAAAAAGTGAGAAGAAATCAGTCCCACGAAGCCAAGTGACAAAGCAGAGGAGTCAAAGGAAGTCTGAAGTGGTTCTGAAGCCTCTGCTGAGAGCTCAGAGCAGTTCTAGATGTGCCAGGCATGAAGGTTTGCCGCACGCTGTAAGAGCCAACGGTTGTTCTCACTGTATGGTCCTCTTACCTGATCTCCATCCAGAATCCTCTTACTCCTTTCCTAGAGAATGCCTGTCTCCCAGAGCCCATTCCAAACAATTCCCTTGGTTCATTAGGTGATAATAGAAAGTGATTTTTTTCCCCTGTCATCCTGAGCAATCAGAAGCATTAAGGATAAGAGCCTAAGCCTGAAAGCCTAAATGGGAGGGTTTGATGGGTGTGCATATCTACCTCCTTCACTCCAGCAAGAAGCCAGGATGGCTTCCAGACTTTACATTTCTTGAGAACAGGCAAGAAACAAGGGTCATGGTCAAGTAATGTCTGGAGAAGATGGAGGTTCGGGGCTTAGATTGCATTCCCAGCTGTGCTGAACCCAAGTAAGGCAACTTTCTCCATCTCTTCTCCCATGTGACAGGGGACAGGACGAGAGGGAATGGCCTCAAGCTCCACCAGGGGAGGTTTATGCTGGATATTAGGAAAAAAATTTTTCACAGAAAGGATCATTGGGCACTGGAACAGGCTGCCCAGGGAGGGGGTTGAGTCACCTTCCCTGGAGGGGTTTAAGGGACGGGTGGACGAGGTGCTGAGGGACATGGGTTAGTGATTGATAGGAATGGTTGGACTCAATGATCTGGTGGGTCTCTTCCAACCTGGTGATTCTGTGATCTCTACTGGTGTGAAGCAACAGCTTGGCCCACAGGTGGTCTGTTAGTGGACTTCTAGTAGTGAGCGGTAGTGGGGGGGCATCCTGTATGAGGACAGGCTGAGAGAGCTGCCACTGTTCAGCCTAGAGAAGAAAAAGCTCCAGGGAGACCTTAGAGCAGCTTCCAGTGCTCAAAGGGACTCCAAGAAAGCTGGGGAGGGGCTCAAGGAGTGCAAGGGTAGGATGAGCGGGGACCGTTTCCAGCTGAAAGAGAAGAGATTGAGATGAGATCTTAGGAAGAAATGTTTTGCTGCGAGGGTGGGGAGGCCAAGGTTGGCTGGAGCAGTGGTGGCTGCCCCATTCCTGGAGATGTTCAAGGCCAGGTTGGCTGGGGCTTGGAGCCCCTGATCCAATGGGAGCCATCCCTTCCCATCAGGGGCTTGGAATTGGGTGGGCTTTGAGGTCCTTTCCAACCCAAACTGTTGTGGGATGCTCCGGATAGGGCTGGGAGCCCCCAGATCCGGTGGGAGGCGTCCCAACCAGCCGGACTTTAAGCCCCCTTCCAACCCAACCCCTTCTAGAAACTCAATTTTGAGCCGCGTCGTCCTCTGGGGCGCTTTCCCACGGCCCTGGCGCGGCTCCTCCTCGCAAACCGAGCGCTCAGCGCTTCTCCTCATCCCCACCGCGAGGGAACCGAGCCGCCTGGAGCCCGGCCGGTGCCTGCGGGAGGGCAGGAGCCCCCGCTTCCCCCACCACCCCCCCCCCCGGCTGCCCTCGGCGCCGGCCCCGCCGCCCGTCGCTGCCCCCCTGCGCCCCCCCGGCCGCCGGCGCGGCGCTGCCGAGCGCCTCTGCGCTTTAAATGGGCCAAGTTAGAGCGGCGGCGGCGGCGGCGGGGGGGGGGTGTGTGTGCAGAAATCTTGTTTGGTCGGAGTCTCTCAACTGTGCCGAGACTTCTGAGCACGGATCCAGGCGTGTTCGGGCCGGCTCGGGGGGTCCCCGCTGAGTGATGCTCTTGGGGGCTGCCTAGAGACACAGAAACATCGATGCGCGCGTGTGTGCGTGTATATATATATATATATAACTACACACGCGGTGATGTGGATCTATAGATCTATAGCTCTCTCCCTCCCGACAGGGATGCGTGTCGTGTCATACACCCCGCTCTTGAAAATTCCGCGCAGGAGCGTGGAAATTTAAATGCCACCTCGCGGCGACCAAAAAGCCTCCGGTGGGAGCGGGGCGAGGCTGCACTTTGCAGGTGAAGGGGGGGCGGCCCCGGGGAAACTTGGCCAGGCGGGGCGAGTGGGGCTAGCTGGGGGGCGAGCTGGGCTCCCACGGGGCGAGGGGGGCTAGCTGGGGGGCGAGCTGGGGGCTGCGGGCTCCCCGGAGGGCTAGCAGGGCTCCCACGGGGCGAGTGGGGCTAGCTGGGGGGCTAGCAGGGCTCCCCCCGGGGCGAGCTGGAGGTTGCGGGCTCCCCCGGGGGCAAGAGGGCGAGCCAGGGCTGCGGGCTCCCCGGAGGGCTAGCAGGGCTCCCCCGGGGCGAGCTGGGGGCTGCGGGCTCCCCCGGGGCGAGCTGGGGAGAGAACAGGGCGAGCTGGGCTCCCGGCAGGCGCCGGAGGGGAGGGGACGGCGAGGCGGCGGCGTTTCATTTTAATTATTGCATATAAATAAATAAACCAGGTGTCAGTTTAAAGGAAGGGAGTGTGTGGGGGGGGAAGGGTGAAAGGGGACTGGTGGGCGGCGGGGAACCCTCCAGCCTGGTGAGAAGGTGGGTCGGACTAGGGGAATCAATAAGCTTTTTTTTTTTTTTTTTTTTTAAAAAAAAAAAAAAACCAACCAAAATAATGTCTCCGGCGGCAGAGACCTCTCCGAGATGTCAGGTATTAGTCCGGAGGGGCAGATCTGCGTGGCACACGGCGGCTCCCGGGTCTCCGGTCCATTAGCCTCTCGGTGGGAGAGGGATCCCAGACAGCTCTGCTGGGGACCCAGCCCAGGAGATTTGTTCGCCGGCTGCTCCTCCGGGGGCTACCAGCCCCCCGAGCGCCCAAGGTGCTCCTGCTGCTGCTGCTGCTGCTGCTGCTGCTCCTGCTCGTGGCTCCTTTCAGCCCAACTCCAGCCGGCGCGGGGGCAAGTTGAGCCGGAGCCGCTGGAGCCGCCGCGCTCGGGAGAGACGAGGGCGCCCGGCGGCACGATGCCCGCGATCAAGAAGGAGCGACTCGACCGGGAGGAGATGGCCCTGGCAGCCTTCAACCAGCCCATGGAGACCCTCCCCGACTACCTCGCCCCTCTGGCCGCCGCCGCCATCCCCGTGGTGACCCCGCACCCTCCGGCTTACGACCAGATCTTCGCTCACCGCGCCTACCTGGGCTTCCACGAAACCCACCACCCGCCCCCCCCCCACCTCCCCGAGGACCTGATGCTGGAGAGGTTCTCCTCCATCCCGGATTTCCAGCCTTTCTTTGACAACGGGGAGCCTTGCATCGAGGTGGAGTGCGGGGAGAACAAGGCGCTGCTCTACGTCAATAAGTTGTGCCAGGGGAGCAAAGGACCCTCTATCCGGTACCGGGGCGAGTGGCTCACGCCCAACGAGTTCCAGTTCGTGAGCGGCAGGGAAACGGCCAAGGACTGGAAACGCAGCATCAGGCACAAAGGTAAAAGCCGCTCGCCCCAGCGCCGGGGACCCCGAGCCGCTCTGCTCGTCCTCAGCATCCTCCCTCTCGCCCCCGGGAGCGGGATACGGGGGGGAGGCTGCAGGGGGGGAGGCTTTACTGCCGATTAGCATTCGCGGGGGGGAAGAGCTCAGCCTCTCATCTCTTCTACCCGGCCCCCCCCGGGCCCCTCTTTACCGGATCCCCTTCTCCGGGCGCTCCGGTACCCGGAGATCGGCTAAGTTGTTTGGTTTTTTGTGTTTTGGGGTTTTTTTGGGTTTTTTTTTTTCCAGCGATTTGGGCACAGTCGCTTTGGGATGCGGGGGGTGTGCGTGTGTGTGGTATGTGTGTAAGGAGAGGGGCTCTTCTCTTCTGGAGAGAAGTTTTTTCCGCGCTGGGGGGGCTTGAATTGCGGGGTCGGGAGCCGAGGAAAGGGGGGGGGGGTTGGGGTGGGGGGGATGCGCGGAGCCGGGTGAGGACAAGGCGCCGGGCGGGGCGGAGGGGGGTGTTCCCTTCGCAGCTGGGTGGCGGGGACCTCCGCGGCGCTGGAGCCTCCTCTCCATCCCTCCCTCCTCTCTCTCCATCCCTCCCTCCTCTCTCTCCATCCCTCCCTTCTCTCCATCCCTCCCCCGGCACCGGGGCGGGCGGCAGGTGGAGAGCGAGGAGGGGTGGGGGTGGGGTGGGGGGAGCCACGTAATTAGCAGAGAGCTAATTGGGAGGGGGTGTCCGCCCCCGCGCCTCGTTTATTGATCGCCAGAGAGAAGGGGAATCCCTTCGGGGGCCGCGCTAATTGCCCTGGCTCCGCGCATCTCTCCTCTTTCTTTCATTACCGGGCTCCGCGTTGCCTGCAGGAGAGCTCGGGGGTGAGTCCGGAGCAGCGGGGGAGGCGCCGAGAGGGTTGTCCCGGTGTCCCCTCCCCTTTCCCCCGGTGAGGGGCTCTGTGCCTCGGGTCCCCCCCGAGGGGCTGCATCCCGGTGATGTGCAGGGAGAGAGTTCCTTGGAGGGGGGTTTGTGTGCCTGGAGATGCGTGCTTAACCCCCATCCCACCCCCCATCCCTAAATACTTTCCCTTTGTAAAGGTGCTGATCCTTTTTCTTCTTCTTTTTCTTCTCCTCTGCATCCAGGGAAAAGTTTGAAGACTCTTATGTCCAAAGGAATCTTACAGGTACATCCTCCAATCTGTGATTGCCCTGGGTGTCGAATTTCGTCTCCAGTGGTAAGATTATCGTTAAACTATGTGCTTTAGTTAAGACATCTCCCCGTTCCTCTGCCTCCTTCCCTTAAAAAGAAAATCCTTTTGCCTCTGTGATGGTGAAACCCTGATGTCTGAGGGCTCGGAGCTGTCAGGCACTGGCTTTGCCAGGGTACCTGCAGTCGGTTAAGGGCTAGAGGAAGAGTTTGCAGGCAGAGCAGGTGGGACAAGCAGTGCTTGACCCAAAGGATGCGACACACAGTGCGTTTGTGTGGGGGTTTTTTGTCTATAAGTAGCAGCTAATCATTCAGCAGCCTCTTACCTGTTGTCACCCCTTCATGGTTTAGTGTTAGATAGGAATGGTTGGACTGGATGATCCAGTGGGTCTCTTCCAACCTGGTTATTCTACGATTCTAGGATTCTAGGTTTTTTTTCTGTTGTGCAGAGGCATAGAATGGCTAAATAAAGCAAAAGGGAGTTGTAATTGAGCCCACGTGTTACAACACCAACAGCTCAGCATTAGAGAAGTTTTTTTAGATAAGGAAAAACAAGCTCATCCTGAATGCTTGTGACTTTTACAGCATTCACATAGATCACAGTTACTGCTTTTCTAGATCTTTTCTTCCTAACTTTTGAGTTCCTTGTGTTTTCTGCTGTCTGCCTTTATCCTGAGACTTTCAAAATCTCTACGTGACATCAGCATTTTAATGAGAAAGATGTTGATGCTATTAATAAAAAGCTATTGAAATCATAGTAAACTAAGGCCTTAAAACCAGTTCATCATGCGTAGGAATAACCATAAAATACAGTAACGTGTAAACCTAGGTTGGGTTGTGGAACTAAAGCAGGTCCTGGTCTGAAAAAAACACCACGATTTAAAACATTGTCAGTAGTTCTGTGGAAACAATTTCAGCTGGGGATGTAGGTTCATGCATCCACTGAAATCAACTGTTTTTTTTCTTTTAGCCTTTCTTGGAGGTGAAAGGGGGTCTCCTTTCACTCGCAGGATCCTTATGATCCTGCACGACAGGCGGAACTGAGAATTATTTCTGCAAAGTATGGATGTGCTTGTGTGTACAAATACCTTCACGTGGGAAGGGGCTTGGAGCAATAATCAGCGGTTACACAAATTAACGTGAAGATACCATCTCTGCTGCGAGTCTCTTGCGTCTCTGTGTCGTGTAGCAGCAATAACTGCCTGGCAAGCTTTGAGTTCTGGCTCTGTTGCAGCATTGTCGCCGTATTTTAAACCCAGGAAACCAGAGCGACTCAAACCTGGCTTTTCCTACGGGCTCGTGTAGTCCCTCCGAGTTTACAGGGCAAAGTGCGAGGCAGCTTGCTCCAGTTTTGAGTTCTGCACGTGCTTTAGTTCCCAACCAAGAACCAACCTGCAGGCCGAAGTGATGTCCTGTGGTTACTCGCAGCGTTGAGAAGTGTGGCCAGATGAGTGTCTGCTGGTCCCTTTCTGGTACCTGCTTGTGTTCCTTGGTAGCCAAGGTGACCTGCTGGACTTCTCTAGTAGCCACACTTGTAGTAGTTGCCCAGGGGTGCTGTGTATTTCCAGGTGGGAAGGCAGCACTGTGTGAAACGAGTGTGTTTTAAAATATTACTGACTTTGGGAAGCTCAGATAGAAAGGTGCATATAGTCTTGGGAAAGAAAGAAATCCTTCTGGACTTGCCACAGCTGTGTAAATTCACGAGAGGGAGGCTGATGTTGGAATTAGCATGGGAAGGATGGACCCTGGTGAGAGCTTCTCTCAGAACTCTGCTTCTTGGTGCTTTCTGCGTTTTCTGTGCTTGGAATGTCAGCCTGACCCAAGGACAGCGTCATGTTTTGAACCTGAAATCTGTTGGTAGTGACTTCCCATCACTGTGTGCGCCGCGCGCTTGAAACAGTTACAGGAGGATTTAAACCCAGTTTCTCCCTTTAGCGATCACTGTGATCTCAGAGGTCTATTTCTCCTCCAAAGCTTTATATTTTGCAGTGTAGGTAAGATATCAGAGGGCTATTTCTCCTCCAATGCTTTATATTTTACAGTGTAGGTAAGATATCAGAGGGCTGTTTCTCCTCCAACGCTTTATATTTTGCAGTGTAGGTAGGTAGGCACTTGCAGTGCCCTGGTCCTTGTGCTGCAGGGACGGGCACCGTGAGCTGGTTCTGGCAGCAGCTGGATCTGCTGATCCCAAATCGGTCCTTGGACAGCAGGAATAGGTCAGGAAAACTCGGGTCTCGCCTTTTGAAACGGTGCTGCTTGTGGGCATCCGCATCTTCCCCATCTGCTGGGCGCAGGCAGCGCTCCGGGAGAGGATGCATCCAATTTATCCAGCCCTGCCACCCCTGCCCAATCAACCCGGTGGTGTCGGGGGCTTTAATTAACGGCAGCGATTATTCTGAGGCGCAGCCTGGGTCTCGTTTGGAGAGAGGAGGGGTCGATCTGGAAGGGAAACTGGGCTGGAAAACCAGACTGGGACCAGAGCTGAGCCTGGAGCCGCCGTCCCCTCCCGGGCAGGGGGAGAGGAGAAGGGGAGGGGGGAAGGGAGAGAGGGGAGAAGGGGGGAAAGCGGGCGGAGAGGAGGAGAGAGAAGGGGGGAAAGCGGCGCCAGCAGCGCCGGGGGAAGCGGCGCCCGCCCCCCCGCCGCCCCCCGGGCTGGCGCCGCGTCCCCCCCCGCTCCGCCCCGGTCGCGGTGCCCGCAGCGCCGGGGAGACCGACCCCCCTGCCCCCGAGCCCTCTGCCCCCCCCGCTTCCTCCCCGGCTCCGCTGCCCCGTGGTCCCTCGCTGCCTCCCCTCTTCCCCGACCCCCGTCCTGCCCCATGGCCCCCCGTGCCTCCTGCCCCACTGCTCCCCCCTATCCCTTGTTTTGCCTCCCCCCGCCCCCCCCGTCTACCTCCCCTGTATCCCCCCCGGCTCCCTCCATCCCCGGTTTTGCCCCCGACCCCCTGTCCTGCCCCCCGTTCTCCCCCAATCCCCTGTTTTGCCCCCCTCTCCTCCACTTCCACAGCCCCTGTCTTGCCCCCCCCAACCCCCGTCCTGCCCCCCGTTCTCCCTCGCCCCTCAATCCCCTGTTCCGACCCTCTCTCCCCCGCTCCTACATCCCCTGTTCTGTGTCCCCCACCCCCCACCGGCTCCCTCCCATCCCCCGTCCTGCCCTCCCTTCTCCCTCATCCCTTATTTTGCCCCCCCCCCCGTTCTCCCCCGTCCCCCAATCCCCTGTTTTGCCCCCCTCTCCTCCACTTCCACAGCCCCTGTCCTGCCCCCCCCATCCCCTGTTCCGACCCCCTCTCCCCCGCTCCTACATCCCCTGTCGTGTCCCCCCCATCCCTGTCTTATCCCCCCCACCCCTGCTCCCTCCATCCCGTTTTGCCCCCCCACCCCCTATCCTGCCCCCCGTTCTCCCCCGTCCCCCAATCCCCTGTTTTGCCCCTCTCTCCTCCACTTCCACAGCCCCTGTCCTGCCCCCCTCCCCCCAATCCCCTGTTCCGACCTCCTCTCCCCCCCATCCCCTGTCGTGTCCCCCCCCATCCCCTGTCGTGTCCCCCCCCATCCCCTGTCGTGTCCCCCCCCATCCCCTGTCGTGTCCCCCCCCCGGCTCCCTCCATCCCCTGTTTTGCCCCCCCACCCCCTGTCCTGTCCCCCCGTTCTCCCCCGTCTCCCCACCCCCCGTCCTGCCCCACGCTCCCCCATCCCCCGTCTCCTCCCCCTGCTCCCCCCTCCATCCCCGTGGCCCCTCGCTGCCCCCGCTCCCCCGTCCCCCCCCCCGCAGACGCCGCTCGGCGCCGGCCCCGCCGCCGGTTTCCTGCGGAGCGGGCGCAGCCGCGTCTCGCCGCCCGGCCCGGCGCCTCCTCCCCGGGGCCGCCCCCGCGCCGGCACCAGCCACCCGAGCCGGGGGGGCGGCCGGCCCCCGGGCACCCCGGCCCTTACCCACCCCGGCCCTTACCCACCCCTTCTCACGCTCGCCCCCGGCCACCCCATCTCATGCTTTACCCCATCCTGCACTCACCCCATCCCGTACCTACCCCATCCCACGGTCACCCCATCCCTTACTTGCCCCATCTCACACTCGTCCCATCCCATGTTCACCCCATCCCACACTTAACCCAACCCGCGCTCACCCCGTCCCATGCTCTGCCCCATTCCACATTCACACCATGTCTTACTTGCTCCATCCCACACTCATCGCCTGTTCATCCCATCCCACGCTCACCCTGTCCCATGCTTTACCCCATCCTGCACTCGCCCCATCCCATGCCCACCCTATTTCTCACTTACCCCATCCTATGTTCACCCCACCCCTTACCTACCCCATCCCACTGTCACCCCATCCCTTATGTGTCCTATCCTGTATTCATCGCACCCCATGTTCACCCTGACCCACAGTCACCCCATCCCACACTTAACCCAACCCGTGCTCGCCCCGTCCCATGCTTTACCCCATCCCACGTTCACCCCATTTTTTACTTGCTCCATCCCACACTTGCTCCATCCCACACTCATCTCCTCCCACGCTCACCCTGACCCATGCTTTACCCCATCCTGCGCTCGCCCTATTCCTTACCTACCCCATCCTATGTTCACCCCACCCCTTACCTACCCCATTCCACTGTCACCCTGTCCCTTACTTGCCCCACCTCACACTCATCCCATCCCATGTTCACCCCATCCCACACTTAACCCAACCCACGCTCGCCCCGTCCCATGCTTTACCCCATCCCACATTCACTCCGTTTCTTACATACCCCGTCTCGCGCTCACCCTGTCCCATGCTCTACCCCATCCTGCACTCACTCCATCCCATGCTCGCCCTATTCCTTATTTACCCCATCCCACGCTCACCTCATCCTGTATTCATCCCATCCCTTACCTACCCCATCCCACACTCACCCTGTCCCACAGTTGCCCCATTCCTTACTCGCCCCATCTCACACTTAATCCAACCCCTGCTCACCTTGTCCTGTGCTCACTCCATCCCTTACTTATCCCATTGCATGCTCACCCTTTCCCGTGCTTTGCCCCATCCCATGCTCATCTCATCCCATGTTTGCCCCATCCCAAGCTTTACCTCATCCCATGTTCACCCCATCCCACGCTCATCTCATCCCATGTTCACCCTGTCCCACACTCACCCCATCCCATGCTTTATCCCATCCCACGCCCATCCCAACCCCTGTTTACTCTCTCACTTACTCTGTCCCATGCTTACTCCATCCCACTCATCCCATTCCACACTCACCATCGTCCCATTCTCACCCCACCCTGTGCCCTTCTGGAGGGTGACTGTGCCTCCGATCTCCCTGTCCCCTTTTCTTCGTACTCTAGCCTTCACATCGAAGGTTTTTCAGAGCTGGAGAGGAGTAATAACACAGGTCTTGGTCCCTTCAGGTTTTTTGGAGGCACAACATGCCAGGCGTTCCCGAAGTAAGTTATCAGATGTGAGCAGGGGTCTTCCCCCATATTTGTACTTGTCAGTTCTGGGCAGACACAGTTCATCTTGTTTGGAGCGCTGGACAGATTCCAGTCTAATCCGATGAAACCCGTTCACTACAGGGTTCCCTCTGTCCTCATCGGACTTCCCTCTGTGCTGCAAATACCACGCGTGCATTCCCTCCTCATCCCCACTTCCCAACCCGGGGCTGGAGGAGTGCTCGCTGGCAGTGGTCCTCTAGCCAGAGGGAGGGGGAACCTAACGGTCTTGAAAACAGCACTAAAATCATTATTGCTAAACCAAAATATCCTAGATGCGCCAAGTCCAGCATCGCATACTCAGTGTAATAGAGGAGAGACGTTCCTTAGGACAGAGGTGCTTTAATCGCTTCCGTTATCAGAGAGTGTGACCCTACTGTGTTTTCATACAAGCCATGAGAATGCGTTAGGACTGGACGCCGGCTGCTCCTCATCCTCTTTTCCCATATTTTCTTGGGCAGGGTGTCTGGAAGTCCGTGTTGGAGGTAGAGGTTTGGGTCCCAGGCAAAGAAGGGAGGGCAAGCTTTCAAAAAGGGATACGGCTGTATGCAAACACAACAAAAAGCATGATAGAATTATATCTTTTTTCACCCCATCTCCTTCGTTGCGTGTCAAGACACACGGTAATTGCCCATAACTTGAGCCATGACAATGGTAATTCATTTGCTGACGAGGGCTGTGTTTTGCTCCTGATTTGATTTATATGTGACGCTTTCTGTTTGCTTCTTTTTGCTTTTTTTGTTGTCATCGTCAACCTTGTTTTCACTCGAGGTTGCTGAGGTTAAGGCGTTAGTCCAAGACTTTGTCAAGGGTGAAAAACGTAACCGTCTGCTCACTTAGAGGGATGAATGCCAGTAATCGCACAAATCCCTGTTATTTAGCCCAAAGATTTTGGTTTCGGAGGTGTAGGGGTGGAAGATGCTGGTGCATCTTCCCCAGAGCGTGGCTTTCTGTGGCTTGGGCTGCTGGGTCCTGGCTGCAGCTGCATCCACTGCCCTTCCCAGCGATGCCCTCCTGGCCACCGCGCTGCCTTGCAGGTTGCCTGGCCAGCCAGGAACGGCACAGGGGAGGGAAGGGACATCTCGGGGCTACTGAGCAAATCCCCACGTTGTGGAATCCAAATTCAGGGGCGAGAAGTCTCCCACACTGCACATGAGTCTTTCAAGGGAACTTTGCCTGCTGGAGAATGTACTTGGCTGCCTGTAAAGGCAGGATTAAGTCTGAAATTTTACTTTTAACTGAATAGATGAGATTTAGGTTTCTTTCTGAGCTGTGGACTTAAGGGTTGGAGCTGGAGAACCTCAGGGTTTATACGAAGCAGGCTGTTTTCATAACTTTGCCTTCATGTCTCTGGGGGCTGCCTTATGAATGTGGAAAAAACCTCCCTGTAAAGCAGACTTATAAACCTTTTTATCCCCCCAAGGTCTTTGGCACAGTCTGGTGATTTTTATTTGTGGTTTCATGCTGATTTAGATTGTTGTTTTTAATCCAATGTTTGAGTTTAGCTTAACATTTGTTGGAGTTTTTTGAGTTGGTTGTTAGTTTGTTTTTTTTTTGTTTGGGTTTTGTTGTGTTGTTTTTTTAATGGACTTTGCTCAGGTGAGTTTTAGAGCGTGTTGCACTGCAAACTTGTGAGTTCAGCTTGAACACTTAACAAAAGTTAATTCAGATCTGTCAGACATCACCCTCGTAGAGGAACTGGAGATAAAGGTATGTTGTGCACTTAAAATGGGGTGAGAGTCTCGTGCATCAGTACAGGGAGAGATGCTGAGTTTGAGCCCACACCCTTCACTTGCGAGGCTTCCAAACCCAAGGGCAGTGAGATTGTGTGTCTCCTTCTCTCACATAAGGGTCTCTAAAAGCAACCACTTGTGGGTCATACAGCGTGTCACAGGGGGAAGCTGTCAGCCTGAGATGGGAATTGGTGTGGCTATGAGAGCTGCTTCTAAATGTATTCTGCATTGGGAGTTATTCCTGATGGTCCTTGAACTCAGCTCATGAATGGGATGCATTGCAGCTGATGTTGTCCACTGTCAGAGGGCTGGAAGATGGGTGTTGCACCAATAAATGAGTGCGTACTGCTTTTTGCAGAGGCAGAACAAATCCAGATCAATGGCACCGAGAGTGCCAGCACAATACCGAAGGATTTAATTTTGTGGATTATTAAATACCCTCTGGAAAGGAAAATATTAATTGGATTGCAGTCTTGTGAGTGAACAGCAGAGATGTGTAAGTAGCTATGGCTTAGGAAAAGAATTTTTTCTTACAGCGGGTTTTAAGGAGTTCCAAGTGGGGGAGGTTTGCTGTAGTACGGAGCTGTAGGGAAGATTCTTGCTGTTCTGGTGATCAGTGATGAGAAACTGGATGCAAAAGGTCTTGCACGATGGAAGGACAGAGGAAGATCCATCTGTGAGTTCACTTTGGTGTTTGGGAGGTGTTTGTGAACAACAGGCCAAGCTGAGTCTTCCTGAAAGAGGGTGAAAGGATATTTATGATGAACGATTCTGCTTGCAGTGAGCAAGTTTCCTCCTGCTGGGATTCCGTAAGGACCGCAGAGGGGCTTCTCCTTGTCCCGCAGAATTTTGTGGGGTGTTAGTTCCCTGGAAGAGCTAAGATGGAGTTTGTGGCTGTGGCTTTCTGTTCTCGGGTGGGCTGAGCTGTAGGAAGAGGCAGTTTCTAAGCCCTCAGCCCCTTTGGGAGCAGGTTTTACACACTAGAGCAGTGGATGCAAGATGGGCTTTGCAGCCAGCTCTGCTTGCTCTGAATTGTGCTGTACTCCATCAGGTACAGAACACCCACTGGGCTGAGGGAAAGTAAGTTAAGCAAGGAAAGAAAGAGGGATAAATAAATATATAGAAGCAGGAAAAGCAGCAGCATCTTGTTAGTGGTGTGTCAAGGGCAGTGTAAAGGTGACATAGGATAAGTAATTTTGCTGTCAAAATTATTTAGAGATGTCATTAAACTGCTTAGGGCTGTCTCTGCTGCTTCAGGGCACGGGCACCTGGTTTTAATTTGCAGTGCTCTATGTCCAAACTTGCTGGCCTTATTCAAAGGGATCCGTGCTAATTTGGAACTTGGTGGCAAATGCATTTAGTGAACATGAGATCTGAATAGCAGAGGTGACTAAAGGATCAGAATTAACTCCCTCATAAACTCTGTTCATTTTTCTTTTCCTCAGGTTTAAAACTATCAACTCATTCAAGTTTGCAAGAGATGATGAACTTTTCAGGTTGCTCGTTCTGGTTCAGTTATGAGACAGGGAGAGCAGGGAAGCACTTTTCTATTGGCCTTAGACTTTGGAAAAGCGATCCACTCTGCTTTTAATGAAGTCATGCTTGGTCAGAACTTTATAGAATCATAGAATAACCAGGTTGGAAGAGACCCACCGGATCATCGAGTCCAACCATGCTTGCATGCTTGCAAAACCATTTTGTTTTGCCTGTTTTGTTTTTTTCCCCTTTTTCTGCCTTTTTTTTTCCTGCTGTGTTCTCTTATTTTGTTGCAGTCTATTCTCTTTATTTGGAAAACGTTTTGCTATAGAGGAGGTTCTTGTTTGGCATCTATGACCTCTTCTCTCCCTTTCGCTTTCTCTCTCTTGAAATGCATCATCTTCACTTATGCAACAGCTGAAGAATCGCCGTTCTCACCACTGCAGGGTTGAGGGCAATGAAAGACATCTCTTAGAGTTATTTATTGTTGTAGAAATCATGCACAGTTTCCTAAAAAAACTGAGAACATCTTCAGCTCCTCTGCTTTGCTCTTGTACGGCTCGTGTGTGAAGGCCAGTCTTCTGTGTCCCACCTCCACTGTTGGAGCAATGCATTTCCTTTCTTTTATTTTTGGCTCTGTGATTTTAGCCAAACCAGTAAGAGCAGAGAGGAAATTACACATTCCCTTGGGTCATAAATATAATCTGATATGGGATTTTCTTGTAACGTGTCTGAGGATGGGGAGGAACGGATGGAGGGAATTCCCAAGCATGGAAAGAAAGGTTTTTGCTCATTTATCTTACTTCTAGCCAATGTGGAACTTTTAGCTTTTACTGATTTCACTTTATTTTGCACGTGTACACAAAGCCACAGGATCTGGGCATGCTGTCAAGCCCAGATTTTCCCTGTTCTTTGATTACCTGTATGAAAATATTCTTGCACCTCAACTCCCTCATTTGAAGATGTCGGGATAGCTTCAGCTGCTACACAAATAGGCTTTTGTAGTCTTTTCATCTTCAGCTAGAAAGAAGTATGTAGAATTGTAGAACCATAGTATGGTTTGGGTTGGAAGAGACCTTAAAGGTCACCCAGTTCCAACCTCTTGCCGTGGGCCGAGCCACCTCCCATGCAATTGGGGTGCTCAAAGCCCACTTGCATATAAAACCACCAAGCCTTAATGTGGCCTTTTGTTTATCACGTTGTAAAATGGAAAAAAACTAAATGACTTCGTACCAAGGTTTAATCAACATTTGTTCTCTGTCTTAAGGTGTGAGATGCTGGGCAGTGCCTGATATTGTTTGCACTGTGCTAGTCGATTAGGAAGGCAGAGCTTTTTTCAGTGGTTTACAGGGAATTAAGAAACAGGAAAACTTGAGAGCTTTTGGTGATAGAAGACGGCTTTTGGGTCTAGAAAGTACCTCTTCTAAAATGTTTATAATGTTGACATTGCAACAAAGCTGTGTGGTTGCTTGTAGAGTTCAGTGCTGGGAGGTGTGGTTGTTACAGATAATTTGAAATGCAGCTCTGGGTTTTTAAAGAGCTCCAGTTAACTTGGGCCTCTTAATCAGCACAACTTCTTAGTATAAAACTTTCCTCTTTCTCTTGAAAGCGAGCAGAACCACTTCACCAGACGGGTTTGCTGTCGATGAGAGCCTTGCCCCTAGGAGCATCTACTTATCAGCGGGTCTCTGGGGCTAATTCAGAGTTATGAGTAGATTCCACTCCAATGGTAGCTGCTGTTCTGCCTATCTCTCCCCATCAAATTGCAAAAACTCCCTTGTAACCCCATCCTTTCTTTTTATCAGGAGATGAATGTGATAGGTGGTACTCAGCTCGGTGGAGGCTGCTTTTGCCGGGTTGCTAGGGTAACCAGAGATCGCCCCTGAAGACAGAAAAGGGCAAGCATTCCTTTCTGCCACAGTCTGGAGCATCAGTGATTGAATGAGATTAGATAGAATTAGATAATCCTGAAATTCACAGTGATTTGACGCCAGACCTTTATTAAATAAGTGAAAGTACCAGCCCTTATAGTAAAAATGAATTCTTTTAGATCAATAACTTTTCCCACCGTTGGCCACAGCTGTGATTCTTGAGATCTCTTTTTGTGTGACATGGGGTGAACCACACAAACACATCTTTTTTTACGTCTTTTTTTTTTTTTTTCCTTCCCCACACCCCGAGGGGACTATGATATCAGTTCCTCTTTTATTTCCCCCTTGTGATTCACCCACTTAACTGTAAAGTGCTCTTACAGGGGGGAGGCTTTACAGGATTCTTCAGCGATGGTTCAGTGAACGAGAGGTTGCAATAGTAGTGTTACTTAAATTCTACACAGTTAGTCTTAAGTATTGTAGTGTTTTAGGGTCACTTTGGGGGAAAAAAAAGAAGCAAAGCATCTGTATATTGCAAATGCCTGTGTGTTTTACTCTTCCTTCTATGTTCAGTGCCTAAAACCGTTGGGACCTCATCCATATTTCTGCTTAGCTGCGATAGAATTGATAACATCATACTCTGAGCTAAAGTAAATGTGGGTTAAAATGAGTGTGAGCGCAGGACTGGACTTTGATCACAACCAGTCTAGATTTACATCAGTTTAACTCTTTTTCATCTCTAGACTGGCATCATCAAAATTCAATGTGCATCAAAAGGGACTTGGCAGGGCATGGAAAATTTGGTATGTTGTGGACCTTAAGTGGTTTTGTTTCTTATCAAGGTAAATCGGCTCTTTCAGGGCAGAGGGCCGATTTATTTACTTTTTTTTGGTGGTGGTGCTGTCCCTTAGGTGCTGCTCCAGACCTCTCTGCTGAGGTTCCTGCAGGCATCATGGACAGTTTCTTGTCTCAAAGGAGTCGAGAAGCAGCCCATCCAGAATGAGAAGGGCAGCCTGTACTCCTTATAAGGATGCTTTTAATTCTGAATAAAAATATAATGCCTTTAATCTGGGATTTTTTTAATCCTCAAATTAACAATGTGTTTCCTTAAAACATTTTTAGCTTGAAATTCCTGAGCTGGTAATTCCTAGCTGGGAGTCTATGGATCTGCACTAGTTTGCATCAGCAATGTGGATCTGGTTTTTTGAAGTCTCGCCTTGCTGTGATGGATTTGTCAGGAGTTCATTCAGTAAAAGTAGTTCTATGAGGCTGGTAAGCGTTTCTTTCCCCTGCTGTGTGCAAAGGGCAGAAATCATCCCTGCTTTGGGAGGATTTAGTTCTGCCGCTGATGTCTCTGTTATTGTCTTTAAATCAGGATAGAATCTAGAAAAAAGCCTGGTTAAAGCATGTTTGGAATCCTATGCTCTGCAAGGGACTGTGCTTTTCCTTTAGCAGCGCGATGCTGAAAAATGTACATCTTGAGAGTAATTCTGTTGTTGTGGTGGGACTCCTAATACCCTGGACTGCTGATCGTGCCAAGCTCTAGAAACAAGAGCAACAACTATCGTGGGGAAATACAGGCAGCAAAGTAAGAGAGAGGGAAGGGCAGAGGAGCCTGAAAAATGCTTGTGTGCGAGTACTGTATCTTAAGACCAAACTTGATCTGTGCGGTGTCTAATTCTGCCCTTGCTAGCAGGGTAACAGGACACGCTGGCGAGAGAACATTTTTGCTTGGTAAGGAAGGGTACAGGCACTCTGAATCCTCACCCCTGCCTTTATCCAGGATTCAAGTGCACTGAAAAGAGGAGCTAAGTGATGAAGTGTCAAATCCCACTAGGAAGCAAAGCCAGAACTGCTCTGAAATAAAGAAAAGGCTGGGATTAAGATCTTTACCCCACAAGAGAAGCAAGGCGAATCCAACTTGTGATCAGGTTTCTCACCTGTCCTGCTGCTCTGGCTGCTTTGGGAAACAAGGTCCCAAGTAGACCTCGGGTGGGTAAAGCAGAGGAGCTGTTGCTGTACCCCATCCATTCCTGGAAAAGCAGGAAATACAGTGTGAAAGGATGAGACCCAGGTGTTGGTGGCAGCTTCAGCTGGGATAACCACGCTCTGTTGCCTAGAGATCTGCCCCATGTGGACCCTGTCCAGCTTTGGGGGCATCCAAGCAAGATGTGAGCCAGGGAAGTCTCTGACTTTGCAGCTTTAGTGGCAGTGTAGTGAAGACCACACGTGAGTTCAGTACATCATAAAGTTGAGGTATCAGTTGCTTCAGTGATTTCCCGTGTTTGGAAACCAACCTCCACCTGGGGAGGTCTCTCGGCGCTGACAAGGAAAATCAATTGGAAACAAAAACAGAGCGGAGTTCTTTGTGGTGTGGCTTGCACTCCAGCTTTAAGTAGCTTGAGCGTTTGAAGTTGTACTCTAGAGAAGTTGCCCTTAATTTGTTGGAAGCCTTTAATGTCATCTCAGCGCATGATTCTTCTCCTGGAGGCTCCTTCTCTGGATGGAGCTGCCTGACATGGAAAAGCATAATGGACTTGGGTGCTTGGGGCTTGTTTGTGAATTGGTGTTGGGGATCGTATCGGATGACTGCGAACTGTGCACGTCAGTGGGGAAAGCACTGGGCATCTGGAGAGAAAGACTGTGCTTTGGCTGGTTGCTGAACATTACCAGTGCATCACTGATGATACTGCCCGATGTAAGAGACATCTGATTTTTGAGGTGTCAGTTGGCAGTGCTCCTCCCGTGTGTTCCTACGGACAGGGAGACATCGAAGGCTAAAACACAACTGTGCAAACGCAGGGTTTCATTAAGAAAACCTGATCTGTAACTTCAGCATCAAAACCGCAGCCTGCATTTCAGGATAATCAACCTGCAAATACTGGCTCTGTTCACTTGTGGGGTAGAGCAGGGACCACTGTGGGCTGGCAGTCAGGTTGCCTTGGCCTCTGCCTTTTTCCCAACTGAGGATAACGTGCCTTGCTCTCTCCGACCTTTGTTTTCAAATGCAGGTTGTTGGGGATGTTTAACTTGGCTTACCCAGGAACACGCTTTCTCAGGGTCCACGTGCCTTTTATTCCTTTTCACATCAGGGATCTGTGCAGCGTTAGCTACCTTTGGGTGGCCTTCGGAGGCGTGGACACTAACCTTCCCATCCCTCAGCTTCCCCACATACAGGCTGGGGAGAGCACCTCGGTACTGCTAATGGAAACGGAAATATTGAGATTTATGGGTTAAAAGGGCAAGAGACCACTGTTACCATAAAGACTTGAGTTCTTGAACTATAATAGCCTGGAAGAAAAGGCTCCAGGGAGACCGTAGAGCAGCCTTCCTGCCCATGGCAAGGGGTTGGAACTGGATGGGCTTTGAGGTCCCTTCCAACCCAACCCATTCTATGATTCTATGTTGACTTGTAATGCTCTGACTTCTCACTCACAAAGTTGCGTTGGTGTAAGATCAAATAACTTGCAGAAAGCTAAGCACATTGCACTAGCACTATTGTCTCAGCAAAAAAAATGTATTAATTTAACTCTTTTCCATTAGCAAGCTTTAATTTGCATAAATTAAATCACCCTCCTTTAATTTATTATTACTTGTCCCGTTTCCTCTATTTCATTATTTCTCGTGGGGGTTATAAAATTACTTGGGTTATTCTGCTTATACTTTTTAAAATACAGGCACAGTGCTGTGTTTGCCCATTTACCTTGTAATTCCTCATTGTTCCGAGGCTCGTTAAAAATCTGAGGAAAGCATCTAAAGAACTTCTTGGGCTGGAGCTCTTGGAGAGCGAGTTATCGAAGTCTGGTGATTTAAACCGATATAACCTTACAAGTTTCTGTTTGGAGACCTCCTAATTCACTGCTGGAATGAGAAGTATTTCATTTTCATACCATGTTAGAGCTGTTCTTTTCTCCCAGTGCAGAAGCGAAGTATTTATTGAATATTCTTTTTTTCAGCATTTCTGACAGTTCTACCATTCCCGTCCAGTAATGGGTTGAAACCTCTGTGGCTTTTCCCCCTCACCTAGATGCTATCGTAGCTTGTGCTCCTTGTCTGGCTGCTTTTGTTTTCTGCTGATCTTTCCGTCAAATCTTCCTGTTTGGCTGTCAGGTTATAGGGATGCGGTTGCGTCCCCATCCCTGGAGGTGTTTAAAAGACAGGTGGATGAGATGCTCAGGGATGTTGTTTAGTAGTGGACAGGTGCAGTTGGACTTGATTATCTCAAAGGTCTTTTCCGACCAACCGATTCTGTGATTCTGTAATTCTGTGATGATGAAGCAAGGTAGCATTTGAATTATTTGAAGAAGGGATCATGGTGTGTTCTGTCAAAGCTTAACACCATGATCCCTTCTTCAAACTACTTCCAACTGCTACCCTTGCTTCATTTCTTAAGAATTCACAGAATCACAGAATGGTTTGGTCGGAAAAGACCTTTGAGATAATCAAGTCCAACCTGCACCTGTCCATCACTAACAGCCTCCCTGAGCATCTCATCCAACCTGTCCTTTTAACACCTCCAGGGATGGGGCAGCCACAACGTCTCTGGACAACCTGGGCCAGAGCCTCCCCACCCTCATCATGAAGAATTTCTCCCTCCTGTTTAATCTAAATCTTCCCTCTTTTGGCTTAAAACTTTGGCTTTTGGATAGGTGTTGATACAGGGTTATACTGCAGCAGAGGAGTTGGGGATGTGACACATCTGGAACTCTGAAGTTCACCTCTTACTTGAGTAGCCATCAGGACTACGCTGTCATCCATCTCCTCTTCACAAGACTTGTGTTTGTCTTATGTTTGTACAGAGAGACATCCCTGCCGTTGGCTTGCACTGAGATGCTGTGCTGTTAGCCTTGGCTGGCATGAAACATCTTGATATCCTGAGAGCTGTGAAAGTCGACATATGCTAAGTCAGTCACGGGAAGAGAATCTTCCCTCAAAGCCTCCTTGGAAGGTTCTGACAGTATTTAATCTGGCGGGGTCTACTATGTCGTTCAGACTGATCCCAGCGGGCCAACGGGTTGGGATCAATAATATCCTTGATCAGTAAATAGTTCTACCTTGATCAGAGAATCCCGGTAATTAGAGCTGAAAAAGATGTGTGGCATCACTCGGGCTGCTCCACAGAGCACTCTGGAACGTGCTGGCATTTGTGTGTGTGTTCCTTGGGGCTTTTTTGGTTGCTCTTGTAATGTAATGCTAGTCTGTGTTTTTGAGGGAGGGCTGTGTTAATATTGCCAGAAAATGACTGATATTGGGTGCTTCATTATTTGCCCTCAATATGAACCCCCTTGTTTTAAGAATGGAAGAGATGAGGGAGAAGTGAGGCATGAGGAGAAGCAATGACCCATTGTAATCATCCAAGACGAGAGCTGGAAATGGAGTTCAGCCCCTGTGTCACAGTCCCCAAGGCTCTATTCCTGTTCAGTAGATACTGAGGTTGATGTAAACAGCTTCCCCTCTTCTTCTTTCACTGATGCCCTCGTTTTTCCTGGGGTTTGGAATATGAATAATTGGAACAACTTGTTTATTTGGAATGAAATGACATCATAGAATCGTAAAATGGTTTGTGTTGGAAGGCACCTTAAAGCTCATCCAGTTCCACCCCCTGTCATGGGCAGGGACACCTCCCATGGACCAGGATGCTCCAAGCCCCATCCAACCTGGCCTGAACACTTCCAGAGATGGGGCAGCCACCACTGCTCTGGGCAACCTGGGCCAGGACCTCCCCACCCTCATTGTGAAGAATTATTCCTAATGTCTAATCTAGATCTTCCCCCTTCACTTTAAAGCCATTCCCCCTCTTCCTATTACTCCATGCCCTTGTAAAAAGTCCCTCCATAGCTTCCCTGGAGCCCCCTTCAGGTACTAGAAGTTGCTCTAAGGTCTCCTCAGAGCCTTCTCTTCTCCATCCGTGGGATTTAACTGAGGACAGTGCAGAGCTCAGTGGGGAGGAGAAGGTGGCGAAGGAACGGTTTTGTCTTTTATCTAGCTCTTCCGTGACAGTTGAGCGTTAAATTAGAGGAGCTTAGGCAGGCTGAAGGCTTAGCTGGTTTCCAAGTGGATGTGTTGAGATGGTCTGGAGTGGGCTCTGCTAGGGTGAAGGCTGCTCCAGAAGAGTTGGTCATCGGGACGCAACGCATACGTGTGCTTACGGTGTGTTCCACACCAGTCACGTCAGGGGTGGAGAGAAGGATGGGTAAGTGTCACACGCAGAAAGCCAGCAGTAGTTTTTCATTACAGATCTTTGAAAATGAGGAAATAAAGCCAGCTTTTCAGTTTTTGTGGCTGTGAACCCATCAAACATGAATATGGCTGCTTGCCTACAAACAGATTAGTTTTTTTATTGCTTTTGCCACCTCTGTGATGCACTAAGGCCTAACTATACTATATATAGCATGATAAATCTGGTTTATATAAATGTGTACTTTGATATATTTTATTAATATCGCACTTATTTGAATATTTCGGGACTCGTGGCACGTACAAAACTGTTACTTAGCTTATGCTTATTTTATTTAATCATTTTAGGCTTATAGAACACCTGTCATCGGATTGCAAGTGCTGTGCCATTAATTAAAAATACAGTCTGGAATTCAGAAGTGCCTTTCTGACCCAGCTAGAGTATCCCTCTCCCTTAAACTCATCCCTCCGTTCCTAACCAGGTCTATTCTAGTGCCGTAAACCAGTTCAGTCTGATTCCAGGATGAAGCATGGGGAGGACAAGGAGCTGAGCTTTACGATGATGTGCTCACAGGTACCTGAACTGCAAACTCACATTGGAGGAGGAGAGCTTTGAGAATCCCTATCATGTATCGCGGGCTCACTGCGTAGGTGCTGTACAAGCACTATCGCTAAATTATGCAGCTCCTGTCCTAGAAATTTCACAAACCAGGTTTAGGTGTAGACACAAAAGGGAGCGCAGCGCAGACCATGGGAGGGATGAGGTGCTCCGAGCGGTTTGTTCTCACTTGCAGGCATGTTTTGGCGCTGATTCTAGAGATTTCAGTCAGATTTGGCTTTACATGGTGATATGGTTGCCAGGGCCGCAGGATTAGACCCTCTCTGGGGCAGGGATTTGTGAGTGTCACAAGTTCTCCAGGTTGGATGGGGCTTGGAGCAACCTGATCTAGTGGGAGGTGTCCCTGCCCATGGCAGGGGGTGGAACTGGATGGGCTCTGAGGTCAGTGCATGAGCTCTCTTTATGCTGGTAATTATAGTGATGAGGATGACGTGTAACTTGGTAAAAGGGTCTGAAAAATACCCGTGTCTGGCAACAGCAAAGGTAGAAACCAGTAGATGAGCTAGGGGGTGGGAGAGGGGGGATACAGTTTATAGAAGACCGGGAGACACCTTCTGAAAGCTAATGAGGTGTCCGAGTTTCAGCCAGAAGTAGACAGAGAGCATTCTGTGTCAGGATCAGCTGGAGATGAGCTTGAAGACGGTTCAGTGCAGATCCTGGAGAATCCAAGGGTGTAGAACAAACTGGAGAGCTACCTTCCACCTCCTTGCTGTGCTTCCCTGTATGCTCTTCTCCTTGCAAAGGACACGACATCAGCCCACTGGACAGGACAGAGCAGTTAGCCAACTTTTTGGTCTGGTTGTGCTTTGCTGCCTTGCAGAGAAGACAGCGAATAACTTTATTTTCAAGAGAAAGTAAGCTGTGCTCCAGCTGCAGCTTGGCAGGGAAGGGAAGCCAGGAATAAAAACTAGACCGTGGCTCTGAGGAGGAGATAACAGGTAAGAGGCAGCGGCTCAGGAGCTCAGGCTACGTGTTCCTGATAAAGAAGCATACTCATTGCTTGCCTCGTTGTTCCAAGGTCAGAAAGGCAGCAGTAGTGGTGGCAGCACAACAGATCTGCCTGAAAATAAGGCGCCCTTGTGTGGTATCCCTCCTCCAGGGGAGGTGGAGCTCTTCTAATCTCCTTCCCCTTATCCCTCTTCCAGCTGACCTCCTGGGCTCAGTAAATAATGTCTCAGGAGGCTGCAAGAATTGGTGAACAATGAGTGGCCTCCCAAGAAGCCAAGCTTGTTTTTCCCCTGAATTCCATCTTTGCTAAAGAATCCACAATTATTATTCATTTAACTTATATTTTTAAATGCTATTCCTAGCCTTCTGTTTGCCTTCCCAGCGTTAAATGTGATTTCAGAGGCGGGGGTTTCTAGAGTTCTAGCTGGCACCCAGTGCCCAAACAAACCCAGAGCTCTGCCTGTTGGAACGCTGGGTTTGCTTTAATCTTATCTTTTCCTGTGTGAGAATCGCCCACCTGCCTGAATGGGGCACAGAGGGAGATTCAGCTGAGCCGTTGGAAATGTCTGGAGGGATTTGTTCATCTGATCCCGATTTATTTTAATAGGGCATTTAGTTCTGAAGAGCTGATCTTGTGTTTCGAGAGCCAATGGGTGTAAGATTTTGGCCCTGGCTTGATTAACTCTTTATTTTGGCTCTTTCTCTGTATCCGTCAGAATTTTTGTTTGTGCTGGGTTTTTGGGTTTGATTTATTTTTGCCTGTGCAGAGACTATGTTGCAGAGCTCAAGTGATGTTGTGCTATATTTTGACGTTTGTATCCAATTTCGTTTTGAGCTGGAGTGAGGGAAAGTTAGAGAAATACTTCAAATCCAGCCTGGACAAGAGAAGGCTCCGGGGAGACCTTAGAGCAGCTTCCAGTGCTGAAAGAGGCTCCAGGAAAGCCGGGGAGGGACTTTTTACAAGGGCATGGAGTGATAGGACAAGGGGGGATGGCTTTAAACTGGAATGGGGAAGATTTAGATGATAGGAAGAGATGTTTTCCCATGAGAGTGGGGAGGCCCTGGCCCACGTTGCCTGGAGAAGTGGTGGCTGCTCCATCCCTGGAGGTTTCAAGGCCAGGTTGGATGGGGCTCGGAGCCCCGGATCCAGCAGGAGGTGTCCCTGCCCATGGCAGGAGGTTGGAACTGGATGGACTTTAAGGTCCCTTCCAACCCTCAAACCAGTCTGTGATGCTATGAAAGAGTCTGCATTCCTTCCTTACGTAGGAGCTTCCCCTGGCAAGGCGGTTGTTGAGCTGTGTTTGCGTTAGGGATCCGGGTACCAGTACCACCCCAGCACTGCAGATAAACTGCAGCTGAGCCCTGTATCCCTGCTCTTTTTCCCTTCCCTTCACCTCTTCTCCCTCGTTTCTCTCCCTTTCCTTGCTGAGTGTTGGGTGTTTATCTTCTTCATGGGGTGAGGTTAGGAAAGGATTCTGTGGAAATTCTTGCAAGGAGCCCCAACCCTTCCACCCCCACACGCTACCCCGGGAGAGACCCAGCCGGGCCGGGTGACTCATGAGGTTGGCTGGATCCTGGGGCTGCTTGCGGGGGAAATGAAAGGCCCTGGGCCAGGCAGCTGGGGGTGGTGGCTGCCGCTTGGTTTGCTTCTCTTTCAACGCGGCTGAAAGCACAGGGACCTTACAGGGCACGGAGGAGGTGGTTTTCAGTTGGCTTTAGGAATTGGTGGGAGAGAGGCAGTGAGGGGAAAAAGGAGAGCATGAATTCCAGAGAAGAGCAACGAAGCTGGTGAAGGAGCTGGAGAACAGGCCTTATGAGGAACGGCTGAGAGAGCTGGGGGTGTTTAGCCTGGAGAAGAGGAGGCTGAGGGGAGACCTCATTGCTCTCTGCAACTCCCTGAGAGGAGGTTGTGGAGAGGAGGGAGCTGGGCTCTTCTCCCAAGGGACAGGGGACAGGATGAGAGGGAATGGCCTCAAGCTCCACCAGGGGCAGTTCATGCTGGACATTAGGAAAAAATTCTTCACAGAAAGGGTCATTGGTCCCTGGCAGAGGCTGCCCAGGGAGGGGGTTGAGTCACCTTCCCTGGAGGGGTTTAAGGGACGGGTGGACGAGGTGCTAAGGGGCATGGTTTAGTGTTTGATAGGAATGGTTGGACTCGATGATCTGGTGGGTCTCTTCCAACCTGGTGATTCTATGATTCTAATTTGTTTTACACATCTCTGCTTTCTGTAGTAAGCACAGCAGAGTCATCTAATGCTCTTGAGCGCTGTCGTGCCATCGTGGGATGTCTTCAGTACCACTGCAGATGTCATGGAGCTAGCACCTAGTGGCATCCAAGGTCCAGGACATTCATATGTACTTCCTGATCCATTAAGGTGGTGAGAACATAGGAGCAGTAGTGGAGAAACCTTACAGCAGCCTTCCAGTACCTGAAGGGGGCTACAAGAAAGCTGGGGAGGGGCTTTTTACAAGGGCATGAAGTGAAAGGATGAGGAGGTTGGCTTTAAATTGGAAGGGGGAAGATTTACATTGGACACGAGGAAGAAATTCTTCACAGTGAGGGTGATGAGACTCTGGCCCAAGTTGCCCAGAGAAGTGGTGGCTGCCCCATCCCTGGAGATGTTCAAGGCTATGTTGGATGGGGCTTGGAGCAACATGATTCAGTGGGAGGTGTCCCTGCCCACGGTGGAGGGTTGGGTCTTTAAGGTGCCTTCCAACCTAAACCATTCTGTGATGCCATGTTTCAGATCTGGAGGCTGGCTACTGCCCCAGCTGTTTCTTTGCACTCTTGTGAGCTCAGCTTTCAAGAGTCACGGTCACAGCCTGGACCACCGTTTTTCATCCTTTTCTCTGTTGATCCTAGCTGGTGTATGGGCTCCAAGAGTCTCTGGGAAATAGTCAGGGAAAGGAAGCCTCTTAGCAGGGAATGTCAGTTCACTTGGCAAGGGTCCAGTTCTTCACTGGAAATAGTTAAGATTCAGCAGAATTTTAGATGAATCGGAATCAATTAGAGTCGGAAGGAATTGAAAACCGGTGTCTAAACTTTCCAGGTTTCTTGCATTACCTAAGCTGCTCCCCGGGGCAAGGTCCACGCAGGCAGAAGACCTGGAGCAAGATATGGGCTCTGTCTTTGTCTTATTCTTCAGACTAGAATGGCATTGACCTTGTCTGCGGTGATTTGTGGTGGTCATGGAGAGCAAAAGTCAGGGCTGCTTTCAGGGTTTAAATGCTCTAAACTTGAACAGGGATGAGACAGGGAGAAGAGAATCCCCTCCTTCCTTATCTCCTCCTTGGGAAATGTGGGGAAGGTTCTGGCTTTGAACTGCTCCCTCTCCCACGCCTTCTGGACATACAGGAACATGTGTGCATGTAGAAATGTGGGAAGACACTTGTGTGCTGATGGCATCTAAATATAGCAGTGGCTCCTATTAACCTGTCAAGTGACTGCTCCCTCTCCTAGGCTGTGTCGAGTCGTGGCTATTACTCACCTCCATGACTAGTTCCCTATGGAGAGCCCTGGAAGAGGTTTAGAAAACAAGTCCTGTGTCGCTCTGGGGCACAAAACATTGCATCTTTATTCTGAATTTGGCTAATGAGAGGAGAAACTCTTGTAGATGAAGTTACTCTTAGACTGCAGACAGGGGGTTCTCAAGCAGGTTTTTTTTCCATAGCTTCCTGGCACCTTTACGAGGAGGCGTATTCACTGATTCTTGCAACACTTTGGAACTGCAGGGAAGTCTGCAGGAAGGACCAAAGCTGTTAATTGGAAGCGGCGATCTCTGCAGGAGGAAGATGTGATGGAAACATGCCCAGGGTGGGATTTCGCTTTCACTTTCACAAACTTCTCCAATGCGGATGCTCGCCGGGTAGAACAGAGCTGCTTAACAGTGCACAAGAGGATCATGCGACCACAGAGAAGTCTGTGTCTTCCTGGAACTGCAGGGGGGGAATTAGGATTGGCAGAGGGTAATTGGTAAAGCTTGTGTTTGGCTGGGCTTTTTATTTTAACAGGCCCAGAAAATCACCAAGTAAATAGTGAGTGGGGACCTTAAATGAGCTCTCCAGCACCTCTGATGGCAAAGTACACTCGAGTGCATTTATTCAAGAAGGAAGAGTGCCACCTATTGAGTCCCAGATTACCCCTCCTTCAGAAGGCTGAGAGTAGGTACAACCCTAATCCATCCAGGTACTTGCCAAGCACAGCTCAGCGTGGTTCATGGGATGGGAAGGAGCCCAGGTGGCACACTCGTGCAAGAGAAAGCAGAAGTGTAGGCTTTCTCTGGGTGGTTTTTATTTTAGATTTTTGCATACGTGTTGTGATTTTAAGCACTGAGCGTTGCTGTCAACTTTTAAAAACCTGCAGAAAACCTACAAGGCTTAGAAATAGTTATGGGCAATTTAGGTTAACGTGGCTTTATGTACATCAGACTGATGGTTTGATGGCTCTGGGTAAAAGAAATGAAGAATGGCCCGCAAGAAAGCCGGGGAGGGACCTTTTACAAGGGCATGGAGTGATAGAACAAGAGAGAACGGCTTTAAATTGGAAAGGGGGAGATTTAGATTAGACATTAGGAAGAAATTCTTCACAATGAGGGTGGGGAGGCCCTGGCCCAGGTTGCCCAGAGGAGTCATGGATGCCCCATCCCTGAAGATGTTCAAGGCCAGGTTGGATGGGGCTTGGAGCCCCTGATCCAGTGGGAGGAATCCCTGCCCGTGGCAAGGGGTTGGATCTTTAAAGGCTTTGAGGTCCTTCCGACCCAAACCATTCCATAACCCCACTGTCGCTGTCAGCAGTTTCTCAGCAGACTTTGTTTCCCAGCTCAGGGAAACGCTTACATGCCTGAGAGGGGAGATGCCAGTTTCTAGACAAAACCCTTCGCCTTTAGAAACATGCCCCTGCCACCAATTCTGTTCCTGTTAATTTTAGTTCTTGTTTTCACTCCCATGAGAAGATGAAGTTTAGAAAACCCTTCCCTTTGGTATTTCTTTTTTTTTTTAATTCCATCTTCTTGGTTTTATTCTTTTGATGAATTATTTACCTCTCTTGGGTTTTGTTTTGGGTTGTTTTTTTTTTTTTTATTCTCTTTGTGTTTATCTTCAAAACACACAACTCCCAAAACTCCCTAATAACACACCGCCTCCAAACGCTCCCTGCTTCCATTCAGTACTCACCAGAAAGCCACTATATTTGTTGATGATTTATTTTCCTGTGTTATATTTACGTTTATGGATGTATTGTAAATAATGCAGGATTGTCTTGTGTTGCTCCTAGTGTGCCGAGCCAACTCGCTGCGTATTTCTGTGAGTAGTTTTGGTTTATCTGTTGGTTTTGTTTGCACCCACAGTCTAAGTGGAACCTGTGGTTCTAGGTTGCAGTCACAGAGAGCGATGAGCAGTGCTTGCAGGACACATATAGATGTAATTAGACTGCTTGGGTTCAGGATGAAGATAGAGAATCACAGAATCACCAGGTTGGAAGAGACCCACCGGATCATCGAGTCCAACCGTTCCCATCAAACACTAAACCATATCCCTCAGCACCTCATCCACCCGTGCCTTAAACACCTCCAGGGAAGGTGACTCAACCACCTCCCTGGGCAGCCTGTTCCAGTGCCCAATGACCCTTTCTGTAAAGAAACAGATATACAGTCTATACAGGCATAGACTGTTGCGTGTTTCTTCATAGACTGCAAGCAGCAGTATCAGGTCTTTCTTAATTTACTCATGAGGAGATCTCAACCAGGTTTCTTTTCCAAGGGTGCACAGTTACTGAGTGGTGGGAGCACCGTATCTGGGGAGAGGACTGTTCTGTTCCAGTCTTGGATCCTGTTACTGATTTGCTAGAGTTGGACTTGAACGTTGGCACTTTGTGTCTGTTGAGTGAGAAGAAAGGGTTTCATGTGATTCCAGGGGCTGCACCGTGTGAAGTTGATAGTTCTATTGTAGCTGTCAGAGCTTTTGGATGCCCACAGCAAGTGATCTGCCTGACACCTCATTGTTTTGTACAAAGCACCAGAGCTTGGAGGTTCACTGTGCTCTCTCTGCATTAGGTTTCCTCTCCCTTGGCCCATATAATCTGGTTTCTGAGTAGGACTAGAGTATGAGAGCAAATTGATCTTGAAGCACTGACTCTTCCCCATTGAGGTGGGCTTCCAAATCCGTTTGTGTGGCTCCCGTATAGCTGTTACTGTGAAGCCCACAATAATCCACCATGGATTAAAACTTCAACGCGCTGTATCATTAGGTTGTGGGAGATGCATCCTTGCCCTGGCTGGCTGATGTGAAGGATGAGCGCTGTCCTCACTCGTGACGTGCCTCCTCCTGGTGCTCTCAGCCATGAAGCCTTTTGATGGGCTGGGGGCAGTGCCAGGAAGAAGGGAGGGATTCCCCTGAGCCAGAGAAGCTAAGCAGGAGTTTGGCATGCTTTTAGCTTGTGCCTCATCCTCTCAGACTCCCTTTCCTTTCATTAACTCATCCACTCCGTGCTGCAGCAGGAGAGCATGTATTAAAACTCTAAGGAGGCATGTCTAGTTGTTCAAAATCAGTTCATTTTTGACTGAAACTAGACGTCATGGGCCAAACCCACCCTGGGGGAATGGAAATGGGGAATCACAGGCAGTCAGGACTTAGTTCAGGTAATTCACTTTCTTTTCTGTGTCCACCTCTCTTAGATCCACCTAAGAAACCTCCCTATCTTTGCTTCTCCGCAGCACTAAGGCTGAGAGGCCTTTGTCCCTGGCAGCCCCAGCCATCAAGATGTATTAAATTAAACATACGTGCACATCACAGCCCTGAGGCTATTAACCCCCCATGCACACAAATAATCCAGTGTGGTCTAAGCAGAATAACTTACATAACTTACGCTTGCACCCTGCTCTAGTCCAATTCACTTCCACACCTGCGGGAGTGACCTTCAAAACTTGCTTGAGGCTCTGTCTCAAAAGTCGTTTTCTCATTAGTGGGAATGAAATGTGTTGTGGAGCTATGGCTCTGTCTGTGCCTCTCTGGGGAGACGAGTGCGGAACAACACTTCCAGCCCCTGCCCACAAATCATGCCAGGCTGCCTCGCTCCCTGTTGGTTTGCTAGAAACCCTTCTTCCCCGCCTCCTCCTCCTTTTCCCTGCACGATAATGGAATTACGGCTAAAGAAAGTCCTTGCAGCGTGTCCCCAAAGGCTGCTGTGGGCACCTGGGTGAGCTGGTGGGCAGAGAAGGCACCTGGGTTGGCTCACAGCCTCCAACCATCCCTGCCCAGGTCTCTCTGCACTGTCCACCATCTCCTTCATCACTTGCTGGTCCCCGGACTTAATTTCTTTTAAACCAAGACTTTTTTTCCCCATAGTGAACATGCTGTGGAATTGCTTGGCTGGTACCAGTGTTTCCTCCCAGCTGTCACCTCTGTCTGCAGGACTATTGGAGTGCAAGGGGAGATAAACCCCAAACCCTCCTGTTGTGCTTTGAGTCCTTGCCATCCATCACCCAGGGGTCACCGTAACTGCAGATCATACGCTCGGGTCTCAAAAATTGCAGGAAATCAGTCTTTGTTACATGGAAAATAAAGCAGTCTATGGGGAAAATAACCATAAATGTTCATTATTTGTACAGGAAAATCAATTTGTAGGCCAATTGACCAAATAAAGTAATACAATTTGCTGGGAAATCCCCCAGGTGTGGCAGGGAAATCGGGAGGTGGAAATGGAAGCAGCGGTTTTCATAAGGATTCTGTGGTGGTTTAGGGGTGGGAGACGGAGCTTAAGAAAATGAATAAAATGACAGCACTGGGCACCTTTGGCTGTGCAGCCACTTGACAGACAGGCACTAGTGAAAGGAGAGGAGAAAAATGGTCTTTTTCTTGGTTTTATACTGCAGAGGGTGGTGGAAAGAGGTACCGCTTGTGATAGCAAGGAAGGTGCTCACTTGAGGGAGCTCACTGGGAAGGGGAGCGTGGTGGGATAGCTAGGAAATCGGAGAATGTGCTTCTAGCAGCCTCCCAGTGCTGAAAAGGGCTGCAGGAAAGCTGGGGAGGGGCTCTTACACAAGGAGTTGCAGCAACGGGACAAGGGGAATGGTTTTCAGCTAAAAGAGAGGAGATTGAGAGGAGATCTTAGGGAGAAATGTTTTCCAGGTTGCCTAGAGCAGTGGTGGCTGCCCCATCCCTGGAGATGTTCAAGGCCAGGTTGGATGGGGCTTGGAGCCCCTGATCCAGTGGGAGGTGTCCCTGCTCGTGGCAGGGGGTGGAACTGGATGGGCTTTAAGGACCCTTCCAACTCAAAGCACTCTATGATTGGCTGGAAATTCCAGCTGGCTTTTTCAGAAAAGCATAGCTCTCACTCTATTAACAAATTATCCTTTAGGCTTTATAACTCACTCGGAGGTAATAAATGGGAAATGTTCCCTTCTGTTCACAGATCTTGTTCATCTGTTTCTTTGGGGCTTCAGAAAATAATGTTGTAAATATTGATGGGAAAAGCTGCAGCTTCCCTTCTGTGCAACTTTCTTTTGGTTTAAAACGTATATATTTTCTCCAATTACAGCAGTACCTACAGCCCTGTTTCTCTGCACAACCTCAGACTCGATGCATCATTCTCTGCCCCAAAGAGCTTTCAGTATAAACAGTGTAGAGAAACAGGTAAAAGGGAGAGGAGGTGTCACGAATGGTTTTTTGGAGCAGGCAGGCTTTTCACAGGGGGATCAAGTAGTTGCCTAGGATCTCACAGGGAAATTGTATGGAATCATAGAGGTCTCTTCCATCCAGGCTAACCATCAGCTTGGGGTGTCTATACTGGAATTAGTAGCGTCTGTATAAACCACTTGATGGCAACTCAAAACTGTTACTGAGGAATCGTTCTGTGTAGACCTAGAGAGCCTGTTGGGTATGGTTATCCCCAGTATCTGTTGTCCCCCTGGCTCCAGCTCTTTTCTATCTCCCTGTGCCACGTTGCTGCCTCATCTTGCCTCTAGTCATCACCACGACTTGTAAACCACTTCCATGAGACTCTGATGAAGAGGGTGACACAGTCCCCAAACCCTGGAAGAGTTTTCGTGGTCCCTATAACCTCAATCTTTTGCCTGACCATTGCTGTCTGCCCCTGTCTGCTCCCTCTGTACTTTGGGCTGTCCCTCCTGGGCTGGAACAACTTCCAGTGTAACAGTTGTGTCTCTGGAAAGAGATGATAAATAATAAACCTATTAGTGGTCAGGTTAAAGGGCTGGACTGCAGCTGCCAGGGAGGCAGAAAAATAGAAGCAGCAGAAGGCTGCTGGCTGTTGTTTTATTCATTTGTTCATTACTGGAGCAGGAGATAGGATGAGAGGCTGGGCAGCTTCTTCTGTCTGCGACCTCAGGTTTGAGGGAGAAGCTGGTGAGCACAGGGCAGCAGAACTGCACCCGGGCTGGATTTTCTACCCAACCAGTCGCCTGGTAGCACATCGGCTTCGGATGCCTAATGAAGGCCCAGGGGAGAGAGAGGATTATCTTGGAAGGCAACTGCCCCTTTCTGAGGTGAAGGTAAATGCAAACTCCGTCGTTCATCCCACAGGGGACTGTGTGTGCTCCGTTGCTGCCCAATTCCCCTAATTAAAGCCGTTTGACTGAGTTTATTATTTGAAAAAGTAAAAGAAAAACATCCCAGGCCCTCGGAACCTCCCCCTTTCCTCTTCCCTATCTTTATTATCAATAGAAAGAGAGAGAAAACGCCGTCTGGACCTGAGGATTTCCTTCACATATGGAAAAGATTTTGCATTCTTCAGCTCCCAGCACTGGCAGCGCACGAGCCCCCCCTCCTAGCCACCCAGCATTCCCAGTCTGCTCCCTGTGTTTTCCAGTTCTACCTCTACAGACAGGACGCACGTGCTGTGCCTTCTGCAGGGTTGGGTTTTTATGCGATAGCGATTATTTTGGAGAGTTGGATCCCCCAGCCCGTGAATCGTCTTGCAAACAAACAGCTTGTATGTCTTTGTCAGCGGGCAAACTCGTTGCACGTTTCCATTTCTGTGCATTTTTCATCCTGGTGCTGGTTCGGATGCTGAAGAGGCAATGTCCGCAGGGACTGCACCTGCTCATCTTCTTGGGTCTATTCCCAATGGGATCAGCTGTCCAGCGTTTGGCTGGCTAGTTCATGAGGGCTGGTGAAAGCTTTGCTTTCATGTACTTTTTTTTTTTTAAATTTCCGTGGAGCTTTCAGCCTCGCAGCTCTCATAGCAGAGGCCTTTCCATTGCTGGGATCAATTAAATGCTCACCAGGGACTCTCTCTGCGAGGAATCTTTCTTTTTCTGGCTGGCTTTGAATGTCACACCAGGACGTTCAGCTGTTTTGACCTTGGTGCAGTAGCTCCCAGGGCAGGAAACCTTTCCTAACCCTCCCTTCCTGTCTCTCCCCCAAGTCTTATGCTCTCCGCCCGTCATTCCATCTGCGAGCTCTCCCAGGGCTCTTATGCAACAGCTTGGGTTTTGGTATTCTTGGCTGGCAGAACACGGCTCCAGGGGAGAGTGATGAGGGGATTGGATGGGTGGGGGGAGAAAGATCTTATTTTGTAACTGCTGACCTTGCTTAGCCACAGAGAGCGGAATTTTCCCCCCCAGCTCTCCATAAAGGAAGAAATATCACCACTGTTTCCCATCTTTCCGATGGTTCCTTGCTTTCATGACAGAAAAATCGCGCTTCTAGGCTTCTCCACTCAGGTAACCTACCACTGTAGCCAGGTTGTCGGGTTTTTTCACTTGGGGTTGCAGCTCTAGACTCGGGTAATGGGTGACTTGTAATTGTGTGGTGGTACCCATCTGTTTTTTCCTGGGGAATGGAAATATTCCGGTCTGTGATTTTTAAAAACAAAGGAACCCTCCACCCAGACAATTGCCTTTGAGAGGCAATGAAAGCAATTATTGGTGTCAAAAGACCCTAGGAGGGTGAAGTGGTGAGTGGCTGAGGGCTGGGCTGACGCAGGACCGGCTGGGTGGGCAGCTGCCTCTGTCTGGGGAATAGAGGGTTATTGACTCCGACTCCAGCTGTGTTTCGTTAGCTGGTATCACAACCCACAAAACTAATATTTAGCAATGTGTAAAGGGAAGGGAGACCTAATATATGAGGGAGTTCTGCTGTGCCCTCAACTTTTACCCTTGCAAAAGCTTGGGAGTATTACAGACATGTTTAACTTTCTAGTTACGATAATTAAAAAGAGGGTAAATGATGTTCTGTTCTCCACCCTTTAAGCAAGGGTTGGGGGAAATTGTTGTGTTAAGAAGGGAAGGTGCAAGCTCTGAAGAGATTTCCTCTAAGCTGAGTCAGTGTTTGTCCCGAGAGCAGATGTCTTTGCCCCTTCTCAGGCACCAAAGAGGTTGTTGAGGGTTGGATGTGGGATAGGGAGAATGGCTGTGCAGCAGCTCTACAGCATCGTGCTGGCTGGCTGTGCTTCACCCCCCGACGTACGCGTTGAGAACAGGTCCTCGGTGGGGTTCCTGTGTTCCCTCTGCTCTCGGGGTGTAATCTGTTCTTACACCACCTTCTGTCTGTACTCCCCGGGGCAGGAGGCTGGCAGGCAGGCATCCTGGCTTTGCTGGGCTGAGCTGTAAGACATATTTCGCGCTGTGTGTGCTTCATCTTTTTGCTGGGGGTGCTGCACCTGTACCGACAGCTGCTGGCTCCTCAGCTATGGAAGATGCTCCTTCTGACCCATCGGCCACAACAACCCTGCGAGGTTAAGCCAGCTGGCAGAGCAAACCTTCCCCCTCTACTTTATGTGTGTGGAAATGGAATTATTTAAGCGGGGGGCTAGAGTCCCAGGGCACCCGTCTCGCTGGCAGGAGGTGACTATTGATCGGGTTGTTTTCCCGAGCATCAGCCGTCCCCGTGAATATCAACAGATCGGGAGGCAGTTTGCTTTTTAAAATATTCAAACCTTCTTACAGGGTTCATGGTTCAACACCGGCATCGCATTAATGTGTGCGATCGCTCTGTAATGACGCTGTCACACAAATACAAGCTTTCTTTAATGGGAGATTATGAGGCTTGCGTCAAATACCTATAAATCCTAATGTACCTCCCCATCTCTGTGGAAGCCGCTGCAGTCTCTGGGTGTGTTCTTGCACGTAACGCCGCTCTGCTAAGTGTGTGCTTTACTGCCTGCCACCGGGTGCCAAATGGTTGTTGATAACCCTGAGTCTGAGTAACTGTAGGTGTCTCAATCTCCTGCTCCGCTCCGGTACATTCCTGTCCTGTAAGCTGTCTGTACGACTGGCAACAGACTTTAGCAAAAACCAGAGTCATAGGAATGATTCCTGGGATGGAACGCGTCTCAGAGTGAGCGTTTTTTTATTTGCAGCTTGGCCCTGCACCCTTTGGAGTCAATGGGAAGACGATTGATTGGAGCAGGTTCTGGACCAGGCTTCTGGCTACCTGTGTGCTTAATTTAAAAGCCATGTGGATCTGCTGGTGAATGCCTCTAAACAGATTAAGAAAGCGCAATTGATTCAAAACTGACTGTAGATGAACATAAAAGGCAAAATTGATTGGCTCGGTCTATTTTAATTTTCTGGGAATGGAGAAGTGTAATAAATAAATAAAATGCCCCAAACTTAATGGCAAAAATACAAAGTAAACACAACTTGGGAAAAAATGAATCGTTTGTGCTGGAATGTAGGTGTTAACGGGGCACTGGAACCACTGTGGCCCTGGTTCTGATGTCCATGTCTGGCCCCTGCTCAGAGCAGAAGTGGTGCGGATTGTTCGTGAGCAGAGGTTGCTGCAGATCCTCCTTCCATTCGGGTTCATTTGTTTGACTTTCAAGGGGAGAAGCTCTCCGTGTGTTAGGTGATACCTGCATAGGTCCTTTATATACACATTTGTATATGTTCTCCTCCCAAGTAACACATGATAGGATGAGAGAAAATGGCCTCGAGTTGTGCCACGGGAGGTTTCGAATGGGTGTTAGGAAAAATTTCAATATTGGAAGAGTGATGAAGCATTGGAAGAGGCTGCCTAGGGCAGCGGTGGAGTCTCCATCCTTGGAGGGGTTCAAAAAATGTGTAGAGGTGGCACTTTGCGACATGATTTAGCAGGTACGGTGGTGTTGGGCTGGTGGTTGGACTGGATGAGAGGTCTTTTCCAACCTTAACTAGTCTGTGATTCTATGATTCTGTTATGTATACAGGCATAGGTACGTGTGGGTATCCATATATATCTATATATCTATATATCTATACACAGTTCTATGTATGCAGCAGCTTTGACTGTAAGGATACAGTTTACAGAAAGGCAAAGAATAAACGTTCTGAGGAGCCCTGGAAAGGGGGAGCGTGCGTTCCTGGTCTGGTGGCTGTTTCTGTAGGCTCAGTGCCTCCCTTTTTGCTGCACTCTCACTCTTGTTAGGCCTGATGGGTCCCTGGGCAGCCACTGAGACCTGGTAACTGCTCAAAGGTACCATAATGGCCATAAAATGATTTTTAGTATCTGATCAGTGCCGTTCTCTTTAGCCTGTGAAGTCACAGCAGAGAGTGAATTGCAATTATTTTGAAGCGGAAATTTGCACACCCTCCCTCCCCTCCCCCTTTAATTGTTATGATAAATTGCAACTTCAGAAAAAGATATAAAGCTTTGGCATGATAAAGCTTATGCTGATATCGAGTCCGAGCTTTTCAGCGTGACAGACATGGTGCAAATACTGTCCTCCTTGCTCTTCCTTCCCCTCGCTTTTCCCTTTCTCTTCTCCACTTCTCCCTGCTGTCCCTTTGGTGCTGTGCAAGCTAATTACTAAGATGGCTTTAGACAGCGGGTGAGCTCTGCGCATGTTCTCTGTGTGCTCTGGAGCAGGGGTGGAAATGCACCTATATGGGAAAAGGATTTAAGGGTGGGAGATTCCCAGTTTGTATCACGTGTTCCTCCAGGGAACAGGGAGAAACCTCTTTGCAAAGGGCTGTGTGAGTGGATCTCTACTACTCTGCAGAGGAGCCCATAGGAGTGAGGGAAAGCTTTCGCTGTTTGTCACGTAGGTGCAGTTGGCCCCTCATACCGTAGGGTTTCACTTCGTGCGGGTGGGTCTTGGTGAGTGCCCAGCAATGTTTACAGTGAGGATGTTCTCCTGTGGTTGAGTCTGGGTGTTGGGACTCGCTACAGAGCCCATTGCAGCATGATCATGGAATGAAAGAACGGTTTGGATTGGAAGGGACCTCAAAGATCACTCAGACCATGGGCAGGGACACCTCCCACTGGATCAGGGGCTCCAAGTCCCATCCAACCTGGCCTTGAACATCTTCAGGGATGGGGCAGCCACCACTGCTCTGGGAAACCTGGGTCAGAGTCTCACTGCCTTCACAGGAAGACGTTTCTTCCTAAGATCTAAACTTGCATAAACTCTTGTTAACCTTTCTCTCCCTCTCTGTTTAATATGTACTCTTCATATCCAATGATTAGTAGCTTAATCCAGGCTTTGTACTTGGCGTACTCAGAGGTGTTGGAGCATCCACCTTGTTGCTGTCCAAGGGTGCGTTTTTCTTCTTCAGGTCTCTCCCAAGAAGAAGGCTCGTGTCTTTTACCATATTTTCCCATTTTTGAGTTGGTTTGGCTCACTGCTCTTCTCTCCCTTGGTTGTCTGCTGTGCACAGACAGCTGTGTTCTGGGCTTGGAAGTACGTTGGAATGGGAAAGGTAACATGCCTCCTTGGGGTGATGCCTTCCAGATGTATTTAGCTAATTATCACAGCGATTAAGGCTCCCCTTAATGACCACAACTGGAATTTATTGACAGAGGTAAACAAGAAGTTCTTGGTTTTTTATTTGTGGAAAGTTCTTTATTTGTTTAATTAAAAAAACATAGGCTCTGCTATCCCTTAGCTTTGCTCCATTCTGCCCCGCAGGGAGCTTGACTGGCTTTTCCAGGACGATCTCATTTTGCCAGGTTTATTTGGAAAGTTGGAGTGGCTGTTTCAGAGAAGCTGTTCCAGGTTCAGTGTTACCCTGCACTTATTTGACCTCTCTCACACACCTTTCTTCCTTTTCTTCCAGTCCTTGCTAAAAACCTTTCTTTCCTACGACTGCTCCATGCAGACCCATACAGGGAACGTGCATGAACCCGTGTGCTTCACACCCCCTTGCCGTGGTTCCCTTCCCCGTTCCGTGCCTTTGTTTGCTAACATTTTAGATGCTGTGGGGCAATGATGCTTCTGGGTTTCCAGTGCACACCTTCCTCTGTAAGTGCTCATGTCACGGCTCTCAGTCATATACAGAGCTAAGCACCTCAAGCACTGGAAACAAGTTCTGTTACAGTGCGGGCTAAAAACCCAACACAATCCTTCTTAAGCTTGTGTTAGGTTTGTATCTCCTTGTGGATCATGCACAAAGGGTGCTGGGACAGCAATCTGTAGCATGTTCTCCCTGCTTGCAGGAGATAGGAGGCTGGGGCCAGGGTCGAGTTGTGTTAGTTTTGGTAACAAACACACGTGCAGTGAAAAAAGCAGCTTTTGCCTTCTAGGAGTGTTCCTCCTCTTTATATTTGTCTTGTCAGAAGTGAATTGTTGAGGGAATTACACTGCCAGGACCACATAGGGGAAGTCTGCACAAGGCGAGACCTGCTAGCTTCATCTGAACGTGCAGATGGACAGTGAAAAGTAGCCTCAGTAATTCAGGTTGAAATTGAAGTGGACTGTTCACTGGTGTGAGAGACAAACCTCCTGCTGCGTGGCTGGCACTGGTTTTCCCTTTGCAGTCAAAAGTGGTCTGGGTTATCCGGATCACATCATCCCTGGGCTGCTGGCAAAGGTTTTGTTTAACCTCTTCAGCTATGTTCAAGTGCAACATTTGATAGGAAATACTGTGGAGAGAGAGGCTGGTGCCTAATTCTGCTGCCTGCTTCCTTTCCTGTTGACGTGGATGGGGTGCAAGCTAGGAATGAAGAGCTGGGTAGAGGCTGAATAGTAGAACTGGAAGGAACTGAGTAAAGACATACCTCTGCTGAGAAGTCTTTTGCAAAGCAAATGTAGCCTTTGCCCACCCAACGTACCCGTCCAAAGCGTGTTGTGACTAAGGATTGCATTTGCAGGACTGCTGTTTGAGAGGAGCTGCTTGGTTTTGAGTTGTCTAACGGAATTCTTATTTTCTTCTCTTTCCCTCATACCCTTTCCCATTCCAACTTATTCCATCCTGTGCCAGAACCGGGGTCGCCTGGCAGAGAAGAGGACGATCCCCTTACCTCCAACCAGGATCCCGAAGAAGGAGCTGACCTCAATTTTCTCGCATAGTGACGACAGCGAAGAGAGTGATAAGAGCAATGGTCAACATCCTGAAGTAAAGCAGGAGGAGGATCTCCACATCAGTATCATGAAAAGAAGGTACTTTCCTTCCAGGGAGAGCTACATTGCGAGAGCAAAGACAGAGAAAACTGGGCAGCAGGTGACCAACCTCTCATTTTGCTCAATGGAGTCACCTCTGGGGTCTGGAATTAAAGTGCAAATGGCATTTCATAGCTCAGAAAGAGGAGTTCTCTGCTTACTCACTCCTGTTTGGGACAAGTAGGGCTCTATGGAGCCTTATGTTTGCACTAAAGGAGTCTGAATTTGCAGATTGTAAATTGTATTTCACCCTCTGCCCAGCATTCTCCATCTTTGTACCTGGTGAAGCCAAGGAGTTGCATGACCAAGAAGTCATCTGTGGGCCTTTTGCTTAGCTGTCTGAAAATACACAGAGGTGTGTGGATCCAAAGTCCTGCCTTTTGCTTTCAATTGTCCCCAAATACTGATGTAACATAAACTGGGTAATTTAGTGTTGGGGAACAGGGTTTGGGAAGGAGGTAGCAGCAGTGGTGGTTGTTACATGTTCCTCAATACAAGTGTTGGAGAGCGTAGCTGTGTCTGGCTGATCCTGAGAGCCTCTGTAGTCTAAAAGTGGAAGTTGATGGAGTTGCATTAGGCAGAGTTACTCGAATACTGGGGTTACCTCAGTACCTATGTATTTTGATCATGTCTTTCTCGGTAGAATACACATTCATCCTGGAACCATGCAGGGTTAAAGGAAGAGGAGAAGGGATTGTCTTGAGTTACATGCTGGTCACTGTCGCTTGGGTTCTTATGGAAGATCTCAGTGCCCATAATATTCAGCTACGAAATTTTAGATTCTCTCATCCCTCTGAAAAAAATACGATGTTTAGAAGACTTGTAACTACAGGAAAATAAACACCTGCAGGCACCGCGCCTCAGCCTCCCGTGCAGATCAGTGCAACTCATCTTGATTGTCATCTTCCTCTGATGCATAAAATCACTCAGATCCTAAGACAAGCCCTATAAAAACAGAGGAGTGGAAACCGAAGGCATGTAATTGCTTTTCTTATGTTTTATGTGTTTCTTGCTCCCGAGCAGATAAGCTGTTTTCCCCCTTTGCCTTCCAACAGATGTTGGCACATTCAGCAACCGAGAGCTTGAAAGTAGGGAGACAAAATAGAAACCAGCTCTCCCCATAAACCCGCCTGTAATTAAAGATGGGTTTATCATTGCAGCTGTCCAACAGCCCCGTTCAGGGGTTATCGCTTGGAAATGAAAAGGTGTTTGAAGAATGCATCCACACCGTGTGTGCGCACAGGAGGCACAGAGGAGGGAGAACCCTCCTAATCAGTTTGGGTAAACCGCCCTTCTTCTCCCGTCCCCTTTAATTATGCTTTTAATTCTGCAAAACTGTAGTGCTAGATTGTCTCATTAGTAAGGAGAACAACATGATAACTGTATAATTGATATGCTGGGCCCCCCAAATATAAAGTGCTCTTATCTTAAATCTTTAATTACTGTAATTGCTTTGCCTTGTTTATTAGGAAATGAAGAAAAAAAATAGTTAATAGCGATTAGGCAGTGGTCCCCCAGCTTCCCGTTTTGGTGCTCTGCAGGGCTTTTTTATCAGTTTGGCTAAAGGTCTCTTGTTTAAGCTTTTATCTTGATTCCTTAGAGGAGTGCGTGATTCTTACCAGGTAGATTAGACTCTCACTCATTTGTGCAGTCGTTCTCCTTTTCATTTTCCTGGGAGCTCTCACACTGTGCTGGGGGATGCTGGAATAGCTGGGGCACACAGAGGCCAGGCAGCCCGCTTGGTAGGTGCAGTGATAGCAGGAAAAAGGGCACGTAATTCAGTGCTGGTTGCCCACGGAGGTAGCATCCACTGCTCAGATCCCTCAGCATTTCCAGGCATTTTGTTTCTTGCAAATGGATCTCCCAATGCTCCCGTCCCAAAGAGGGGAGGACTGGCCGTCCCATAGAATCATAGAACCATAGAATCATAGAACAGTTTGGCTTGGAAGGGGCCATGAAAGTCATCCAGTCCAAGCCCCCTGCAGTGAGCAGAGACATCTTCAAGCAGATCGGGTTGCTTAGCGCTCCATCCAACCTGACCTGCAATGTTTCCAGGGATGGGGCATCCACCACATCTCTGGGCAACCTCTGCCAGTGCCTCACCGCACTCAGCAGAAAAAGTTTCTTCCTAATATCTAGTCTAAACCTCTCCTGTTTTAGTTTAAAACCGTTACCCCTTATCCTATGGCTACAGGTCCTGCTAAAAAAGGTTTCTTGCATCTTTCTTATAAGCCCTCTTTTAGTATTGAAAGGCTGCAATAGGGTCTCCACAGAGGCTTCTCTTCTCCAAGCTGAACAACCCCAGCTCTCTCAGTCTCTCTTCCCAGGGCAGTTGTTCCAGGCAAGGAATGGAAGGTGACCTGACCCCACTCCTGCCTGGTGCTCCTGGAGGGAGCAGGCGCTGGCTCTGTTCCCGGTGTTGTTAGCAGCCCCAGACTGGGGTGGAAGGTGTGATGGGGCCGCCTCCAGAGACAGCAGCAGCATCAGAAAGGCTAGACAGCTCGCAGACACGACAGCTGGGGCCTGGCAGAGACAGTGCCCCATCTGCTTGCTGGGTTTAATTCACCTGTTGTATCCTTCCCGGTTGGTGATGGATTGGGCTGAGGTTTTATTGTCTCCCACTGAGAGGAAGAAATAGGTTAAACTGTGATAGGAAAACAAGGTCGGGACCTGAGCAAACCTGTGTTTTCCTTTGGTACCCCTGAATGGCCCTCCTTCACACCTGCATTATAAACACTGGCATTATTGCTTTCAACATCATTGCCTTTTCTTTTTTCTCCTGCTCCCCATTTCTTTTATATTATAACCATAGAATTAGTGAGGCTGGAAAAGACCTCTAAGCTCATGCAGTCCAGTCGTCAGCCCAACATCACAGTGCGTTCTAAACCGTGTCACAAAGTGCCACGTCTACACGCTTTTACCCTTCTTGACTGTTCCCTTCCAGTGCTGGCACAAGGGAATGCTTACTGCTCCTTTGAGGTCTGGACATTGGTGAAGAAAAGACTCTAGGGATTAGAATAGGAGTGGGAGTCTTAGTTTCTCAACAGGTCCCTCACCCTGGCCTTCGACAGCGATTTCCTCTGTGACCCTCTGGGTTCTTAGGCGATTGCCCGTGGAGGTGGCCTCCAGAGGAGGTCTAAGGCAGAGCAGACCTGCCTTAGGTGATGTTCTTGCAGTCCTAGAAAGGAGCCACTGAAGTTACTGCAGTTCAGTGCAGGCAAACTTACTTCACAAGCAAAACTGTGTCACTTTGCAGTCCCGCGCACATGTAATTAAGGAAACCGGCCCTCACACTGCAGTAAGCCTGGCTCATCTGCTTTGAAGTCCAGGTGACCCAAGCTTAAAGGTGAATGTTTTCATCTTGCAGTGAGACCCCTTGAGTCCTCTTTAGCCTGCTTTGCAGGGTGTGCTAAGTAGCCTTTGTGCTCTGCCTCCTGTCTGGAAGACAGAGGGCTTAAAATCTTGTCTCATATAACCAGAGGCATCTGCTGAGCTTGATACCGTAGCTTGATACCCAGACTGTAAGCACTCAGCTCTGGAGATTATTGCGACAGCAGTGCAGAGGAAAATCCTTTTTCTTTTGATCAGATTTCGTGTTCCTGAAGATCTTGCTCTTTTACATCATTACCTACGTGCAACAGTTGCATGTCCTTAATGCTATCTCCGAACAGACAAAGGCCGGCGTAGCCAGAGAGTAAGGTTCAGCTCAACAGTAAGAGCCTCACGTGCTCTTGGATTCCAGCCCAGTGTTGTCTAGCGTGGGGATGTGAATTTAATTCCTATCTTAAAGACTGGCCACCAAAATGTGGTGGCGTGGCTGATAATAAGAGGCAGTAATACTCCAGCACCTCTAAAATGATGTAAGTTTTGGACCTAACCTGTCTCTGAAGGAACCCGTATGGATATCAGTAAACACGTACGCTGGACTGAGGAAGGAGAGGATGTGTAATGTGAAAATGCCTTTGAAATTCTTTTATTAAAAAAAAGAGGATTGGGAGCAAAAGTTGGAGCAGATTGTACAGTGAGAGCACCCAGCGGGCTGGGTTCCTTGCCAGATGCTGCTCTGAAATAAAAGCCATTCTGAGGAGAAATAACAAAAGTTCTCCTGTAACAGGGTGTCTGTGCATGGAGAAGCAGATTTCTAGAGAAGCTCATGCTGCTCTCAAGTCTTTTATGTCCCTTCCCTGCTTCACCCCAATCTTCTCTGGCTGGGTCATGGCACCTGCCATGGGATTGGTGTCGTTTCAAACCAGAGGAGAGCGTTTGAGAGGAAGGTGCTCCTCAAGAAACAGTGTCTCTTTGACCCCGTTCACCCGTGAGCATGGACAGAGTCCAGACAGGGCAAGTTTTTCTCCCCATCCCCAGCATCCCTCACCTCGCAGATGAGCTTTACAGCATTCTCCTCACTCAGCACCCATTTTCTAATAGCGAAATTACTGACCTCCACTAAGCCTTAATGGCTGGCGGCTGTCAGCCTTTCCGCTGCCTGCCTTTCTAAGTGAAAAGCTATTTCTTAGATCCCATAAGGCTGCTGCTCTTTGACTTCCTAATTGATTGAAGATCAAACCCAAGCACCCCTCCGTTATATTTGTCACATGCACCTGCTTGTAATTCAGAGCCACGAGGTCCTCGTGCCTCCTCATCTGCTGTGCAACGTACGCAGCGCTGCCTTTGCCTTCCTTCTCTTGCTTGGCCTCTTTCTGCAACGCTCCTGAACAGTCCACCCTGGTGCTGCCCTGGGATGAGAGCTGTGGGACATCCCTGCTCCTGGTGGAGCTCGGTTTCATGGCAGGTGATGCCACACAACCCTGCTCTTTCCCTGCTGCCGTGGGATGAGAGCTGTGGGATGTCCCTGCTCCTGATAGAGCTCGGGTTCATGGCAAGAGATGTCACACAACCCTGCTCTTCACCTGCTGCCCAAGCCAGAGCGCGCCTGGGGTCTGGGCTAAGCTGACAAGGCTCTTGCAGGAGACCAGACACATGACAGAGCAGGGCTCTGGGCTCAGGCTGTGAATATGGCTCTTAGATTAGATTCGACAGCCCTTCTTCTAATTACCACAAAGAGATGGAGGGAGGCAGGGCCCCTTTTGTGGCTGGAGACATATTTTGCTGCCCTATGACACTTGTCTTTCACAGCTTCCACTGGTTGTTTTCTGTCAATCCTTTCTTCCTTCTTCTGCAACCCTTTATTTTCTCTTCTCCTTTCTCTTCCCTCCCTCCCTCTTTTTCTCTGAACCATTCACTGCTTAATAATATTCCCTGTATTCAATAAATATATTAAAGATCCCTCTGGGAAGCAGTGGCTGGACTTGGTCCAGAGTGCCGGGAAGCGTGTCATTGACATAATGAGGACATATATTTGATGGGGTGAAGAGAGAACAGTCACTTACTTCTCAGGAATGCTGCAGGATGCAATATAATAAACAGCAAAAAATCCCTTCTTGCCCAGGAAGGAGATAGGAAACCAGAAAGCAAGGTGAAGTGTGAGAATGAAAGCAAATGAAATCTTGACCCACAAGTGCTCTTGGCTGCTCTCTGTATCTCCTTCTGTCTGATCTGTTCATTCCTTTCTGGTTCACATACACGTAGAAGTGATTTCATTTTGTGCACAAACCATACCCTGCCGTTCTGCTCCCTTCTTGCTGCAGCACCCGATTCAGCAGGTTGGTTGCTCCCCCAGCTCGTGTGCCCCTCAGCCTCCCTACCTGCTTAGGGGGATCCCTTCTCCTCCTGGGAGGAGACGATCTGGTCATTTATTCTGAACACTTTCTCACTGATCACAGTGTCTGAGACCTTGGGTGCATGAGGAGGGTAGAGAGGGTAGCAGCTCTAACACCCTTGCTTGCCTGGCTGTGGATTTTATTTCCCCCCTCCTTTTCTGTGATGGGACCGGCTCCTGCTCCTCACTCTGTACAACCCAAGGACAGGTTTGTGTAGCTGATAGTTTGCAAGTTATTAGTGCTTTGATTTCAGTGGGGTGAATAACCTGTTAAAGCAAGACGCACAGTAGCCTCAGAAATCTAATAACGGCAGAGATGTGGAATGAGTGCTTGGTTCTGCTCCCTGTCCCTCCTCCCTCCCCACGAAAAAAAGATAATTAGAATTTAATTCCATTCTCACCTATTCATTTGTCTAAATATGGGTGTTTAATTATCCATCTCGGCAGATAGATGTTTCTGCCTCTCTGTGGATCTGAGCTATTCCTTTGGTACGAGGTTTTCCCTCCCCCCTACTTACAACTCTGACACCGTGTTCTTATGCTTTGAAGTTTAGCTGTGCTAAGTCTCAGTATAAGCCATGCCTTCATGTGATGCTCAGAATCACTGTCTGCAGTCTGTCTGTGTTGGTAACTGCGACAGATCGCGATATGCTCGATTTTATGGAAGACTGAGATTTTAACTTAGAGACCGAACCCAACGCAGGGAGCCCGGGGCCCAGGCAAGGTTCTGCTCTGATCATAGAGACATGGAATGGTTTGGATTGGAAGGGACCTCAAAGCCCACTCAGTTCCATCACCCTTTCCATGGGCAGCACACACAGAGCTCTAACAGGAGCACGTACGTGGTCCAGAGTGGACTGTGGTCCTCTGTTAGGCTCTAAGCACTGCTTGGAGGAAGCACACATTGCCTTGAGAAGCCCACGGGGCAGGGGACCTTAACCACAGGCTTTCTGGACCGTAGATTTTTCACTGGGAAAGGGACCACAGAGTTTTAATCGGACAAGCATGGCGATTAATCTACGTATAGCTCAGGGCCAGACCCTTTCAGCCTTTTTGAGGGCACTGAAGGATGTTTTATGGGCAGAGAGAAAGGAGAAGCACAATGTTCCTTTTCAGACTTGAGTTTGATTTCCAGCTGGTCCCACAAAATTCCTTGCTGCGTAGTGTTTGGAGCTCTTCCCACTTCCACTGGGGATTTACACTGAGCAAGGTGCTGAGCTGGAATTAAAGGGGTGTTATGAAGGTTTTGTGTATGCAGGAGATGCTGTAATCCACAATTAGGCTTAACCACCCTCCACCAATTCGTCTCTGAGCAGGCCAGACCCTTCCAGACCTGTCAGGGCCATCAGGTCTTTGGCTGCCTTGAACTTGCTTGGAACTTTGGATTCAGATCAGCTTCCCTGGGGAGTCCAAACGTGTCTCAGAGTTTGCCCAAATTTCAATTCATGGAAATTTTATTCAGTGCTCCAGTTTGGCTTGTCTTTCCCAGAAAGTTTTCCGATGTTGTCTGAATTTTAACTTTGAAGAACGACTGTTACTGCTATAAGCTCGGTAGCTGGGAAGTACCTGTGCTTTTCTATTTACAAAGAAAACACTAGGAGGATGGAAAGCTAAGGGAGATTTTCTAAACTGTTGCATAGGAAGAAGAAGAATAGGGAAAATTAGGTATGTGTAGAACACCTAAGTAGAATTCTGAGTTCAGCTTTATTTGGGGGAGTTAATATCTACTAATGAAAGAACTACTCACCCCTAAAAGAACTACTCTAAGAGCAGCCAGACTCCCTTTGTGAGCGTGTCTTGCAGGAAGAGTGCAAAAGGCACACTGTCACATTAGTAAAACCTGCAGCAGCAGCACGTCTTGCAGGTGAAATGATTTCCGTGCTAAGAGCTGTTTTCGGTTGATTTCTGAACTAGGCTGAAGCAGGGGCACCCGTTCAGGAAAGCACTTAAGCAGACACTCGAGCCTGAGTTAAGTCCCATTGACTTCACTGGTCATGCTGAAGTGTTTTCTGGCCCAATTCAGAGCACATTTGAATCGGAAGAAAGGTTTTCTTTTACTTCAGCAGGTCTTAGATGAGTTTTTTTCTGCAGTTAGATGGTCTTCAGCTGAACACTTGCTTTTCTAGTTGAGGACAGAGGCAGGAAAGCTATAGGGATGCCCAAAACCCACAGAAGTGCCTTTAGCCTCTGCTACTTGTGATATTTTCAGCCCCTTCTGTTTAACGCTTTTGGGAAGCCGCATCTGCCGGAGCTGATTTACACGCACAGCTAGGAACCAGCATGTTCCCTGGCAGATGCTGAGAGATATGGGACTGGGTTTGTGCAAGGATACGGTCTCGCTTGCCAGTTTGGTCTCAAATGGCTGGGCTTCTCATCAATCACGTTGACACGGAGAAACAGTGGTGGTCACAGCTCTCCTGTGGGTGGTGGGGGAGATCAGCGCTCCCTGAGAGCGAGTGGAACACCAGACCACAGAAGGTCAAGCTCTGCCTTAGCCTTCTGGGTTGGTGTAAATGCAGTCTAGAAGCAAGGGGGGAAGGAGTGGGAAATAGCAGAAAACCATCCCACTTGGCTGCTCTGTCTTAATTTAGGATATTGTTCATCTAGAATCTGCTATTCCTGCTTGTCAGCAGGCAGAGTGACAGAATATATGAAATTAATTTCCGAGGTGGGAAATTGCTAATAATTTATTTACAGCTGGAGCGGGTGTGGAGGAGGGAATGCAGCACAGATGTATTTGGGTTTTCTTCATCAAATGTCAATGCTTAGCTCCTTCTGCTTGCTCCGAACATGTCCTCTTAGTTGAGAGAGCATCCAGCAGTCCCTACAACCTACTAGGGAGACTGCAGGCAGCAGAGAGAAGTTCTCTCACCTGCAGATCAATTGTTTCCAGCACTGTGACCCATGCAGCGGACACTCCAGACTGCCGTGTGCATGCAGTGTGGCTCATCCTAGCACCCTGCAGCTCAGAAAGCAGGGGTTGTGGATGAGAGCCAGGGAGAAAGAGTTTGAGAGGACCATGGGTGGGTTGTTGTGATGGAACAGATCTTCTAGGAGTTTGAGAGGACCGTGGGTGGGTTGTTGTGATGGAGTAGATCTTTTAAGTGGCAAGAGATGCAGTGTTCGGCACATGTCACTGACCTCTCTGTTTGTTTGTTAACAGGATACACACCCACTGGGATTTAAACATCTCCTTCCGAGAGACCTCTTGCAGGTACCAATTTGGGGCACCCTCTTTGTATGGTAGGCTAAGAGTTTATGATATGTTACTGGCATATGGATGCTGTTAGATGTAAATGAACATTTCTAACTGTCAGTGCTGTGGGTATTTTTCTTCCTCCCTTGTTCTTCTTTCTCCCCTTTCTCCCACATATCCTTTCTTCTTTTTTTTGTGTTGGGGAAGGTTGCCTGAGGGGAAACAGTCTCTTTTATGTTGGCATAGAGAACTGAACAGACTTGTAAACAAAGCCCGTTATTGGGTTTGATACATTTATTCTGGTCCCTTCTTGGCTGAAAGCAAGGTTGGGGTGGCCCCGCTCTGTTTCCTCACGTGTGGGTCTATGTCACATTTGCAAAGGTGATTCTTTGCTCATTGAAAACCAAACTGAGTGATGCTCCTGCATTGCTCAGGCATTGCTGTGTTGTGCTCAGCAAACTTTAAGCAGCGCTGCCTTAAAAGGTGAACCTGTGACTGTTAATGGCAAGAATAACTGGCTGACAGAAGCTTTAGATTATGTGATACCACTGAGACAGCCTGATCCTGCAAGAAGTTGCTCTTGCAGGCATCTGACTGCACTGTTGAGCTATTGGAGCCAACAGGACTCTGTGTTTTGCAATGTGAAGTATAAATGGAATGAACCACAGCTGCAGAAGTGCAGTGCGGGAGTCATTGCACTTCAGCTTGGGGAAAAGTTGACTTTAAAATAATGACAAGTGTTTTACAAAGCATAAATAAAAGAAATGATAATAGAAGTCTGAATTGTGAAAAGGATAACCAAATCAGTCTTGTATATTTGTTTTGAAGTCTGCTTTCCTGCAGTGCCAGATACCCTAAAAAGGTGGAAATTGATAAATTGAAGATCACCAGTTAGAAAGATGAATATTCCTTTGTGACCTCAGGGCCAGCTGGTAGCCTGAGCACAGTGCATTTCCTTTCTGTGTCGCTAGTAGTCATAAACTTCTCTAATCCTTTAAAAACAGAGCTTTGCTTCTGCACTGGAAAAAGACAACTGGATATTAGAAACTCCACTTTTATACTCAGTTGCCACATCTGAGTGAAATGCTTCAGCCTGGCATGTGCTGCTTGGTTTCTAAACCAGGAAAAATTAATTGTGCAGCTGTGAAACTTCTTGGGGAAGGTAGATCTTGGAGATGGTGCAGAGCAGACCATGATCTGCTTCCGTATCTGCTCTATCCCTATGTAGACGCTGTAGAAATCAGGATCTGGTCCATTGCATCCAATAGCAGTGCACTACTAATGTTTTGTTTTGCTAAAAGAAGTTTCTGACACTGTGTGTAAACGTTCTGTTCAGTTAGAGAGTTAAAAACAATAGGAAAATATTACTGCTCCTACAACTACTGCTGCTCTCGCTGTTCCTTGGGGAGGTGCCCACTGCGTGCTGGACACTGCACAAATGTTTAAGAAATGGTTCATGCTCTGTAGAGATCAGATTGTCTGGACAAGGGAGTGCAGATAATTCTATCTGATGACTTTTGTGACAAGACTTAATGTGTAGAAGCCTCAGTGCAGCAGAGGTAGTGTTTACTCAAGAGAACATTGTTTAAGGACTTTAGAGAGTCCTACCTACCAGTACTGCGGCCAGTGGAGACATTTCTTTGCTGTATCTGCCAGCCTCAGAGGTTTTTTTTGCAAATATCAGCGTGAGACACAGGATCAAAGTGTTAGAACTTAGTTCCATCTCCATCACATGCCCTTCAAATGCGTTGCTGTCCCCAAAATCTGTGACACAAGAGCGAACGCTGGCAACAGAGAAGTGAGGGACAAACAATCTCTGTCATTTTAAGCCCTTCATGCGTCCCCACTCATAACATAAGGAAATAAGGAACATAAGGACAGCTTGGGCTGTTCTGTTGACAATATTGGTGTGTGAAGGTTGTAGCCTGAACTGTGCACCTGGAGAGGCGAGTCCCTCTGTATTTAATTGAGTGCTGGAGGATAAATTAAGTCTTGGCATCCCCATGGGGCTGTACCGATTCATACTCTGTCAGGGAATGTGTGAGGGCAGAGGTATTCATTGGTATTTAAGTAAGCACAGGCTTTGGCCCTCAAGCATAAAACCCCATAATTCCTAAAATTTGGTGTTACGACTACAACCCCCTACCCTGATCAGTAAGCATCTCGAAGCCAGTCTGGAAGGCACATCTCCCCCAGTGCTCCTGTAAAAACAGCTGAGGTTTTTGTATGGCAGCCTTTAGAATAAAATCCCTGGTTTGTAGCTATAGGCTTTTTGGACTCTAAAAGAGAAAAGAATGGGTTCCTTCCAGGCAGACCCTTTAATGATAAATTTCAGCCTAGAGCAAAGTTTTACGGCTGAGTTATAAACTCTGAAAAGGCAGAGGTTTGTAATGGAAGTGCTGACATAAGCCTTAATTAACAGGCAGGTGAGCAACAATCCTGCAGTTTTAACACGTTGGCAGCTGAGGGTGCAAACATCTTTGGAGATAAGAATCCCTATCTTAAAGAAAAATTCTGAGCTTGCAGTGCATGGAATACAATAATGGTCTGATTCGTATGTCAACAAGTTCCCTTTTTAGGCTTCCTCAGCTGAACTCTTTGTTCCTTTCATTTCAGCAAAAACATCGGTAGTTCCTCCTGGGAAGAGAAGCTTGGCTTCTGCACATTAAATGGTTAATCCAGCTATCAAAAACTGTGCCCATCCAGCTAGTTCAGGAGGAAATAGCAGGTTATGCTGTGTAGCAAAGAAATGTGTTTATGTTTTGGTAGAGAAAAGGGTTTAAATGTATTTAAATGACCTAAATTACGACATAGTTCTGTGAAACATCTGGTGTAGCTAAAATACATCCCAGGGTGGCACAGAGGTCTGGTTGACCTCTCTTCTCAGTGACCTGTGTCCTTCAGCACATGGGAGTTACAGGTCATGCCAAACCCAAGCCATTATGATGCACTGCACCTGCAGGAACGCACACAGGCACCGAGCTGCTTTAAATCAAGGTCTGAGAGCTGCCATCTGAATTTCCCTGCCTCTTTGGCACAAGTTTCTCTTTGATCTGCCTTTCCAAGTTGTCAGAGGATACCTGGTTTCATTGGATTCAGCCACCTTAGAATTACTGTCTGTGTGTCCCTGGATAAAAAGACATTTAATTGGGTACAAATCATTCTGTATGCAAAGAACCAAAAGCTCGAGCCAAGGGAATTGTCCTGCAAGGGGAGATTAGAATCTCTCTTTGTCTTGCCAGGTGCTTTGCTCCCTTCCCTTTGAAGCTTTGAAGTTAATACAGGTTTGAGTTTTTGTTTACAGCTAGATTGCCTTTCAGATTGCCTTTTTAAGGCAAAATTCCCTCCTATGGACATAGTGTTCCTGGAATCATTTGCTGAAATGTGTTAAAGTTGTTCAGTAAATGAGGCACTTTTTCTATTTCAAGACAAACCTGTCGGATTTTGAAAGAGTAAACACGAGGTTAAAGCCTGGGCTCTGCCACAAGATGCTTGCGCGCTGCTCCTGTGGATTTCGGCGTGAGTCACAGCTGCTCAGCACCACAGGCAGGATTACCTTGCTGAGACTGAGGCATCTCATGAAAATAAATTGTGGACTAAAAAGGAGTTCCAGGGAGGAAAAGGATTTTCCTCCTATTTGTTGCCACTTGATGTCTTGAGGGAAATGCAGGGAGGTGAGCGAGAAATAGATTAGAGGCCATGCATGTTAATACCGTGCGGTGATGCGGGTCAGGATGGAGTCAACATCTTGCCCACCTGAGAATTTCAAGGCACTGTCAATGCAATTAAGCCTTCCCTGTTTCCAAGGAAATCAAGAGTTGCTTCGTGTTGCCCTTGTTAAAGCTGCCCTGACTGGTAGGAAAGGAGATGGTGGGTAATTTGGTTAAAGCTGCATCAACAGACAAGGAGCCTAGGAGAGAACTGACCGACAGCCACGCGCTTGAGCTTTTGGCCGCGTGTCTTCAGATTTCTGTCTTCAGAAATGCTGGTGCAGGCATCAAACGGTGAGAAAAGAGAGAGGCAGGAGCATGCAAGAGAATCTCTTTGCTGCTGTGTGTACCGCAAGCCAGTGGAGGGGACAGTCCAGGTGTCCTGGGGATAATTTTATCCAGGTATGTGCCGCGTGAAGGCTGCATGAGGAGATGGAAGGAAAACAAAGACATCGTTTGCCTTGAGCAAATAAAATGCGTTTGACAACCGCAGTTTAAACGGAGATCGTAGTGGCGTGTAACCAGCCTTTCTGGATGGGCACGACCCGGATTAGAATGCGTGTTGGGCAGGCAGATGTTTGGCCAAGGGCCTGCGTATCCGTGCGCGCGTGTGTGTTTAAATGGGTGGACGAGGCGGTGAGGGACATGGGTTAGTGTTTGATAGGAATGGTTGGACTCGATGATCCGGTGGGTCTCTTCCAACCTGGTGATTCTATGATTCTATGAAACCTGGCTGTCCCAAACTTATGGGCCTTTCCACATTGAGGTAAGCCTGGCATAAACCAGCCAGAACTGCGTTTAGAGCAGTGCTCAAGCTGGATTGGGATGTGTATGTGTTTGGTCTAAGCTGCTCGCTTCTTAGAAAACTGTATTTAAGGAGGGATGAAACCGGTTAGTCAAGAAGGGAGAGGACGTTAAAAATATGATGAGTAGAAGAAGCAGATGGAAAATAGCTGGGAAATGGGAGAGGAGAAGCAAACAAAAGGGAAATTCACTGACTTAGCTCTTCCCTTTGGAGGATACCCAGGGAAGAGAAAAGAGAAAGCAGGAGAGGAGAATTGAAAAGTAGATGGTTCTGAACGTGTCAAGGCTGATCCTGACTCAGCATAAAGTATTGCTGTGTGGTGCAGGTAACGTTATCACGTGCCAGAGCATCCTGCTGCTCTGCCCTTTAGGGATTGATATAGGGTGGCTTCTGGGCTCTCTGTTTATTTATTTACTTATTTGTTTATCTCTTCATTTCTTTTTCCTAGTAAGCTTTTGCCTTTTAATCTAGGAGACCTGTAGCAGGTGTTAGAGGGTCACAAGAAGTTTTTAGCACCTGGAAACTAAATGTAACCCCTTTACACCCTACAGTCTTTAGCATCTGCTGCTATAAGAGCTGGTATTTATTAGAAAAGCACCTTTAAGTTAGAGCAGAAAGAATTAATATGAAGTTGAATTTGGCCCTTCCAGGTTATTTCTGTGGTAGCGTTGGGATGTGGGCTGCCTAAGGAAATGTTTTAGTCCTCATCTTGGCGGAATATACAAAGAGCTCTTACCTTTGTAACTGTCAAAGCTGTGAACCAGGACGTGGTTCCTGAAAGCAAACCCAATAAATACAAGGAAACTCTTGGCTAATGCCACTGTTGTTGGTAGTCAGGGCATGGCTGCGTGGAGACAATGTGTTGGAAGGAAAAGGCTTTCCGGATGGATGAACTGAGTTTGTTCATCAAACAGTGACATACCTGTTTGATTTTAGACAATAGCTGCCCAACAAGTAAATGGATGCGTTCTTTTGTTTAACTGGGAGAAGTAAATCCACACCAAATCCACATAATTGATAGACATAAACAAGAACGTTCTGTGTCAGGATGAGGAGCGTTTGGGAAGGTTCAGCCAAGGAGCTCAGCCTCCTGTTCTCTAGAAAAATTATGAGCAACTTTTGCTTTGCCTGTGTTTGATCACCCACAAAGCATCCATGTGAAGCTGGAAACTGTAGACATAGAGTTAAAAAGTGGGGAGCTGCTATGTATGGGTCTGGTGCTCCTCTGGACCCGTTCTACAACTTCCATATCCTTCTTACGTTGAGGATTCCAGAATTGGACACGGTACACCAGGAATGTTTAGTGTATCCATCACAGGAGGGGTATGATGGACCTTTTGTAGGGCAGCTGAAAGGATTCTGGGTAAACTGAGCATGTGAAGGCATCTTGAGGCCTTGATGTTGAGATACCTATAAGTTTGGTTGCAGCTTTTGGGGGGCATTCTTGACGTATTTAAGCCACATACTGCGATTGAAAAGAGAATCTTATCCTTCTGCTTTGAGACTGTATGTTGGATCAAGGCTTCAAGGGCACGTTTCTGGACTAGGAGGTTTTCTGACCTCCCCCTTCACACCCTTCTGGGAAAAGGAAAGGATTCAACACTAAGGCTATCTTGTCCTTAATACGTGGGATGTGTGAGTGATTCCTGTAGGTCATCAGTTCCCACTGTTCATGAACTTCTACTCCATCACCCATTTAAAATCGCTCATCTGAGGATTTTAATATTTCATCAGTTCAAAGCAGGCGGCTTAATGAATTGAGAAAATGAGGAGAATTTGGGATATTTAAAGGGACCTTATACTCATCAGGCACGCCAGCTGCATGTCAGCAGCACATTCCTTTTCTTGGCTGAGCAAAACATCTCTGTTTGTCTGTTACTGAGGAACCTTGGAATACAGAATCTTGACAAGTCCAAAATTTCGTGTCAGCTGGACAAGCCCTTTGAATTTGGTGCAAATCAAAAAAACCTATCTGGAGGAAAAACAGGACCTCCAGGCTGCCTGGTGCTGCAGGCAGAGAAATTGTTTGGCCCTTCCCTGCACTTGTGTGCTTGTAACAGGAGCAGCTGCTTAACTCAGAGGATGAGGCTGTGAGTGTTCCTTGCGTTCTAATAAGTAAGAGAGTTTTCAGAAGTGTTTTTTGAGGGATGAGTTTGGAGATCCAGCATGGGAGACCCGGGAACTTGGAGAAACTGGGGGTAAGCGGAGATGATTAGGTTGGTGTTAATGACAAACTGGGGAACTGAAGGGATTCCAGATGCACCAGACCTGCCTGATAGTCTTTCAAACCCAGAAACCCTGGCTCCACTGCTGCAGGAGGGGAAACCTGAGGCTAAAATATCAGCATGGGCATCCCCCTTGCCAAAGCCTTTGTGGCACCGTGGTGGAAGGGCACGTGTCAAAACCAACTGTCAGAATAAAGTACCAGTAATGAGAACTGGGTTTGCTCTTCGTCTCGGTGCTTTATCTCTTCCCCATCTCCAGTCCAGCACCAATGTGGTGTCGTTCCATCTTATTTTTATTCATGGGCTTGCAGAGAGCTGAATGACAAAGCAGGATTACAATAAAAACATCTTTATTCTTATTTCCACCTCATTTTGGAATTGCCAGCTCTACTGATCATTTTTATGAACTGTCATGAGCATTAATGAAATTTTATGAGCATTTTGCTTGGGACATTGCAGGTTGATTTTTTTTTTCCTCCCAAGATAAGTCTGCAGGGAGAATTAGGGCTGTGTTGCCCGTGGTTAGAGTCGGGATTTTTCAGCTCCCAGCTCTCCCAGTTGGTAAAACTTGTTCACCCCTTCTCCCTCTTTTCCCTTCCTTCACCTTTCCCCTTTCCTTTGCTTTCTGCCTATGCCTGATGGGTGCCATCTCATCAGAAGGTGGAGATGACCCGGGAGGCAGAATGGGGTGCTGGTAAGTTGTTGTCTATCAAGCTCTATCAAGACTGATGTCTAAGAAGGACAGAGAGTGACTGAGAGCTTTTTCAATCGATGATGAAGTTTTAAAAGGCAACCAAAAGACTGAGCAATAAAAAGATAACCAAGGAGGCCAAGGGATGAGAGGTAACTGCGCCCTGAGCTTTGCCTGCTGGAAATCATCCTTCTGTCTAGAGTGCAAAATTCCCGTGGGTTACTGCTTGCTCCTGGAGGTAGGTGGGAGTCTTCCCATTAGCTTCTGCAGGTCCCACGCTGGATACCTGAATCACAGGGCCAGTTCGCACTTGGTTCAGCACGTGGAAGTGCTGGTTATAAATGTCAGTCGCCAGGTAGGTTGGAGGGGGTTGGTTTTTGCAGCAAAATTAGAGATGAACTTGGGAAATAAGACAAGGTAGCTTCCTCTCAGCGGTTGGTGAAGTGGCAAGGCAAAGGAGCTGAGGATGTCCTGAAGTGTCAGAAATGGGATTGGGAGAGGCAGTAAGAGAGGTCTGAGGGAGGGAGGCAGCCCCTCTGCTCCTCAGAGCTGCGCAAACACATGCTCGCTTGCATCCAGCTTCTTTGCCTGGGGCTTATCTGCCTGTCTCTGATGGAAGAGTGACACGGGCTGTCAGCGGGTCACGCTGCCTATTGTTTAACAGTGGAACAAACTCTGCCGCTCCCCCTTGCACCCCCCACTTCTTTATTAGTCACCTGATCAGAGCCTTCAAATCCTTGACCCAAATCCTCCTGTGCCCAGCTTTAGGTCTTATCCTGCTCTGGCTGTTCTGTCCGGCGTCGACCTGCGAGGAAAGGTATTGGCTGTGCGCGGTGTGATTAGGGAGATGCTGCTGGATGTTTTGAGCTGTGTGCAAGGTGATAAGCAGGAGCGAGGGAGGAGGGAAGAGCCCTTGATCAGTCTGAGCCGCCAGCTTTCCCTGATCCACATCCCTTCTCTGTTTCTGCTGACTCAGTGACCCTGGTTTTACTGCCGCGGAGTGTTGGAGACGGTGACCTTGCCTGCCTGCTCAAGGACCTCTGGCACTCAAAGGCTGGGCCAGGGCAACCCAAGACACGCAGAGGAGAAAGTTATTTTGCAGAATTTCTCATCCCAGGATGACTCACAGCTCTATTGGACTGGAAGGTGGTTAATCCTGCGCTGATTTGGTGCTGCACGGAGTCAGAGCATTCGCCTTGTGAAAGGGGCTGGTTTTTCATCTGGTTAGGAAGGTGTGTGTGCTAGTGGGGAAGAAGCTGAGAGGATTCTTCAGCTCTTGGGAATAAACAGAGTATTTTACCCCCAGAGCACTCAGTTCTGAGATGGGGGTCTCTGCTTCGTAGTGGGCAGAGCCACAGGGCACGCATTTATTTCACTCTGAGATGCCACTGGGGGCTGGGAGAACGATAGGGTGGTTTGCATACAGGTTCTGTGCAGGAGATCAGACAAGGTAGATAGAACAGCCCCTTCTGGGGCTTAAAATCAATGAATCTGTGATTAAATGGCCCACAGAGGCTGGACATTGCAGGATAAATGAAAAGGAGCAGTGTTTTACGTGGGAGCTGTGGTCTCTCATGGCAGCATAATGACCTCAATGGCCCAGGTCGTGTTTGTCTTTCTGGGTCCTTCTAACAAATCCGAGTTTTACCTGTGGATAGGTGTTTGAGGCCAGGTTGGATGGGGCTTTGAGCCCCCTGGTCCAGCAGGAGGTGTCCCTGCCCATGGCAGTGGGTTGGAACTGGGTGGGCTTTAAGGTCCCTTCCAACGCAAACCATCCTGTAATTCTATAGTGGGGAGAAGGAAGGTGGATTTTTTCCAAGGGCTGAGGTGCGCGTGTTTCTTGAAAATTGGTCATTAGTTTAAAAAACCTGCTAACTAAAACATACGAGAGCCTTTGAGTGGTGATTTTACACCAGTCCTGACATTACGTAGTCGTGCTGTTACATAAGGCTGTTTCTCAGAGCTATAATGATGCAACAGTATTTATAGACCAATCTGGGTTTTCCTTTTAATGGCTTCCATAAAAAGCTCATTATTCCCTTCCCACAGTCGCTGGCTGATTTACATGCGTGTCCTGTCCCTGGGCGTACGCGCCGCTTTGGGTAGCCCTGAGCGACTCCAACTGCCTGCACCTCAATAAATGACTCTGACACCAGCCTGGGTGCGACACCGCTCTGGTCCTCACACCAGAAACTTGTCTTTTGGGGTGATGCTGAGTGACGGGAGAGGAGGGTGACAGAGAAGAAGAAATCACTTGTGTTTCAGCAGGTTTTGGCTCTATTGTCATCTCCTTGGTGCTGCAAACTATCCTTCCTGGCTTATCGACCTGGCCAGGCGAGGGACTTGGTGTGGTTAGGATGGGTGCACACGGGACGTAGAAGGGAACGGAGTAAAGAGAGCCAGAGAATCTGTTGTTCCCTGAGCCAGGGGCACCGTTGAAATCTGCTCTTGAACCAGACTTGCTGAGAAAGAGGAAGGAATAGAAACCCTGCATGCGTTCCTCGGTGGTGCAGGAGGATGTACCTGTGCTGATCCCCACTTTCCCTGGTTTAATCAATGCCCTGGCGTCTTTCCCCCTGCAAGCCCTGACATTCTGCCTTTTGCATATTGGATTTTTTTTTCTTTATTGTAAGGAGGGGCAGAGGGTTGGGACAGTTTTATGGCAACCGTATTGATCGGTAAAATTTAATATAATCCCTGCACTTACTATGTGATCGTTAAGGGGATGGAGAGCCAGGGAAACATAGTTAAAAAGAAATATTTTTCAGTTTTATTTCCTCTTGTGCTACTTTTTGGAGTCTCTCTTCTCTTCCAAACCTGGCATCATCTCCTACTTTGCACCCCTTCAAAGACAGTCATCATTTTTGACTGGGTTTTCACAGTTTGCCTTTGATTTGTTTTAAGTATTAGGAAAAAGACTTATCCGGTCTGGTCCGGTGCTAGATTAATTCACCATCTCCTCAGCTACGTGTCTGGCAGTTTCTGAATCTCTGTGATTTTGTGTCTGCTGAGAATATCACTCCCTCTTTTTTTTTTTTTATCTCAGATATATCTGGAGCTCCTATTGCTGAAGCACCAGGTTGTCTCTTGGTGCCTAATGCCTCCCACTCACATAGTGCCCCTGTGCATCCCCCTGTGGATGGAGAGCAGCAGCACAAAGTGGTTAACTGACACGCCAGCGCATTCTGGGCAGGAAAGTAGAGCAGAAAAATGACAGCTTGAGTTGGAAACTTGTGCTGAATATTCTACTCACTGGAGCAGCCTGCGTTGGGTACTGCTCAGTGCTGCTGTGCTGTGTGTGATGTACCTCCTCGGCACTGACCTGCGCTTCTTGTGCCTGATGCCAACCACTGAAAGGTTACTGTGCAGGGGCTCCAGGAAAGCCAGGGAGGGCTCTTGATCAGGGAGTGCAGGGATAGGATGAGGGGGAATGGTTTTCAGCTGAAAGAAGGAAGATTGAATTGAGATCTTGGGAAGAAATGTTTTCCTGTGAGGATGGGGAGGCCCTGACCCAGGTTGCCCAGAGCAGCGGTGGCTGCCCCATCCCTGGAGGTGTTCAAGGCCAGGCTGGATGGGGCTTGGAGCCCCTGATCCAGTGGGAGGTGTCCCTGCTCATGGCAGGGAGTGGAACTGGATGGGCTTTGAGGTCCCTTCCAACCCAGCTCATTTTATGATTCTATCATCTTGCTGCTCAGAGCACAGGCAGAGAAAACCCTGCCTGCCAGCGGGATGGATGATCACTAAGACATAAACAGGGCTCATTGGGTCTCACCCTGCGAGGGGGACATGCCTTGACATTTGTAGTGAGGTTGCAGTTGTTATGGCCTTCTTATTTTGGAAAGGGCTGCAGTAAACAAGGGGGCAGTCGCTATTGATAAGTATTTAAATCCTGACTAAATTCTCTCTTTCCCCTCTCCCCCCACCTCTTCACAATCGCTCTTTGCAGTCACTCTGAGCAGTGTGTTGCAAGAATCACCAGACCCTGCGGGCGCCTGGCTGCCTCTGCTAGATGCAGAGGCTCTGACACTGATTTATATTTTGGTTAATTGTCTCCATCCATTAGTCTCCTCATCCTTCTCCTTGTTAAAGATGCAGTTGCTGCTAATGTCTGTAAATGAAACACATTTAAAAGGTATTGCTCCCAGTGTGAGTCTGGCTTGGGTTAACAATCACTGGAAGCTGCCACCTCCCGAGGTTCTCAAGGTCCTGTGTCTCCACGCAGGTGCCGGGCAGCCCAGGTGTTTGTCCACACCTCTCTGCTTTCCCTCACTCCAAGAGCCAAAGGGGCCAAGAGCCTGAGAAGTCTGTCCCATTTGTCTAATCCCCTCTGTAAATCACTCTGTGCTGGATGTGGTGGTAGGATGGCTCCAGAGCCAAGCTGAGAAGATAGATTTGAGCAAGAAGGGACTGATTTGCTGGGGCCGTTGGAGATCAGGGAGATGTGACTGGAGTGGGGGGCCAAATGTTGGTCAGCATGAGGTCCGGGGGACAAGACAGGATCTTGGAGCAATAGCTTCTGCCTTCAAATACTGCCAGTTTGAGGTGCAGGTGTTGCTCAAAAAAAGACCACGATTCCCTAAGGTCAGTCGCACAGGATTGCTTCATGTCTGGTTACCTCGGCTTCTCTGAGGGGGCTTGCTCCCATTTCATTTACACGTCCCAAGGGATGGCCTGGTGGCAGTCCCTACGATGGATTTCTTCCTTGGGCACTGGTTGGGGCTGATTAGGTGGCCTAGATGACGTTGCTCGTGCGATGTGTGCCAGAACCTGCTGGTTTAGCTGCTGTCCTGCGGGTGCTTCTCTGCAGACCCGCAGGCGAGTCAGTGGATTGCTGTGACGTCTTGTCCCAAACAACACCTGCCATCTGGGTGCCGTTTCCAGCAGTTGTCGATGTGGCTGCCTCCCCCCCAGAGTGCCTTTTCTCGTAAGCAGTGCTGCTATCAAATGACCACTGGTGGACTATTACGCTGCCATTAAGAAAGTCTCATCAGAACAAGCACCTTTTGGGGAGACAGAGGACCAGTGAGGTCCATTAAACAGAGACACTGCAGCAATCAGTGTTCGCGGAGAACATTAGCGATGGGTTTTTTTACCTCCAGTGGTAATTTTTGCAGCCAGTAGCGATGAGTACATCTCATTGCTTCGTTGATGCTTTGCAGAGCGGGTTCCTTGTGTCAGAGCACTGGGATGTGTTAGACCGTCGCCTCTGCTCTGTGTCTGGGTTGAGTTATCCCCGCTGTCCTGACTGTACTCCCGATGTTCATTGGGTTTGGGGGTGAGGTTTTAGGATAAGGAAGATTTTGTTGTTTCCCAGCCCTGGCACGGAACCTGCAGCACCTGCCTCCTGTGCTGCCCTCCCCTGAAATCTTCTCTTGTGGCCAGTGGAACAGGACAAGTGTACGATGCTTGCAGAAATACCTTCCAAGGCCAGGTGGGTGTTTTGTCAGAGAGCAGCTTTCATTTCATGCTACATCCAGATAAAGGAGCTGTTTGGACTTGGCCTTTAAAGCTTTGTGGTAGCTGCTTGCAGCCTGCGGGGCCTGAGTTGTGGTGCCCCGGTGAGCTCCTCTGTTGCCTGTGGCTCAGACAATCCCCTTATCGCAGCTTTCCTGCATTCCTGGTAAATGGTTCTGTTGCTCCTGCGTCCTCTCTTCATTAGGATTTGAAAATGGCCCAAACCGTAATAATATCCAGCCACTTGTCCAGCTGTTGCTTTTGGCACCAAGGCAGAGCCTAGCGGCAGGGTGGGAATCCTGTTGGATGGAAAGCAGGTGGCAGAAGCCTAGGACGTGCTTTTGGATGGAGAAGAGGCCAAGGCAAAGGCAGGGCAGATGTATGGCATGTTTGGTTGGGATGGTTACTTCTCCGGTGCTACGTGGAGCACAATTACAAGCATTTAGCAGCTTTACTCCTCATTAAAGCATATTCCATCCATGACAAGGTCTGTGTCACCTGCAGCTGTCCTCAAAGCTACAGAGTTGGCCTTGAGAGAAATCTACAGGGTTGTTGGGAAGCTGCTGCCTTCCCCTTATTTCTTCGTAGGAGGGTGTCTTTGTGAAGATGGGATCTCACTCGTTCATCAGCAATCATCGCATACTCCTTTGCCACACGAGATCCGTATCTTCCTTTTAACGTTTCATCCCTCCCCGCAGCTGCTCAGTACGATGTTGCAAGAACAGGACAGTGGATTCAAATAGAGAATGAGCAACAGCACATCAGCTGGAATTGAAAGCAACAACATGAGTTAATCTTTACCAGACACGTTTAGATTCTCTGTTCAGATATAGGACAGGGCGAATTTGAGCATCCTGGGTTGTGGTTAAGTGTGTATTGAAGTTCAAGGCTCAAAACTCTTGTCATGCTGCAAGTTCTCTTGTAAAGCTTTGCCCACCAAAATAGAAGAAATAACCTGAAAAACATGTCTTGTGATCAACACTTTGATCATCCTGAGCCAGTTTATCGAAGAAAGGTCTCACGGGACTGTCAGTAACAGGGAGTCACTTCCCAGTTTGAAAGCAAATCTGGCAGCGGCCAACCAGCCACGAGCCTCCTGGAATCCCTGACAGCGAGTACTCTGTTTTCTCCCCATCATTTTACGGCAAGAGCAGGACTTGCTGCGATGGATGGAGGTGCCCAGCCTGTCGTGCCTCGCATTCCCCTGCTGCTGCCGACACACCTGCATTACTGCAGGTCCCCAAACCATTAATTACCAAACCCCATGCAATCTGAATGTTGCCGTGGCAACCTGCAGCCCTCCAGGAGGCTGTTTGTCTCCTCCTTGACCTCTCAGGAGATCTGTATCTTGCTCAAGCCCCCTTCTCTAATCTGGTTTTTATTTTAAATATAATATGATGCTACTGGAAGGGCTCAGACCTTTAATCTGATTGTGTGTGCGTGTGGCGGTGCATGGACGGGGCAGCGCCTGCATTAACAGGCACCCAGCAGCGGCTCCGAGACAAAGGCGAAGCGCGGGGTGGCTCTGCCCTGCTGGGGCTGCAAGTGAGCGCCTGCGTGGGATTATTGGCTTCGGCACACAGATGGGGGATCCCTCTACAAGGGAAGGAGCAGCCCCTTCCAATCCCCTTAGTGCAGGCTCCTTCTCACTGTGGTCATGCGAGAGCTGTGCCGTTACTGATGTGGACTTGAGCGAGGATGCTGCTTTGGGCATTACTACACAGAGGGATCCCAAACGTGTGGCTCTGGATCCTGACCTGATGTCCTCAAGCTGTAATTCTTCTGTATTCGCACCAAGGGAAGGGTCTTGAATTGTGCATTGGCTCAGCCTGCTGGAGCCCTGAGGCCAGGCTGTGAGAATTGGGGTGGTCCAGCCTGGAGAAGAGAAGCTCCCTGGAGACCGTAGAGCAGCTTCCAGTGCTGAAAGGGGCTCCAGGATAGCCGGGGAGGGGCTCTTGATGAAAGAGTGCAGAGATAAGATGAGAGGGAATGGTTTTCAGCTGAAAGAGGGGAGATTGAGTTGAGATCTCAGGAAGAAATGTTTTCCTGCGAGGGTGGGGAGGCCCTGGCCCAGTGGGAGGTGTCCCTGCCCATGGCAGGAGGTTGGAACTGGATGGGCTTTAAGGTCCCTTCTGACCCAAACCATTCCATGATTCTATGATCGTGAGCAAGTGGAACACACAGTGAATACCCTGTGACCTGGGCTGAGGGATGGGGTCTCATTTCTGCTCCGTGCCACTTGTTTGGGCTGTGTTCCACGTGGCTCAGCTCTAGGGATGGAGAGCCAGCTGCGTAGCCTGGTCTGTGGGACACTGGCTTTGAGAGGTGCTGGATTGGGCACGATAGTCCAGGGCCAACACTTGTGAGCAAAGAATGAGGAATTGGGGAGCAGGTATCCAAAGGGAATTGATTGAAGCCGGGGCAGAGGGCCAGGGTGGACCGCCCTGCCCAGGTGTGGGCACTAAGTGAGGGCAGGTGTGGGTACAAAGCGAGTGCAGGTGCTCCTTGTTCTGCAGAATTGCTGGTGGGGCAACCAGGCTGCTCTGCCCAGGGCAGCACATTGTGCAGTTTGCAGCAGCAGAAGGTAAGCGGTTGGTTGAATGTTTCAGACTTTTTGGGTTTTTTCTGTGGAAAAACTCACTTGCTGTTCCTAGGGTTGTTGTGAGAGATGGATGAGGCAGGGCTGAGGTAGGTGCTGGTCTGCCTCGTGCTGTAGGGCTGCATCAGTGATGCTGGTTTGGCTGAGGTGTTCTCCTCCAGGGTCTGGGCAGGACTGAGTTTGGCCAGGCTGGAGTTACAGCTCATACTTTGTAACTTTTGGTCTATGGACCAAGCAGATCTCCCAGAACCTGTGCTTTGTCTTTTGTTCTCCTGCTGGGCCAGGCAGCAGTGGACAATGTGATTCCAGGGTTGGGAGTGCAGTCGCAGTGCTGTGAGTGTGCAAAAGCAGGGGAATTCTGAATGCTGATAGTCCTGGGCTGAGCCCCTTTTCGTGGCGCAGGTATTTAGGGGCAGGGGGAGCCCCTGAAGAACTGAGACTCAATTAAAAGTTTAGCTTCCACTGTCTATTAAATGGCATTGGGATGAAAGCAGTCAGTTGGACTTTGCTCTGTGAAGGTTCAGTAGGGTCTCTGGTAAAATGGTGTTTGTTTGCTGTCTCATGCAGTCATGGGTGAGGCAGAGGTGGCAGAGTTCTCGGATTGAAGCTGGCGTTTCATTCTGTTGATCCAATGCGGTTGTGAAGTTCTCTGTGGTCTAAGCAGAGCTTTATGTGAGTCTGTCCCTCATCAGGGAGCCCACGCAGTCACTGGAGTCCGATTGCAGCTGGGTTTGCTGGGGCCAGCTTGGCTTACGGTATTTATTTATGCTTACAGTCTTCACCTACGCAGAATAGTATCTCTTCTTTTCATAAGAAGCTCTGCTTATTCACTCTCTCTTCTCATGCTACAACTGAGCCTCAGCTCTAAGCCATCTTCCATTGTGCCTGGTGTAGAACAAGCCTGGAAGAAAAAGGAGCATCTCCTAGAGACAGTTTGATGTGTTAAAAGCTGTCTCAGACTGTTTGCCTTATCTCTAGCCTTTCTTCCCTTTCCTCTTAACGTCACCTTGGTGTTCAGTTCACCTTCTACAATGGTCTTCCAGCAAAGTCCTGTTTTCCTGGGATCCTGTCTAATTGTGTGGGGAGACTGGGTTGAATTCAAGGAATCGTCGAATGGTTTGGGTTGGAAGGGACCTCGAAGCCCATCCAGTTCTGACCCAGGGACAAGGACACCTGTCCCAGCCCCATGTCAGGGACATCTCCCACTGGATCAGGGGCTCCAAGCCCCATCCAACCTGGCTCTGAACATCCCCAGGGATGGGGCAGCCACAACTTCTCTGGGCAACCTGGGCCAGGGCCTCCCCACCCTCACAGGAAAACATTTCTTCCTAAGATCTCATATAAGCCTCACCTCTTTCCACTGAAAACCATTCCCCCCATCCTATCCCTGCCCTCCCTGATCAAAAGCCCCTCCCCAGCTTTCCCGTAGCCCCCATGAGCGCTGGAAGCTGCTCTAAGATCTCTCTGCAGCCTTCTCTTCTCCAGGCTGGACAACCCCAACTTTCTCAGCTTCTTGTGTGCTGCCCCATGGTCCTGTGGTGTCTGCTCCTGCAGGGAGTTATAACTTTCTGAAGCACCTTTTCCATACTATGAAGGTCTAAACCCACAAGATTACTGGGTAATAAAAATATTGATTCTGGTGTGGTGATGTTTCCTTCCCTGTAGATCTCATGGTTTTAGTTTGCAGTGAATGTATCGCACTGTTCTACACACTTTATATTTTTGAGAATCAGTGTTAAGGAGTTGCTGTGCTCTTTTCCAGAGAGAGAGATATAGTGGTGGATAAAACAATTCCTTCTTGTAGCTCTCCTGACGTGTTTACGTGTCAGAGGAGCTTTGGGCTCAATTGGGATGCAAGACACTCTGCAAATGCGAAGATATAATTATCCCATTTTTCTCGCCCTACTCCCTGCTTTTTCTCCTTCTGCACTCCTGGCTCCTCTCCTCCGCCCTTTCCTTGTGCTGATGGCAGCGTTTATCTGCATTTGTCCTCTGTCCCTGACATCCAGTTATTGATTGGCGTGATTAAAAAGAACTGATAATCACTTCACATTAATCCCATAAATGACTTAAGACACCAAAATATTTGCATAATGCATCTTAAAGGTGGCAGCTAAAAGAGGATAAGACCCAAAACTGCTTGGCACAGGAGAAATGGGCTTCCCACTCACCTGTGGGCTTGCTTAAGTAATGAGCCTTCTGCTTGCATAAGGAGGAATCTGAACTGGTTTAGTGGAGGAAGATGCAACGGGTGCTCAAAGGCTTTGAGATCCGAGCATCCTCTCTGGTTGCTGAGCCTGGAGGTGGGGGCAGTGGGGGGGGAGCAGCAGGGAACACGACAGCGGCTGCTGAACCAAGAGGCTGTTTTTGTCTGCTGCATCTTGTGAAAATCTGGAGCCAGACGCCCGCTGAAAGTACCTCTGTCTAAAGACTTTCTGTCATAAACTTATCTGATTAGCAGGGAGCTAGACGGCAGATTAGCCCCTGCTTCTGCGCTAGGGCTGGGCACTTGGGAGCATCCGAGCAGATCCGCTCCTGGTGCTGAGAGCCCGCAGGTGGGGGGACAGGGGGTGGGGGGTGGTAGGGGGGATGAGAGGGGGGATATTTAAAGAGAGATCATCGCTAGGTAATTCTGCAGATAATGCACCCTCCGTGCTGCTCTGCTGGTCCCAGGTGAGGACACTCCGCTCTGCACCAGTGGGTTGGTGGTCATGTGCTGGGTGTCCCAGCAGCACAGAGTGGGTGCACTTGGCATGTGAGTAGAGGGTGGGAGGGAGCTGTGGATGTGGGAGGGAAGGGCAAGATTTGTAATACGTATAATTTTTTTGTAAGTATCTCTGGTTCTTCTGCCTGTCACCTTCCGTTCAGAAAGAGGAGAGGAACTGAAATAGCCACATGTAGCTTGGGGCAAGCTCCTCGCGCTGCGATGGCGAAAGGATCTGGAGCTGTTTAGCCTGGAGGAAAAGAGGCTGAGGGAAGACCTTATCTCTGTATACAACTGCCTGAAAGGAGGTTGTAGTGAGCTGGGTGCTGGTCTCTTCTCCCAAGTGGCAGGTGATAGGACAAGGCGGAATGGCCTCAAGTTGCACCAAGGCAGGTTCAGACTGGACATCAGGAAAAATTTCTTCATGGAAAGGCTTCTCAGGCACTGGAATGGTTGCCCAGGGAGGAGCTTGGATCTCCATTCCTGGATGCGTTGAAAAGATGGGCAGGTGAGGTGCTCAGGGATCTGGTTTAGTAGTGAACAGGCACGGTTGGATTCAACGATCTCAGAAGTCTTTTCCAACCAAGCCATTCTATGATTCTATATACTGCGAACAAACAAGGGGGAGACATCCCAGCATTTCCATTTAGTATCATGTATACATTTTAGCTTGTTCTTTCTCTTCAGTGTTTGTAGAGCATTTACTCAGAAATACTTTGTGAGTGGTTAGCTATATGCAAGCAAAAGCATTTGCCAGCTGAGCTGCAGGATCTGCTACAATGACTGTCTTTTTGTGTTTGTGTTCTCCCTCTCCATAGAAGGGAAAAAAAGGGGACTAAACAAGCCTACTTAGCAGCAATCTGGTGGAAGGATAACAGGCAAAATAATGCTGGACTGCTCTAAGGCATTCTCTTGCCCCAGAAGGAAAAGGGCATTGTTTCAGGATCTGTTAGAGTGAAGAGCCGAAAATGAGTTTTGTAAATAAATCTGTACCCTCAGCTCTGAGTAATCCTGATGTCTGGGTTCGTGGTGGGGTTCTTTCTAAAAAGAAAAACTATTATTCAAGTAAATAAAGTCATCTCGTGTTCCAAGGGTGATGCAATGGAAAAACTTAGGTTTTTTTTAGGAATAGCAGGGTGACAACCGATAGAAAACTATCAGTTATTTCAGTTCAAGTTTCCTATTAATACTGGAACAGATCTGCCAATTCCTACACTTTCAGTTTTTCCATCTGAGATGTAAGTTCTGGCCCACGCAAGTTATATCTGGCAAAACTGAAATGAGGAGCTCTGGCAGCTGTAGAGTCCTTGATGGGAAATGAGAGAGCAATCTGGGAAGTGCAGTGCACTCCGTCTGCGCTCCCCAAAATGAGAGGAGGTTCCCTAGGAGCCTGAGGAGGAGGGGGAGAACCTTGCTTGAAATACAGCTGTGTCAGGGCCAAACAAAAGAATCTTGCGTGCGTACTCGTATATGCTCATACACACAAAAATCAATTACGTGGTGGCAAATAGGATTTCCTTAACTTGGCGCTTTTCTGCTCTGTTGCAGCCGTGATAACGACCTTTCCACTATCATCTCCAACCTGCATCAGAGCCGTCAGCTCGTTATGCCAGAGACCCAGAGCCGCTGCGAATTCAAGAGAAACAGCATCGACGTCGGCTTAGGAGCAGCAGGTAAGCAGATGGAGCAGGTCCTGCTGGTTTGGGTTTGTTGACTTCTCCCCTTTCTCTTTTTCGCTCCCTCGTTTCTCGTTTTCTTCTGTGGCTGTCTGCGTTTCTCTTTGGAGTGAGCCGTGTGAAGGCTTTTAATATTCTGGCTAAAGATTAACACGGAAAGGATTTCATGGTGATGTTAAAGTCATTTTGAGATCTCAGCCCTGTGTTATTCTCAAATCTAGTGGTCTGTATTAAACTACTGGCAAAGGAGCTTGCGCCAGCAGAGAAGTGAAATGTCCCCAGGGTTCGTGTCCAGTGAAGCAGAAAGGCCTTGCAGAGAGCGTGGTTTGATTTGTAATTTCATTAATCAGAGGTTCCCTGTGCTGCCTCTGCACCTGCCAACTCCTTTGTGAGGGTGTGTGTGTGTTTTTTATAGGGCTACCTGGCTTTTTTTGGGAAGTTCACCTGGTTTCAACTTAACATGGTGAAACCAGAACTGCTCCTCTTGGATCCTGCACCGTGGATGGCAGCGAGGGAGCACGGGGCGATGAGGCTTTGGCAATAAGCTAGACATCTGCTTGTTGTTTGCAGAATCTGTGATTTGCTTTTGATTATAAGTAACAGTTGTGGAAAAACTGGGAGTAATGCTGGTTTTCATGTTGGGTGATCCCCGTCCTTCCAAATCTGAATTGGATCTCTCTGTGTGTGTTAACGTAGGCCTTTCCTGAAGATCTGTGAGTTTGTGGATTTGTTTGTGTTTTCTTCTATGTCTTTCTGGTGACTGTGTGACTTAAGCCTGGATCTGAAGGGAACACCACATCTGATGCGCTTTGGGAATGTCTTCGGAGGGTGTTCAGTAACGTGACGGGTACCTGGTTTGCTGTTTGCCTGAGGCTTGGAGGAAAAGTTCCTCCTGCTCACAGTGAAATCTGTACTGGTGTGACTGCTCTTGCAGTGAAGTGTTTGGTCCCATGTATGTGTTGTGTTGAACTGGGGGCTTTGTGATATTCTGTAAAGCCACCACAGGCAGCTCCCAGCCCTTGCTTTCACAGCTGAGTCTCCATATTCTCTTCATTAACTGATCTCTGCAGCCCCTTTTCCCACACAGCTCTAAGAGTCAAAGTGGCCAGTTACGTTTTTCTCTGTGACCTTGCTTGAGTCTATAGATCTCAGTCAACTCTGTATGTTAAATAACTTCTATAGTATTGCTTGCTTTACTGAGAAACTGCTGGGCTTGATCAATGTTGCTGAATTTCTTTAAGATCCAGAAATGCAAAGGGTACTTTTCATTCCCCTAAGTGTCAAGTGGTAGAAAAGATCAGGTCCTTACTCTTATTTATCAGAATTCACGTTTCAGGTTCTTTAATGCACGGGTGGACGAGGTGCTAAGGGGCATGGTTTAGTGTTTGATAGGAATGGTTGGACTCGATGATCCGGTGGGTCTCTTCCAACCTGGTTATTCTATGATTCTATGAAACAAGAAGTATAAAACAACAGGCACTACACATGTGTTGTAGCAGCGAGGACAGGGGTGTTTGGCTCTGACCTCAGTGGAAGTCTAAGCAATGAAAAAGGTGAGTGCTCATTTACTCAAGAAGCCACCCAGCAAGTGACAGAGCTTTTCAGGACATGGTAGATTTGGTGCCTCTAATAAGAGCTGACCAGCAAAAGAGTAGGTGGGGGATGGATGGTGGGGAGATCAGGTATCTAAAGGGAACAGTTTAACTCTGTTTTTTCCCCCCTGTCTGGAGCCACCTTGCTCCATGTGCTTGGTTTGTCATTTGCCAAAGTCCATGTAGAACCTGCCAGCCCTGACTCTGGGGGATGTGCTAAACTGGTACCTATGTCACCATCTCCAGGACATGGAAGTGAAGGGAACAGACAGATTGGACAGGAATTTGTAGCTGGTGACGACTACTGGGTTTATGTCTCAGTTCTGTTTGTTTGTATTGGCAGGAGTGGAAGGGGAGAATGGTAGAAATAATCACTGCGTATATAATTTTAAGACAGTGTTGAGTTAGTCTGTTGTTCAAACCACTTAGTTACAACAATAAGGGAAAATGAAACATGCCTCCAGTTGTTTGCTGTTTGCATTGGATGCCTTTGAGAACAATACTGTGTATTTGGCTTATGAGAATCTTGCCCTCAAACAGGCGTTCGGAGATGGACAGTGCTGAAAAAATGGTCTTAATGCCGATACATTTTAAAACTCCCACATCACTCGTGACTGTGAGCTGCAGTGCTCCTAAAGTAAGTTGGAATCCGCTGCGAAAATGTTTTCCGTTGCTGATGTAGCATTTCTGGTTTGAAATCGGGCATAAAGTCCCAGCCTGGAGAGGCAGAATGCTCCGAAAGCTGCTCTGCAACTCCAGCTGCAGATTCTACAGGAGGAGGGGTGAGCGCACCCAGCTAAAACAGGATTCAGAAGTGCGTGTGGCTTCTTGGATATGGCTAAGGCTAAGCAGAGGATTAAGAACAAGGGTAGCACAAATGGAAGAGATTTGCTTATTGCGGGGCCCGTGGGGTTAAGAAGAGGGTTGAAGTTGGCAAGGTTGGTTGGTTTACAATTAATTCTGTGAGGGAGTTCCATGATTTATAATGAAACCAGGATTAGAGGCAGTGCAGTAGTTTCAAACAACATGGACAGGAAAATCAGAAGTATTACTGGATCTTTAATGGCCTTTGAAATGCAGAAAGGGGCTGAAGGTAACAGAAGATAGCGGTGCAGAGTTAATTCTGGGGCTTTTGTGAGTTCTGGGAGGTAGGTGAGATGAGGGGGCGTGTGAGTCAGCCCAGCAAAGAAGGGCAAATTTGCCCAAGATCATAAAGCAAACGATGACTGAACAACAGAGCTCAGTCTCCTGTCTTGTCCTCCCAAACTTCTCTGCTGGATCTGTGTGTTGTTCCACTGCAGCGGCGTGGAGTAGATGTGGATTATAGCCTCCTTCTAGAGATTTGGCTTGTGAAGGATTTGGGGAGAGGGTAGGAGTGGCGTTCCCCTGCTACTGTGTGTACTGAAGCACAACGTCTAGATAAGAGCAGCCGACAGCTTAACTCAGCTTTGAAGTGTCCCCTCATACTGAAACTTAAAGGAAATAAAGAATACCAACAGCGAAAGGCTACCAAAAAAAGCAAGAATCTCCTCCAGCCAGTGCTTTCCAGTCGGACACCTGGAGACGTTGCGCTGGCAGGGGTAGCTGAGGCTTTTGCAGCGACAGCAGGAGTAGGTGGCCGAGAGGCGTGTGCTGATAAAATCTAATTGCCCTATCGATTGGCTTAGAAGCCACCATCAGCTGCGGTAATGATTGAGATATTCTGATGTGTTTGATGCATATTAGCTGTATCTTGTTCCTCTGGGCCCGCTGGGGACCGGGAGGTATTACAGAGATCTCTTAATCGTGGAGCAAACTTGCATGTGTTGGGCCTGCTCTGCTGCACTACAGATTTATTACAATTACTGCTGATGCGCTTGGATTTCCTCAGGTCCCAGGGGGTCCTGGCTTTCGGGAAGAGCTGCCCTGTTTGTAACTCTGAGTTCTTCACTGGCTGAGGAAAGCCATCTCGCTGGTTTAGGCTTTCACCCATCCGCACCCTCTCGCACCGTTCTTCTTTCCTTCCCATCTGAGGTGACTGTTGGCAGTATTGTGCCCTCAGACTTTGAAGAACAGAAAAATTCTGCCAATTCTGTTCTCTCTGCCTCTCTTTGTGACTGGGAGCGGAGGCTCTTGCTGAAGAGAGAGCACTGGTTGCTGTAGAATCATAGAATGGTTTGGGTTGGAAAGGACCTTAAAGCCCATCCAGTTCCAGCCCCCCTGCCCTGGGCAGGGACACCTCCCACTGGATCATTTCGCTCTGAGCCCCATCCAACCTGGCCTGGAACACCTCCAGGGATGGGGCAGCCACCACTGCTTCTCTGGGCAACCTGTTCCAGGGCCTCCCCACCCACATAATGAAGAATTTCTTTCTAATGTCTAATCTAAATCTTCCCCTTTCCAATTCAAAGACATTTTCCCTTGTGCTATCACTACAGACCCTTGTATAAAGTCCCTCCCCAGCTTTCCCGTAGCCCGTTTCAGTACTGGAAGCTGCTCTAAGGTCTCCCTGCAGCCTTCTCTTCTCCAAGCTGAACAACCCCAACTCTCTCAACCTGTCCTCTTACGGGAGGTGCTCCAGCCCGCAGGTCAAGGATGTGTTTGGATAATGTCTAGTCACCAAATGACTGGTGTACATTGCAAGTTTGCAAGTGTTCGTTGTCTCCAAGACGGATGGAAAGAGCAGTAGATTCTTGTGGAGGATCAGAGAATGTAGTGTAAAGGAAGGGCACTCACCTCTCTGCCAACTCTGTTGCTCTTCACTGATCAAAATGATATCCAGCTGCTCTTTTGAAGTCTAGGTTACGTCTACACAGGGTTTATATCCAGCTGCTACATTTAATCTCCTCCTACTTCTCTGGCCAGTGTTGGACTTCTTTTTTTCTCTCTTTTAAACCTGGAGCGAGCTAACGCGGTTGCTGAGAGGTGAGGCTGGCTCTTGGGCAGAGATGTTCCGTTCACAGAGAAGAGAGGTGAGCTACTTCACTGAAATTCTGACAGTCCTACAGGGCTGCACTTGGGGGAGCATATGTAGAGTCTACCTGGAAAAATGGGCTTTGATGATGCCCAGAGCTCCCAGGGCAGTTAACCTAGGAGATGTGAGTGCTCTCTCCTCTCTTGACACTGTAATCTTGATTTTTCTCGTGGTGCTCTGCAATGGAAAATGCTAGAGAATGCTTTCCTTGGTGCTAATTAAATTGCAGTCACGATGGGGATATAATATGCCAAACGGAGGGAGAAAGAAAAAGTATGTCTGATGGGGTCTGTGCTTCCTTAGGAACACACAGAGGCAGCCTGCGTTGGTGAGATTCAGTAAGAGGCTTAGCAACATCTGCAAAGGTAGAGCAAGGATGCTCGGATGCCTCAGGGGGAGCGCGCGTGTGGGAGGGGAGGGCAGGCGATGAGCCTAATGAGAATATAAAAGTCGTTTCCAAATGGATCAGATAAAGGCGAGGCAGCAGCCAGGGTGCAGCGCTGGCACTAGAGGGGCTTACCTTGAGAGCGGATGATGGCACAAGGCGCTTTTAATCTTAATTGAGAGAGAGAGACACACACACACACACAAGGATGAGCAAAGCTAGGGCTGCTTGACAAAGGCACAGTAGCAAAGCTGATGGTTTGCACATCAAACACGGATTTAGAGCCCCTTTAAGCAGCTAGCGGTGTGTCTGTAAACAAGTCCAATCCCCTCGATCCAGTTTGCCTAATGCAGTCTGCCAGGGCGTGTGTGGAGGCCAGAGGAGCCCGTGTGAGCTCCAGGGCTTGTCGAGAAAGTACGGGCACCTTCTCCCTTGTGTGTGTGTGTTTGGTACACTGCTTGAGGATTTGAATGAGCATTTTGCAACAGAGTCCTGGTCCCAAGGCCCTAAACGATTTCTCCCCTGCAAAAATCCTCTTAATTTCTCCTCTTTCTCTCCTCAAACGCCCTCCGTTCTGCGGCAACTTCATGACTTTCCAGTTGCGGTAGGACTATGTTTGCATGGATAGAAGTGGAGGGATGAGGGTCACTGATTCTAAAGAAAGGTGGGTGGATCTTAACCTCTCTTCCTTCTGCCCCTCATGATTAGAGAAAGTTGACGTGGTGGCTGAATATTGTCTGAGAGAAGGCACCTAATGGAGACGTGGCAGAATATCAGGTCTCGCTCCAGAGAGCAAGCAATTTGCTGTTGTCCTGCATGTAACGTTTGGGACCGCATGTGGGTTTAAAGACCCCTCCCCAGTGATTAGAGACTTCTTTGGCTGTGATGTTGGATGCAGCAACAGGCCAGCTTTCTGATGTTTCAGAGCTTCCAGAGAGCTTGGGCTTTTTCTAGGGGTTGTTGGTCAATGAGATGGAGATGACAGACCCTGGAGAGGCTTGGCCTCAGAGCAGGGGTGTTCTCAGTGACCGAAGGAGCAGCATATTAACCTGCAATGATGCCTGTGGAAATCCTGTGTGATAGGGAGAACAGAGAGTTGGGTTGTTCAGCCTGGGGAAGAGAAGGCTCTGGGGAGACCTTAGAGTGACCTTCCAGTACTGAGAGGGGCTCCAGGAAAGCTGGGGACAGACTTTTCGCAAGGCCTGTTGTGACAAGGCAAGAGGTAATGGTTTTGAACTAAGGGAGGGGAGATCTAGACTGAATATAAGGAAGAAATTTTTCACAATGAGGGTGGTGAAACACTGGCACAGGTTTGCCCAGAGACCCCATCTCTGGCATCTTACTGGGTCAGGTTGCATGGGACTCTGAGCAACCTGATCTGGTTGACGATGCCCCTATTCCTGCAGGGTTTGGACTGGATGACCTGTCCAGTCCCTTCCAACCCAAGGCATTCTAAGATTCTATGATAACATGACATCTGTCTCCCTTGAGGAATCTCACTTCAGGAGTCCTGCTCCACTGGAGGTCGTGTATACATGGTGCTTTTTCAGTTCTGGAAAAACACTGTTCCTCTACACGTCTCAAAAACATCCTGAAAGAGAGAGATCTCTCCTCTCTTGGTGAGGTCATTTGTTCTTCTGGGTAAGGTTATTTGTTCTTCCATGTTAGTGCTCCTTTCTCATCTTTCCTCTTGAAGCTCTATTGACTAAGCAAGGGAGGAGGAGAAGTTTCTGGAGTGAACTGTAAACATAGTCACATTTACAAACTGGTCTTGGAATTTTTATTGCCAAGGCAGTGGTTGGAGCTCACACGCGTGGATCTGTAGCTGGTCAGATGAGTTGTCTTGCTTTCTTTGGGCCTGTCCCTGAACTCTGCGTGCCCGCCGTGGAGGGCTTCCCCGTAGTTTCATTTGGCTTTGCACCGAGGCCAAGAGCTTTCATCTGCTAAGGAGGAGTTAATGTTGGGGGTGACAAAGAATTGGGATCAGGGATGTTGTAGCTAATGGTTAGAGACAGAATTACAGGGAACGGCTGTTTTCCGAGCGTGTGATAATGAGCTCGGGTGCAGACATGTTTTCATTTAACAAAGCCGAACAAGAACAAAAAAAAAGCAGAAGCCTTTATTGAATTGCTTCCTTAAATTGAGCAGAAAATCAGCACCAAATGGGCATCCAGGAGCTGTAAACCCAGCCACATTTGTTTGCGTGTTTTGCCATGAAGGACGGTTGTTTATCTAGGCAACATGAGGGGCTCGGCTCTGTCAGTGCCATTCATCCTCTTGGCTTGGATCTGGAGGACTGGCGTTTCTTTGTGTTCTCTAAGTTCAGTTTTATTTCTTCTGAAGCCTCGTGGGGGTGGGAGGTAACCAGCATCCTTTTGTGATACAAACGGAGGTCCTGAGAGGTGAAGGAAAAATGGGAAAGCCCAGCATGGAAGCGCTTCCTTTTACTGTGCCCCACAACTGCACTTGAAGCGTAGGTTAGTGCAGAGGATTTTGCTGGTGGGAGTGTTGAGTTTTTATTCTTGACTTTGTCACTGCAGGAGGAGAAGGAGCTGAGGCAGTTCAGTGCCCTGTTCTTGGAATTCAATAAAACCTTGCTCTTGGCAGGGATTTGAAGCCAGTTCCTGGCAGGAGGGTTCTTGTAGCATGACTCTGATCTTTGGGAAGGTCGGTGATGTGTTTCAAGGTACGTCTTCTTCACTTCTAGGAAAGCAATGCTGTAGCTGGACAAGGAACTTGCCATAGAATCACAGAATGGTTTGGGTCAAAAAGGATCCCAAAGCCCATCCAGTTCCAGCCTCCTGCCTTGGGCAGGGACACCTCCTACTCAATCAAGTTGCTCAAAGCCTCATCCAACCTGGCCTTGAACACCTCCAGGGATGGGCAGCCACCACTTCTCTGGACAAACTTAAGTAGTAGCTTGGCCTCCTCTGTGCCTGGTGTGAGCAGGACACACTGGCCATAGTGGGACAGCGAGTCCATCACTCTCTGACCGCTGGCCAGAGAGCCACCAAACTTAGGACCAGAACATGAAGTGGTGTTGAAACTGAAATAAACACTGACTCTTTCTACTTTTCTTGCAGCCCTGAGAAGAGCCAAGATGATCCTTCTTCCAAAAATAACCTCTCCTCCACCTTCTTTCCCAGGTGCCTTACAGGCAGCCAGTAAAGAGCTGAAAACAAATCATCAGTGCAGTGACATCTCACTGATGTTATATATAGAAATCCAGTACCGGTTTTAATGCGGTGCCTGACTTGTCCATCCTTGCTTGCTTCTGGGTGGAGAGGAGGCAGCGAGTGGCTGCTTCTGACCCTGCCACCAGTCAGACTGATGCTTCAGAGCCAGGGATTTTATGCTGCTCCTGCTCCAGTGCTCGTGTGCATCTCTGTGTCGTCAGGTTTGAATGCTGTGGGTTTAATCCTTCACAGCAGGGTTAAGGTTGTCCCCCGGGCAAGCTCCTCACGGCTGTGTCTGCAAAGCTTGTGTTGTGATTAGATGCCCAGGTAGCAGGTGTTGGGCTGCTGCTCTGCTCCTTGTTCCTTTGAAGCAGTCAGCAGGGTGCTCTGTGACTCACAGCTTCACGAGCACTCTGAAGGTGAGGGAGAAGCCCTGCTGAAGAGGTGCAGGGGGTGGATGCATTGGAGATGTCACGCAAGAATGTTGGCCCAGCCTTTTGGGTTGATAGACTTGAGAGAAGCCCACCAGGAAACTCTGAGCGCTGTGCATTTAGAGCGCCGGGGGCAGGCAAACCTGCCAGCGCAGTGTGGGACCATCACTGCCTTTGCTTGAAGCCCTGCCAGCTCGGTCCCTGCCTTGCAGCCCTGCTCCAGCACCTTTGGCAACACTCCCCTGCCCCGGGCTGGTCTCTGGTAAATGGGAAAAAACCGATAACTCTCACTGTAATTTGGGAAAGGCCACGTGTTGGGGTTTTGTTCCCTCCTGCTGTCTCTACGTATACAGGTAAGCTCTGGTTTCTCTACAGGAACACAGTCAAAACCCTCAACTCCTTTCCCTCTGATGCCTTTCTACTGTTATTTAGCCTCTTCGGTGCAAATGAAGGAGATGGGTGGGAATTCCCAAGGGTTAAGTTGCAGGCATATCCCTGTAGGATACAGACTCAGAAGTTAAACTGCTCTCTGTCCTGGTGATGCCCTCTCTCCACACGCAAGCTTGTGGTTTCAGACCTGGTCAGGAGAGCCTGCAGTGCTGAACGCTTTAGAGATCAGACATGAACAGGCTTGGGAGGAGCTGTTCTAGGATGGACGGCTGGGGGTTGGGAGGATTTTATTAATGATTTGCTGTGAGCAAGAAGAGGGTCAACTGCCATTAATTTTTCAGCTCTGTGCAATCTTTTTGTTGCCAGCTTCCTTTTCTTTCCTTTGCTTTTCTCCCCTTTCCTCCTTGTTTCCCTCCTCCTTGTGTTTCTTTGGTTTTTCAAACCCTCTTTTTGCCCCCGTCTTTTCTGTTCTTAATCTCCATCTCACATATCATAGAATCACCAGGTTGGAAAAGACCCACCATACGCACCCTTCTTCCTTTCCATTTCTCTTCCTGCCTTTAGTTAGTTCCCTTGTCCTCCTCCCTGTTCTCCCTTCCCCACCCTCCCTCCGTCTCCAGGCTCCTCGGGAAGAAGACAATTTGAAGGCTTTCCGCTCCTCTCTTAGCTGAGAGGCTCCTTCCCTCAAGCCAATCAATGGCAGCCTTTCAGCCCCAGTGGGGCTTGGCAAACATTAGATCAATAAGTTATTAGCACCATTCTGTCAGCTGTAATGTGGAGATTGATCGGGGCCGGGGCTCCTGCATGCTGCCTGGCACTTCCCCAGCCTGATAAAGATGACAGATTAAGGGAATAAGAAAAAGGAATTAAGGAGTCTGGCTGTCAAAGCTGTCACGGGCTGGAGGAGCAGTGTTTTTTTCAGGGGGCTGAATGAGTGCAATCGGACATTTCAATGGTTCTAAGGGCACAGCACCACCAGCAGCTCTGTTGGAAATCGCTGTCTTCGGCGCTGGCTTTTCTAAAGAAACGCTGGGAGGTTTGCAGAAGGAGCAGCCAGAGGAGGTGGAGCAGCTGTCCTGGGGGTTGGAGGGAATGCCGGGTTGCTGGCACGGACCACACACGGAAGATTCCCCCAGGGGAACGCGAGTGCCGTTTACTTCTCTGCTTTTTGGCACGGCTGGGCGTTGCGTGGCATTCCCCAGGCCTGAGGCAGGAACCAGACCAATGCTTTTTATCACAGAATTGAGGCCAAACAACCTTTACCCAAGAGGTTTGTAGTCCCTTGAGGGAAACGGGATCCTCGTCGGAACCGCGCTTAAGTCTCCTGATTGAACAAGCTTCCCCCTTCTCCCATTTTATCCACTAGAATGGCTCCTTTCTAGAGCTGGGAAGTGATCTCCAGAAGGCCTGGACTTCCAGCCCAGCCTCGTTATTTTAATCTTTTCTGGAAGAGAGCAAGGTTTCACAAGTTTGCAGTTGCTAAAAAGCCTCTCTGCAGCATATAAAATTAATTCCGATCTCTCTTAAGTGCAGTATATCCTCTCCGTGAATGTTTTTCATACTATGAATATTTACTACCTTTCCATGGCTTGGTGCATGCTGTAAAAATGAATTTTGTAAGAAACTGGGAGACAAGGAGATGCTGGTGCACCTTCTCTAATAAACAGCCTCATTACAGACAGGAGGTGGCTCCAGTATGACCTTCACCTCCCGCTCTCACTCCTTGGGAAGTGAAATATTGGACAGAGCTTTTAGGAACTCGGCTCCAGCGAGGAACGTTGAGCACAGGGAGGTGGGAAGCAGCAGGGTACTGCTTGTAGGGTAGGAGGAAAGGCAGATGGCCAAGTGGTTAGAGCTGAGAAAGGGGAATGCAGGCTCCTTCTCAAGCCTAAGAAAGGATGGTTGGTATCTTATACATTGGGAACCCTTCTACTCAACTGCTGTCTTGTTGTGTGTGCCTGCAGCTTTTGTATGTGCTGGGGTTAACTCACGTTTAGGACAGGGTTGGTTGGCTTTAGGATGTTTCTTCCTATGGAGTGCCTTGAGCTCAGCGAACGTGGCTTGGTTAGCACGGTGGTGTTGGGCTCATGGCTGGACTGGATGATCTTAGAGGTCTTTTCCAACCTCAGTGATTCTGTTGGAGTCTTCTTCTTGGTGCCGTTGAGGAATGACTGCACAACCAGTCTGCCAAAGTTAATTTATGTTCAAAGTGAGAAAGACCTTTGATGACTTCATACTGCATTCTTCTTACTTTGCTGTAAGAGGCACATTAGCAGATTGCATTCCTCCTTTCCCTTCTTTCCTTTTTCCTTTCTGTTTCCAAGAGCCTCTTTCACAGAATTTGAACCCATGATGCTTTGGGTGCATTTGCAGGTACCTTGGTCTGGACCAGGGACTGTCCTGAGCTAGGGGTGCCCAGCTTGCTCAGCTGTTTGTCTTAAGACTAGTAAAGGAGGATGCTTCCTTCCTTGGAGAGCTTGCAGTCTAAATCTAAATGACAACCAACAAATAGATATAGATGTGGAGATATAAAGGAGCAATGAGATAACCCAGTGCAACAGCTAAGGCTTGCAGCCCGCTGCCTGCCATGTCCCTAAAGCCATTAAGGGAGGAGGATGCTACCTTTATTTTGCAGCTGGTTTGACATCCCCATTGCAAAGATCCAGCAGTAATTCCCCCTTCCCTGCTAGAACTATCCCTGCCCCGAGAGCTGGCATGCGCTCATATTGTTCTAGCATCCCAAGTCCCAGAAGCCCACTCCTTCCCTTCCCCCAGCATCCCCAATAATTTATTTTTTTTTCCATTCTTGTTGCCCTCAGTTAAATTATGGCCCGTTATTCCCATGACCTTGTGCTTCACTCTGCCTTTGTTCCATTGATTCCTGCTGGCAAGGGATGGGGCCGATGTGCAGCCAGATTCCACGCTGCTGCGCGCAGCCTCCTGCGTGGCCCCTCAGCCACAGCCTTTGTTGAGAGCAGCTCTGGGCCTGCTGGGACTCGGCAAGCTGGTGCTGCTCCTTACAAAGGCACAAGCCCAACGCCAGGGAAGGAAAGTCTCCAGGGTCCCTGCAAACCTGTTGTGTTCGGCGCAGGAACAGACTGAGCAGCAGGGCTGGGGCACCAGAGTTTTTGGAGCAGAGCAGCTCCTCTGGTGGCAGGCTCTTCATGCCAGAGGAAAGAGGAGAGCTGAATAAACTGAGACGCTGCCAAGACATTTCAGACTGGTCAGTGGGAACAGTCATCTCCAGGATTTAAGATGGATGGGGGAGTTGTGAGCAAGGGAGGATGTTTTCCTCCTCTTAAAATAGTGCGAAAGAGGTGAAAAAAAGGAGTCTCTAACATATTGGCTATCTGAGGCTGGGTCATTTCCCATCTAAGTTGGCTCAGTTCTCTGTTTATTCAGGGTTTCTGGGTCCAAGAAGCTTTCAGAGCAAACCCACTGATATGGGTAGGGAGCGTGAGATTGGTCTTGATCTCTTCCAGTTATGTCTGTAGCATAAGACGGTGCAGAAAAACGTGGTGCATCCCTTGGCCGTAACTGGGACTCGCTCCATCATCCACCCTCTTAACAACATCATTAGGGGAAAAATTCTGTGTCTACCTCATATTTGTCCATTTTCCCTCTCCAGGTGAAACTCTCTGCTCAATCACTGGGACATGGGCTCGTTCGCATCCTGCCCTCGGTGCAATGTGTGTCCTTGGGGCATCTTCTCTGCTGCAGGTTCCCTTGTAAAGAGAGGAGATAAAGTCCTTCCCTGTTTGGGGAAACCAGGAGATAGGTTTTCTAATCTTCCCAGCTGACTTAGGCTCCCAAGTCCTCTCTTCAAAGCTGATAATGAGGCTTGAGATTCTTAGATGTGTTGGTGAACATGACTGTTAGGGAGGCTGCGGATTAGAGGCAGCACAGGACAAAGCACTGTTACTTCCAGGTGATGTTTCCACCAGTGGCCTCAAGTCCAAAGAGGGCTGTGATCAGATAAAACCCACATTGCCTTGGCTTCTACACAAGCTCATTTTATGGAGTCATACCTGCATCCTTTCTCTTTTTGGTTGCAAAGCCACCGGGTGATACCTCTATATGGAGGCAGAAGCCCTGCCCTTTGCCAGCTGACCTACTTTCCTGGCCTGTCTCTATTCATATTCCGCTGTAGAAGTGCAGCAGGTGAGTGCTAGACTCTCTCTTCATATGAAAGTGCGGGGGAATCCACTTTGATTTCTAGGACTTCAGGGAAAACGTTTGACTTTGTTTCTAAAACCTCTCTAGATTGCTTTCTGTATCGCCTTGTCAGGCCAGCAGGAGCCTGGAATGTGAAGCAGGAGCTGGGGACCTGCATGGGAGATGATCAGTATGCTTGGGGCTTCCTCTAGCACTCCTTCCTTCTGTTATCACCTGGCCTGGCTTCGTAATGTTACAGTTGTACTGATAATGTCTTTCATTTTCAGCTTTAATATTAAAAAGCTGCCCTGATTTGGCTTCCTTTCAAACGCTCTGTAGAAGGCAGGAGAGAGGAGGCAAAAGCAGGAGTTTGGGAAGTCATTCCCAACTATCCCTCTCCATCCTTTAAGGTGGAGTGTTGCCTTTTGCAGGTGCTTGTGCTGAGCAAGGAGTTATCTTTTGGCTTTCTGGTCAGTGAGTGGCAATGTCCTCCACGTGCACAACCTGGCTCTGAGGGTGGTAGGACATCCAGAGGCGACGCTGCTGGCTCATCTGCAAAACATATTGGGTTTTGCTGCTGGGGAAGATGGACTGGGGCTGCTCCCATCCCAACGCTTTCAACCGCCGTCCTGGTTCTTTGTGCAAGGAATGGTTGGATGAATGGCATGGGGGGGCATAAAGGGATGAGTTGTGTACATGGTCCTTTAAAAGGGCACGTGTTTTGCAGGTAGAAGAGGCATGGCAAAGCTTTGCGTAAGGTTTGAGAGAGCAAAGGATTAGTGCCGTAATACAAATACGTTGCCATTTAGGTTGTACCCCAGAGCCTGTGGGTTTACTGAGTAACTAATGAAAACATGACCTGTGTCTTGCCTGCTTTGCAGCTAAGAACGCTAAGAGGGGGGTGTGACTCCTTACAACACTAGGCTGGAATTCCAAAGATTGCTTTTCATCTTGTGCCCTCCTACTGACTCGGTACATTTGGGGCAGGTTGTAGATCTTTGTGCCTCAGTACTGGTGATAATTATTCCATTTTCCTTGTATATCTTGTTGGTTTAGTCCCCACGCTTCTGGGGGCAGAGGGAGTCTCCGAGAAATCCCAGGACTGTGCTTGAAACAAAGGAAAAAAAGAAAGGGGGGAGGGAGGAAAATTTTCCTTCTGTGGTCTGACTGCCATAAAAACTGCTGGGAGGCAACCCAAATAGAATCTCAGTGTGTGGGATTTGGTGCTTTGGTACAATGTGAACCTGAGATGCTGGAAGGAAAATGCTACAGATCATCCTAGAGATTAATATGCTGATGTGGGATCTCTCTGGACAGCCAGTTCAAATCTGGACTGGAAGACATCTAGGACCTTTCCCAGTGGTGCCGCTGGTGGCAGGCTGTCCCACCTGATTGTACGTCTAGCTACCAGCTCACTTGTGTGTGTGGTGAGAAGTGCATCATCCTCAGCATAAAAGGGACATGGAACTGTTGAAACAGGTCCAGAGGAGGCCACGGAGATGATCCGAGGGCTGGAGCACCTCCCATCCGAGGACAGGCTGAGAGAGTGGGGGTTGTTCAGCCTGGGGAAGAAAAGGCTCCAGGGAGACCTTAGAGCAGCTTCCAGTGCTGAAAGCGGCTCCAGGAAAGATGAGGAGGGACTTTTTACAAGGGCACAGAGTGATAGGACGAGGAGGGGTGGCTTTAGATTGGAGAGGGGCAGATTTAGATCAGACATTAGGAAGAAGTTCTTCAAAATGGGGATGGGGAGGCCCTGGCCCAAGTTGTCCAGCGAAGTGGTGGCTGCTCCGTCCTTGGAGGTGTTCAAGACCAGGTTGGATGGGACTTGGAGCCCCTGATCCAGTGGGAGGTGTCCCTGCCTGTGGCAGGGGGTTGGAACTGGCTGGGCTTTGAGGTCCCTTCTATCCCATCCCGTTCTGTGATTCTAAGTGGGTGGTTTGGGGGTGTGGGTCTGATGGAGTTGATGCCGCTTCAGAGTTCGTGCGCGATCGTGGTCTTCCCCTGCACGAGCGCAGCCGGTTGGGAGAGAGATGGGACTTGCAACCTGGCTTGCTGACGTGCCTGGGAATATCGAGGCGCGGTGCGAGTCGGAGCGAATGTCTGCTGGCAGATGGGCGCGTGGGGGTGGGAACGGAATAGCAAGAGAGAAGGAGTGATGGGAGGGTAATGAGGTGCCTTGGCAGAGCTGTGAAAGCAAGGAATCTTTACTGCTCATATTCTAACTGCTGTCACATGTAACTGGAGCTTCTGTCACCACTTCTTCCATGGAGTCTCTTCTGCCTCAAGTACATAAGAACAAGCCCTGTTGGGTTTTGCTGCCTCCTGCCCGGGCTGGGAGGGGTAAGCAGAGCAACGGGACTTTTGTTGTTTCAAAGCCACAAATCCCAGATGAGAACAGTTCTGAGGAGGATATATGATCTTGGCCTCCAGCGCTGAGGGTTTGCAGCATCAGATTAACGTTTCCAGGAAAATCATCATGAAGAATGAAGAGCTCTGTGAGGAGGGAGCTTGTGACTCTGTTTATGCTGTGTGGCCAGGTACTTGGAGTCATAGAATCATAGGATGCTTTGGGTTGGAAGGGACCTTTACAGGTCATCCAGTCCAACCTCCTGCAGGAGCAGAGATGTCTTTAACCAGACCAGGTTGTTCCTAGCTTTGATGCATGCTTGGCAAGCCGATGCTCTGTGTGGCTTTGGAGAAGTGATTTAAAGGGTAAACTGAGGCAGGATTGATAAAATTCAAACTGTATCGGAAGGCTGACTCAACACCTGGGATGTGAAGCACTGAGAAGTCTTAAGTATTGTCACTGGCTGCCTGTGCCCTTTCTCATCTGCTTCTCAGTTGCCGCTGTTGTGTTGCGTTGACTTTGCTTTGGGTTATGGATGCAAAGCCTCTGCAGTTGTCTCCAAGTGCCAGTTCTGTGAACAGGCTGGGTGACAGGGTCATGGCAAGATAAGATCGCAGGCAGCTTGTGCTCTCGAAAACCTTGAAATGCCACTTGTAACTTTGCAGAGTTCCAGAATTTCTCTCTGGATAAAGACGTTGCCTGGCAGGCTCTGCCCTCGGCGCCGTCACTGTCTGCTCTCCTCCTGTGGCAGCCACCGATCGCTGCTCCGGGTCTGTGGATAAACACAATGCCAAGGCAGGGACCTGGGCTCGCTTAGCTGAATTCAAAGTGATGCGGAGCGATTCTGAGGATGAAGGACAGCCGCTTGGCTTAAAATGTCCCCTGGAACAGAAGGAATGTTTGTCGTCCTTCTAAACAGCACCGAGGGGGTTTGTAACCTCTCTTATCCAACACACTCGGGGCGATGGCAGCAGCTCTGCCTGCGTGTTGACTCACGGGCAGATGCATCCCCACTCAAATATGGTGCTTGTTTGCGAGGTATTTTTTCTTATAAGATGCTGCATCTTTAACAAGCCCTTGATAGATGAGAATTTGCTGCTCGCAGTGACAAACAGTCTCTTCCTTCCTGCCCATATGCAACATCATGCTTTCAGTTTCCCCCAGCGTTATTATGGGAGGATATTGATTTTAAATCTGTTCGGGGACGCTGTAATTGTATCTTAGATATTTTGTGTTGGGCTGTAGGGCTGCAGTAATGCAAAAAGCTTGAGTGTTTCCGTACAATCTAGAGGGGGAAGATTGCTAAGGACCTTGAGGTTTTGAAGGAGGAGGGAGGGAAGAAGGGGGGGGGGGGGGAGAGAGAGAGATTGAGAGAGAGAGAGAGAGATACTGTGGTAGGAAGATTCAGAGATCTGTTGTGCTTTTTTTTTTGTGTGTGTGTTGTTTTTTTCCTCCCCTTCCTCTCCCCTAGTTGCTTTGCATCAGGGCATGAAAGGAGTGGAAACACCAGGGGGACAAAAGGCACCAGGACAAATGATGAAACTCAGTAAGGAAATCAACTGGATTCAGAATTTATAGCTTTAAAGCGTTGCATTGATCAGTGTGTGAATAGTCATTATGTGCTTTTGGACTGCGTGATTAGGAAAGCAGATCAAGGCTCTCAAGATGATGATTTTTCTTACTTTCATTTTTTTTCCTCTGCCTGTAATATATGTGTGTGTGAGAGAGAGAGAGAGGAGCAAAATACCAAAGTCTCTCTGGTTGCTTCTGCAAAGAGGAAAGTACAACCTTATCTGATACTCAGGTTTCTCATCTCTCTTCTAGATGAAATTTTAGGCAAGAGAAGAGTATGTTCTCCCAACAGCAGCAGTGAGTGTCCTTTAGAAAGCAAGAAAGCCAGAAGTGAGTCCCCAAAGGGTAAGTGCTGCTTCTCCCTCCCCCATCCCTTTCCCCTTTCTTCTCCTTTCTTAAGAGTGCAACTTAATTGAAATTAAGGAGGGAGGGCAGGGAGGGTTGTGAGAGGCTGCGGTGTGGGAGCTGCAAGTATCCGGCGCTGAGGGTGCATGAAGGAGGCTACCAGTGCGCTGTGCTTTTCTTTATCTAATCGCAGGGAAGCTGGCAGTGCGCGAAAGGGATTGCCTCTTAATTAGAATAATTGCTTTATGATTAAAAAAGCAAGCTGCAGCTTTTGAGGGTGGATTTTAGGGGTGTTCCTACTTTTCAGGCAGAATGTCTTGATTACATGTTTATTATAAAAGATACAGCATTATCGTGCTGGCATCTGTTCCTTTAAAGGGAAAAAAAAGAAGCCTAGCAGGGAGAATAGTGCTGCCTGGTTCTTTCTTATGCATTCATGGCACTGTTCCTATAGAGATGGAATCTGCAGAAGGTTTCTCTTGTTAGGGATTATGTTTTTTTTAATCTCCTGATTTATCTGACATTTTTTTCCCTATAAAGGTGATTTTTAAACTTTCTTTATGACTGGCAAAGTGGAATGGGTAATGGAGCCTGCAGTTAATGAGTTTGTCTCAAGGTTGCAGTAAATGAGGTTTTGCAGGCCGTTCACTCAAAGGCTTTGTTGTTGAGTTCAGACTAATTAGCTGTCAGTAACACCCCTGTCGATCACTGTGCCTGACCTGCACTCTTTGGCCACTACAAATAGAAAAAGCAAGCAAGCTGGTTGGAGCTGGGTCCTGTTTCTTGGCTTGGGAGTCCAGCAGCTGAGACTCTGTTCTCAATAACCAATCCAGGGGATCTCAGAGGGGACTTTTTGCAGGGGCTTGGAATTTAGGAAGGCTTTAAGACATACTTTCTATTATGCTATATATAATGATATATTGTAAGGACCTGTACTGCATCCTGATTTCACGTAATGTCCCTGTATATTGTCTCTTCTTGACTCCTTGTCCCCAAATGATGAGCTGAAAGGAAGGTGCTCTGAGAGGATGTCAAATTGTGGTGTCATTTAATATAATATTTTTAACCACAACGAAGACCATACTGAAGCTTTTCTTTCACTTAACCCTCTCCTGCCTGTTAACTCTTTAAACTGCCTTAGTTTTTTTGCTGGGCTTTTCTGAAAGATATAGAGGAACCCCCTGTGCTGCTGCTCTTTACCTGTTTGCTTTGATTTCTTTCATCTGCCCTGTTCCTGTTATCCTTGTGATGGTGGTAGATGTGCAGGTGAGTTCCAGCAGGATGCTTCTAAAGATTCCGAAACGCATCTGCTGTACAGGAGCGTGAGACTCCTGTCGCGCAGTCGATACCCCTGCTGTCATCTTTGCTGTTTCTGCTAAGCATGTACCCCTCGTGAGTGCAACATAGGGCATGCTTGGGAACTGAATCCAGGTAACAGCAACCTATGTGGCCTGCCTGAGAGTGGGCTGAACTTTAATCAAGCCATCTGAAGCCAAACTGTCGCATTTGGATTCACCCTAATAAATGGCTGAACTTTCACGAGCTGGTGTTTTTGCCATGGGAGCAGCAGGGTCAGACGATCCCGTTCTGTTTCTGTGGCTTTCCCAGCATTTTCTCGAGTGGGTTGAGTGCAGTGTGAGGCAGAGAAACTGCCCTTGGCTTTGCAGCAGGCACTCTAAATCCGGCTCCTTAACTCTGAATGACTCAGGGATTCCCCCAAGTCGCTGAGAAGGGTTCCTAGGAAGCCCTGAATAAAAGCAAACTTTTACTTTCTACTCCCACTTGTTTCTCAGAAAGCCTTCCCTGCCCTTTCGCAGTGTGAGACAATGGAAATTCTGAGCTGGACCTTTTGCTGATGTCCCACATGTTTTTTATCATATTAGATCATTGGGGGATCCCCTCTTCTCTCTGATGCTGGGGCAGGTGTTCCAAGCCTAGGTTGGTGATGCTGGGACACCATTAGAACAGCGAGGGGTTGAACAGGGGCAAGAGACTTTTGTGCTTCTGGAACCTTTATGTACCCACTCCCTGCTATGAAAAGGGAATCAAAGGAGGGGCTCCCAGGAGCCTTCTCATCAGGCAGCGTTCCTGGGAGGGCTGGGAAGGAAACAGTCGCTGTGTTTCCAGCTCTGGTTAGAAACAGAAGGATCCGTGTTGTGTGACAAGCCATTTTTGAATACAGAGGACCCGAGTGGCCAGTTACCTGGAATCTGGGAGCTGCTGCTGCAGGGCAGCGCTGTAAAGTGTGAGACCGTGCTAGAGCCCCAGGCTTGGCTGGGACCCAGGCACTGTGAGCGTAGTTTGTGATTTAGGAGTGGGAAGGGAAACGAGGAACAACTGGAGTTTGTAGCCTGTGCAGCCCCAGAAGCAGCATCCCCTCGGGTAGCAGCATCCCCTCGGGTAGCAGCATCCCCTCGGGTAGCAGCATCCCCTCGGGTAGCAGCATCCCCTCGGGTAGCAGCATCCCCTCGGGTAGCAGCATCCCCTCGGGTAGCAGCATCCCCTCGGGTAGCAGCATCCCCTCGGGTAGCAGCGTCTGCAGCATCTGCCTGGGATGCATCCTTCCTTTTCCTCCAGCCCTATGGTGTGCCCTGTGCCTTCTGCACTCTCCTGTGGTGGTGGGCAGCTCGAAGTGGGGACTTTACCCCTCTCCACGCTGGCCCTGGATGCAGCCCATGCTCGGGGCACAGCTACATTGTCTCTGGAACCGCCTTTTGAAGAGGAGAAGTGACCCTGTGCCCACGGCACATCTCGTGCTGCTGTGGCTGCGCCTGACAAGGCAAGGAGAACAGAGGCAGCCAAGTAAATCACTCCCTCTCTCTGACTGAGTGAAAAAACACCTGTAGGGCTGGAAACCCTTCCAGCGGGGAGGCAGTAACCTTCCCTTCCCCCGTCCCCAGCGCTCGCAGTGTGCGCACCAGAGATCAAAAGCGAGCCCTATCTCAGTGGAAACGGGGCCGCGCCAGCGCTGCTGTCAAACAGAGCAGAACGTTCTCCGTCTAATATGGAAATGCGAGCATATCAGAGGCTCGGAGCGAGGGCTGTGCTGGCAGGTCACGGAGGAAGCTTTCTCCCTGGGAGACAATTCCCCCAAGTAAAACCCTCACTGCTGCAGCAACAGCGTTTCTGGAGATGAGCTTCTCCAATACCTTGAGACATGAAGTAAAACGGAATGATTGCAAAAAAGAGAAAATGGGGAAGAGTATTTTGGTTTCTATTTGAACTGCTGAAAAATAAATCTGGCAGAAGCCTCATCACTCGGGAAGATATGAAACTAGACTGGACTCGGTGCTGGAAAACAAACGTAGGGAATAATATTGCACTCCCCCCACCCTGGGATGGGCTGATGAGCTCATATGCTGCTCCTTCTGCCGTTTGCTTTCCTTTAGCTGTTGCAGTTCAGTTAAAATGAAAACAAAACAGGATTGCATCTTTGGTGAATGAAGTAGACCAGAACCAGAGCTGGAACACAGCTGAGCAATTCGGAGCCAGCCTCTGTCATCACAGAATCATAGAATGGTTTGGGTTGGAAGATTTTAAAGCCCATCCAGTTCCAACCCCCTGCCATGGCCAGCGATGCTTCCCACTGCATCAGGTTGCTCCAAGCCCCATCCAACCTGGCCTTGAACATCTTCAGGGATGGGGCAGCCACAGCTTCTTTGGGCAACCTGGGCCAGGACCTCCCCACCCTCAGCATGAAGAATCTCCCCTCTTTCAGCTTAAAACCATTTCCCTCATCCTGTCCCTGCACTCGTTGATCAAGAGCCCATCCCCAGCTTTCCTGCAGCCCCTTTCAGCACTGGAAGCTGCTCTAAGGTCTCCTTGGAGCCTTCTCTTCTCCAGACTGAACAACTCTCTCAGCCTGTTGATGTGTTCCTCTCCTTTGGAGCAGGATAGGTGTGTATTGATTGGCTTGGCAGTTCTCCCATAAAGCCAAATTGAAGAAATAATGTTTGGCTCCATTTCTCCTATTACTTCACTGCCCCCCCCAAACCTGCACTGCTGAGTATGGTGGGAATGGACATGGGCCCTCTCTGCCCCGGCCAGTGACAGCTCAGGCAACAAAGACCCTAAAACTACTGACCAAGACCTTGTTTTGAACCTGGGTGAGATGGTTTTGCAGGAGGCTCCTCCAGCTTTTACTGTGGCTCAGTAAAGGGAGGCTCAGCCTCACATGGGTTTATTGTGGTGCAGGACAGGAGATGGGGACAGGCTCGGTGTTTTGCCCTGTCTGGGATTTCTTGGGGAGGACGAGCCTTATAAAAGCTTGGTGGAAAGGTGGTGCAGCAATGCCAAGTCCTTCAGGCTCAGCAGAAAACCCGCATCCTCCAAGAGCCCGAATTCCCTGTGGCTGCTGCCAGCCTGCAGTGTTGGTGGTGGGATGGGAGAGGTGGGATCCCCTCGGTTGGGGCAAACAGGGAGGCTTGTAGGAAAGCGTGAAGACCCAACTAACGCTGCTTCTGCTGCGTATTCCAAGTGATTGTCCCAGAGTCCATTTCACACCTGGCTGCTGGAAGAGATTTGACGGGATCAGCCTCCCGCATTACCCCCTGGTAATGACAAAAGCAGACAGCAAAGCTTCAGCAAAGCTGGAATTATCGCTGGCTGAGTCATGTGAAATCTTCCAAGTTTTAAGTGTGGAAATCCAGCCTTTCCCTGGACTCCTCCTTCCTCTTAGTCCCCCCTAGCCACCCCCATTCTCCCACCCCTCCTTGCACCTGAAATCTGCTCTGCGGCAGATCCGATAGAGTTTATGGTAATTAAGTGTTATTAAATCCCCTCCTCCCTCCTTTTTTCCTCTAATGACACAGCTGTGGGGGGAAAAAAAAAATACCAGTGTTTTTCTAGATCGGGTCTCTGGCGTGCAGCTTTGCTCCTCAGACCTTTGGCTCAGAGCATCAGAAGGGAACTGGAACAGTTGGTGCGCTCCTGCATCCCTGTGGGAAGTGACAGGAGCGGCAAGAGAGAGGAGGAGGCGGTGGGAATCCAGCCCACAGAATGACTTGGTGGGAAGGGGACCTGGAAGGGAATTCTGCTCCTTCCACTGGTGTCGTGCAGGCTTGGGAACCGGAGGAGGGAGCAGGCATGGCTTGGCTGTCTCGTTCAACCTCTCTCTTTCAGCTCTGGTTTCCAAGTGCGCTGCACGGTACAGGCTGGGGACGTGGCTCCGTTCAGGAGCTCGGAGCCCTGCACCTGTGATTACACAGGAAGCCTGCGGTCCCCGAGATGCAGATAAATGTCACTGGGGTAGAGATCGGTGGTGGCAGATACGGCTAGGACTTGCTGTGCCGATGGAGGTTGCTTGCTGAGCTGAGTTGGGGGGGACCAAAGACCTTATTTGCAGAGGAAGCCTTGGCAGCTGGTGATGCAACCGTTTTCTTTTGAAACTTTATGCAGCTCATTCTCTTTTATTATTGTTATTAGCTCCTCCTACGTTTTGGGGAGGATGTGACTTCATTATGACACATGAAGTCCCTAAAATCTGAGTCCCTGAATACTTGGTTGTATAGTGAGTTTGGTGGCAGACAGACCTTGACACTAGCAGCTCCTTATTCTGGCCAAGGCAGAAGGGTCCCAGTCCTGAAGATAACTGTGGCAGGGCCCCATTTTACAGGTCTCTCAGATTGTATTGATTTGCCACAGGTTTCTGATAGCACGCTTAGGGACCTTTCACCTGGGACAGATCCACAGCTCTCGTCCCAGCCAGGTGTCTGGTGCCCGTGTGTTGGTCCCAGTGCTGCTGCTGCTCTGTGCTCAGAGCCGCCACCTTCACCGTGGAGCCAGCCTAGCAGCAGAGTCACCTGCCACCATCCCCGAGGGACTCTGTGCAGTGAGGTGGATGGAGGAGCAGGAATCTGGGGCACACGGTAGGGTGGTCTTGTCATTCACTGAGCGCAGCGGTGGTCTTGTGACTGCAGCGTGAGGAGAGCCTTTTCCCACCCCCTCCCTCCCCTGTTCAGATTGTTGCTGGGAGTTCCTCTCCGAGTAATGAAAAGGCTTTGCCTGTGGGGAAGATCCGAGATAAAATAGTGTTAGAGCAGCCACTGCCAAGGCGGAGAGCGGTAATTACTCCGAGTTCTGCTTACGGTAAACACAAAGCCTCTGTGGTTTTATCTCCCTGATTGTTAGACTGGGATCCCTCCCGCCCAGGGAGCAGGCAGGTTCCTCAAAGCAGAAGGTCCAGGGAGATGGAGATGTTGGCATGGTGGGTGCAGCTTTAAGGGCCTCGGGGTGCTCAGCCATGTGTACGGAACTGAACCAGCCTGCTTTTGCGTCTTCCCTGCAAGAGCTGGGCAGCTGGGCTGTCACCACTGTCCCTTGCGTGGTTGTCAGCATCACCCACACTGGGCGCGAGCATCTCACGCGTTACTGTGTCCTTGTTTGGAAAGGTGGGGGAAGGAGATGCGTGTCTGATCAGGTGTTAGTTGGAAAAAAGATCACGTGTGCCCAAAGATGAAAGGCTGAGAGCTCGGCGAACTCTTCCATCCTGCCTGTCCTCTTTGCCACCTTGAGGGTAGAGAGCTGGCTGGTAATTTTGTGTTGTTGCAATCCTTATTGCTTTGAGTGGGGGGAGTTGTTTGCTAGTTCTCTAGGTGCTGCGGCAATCGAAGCTGTAGACTTTTCTCTCCTAAGCATACCCATGTTTGGAGGTTTAGCAAGTTGTAGGTGTGCCTTGACTGTGTGTAATGGTAGATCACGCAAGAAGAGCTGCATTTGGCAGCTTGGTACATCAAATTCAGTGCCGTGGAGGTGTGGGAAATGGTTCTAATGTCCCTCTACCCTCCTTTCTCTTTGCATCGTCCTTGTACTTATGTGATTTCCCACTGTATGTCTCTTTGATAAAAAGACCATGTCTTTACGTCCTTCAGAAAACTCCCACACGCCTCTGCTTGAGGACTCAGTGACTCAGATGACCCCGGAGGAGCACTATCGACGCATGATGTCGGCACTGAATGAACACGGCACGTTTGAAGAGCAGCAGCAACAACGACTCTACCAGCTGGCCAATAGCATGGCAGTGCCCAGCCATGGAGGTACGGACTCTTAGCAATGGGAGAAGAAGAGGCTCGCTTTGCCTTTCGCTATAAGCCTTGTAAGATGTCCCTAAGCCCTGTGGGCACATGAGGAGGATTTATCATAGGATCACTGAATGGTTTGGGTTGGAAGGGACCTTAAAGCCCATTCAGTTCCAGTGCCCCTGGGGAACTGGGCAGGGGCACCTCCCACTGGATCAGGGGCTCCAAGCCCCATCCAACCTGGTCTTGAACACCTCCAGGGGTGGGGCAGCCACCACTTCCATGGGCAACCTGGGCGAGGGCTTCCCCACCCTCATCATGAAGAATTTCTTCCTAATTTCCAATCTAAATCTTCCCTCTATCCAATTTAAACCATTTTCCCTTGTCCTGTTGCTCCATGCCCTTGTAAAAAGCCCCTTCACAGCTTTCTTGTAGCCCCTTCAGGTACTGGAAGCTGCTCTGAGGTCTCCCCAGAGCGTTCTCTGCTCCTAGTTGAACAATCCCAACTCTCTCAACCTGTCCTCGTAGCAGAAGTGCTCCAGCCCTCAAATCATCATCATGTTTGTGAAAGCCATGAACATTCAGCGTTGCGTATTCATCATGCAAGGAATACAGGTGGTGCCAAAGAGTTTCCTAGAGACTTTTTCCCACCATCTCTATGGGGGCATTTACCCTCAACCATCTATAAATGCCGATGCCTTCTGTACCTGTCTGTGGGACGTTTGTTTACTGGAATAGACTAGCTGCAACATCACAGCTGGTTGGGTTTTTTTGCAGTGGCAGTGAGGGGAGTCCTTTTCTTCCTTTGTTTCCTGTCAGTCTGTGGTTTAAATCTTATTTGGGTCACAGTGTGGAGCAAGGGGAATGAGTACTGGCATAATGCGGTGCGGGGGCATGTGATGCAGGCAGTGCCAGATACTCCTGCCAGTTAGTGATGGGATCTTAAACAGCCAGATGATGTTGCAGGATTTAGTTAAGCATTGATAGTGCCAGGTTTAGCAGGTTGCTACACACAGACATAGCGTAAATAGGTGTTAAAGACCTTTCACCTTAATGAGAATTGGATGTCTTGTGATTTTATGGACAACTAGAATATGCAGATGAAGCTAAGTGGCAGTGAAGACAGCTTAGCAGGCAACTGCTGAAGTCCATGGGACAGGATCACCCATGGTATCATCTATTGAAAACAATTGTTTGCATTGATCTGGTCCTTCAGTGGCCAGAACCTGATCTGCTACGGAGAAGTTAAGTGATGGGTTGCTGAAAGCGAGAGAACTTCTTCCATACCCAGCGTACACTCACTTGGTGAAGACTTGTTGAGAGAATTGCCTTAAGAACCCTGTAGGTTCTTCCAGCACTAAGAAATTGTCCCCAGACCCTCCCAGGATGATGTGGCCCTCTGAGGTGGAGCTGCGGGCTAGGGGTAGCTGAGGGAGACTCCTCACTTCTTTATTTAATGCCTGTTGTGTGCACGGCCCATCGTGCCTCTGTGCCTGTCTGTCTGCTTTTTCTAGGCTGTAGCAGCACAGGAGTATTTCTGCACTGATCTCTGTGTTCAAGGGATGCTGCTGCCATTCTGCTCTTTAAAAGAAGGCTGGTGCTTGTACAGTTGTGTTAATGCAAGGAGGGGAAAACCCAAAACCTGGTCCTGAAGCAGTCTCCTCCCCTTAACAGATACCTATATCCAGTGCTTCTGTCTCATCCTGGCACTGGAGTGGTGTCCTGAGAGGACACGAGTCCCGTGATACCAGGATCTAACGGGTTCTGTGTGAATTGAAGGATTGCTGGTAGGTTTTGCCTGGGTTGTGTTGGAAGCCGGCTAAATCCTGCTCGGCTGCAGGCTCCTGCGCTGCGCCTAAAGGGGGCACCAGGCAGTTGTGGGTTCCACCCCAGGAACCGCTTGGCAGGGTGCACGAGCCACAAGCATCCCTCCACAAGCATCCCTCCACAAGCATCCCTCCACAGGATGCGGGCTGCTCCACCTGCCCTTGAGTGAGCAAAACCTGCTGATGCCAGCTTGGCTTGGTCCAGAGTCCAGCTGTGCCTGGTACCCGAGTCCTTGTTGCAGAAGTAAGGGGAATATCTCAGCTGGCTGGAGCTGACAAAGCCGGGGAGATGGAAGGTGATGCTGTTGGAAGCAGGGGGTTGAAGTGTCACTGCAAATCACTGCTAGCAAGAATCTGTAGCCCCTGTGCTGCTTGGAAGTGCGGAGGGCTGATAAGTACCTGCCTGGGTGATGGGAGCAGCATTTGCAAAGCATCCAGCCAGAGCTGGAAGAGAATCTCCAGTCTAGAGTGTAAATCCCCAGGGCTCCTTGTTAAGTTAATGAAGGAGCTGTCTTCTTTTCCACTCTGATTTGATTGGCTTCTCTAGGGGCAAGAGGCGATTCCTTTCGCTGTGGAGTAAGGATTTGCTTATCAGCAAAGGCATGGCATAAACTGGTGCTGAGACAGGGTGTTGTGCTGTCCCAGGCGTCTACAGAGATGCAAAGCTCCTGCAAGCGTGGTATGTGTGCGTGGGGCAAAGCCACGCGCCGTAGGGCTGGGGTTTCCACACCTCCGTGCGATGAACAGAGCTCAGGACGTGAGAGGACAGCGTGTGTCTTGCACAAACGGGTAACGCGGGCAGACATGCAAATGCTGGATGGTCAACCGTGACGTGCAGGTCCGTGCAGACCGTGTGGGATACAACAGAGCGTGTTCTCGGCTCAAAACGTGTTCTCAGGACCGGTATGGTCACAGTCAGTCACGACAGAGCAGTTAACGGGGCACCGGGTGGCTGCTGGCCGTGCAGGATGGGACACGCAGGCAGAGCGTGCGCTGCGGAACAGCTGGCATCACCCCTTCTCCCCACGGAACGAGTCAAGGAGCTCATTACCTTAAAAGCCTCACATGGCTTTTACGATTAAACTGGCTCCTTGGGGTTCGCTAGGGGAGGGGTCACCCCGAGGTTTTGGGGTGGGCAGGGGGAGAAGAGGAGTCTGCACGGACAGACTCTCTCGTGTAACATCGCCAAGACAAAACTTGGTGTGTTTTGGATTGTCTCCACACCGCAGGGCTCTGGTCGGGCTATAAATTATTAGTGCCAGTACAAAGCGCAGTTTATCTGCGGGCTCGCATGGAGGCACCAATAACATTAATAATTTAAAAAATGTTAATAATTTAGAAATCTTTTTTTTTTTTTTTTTTTTAATTGCTTTTCACCCCCTCCTCCCCCCCCCGCCTCCTTCCTCCGCCCCCATTCTCCCAGTGGCATTCATCCCACATTCTGAATTCAGTCTGTCTCGGTGCCTGGAACCTCCATCCGCCAGCGTCCCGCTGTCAATCAATGTGATTTCCCAACTGTCAGAGTGCAGGATTGTAAATAACAGATCCTCGGGGGGGGCTGCGCGACGGGGTAGGGGCGCAGGGGAAGGGGAGGAGGGAGAGAAAGAGGAGAGAGAAGCCTGGCGTGCGTGTGGGGGTTTGTTGCGGTCATTCAGGATCAATGCGGCTTCTGGAACTGGCTGCACGCCAGACTTCTAAATTACAGGCGCTGTGGCAATAAGGAGTGACCTGGGTTTTTCAGATAATTAATTTATAAACATTGAAGGTGCACGGGCCCTGGCTCAGAGAATTCTCGAGGCTTTTTAATGTGATCTGGTGGGGTTTGTTGTTTCGCTCTTTCTTACATACTTTTGGAGCTCAAAATTGCGCGGTGTTTTAATCATAGATCAATCATTAATCAATGGTTTGGGTTGCGTGGGACCTCAAAGCCCATCTAGTTCCACCCCTGCCATGGGCAGGGACACCTCCCACTGGATCAGGGATTCCAAGCCCCATCTAAGCTGGCCTTGAACCCCTCCAGGGATGGGGCAGCCACAGCTTCTCTGGGAAACCTGTGGGAGGCTTTGGAGGGGGAGATGCTGGAGCAGGAGAGGCTTCAGAGGGGGAGATGCTGGGGTGGAGGAGGCTTTGGAGGGGGAGATGCTGGAGCAGGAGAAGCGTTGGAGGGGGAGATGCTGGGGTAGAGGAGGCTTTGGAGGGGGAGATGCTGGGATAGAGGAGGCTTTGGAGGGGAGATGCTGGAGCAGGAGAGGCTTTGGAGGGGGAGATGCTGGGGTGGAGGAGGCTTTGGAGGAGAGATGCTGGAGCAGGAGAGGCTTCAGAGGGGGAGATGCTGGAGCAGGAGAGGCTTTGGAGGGGGAGATGCTGAGGTGTGGGCGGCTTCGCGGGAGATGCTGGGGTAGAGGAGGCTTCGGAGGGGGAGATGCTGGGGTAGAGGAGGCTTTGGAGGGGAGATGCTGGAGCAGGAGAGGTTTTGGAGGGGGAGATGCTGGAGCAGGAGGGGCTTCAGAGGGGGAGATACTGCCCCGCCGGGGGTCCTGGGTGCAGAGCCAGCTGCAATCGGCGGTGCCCAGCGAGGGTAGGGGTAGGGGTGCCCAGGACGGGGTAGGCTGGTTTCTCTGGAGCTCCCCCCTTGCTCTGGGCACGGAGGGACCGGGAGATGCTGGAGGGGGTGGGTGGGCTGCGTGGCCGCGGAGAGGGGAGGGAAAGCCTCCTTTTCCTTTTAGCCTTCCCCTTTCCCTCCCTCCCTCCAACAGGAAGGCAATTAAACAGCAATCCACCCCCTCCCGTAGTTGCACAATTTCCTCCGCTGCCGGGCTCCCGGGGCGGTGGAGGCGGATCCGGGGCAGAGCCCGCTCCGCCCGGTGAGTGCCCGGGGACCGCGGGGTCCCCTCCATCCCCCCCAGCTCCGCACCGAGCCGGGGGTCGCGACGGGACGGGACCGGAGCATCCCCTGCAGCAGCGCCTGCCCCCCCGGGGGAGCCGGGAGGGACTGGAGCAGCCCCTGCAGCCGCCCCTGTCGCCCAGGGTCTGCGGGGAAGGGGTGGGATGGGACGAGAGCAGCCCCAGTTGCTTGGGAGGGCTGCAGGATGGGGTGGAATCAGCTCCAGCACCAGGCTCAGCCGCCCAGGGTCTGCGGGGAGGGGCAGGATGGGATGGGAGCAGCTCCAGCAGCAGCCCCTGTCGCCTGCGGAGAGCCAGGAGCAGCCCCAGTTACCAGGGAAGGCTGCGGGATGGGATGGGATGGAACGGAATGGGATGGAATCAGCTCCAGCAGCAGCCCCAGCTGCCCAGGGATGGGACGGGAGCAGCTCCAGCAGCAGCTCCTGTCGCCTGCAGGGAGCCCGGAGCAGCTTCTCTCGCCCTGGGGGCTGCGGGGAGGGACGGGATAGGATGGAACAGGGAGGGAGCAGCCCTGGTAGAAGTCCTGGTCGGCCGGGGGGCTTCGGGGGGCGGAAGGGATGGGAGCAGCCCCAATTGCCTGGGGGGAGCTGGGAGGGGATGGGACAGGGTGGGAGCAGCCCCTGTTGCCCCCTTGGGGAGCCGGGAGCAGCCCTTGTCACCTGGAGAGCTGCGGGGAAGGGCAGGACAGGAGCAGCCCCAGCCACACAGGGTCTGCGAGGAGAGAATGGGATGGGAGCAGCGCCCTGTCACCCAGGGGCTGCAGGACAGCATGGGGTGGGATGGAAGCAGCCTTGGCAGCAGCCCCAGCCGCCCAGAGTCTGTGGGGAGGGACAGGACAGGACGGGAGCAGCCCCAGCAGCAGCCCCTGTCGCCTGGAGGGAGCCAGGAGCAGCCCCTGTCGCCTGGGGGGCTGCGGGAGGGAAGGGATGGGAGCAGCCCCAATTGCCCGGGGGGAGCCGGGAGGGACAGGATGGGGTGGGATGGGAGCAGCCCTTGCAGCAGCCTCTGTCCCTTTTGGGGAGCCAAGAGCAGCCCCAATCGCCTGGGGGCTGTGAGGAGGGACAAGATGGGATGGCAACAGCCCCCGCAGCAGCTCCAGCCACCCAGGAGCTGCGAGGAGGAAGGGGACAAGGTGGGATCAGCCCCTGTCACCTGGGGCGCTGCAGGGAGGGATAGGACTGGATGGGAGCAGCCCCCCCAGCGGCCCTTGTCACCTGGGGAGCTGTGGCTGCAGGTGGGGGAGCCGGTGCAGCCCCCTCAGCAGAGGGTGGGTGGTGGGTGCCTGTGTGGGTCCAGGGTGTCCAGGTCAGGTAGCAGCCACTCATCCCTTCCCTTCTTCCCAGATCTCCTCCGGGCGCGGCAAGAGGTGGCAGCGGCGGCAGCGGCACGCAACCCCGGCGCGATGGAAGCACACATCCCCTCGGCCAGCAACTCCTCCAGCCAGCGGAGGAAGCAGGGTCTCCCCCAGCACAGGGACACCCACTTCCCCGAGAGGTACAGCGGGTGAGGGATGGGGATGGGCTGGCTGTCTCTCCCCACAGCCCCACGATGGGCTTTGCTCCGGTACTGTGGGAGGGTCTGCGGGGAGACAGCTCTGGGATTGGGGTGCACCAGTCTGGAAAGGTGTCTGCAAGGATCCAGGAGGGGTGAGCAGACCTGGTTTGCCCCCATCGGGCATTAATGTCTCCCTCGAGCCTTGCACTGGTGCCCAGAGTGTGGTTGTTGGGTGTGTGCAGGCTGGGATGTCTGAACTCAAAGAGGGGAGACCTGTGCTTGGTGGCTGCTGGGAACAATCCCACTCCTGCCTTGGCTCTCCAGCACAGATAGAGTCATAGAATGGTTTGGGTTGGAAGGGATCTCAAAGCCCATCCAATTCCACCCCTGCCATGGGCAGGGACACCTCCCACTGGATCAGGGGCTCCAAGCCCCATCCAACCTGGCCTTGAACCCCTCCAGGGATGGGGCAGCCACCACTGCTCTGGGCAACCTGGGCCAGGGCCTCCCCACCCTCACCAGAAAACATTTCTGCCTAAGATCTGATCTTAATCTTCCCTCTTTCAGCTTTAATCCATTCCCCATCGTCCCGTCCCTGCACTCCCTTAGGTGCTAGACTTTAACCTATTCTTTGGCACAGAGCAAGTTAAGAAGTTTGCTTTTTATAGCATCCCAAGATGTTGAGGGAAAACAAACGCTCTAGGATGACATAGAAACAGAAGAAATTTTGCTTCTTAAGGAAGGAGGAGGCACAGCTTCCCTTGACTATTGATAGGAGTGCTGAAAAGCTGATTTTTTCCCCCTCCTGCCCCCCCTGGAAATTCTAGCTCATTTATCTTGCTCTGTGCCATGAGCCATTCCCCTCTGCAATCAAGAACTTCAGAAGGAAATTAAATTAAAGCTGCGTGCATTTCTGACAAGGATAGCAAAGGTGGGAGAGGGCTTGGCAGCCACAGGGATGCAGAGGCTCTGGGGATCATGGGACAAGTCGTGGAGGGCTCTAAGATGTGGACTTTCTTGGCTTTTATCTTGGGGTAGGGACAGGCTGCAGTATTTTTTCTGTAGCTTGCACGCGTGTGTGTTGGGTTCAGAGTCGTTCCACCTCCGTTTATAACCTTGTTTGGTTTTCCTTCTTTCTGATCCACGGGTTTGCAACGCGCAGGGGCTGGGCAGACCTGGCAAACCTTTCTCCTACAGGATGTACTTTGGCTAACCCACCTCATAAAATCCAACCCAGTCCACGCAGGATTGTAAGGCAGACCTGCAAGGAATGCAAAGAGAGAGAGACGAGTTTCAGGGCAGCCAGGCATCAGGAACGTTTCTCCAGCTATGTGTGGCCTGGAGAAGTGCCAGGCCAGCCGGAGGCCGGGCTTGAAAGGTTTGTACGGAAGGGTGGAGGTGTGTATGGAATCCTGAGGTGCTTCCCACTGCCAGACAGGTGGTGTAGCTCGTGGAGCTGGGCTGGGCTGGGAAGTGGTTAAATTCTTTGGGAAGAGGGAGTTATCCAGTAGTATAAGCAGAGAACTGGAGTTAGGGCTGGTGTTCTTCCTCGGTTGTGGGAGGGAGAGAGAAGTTTCTTGCTAGCTCAGGGGTCAGACTTGAAGGCCAGGAGTTACAGTTCCAAAAGACCACTGTTTTTTATCTCGATTCCATTCTCCAAGCAGCCCTATGATTAGTTGTGTTGACATAAGTGAAAGGGAAATCCTAGCAAGGTGAGGTGGGGGAAGAAACACATGGGGTGCAACCTGCATTGATGCTGAGAGAAGTATCTGTAGGACCTTGGGTCAAGTTTGCAGGAGTCGTTCTGTCTCGGTTTCCCATGCTGCATGGTGACAGGGGGTCTTGTTTTGAAAGCAGATTTTTCTTAATGTTTGTATGGAGCAAGGATGTTTGCACCTACTCTCAGAGGTTTAGTTACTGGCTTGTAAGCAAGACCAGCCTGTGGCTGTGTTGATGGTAACAAAATAAAGCAGCTGTCTTTTTCTCTGGGCTGCATGCTCTGTAGTCTTGTTTCTATCCATGAGCTTGCAGGCTGAAACAAGGCTTGTAGGACATTATCAACCCTGGTGATATTTTCCCACACTGGTCTGTACGTGTGGGACCTGCTCTAAGTGCCTGGGCAGAGCAGTTCTCCCAGGAGCTTTGGGACAAACGATGTGAAACATCACCGTGGTGGGCCTGGCTGGGCATGTCCCATGCTTCCTTCTTCCATCATTCCAAGGCATGTCAGACAGCCTGGACCGCCTGTTTTCTCAGCAGCTGCCTGCTCCCCCAGGGAACGTGTGAGAAGCCCTGTGCCTGCCCTTGGCCAGGCTCTCAGGTGTGATAATCCTCGCTTAGCGGAGGTGGGGAGTCCTGCTGGGAAACCACAGCTATGCCCCATAGTTATGGCTTAGTAAGTCTGCTTGATATTGGTTCACATGGTTGTTGATTTTTCCCAGAGGTCAGCAGCCACCTGAGTGTCACTAAGGGTCAGCGTGTACCTCTCTGCTCCCACTCAGAAATGGCCTGGGTGGAGCTGTCACATCCAAACTGGTTCTTGCTGGTTTGCTAAAGCACCACGGGTGGGTTCAGGTACACCAGGAGAAGCTGTGGCCACACATTGTAAAGTACTGTATGGGTTAATTTCTCCCCATCCTTTCACTCTGTTGCTGTTAGCCTTGGGTTTTGTACTTGGCTGCCATGGTCTTTGTCAACAGGGTAAATCAAAGCAGCCTCTGTGCACCTTTATTATGAAGGTATAGAAATTTTAAAAGGTTCAGACAGGCACTGACAGAGGAGGAGGCGGCGGAGGAAGCTGGCTCACGTTTGTAAGCAAACTGTAGGTAGATTTACAGCATCTCCTTTCCCCGGAGCAGAAGTAATAACGCACGGTGTAGGGGCATGTGAACTGTTTGGCACCATGTTAAAATTCCATTTTAGCTTCCTATCGGGAGATCTGAGGGGGATCAGATCAGCTCTCGAGTGCTTTGTGGGCAGTAAGAATCAGTCCCTTCAGACCTCAGGTGAGGGGGAAACCCTATTGTGGTGACTCGGTTTGGTTTTTCAGGGCAGCGCTGCTGCTTTGGCAGAGATGGGAACGGGGAGACCTTTGCCAGCTGGTGGGAACGACATGTATGGTTTTCCAGTTTGCAGGTGTGAAGAGGTGGGTGATGAGTCTGAGACAGGGAACATCTGGGAAGATAGGTGTGTTCAGACAGTCATCAGCTGGTTAGCACACGTGTTTGTTGGTCACAAACAGGCTGGTGGGTTTGGTGATGCTGAGCAGAAGGCAGGCAGGTGGGTGCTGGCTCTGAAGGGGGTGTACACAAGCATACTGAACATTGATTTTCTTGGACCAGGTTCCAGGGTCCTTAGAAGAGTAGTTGTCCCTTCATCTCGTTGCTCCAGCATCCTCATCTGTTGAGAAGACTTAATAAAACTGATAAGTCTGGCCAGAAGTAGACTCAAGCTGCAGGCTTGAGAATCCATTTGGTTTCACGGTTTTGGTTTCCTAGATCCTCCTCTGTTTGATTCAGGCTTGGATTGTAGAGCGCCAGGCCCTGGTGGTTTGTTTGAAAAGGCTGTCGAGTTCAGTGTTATAAAAAGACTTGGAAGAGGAAAGGGTAAAACTAAAAGATGTCAGTGTAACTACTCCAGCCTGGAGTCCTTCCCATCTCCACATGGCCGTGTCTCCTGGAGAAATGGCAGGTGTCTGCGCCCTGCAGAGATGCAGAGTGGCTTGGATTCTGCTTCTTGGATCCTGTCTCCCAGCTCTGTTGGCAATATACTTGGTTTTGCTGGGGTCGTTTAGCCTGGCGTGTTCGTGCCCGAGGTGCTCATCTTCTGGCACATGCTGCAGAACTTGCTCCTGGTTGTACTCTGGGGTTTGGCAGAGCAGGGGGGTGTGTGTGCAGCCTGGAGAACACTTGGATTCACCCCATTTTACAGGAGAAATGCTACACCCTGCAAATGGAAGGGCATGGAGATGATCCAAGGGCTGGAGCACCTCCCATATGGGAGAGTTTGGGTTATTCAGCCTGGAGGGAGAAGGCTCCGGGGAGACCTTAAAGCTGCTTCCAATGCTGAAAGGGGCTCCAGGAAAGGTGGGGAGGGTCTCTTGATCAAGGAGGGCAGGGAGAGAACGAGGGGAATGGTTTTAAGCTGAAAGAGGGGAGATTGAGATGAAATCTTAGGAAGAAATATTTTGCTTTGAGGGTGGGGAATAAGGCTGGTTATAGTTGGAGAAAGGATGAGTGTTGAGGCAGATGCTTTGGTAATAGTGATACTGTCTATAAGAATTGCTAGGGACACAATTCATCTTCCAGGACTGTAGACAACTATGGGGTGAAGGCAGGAGGAATGCCAAGGAGCAAGAAATAATGCCTGCGTGAGATGCCATCAGCATCCTGATCTGCTGGCGTCCTGGGGAGCTGAGCCCTTTTGCTAGAGCGTACCGGGAGGGTGAGCCACAGGGTCTTAAAGATGTGTTCATTGCCCTTTGTTGCAGAAAGCTGACAAACTCTGGCATCAGCCAGAGGCCTTTCTCTGTGCAAAGATGTGCCTGAAATACCCAGCGAGGATTTTTGGATTGGGTTCTTTCCATCTGTTCTCACTACCATTTCTATTGTCACTGCCTAATTTCTTCCCCTGCATGGCGGAGCCTTTCCTTTTCACTCCTGGCTCCTTGGGTAGGTTCTCCTGTCCCCTCTGGACACGTCTTTTCTGTCCTCCTACTCTTACCTATCCCCATCTCTGCTCTGAATGCTGTCTCCCTCTGTCTCTGATGTTTGCACTGGGAGGACTCCTCACCAGATCCCAGCCAGCTGAACAGAGCAAAGGCCAAAGAGCCTGACCTGATTGAACTAACTTGGTTTCTGCACCAGTTTGGACTTTGGGGGACTGATTTCCCCCGGCAAGATAAACCAGATCCATCCTGTGTCCAAGGCCGGTTGCTGCCCTAGAAGGACAGGGCCAGCGTGTGAGTCTTTCTGCCTGGAAACCCCAAACACACCTTTTTTAGAAAGCCATTTTATTTATTCTCTCTTTCTGGCACAGACAGTGTCTGCGGATGGCGAGCCAGCAAGGAGCTGTGCGCCGCTTGCCTATTACCTCAGGTTTAAAGTGTCTCTTCCCATCAAATGCAAAGCAGAAGAAAGCAGAGCTTTCATGCATTCTAGTTTTTTGCCCCCTCTTCCATCCGTTCTAAATTTATTTCCATGCCTTGCCGGTTTCAATCTGCATTTCCTGACCCTCTCTCATCTCTAGTCACAGCCTGTGCTCCCAGCCTTCCTTTTGAGTTTGAAATGAGTTAAGGGGGGAGCGCTGCTCTGGGCTTGGGAGGCTATGATGGGGTTAAAGTGAAAGGCTTGGTTTTAACAGTATAATGTGTAACCCCATAATGACTTTAAATATTGATTATTTGAAGGCCATTAGTGCTTATTGTTAAAGAAAAGTCGATACTTTTTAAGCCTTGTGAACCATTTGTCTCCTGTTAAAGGACATATCAAATTTAGCAGTGTGTGGTGCAAATCCCCTAATGCCCTGCTCACAAGCCTCCAGCTGGCATATTAGGGGGGGAAAGAAAAGGGGGGAGTGAGGGGAGGGGTGTGCAGTAACACAGAATTGCTCTCTGCAAGGTAAGGACAAGTCTTATCAAATGTGATTGCCAAGGGCTAAATTCTCATTCTCAGGGTATGGGTCTGTAATTCAGCCCTTGCGCTCAGAAATGGAAGAAGAGGAGGAAGGAAATTAATGGGTAGGCTGATACGTACCTGGGAAAGGATGCAAGGGGTTGTGTTTTGATGTACGTCTGTCTAAAAGCACAGTCGCCTTTGTTAAGGTCTCTGGGGCGTTTTACTCTGGGGTTTCCAGTTGATTTCCAAGCTCGCTTGGCTCTGTCTGTACCCGGCAGCCTGGGTGGGCGTCCCAGCTCCATGCCAGGACACAGCCTGGGTGGATTCTCTCCCTCTGGTGCCAGGTTTCCATGCTGAGGAGCAGGCAGATGGGCTGCAAGGGAGCAGTGCTGGGCTCCAACAGGTTCCCTGCCCGCGTGGCCAGGAGGTTGGGTTGGTGGGATGGCAGAAAGCGTCTGTCCTTGTGGCAGCGCGGGCGGTGTGAAGCGCTGGAGTCAGCCTGCCTGCAGGGAGAAGAGTGCCTTGTCCTTGGATATTTATGAGCCTACCTGCTTCCTTGCCAAGTTGTCTACTGCTGAGGGCTGGTCCTGAGCGTTAGGGGATGGCAGGAGATTTGCAGCTTCACGTTTGACCGTACGCAGCCTCCCTTCTCTGACATCAGGCCAGGCTCCGTGGGTGAAATGGTGCTGGTCACGGGACCTTTGCCTGGTCCTGTTGATGTGGCCTCACCCAGCAGCTTTGTCCTCTGCCTGCGTTTGGTGGAGAGCTCCAGTGTTGCTGCGGAAACAGCTCTGGGATCTCCGTGTGGTCTGCTGTGTCAGGCAGGTATGGTGACAGCACATGTAAATGCGTCTCCCTGTATTTTCCAAGCCTTTGGACTCATCCCCAGCACGTGTTGTGCATGTAACGTGAGCAGAAATGACCTCTCATGTTCCACGTCACTCCTGATGTGTTTCTCGCAGCCCCTCTCACAACTTCAGCCCCTTCCGAGCCACCGTGGGCAGCGTGATCGAGTCCTGCAGCAATTGCTTTGTCCCAGCATCCTCCTTCCCTGGCTGGTGCAACACGTGGGCTAGTGCCTGGCCCTGAGAGGCAGGGAAGCTGCACAGCTCTGATGGGAGGACAGAAGGAATGAGCTGGAGGTTTTTGAGCAGATGTGAATCCCTTAGGGGTCAAAGTCAGGCCCTGCAGTGCAGCATTAAAGCATAAAAATAGCCTCTCATTAACACGGGGCTGCCACCACCAGGAGAACCTCTTCATTTCCAGTGCCCGGTCCAGGTCCCCATCGAACATAACGATTCCTGAGAACAGATTGTCTCTTCTTGACTAAAATCAAGAAGCTCTCTGTTTTTAGCGTTGCCTTTCTGTGTGCCACCCGCACCTGGGGCTGCCGGGCGTTGTTCTCTCTCCTCCAGGATTCCCTTTTCTGCATATGCAAAAGGCAGGGAGGGCACGGCCACTGCTTGCCTGGCCACCGAATGGTTAAAAGCGACTTGATTTCCTAAATTGCTTCTTATAAAACGACCAGCACGTCTGCCAGGCTCGTCTCCCCATGATTACAGCTAATTACGATCGAACGGACACCTCCTAGCCCCCGTCATGCCGCTTTAATTGTCCGTTATTCATCTGCAGGCTGTCCGGGGTGGCAAAGCACTTGGCAGCCCAGCGACCGAGGCCTCGGCTAATTGTGAGGCCTCGGGGATTAGGGCAGGTGATTACACACTTCATGGTGTAATTACATAAGCATCGCTTGGCTGCTGCCCCGGCTCTGAGCCGAAGGTCACGCGCTGCGTTACCTGAGATTAATTGGAGCTGCCACTGAAGTGCGAGGTGCTGGCGGAGCGGTTATACGATTAGCATTAACATTTCAACAGCGACGGATCGATCTGTGGCTCTCCTCCAGACACGGCGAGCTGTGCAATTAGTTTAGAGGAGAGCTAGGGGAGGAAGGAGGAGGGAAGGAGAGACGGGGATGGCCGGGGGAAGGGGAGTAGAGGCGGGCAGATGGGCAAGGAGTAGGGAGAAGGAGCAGTTTTGGAGGGGAATCTGTGCTGTGGATCAGTGTCGCGTGGAATGAGGCTAAAAGTAGTAGGGAATGGACAGGAATTCTTTCCTTGTCCACCTTATCCCCAAAGAGTCCTTGTCTGGCTTTTAATGAGCCATGGTGGGAATCCCTCACCAGCCGTGTGGGGTAGGGGCACGGATGGCTGGGATTCTTGCCTTAGAATCATAGAATCACCCGGTTGGAAGAGACCCACGGGATCATTGAGTCCAACCATTCCTATCAAACACCAAACTATGTCCCTCAGCACCTCATCCACCCATCCCTTAAACCCCTCCAGGGAAGGTGACTCAACCCCCTCCCTGGGCAGCCTCTGCCACTGCCCAATGACCCTTTCTGTGAAAAATTTTTTCCTACTGTCCAGCCTAAACCTCCCCTGGTGGAGCTTGAGGCCATTCCCTCTCGTCCTGTCCCCTGTCCCTTGGGAGAAGAGCCCAGCTCCCTCCTCTCCACAACCTCCTTTCAGGTAGTTGCCTTGTCCCACCCTCGCACATCGTCCCCCGCTGGAAGCAGGAGCGTGGTTGTGCGTGTGATCTGTTTGTTGCGGTGCCTCATGCACCTTCTTGCTCCCTTTCCCTTGCCCTCCAGTCTCTCCTGAAGCAGATTTTATAGGGAGATACTGTAAAATGAAAATAAATGGCACAGCGCTTGGCTTTGCCTCTAGATGCCCTGGTGAAGGTAATAATGTTGTAAGTGGCCATCAAAAGGAATTAAGAGATGTGCAGCCAGAAAGCAGAGATTTGCTTGCAGCCTCCTAGGGCAGATTTGACTAATGGAAGAGACCTTGGCTCTTACTCCTTTCCTGCCTTTTCTGTTTTGCTTTGTTTCTTTCTCCCCCGGCTCCAGGCAAGCCAGCACAACCTGTCTGGCTTCCAGGCATCATCCTCTTCCTCACTCCTCAAACCTGCCTCTTCCAGCCTACTTGCCACCTTAAATCTGCTCAACCCAGTCTGGCCAGCATCACCCAGCCCTTCTCCAGTAATACTCCTTCCCACTGACCCCGTGGCACTTCTGCTCGCATCCCTCTCCCCATCTCACCTATTCATGTCTTTCTCTGCTTCACTTAGAGCTTTTCTCTCCAGATTAAAGATCACCCCTTGTCCCAACTAGGACATTAATGGTTTTTTTGCAAGGCGTGCCAGCGGTGCCTTCGAATCTTCCCAGACCCTCTCCCCAGCTCCCAAAATGCAGAACACCTTTTCAGCTGAGAGGTAGCTGGGCTGAAAACCCAAGCTTGCCAAGGGAACAGGCAGATGCAGCATCTTCAGCCTCACCTTTGCTACCTCTGGGCAGCCAGAACCCCTTTGAGCAGCCCAGCTGAAAGGTCCCAGTCATAATCACATTGAGGTGGGAAATATGTGGGACCTGTGGAGTCCTGTCTGCTTTCTTCCTCTTCTAGTTCTGCTTTTCTTTTCTCTCTTCCTTTTAAAAGGGAGAATAGATGTCTTTTTACCTTCAGAACAGCCTGTGGTGCAGAATGGAGGTTGTCTGCAGAAAGGATTTTCTTCCTGAGCCAGGGCTCTCTGAGCCTCCAGGTTTTCAATGTGAATTTCTTTTCTGATTTCTGCAGGGAGATATCCCACCCGCCGCCTCTGCTTTCACCCCAGAACGCGCCCCACATCGCCCTGGGGCCCCACTTGAGACCTCCTTTCCTCGGGGTGCCTTCGGCTCTGTGCCAGACACCAGGTGAGTCCCCAGACACTTGCCATCGGCCGGGGGAGGTGGGTAGAGCGAAGATGCAGACTGTGACAAACTGTCCTTTAGCCACGCAGCACAGACTCAGTCTGTTTCCCCATTCCTCTTGTGCTGACTTCACCTTGGTTCACATGGATAGGACCAAGTTGCCTTGGCTGCTCTCTTTTTTAATCCCCAGCCGCTCTGGTTGCACATTTCAGCAGCTTTCCCCTTGGAGGGAGGGAATGGATGGGATCTAGACCAGAAAGGCAGCTCCCCGTTGCCTTTTCCTGCTCTGTTATCCCTCTGGGGAGCCAGTTCTGAGTTAACAAAGAGTCAGTGCTGAGCTTAATAACCCTGTATTATTGTTCTCCCTGTCCCCAGGTTACGGGTTCCTCCAGCCAGCACAAGCAGAGATGTTCGCGCGGCAGCAAGAGATGCTACGAAAGCAAAACTTGGCAAGGTAAAGAAATGTTGAGGGCTGTCCTGGTCTTGGGTTGGGCCTTTCTTTCCCTTTCCTGGCAGCGTGCAGAGTAACGTGGGGTTCTGTGTTGGATGAGCTGTGCAAAAGCAGCAGAGCAGTGTCTGAGTGAGACCAGTGGTAACGACGTAGAGGTGATGCTTTGGTCCTACTGATAGAAGAAGTAGTTACCGTTACAAAAAGTGGAATGTTTTTGATTTAAGCTAAAGTAAAGTTTCATCCAAGTCATTGCGTTCTATGAAAGTTAGACAGAATGTCCCTCTGACAGCATGTTTGCTTCAAAATAGTGTTTTCCCAGGCAGCGTTCACTCTTCGGAGATGATAACGCCTTGTGTGAAGTATGGTCTGTGCTGAACAGAGATGTCATCTTCTGTAATCACCTCTGCAGTCTTTCCTCATGTCAAATCCAAGGTCAACCAGAGAGCTGGCTCCAAAGCTCCAAGTTAGCAAGAGTTTGACTGTTATGAAGTTCATAATAACATTAAAATTAGTCCTTGAAAAGTAACAGAATATGCATACGATCTCTGGAAAAACTTATACATATGCATGTAAGTAGGAAATATATTCTGTAACCGGCTTTTGTCTCGTTGCACATGAGTTGGAGATCACTCCTCACGTTGCTCAGGCCTGATAAAGGATGCTTGCTTTCTGCAACTCCAGAATGAGACTTGGAGAGTTTATTTGCCAGCATTTTTGATACCACTTCAAGCTCTTCTTCAGCGTGGCTGGAGGTTAGCAGGTTGCTCGCAGACCCCCTTGTGATGTTCCCCTCTGCCTCTCCCGCTCCAGGTTGGAGATGTCAGCCGAGATCATCCGTCAGAAGGAGCTGGAGAACCTCCACAGGCAACGGCTACTGGCTGGTGACCCGCTGAGCCTGCATCCCGGCTTGCCCCCGGACCACCCAGCCCTACGCAACGTCCACGACATCCCCGAGGGGCACCCGCTGCGGGAGGAGCTCTCCCGGCGCAATGCCATGCTGGTGCTGCGGCACAACAACACCCCCCTGCTCTCCCTCACCCCCAGCGTCCCCAGCAGCGCCACGCCGCCCAAGGAACAGCCCCGGCGCGGCACTCGGAAATCAACACATCACCGCGCCGAGCCGCAAGGGCTGAGCGAGGCCAAGGAGCTGGCGGAACCCCGGGCGCGGGATGGGGCACCAGACTGTAACGACGAGGAGATGAAGGACTCGGAGAGCGACGCGGATGTGAGCGACGAGAAGCCGGAGAGCCTGAAGGCTGAGAGCAGCAGCTCGGTGGCTGAGCTGAAGGAGTGCAAAGAGATGGGCAAAGCCTGCGAAGGGGCCAAGGAGCTGGGGGAAACGGCTGCTGGCCAAAACGCCCCCTGCAGCTCCTCGAGCGCCGAGTCCCCCAGCCACTTGCTTGGCCCAGGCATCAACAAAAACGAGGTGAAATACCTCCCGCCAGCCTCCATCCCGCCACCTCAGCCGCTGCCCTTCGGATTCCCTTACACGATGAGCCCCTACTTCCATGCTGGTGAGTGTGTGGGGGGCTGAGACAGCTGGCGGGGTGTTTTGCAGCGTGCTGGGAATGGGACTCTTCCCCCTTCCTGTTCTGCCACGTGCTTGTAGTTCTTGTTTCTCTGCAGGGAACCAAGCGTCTTGTTTTGCTTAGTGCAAAGGACTCCAGTGGCACTGAAGCAAATTAAGGGTCATAAAGAGAGGCAGTAGGGACAATGTGAGGCCCAAGCACGTGAGAAGGGGATCCCAGTATGATGGACGAAGGGATCTTATAGTGGATTTGGCCTTGTAACAGCCTTCCAGTACTGAAAGGGGCTCCAGGAAAGCTGGGGAGGGGCTCTCGATCAGGGAGTGCAGGGACAAGACGAGGGAAAATGGTTTTAAGCTGAAAGAGGGGAGATTGAGATGAGATCTTAGGGAGAAACTTTTTCCCTGTGAGGGTGGGGATCCCTGGCCCGGGTTGCTCAGAGCAGTGGTGGCTGCTTCGTCCCTGGAGATGTTCAAGGCCAGGTTGGATGGGGCTTGGAGCCCCTGATCCAGTGGGAGGTGTCCCCCATGGAGTGGAGCTGGATGGGCTTTGAGTTCCCTTCAAATGCAAATCATTCTATGATTCTTTGGAAGCCTTATTTCAAGACAGATGCCGGCAAGCTATAGGAGCTTCAGGAAGAGGCAATAAAAACCAATAATGGGTGCAAGGTGCTGGCCTGTAAAGGGCTGGGAATATTGCATCGGGAAGGGTGGCCTGAAAGGTTGTGAAGACTGTTGGGCTGTGCTCTCGTGATTTCCAAGCGGTGAGGATCGGAGGGGCCAGCTTAGTGAGAAACACCCAGATACAGCAGGAGAAAGGAAGGGCAGGAGAGCTTCCCAGCGTGACTTGCATCCACCCTGCAGGGACAGAGGCTGTTCTGTGGGGAGAGGTGCAGAAAGCACTGGGGATGCGTAGGGCTGGAGGGTGCTGGGCTCGTTCCTGCTTTGCCCTGGGTAGCAGCCCCCCTGGCCTAGTCAGGAGCCAAAATCTGCCTCGGCTAATTACTCGGCCAAGCAATTAGCAGGAGGTAGGACCTCCTGCCACGTGGAGGAGGGGGGAACATGGCATGTGTGTCGCTGAGGCTGCCTCCTTTCTATGCAAGGAGCTGCTGTGGTTGCGAACGCGGCTGCCCATTGCTCATTAGAGTTGCCTTCCAACCAGGAAGGAGGAAGCGATTTTTCTCTGACAGGCAGGTGGCCAACATGATAAATATTCCTGCTGCCTTGGGCTGCTGAGGCTTCCTCGCAGGAGCCTTTTTCTCCCGGCCATTAAAAAGGGAAGCGCGCGGCTCTGTGGTGTTCATCGCTCGTGTGAGGCTCTGCAGGGAGGCCTGGATTGTAGATGGGTTTCCTCCCTCCCCCAGCAACGCGCGAGTTACTGTAATAGGCCATTTATTATTATCACTTCGAATTTATATCACGGTCGTGTCTTGAGGCCTCGGCAAAGATCAGGGCTGTGTTTCACTGCCCGGTTTCCAGGCAGTTCTGATTTGTGGAGCCCGTTCCAGGGCTGTAGGTCTTATTCCTGAGGGCGCTTTTGCTTTTGGCTGGCTTCACGCGCTGTCGTGGCTGTTAATATTGCCCCTTTGCGGGGCAGCAGCGCTGAGTTGAGGTACAACTCCATGGGAGAAGCTTGCAGCCTTAGGTAGGCTGGGCACCTTGGTTTGGTGCAGCACGGGGGAGCTGGGAGTCCAGCGATGGAAATATTGATCCAAACGCTTCTGGGGTAACGTGTGTCGATGAAAAAAAAGTGTTATTTAGGCCCTCGGGGAGCACAAGCCACCTGAAAAGAAGACAGACAGAGCTGCACCCGCCTCTGTCCTGGTGCCAGATAATTTCTGCAATCCTTTTTTTGCAGCAGGACTGCTCTTTTGGCTTGGACGTACGCTGGAGGCTGATGTTATAATGAGTTAAACAAGGCAGGCTGAAAAGAAGAGCCAGAGAGAGGAGAGAAGAGGCTGGCTGAGAAGGACCACTGAGTTTCAGGCAGCTCCTCTGGCCTCCCAGCAAGGGGAGGCTCCTCCTTTGGAGGCAGGGAGCTGTTTTCTGTCCCTACTGGAAAGAATATTGATGAGGCAGCCAGCACTGGGTCGATTCCCTGAGCTGCCTTCTGGGGATCTGGCGGCTGCTCGATGACCTCATCTCGTCAAGGTTTCAGCAGCCTTGCTCCCCTCCTCCTCCTCCCGCCACCCTCCTTCAGCCCCGTCCTTTGGAAAAGGTGAAGGATGGAGTGTGCAGGAGGCTAAAATCTTTCTATCGATCTGTAGTCTGGAGAGCAATTAACACAAGCCTTCCAGTGCCGCTGTGTGACCCGAGCCGTCTCCGGGGTGCGGGAAGGAGGGGGTGCGTGCACAGGGAGGAGTGGGAGAGGGGTTAGACAAAGCAAAACTGGTTAAACCTATAGGTGGGCTGACTTCCCAAGTGGATTTGCTTCGTGTGCTGGTCTCCTAGTTGGCATCTGAATTGTCTCCTATGATGCTAGGAGCAAACACTCGTATATCTCCATGCCCCGTTGCAGCCTGGCTGCTGGCTTTGCAGCAGAGGTTTCCCTTACTGGGATGACCAGAAGAGCTGCTGTCCCTGACCTGTCCAGCCTTTGGCTTCTCTTCTGGAGCAGCTGGATATCAGGAGGAGGGAGGGAAATTATAAATGAATTGCGGCACGGGTGGCAAGGGCTTTTACGTGGACACCTGTCTACGAGCCCCTGGCCTGGGACGATGGATTCTCTTCACTCCCGACACGCTGGGCCCCATCTGGTGTGATGCTCTGTAATCCATTACCAGTCTCTTTGACCGTCATTTATCATAGAGCAAGACAGAGGAGGCCTGGCAGGGAATAGATGCTGCCCTTTATGCATCCTCGCCGTCCGGCAGCATCCAGTGACATGTCATTATTATAATCGAAGGCGCATCCCTCCGAGCTGCTTGGCACCTATTTGTTATCATTCTGCAAACTGCCAGAGCAGTGGAGAGGGGGTGCGGTGCTGCAGAGATGGAGCAGGCGGTGTAGGATCTTCCCAAGGAGGGACAGGAGGAAGGGCAGGAGCCCTTTTGCTCTAGGGACTTCAAAATTAGGAAAGGCTGTTGATGGGATGCGGTTTGCTGAGGGTTGGTCTTGTGCTTATAGCAAATGAGATACGTGTTGAGGACAGAGGGACCACTGCAATCAGCTGGTGCATCCTCCTCTTGAAGTCCTTCCTGGGGTTATTTCTGCATCTGGTGACCTTAGACTGGTGACAGAGCCAAGGAGGGAGCAAAAGGGCAAGGGGAGGTGGAAACCGAGCTCCACAGCCCTGACTTCAGGGGTGCTGAGTAGGTAGAATGTTTACTGAGCCTTTGGAGCTACTGGCGCTGAGAAGGACAATGAAGCTGGTGAAGGGGCTGGAGAATGAGTCTTGTGAGGAGTGGCTGAGGGAACTGAATTGTTTATCCTGGAGAAGAGGAGGCTGAGGGGGAGATTGCTGCCTCAAAGGAATTTGTAGCAAGGTGGATGCTGGTCTCTTCTTCCAAGTGACAGGCGACAGGATGAGAGGGAATGTCCTCAAGTTGTGCCAGGGCAGGTTCAGATTAGACATGAGGAAAAATTCCTTCACCAAAACGGTTCTCAGGCACTGAAATAGCTGCCCAGGGAGGTGATTGAGTCCCCATCCCTGGAGGTGTTGAAAAAACAGGTAGATAAGGTGCTCAGGGATCTGGTTTAGTAGTGGGCAAATACAGTTGAACTTGATGATCTCAAAGGTCTTTTCCAAGCAAGCAATTCTATGAGTCCTCTCCAGTCACTGAGATCCTGGGCTTTCCTGCAGGGAACAGGGAGGTTCTGCCCCCGAGTTCATTGGAAATAGGTTTCCACCTTCCAGCTTTTAAGTTCTGTGGCACAGAAACTGCTAATAGGCCAGAACCCAAAGCACTGGTATTTACCATCCCCCTCCCAAGAATATTTCCACCAGCCGGTCCCTGATTCCCTGGTATAACTGGGAAGGGAAAACAAAATCACTGAGATAAATATTTTGGCCATATTCTGTTTCTCTGTGTGTGGGGACGTGGAAAATATTTCTTGTTCCCATGCAGTGGGTCTGTCTTGCTCTCGCTCTTGGCCACAGCAGGCTCAGTGTGCGCATCTGTGTGCGTCTTGACCTCTTCCTTCCTTTCTTCTGAGGCCACGGAGAGACAAAGGAAGGAAAACCACAGAGGTTTCTGTAGGAGAAGCAGTTGCTGGCCCAGCTCTGCTGGCGATGTCAGTAACTCTGCGAACGATCCCGCATTCGGAACACATCCAGCATTGCGAGCACGTGTGCAGGAGAGGGACCACAGGGAAGCCTCACACCTTTCCCCTCATCCCTGGATGAGCTCCAGCTGGGAGAGCAGCAGCAGGGCTCAGTCTCTGCTCACGCCGCTGGGGACCTGGTGAGCGTGTGGGGCTGCTGGGGCTGCCCAGCCAGGCAGAGGTTAAACCCCGCAGATGGGGCGGGCTGGCTGGTGGCTGGAGACTTCGTTCCCAAGCCTTTCGTTGCTGCAATTGAATCCTTGGCTTGCTTTTGGAATAAGGAAGTACCTAATTTTAAAGCAGTTGGCTGTTACAGTCAGATCCCCTCGGAGACGCTTGCTCTGGCTGCAGATGGAGGTGTCTCGCCCGAGCATTGACTGTGCCTGGAATAATTGAGTTCAGTTCCACTTCCTCCATTTCCGAAGCTGCAGCCACTCTTCCAAAGAGGAGAAAAGGGAATTATCTCCCACCCCGAGACAGAAAAACCCTCCCCTCAAAAGAAAACCATCCCCAGTAAATAAAAAGCCCTCAGCCCTTTGAGCGTTTTGTGAATTTTAACTTAAGCAGCTGTGGGTTTGTCTCCTGGAAAATGGAATGCAACGGGAATGAGAATGAGGGCTCGCGTCCATCTGTCTGTCTGGTAGCCGGGGGTGGCGAGGGGAAGGAGAGCGCTTGCTGGCTCTTTGGCAGCGGCCTCGGCCTCCACCTCCCGCGCTGACGGGCGCCACGCGTGCAAGAAAGCCGCTTGTTTTCTCTGCAGCTGCTATTAGGGACACTAAAGTATTGGAAGTTTTTTCTAGCTGGAAAAAGAAGGGGTGTGAAGGGAGCGAGAGGCTGGGGACGGGGTGACGAGGCAGAGGGTAACGAGGGAGCCTCCAGTAGGGCTCAGGGTGACAGGGCAGGGGACAATGAGCATCACAGGCAGGCAGAGCATCTTGTAAGCATGGTGCTTACGCTGGAGGGGAGAGGACCTGATGCCTGCAAGAAGATTGTGGTAGAGATAAGGATGTGAAGGTGATGTGAAAAGTCCAGTGAGCACCCTGAGGGGCCTGGGCTGGTAGGAAGGGCTGGCAAGGGGGCCTGTGAAGACCTGAATCACCGAGGTGTGGAGAGGGAGGGTCTGTTCACACTGGCCTGGGTGCCTAAGGAGAGATGTGGACTCACCCCTGTTCGCTGGGCGCTCCTCTCCGCGCAGGAGGCTGGTGATCCCTGCATCACTGCGGCACCAGGAGATGCGCATGGGCCACCCTGTGCAGTGCCAGAGCCCACGGCAGGCAGGGCATCGCTGTCTCCTGCCCCGAGGAGCCGTCGCGGTGGTGCAGCTCTGGGGACGGTGCAGAGGGTGAGGCTGGGAAGGGAAGCAGGAAGCTCGGAGTGGAAATGTAGTGGAAACACTTACATAGCGTCTGAGTGCTGCTCGGGCAGATGGCTCTTGATTTTAAAAGCATCTTATTTGCATGATAACATCCTCTCTAAATCCTGTCCTCCTATTACCTTTGACTGTGCTGGTGGCTTTGCCAACTCGCTAGAGGGGACTTGGCGTGTGGCTTTGCTCTTTGCTTTTGCTGTGCCTCTTGCCCCTGACCTGGCGTGTTCCCCAGGGAACTGGCCGCTCCTCGTTCCCTGGGCTTGTCTCCCACCGTGTTTTCTTGCATCCCACTTTATCTTGACATTAGAATCATAGAATTGTTTGATTGGAAAAGAACTTTGAGATCATTGGGTCTAACCGTACCTCTTCCATAATTAAACCATATCCCTGAGCACCTCATCTACCTGTCTTTTCAACACCTCCAGGAATGGGGGCTCAACCACCTCCCTAGGCAGCGGTGCCGGTGCCCGAGAACCCTTTCAGTGAAGAAATTTTTCCTAATATCCAATCTAAACCTGCCCTGATGTAACTCAAGGCAATTTCTTCTCGTCCTATCGCCTTGTCGCTTGGGAGAGGAGCAGAAAAGGTCTCCAACCTGCTGTGGACAGGAGCAAGAGGAGTCACAGCAAGGGTATGATGGTCACCTGCCTTGAGGAGAAACCTTAAGCCTACAGAACAGATATTTTTGTCATGGTAGACCCCTGAGAGAAATATTTTTCTGATAATTTGTTGATTTGTGCCTTAAAGCATTGCAGTTCATACCCCTCACCCACTATAATCGTGGATGTTCATGTGCCTATGAATGTCCTCTGGATCTCAGGGTCTGAATGATGCCGTGCGGCAGTGAGTTCCACAGGTTAACAATCCCTTTTGGTTTGGGTTGTTTTCTCAAGAAACGTTGTTTTCTGGAGCTAGGTTTCTTCATGACTTGTTTGTGCATTTGCAGTAGATAGGAGTCACCTGGCTGGCGTTTCTCTCGCCGTTTCCTATTCTCCGTGCACTCCTCCAGCCTCTCTCGGCTCGGGACGGTGCTCTCCTCACCTGCACGTCCTGTGCTGTCAGGCACCGGCGGCGAGGGGCTCTCTTCCACCCTTTTGGAACCCATCACCTTCATCTCCGCTGACAGGGCTGGGACCCGAACCGCTGTTGCGTTTCGGAGAATTGACATATGGGCTCCAACAGAGCCGTGCTGCCTTCGGAGCGTCACGGGGGCTGGCAGGGGTCACCCCATCACCCATCAGCTCCTTGGCCAGCAGAGATGCCCAGCTCCTGCCGTGGGGCGGAGAGGACCGATCCGATGGAGCTTTCAGGCTGGGGGTGGCTTGAAAATGAACCCTTGGAAAGAGCAAGACGTCCTCCAGCGATTCACGCTCTGGCAAGGCAGTGGGCCACCAGGGAGAGGTGCCGGGGCCCGTTAGCATTCGGAGCACGTAGCCAGGAGAAGGGCTGGGGGAAAGAAACCCACAGGGCAGGCAGAGTTTTCCGCTTTGCGGTGCGTGTGGAGAAACACTCCTTCAGGGTTTTTCTTTCCTCTCCCTTCCCCCTCTCTTCCCGCAGCTGAAGAACATTAAACACATGAAATGCATTAGCTAGGCTTTTTCCTTTCCCCTGCCCCCCTTTTCTAAGCTGGGGACCTCCAGGAGGAAGAGGCCTATGAATTGACCCTGCCCAGTGCTTTAATTGACAGGTCATTAAAGATGAATGTGTGGCTAGAGAGAAATATTCAGATTGCAGGCTCGTTGTTGTCCGTGTGGGATTTTAATGATTTATGTTTCTTTCTCCTTCCCTCCTTCCTACCCCCCAACTCCAAACAATCCAGGCACCATGGGAGGTCTCTTTCTGGATGGTGAGGAAAGCCCTGCGCTGGAAGACATCAGCAAATGGACGGTGGAGGATGTATGCAGCTTCGTATCCAACTTGTCTGGCTGCGCCGAGTACACTCAGGTAAATCTCTTCACAGCCTCAAGAACATCACGGGAGGAACGTTCTCCATGTTCTCTCGCTCCCATCTGTGCCTATTTTGCTTGCATTGGTCCAGCCTGGGAGGAGGTCTTACCTCTCACTGTCCAGCTCAGGCTTGTTGAAGCTGTTCTGTGCTCTGTCGCAGCACTGAACGGCGCTGGCTTTGCGTGGGGCAGCTGTGGATGGTTTGTCAGCTTGTGACTGGGTTGGGGTGGGCAGCTCATGGTGCCAACCAAGGTCCTGTGGTCTTGTGTTTCACCTAGGGCATTGCAGGCTGGGGTTGTTCAGCCTGGAGAAGGCTTTGAGGAGACCTCAGAGCAGCTTCCAGTACTGAAAGGGACTCCAGGAAAGCTGGGGAGGGGCTCATGATTAGGGAGTGCAGGGAGGGAAAGACCATTAGTTAAAAGATGATGATGGATGGATGGGTGTTTATGGGAGGGAGAAGCGGCAGGCTGGCATGTGTAGAGGGGAGTTGAGGAGCTAGTTTAGTGAGGGCGATAAGGGGATGGTGATGGGATCAGGGTTGTACACGTGTGGGCTGCAGTTATCAAGCAAAAGGCTTTCAAACCAGCTACTCGCATTCTCTGTTACCTCAAACGGGGCTCTCGCTCCGGTGGCATTGCAGTGCGTCTGCATTCCTGTATTAGGGAGCGAAGATCCGAGTTGCCTGGAATCTTCTGAATTAAGGAACCGTGCAGAAATCTTTAACACAGCCACCTCGCGGAAGGATCGTCCACTTATACCAGGAGCTGGCACGGAAGGTGGACTGGTGGGGAAGAAATCAATAGCTTGCTGAGACAAAGGTTCAGCAATCTTCTCGGTGCGCTGCAAACAAAATGTTTTACGATAATGGGAGCCGCTGTAAACAGCCTCCTGTCGTGGCCTTGCTCCGTTGCATTATGTAGGGGCGGCTGCACGGCTTAAGGGATGATGCGTTTTTATTCACCATGGTTATGTGCTTAACAGGGTTTTTACTATGTGAAAATGCCAGTGTTCAAGGGCAGCCCAGCTCCGTGGCTCTAAAACTGCAAAGCTGTCTGTGCTCTCTTCTCCAAAACCACAGCTGCCGGGGAGGTCTGGCACCGCTCCGCAGGCTTCTCCTGCCAGGAAAACCCAGGCAGAGTTTGGTGGTTACGCTGTGCATTTAGAAATGTGTTGCAGACAAACAAGGAAACTTCAGCAAAAACAAAAGTTGCCGACCCCGCTTTCAGTCCTAGACAGTGGATCGGGACCTGTGGGACACCCAAAGGGGACAGTTTTCTGAAGTTTTAAGGCACTTTGTGGAAGGATTTAGTGCTGAGTGAAGGGAGACTCTTGGCTCCCAGCCACGCTGGCTTCAGAAGAAGGAAAAGAAACTGGTATAGTGAGTTTTCATAGAATTGTTTGGTTGGAAAAGACCTTTGGGATCATCGAGACCAACCGTACCTGTCCACTACTAAACCATTTCCCTGAGCACCTCATCCACCCATCTTTTAAACCGCTCCAGGGATGGGGACTCCACCACCTCCCTGGGCATCCCGAGAGCCCTTTTTGGTGAAGAAATTTTCCCTGATGTCTAATCTGAACAATCTGAGGCCATTTTGCTAGGTCAAAGAGCGGAAACACATGCTGCAGTCATGAGTAGCTTTGCTGGTAGAGTCAAGCGGTAAAAACCACTTGAAACAGCTTGGCTGCCTTGGCTGTAACAGCCAGTGCTGCTCTCCAAAGGGATGGCTCTGGGTTATGCTCCGCAGCTGAAAAAGCAGCCGGTAAGAGTAAACTGACCCCTCTCCCTTGGGTTTAGTAATAATAACACTTTGCATAAGCCACTGCACGGGGAGACGGAACGCAACAGCTCATCTGGGGGAGTGTCCAGTGTGAGCTGGGGGGTGAGGACATCGTAGAATCTCTAAGTTGGAAGAGACCTCTGAAATCATTGAGTCCAACCATACCTGTCCACTAGGAAACCACATCCCTGAGCACTTCATCCACCCGTCTCTTAAACCCCTCCAGGGATGGGGACTCAACCACCTCCCTGGGCTGCCCGAGAGCCCTTTCAGTGAAGATTTTTTTCCTAGTGTCTAATCTGAACCTGCCCTGGTACAACTTGAAGCCTCTTTGCTATGGAGTGAGGTGGTTTAGTAAGAAAAACCAGCATCTGACTGACATCTCGCAGGGCCAAGAGGAACCCACTGGCTGAATTACCAAACACTGGCAGGGGGAGAGTAGTGTAGGTGCAGCCTGTTCTGCGCATGAAGAATGGAGCAATAAGAGCATGTAAGACACTAACCTTTACAGCACAGTACGTATTAGATGGAAAACTCTTACATGACCCTGTCATTTGAAATAGATAAAGGCAAAAGAAAGTGTTTTTTCCTGTCTTTGAGAAGGCTTTAAAGCAGTATGGTTTTGCGTGACTGGGTGTATTAGAATGTGCTGATATTAAACTGTCATTTATAAGATTGCTGTCAATTCTGTGATTGTATGTGTGTACATCACTAGGTTCTGCTTCACTCAGCTAACAGGGTTGTTAACAGGATGCAGTTGACTCGGTAGTGCCACGTTTAGTTGTGGCTCCCTCAGTCAGTACAGGGCTCTGCAATGTTCGTTAGCCCACGTTGCTGGAAGTGTTGGGGAATAGGAAGGGGCTGGTGCTAAAAGAGACGGAGATCATCCTCCCTGATCCCAGCTGATGCTCTGGGTATCAGGAATTGCTGCCAAACAGCGCGATGAACTGTGTTCTCCAGGCTGCTCGCATGTTCTAGGGATGGTTGTGATACAGGATGGGCACAGGAGGAGAGAAAAATACCCAAAAGAAGTGGAAACCGGAGTGCTGCACATGCATGCAGCCAACTGCAGAATATGCCCCATAGATCTGGTTATGTATTTTGCCTGGAGACTGGGAAATTAGCAGCTTTGAGAAGAAAATGCACGAACAAGCGCGTTTCTCCTTTTCAGTTGTGTGTTCCTCACTGAGGTCTGCAAATACTTCTGAAGTTCCTGGCTCAACTGTTTCTAAATATCCACACAAGTGTGGGTGACCTAGGATTTGCCAGAACTTAGATTCTCATCTTTTTTTCCTATGTCTTCTGCCCTTTTTAGAGTTGGGACAGGGCCCCTGGGCATGTCACTCTTCTTTCTCAAGCCCATCATACGCTGTCAGCTGGGCTTATAGCATCATGCTTGGGTCCACTGGTTTGATTGCTAAACCTGGGGATGTTCCTCAGAGAAAACATCCCAACATCAAGGAAAAGAAGTATTGCTTTATCTAAAATGGCCCGACCAGCCTGAATTCACATTCCCACGTGTCTCCTTTTACGTGTTGGCTCCTAGTGTTGGGACAGGCTGCCCAGCCTGGGCAGGTGGAGCCTCCTTCCCTGGAGAAAAACTGTGTAGATGTAACACTTCAGGACATGGTTTATTAGGCACGGTGGTGTTGGACTGGATGATCTTAGAGGTTCTTTTTCCAACCTTGTTGAATCCACGATTGTACGATTCTATCTGTGGAGACAGGATTCATGTATTCATATGTGCTGCTTCATCACAGAGGCTCTTAAAAGGCCACCTCTTCTCCAGTGCCCTTCTGTGCAGCTGAAAGATGAGAGCATCACATCTGCCACTGGCATTTCTAAACCTGGACCTGTGTTCTGGTTTCTTCCAGGTATTCCGAGAGCAGGCTATTGATGGCGAGACCCTGCCCCTCCTGACAGAAGAGCACTTACTGAACAACATGGGCCTGAAACTTGGACCTGCACTGAAGATAAGGTCACAGGTAGGAGAATTTCCTATTCAGTAGCAAGTGGCACCCTTTAAAGGTGTCCCTGGCTGGAATAGAGCTGTCAAGAGATCTGCTTTTTGACTATACTTTATCAAGCAATAAGTGTTTATTTATTTGTAATTCTGAATTCAAGAAAGCTTCATCTGTTCTCCAGAAGTGTTCCATATCCTCACCTCACAGCCAGTTCAGGAAGAAAACACGGGCAGTATTCAGTGCCCAGGGGGGCACAAGCAAGTAGTTCAGGACATGTGGTGGGAGGGAATAACAGATGCAGCGGAAAACTCCTAAAATGGACCAGCTCCTGCTAGAAAGGACACATTAGGCTGTTCCCACAAATACCAGTCAGGAAAGAAGAAAGGCTGTAAACAGGCAAGGCAAGGTAGGTGGTTCCAAATCAGCTGAACCTGAAAACAGCCATCCTGAAGAACTGGGCAAAGCCATCTCTGGAACCAGCTCTCTTGTTTTCTAAACTGGATGTAAACCCTTTCGCTGCTTGGTTTCCGTGTAACTAGATGGCTCGTGGTGGCTCTCTTTGTAGCGAGACTTGAAGCACAAATGCATTTAATGCATCTCAATGTCATCTGTTGATTACCTTCCATCCCCAGTGAGTAATGGACCAGCTCTTTCCCTTCTGTGCCGTGCTAGTAACAGACTTCCATAATGTTTTTATAGAATCATTAAGGTTGGGAACGAGCTCTCAGCTCATCCAGTTCAACGGTCAGCCCAGCACCACCGTGCCTGCTGAACCGTGTCACAAATGCCATGGTCACACACTTTTCGAAACCCTCCAGGGATGGAGACTCCACCACTGCCCTGGGCAGCCTCTTCGATGCTTCACAAGTCTTTTATTAAAGAATTTTTCCCTAATGCCCAATCTAACCCTTATTTCTTGATGATCATAGCTCGTAGGCTGTGTCCCCCGCCCCCTCCTGTTCACTTCTATTTCGATACCCTGGAAGTAGAAATAATATTTGCCTTTGATTTAGTCAAGTGCTGTGGTTTTGGGGACCATATTTGCTCTTCAACATAATAGTTTGCTCTTGTGCCCTGAGAATTGTAGAATGGTTTGGGTCAGAAGGACCCATAAAGATCATATAATTCCAATCTCCTTGCCGTGGGCAGTGACACCTCCCACCACAGCGATGTTTCTTCTTCTCAAAATAACACTTTCCCCTCATCTATGACTTGGCTGTGCCCGTAGAGCCTTGCTTTTTTCGATCTGCTTTGCTGCCTGGCAGTCACGGTGACTTCCATTTCAGTTGCCTCCGCTCCCCTTTGCTTGGACTCAAATCTAGACCAACATCTCTGCTTGCTTCTTTCTTTTCCCCATTTAATAATCAGAAAATAGCTTCTGACACGTGTCAAGAACAGGCTGTTCCGTCGGGTTCCCCAGGGGATTCTGTCACGCGCAGGGTTGTGACAGCGGCGTGCACGTCCATGGGCTGCCCAGCGTCGCTCTCCTAACCCCACAAGCTATACATTTGTTATATTATGTTAAAACAATAAGAGCGACTTTACTGCTTTCCCTACAGCCCTCGCTGTTTATGAGGGGCCTAATAAAAAGGTTCTGTGGGCAATTGTTCCCCGTGGGTCAATTCAGTAGGAAATAAAACTCTTTATGTTTCTTAAAAAACAGAGGATGCCAAACAGCTCACAGACGTTCTTAGATCAGATTTGGTGGGGGAATATGAGATATGGGCTGAAAGGAGAAAAAACCTGCTTCGATTTAATCAATAGTGTTTAAAGTTCTATAATAAGGCATGGGTGGAGGAGGGGGGGAGTACGCGGGGAGCACAGTCCCGATGTCGCTAACTGAATAATGCCACAGTTGTCTGGTTCGAACACAAGCCTGTGTTTTTGTTTAAGTTTAAATGTGAAACAGCTGTGTAGGTGCTGGAAAGTTGTGGGGCCTTTGGCCCTTGCTGGGAGGCAAGAACCGCTGCAGGAGAGGTTTCTTTGGTTGTGCAGACGAAGGGAGAGGCTGCAGGCTTACGGCTTCCTGCGCAGTTAACAGCAGCCACCCTGCAGCCGCGTTGCTTTCCTCCCAGGTAACAAGTGATAAGACCAGAGGGAATGGCCTCACGTTGCACCAGGGGTGGTTTAGATTGGATATTAGGAAAAATCCTATACTGAAAGAGCACTGGCAGGGGCTGCCCAGGACAGCGATGGAGCCTCCATCCCTGGACGGGTTAAAAACTGTGTAGATGTGGCACTTTGGGACGTGGTTTAGTAGGCACGGTGGGGTTGGACTGGATGAGCTTAGAGGACTTTTCTGGCTTTAATGGTTCTGATTCTGTGATAGTTGTCCATGCAGCTTTATCTAGGCAAGTAAACGGGCTTCTGGTTTCCATAGTTCCCTGATGAGACAGTGCGACCCTATCACTTCAGATCAGAGGCTGAACTTGGCTCAGCCTTGGGTCACTCCCTTTCAGCCTACACCTCAGTGAGACTGTCAAACTCGTTCTGGCCAAAGAACAGAGACACATGCAAAACGCATCACAGGAAAAGGGTCCCCACTGCAAGTCCAAGCACTTCTTTTAGCCTGTAATCTAGGGTAGACCTTGCAGCTCCAGCTGTACTGAAGTGCCTGGTAGAATAAAGCAGGGCAGAGTCCTGTAGAAAAAAGGAGAGAGGAGGACTCCTTCCCAGGTCTTCTCTGGTAAGTCACCAAGGGTTTTTTGGGGGACCAGGAATGGTAGCTCTACTGTCTGCAGTCCACTTAGGAATACTTGGGCTTGGTGCACAAAAATATAGCTTCGATGGGTTTCTGAAGATGCATTGTGCACATTCTCATCCCTTTTTACTCCCCTCTCCTGCGTTTATTTAATGTATTTCATTTTTTTTTGTAGGTTGCCAAGAGAGTGGGCAGAGTGCTGTACATGGCAGGCTTCCCCATGGCTTTCCCGCTGCAGCCTCCTGGTTTGCGGCCCCCGGAGCGGGACCTGCCCGCCGGCGATCTCCGGCCGTCCTCCACGGGCAGCGTGGCCTCCCCCTTCAGCAGCGGCCTCCCCTCCGCCAGCCGCGTGTCACCAAAGCAGGAGAACGGCAACCCCTCCATCATCGCTGGGATCAACGACACCACCAAACCTCCCTCCTAACTGCAGGGGAGCTCTCGACTGCTTCTGGAACTGAGGTTCAGTTGAATAAACTGAAGGTAACGCCGTTTGGGAGACCAGGAGAGAGGCTCCCTCAGCAGTGTGAGACACAGAAGGGAGGGAGGGGGTGATTTTTTTGGATGCATTTGCTTTTTTGGGGGGTGGGTTCATTAAAAAAAAAACAACCCGACAACCTACAGAAGTTTTAAAAACTGTGAAAAGGGAAGGAAAGAAAAATAATTATCCAAAGATGTACTGAGACAACACAAGTGATGAGAAAGATGATTCTGGAGGATGGCAGCAGCGTTCCCTTCCACACCCCTTCTCGCTCACCATGGGGAATGAACACTTTTCTTTGCCTTTGAAGAAATGGCTTTTGAGAACTTCTGGGTGTGATTCCAAGCAGGAAAGGGGAACAGGCACTGCTCCTCAGCCCCCCTGAGCAAAAAAAACCCATTGGCAATGAACGCGACCACCTTCCCAAGCATCTCCTCCTCCCTGGAAGCTGTGCTCAGTTCCTCATTCAGGTGTCTATGCATCTCTAGCGACTTTTCAAACCATACCAAAGACAGACAAAAAGAAAGAAAACAAAGGCAAGTTCCGGTCCATGTTTACTTGAGAGTGGATGGTACGTACGGCACGGCAGCTCCGTGCTGCCCTTGTCCCCTGGCACGTTGTCCCCTTCAGCACAGGCCGAGAGCGGATTCTCCTGCGCTCCAGCCCTGCAGAGCTTTGGTTTGTTTTTATTAGATGTTTTATTTGAAGTGAAGAGAAGAAAAGAGAAGAGCATGCGCTCCGGTGGGATGCAGGGTCACAGGCTTCACTCCAGCGTGGCCCCCTCCCTCCTTCACGTGGACAACAGACTCGTTTCTACATCGGGGTGGGGTTTTTTGTTCACAGGGTTGGTTTTCTTTTCAAAGCCTTGTTACAGAGGTGGATGTAGTTGCACATTGGGGCCTGCTGTGGACCACGAGATGGAAACCCGTGCGTTCCCAGACGAGGGGAGGGACGCTGGGGTGTTCAGGCTACAAACAATGGGTAGAGTTTTTACTACTGTGAATGAGACGGTAACTCCTGGGGGTGACCTCCTGTGACTTGTACAGTTGTGAACAACAATCACATGTGGTACTTTTCTCTCTCCGCCCCCCCCGCCCTTTTCTTTTTGTTTAAACGTTGCACGTGCTACCGTTTTTCTTACAAAATAGCTTGGTGGTACATTAGCTTCTTTATATTGTAAAAAGAAAAAAAAAGTCGTTATCCATCACATCACGATGAAAAAAAATGCTTTCCAGCAATCAATTTAAATAAAAAAGAAAAACACTTAATTTACAAATGGTACCCAGCTTCCTGAGCTCCTTGAAGGTGGTTTCTTGACCTAAGCGGTCTCCTTTCTTTCACTGGGTGGTCACTGGGACCATGCCCTTACCCCTCACGTGCTTCTGGTGCAGTTGAGCTGCTCCATCGCTGGCCTGGATACTGACCCAGGGATGGGTTTACAGCTGCCAAAAGGCAGAGAGCACCTTGCCCTGCTAAGTTAGAGAAAGGAGAAAAAGAAACTCCTTTCTTTTTTGGGAAAAAAAGGTAAGTTAAAACCTTTTTCCTACGGTTAGGGCTTTCAGTTCTCATCTTTGCAGTCAGATCCCAGGCTCCCATCTGTAATTGCCTGAAGATGAGATGTAGGGAACCTCAGTCTTGACCCAAACCCCTAATGAAGCAGCAGGTGCTTTGGTCCCCTCAGAGCAGGCTATAAATGATAACAATAATTGCAATAATGCTGATAATAAATCCCAAATTACTAATTTTTGACATTACTCCTCCCCTTACTGGGTCTAGGAAGGGCTGGTCTAGTAATTACTGCAAGTGCAGCTGGGAAAAAGAAACCCTCTCACTCCCTATTCCTGCCGCTAAGCTCCAAAAAGATGTAACGAACTCTGAATTAAAGCAAACACCCCACGACACTGCACTAAGCAGTAATTACCTATGCAGTAATGATGTCTGGAAGCAGGAAAGGAGCAGCACTCGGTGTAGGACAGGAAGAGCACAATGACCTCTCTGCATACACTGAGTTGTTATCACTTACACACGTGAGTGAGAGGGAGACAACCAGGCTACAGCACATCTGGGTTTTTAAGTATTTCTTGGCAAAAAGGAGGGTTTGGCGAGGGCCCCGGAGCAAAATCTGGGGCCACGTGGGTGGTTGGGTTGGCTGAAGAGCTTGGAGGACCCTTAGACAAGAGAACATGTCCTTCCCCTTGGTCCTCTTACGCTCCAGCAGGAGGTGAAACGGAACCCTATGCAGGTTTTAATGAGGGCTCTTTATTACCTGGGCCGAGCACTTCGACTCGCTTTGACGTGACCACAGTTTTATTTGTTATCGAAAACAACTGGTAGAAAAAGCTCGCAAGTCCAGGTAGCGTCTCTGCTGTGTCACTGAGAAGGTCCTTGGTGGCACCTGGGGCTGGCCTCCCACCCGCCACACTCCCCAGCTCTTACCACTGCTGAGAACTGTCTACAGGTGCCGAAGCCCGAGCGATCCCGTACGCAGCTGCTCCGGAAGGGATAAGCTCAGATGGGGTGGCTGTGAGGGTGCTCACTCATCATCAGAGACGTTCAGGTCCTCCACAATGTCCTCGTCTCCTTGGGCCAGCTGCTCGAGGTCGGAGCGCGACATCCCGCGAGGGCAGCTCTTTTTCTTCCGTGACCCTTGGGAAACCTGAGCAGCCTCCTCGCCTTCCTCTGCGGGTGGAAAGAGGGAGAGGTGTAAATCCTGCTTTACCGGGAGGGAGAGTGAGGCGAGTCGAGGCAACTCATTGCTAATTAATCCCAGACACTCATTAATTTATTGGCGCCACTGCAGCTCCCAGATAGCGGCAGGAGAGCGCTGCAGGGAGCTCGGTACAGCGCGAGGAGAGGAGCCCTGACTGACGGTTGTGCCTGAGGCTGAAATGCAAAATAAGGGCTGGGGGCACGAGACAGGCGTTGCCTCCAAGCCTTCAGCCCTCAGAGCTCACTTCCCCACTAGAGATGTCAGGCTGGGCATTAAGAGCTGACAGAAAGGAGCTGTCAGAGGTAACGGCAAGACGCCCACACGCAAAAACTAGCCCCAAGCTCCCTCCTTTTTTTGCAAAGATAGATTTTAACAGCACAGAGCACAAGTGAGAGCCGGCTTCTAGGGGCTGTGGCCCCATTCCCATGCCCTTCTGGCTCATTTCAGAAGCATGGCTTGAGCTTCCTTCCCCCCTGTTTCCAAAGGAGGCCCTGCAGACCAGCTTTTTTAGGCTCAACTACCACTGCTCAGCCCCGATTCCTCCCTGCAGTCCTATGAGGGCAGCAGGAGCTGTGGGACACGGCTGCCTCTCCCTCTCTCAGCCCTCCCCAGAGCAGCTGCCGGGCTCTGCCAGTTCAATCCCCACCCCAAAGGGCAAAAAATCAACTTGTGGCTGCCCAGAGCAGGGGCTGGGTGCTCCTGCACTTCTCATCTTTCATGACAGCAGCAAAGCAGGATCACAAAAGGGTCTCCCCAGAGCACCGAGCTTGTGCAGAGCTGGAGCTGGGCAGCTGCTGTGGACACAAACCTGCTGCTCTATGGCCCGAGCAGGCTGCTCGCGTGTGTGTTTTGGTAAAAAGCACAACAGGACCGCTCGGTGCACGGAGCTTAAGACTTAGGAAGGGGAGATCTGCCTGTCTGCAGTCTGAAGAAGTGCTGTAGGCCTGGATCCTTGGGCCTGAATATCATTCCTGCTTCACCAGTGTATCCAGGCACTGGGACTGATGGATCTATGCTGTGCTCCTACAGCCCGAAGCAAAGGAAGCTGTCGTTAGGGGTAAAGGAAGGGAGAATCAGAGTTCCCACTCCCCTAGGCACCAAGGAAAGGTGCTTTTCCTTCAGCTACTCCAGTAAGCAGAGAGAGAAACGCTCCCTCTTTATCCTTTATAGCATTGTCAGAACATGCATCAAACACCCATCTATTCTCGGTGCCGAGGTTCGGGCGTGCATGCCAAGCCCCAGCCATCTGCCTTGCTAAATCAGTCGCATTTTGCTCTCGCTTGGACTCTTTCCCCCTTCCTGCTCTCCCAAATGAGCAAAAGGGAGCCTGCACACAGGAGCTTTTGTGGCCGTTCCTCGCAGCCCACCCCGGCACGCTGAGGACCAGAGGCTTGGCACGCAGGCACAAAAGCCTCAGCAAGTGGCACACAAACACCGGCAAAGGAGCACGACGGCAGCCAGGGCCCCTGGCAGCCCCGCTTCTGTCTGCAGGGCCGCAGAGCGACTTGGCAGGCGGAGACGAGAGCGAGCCGAGTGCTGCGAGCTGCACTGCTGGGTGCGGAGCGGGCTCTCGAGCTGGCTGCGGCTCAGTGCAAGAGACGGAAGGGGAAGATGCTCTCTCCTCAGCTGCAACAAAGCCTGCCTTGGCATCCAACGCAGCCCTGGGGACGCAGCTGGGGGGTTCTCAGTAGCTGTTGCGACAGCCGTTCCTCTGGCCACGCTGCACCAGCAGCCTCTCACGCCGACACCACTCCTAGTGAGCTTCTAAACCAGTAGAAGTGATCAGGATCGAGCCCAGAGCGAAGCCAGTGGTTCAAGCAGAGCCTGTACTCGTACTGTGTCAATGCAGAGACCCCAGACGAATGCAGGGCTTGGACAAGATCACCTACTAGGACTGTCCTGTAGAGACACAGCAGCTGAAGGGTTACCCTGTGCAGCACCCCATAGCCTAGGCACCGCTCAGATGAAGAGTGCAGCCACCCTCCACACCCCGACGTGTGTGTAACCTGTGGAGAGCCTTGAAGCAAGGTTTCTGAGCCCTGCTGGGGTGGGCTGCGCTTCAAGAGTGTGTTTGAGCCTCTCTGCAGGAGGCTCCTGAAAAGAGATGAAAGGGACTGGAGCCTTGTTAGAGCAAGGCTTGCAAAGACCTTAACCCCTTCGCTCTCTTCTCAGTATAGACTCCAAACTGCCAGGTCTCCCTGTCCAGGGTGCGCGTGTGTGTATGTAAAAGTCCCTCCTGACACCCTCAGCTCAGAACAGCAGCACAGCAAGGAAAGGAGACGGTTCTTCTCTAGGGGAGCTCCCAGAACACATAGGAGCCTCCAGCTCCATCCCTTCCCCTTTGCCCACCTGCACTACTTACCATCTGAGTCGCTGCCTTCTTCCAAGTCTTCCTCATCCTCCTCAATTTCATAAACTCCTTCTTCATCATCATCATCCTCGCCATATTCCTTGCTGCTCGCTTCCGAACTGTCGTCTGACGCCTGCTTGGCTTTGGCTTTACCTGCAAGTATTTTCACGACGTTAAATGGAAACACAAAGCGCAGCACACGAGCATCTGTGCAGGAGGTGTTTGCAAAGGGTAAAGTGCCACCATCCCACCAGCCACCCTCAGGAGCAAAGCCACACAAGGACGGGGACGGCGAAACAGCCCCGTGGCCCAGCCAAGGACACATTTCAGAGGCACCTGCTAGAGGTCAGAGAAATTATCTTGGAAGCCCATCGCAGGGTTTCACTGCTAAAGCCTGGGATTTGCTGCTACCTGGTTTTTATGGAGCACCATGGGTGCAGCACCCAAATATCCATCATGAAGATACCTGACTGCCCTGCGCAGAGAGATAGGAAAGCTAGGAGAGGAAGATGGACACAAGAGCACAGGAAGAAGAAATAGGCCTACAGAGAAGTGAAAAAGGAATAAATCATAACGTGAGACCAGAGAAGGGCTGGTTCTGCTGAGAAGTAGTGTCTGTGTATACCCACCTCCACTCCTCCATGCTTGTTTGTGACTGAAAACAGAGGTAGACTGGTTCAGGGCATCCGTGTAAACCTCTCTTAGCTTTATTCCCTTTAGTCACAACAAAAAGGAGCAGATAGAGCTGCTAAGTCTCTCTGCAGCTGGCCAGGCAGGGCCAAGGCAGCCAGGGAGGAAGCATTAAGGCGTTTCAATGATAGAACACAAATTCTGCACAGAGGGAGCAGAAGACTCAGCTGCTTCTCACCCCTTCCAGCTACCACCCCTGAGCTAAGCTCAGCTCAGCGCTCCCTTGCTTACAAAACCATTGAAGAAGCTACTTATTCACACTGCAGATTCTGCTTCCAAACTGCCTGTGCATCTTTTTCACAGTGCAATTCTTGGGCCCCACCGTGGCACCTGTTTTTTTGCTCCATCCTCCCTCCTCAGCACGTTACACACTGAACTGGCTGCAGAGCCATTAATAAGCTGGCTGCTAGCGTTCCCAGCTCCCTGTCATCGCCCTGCTTGCCCTGTTCTCACCCATCTGTCAGCTCTGCCAGCATGCAGCCTCTGTGCAATTGCCCCCCGAGGGATCAGAAGCCACATCTCACGGACGGAGCTCTCTCGGGCGCCTGCAGCCGAGCGGAGAGCACCCGCTCCGCAGAAGATGGATTGCAGCGCTGTTCACCGTACCACATCGTACTGAGGGGCACCTGAGCAGCTCAGGCAACAGCCGAGAGGGCCAAGCTCTCATCCATCAAGCGACAACAGTAAAAACACTGACAGATCCAGCCACCAGCTCATCCAAGAACGTGCAGAGAAACCAGCTGTGGGCAGGAATTGGGCACGGAGCTGTCAGGGCTTTCCTACGAGACAGGACACTGGACTCTGGAGTGTTGTGTCCAGTTCTGGAATCCTCAACATAAGGAGATGGAGCTGTTGGAACAGGTCCAGAGGAGGCTACAAGGACGATCAGAGGGCTGGAGCACCTCTTGGATGAGGACAGGCTGGGAGAGTAAGGGTTGTTCAGCCTGGAGAAGAGCAGGCTCTGAGGAGATTTTAGAGAGACCTTCCAGTACCTGAAAGGGCTACAAGAAAGCTGGGGAGGTTCTGTTCACAAAGGCTTGTGGTGATAGGACAAAGGCCAATGGGTATAAACTGGAGAGAGGAATTTCTTCACTATGAGAGTGGTGAGGCCCTGGCACAGGCTGCCCAGGGAAGCTGTGGCTGCCCCATCCTTGATCAAGGTCAGGTTGGATGGGACTTGGAGCGACCTAATTCAGTGGCAGGTGTCCCTGCCCATGGCAGGGGTTGGACTGGATGATCTTTAAGGTCCCTTCCAACCCAAACTATTCTATGATGCTATGACATAGGCAGCAGGCTGCTAAGAGGAATTTACTGAACTTCTCCAGTCTCCTGCTCCTCACCTCTAAGATCAGCCCCCGCATCCTCTTCCACTGACAGACACAGAGGCCCCCATCCAACCTTCATGCAGAACTCAAGCTTCCATCTCCTGGGGCACAAGTGCATCAGTGAGAGTCCAGAAGAAAATGCTCAGGGATAATGAGTGCTTCTCCCTTCTTTCTCCTCCCTCCGCCTTCTAGAGCCTCAAGCTGACAGCCCACAGCAGGAATTCTGCCGCCAAGAAGGGCCACAATTATTCTGCTCGGAAATGAAAATGTCTGACCTCTCCTTCCACACCCCTGGCCCCCACCAGTCTGGCATTAAATTGATGTAATATGATTATGTGAGGGATAAATGAAGAAACCTGTTCAAGTTCATTAGAGGCACACCAACACCTAATGTGGACAGATCACTCATTACAGCCGGGCCCGCAGAGACGCTGCAACCACACTCCCTTCTCGCCTTTAATTGCCTCATGACGAGGCAGCCCAGCACCTCTTTCTAAGCCATTAATAATTTCCAGGAGCAGCCGCTTTTCCTCCCGGAGATCTGTCAGCTGGTAAATGAGAAGAACGCATGAACTTCCCTACCCCCACACACCGACTGAGCAAATCCATTCTCTTTCCTCCCCATCTCCCGGCTCTACCCTTGTCTGCTCAGGGGCTCCACAAATACAATCAACTTGTTTCTGTCCCCTCTTTGCAGAGACCCAAGCAAAGGAGTCTCTCCTGCCTGCCAAATGCTTTCTCCATTCCATAGGGCAGCTTGAAATGATGTGATGGAACTGCTTGTGTTCACCAACTTTCATGCTAGGGGTGTGCAATCCTGCTGAAGGGAGCTTTCAGCTCCACCTGCACAAGGTAAGAGGAGGGGGAATCTCCCCTCAGATCCACAATATAGTTGAGTCCCCATCCCTGGAGGTATTTAAAAGATGAGGTGCTCAGGGACGTGGTTTAGTGGCAGATAGGAATGGTTGGACTTGATGACCCAAAAGGTCTTCTCCAACCTGGTGATTCTATGATTCAAAGTCCTGTCCCAACTCCCTCTCTCACCTTGATTATTACACCTCAGTTTGGGAAAAACGTGCCATTCACTCCCTGCCACGGACAGGAATGACCTCTCCAGAGCCCGTTTTGCTCAATACAAAGGTCTTTGAGGTAGAAGTTAGTTAATAAGCAAGATGGTTAACCCAAGAACCCAAGAACTCTAGCTGCAATCCAGGCCTGCTCTCTTCCAGGGAGATCAGGGACAGTGAGAACTGAAATCAGCATTTCACCAACACGCTACTTAATTCAAATCAAAAGAAAAGGTGAGGGAGGCTTCAAACAACAGCTAAGTAACAGAAAACGGATGACTTCCTGGCTTTCAGCAGGCAATTTTCCACTCTTGTGAATTTGGTCTGGGACCTGACAGGCCAAAACAACTACTAATCGGAAGAAGAACGTCCTGTCAACACAGGGAAGCTTCTGCCAAACCAAATGCTGTGGTTGGTGAGAGATGGGAGCCGTTCTCACTACGCCTCCATTCCCAACATCCCACCAGAAAGCCTCAAGGATGCCACACCAGCAGCACGTTCCAAAATCCAGACTTTTATGTAGCAATCATGAGGGGGAAGGGAGGTTTTTTTGGACCAGGGCAACCATCCTCATAGATTTAACCCACGGGGCTGCCGAAGAGGATGAGTTACAGCAACAGACCACTCCAGCTATTTAGCTAGGACTTTTCTGGCAGGGAATTCCTGCCTTTTTTGAAGTCCCTCCCACCCCTCTGCCTTCTTTGCAGACCTACATATCCCCCAGGACCCTGGAACTGGGTCTTTTCAGTAAGAGCTCAGAACAGTTTTGAACTTTTCTAGAGTTTTCTGTGCCGTTACCAACTGGCTGTCTCTGGGTATGGCTGAACTTGCCAAAGAGCCTCCTATTCTTCTCCTACACCAGCTTGAGCATTCCCAAACCAAGGAGGGCATCACCAAAAGCTTCATTTCTTCCTGCTCATGCCTGGAAGTAGCGTTGTGTCAGAAGGGCTGATCTCACACAGTAGAGGCACAACCATTTTCATAGATCCAACCTGTCTCTCCCTGTCACTTTTCAAGCAGATCAGCATCACTGGGCATTCTCAGCTATATTTCTGGTTTTCCAGCTATATTTCTTGCTTTCCTCTCCCAGAAGATCCATCCAGGGCAGTCTTACCTTCCTGCCTAGATTTCTGCCAGCAGATGCTCACCGTGTCTCTCTTGGAAGTAGTTTGAGGGTGATTCAAGATGAACCAAAGTCCTTCCACTGTCCCAGACTCTCCTACCTTCAAACCTCACGAGGTAAGAAGTGAATACACAAGGCCACAGCAGCTGCAGGGCCTCCTAAATCCCCTTGTATGTGGCCACAAAGACAGAACTGCAGCAAACTGAAGAACTGGCCTCTCTGACTTTCCATCTGCAGCCAGCCCTGGGATTCTGCCAAGGCGCTGACTCCTAGGGCAGGCAGGACAACCCCAGATCTCAAGGATGCATCTCAGCAAATCCTTTTTGTGTCCCTCTGATCTCTCAGCACCTCGATGGGTTATGTGTGCTCACTTTTGTTCTCCTCCCATCCTTTGCCACGTCACAAGCAAAACCCCACTGACCCTGAGTGATCAAACCAGAGCTTTCCAAACTTTTCATCCCCCTGTGCCACAGATGCCTGTGAGGGAGACAACACTCACTGGTTCTGTGGTAGATCTCAAGATTTATCCTCACGCCTGACTACAAGCACAACAGACAAGGACTTTATTCATAGATTAAATCTCCAAACAAGAAAACTGCATTCCTGCAAGCTGCCCTACGATGCATTCTGAGAATCTGCGATATCCCAAACATTCCAACTCACAAAAAGAACATCTAAGAGTTTCCTCCAACCATGTAGTGAACTTCTCAGGCAGCTTCCACAATTTACTGTGGCCCCCTCGTGGTGACAGCCAGAGAGTGACATCACATCGCCTTCTTTAGAAGCTGGCTCTACGCTTTCTCGGCTTGTCAAGAATACTTGCACCATCAGTCACTATAAAATAAATAAATCTGAAGCGCATGCAAAGAGAAGATAACCATTCTTGAATGAAAGATCCTCGTCCTAGGAGCCAGCCCCTACAATCGCTGCAACATTCATATTCCTCTTTTATATGTGCGGAAACAAAACATGGATTTCTGCACCACCACTTTCAGTGCAAAAAGACAGGAAGCACTTTTATATTCTCCAAGGTGAGACTTCAGCCCAGAACGTGCACAAGTTACAAGCACAGGAAGGAGGACTCACTCTCTGGGAATTACAAAATAAGCCACGGCTTCTCCTTGGAAGCCTTTGAAAGCAGGGTCTGTGTTCAGCCAACCCCACCTTGGTTCTTGGGCTATCAGGTTGAGGTCAATGTCTGTGGCAAACAGAAGGTGCTAAGGGGAGAAGAGAGAAGGGTCGCATGCAGAAGAAGATTAAACCAGGCTTTAAAATGAGCTGGATTGACACAGTAGGAGAGGGAGAGAAAGATAAAGGCCAGCTAACCACCTTCTGTCACTTCAAAAATCCTCCCAAAGGCATCATCCCCCTGCGTTCTCTCTCCCTACCAGTTTGTGTTTTGAACCGAACGTGGTTAGTATCCATCCCTCCCAGGGCAGGGTGGGATTGTGTTCAGAGATGGTACAGGATTCTGAAGAAGGAGGTGCCTTGCCCAGCCCCATCTCCATACCTTTTATGGGGAATCCAGCATTCTCCTCGTCCGAGTCACTATCCAACTCAAAGAGGTCCTTGAATTCCTTCTTATCTTCCTCCTTGTTTTCCTGTAGCTTCTTACGCTTAATTTCTGGGAAGTTCAAATCTTCAAGCTGGGAAAAAAAACATAACCAACAGTAAGAACAACCTTAACTTGTACTTTTAAACACAAAATGCTGAGCTTAAACACAGGAACTTGGCTTTGCCCAGTGCGTGTAAGCCACCCTGCCAAGAACAGTTGGGTCTGCCTGCTGCCAACGGGGGGAGCAACAGATCTGAGAGTCAGTTGGGAAGGTGAACGATACATGCAAAGCACCACCGCTCTATTGATCGTTACCTAATAAACTGCTTTTGCTAATGGGCCGTCTCCTGCTGATGCCTTAGCGTGGATGAAAATGCAAGACATCCATGACAAGCTGGCTGTCCTAGACCTCTGGGCTCAAAGTCAGGCAGGTCCTGTGAGCTTGGGCAGCCAAGCGCAATCAAGCCAGACTGTGCTGGTCATCCCTGACGTAGCAATTTTCCTCCAAAGCCAAAAGCTGTGACAGCTACAGCAAAGGCACCATCTTTTTGGCTGCAGATTTCAGCACAGTTTACTAGAGAAGAGCTGCAGAGAAAGGTCACGAAGATGATCTGAGGGCTGGAGCACCTCCCGTACGAGGACAGGCTGAGAGAGTTGGAGTTGTTCAGCCTGGAGAAGGCTCCAGGGAGACCTTAGAGCGACTTTCCAGTGCTGAAAGGGGCTCCAGGAAATCCGGGGAGAGGTCTTGATCAGGATGAGGGGGAATGGTTTTAAGGTGAAAGAGAGGAGATTGAGATGAGATTTTAGGGAGAAATGCTTTCCTGTGAGGGTGGGGAGGCCCTGGCCCAGGTTGCCCAGAGCAGTGGTGGCTGCTCCATCCCTGAAGGTGTTCAAGGCCAGGTTAGATGGGGCTTGGAGCCCCTGATCCAGTGGGAGGTGTCCCTGCCCGTGGCAGGGGATGGAACTGGGTGGGCTTTAGTGTCCTTTCCAACCCAAACCATTTTAAGATTCTCTGAAGATACTTAAGGTCTGTCTATAGCATGGCTTCTCCTTCTAGTCCTTACAGAGATCAATGGGCCAAGAGCCTGGCTGCTACAGACAGCCAATATCAATGCCATTAAGTACTTGCAATTGACACCACCTCACTGCTCTTTACACCTCTCCGGAGGGGGATTAGGGAGAGGATTTACTTGCAAGGGCTCAGGCCAGCAGGGCAAAGATAATCAGAATGCAAATTAAATCCCAAGTGCTCTCTGAACATCAGCTGCCCGCTGCCCGTGCCTGGCTGCACACCTCCTGGGAAGCACTCATGCATTAGCACACATTAGCTTGCTTGGAAACATTCGCCCTGCGAGTAATAACTCATTTGCTCTCTCCCACCCGTCAGACCACCCCTCAAGACACTCCTTTCTGACCACATCCACTTCAACCCTCCTGTGAGCTTCCCCCAGCAGGAAAAGAAGCAAAGCACAGCTTGTACAGAAAGGCAGCTCTCAGCAGAGAGAGAAAAAGAGGGAGAGGAGGCAGATGAGGGAGGGAGAGACAAGGAGAGAGACGTGGAGATGCTCATTTGCTCCTCCAGCCATTTCTCCCAGCCCGTTTCATGGTTATGGTCCCCAGTTGGGCAATACTGGGTCTGGGAGCTGAGCAATAACCTGCAGCACCGGGAGAGAAAGTCAGAAGCTGGCCAGAGAGGGGAGGAAACCACCAACCACCATCTGTAGGGTCTTAATTTTAAATCATCTTTCCCACTCGCTTACTATGAGTTGCTTCTCCTTATACCAGCACAGCAAAGACCTGCTGGGCTGCCTCTGTGCTGGGAAGACTCCTGAAGAAAGCAGGACCTGACTGGCTTTCCAAACAGCAGCGGTTGCATGCCAGAGGACAGCCTTGGGAAGCAAAATGAAGCAAGAGCAGCAATCCAGAGCCACTGCCAAGCGGCTGCCCTCAGTCGACCTACTATCACACTGAATCCAATCCCTTTCCTAGGGTGGTTACACTCAAGCAAGCTCCATCGCAGGGCAGAACTGCTATGGTGAAAACATTTTCCTTCGCATTTTCGTTCCCTGTTCTCCATGACCCTGGTTACTGCTACTCCCCAGCAGCAGTAAGTGAAATGCAAAAATCACCCAAGGTCTTATTCTCCCTCCTAATGCATCCTGAGCATGGGATGTTTCCATGGAACACTTCACTTAGCAGATTCAAAGTAGAAATAGAGTAAAAACTGTCCCATGTACATGATGTGGACCAGTATTCTCCAAACTTCTCCAATTAAGGGATCAAAATAGCGAGACTTATCTCAACATTGGAATATTTTTCCAGTATCCTGAGCAGGGCACGTAGAGCAGGGAGCAGAGTTGGGATGACTTTGTATTTTCACATCGCCTAGGGAAAGTCCCATTTCCTAAGGCAGCCTACAGTTCTGGGTGGCATCTGAGGACATTAAAAAGGACCTGGTGTTGCATCACACTGAGCTGTGCTACCTCCGACTTCCCAAGACTCCACAGGAGTGCCTTCAAGATGGGCACCTCAAAATAAAGGCACCAGAAAGCCCTGCTACCTGCGGAGTGATCACAAAGCAATGGAATGAGACTCGTACTGAGCCGCAGCTCCCAGATACAGCCTGCGTTCATCACACAGGAGAAGTAATTAGGTAATTTGGGGGCCAGTCTTTCAATCCCCGGCTAGAGGGTTACTATCTACCGGGTCTCACGAAGCCTATTAGTCTACGTCCCATTAAAAACCATTGGGAAAAGCAAATGGAATGGGCAGACGGGGTCAGCATTGTTATATAAGGCAAGCTGCAGCTCATAGCAGCTGAGAGCCAGGCTGATTTTTTCTGTTATTATTTCTTCCCCCCAATGGCTGCTAATGGGACATGGATTTTCCCAGCCCTAATGGGCCTCATGGTGTTCACTCTCCTGCTGGGGCTCACAATGCTGCATCATTAAGCTCGCAGCCCCCACCGAGAGAGAGACAACAGCCCCATTCACCAAGCAAAGATGCCAGGCAGCCACAGGCCTTCCGGAAAGCTAACTCCACAGTCTGTCTCTCTCCACAGTTTAGCTGTTCAGCTCCTTTTCTCCAAGTCCCAGCCACTGCCCTTTGGTTTCAGAAGTAGCCCTCTTGAGCCTTGCTACAGGAAAGCAATCCCTTTCAAAGGGAAGTCTCCACCTCAGCTGGTCCTGTCCAACCCAAGAAGGTCCCTTCTTCCCTTTAACAAGAGAGAAGGGCTTGTCTGATCTCCTTCGCCCTTGTGGCAGCTGCTTCAGTGTGAGAAAGCCTCAGCTCACACCAGCAAGGCCAGTTCGGGGTAAGAGATGAGCCCCACTCACGGCCATCACTCCTTTCTGCTTCTCAGCTCCCCCTCCCTGGTTTCCTTTCTGCAAAGGCCACGTCCTCCTGCTGGGTTTGCGCAGCGTGCTTTTTGTCCCTTCTGCTCAGCTGCCCCAGGGAACTTCAGCCTCCTGTCCTTATCTCAGGCTGGTACAGGATAGTGAGTGTTTCCAGCATCTCCCAGGTCTTCTGCCACGCGCTGGGACTTGGCTCGGAGCCAATCATCCTCATGTCCCATCGATTATTTTAATTGTTCCCCACCATACGCTGGAGACACCAATTATATCTATTTCCTCCTCCCTGGCCAGGAGCCTGGCTCAGCCACTTTCATTGCATTAGCATCGAGACAGCTTTCCGTTAGACTCATAATGCTCAAGGCAGGGGGAGTGGAAGGGAACAGGCTTTAAGGTCCCCTCCAACCCAAACCATTCCATGAATTCTATGAAATGATGCAAATCACCTAAACAACGTGAGAAGGCCCATGAATATGGGGATGAAAACACAGAACATCTGTGTGTACAGTCCAAACTTAAAAACTACATCATGGCTGATCCAAAAGTAACATCCACCACAAGGCTGTTGTCCCGGCTGCGCACACGACTACTGTGTCACCGCTGTATTCAGCTTCCCAGCCTTGAATCACAACGGCTGCTGTACCAACGGGTCTTGAACAGCTTGACTAAACAGGGACAGAGGGAAATCTACTCTAGTCCTACTTCACCCCACCTCATCCATCCTCCTTTAATCAGGCTCCAGGCAGAGGACACTGTCACTCCTAGAGATCCCAGCAAGACAATTCCAGAGGGAGATGAGGACAGCGGCTAGGCTGCTGGGCAGCCACATTCATGCTCTTTCCAAGGATGCCCACAGCCTAAGCACCCACACAAGCCCACCTCAGCTTTGACCAGCCACTATCTCACTGCCACGACATGGCTCCCATCTTCCCATGGCACAGGGGATGTTGAGTAAGGTGGATGTTTCATTCTTACTCTTTCTTTGCCACTGATTTCCAGCTGTATCTCCTTCTCCCTTAGCTTCTTCCACTGAGCGTAGTACTTGGTCAGAGGTGTCCCCTCCTCTTTGACCTGCTTCTCCCATTGTTCCTGTGGAGAGAGAGAGAACACGCAAATTTAAGAAAGGTTTTCAAAGCAGTTTTCCAATACAGCTTTGGCAAACACAGGGAGTCAAAAGCAGAGGTTAAAAACCTTTCCCAAATCACCTCTTCCCAGCTTCTGGATAGGAAACTGGCAACCACGACTGAGTAAAGGCCCGATTCTCAGAATTACTAAGAACTCACACCAGGCTCTCCTAAGCCACCTCAATGACTTCTGGGATCCATTATTACTATCTTGGCCTTGAATGCTCACTTCTACTCTAGCTCTAGTGAGAAGACACTGACACAGAAATCAAGTCAGACAATGTAGACTAACAAAAAATTACTTCAACTGAAACCTGAATGTAGGAATCAAAGTGACGGATCAGGATCTATCAGTGCAAAGTTTGTCCCTTGCTCTTTCAATGGAGGCATTTGATCACCTGCTCAGTTCTTGCTTTTCAACTCAGAAAAACCTCATGCAAGCATTTACAAGATCTAAGCACCAAGGATGCCTGATTGCCTTTTCCCCCTGTTCTACAGCCAAGTGTTTATTTTTGAAACAAACGCTCCCCAGCAGGGGCTTGGACTCATCCCAACCTTGAGAAAGCAGAGCATGAAGTGCCGAGCCCATTTCTGCTGTCCAAGCAGGGAGAGCAAGGAGGTGCAAACACCGTAAATGGTGGGAACCAAATGAGCTGGTTAAAAATTCTTCTACGCTCCAATCATTTGGCATTTGAGTGGGGCTTATGTATTAAAATACATTCTTCTTAACCTGCCAACATCCCTTTAACTTAAAACCCACACAGAACTGTACCTGTTAACTGAATTACCGCAGCGTCTAGAGACTTTGCATTATCCTGCAGTAAAAAGTCAATCTAACGGAAGCGGAGAGACATGATATATGAGTAGGAATCGAAACAGGCAAAGGATGAAGGGAATGAGCAACAGGAACAAAGGTTAACATAGATACGCTCCACACAGATCCAAAGACAGCATCCTGAATCCAGGGTTGAGGACAAATCCAGAGCTCTGTACGGGCAGCTGTGTGTACACAAGGCTCCTCTTCCAAGGTGAGGATAAAAGACCAGACTATCTTCACAGCAGAAAACACAGCAGCAGCTCAAATATTCTTCAGCAGATCCCAAATCAACTGTTTCTGAGGAGCTGAGCTCCCAGACTAGGGGTCTATGGTGTGCAGGCTGCACACAAGTCCTGGTGCAGTAAAACGTGTGTTTAAAGAGCAGTGTTTGAACATGAAGAGAGAAAGAGCACGTCTCCGCGATGGATAGTGGCGCAGAGCTCCTGGCTCCCACAAATAAGCAAGGACTCAGTGTGAAATACATCAGTCTACGCCAGCTCTTGATTTGGGAGGGAAGTGGAGACGAGCTGTGGTCTCTGCAGCTGGCACCAGGAGCCCAACTTTGGCAAAGAAACAGCAACCAGCATGTGTCACCTACGCTCTAATGGCACGGAATCTATTTACACATCCTCCGACAGGAGCATCGAGCCAAGCAGGCCCTTGCTGGTGATCAGGGGTCCAGATTCCTGGCCCCCCGGGATGGTAGCACGGCTCTGGGGCTGGAGCTGGTGCCCACTCTCTGGAAAGCACGGCTGATGCACTCGCTTTACTGTCAGCACAGCTTTACTGTCGATCTGACCCACTGCCACAGCGAGAGGAGCAACTCCCGAGGAGAACAAAGTCACCTCATCTATAGATCAGGCTCGTATCAGGCTGCCAGCTGTAATCAGGCCATTTGTTGACGCTGCTCGGTATGGACAGCTTCTGAGAAAGATTCTTCCCACAGAGGGCAAAAGTCTATTCGTTCTGTCTGATACAGCTTTTTTGGTTTTAAAAGTGCGCTGGAATCCAGAGATAAAAAGAGACCATTAAAAACACTCCCATCTTTCTACTCAGAACACCTCAATGGGAATTTTGAGAGTGGATGCCATCACAATCCCTTTGAAATTCTCCTTCTATTACAGCTTTTGCATCACTGTGCTGTCAAGCAACCCAGGCATGGATGGAGCCCACGGCGCTGGCGGCTGTACAAAGATCATCTCCCACCCTCCAGAAAAACCTGCCATCTGAAATGTGAGATGGGGATGAATGCAGATCTGGAGAGCCCATGGAAATGAGGCAATGCTTTCCATCAGCGCATTCCCTCACTTCACATATCATGAAGCTGGGCTGCACTGCTCTTAAATGATGGTTCCCCAGCAGAGGTCTGCCTGGGAGCCACAGGGCTTTAATGCAGCCCAGCACACCCTGTGGGTCCTGGTGCACTCTTTTCCTTCCCTGCAATTTCTTCTGCCAGTCCAGGGCCCACAGAAGTGCAGACAAACCTAAAATCATAGCGGCACATCATGCATCTGGATTCAACTTGAGCTGTAGGCTCCACTTCTTCTGGCTCCCCTCACAAAGACCTCAATTAGTACAGTAACCTATTAGCATCGTACTCTCAAAATCACTGACTCAAACCTTAACCTGCACCTTACAGTGAAAAAGAGTGAAGATCTCAATCTTAGAATAACGTAGAAGTCAGGCTGGATGGATCTGTGCCTGCCCCTCCATACCACGGCTCGTAGGATGCAAGGAGGTATCCCTCCGAGGTCACTCATTAAAACATGATACCATCATGCTCTTCCCACAGTTCAATCCCCAGACTGTTTCTTCTTTAAAATTATAACATATAGACCTTTAGGTAAAACCCAGCTTTCTAAAGCATGCCCACTACTCAGGAGTAAAGATTTGATCTCATTCACAATCTTTAATTTAAGCCTATTTCTCTGCAATCCCCCCCGAAAGCCACATTTTAGCACGTTGCATGGAAGAATTAGCTCAGAATTTAGGCTCTGCTCCCTGCAGTGGAGCAGGCAGAAAGGCATGGATACGAATACCAGAGAGCATTTGCTTTCAATTGCTCTTCCTGGCAAGGGGGCCATGCAAATACCTCCCCCATCCCCTCAGCCCTTTCATTCCCTTCCCTTTTCTGGAAGCGCTGGCTTATGAGAAGGGCGAACGCCCCACATATCTTGGAGACCTCCTGGCAAACTCGACCTAGACTTTGAAGGACACTCCAAATGGTTCTGGGAAGCCCAGTCTCTGCGGGAGTTTTGGCCTTTCTTGAGAATCTACACTGTCTGCTTGCAAAGGAGTAGGGGGAAAACAGAAGATGAGCTGTTTCTCGGCTCCCAGGAGAAAGAAGAAGGCTTCCTTCTCCCATAGCACAACACCACCATGCAAAACCACAGGCAATGAGGCATCGTCCCTGAGCAGTACTGAACGCTGTTGCTCTGTCCTCTTCAGCGGCAGAAGAGCTGTCTCCAAACAAGCTTGGCAAACTGGTACCTGCTTCCCTTCATCACCCTCCCTTGCTCGTGGCTGCCTGTTGCTGCCCCTCCAGAGCCAAGCCTGCCCGATCCGTGCTGTTCAGCCTCCTGGATGGCCCTGGGAAAGCACGTGCGGCAACGTCAACCAGGCAGTAAGATGCTAAAATCATCGTTCAGCTCTTACACAAGGGACCTCAGCCAGAGCTGTTGGGAAAAGCAGATAGTGGCAGAGTGGTTGGAAACCCTGTTTCATTTAGCCAAAGACCTTCCGCAGCCCATCTATTTGGTGGAAAGCCCCGGAGGGTGAAATCTCCATCTCAGCAGAGCGGGTGGGTGGTCACGGCATTGCCCACAAAAACTGCAAACCAAACCCCTGACCACTTCGCTCCAGACAGGGAGCATAATTCCTTTAGCAAAACAACCTCGAATGGCATTTACAGAACTAAACACTGCTCAGTCACTCCAAATCCTGTTCCACCAACATCTAATCCCAGAATAGCGCTGCTGTGTCCTGGCACTGATGTGTCAGGATTTCAAAGGATAATTTTTCTGTAGGCTCCATCCCAGTGGGCTGAAGACAAATTAGTCTGCATTACAACTTCTGCTCCATGCCCAGCTCTGTGCCAACAGAAGCCTTCAATGATGCAGAACTCTAGCTGTGTACCTGTGCTACAGTGCATTTCCTAAGATAAGAGGGGGGTCTCCATCATCACCTTAGTCACTTCTCTTCCTCTCATCACTGAAGTTTAACCCCACTGCTCCACAGGTCCTGTGAGCCACCCAGAGCAACTTTCCTGGATGTCAATTGTGCTCAGCATTTTCTCAGCAGGCTGCACTGCTTAAGCTGCAGCCAGAATACACCAGCATCGCTCCTGACAAGCAACAGCAGTGCCCAGGATGCCTGATTACTGTTCTTGAGGATCATAACGTTCCTGATTCTACAGCTCTGTCTCCGCAAGGGCCCAAGAGGAGGAGGAAAGCTTTGCCTCAGGATCCTGAACACAACAGTCTGCTGATGGCTTGGTTCTACACTGCAGAGACTGGATTCTACAGACTAGGAGGAAACAACACAGCAGAGGCAGAATCCTCCTATCACTTTAGGCATGAACTGGCACCTAAATATCAGGAATGGAATGATGAAAAACAAGAAAATTCTCAGCAAAGGAGATGCCCCAGCAAAGCAAGGCGCTTCCGTGCATGTGTGTGTGTTATAAATAATAGAAGAGTATAATTTATGGAGTATGTTTTCCATGAGGTTTTTGGCTGCAGAGTCTTGCCAACTACGGCATCAGAGCCCTGCCGAGTTCAGTTGTTTGTGAACATCTGCCCCACCCCACACACTCCCGTTTCCATGATCTCGTCCTCCCTCCTCCCTCTGCCACCCGCTCAGCCCCGGCAGCCGGAGTCTGACTGTCTTTCCAGGAAGCCCAAATCGAAGCAGCAGACTCACCACAGACTCCCTGCTGGCCACGCCGAAGGTAGCTTTCTGACGCTTGCTGGCGATGTAGGCAGAATTTTCCTGCAGTTTCTCCAGGAGCTGCCGGATGGGCTTGCAGTAGTTGGTAATCTTGCATTCCTTCAGGAAAGATTTTAGCTGGGAGGAGGAAAAGAAGAGGAAGAATGAAAGCAATGTAATAATACTCATAAAAAACATTTCCCACCCCAGCGACAGAGAGCATGGGGCGCCTGTTCCCTTCAATTCGTACCAAACTCCGTGTCACTCACAGTCAGTCCTGGGATTCCTGCCACCCTGGGCTGGGAGGATGCAAAGAGATGTAGTGACACACCAGATGATTGTAAGGAATCCAGCACAAGGGCCTTGCTCAAAACAGCTCTTTGCACCCTTTAAAGCTACTTCTTTCTGAAAAAAATGGATCAGTGGAGTGCAAGCAGCCAGCAGGAAAAAGAGTCAGTGTTCCCTGGGGCCTCAGCTGCTGTTGTAGTTACGATATCACCGTCTCCTGCTTAGCCAAGTAGTAAAAGGGCCTGTGGACCAGATGCACGGGGACCAGGAATAACAGTGGCTACCTGTGGATGCCAGATGGTCAAAAGCACAGGGAAGGCAGGATCGGAACGGGGAGAGGTATCTGGAGGTTAAGGCTGTAGAATGCTGGTGGATATTGGAGTGGGAATAGCAAACACAAGAGGCTGTGGATCAGACTGATGGCTGGGACTGAAGGCAGAGCTTGAGAAGAGACTGAAGCGTCTGCGGACAGGGAGTAAAGGTCTTTGGCATGGCTTGGTGGGAAAACTTGGTGCTCCTAAGCCGCAGAGCTGTGGGTCAGGACAGATGGGCATCTGCAGAGTCAAAGGGTGAAGTTTGCTTAATGTCTGACTGCACCAACCCTACTCCAACTGGCACCACTGATTCTTCAAGGGCGCAAACCCACACACCCACCACAAAAATTTACAAAACAATCCTCTCTGTGGACAGTTTGTGCAGCATGTCCCTACATAATCCCTTCTTTTTGACCCAAAGCCTTAAGTGCAACCAGGACAAGATCCAGTCTGCCAGGAAACCACAAACCCTGCTGCTGTCTGAAAGGGGGACCATCCTACTTGGAGAACCTGCTCCTGCCCTCTCTCTGTGCTTCCCTTATTCTCAGACAATGAGGCTTTACTGTAAACAGAGCATGGTTTGTGTTATTTTTTATCTCAGTAGCTTTGTACTCAAGCAAACCTCTTCTCCCCACCAAAGATTCTCCCTCCCAATACAAACCACTCTCCAACACCACTGCACTGTTCTGACATCTCCAAGCTTTTTAGGTAGGAGCTGAGGTAGCAGTGGATGCTTTTGCTGACAGAAAGAGAGATGGAGGTGTCCAGATTGCCTTGTGGCTTGAATTCCAGTTTACAACACCGACTGCTAACGATTTTCACCAACCTCGAGAAAATCTGGAACGCAGTCCAAATCCTGCAGGCCAAGCTCTGCAATAGAGCCATATCTACACACGCACACACACACTAAAGAGACTTGATTTAGAGAGAGAGATCCAACAAGGCAAAAACAAATGGTTAACCACAATGGAACCTTCATCTCAGCTGGGTCCTGCTGATGCTATCATGACAGAGATAAAGGGTTTCTAGTCAGGAAACACAGTACTGCCTTCTCTTCTTATGGCTTTGAATGTTCTGCCTCAAAAGACAGAGCTGGGGGAAGAAGGGAAGAAGTTTCCCTCCTGTCAAGTCTACATATTGGCTTGATCTTACTTGCCAAGTGGGTAGGTATTAAATGTTAATCGAGAGGTGGCAGCCACACCTCTGCTCTCCTGATGGGTCTATTGCTGCAGGATGTGTTGCCTGCTACCTACATGGAGAATGCTCCCCACTCCCTGGCAGCAGGGGCTTCTCTTGGCCCCTTCTCCCCAGCATACGTCTATCTGCCATCAGACACCCAGCTCAGAGAAATGAGTTAAAATAAACACCTTTCCACAAAGCAAACAGCCCATCAAACAAGTACAAAGGAACCACCAGCAAATCTATTCTTCTGTTGGTGAAGCCTGTTCTAAAATATTTATATTTTTTTTTTATAGGTGCTGCATATTTATCTCCACTGAGAAAGGCATTTGTCATTCGATTTATCTTACTTGATCCCCACAGCTGCAGCCCCAGATCCATTTCATCCACTGCCACATACATTATCATTTTTCTTCCATTGCAGAAGTGTCACCAGAAATCCAGCAAAATCTCAGGCTCTATCTGTGCAGTTTGGTGCTGTGCGTTCGCTCTTGCAGCCGTACACTTCATTTCTTCTTTGCCCCTCCTCTCTCCTACCTCTGCAATCCCTCACAGTCCCACCACTATCTGCCACAGATATTAACAGAACATAATGAGATCTCAGCCCTGCGTTAAGAAGCAGGGAACAACCAAGAAGGTAAAAGAAGACAGAGAGGAGAGAAAGGCACTCTGTACGCTTTTTCTCCGCTCTACCATATCTTTCCAGGATAAAAGCAATCAGTATATGCACGTATGTGTGTGTGCATACATGTTGTTAACATCTCACACTGGCTCCTAGCTAAGCAAGCTCTGTGATTAGCGGCATTGATTCTGTTGAACTGCCAGCCCTAAACACCAATGGTTTATACCAGCAGAGACCACAGCAAAATCCGAGCTCCTCTTCCTGTAAACGATGCAGGGAACTATAAATGATCTGAAGCAGCTGGGCATGTGTGTTGCAGAGAACCCAAATCAAGCCCAATCCTGCACCCCCCAAAAAAAGCAGAGGGAACATTCAGCTCAGGACAGAGTAGGAGTGGCTGCTGGCAAGGCAAACCGGCACCTCCTGTCCTTCTATCTAGCTGCAAGTCATGCCTAGATCACGCCATCTCCTGCCTCCATCCAGCAGTACCTACCCCTCAGCAACTCCTGTCGGGTTTTTCCCTTTAACCTCTCAACCCTGCTCTGTGATGCCCATCTCTCTTGAGGAGAGAAGAGGCAGCCACTTCCAAGCACCTAGACAGATGGGCTCTGTGCTCTTACCAGCCTTTGGAGGCAGTGACTGCCACGGGGTCGTCCAGCAGCTGGGCAGAACGAAGCTTTTGAACTATCCCCCAACCCTACAGGCTCTCCTCTCCTTTCCTTTCATCTGCCCGGGTGCTTCCTGCCTTCCGGGAAAGGAGGTTTTAAAGTTCAGTTTGAAGGCAGTTCAGCCTAGCTTCTCCCAGAGCCGCTGACCAGAAGATGAGGAACGCAACCCTTGCCAGCTGGAACACAGCCCCTACGACGCGGCACTGAGAGAAGCGTGAGCTCATCAGGGAGGAAGAATCAGGACAGATGGATTTTTACAGTTAACTGGAATCGTTCCAGAAGAAAAGCCTCCCCCCCACGCTTTCCCGAAGACTCTACGATTTTGGGAAGCCAACCTCAGCACCCCAGCCCAGCAGACGCCACGAGGCTGCGGTTAGTGGCAGCCAAATAGGAATCCGATAGCATTAATTCTCTGCAGAAATACAGACTGGTCCCAGGGTGTGTTTGGAAGCCACAGGGTGCTCGGTGCCAGAGGGCCGTCAGCCGTTTTTCATTCCAGCTAGAACATCGGCTCAGACAGCTTCGATGCTCTCAACAGCTGCTGGCTGAGAGGAAAGGGCTTTGTTTGCTGCCGATAAGTGAGAAGCACGCAAAGCGAGAGCGAGCACGGGAGCTGCTCTCCAAGCACAGAGAGTGCCTGTCAGCTCACATTAGCCAGAGCCGCCTGCTGCCAGCGCGGCTGCGGCCCGTGCCAGGCTGCGGGGACCCAGCCAGGAGTCATGCGCCTGCAGATGCCACCCTATTACACGCAGCAGAAACGGGGAGATTTGCCTCCCGAGCAGCCTGTCCCAACCGCAACGTTGCTCCCACGCCAAGCAGAGGCATCGTAGCAACAGGGGACGCAGACACAGGGTCTCACAGCAGACATCAAAGCAAACAGAGGCTCACGTCCCCACGGAGGATACGACAGCAACCCTCTGCCAAACATATATGGCATCTGCCACTCATAAGGTAAAAATAGAGGGGATCGAGAGGAAGGCAGGGAACAAGTTCCAACACGTTTGCTCCAAGCATCTTACTCTTCAAAGCAGTGAAGTCACTGCTCATTTGAAATTGAATCATACAATCACCAGGTTGGAAAAGACCCACTGGATCATCGAGTCCAACCATTCCTAAAAATCACTAACCCGTGTCCCTCAGCACCTTGTCCACTTGTCCCTTGAACACCTCCAGGGAAGGTGACTCAACCGCCTCCCTGGGCAGCCTGTTAAAGCCATCCAGCTAGCAATTAGGGAAGGATTACACACGATGTGATATGCTTTAATGCACACACATCACTATGAGGTGGTTTTATTGTGGACAACGAAGTACATAAACATGAAGCAGCTCGGAAGAACACCCTGCGCTGTGGAATGCCAGGGAGAAGCAAAGGAGACTGTCCTGCAGCACTGCTGTTAGGCGCAGCGAGGAAGAGGGATGGAGACAGGAATTGAACTGTTCTGCACAGAGGTGACTTAGGGAGAAAGCGTCCCAGTTGCTGGAGGCACTATGAAAGGAGGGAACATTGCCATCTCGTGGAGAGCTCGTGAGGAGAAGTATGGGCTCCCAGAGCACAGATGCTGCTCCGAGACAAGACAGCAATTCGGAGGACTCCAAATTACCAACTCATCTGCGTTCACTAGTCAAAGACACATCTACAGCAGTTGTGCAGCCCTCTATGCCACCCTGGCTCCCAAAACAAAGGTTAACTCCACAGCCACTTTCAACCTACCTTCAGCTGCCTCTGTTTCTCCCCAAGAATTCCCCAAAATGCAAAGAAAAACTAAAATTAAGAAGACAAAAACAGCTCTCTCCTCATATCCTGAGGGCCATCTTGAGTTCACTGTTATCTTAAATGACTTTATCCTGCTCGGTGCACGTTCATAGCATGACTGAGAAGCATCTCACACCTTACCTGAATGACTGTGGGGAGAACCAACTCTGGGAATCCAATGCTGTGGGCTTGGCAATGGACATACTCAAGTATCAGGTCATAGAGCTGTTCAATGAGTCCATCCTAGGTAGAGAAAGCAGAAATAGAGATGTAAGATAGGAACTAAATGCTACAGCACCAGGATTGGGAAATGAGTCTCCAGTCATATAGGACAAACTCTTGGCTGCTGAGGTTCCACTTACTCGGTAGACCTTCTCCTGCAAGTTGGCACTGGAGAGTTTCAAGATCACTGCGAAGTTTATAGGCTTAGCACTTATACGTCCTGGCTTCTTATTGAAATCCACTTGCTGGAAAACCTACAACAGAAAAAACTCAGTGTAAAGATTATCACACCACAAAGAAAACAAATACCAAATGACTCAACTAACATCATGCTATCATTAAGGTTGGAAAAGACCTCTAAGCTCATCCAGTCCAACCGGCCGCCCAACACCACCGTGCCAGCTAAACCGTGTCCTGAAGTGCCACAGCTACATGCTTTTTGAACACCTCCAGGGACTCCACTACTTCCCTGGGTAGCCTGAGCCAAATACTCAAACACTCTTTCAGTAAAGAAATTTTTTGGTGGCAGAACTGAGAAGATGATCCAGAAATCCCTGTTCCCGCTTGCCTGTTCTGATCACTGTCCCACAGCTTTCTTAAATATAGCCTCGTGAGGGACAGTTAGAAGCAAACACCATCCACATTTGAGGCTTTAGAGACCTGAGTCTGAAAGAGGCCACGGAAGCGTGGGGTAAAAGGAAACCAACACAAGCAACAGCACAAGAAAGTAGAGGTTTGTTCCTCAGACCCATTCTTCTAATGGTCAGAAAGATCAGACTTCAAAGCTTGAGTGTTATTTTGGAGCTGTCTCCTACGGTGAGAAGCTTTTCAACAGCAAGCCTGAATGCTGCTTATACCACATCCATTACCCTTTTATCGTCACTGAAATAATTGTCCTAAGAAGCAGCGAGACCAGCAACTCCTTTTCACAAACACCCCTTGCCAGGCGAGGCTTCTATTCTAACACATTTCCCACTGGTGTCCCTTGTACCAGTTCTAACTGAGCAGCCTTTGAATAAGCACATATTATTCTCCATGGACACATTTTATAGCTAAGGGACATGGAGAAAAACTGGCTCCTTCCTGGAGTCTGAAAGGAGACCATGCACCCAGCTCATCAAAATGAGGAGCACACACAGGCGCTAGGGGACAGCTGGATGCCCAGCAGATTAGTATGCAACGGCAAAAGGCAGACCTGCACCTTGGCTGGTGTGTTTTTCCAGAGCTGTTTTAATACTGATGGCTGGGGAGAGGAGTATTTCTGAAACAGAAGGTACGAAGCCAACAGAGGAGAAAGGAGAAAAAGGAGAGAAAGTTTGCTTAAATCTGCACAATGGCCTCTCCAGGGCAGCATCTCAACTTTGGGTTTAATTAAGAAGTGACTTTATTGCCTTAAAACTTAACAAACTGTAATCAAGACGAAGAACTCTGAAAGCCTTTTCCTCACGCCCTCCTTTTTGGGAGGAGTTTCCCAGCTTCACTGAGGGAAGGGTAAAATGAATCAATGAGGGTTTCCATTCTTCGCTTTCCTGCAAGGCTACTTTTGGCACCCAGGAAAGCTCTGGAATTAGCCAGAGCCAGTATCTGCCGTGGTCCCTGCTGCCCTGGGCAGACATTATGAATAGGGTACACGATCCAAATAAGCCTGCAGGCTGTGATCTTCCTCTGTAGCTGCGATATAGGAAGGAGCAAAATGTTTCCAAAACGAGCAGCAATACAAACATACCCTCTCCCAGCCTGGCACGGACAGAGTTCAGGAGAAAGGTGGTTAATCACAAAGAACACTTGATCTGGGGCAGATTCCAAGAGACCCCCATCATGGGACAATCAAGGGAGGTCTTTGCTAGCAATAAAATCTCATTAAAAAAAAAAAATCAGCCAAAAATCAGTAATCACTTGCATATTCGATGATGACCATTGAGGGGGCTGGATGAGGAATGTGTCCTGCCCACCCACGCTTTTAAGCACCTCAGCAGCAGCCTCCAGTTCCTCTCCTTGTCCCCATTGCTTTTAAATCGCACTTTTGAGGAGGAAATAATTTCTATTCCCTTTATGCAGCAGCAACACATCCATCATCAGACCCCAACCAGCCCAGCAACGTGAGGATGCAGCACAGTGATCGCTAGAGGGTGAGGAGGAAAGGGAAGGGTGTTCAGGTCACATGGATGCCCCCAGGCCAGAAAAGCACTGAGACGACTATTGATTTTCTACATTTTATTTGTCAATCCAGGTTATTTGGAAGGGAGGGACTTGGTGGCTTGAGAAAACAAAGAGCCATAGCCCAGGGAATCGATGCTATAAACCTCGTTATGCACGGTTATTTCTTTGGCCAAAACAGTAGTATTGATCCCTGAGGTCAGACGCGTTAAAGCAAAAGGCATCAGGCTCCATGGGCTCCTAAGATGCCTCTAGGCAAGCGAGGAAATGCAACCAGAGACCCTGAAACTCTCCTAGGAGGTGCTAGGGAGCCAGTCAGGATGTGTGGGAAGGGGGGACAATGTGGTTCCTATCTCCAGACTGAGCAGAACGGATCAGCTAATGGCCAGACTGAAGGAGAGAATATGTCTAGGAATCCTGTGGCAGGGTGGAAAGGCGATAATGAGAGAGTAGAAGGCCAGAAAATATCAAAAACCAACAATTTGGCTTAAGTGATAACCACTAGTAGCAGACACAGGAAAGGACAGGGCAACACAGGCAGGAAGGAGAAGGATTTTTGGCAGTCTCAAGCTCCCAGACGATTTCCACGTGGCCGGTCGGAAGGGTGCTCAGATACAGTTTGCAATGCCAGAGCGCAAACCAGAGAACCAACTCCACACCCACAGCATCGCCCATCCACCCCCTATTTCTTTCTCTCAGGCTCTAGCAAAAGCCTCCTGGCATCTGCTTTGATCACCTCAAAGGCAGCTGCCCCAGGCCAGCTCACAGCAGGGATACGGCGCTTTGCTGGGCCTGCCTGCAGCTTCCCCTCAGGTCTCTTATCAGCCTCCCACTTCACCGAGGGAAGGCTGGGAGCCTGCTGAAGCAGCTCCAGCAGAGGTTGCTGCTAAGCAAATTCAGAAAAGCTGCCCAACTTTCTGCAGAAGCTGGCTTGAAGTATTCAGTCATAAAACAGTTAAGGTGGAAAGGAACAGTTGGACTCTATCATCTTGGAGGTCTTCTCCAACCTCAAATGATTCTACAGCCTCTCAAACAGGTTGCTCAGGGCCGTACCCAGTCAGATTTTGAGAACCTCCAAGAATAGACACACTATGATTTATCCAGGAAACATATTGTTGGTGTATTTCATATTCTTTTTCAGTGCTTAAGCGGGACGTCCTGTATTTTATTTTCTACGTGTTGCCTCTTATCACTAACTGTCATAAGGAAAAAATCAGGCTTTAAACTCTTAAATTCACAGAATGGTTAGGGTTGCAATAGAACTCTGGAGGTCACCTTGTTCACACTGCCCTGCTCAAGCAGGGCCAGCTGCCCAGGACCACATCCAGGTTGCTTTAGAGTATCTTCAGGGATGAAGACTCAACATCCTCCCCGGACAATGTGTGCCAGAGCTCAGTGACCCTCACAGTAAGAAAAAGCAGTTTCCTGATGCTCAGACAGACCCTCCTGTGTTTCAGTTTGCGCCCACTGCTCTTTCTAAAGCAGCCCAGCTTCTCAGAGTCACTGGCTCATGGTCAACTTGTCATCCACGTCCTTTCCTGCAAAGCTGCTTTCCAGAGAGTCACCCCCAGGATGTTATTATGGGGTTACTCTTTCAGATGCAGGTTCTTGCATTTCTCTGTTCAGCTACACAAAGTTTCTGCCTGCTTGTTTCTCCAAGCTGTCAAGGTCCCTCTGAACAGCAGGACCCTTATCTGGTGCCTCCCAACTCCCTGTCATCTGCAAGCTTGCTGATAGTACCACTCTGCCCCACTATCCAAACCATTAATGAATATGGTAACCAGTATCACCCCCAGTATTGATCCCTAGGGGAGATCACTAGTGGCCAACCTCTTGCTGGGATCAGTGGCATGAAATCTAACATGAGCCTGGAAGTTCACCCAGCTGTAAACACATCTCTCAGCCTGTTTATCTGGTCCATAATTCATCAGCTCGTCTGTGAGGAAGTTACAGGAGATGGTATCCAAAGCCTTGATAAAGAGAAGATAAACAACACCCACTGCTCTCCCCTCATCCACTGAACCAACCATCTCAATGCCTATTGGATTGGTGACGATTTCACTCAAACCCTTGCTACCCGCAGGGCTGTTAATTAAAAGGATTAAAAGCTACAACATAATGGTGGAGGAAGAAGAATGAAGAAAAGGAAAGGTGTGTCTTCAGTTGGTGCAGAGGTCCAGCTTAGTCTAACACTCCAGTTTTTCTTTTTTTGTGTAAAGGAGGCAAAGAGCCCATGTCTTGTAGAAACCAATTTCAGGTCTGTGCTTAAACGTATGACAACGTCCAGCATTATCAATTCTCCAATTAATCTTCGCATCAGGCAATTTCCTCTGACACAATCCACTGTCCACTCCCATATATGTTGCACTCCAAACCCCTGGGGATTTTCTCCAAAGCAAGCTGCACATCCAAACCAAGAGTCAAGTCATTTAAGTGTCAAAGTGAAAACCTCATGCCTTCTCCTAAGCATGTCAGGGTTAAACTCCTCCCCCATCCCTCCGCAGGGGAAGCCAATCTTAAATTGGCATGCAAAGGCTGCCTGTGGGGAGATTTCTACCTTGTTTATCCACACCTGCCTTCCAGCAGAGCCACCAATTTTCCTGCTGCAGAAACTTGTGCCCATCATACAATAATTGAAGTGAAGTGGGGGAAAAAAGAAAGCCTGGGATCTCACAAGCCCTTCAAGGGGAGTAACAATATAAAAAATAAAAGCCTGCCTGCTTTACAGTCTCTCCTAAGTCACTTCCTCCTCTCCAAGATGTAATTTTAGCAAGTTTCCAGAATGGAACAAAAGAAGAAAGCAGAGTGAGAGGGGAGACAGCGCAGGGTGCCCACGATGGGCAGCATCAGCCCTTGTCACAATGCATCAAGCAGCCAGCTCTCCTTGCTGCTGGCAGGAGCGTGGGGAATTCCTGTGCCTACGGGAATTGCACAAACAGTCAATCTGCCAACTCTCGGAAGCACAACAGCATCAGGGCTGAGAAAGAGGTAGCAAGGGTTAGGTTTCCTTGATGGAGATGGGGAAGGGGAAGAGCTACACAGAGCTTGCACAAGCAGCTTCACAGAATCTACACTCTAAAGTCATGCTAAGCCCTTTTCACAAAGGGCACAACACAGAGTACAAACCCCACAGCCGTGCTTTCACTACACTTGGAGTCAGCAGTAGAGCAGCCTTTCTTCATTCCTATCAAACAGAGCATACCCCATGCTGGGAAGGATTCATTCCACTCCCTTTTCATGCCCCTCAAGTCTACTCCTGCTCACCAACACACCCATCAGACCCCTCAATCTCAGCACGGTTTGGACAATGGGCTTAACGTGGATTTTGTTTCATGATGCAGTATGGCGTGGGGCTGGTGTCTATGGACTAAGTCACTGATGAATTTGTGAGCTGGTAGAAACAGGCTGACAGTTCAAGCACTGGCTGGGCAGCAGAATGCAGATGCTCCTCCCAGGATCACCATGGCCACCTTGGGACTCTGGGCAGAGTCTGTGTCCTACCATCTCATTCCCACAGCTGGAAAACATCTCCTGCCTGAAAGACAGCATGTGGGAAGACACCAGAAGGTTGTCAGAGTGCTCAGATACCTCTAATAGAGAGGAGGGAACTGGGAAGAGATGGAAGTATAAAGAGAACAGCCTCAAATGGGAATAACACAGAACATTTTAAGTACCCCTTGCAGGAGAGATGCAAGAAGAAGGGAAAGACTGACAGCTACATGGAATTTAACATCGCGCCAGTCACTTTGGGTTACAGAAGTTAAAGCAAGATAATTGAAGTATTGTGAAAGAATAGGCAAGGAACACATGCACACATCTACCCTGCCCCCACCTCTCCCTGGTCACCAACACCTGGAGAAGCTAAGCTGAGCAATGCCTCGCAAACACACACAGCAGGATCGGATGTGGTTGGGAGCTTGTGGAAGCCGGGAGGAAGCTCCGTGTGCAGTGTGGTAACGTCTGGCTGGGGCCCGACACAGATTACAGCCGAGGGGCTGGGGCCAGAGTGAAAAGAATGGGGGGAAGGCCCAGAGAGGGAAGAGGCTTCACATCTCAGAGCACTAAAAAGTCAAAAGCAGAGGAACCATCCTCGCCCAAGGCTCTACCACCCCAGAGTGGAGATGCCTCTATCACTAAATCTGGTTGGCAGGATCTCAAATATGCACAAACGAGAGGAAGGAAGCAGGCGAATGGCAAAGCCACACAGGCCAGGGCCAGGGCGCGGCGGAGGAGGCGGAAGAGCCGGAGGAGATTTATAAACACCACTGCCTTCCACAGGCTCAGAGGATGTGGTTTGCAAAGGACGTTTACAACAACATAAAACCACAAATGCCTTTACTTCAACAGAACTTGATTAGGAACGAGCCTGGCTGACTCAGGTCATTTATTATAGAAGTCTCCCTCCCTCCTCCTTTTCAGTATCCAACCCCACGATGACCTACTGGGGCTTCTGCATTCTTCACCCTGCCTTGCTCACGCTACTTCAGCAACATTTGGCTACACCACCTTCTATACCACCTTCTGAAAGTAGCACGGCCAGAACGACCTATGTGGAGAGATGTTGGGCATCCAACAGTCTCTCAGCACCAGGTTTTCACCAAGTGTATTGCTTTTTGCCAGGCTGCATTCACTGAGATCTTTTCCCTAAGTAAATTCTTAATTCTTGAAGAGCCTTTTCATAGAATCATGGAATCATTACAGTTGGAAAAGATCTCTCAGCTCCTCCAGTCCAACACCAACGCCTGCTAAATCACATCCCGAAATGCGACATCTACATGGTTTTTGAACCCCTCCAGAGCTAGAGACTCCACCACTGCTCTGGGCAGCCTCTGCCAGTGCTTCATCACTCTTTCAGTAAAGAAATTTTTTTTCTAATATCTAAATCTCCTATACCTATCTTTCCTTTCCATTTGCCTTTGTCTGCAGTTAGAAGAAACACTTTTTGCCAAGATGTGAACACATCAGCAGGATCAAGTAACAACAGCTTGGGGAGTTACTACAACCAGTTAAGCCTCTGAATCTCTTCTTTGGCAAAGCCTTTGCTGCATTAAACCACCCAGGACCGTATTTTTGCACCCAGCTGATCTCAGATACTCTCTGCTCACAGGCCAATAAAAGTTTAATCCTATTTGCTAACCAAACAATACATTCTGTCTGATGCCAGGGATTTTAGGGAGTAAGCAACCCGGGCAATCTTGGGAGCTGTTGGGAGTTACAAGTGAGGGAGTGTGCTTAGTAGGGAGTAGGCAGCAAATATTGCTCTGTCAGCAGGAACCAACTAACCTCCAGGATAAACGGCAACACTGGGATGAAGGTCCTGGTGTTCTCAGACAACAGGGTAAGCGCGCGGATGCAGTGCATGCGCAGTGGGTAGAAACGCGCTGTTGGTACCAGCCTAGAAAGAAAAAAAACGGATATTAGGATGTATTTATACAGGAACTGCACCTGCAGCCTTCAGTGACACTGAGAGCCTTCACTCTACAAAAAGAGAGACAGCTTTAAGCAAGGCGCAGCAAACCCTTTGAGCTGCTGGAGCCATCCTAGAGCTGGAAATAAAACTCACACACGTGAAAGCTATAACACCAACACACAAATTTCTGCAAGCAAAGCACTAAGCTTCCAGCTTCTGCTGAGATAAGGTGCTACAAGCGCTTTGCAAATGAATGTTTAGTTCTGATGCTGTTTAGTCCTGGTTCCACACTTGCAGCTGTCGTGCTCACAGCACAGGTAGGTAACGCTAGAAAATATGGCTGGAAACAGCAGTTAAAAAGCTCATCTGAAGTGACAAATTTGACCAAGAGAAGGGCTCCCCCAGCATACCAGAGGGTCTACAAGGAGAAAGATGTTTCCCATTTCAGGCTACATACTCTCTGTGTACACAGAACTCATGCTGTCACCTCAGCGGTGACCCTCTTAGCGTGGAACATCGCTGAGGCAGAAGGAGCTGGACCAGCAGTAACCAGCGTATCTGAAGAGTCAGAGTGGGAACGAGTGACCTCTCACAGCCGAATTTGTTCAGCCCTCTCCAATCCAGAGGAGAGTCTGAGCTATTCCCATCTCCTTCACAGAGGCAAATGTACATTTGTGCAGCCAGTAATCAACACAGAGGAGAAAAGGCCCGACTTTTTGATCCATACTTTATACTGTTACATGCTCAACTATTAAGAAAGTAGAGTGGAGTCCCTTTGCAAGGCTGGAACTGAGAAGGGTCAGCTCCCCCAGCACCACTTAAGTCAGCAGAGGAGAGAAAAAACACAGTGCTATCCCTAAAAGACACCAGATTGCATTACTGTGCCACTCCAGAAACCTCTCACTCTGAATGACCTGTGCTTCAAGACATAAATGTCTCCAGTATTAAAAGATTGGGTTGTTGGTTTTGTTTTTTTTTTTAAATATATGCAGTTCCCAGACAACAGGCTCAAGCCTGATAAATGGAACCCTCACCTCCCCAAAGAGCTTGCTGGGCAATCTAGGAGAGCAAAAAAAAAAGTGCTTGACCAGGCACTATAAATCACCTGCATCCTTCCCCCTCCAAATAGTGAAATAATTATCATTGGATCCATTATAGAAATAAATCTACTTTGCACCCCTTATCTGGCACCACTGGAGATGACGAAAGCCATTCTCAGGAATTAATTGATCGAGGAATAAACCTGTTAAGTGTATAGATTTACTGTAAACCAAGACCATTAATTTTAGAGTGCACGGCCATGCAACAATCTGCTCAACTTCCCAATGGCTGGATGCACAGGGAATACAAAACACAGCTGGGTCCCAGCTCTACTGAGCAAGGTCCAGCTCCACAGTTGCTTCAGGGAGCACCCAGGGAGTTCAAACTGACTCACATTTCATCTCAGCAGAGAGTGCTCTCTAATGTCGTAATGTCACTACCCCTTGGAACGCTTGCTGTACTTCTACCATGCAGCCAGGACACAGGCTGTGGTGCACACAACAGCCTAAAGGCTTCTCAGGGCTTCTTTTCACTCACTACAACTCCCTCTGTTGTACTCCTGGGTAACTATCACCTTTGCTCTGTCTAGAGAGGACAGAGAGTTTCTTTCAACATCAGCCTCCACCTCACCAGGACAGGACACCAAGGAAAGCTGCTTGGGGATCCCAAGGCTGTGTTTGCTTTCTCCCCTATACATGCTGAGAGGCCAGAACCCAAAAGTTAGGAGGCACCAAACCCTCTCGTTTAACTACAAGCCAGGGAAGAAGTTCATTTTTATAGCTTAGACTTGGAGCAAGGTAGAAATCCAAGTAGATATGATCAAAAAAACATTTTAGGGGATGAGGGGAGAAGAGATAATAAGAGCTTCTGCAACAATTCTGCTGCAAACAAAAATAACCCAACCCTGAACTCAAACAAACGCAAGCACACAGATCAAAGGGAGGAACTTATTGACTATGGAGGCAGAGAAAAGGACAGTGCAGAGAAAGGAAGGGGGAAATAATCCCTTCCATGTTCTGCTGTTCCTGCAATACCAAAGACACTGCTCAAACTAACTGCAACCTCTCAGCTGTTTGCGAGAAGAGCATCGCTTGTTATTGCACAGCAATTCCATGGCCAAACAGCAATGAGGCTCTTGCCATCATCACAAAAGACAGAAACTACCAATCCCAGCGCTTCTCCATACAGCAGTCCAAAGTCCTTGGACCACATCTTGAGCACAGGTAACTTCCTGACATGGATCAGGTCCATTTCTGAAATATGTATTATCAAAAATAGTTTCAACGCATTTTATATATTAGAAAGCAAGAGACTGAGCAAGAAAACAAGGGTGTTAATTTTGATTTTTAGCAGGCATTCCTCTTCTATTAGTTATCTTCTTTAATTTCTGTTTAATCCCTGGTCCCTGCCTAGAGCGAAAAGGCTGTAATGGCTGGTGGCTTCTCTCCAGTCCCCTCACGTAAGAAGCCAGAGTGGCATGAGGAGCTGATCTGGTCCCTCAGACAGACATTCTGCTCATAGCCCTTTCGCTGGAGCCAGGCGCCACCTCCCGGTACGAAGGCACTGGGACACGGAGTCTTCTGGCACCACCACCTTTTGGATGCGCCCAAGAGCTCTACACCAGGAGCAGAAGGGAAAGCAGGCATTCCAGATGTCACACAGCATCCTTCCCCATCACATACACACACCTCTCAAAGCTCAGCAGCCCTGAGAAACAAAGAGAGGGGTCCAGCTCGTTCACTCTGTCGTCACAAAGAAGTCTGCTTGCAGCAGTCAGATGCTAAGCAGCCCCAAGTAGATGTATACTCCTACGTGGGCCTTCCAGAAACACATCAAGTGGTACATGAAGCAAAAAAACCCTGAACCTCAGGAAGGAGCCATGAGGGTAGAGATAGAAGCCCGCAGACCCACATCATTCACACACCTGCTAACCTACCCATCCCATTTTTAGACCGTGGACACTGACTTGGCTCAGTAAGAAAGCCACGGTGGGATTTAGTTCTCTTTTCACCACTCTAGAACCCACCTGTTGGGTTCCCAGATCTTTGAAGTCTCATCTGTACTTCATCCCAAGAAGAACCCAGTCCATCACTCGGCCAATTCAATCTCCCTTGGTCCCAGGTGGCTGATTTATCTACTTGGACAGGTAGAATACTGCCTAGACTAGTCAGGAGGACAACAAAAGCTCTGCAACAGCAGCAGGAAACAGCCTGTGCACATGGGGGATGGGAAAAGGGATGTATGAATACTCTAACGATCGTTTAAATCTGCTTATCTTCATCACCACTTGGGAGTTTGTCAAGAGCAGGTGGGTGGTGTCTTAAAGCTGAGAATCTGGTTAAGAGAGCTAACAGGATTTCAGAGATCACCAGAGATTCAGAAATTCCCTCAACGCTCATTATTAACAGCCAATTCAAAGCACAAAAAATTCATATATAAATCTATAAACTGATGGGAAAAGAGAAATTCTCAGCAGAGACACACTAAAACCAGTAAATGTGTCCTAGTTCTTCAAATTCTAACAAATGCGCATACAAAAAAAATGCACCTTCTAACTGTATTTACAGAGCTAGAGATGAGGATTCAATTCAGTACTTCAGCACTGTCAGGCCCTGAGGCAGGTGAGTACATTTCTCCTTTGTATGACTGGGAAGATAACTAGTCCAGACTATTCAGATTGCAAATTTCTTTTATACAGAGAATTTATCTCATGAAAGAATAACATACACCCCAACTTTCTCACCACCTAAACATAAAGGTGCTCACATCTTCAGCTGGAACACTCAATCAAAGCAGCTCTCGGACAACTCCTTGCGATGGGAGGTTAAATCCAAATCATGTCACAGTTAGGCTGCTCTGACACATCAAAAGAGAGAAGTAGAGCCAAAAGAAGAAAAGAAATCCTACTTACTTTATACAGCCAATGATGACCTGCGTCAATGGATAGATCAGCGGCTCCATGACCTCACTGGGATAGATTGTGCTGAGAACACGACACCAGAAATACAAGCAGTGGATATACTGCCAGTTATAAACTGATTGGAAATTCTCCTGCAGAAAAAGGAAAAATACAGGCATAAAGTTGAAAATGTGTCATCTGAGAGGAGTTTACTCCTGTTTCTCTACAGAACTCATTTTATCCAGGGTTCTCCAAGAGAACATCGTGTACTGTTTAGAGAGGAACAGCTAACATTCAAGCTGCTGTCCCACCATCCAGCGAGTTCAGAAGCTGCACTGGCAGCGTTATGATTTGGTACTAGTTAGAGACTTGGAGGAAATAATGAGCAGCACACAGATTGCTTTTCTTCACAAGTGTGGCTCACTTGAGGAGGAGGATGTGATGACCCAGCTCACAGCAGATGGTGGATCCAGCCAAGCATGAGGAAACCTTTAACTGTTCCATTTGCCCACAGTTCCTAGTTTCCCCACAGGCAGAAAAGCTGGAAAGTAGCACCTCTCTGACAGTCTTGGCAATGGTTCCGAGGGGTAACGGTTTTAAGCTGATGGGGAGATTTAGATTTTTACACATTAGGAAGAAACATTTTCCTGTGAGGGTGGGGACCAGGTTACCCAGAGAGGTTGTGGCTGCCCCACCCCTGGAGGTGTTCAAGGGCTTGGAGCCCCTGATCCAGTGGGAGGTGTCCCTTCCCATGGTCAGGGTTGGAACTGGATGGGCTTTGACTTCCCTTCCAAACTGTTCCATGAGTCCAAGTCTATGAATTGCAGCCACCAGACCAAAACTTGCAGCAGCGACCCACACCACAGCTAGAAATGGTAAAGCTCTCTTAGCTCTCACCAGGTCACCAGGATGTACCAAGCAGCTCCATTCTCAGCTTCGCTTGCATAGAAGCAATAAGCAATCTGCTCTTGTAATCACCTTCCACAACCACCCACTACTCTATTTAAACAAATTGGCTTATTGCTTGGATTTGTATATTTTGGTGTTGCTGTTGTCATTAAAGTTCCTACAACCCTCCCCAGCTGTGAAATCAAGTGGATTTAGTTCTTGTCTGGGCCAGGACTAAGTGTTAAGAAACCAGTGCAATCCAATTAAGGCATATGCAGCCCAGACTTCATTTATCTCTGCTCATTTATCCCCATGTCTGAACAGCCAGGAGATTTAACCGGTCGCCAATCCTACAATGTTTGGGAACAGCTGAACCATTAATCTATAGGGGTCTGGTTTGCTAAACATGAACAAAGCCAGGATTAGCAATCTGACTCAGATTTCTGAGGTCAGACTGAAGGGGGCTGAAACTGGGGCTGTTCCCAAAAGGTCTGAGCCGCTTCGTTCAATTAAGTCCTTTAAATAGTATGGACTTCACTGGGAAGATGCACACACCAGGGTGGTTCCTAATCTTCTTTACCTTGAGATCCTGCAACAGGGGCTGCAAACAGCAGCTTGACAGGATGGGAAAAGGATGCTCAATGCAGAAGATTGAAAGTACATCACAAACCCTTGCAAGCAGTGGAAAAGTGACTCCCACCCTACAGTTTTCTTCTCCTTCCTTGCTGAAATTCTAAACACAGGTGACTATGAGGTGATCTCTGAGGCTCCTGACCCCTCATAAAAAAAATTCCTTGGCACGTTATGAAATGGGTCAGACACGAGTCCTGACACTAGCGTGAGCGTGAAGTGGCTGATGTAACATTCCCCTCTCCACACATTCTCTGCAGAAGGCTAGATTTCTTCCACACTGACAGGTACCCACCTTCTTCTTTATCGTCATCGCACTGCGCAAGTGAATCGCGAGCTGACGGATGTAGATGAAGGCATGCTGGTAAGAGACATTCGTGTCCAGGGCATACATCTCCGTCAGTGTGCGCTGCATGAAGTTGATCATGGGCAGGACATTGGGAGAAGTGAATCTGGAATTCTTCACAAATGCGATGTACATTTGCTGTGCAGGGAAGAGGATAAGATACAACCACATAAAACGGAACAAACCCATATTTTCACTAACCTTACCCACCCAGCTACGTCCAAACCAGGTGTTTTTCTTTCCTTATGAAGCGTTCCTTTCATAAGGCAAGTCACTTCAAATTTGTAAGCAAAAACAATCCAGCCTGCTCTTTCAAGGGAGATGGGAAATAGAATCTTTTTGCACCCATACATTGTCAAGCACAGTGCTTGGAGACACCTCTGCCACTGCCCTCTGCAAGAAGAGAGGAGCTGTGGGTTGGCTTTGAGCCACACATGCTTCTCGTTTGTCACAGCTCTTTGTAACAGAGGTACCTAAGCACACTGCACTCTGAAAGCTCAGCTATGAGCTGAAAGATCAGAGCAGCTCAGTAGTGCCAAGCAGCGTGTCAGCAGATGAGAAAAACCTTCAAGAAATTGGGAGGTGAGTATTCGTTCAGTAGACAGGTGAGTACCTGCTAAGACCCTGTGTGCCTCCAGCAGGAAGGACAGTAGTAGGAAGAAAGGTATCATTTTGAACAACAGAATTCCTTCCTGTTTGATTTTCTGCAGGCAGCCAGCATCATCTCCAGCACCCACTTTGCCCAGTAGGCTGCAGCTCATGCTCTAAGGTCTTCACATATAACACGAGAAAGAAAAGCTGCAGAGTACAGCAAGTACCTTACCTTGAGCAAGGGACTTAGGTACACCTCTTTCTTGTAGCGGCAGATCTTGTTCAGCACAAGGAAGGCCAGTACTCTCACTGTTTCCTCACCTGTGCTCCACAAATTAATTGCTTGCTGGAACAGATATTACAAAAATTGAGAAGCAAATTAATAGGTTTTGCTCTTCCCAGGCCTGCTTGCATTTGCCTGCTTAGAGTTCACTTGGACATGGGTGGCCCCGTCAGGAAGTATCTGGTACAGTAGGACCCCAGTCATGGCTGATGCCTCCAAAAAACCAGTTACCTTACCTGCACTAATGAACTCTGCAGAAAACTGGAAAGATTCCAGCTGCAAGGCTGGAAAAGCCTACTCAAAATTTCCTACTTTAGCAGTGAGCAGACTGCTACACCTTCAGATATGAGGTATACCAGCCTCCCATCACTGTGTACCAGTCATCTTTATCAAAGGGTTCCCAAGCCTCATTTAAATGTTGTGTCACAGCTTTTTGTTTAAATGTCACCCTGCTGTCCTCTTCCGCTCTTCCACACCTCCTTTGTTGTACTAAGCACTCAACAGTTGACTCAGTTTCTGCAAAAATATTCCACCCCCAGCTCTTGAGAGTGAAATACTATCACAGACGTACACGTAGACTCAGCACACAGGCAGCAACTACTCCATCTGTGCTGAGGAAGCAACCTCCACGTCACTATGCAGGGAGCTCAGCAGTAGCTACAGAGCCTCATGCCCGCTCACCTCCGCGTGAGAGCTTTTCAAGGCACCTTAGCGGCTTGTAAGAGAATCACAGAATGGTTTGGGTTGGAAGGGGAACTAAAACCCATCCATTTCCCACCCCCTGCCATGGGCAGGGACACCTCCCACTGGAACAGGTTGTTCCAAGCCCCATGCAACCTGGTCTTGAACACCAGGGACTCAAAAGGCTCATCAAGGGATGAAGAAAGCCCCTCAGATCTAAATGATCTACGATAGCACATCTCCTTACCTTGAGAAGCGCACGGCACTGCTTGGGAAAGGACAGATAATAAGGCACTATGGAGTTGACGTGCTGAAGGACTGCTGCACCCACTGAGGCTTCTGTTAGACACGACAGGAGCTGTGGAGGGAGAACAGAGCACAATCCCATTTAGCATGTAGTCCTCATCACCTCCTCCTTTACCATTCCATCTGTATTTTGCTGTTTCAGAGTACTCTGGGTTACTGAAAGATTGGAAGACCAGCCTTCCCTAGGATGAAGCTCAAGCCCCCAAAACCTATATCAGGAAAGGAGCAAAAATACAGCAGCTTAAACTCCTCCGAAAAGTACCTCACCTTGGCAAATGTGAACTCGTCACACAATCTCATTTGTGTATACTTCAAAAGCTAAGCCTACCTACAGTTCAAAGCATCTTACAGATGGCATGACACCTCTGTGGTCTTACAACAGAGACACCCTCGGTCTACGTAAGGGGTGGAAAAAGATTGAGCTACCTGATGACTGACTGGATTTCACTAGGATTTCTTTAACAGGAAGCTGGAATATTTAAGGCTATCAAGAGGTCAAAGACAGCTCAAGGAAAAGGCTAGACAAACTATTTGAGAAATAATACCTTGTATTTTCCAGGTTGTTCAGCTCATTTCACCTGGAGCCAAACACAGTTTGTAATTTGAAGACAACTTCAATTTCAGACAGATTCTGCCTGATGCAGTTGCCCCCTCTTGCCTGCAGTACCAGTTGCTGCAAGTAGAAGTATTTTTTTCTACTTTTAACTATCCTCCTCATCCTCCTCCTTGTGCTGCAAAGATTCTGCACTGAGCGGGTCCCCTCACACAGCAAAAGGAAAGGAGAAGATATTGTACAGAAACTACTATGCCAGAAAAATACAGTAGTAAAGCCTGGGACCAAGGGCACTCAGAAGAAAGCACAGGATGAGGGATTACTTCAACAGGACTGCATTGCCAGCTTTTCCTTTCCTACTGCAATCTTCTGCTGCTGGTGAGAGGCACCACAACTTGAGAGCAAAAGCTCTGCTGATCAAAATGCTCTTTCTGCTAAGTCATTCTGCCAGCTTACAGCTAACAGACATCAGCACTTTATTTTTGTTTCCTCGTTTCCCCTTCCCTCAGCTCCTGAAGAATGAGTATTTCCATAATGTTGTTTTGTTTTTAATGTTCCAAATTTAGGAATGGATGATTAAGCAATCTCAAAACAAAAATTAACCAGGGGCAGGAATTTCCTTCAGAAATAATCCCTTATTTGTCTCTGAAACACCAGATACCGGCAGCTCTGGATGGATGGCATGCCCTAGTGGGATGGAGCATAATCATAATTGGAGACATTACATGTGAGATTATCAACATGACCTCTTAGCATTTACTACAAGAAGCAGTAAGATCACAGTGCCAAAAATTGAATTAAAGATGCAGAATGCAGGAGCACAGCACTGCAAACTACTTTAATGCCCACAAAATATTGATTTGTCAGAGCAATTAAGACAGAAAGAACTGCCAGAACATTAACCTAGCTGTTCTTCACAGGCTACCTATTTTGACCCAACCATCCTACAGACCTCCAAATTGTTAGTTAGACCAAATACTTGCAAAAGAAAACAGAGAACTGGGCAGACACAGAAATCTCAGATGCCCAAGGCTTTGTGACTTGGTGAGATTGCTTCTGCCTGCTGCAGCCTCAGCCAGTAAAGTCTTATTTATTCTCCCCTACAGAAACAAAACCCCAAGGTTCCCAGCACTGCAATGATCAGAAAGTCGCCCTCAAACTGAAGCAACCACCTTTTCAAAAGGAAAAGCCCATGAGGCTACATCACTACATGCTTTGTTAAACATCTTCTTGATCGTATGGCTTTTCCTTTAGCGATGCTGCTTATAGATGCAAAAGCCCATCCGCCCAATTCCAAAACACCCTGACTAAAACCCAGTGATGCACAAACTGACCCCAGTAACACAAATATGCTGGAATTTCTTACCTGTATGCTACAGCTCAGGTACATCTTTATGTCCAGTCGCAGCTTGCTCCAAAGTGGGCTGCTGGAAGGAAGAACCATCCTGGAAATGAGCAAGTGTTGGATTTAATATAAAAATTCTCACCAAATTAGATTTGAGGAGCACAAAGAACAATGAGTTTACATCCTCTACACTGCCAGTGAGTAAAAACTATGCTTGCAAAGCAAGAGAAGTGATAATTTTGTCACAGATGAAAAGAAGTACTTCTCTGTAAAAACTGCCTGAAGCACAGCATCAGAAAATTCAATTTGAAGAGCTTTCCAGCAGAGTAACCTGATCTCTGCAAGTGTGATAGAGGGAGCTGTGACAGCCAGAAAGCCTGGTGGAGACGTGAACCCCTCACACACTGATGTTATTTTCTAGTCAGGCATTCTGCAGCCACTGCCTGGGAACAGAGCAGGCTGGCTGGCAGCAAGAAAGTCAGTTTTGGGGATCAAAAAGTTGTGAAACATTTGCTCAGTCTCTTTAAGTGCTCATGAAGCAACGCCCCCAGGCCACCTCAAAATTCAGACACAGTCTGTACAAAGTCCAGCCTGGGGAGGAAAGAGCCTGGTATTTACACAAAGAACTGGAATTTACTTCTCAGAGTAGGCACCACTGTCAACAAGGAATCTAGAGTTTAGCTCACCCTTCCCTAAAAAGCACCCTGAAAGCACTTCTGAAAGGCATTCTATTCTCACTCTACCAAGAATAGGGAAAACAGGAGAGCTCAGCTTATGAAGCGAGTAATAAAACTGTGTCCAGCTGAAACTCTAGTGAGGATTGAGTTTGAAAGCTTCTATCTAGTAGGAAAAAGGCACAGGGGCTAAATAAGACTGCTCCAACTTGCAAAACATAGTGGGAATTTCACAGCTTGTTTATGAAAGCAGGCTTACAGTCCCCAGCTATTGGTACTGATTTATCCAACAAGAGTTGGTGCTTACTGAGTTTCCAGCTCCTTTTTCAGTTGCTCCTGGGTAAGCCATGCTGATACCTATTCGATTATTAGCCCAGCCTGACTCTGAAACTCTTTAAGCACCAACCCACACAATAGTCGGAGAATTCTCAGCTCCTAGGCAGCAGCTAGAGATTTCAAAATCATTTTCCAGCTTCACAGCCAGGTTGCAGGTCTGAAGAACCCCAGTCAGTTTTCTCTCACCTGCAGTTCTCCAATCTCCTCAAACTTACTTTTGCTTGTTCTTCGGGGTTTTCAGAAGAAGCAGCTTCTGCAGGCAGTGAAAGAGGTCCCGGACACAGAAGGACACGAGCGCATTGAACACTGTTTTAGAAAAAGAATTTGTAAATGATTTTCAATATATCAGCTATAATCTCAGCTAACCAGGAAAGAACTCTCCAAAGAACTGAAGCCAGTAATTCCCATAGAAGAACTATGGCATTTCCACAAGCTTCCAGAAAATATCAGTTTTTCTTAGCCTAGAATATTTTTATCTGAACAGTAAGATTACAACAGCTTTCTGGCAAAGGGACCACCTCTTTGCTTTCTGACCAAGCACAGAAGCAGCCTGACCCATGATTAGGAGTCTATACTACCATTAATCTCCTCCAAAACAAAATGAGAATTAAAGGCACTTTTATTTTAAAAAAAGTAGTCACAGGAACAGACAAGTGAATTCTATGTAACATCTTGCATTAAAGAATGAGATTTCACCAAAAACAATGAAAGAGAGATAAAAAGCCCTATGCTGGGCAAGAAAGAATCAAAGAAAACACGTGAGTTCAAGTAGTCTCGCTCCACAGTGCCAGTTCCAGATGGCTCACAGTAACAAGCTGATAAAACACAGTGAGAAAGTACCTGCTAATTTAGTGGTAAAAGTAGGCAGACTGCAGGTTTCATCCTTTGAGACACTAATAAAGACATTTTCATCTCAGCCACAGGACTGTCTGCAAAACGTGGAGATTATGCAAAAGGGGGCTAGGCTGGTGAGAGAGGTTGCATCTCTTCTACAGGCACAATAATCCTGTAGAAGACACCTAGACATAGAAGATCCAGCACCACTCTAGTAGTCTGAGAGGTCCTGGACAGGGGAACATGAACTTGATAGCAAATTGAACCGTGCACTGTTGTGAAGTTACAGAACGCTACTTGGTAAGAGAACTTGAAGTAGTCTTGTAGGTGAAGTTCTAAGAGGGTAGAGCAAGAAGATGCAGCAAAAGCTGCCCCTAAACATGTGCATTCAAGCATAATAAATAGCACCTAGCTTCAACTTCACTTTTAGAAGCCTGGTGAAGGAAGGGTGGTATTTTCCTCAGCAGTCTGCAAGCCTAGCAGCCCCAGGAACACACACCAAGAAGAGACACCACTGCACAGACCCTCCACCAGGAAAATAAGCTACTTACGTGAAATGAAGGCTATGAAAGGGTAAGTCCTGCCAGTACTTATCCCCACTCTCTTCCCTACCAAATGACTTCCCTCCTCACACAGAAGCAGTAAGGTAACCAACTCACCTGCAGCGTCAATGATCTGAAACTTGCTGGGATCAGCCCCGCCATTATCTCCTTTGGTGGTGGCTACAGCTGCTTTGAAGGCTTGAGTGATTTCATGGAAGAGTTTAGGTGTTAGATTTCTCTGGGGAAAGAATGAAAAGGATTGCTGAGGAGAAAAAGCAAGCAATATCCTGAAACCCCAAAGTGCTATACTGGGACAGGAGTATCAGAATTCATTTCAAGTTTATTGCAAAAATAGCTCCATCCACTAATGGGAAGAAAAAAAAAATGTCAGGACAGCATTAGCAAATGCTAGTGGCCTTCGCCTGCTCTAAAATGGGCTTTTAATTGGTTGTGGGGCTGAGCAGCAATGAATCAGCTGTGAGCAACTATCCAATTTGACCTTTCCCTCCCCCTCTTAGTCAGAAGCAGCAAGCCATTTCATCACTACTAAAAACATAACTAAAACCATTCTTAGAGCTGCCAAAGGCACAATGCTTAACAAGAGGCAGAAAAAACAAGAGTTGTGACCTCTTCTGAGCCACATGAGCTTCTCTAGCTTTGCCCCCAGATAGAGCACAAGCACAAATTGCAAAGACAAGTCATGCTGTGAAGTAACAAGAGCTCTAGGAGTGCGACCTTGTGCATAGGACACATCTTTTCTGGAGATTTTTGTGGAAGATCAACAAATTGACAGCCAGTCTTTTAGAGGCAGCAACACATGGGGAAGAAAGCTTAAAGAACACTCAACCACCTTGTATGCCAACTCTCCCTGCTCACCTCTGCAGCTTTTTTCCATTCTTCGACCATCTTCAAGCTCACAGGGATCAAAGAAACTCTCTTTCGTTTGACCTTTTCGTGTTCTTCATCATCATCTTCATCACTTGCTTCCTAGAGAAGTTGGTACCAGGACTGAGAAAAGGGCTATATACTTCTTTTCTGGCCCCTCTCAGCTTTTGCTGAGTTACTACTGAAGCGGAAAGGCAGGCAATGGTGACTTTTAGTAATGCTGTTATCAACACTTGGTGTAAAGCAGTCATGAAATTATGAGTATCACAAATTCTGAAAAGGCTACTTAGGCCCTGCAGCTTTGTTACATAAATACAACACACAATAATATAAAAAAACAAGGAGAAAGCATATCACTTGAGGCAAAACACTCATTGGGAAAGGAGACGCAAAACCACAGAGAATAAACACTCTAAGGCCCTGAGCTTTCACAATCTTTTAACGAACTCCCCAGCTCACAGCTGACTTCTGGATTACAGACCTGTAGCTGACCTTTGCAGAAGCTCCTCCCCAGCCACCTGTGCCCCTACAAGACTAAATATACTTAAGCTTCACACTAAAACTCAAAATACTTATGATGTAAATTGAAATAATTGATTTCAGCACTCCAAAGTAGGGCCTCATACCTCCAGTTTATCAGGTGGTACATGCAACTCCTCCTCCTCCTCAGAGCTGTCCGAATCATCAAAATTCAGCAACGAGCGATCATTCTCCTCCAAAAACTTATAAAATTCAGGATCTTTGTCCTTCAGCCGGGAGAGCTGATCTTTATGTTCAGATGCCTTTCCCTTCTTCCTGGTAGATATGAATTAATACGCATTTATTCATTGCTCCAACTCCTGCTGCTGCTGTTAAGAAAAGCAAGCAACTTCTGGGCACTGAAACACACCTGGGGCTAATCTGAAAGGTGATTGATTTAGCAGGGCTGTGGCCACTTTAACACCTGCTTTAGACGACCTGCAAAAGGTCAGTTTTATTCAACACTAAGAGACCTTGATAGCAAGGGTTGTACTGGGATAGTGGTCATAAAAGTGTCTTGCAAAACCAAAATGCTCTGTTTCTCCATTTCTCAGAAATACACCTGTATGCTTTTTATAGGGAATACTGAAAGTTATGCTGAAAGAGATGTCTGACAATGAAAGATCAGTCAAATCTTACCTGTACCGGTACTAACAAACTGTAATAATGATAAGCGGTACCTAAGAACTCCTTATCATAGAATGGTTTGGGCTGGAAGGGACCTCCAAGCCCATCCAGTCCCACCCCTGCCATGGGCAGGGTCACCTCCCACTGGATCAGGGACTCCAGGCCTCATCCAACCTGGCCCTGGACACCTCCAGGGATGGGACAACCAACACTTCTCTAGGAAACCTGGGCCAGGGCCTCCCCCACCTCACAGGGGAACATTTCTTCTTAAGATCTCATCCCAATCTCCCTCCTTTCAGTTCAAAACCATTCCCCCTCATCCTATCCCTGCCCTCCCTGATCACGAGCCCCTTCCCAGCTCTCCTGGAGCCCCTTTCAGCACTGAAAGCTGCTCTAAGGTCTCCCCAGAGCCTTTTTTCCTCCACGTTGAACAACTCTCTCAGCCTGTCCTTGTTCAGGAGGTGCCCCAGCCCTCAGATCATCTTTGTGGCCTTCTCTGGATGCTGCAACAAAGCTCCCTGGTTTCTTAGAAAAGCAAAAAGCCCCAGCGTGCTGCCAGGGATGAGCTCAGACACACTGAGACTCATTTTGAGATGGGAGCACCGAGGGCTGTACCTGCTGGGCAGTGAGGTGCGAGGTGGCTGTCTCGCTGTCCTGTCCCGTGGCATCTTCCCACCGCGCTGCCGCTGCGCTGGGGCTTCATCCTCCTCAGAGACGTCGTCACGCTCCGACTCGGAGCCAGCAGCAAGGAATTCATCCAGGCTCAGCTCCGCCAGGTTCCTGAGGGTGAGGAGGTGGTGAGGAAAGGGAATGGGGAACAAAGGGGAGAGGGGGGGATGGTGGGGAGGGAAAGAACGGGGAGCAAGTGGGAGAAGGGGGTGGGCAAGCAAAGAGGAAGGTGAAAAAGGGGAGGGGGTGGCAAAAAAAAGGGATGGGGAGCAAGCAAGGGGGGCAGGGAAGCAAAGGGGGGAGACAGGCAGTAAAAGAGGGTGGGTGAGTAAAGGAGGGGAGCTGTGAAAGAGGAGATGGGGAGTGAATGAAGAGGTGAAAGGATGGTAAGAAAAGGGGGGGAATGATGGAGAAAAGTGGGGGTGAGCAAAGAGGGGAGAAGCAAAATAAGGGATGCGAGAAAAGGGGGAAACAATGGAGATAAAGGAGAGGGGGAGCAAAGGGAGGGGGAAGTAAAAAGAGGGGATGGGGAGCACAAGGGAGGGGAGACGGGGAGCAAAAAAGGGGATAGTGGGGGCAAGAAATGGGGGAAGGGTGGGAGGGAGAGAAGGGAATGGGGGAAGGTGGAAAGGAGGGAGGGAAGGGAAAGGAGGGATGAAGGGAAAGGGACAGGGTAGGAGGGAAGGGATAGGGGAGGAAGGATGGAGTGTGGAGGGCTAAAGGATGGAAAGGATTGGGGGGGAAGGGGTGAAAGGGGGGGAAGGGTGGAAAGGAGGGAGGGGGGAAAAGGGGGGGAAGGGGGGGAAGGGGGGGAAGGGGGGGAAGGGGGGGAAGGGGGGGAAGGGGGGGAAGGGTGGAAAGGAGGGAGGGGGGAAAGGGTGGAAAGGAGGGAGGGGGGAAAGGGTGGAAAGGAGGGAGGGGGAAAGGGTGGAAGGGAGGGGGAAAGGGTGGAAAGGAGGGGGGTGGAAAGGAGGGAGGGGGAAAGGGTGGAGAGGGGGGAAAGGGTGGAGAGGGGGGAAAGGGTGGAGAGGGGGGAAAGGGTGGAGAGGGGGGAAAGGGTGGAGAGGGGGGAAAGGGTGGAGAGGGGGGAAAGGGTGGAGAGGGGGGAAAGGGTGGAGAGGGGGGAAAGGGTGGAGAGGGGGGAAAGGGTGGAGAGGGGGGAAAGGGTGGAAAGGAGGGAGGGGGGAAAGGGTGGAAAGGAGGAAGGAGGGAGGGAGGGAGGGGAGAAGGGGTGGAAGGGGGTTATAAAGCAGGCCAGGGCTCCCACCTCCTCGCCGGGGCCCTCATGCCGCCGCCGCCGCCGTTTCCGGTCGGGCCCTTCCGGGGCGGGGCTGCTCGGCTGGTCCCGCCCCCTCCCCGCTCGGTCCCGCCCCCCCCCGGCACCAGCGGGGCTGAGAGCGCGGGGCTGGGACCACCCCGCATCCCCCCCGGACCCGGTGAGCGAGCGGCGGTGCGGCCCGAGACCCCTTTTCCCCGGGAGTTCAGCGGGGAGGGCTGGGGGGGGGGGCATGGGAATCGCTCGCGTCCCCGCACAGCCCCGGTGCGGGGTTATTCCGGGTGAGGGAGGAAGCTGCGGATGCGGGGTCGTCACCGGTCCGAGCCCTGTCCCGAGGAGGAGGAGCCCTGCTCCTGTATCCCTTCCGCGGGGCTGGCCGGGCGAGCATCACGGAGCCCCCCGCAGCATCCCGGACCCCCCCTGAGCTCCCGCAGCATCCTGGATCCACCCCCCCACCCCGAGCCTCCGCAGCATCCTCGGAGCCCCCCAGAGCATCCTCGGGGCCCCACACAGCATCCTCGGAGCCCCCCGAGCTCCCACAGCATCCCGGACCCCCCCTGAGCTCCCGCAGCATCCTCGGAGCCCCCCACAGCATCCCGGACCCCCCCGAGCTCCAGCAGCATCCTCGGAGCCCCCCCAGGACCCCCGCAGCGTCCTCGGAGCCCCCCGCAGCATCCTCGGGGCCCCACACAGCATCCCGGACCCCTCCCCAGAGCCCCTGCAGCATCCTCGGAGCCCCCCCCAGCATCCTCAGGGCCCCACGCAGCATCCCGGACCCCCTCTGAGCATCCCCGGAGCCCCACGACACCCCCGCAGCATCCTCGGAGCCCCCCGCAGCATCCCGGACCCCCCCTGAGCTCCAGCAGCATCCTCGGAGCCCCCTGCGGCATCCCGGATCCCCCCCCCGAGCCCCCGCAGCATCCTTGGAGCCCCCCACAGCATCCCGGACCCCTCCCTAAGCTCCCACAGCATCCTCGGAGCCCCCCCAGGGCCCCCGCAGCGTCCTCGGAGCCCCCCCCAGCATCCTCAGGGCCCCACGCAGCATCCCGGACCCCCTCTGAGCATCCCCGGAGCCCCACGGCACCCCCGCAGCATCCTCGGAGTCCCCCAGGGCCCCCGCAGCGTTCTCGGAGCCCCCCAGAGCATCCTCGGGGCCCCACACAGCATCCCGGACCCCTCCCCAGAGCCCCTCGCAGCATCCCCGGAGCCCCACGGCACCCCCGCATCATCCCTGGAGCCCCCCGCAGCATCCCGGACCCCCCCCCCCGAGCCCCCGCAGCATCCCCCGAGCCCCCCACAGCATCCTCAGGGCCCCACGCAGCATCCCGGAGCCCCTCTGAGCATCCCCGGAGCCCCACGGCACCCCCGCATCATCCCCCGAGCCCCCCGCAGCATCCCGGACCCTCCCCAGAGACTCCACCGCATCCCCCGAGCTCCCCCCACCCCCGGAGCCCCTCTGAGCATCCCTGGAGCCCCACGACACCCCTGCATCATCCTCGGAGCCCCCCACAGCATCCCGGAGCCCCTCGCAGCATCCCCTGAGCCCTCCCCCGCAGCATCCCAGAGCCCCACGGCACCCCTGCATCATCCCCGGAGCCCCGCAGCATCCCCGGAGCTGTGAATACCCTCCCCTCCCTCTCTCCCCGCAGGGTACCGGGTACCCGCATCCCCTGCCCCAGACCCGGTAAGCGAGCGGCGTTGGGGTGCGAGCCCCCCTTACCCTGGGGTTTAACAGCGAAGGGGGTGGGGGGCACGGTTGGCAGCCCCGTTGCGGGATTATTCCAGCTGCAGAGCCCTTACTGGTCCCAGTGCCATCCCGAGGATGGCAGCACCCTGCAGCATCCCAGTGCCATCCCGAGGATGGCAGCACCCTGCAGCATCCCAGTGCTGTGAGTACAGCCCCATCCATCCCCTCTCCCCCAGCAGTACTGGGTACCCGCATCCCACGCGCCTGGCAGCAGGAGGGGGTTCTGGGGCACCAGAGAGGCAGGAGAGCCTCCCAGAGAAGCTCTCCATCGCTCCCCATGCTCCCAGTGCTGGAGAGCAAGTTTTCCTATCAGGATCAGAAGCAACCGGAGCTGTTTCTGAGCTCAGCTGAGCCCCACAGCTGAGGCTTGGTAGCGGTTCCGTGCCAAGCGTGGCCTCCTTCCCCATCCACTCATCCCGTTGGTGAAGGGAAAAAGCTGCGGCGTGAAGCCTGGCGAGCTGCTGGGGCTCGGGAAGAGCTGCAGAGAGGCTCTGACAGTTGCATTTTGCTCATCCTGGGTGGAAGCACTTGGGATATTTGGTATCGATGGCTGGGAGGAGCTGAAGGGCACAGGGAGAAATGTTATCTGAGGTTTTCTGGTAACTTGGACAGGAGGGAAGGGTTTTTTCTGGCCTCTGAAGTGACCATTGGGGCAGAGGGTTCTGCTCCAGCTGCAGCATCCTTGTTCGTGGAGGTGGTCCCAGGGAGCAGGCAGCTGGTTCAGTTCTGCGGGCTGAGCAAACACCTCTGTCTCTGAGGAGTGCCGACCCTGGCACCTCAGATTCTCCACGAGAAAGAAGAACTGCAGCAGTTGGGTGGCTGCCCCTGCTCTCCGTGCATCAGTTCACGGCCAACGACCGAGCAGGCTTTGGTGCCAGGTTGGAAAACTGCAGAAACAGTGGCCTTGCTTTGATGCCTGCTCTCCTTTGACTTCAGTGGCCAGCGTTTTGGGGCGCTCTCTGCTCCTGGAGACCACAAGGAGGGGAGGTTCTTTCTGGAGTGATTCAGCAACATGTGGATATATGGATGCTTTTGGTCCTGCTGGTCTCCAGGAGCATCAGGCTGATGTAGGTGACTCGGTGCCCCTAGGACAGGGCATCGCTGAGATGAGTCTCAAGAGATCTACTGCCCCTTTTCTGTGCTTGGTCTGAAGGCATGAGCTGTGTTTAAGGATGGGAGGAGGGATGGGGCCTCCACAACGTATTTGGGATGTCTGTGCACTAGCATTTTGCCCCAGGAGGTGCTGGTTTGTTACAAGTTCACTGTTACATGGCTTGCTAAAATTCAATGTACAACAGCCTATTCACTACAGCCAAGCAACCTCTGTGGCATCTCTCCCCTCTGCACCCCAAGTTTCTCTCCTGGCCCTTGAGCATCTGCTGGAAATACTTTATTCAGCGTGGCAGTGAGTAAGACTTGTAGATCTTGGGAGTAAAGACCTAAATTTCCTTCCTGAGAACTGATTGATTCATGAATCCTAGCAAATAGCATTTAATTCGGAGCAGACCGGGAGCTGACACATGTAATAGTCACCTGCTGTCTTGGCTTGGTCATCTGGGGTCCAAATGGAGCTGCTGCTTAGCATTTTGGGTAGCTAGGATGCTTTCTATCAGCTCAGGTCAGCTTGGTGGGGATGGCAATGGAGCCTCTTTGTTCTGCCAGGCCGTCTGGTGACCATCTGCCCTTGCTCTCATCGGCGTCACTCTGGGGCTCTAGATGGAGCGGCATGCGAAAATCCAAGCAGGCTGGAGATCTGCTGGGGAGGCTGTTGTTGGTCCTGGTCTTGCTTTGCTGCATTTCAGCAGCTCAAAAATCAAACAGCCCTGCTGAGGTCTCAGTGCTGGCTTCTGTATTTCCTTAGATGCTGGAGCCTTGCCTCCAAACCCTTAGGCAAGCTGGACTTGGTAGCAAGAGAGGTTTCACCCTTTCTGCCTGGGCTGCTAGAACTGGCTGCAAACTACGCTGCCTTCCCTAAAGGATGTGGCTCCTCGGAGAAAGGAATTCAAGCTCCTCTGGCTGAAATTCCCAGGCTCTGCGACCTGAGGCCAGTGTGTCGCAAGTTCCTCATAGCTCAGTTTTCATGTATGTGGCCTGTGCCACTGCCTGCAAGAAGATGTGAAGGGATTCTCTTGTTTTCTGGCTCGAAAACAGGCTCTCCCTGCTCCACAGTGTGAAGAGGAAATGCAGATCTGCTTACGCGGTCCAGTACGTCTACGCTGCCAACCTGCACCACGACGGAGGCTGGTAGGAGGCTTTGGAAGCTGTTCATAAATGTGGCGTGGGATAAAGAGATGAGGCTGAGGTGCAGCTGGTGACCTCCGTGCTCCAAGAGTCGCTCATGAGCAGGGCATCAACAGAAGGGTGGTTCCCTGGCTTATTCAGTAAAAGAACTGCTTGCCCCTTTGCAGCCAGCAGACCTGGGTGCTTTTTCCTGCTTTCCCGGTTTACTACTGGAGCCAGCGGGCCGTGTCACAGAGGCAGCTTTCCCTGGAGAAGCCAAGCATTAGCTCAAGCTGAGTCCCACCAGATCCCTCACTGACGTCAGGGCATTGCTGAGCAGTGACGACCCGTTCGGAACTGGCCCGCTGCCACCTGCTTGAGACACCATCACCTTGCAGAGCAGACAGGTAAAGGGCACCGTCCCTCTCTGAAGAGCTGCTGGCCAAGGATGGTGGAGGCTTTGAGCTCCTGCGTGAGTCTGGGAGCCAGGAGTATTGAGATCCTGCGATAAGGCTGCCTCCAATGACCGGAGCGCGCTTATCTTGTCTGCTTACCTGCCTGAAAAATGAGTTGGGGACAGAGATGTCTGCCACGGGGGAGGCTGGGGGGAGGCTGGGAACACCACAGTGATGGATAGCGTAGCTGAAGCTGTTAACTATCACTCTGCTGCCTGGAGAGGGGACTTGTTTAATGCCTTTGTGCCTGTGGCACTGCTTGTGCTGTAGATGCGACAGAAGCTCCTCTCCTGTGCCTGCTGGGGGACACTGGGAGGAGGGGGAATTAGGACATGACCCACATTTCCAGTCATCAGCAGAGGCAAAGGGCTTAGAATTTGATGTGCTTTGTGCTGGGCTGTAGGGATGCTGTTTGATCCCAGTGAGAGCTGGAGACCTGCACGTTTTTACTGAGCACCTCAAGGCAGGAATTAGAAAGAAACAAGAAATGGAAGCAAATCTGGGAATTTGGCAGTCCCAAACCTATTTGGGTCCTGACCTTTACCACAAATTACTCAGAGTGACCCAAACATTAGCAGAGATGCCTCTAAATCCTCAACCACGGAGTCCTGCTTGGAGCTGCTATGATCCCCCTGTGCTCAAAATGCTAAAGGCAAAAGCTGAGTTTGAAGATGTCTGCAGGGAGAGTTGCTGCCTGTGTGAATTGTGCTTGAGAGAGGGAGCAGACCGTGTACCCAGGTAGACTGTGAGCAGGCTGGATACCTCTGCAGGCACTGGGGCTCTGCCTTGTGCTCCCTCCTCTCTCAGCTAAAGCACTTCTGAGGATGAGCTGGGGTACCCGAGAGCAACTTCGAGCTGAGTTTCCAAACAAAACTCCCCAGGAGTAACGGGGAGAGAAGCTTTAATTAGAAAAGACCTCCGGCCTTCTGTGTGCACCAGAGCCTATTGATTGCAACCCAGTGAGCTGCTGAAAGACACCGACTAGGTCAATGTGCTGAATGCCCTTCTTGCCCGAAGCCAGCGCTGTCTCAGTGCTGTGGAGCTGGCAACTGTGTGCAGTTTTTCCTCGTCCTCCCCACCCCCTTGCCGAGGCTCCACATCCTCCCTGGCAGCTTGTCACTTCTCTGCAGATGTCTAGACAGGAGGATTCAGTGCGTGTCAGTTATGCCTAATTCATTAAAAAAATAAAAAAAAGACCCAAAACCCTACGGAGAGCTGGGGATTCTCAGTCCTGCAGACTCAGCGCTGTCTGCGGTGCCCTGTGCTGCCTTGAGGCTCGCTCAGAGCAGATTAATTCCACGATCAGCAGCAGCAGCAGCAGCAGCACACGCCTCACCCTCCCATCTGTAGCAGGGGGGCTTGGGGAATAGAAGGCAGATGGGGCAGCGCTTGGCAGCAGGAGCAGAATAGAAGAGGTGGAGAGAAGTCTTGGGGCTGAGGTGCGTGTTCCTAACCTCTCCTTGCAGCTCATGCAAGTTCTCAGCATGCTCCCGTCCCCCAGTGTGTCCCGGGGGGGGCTGGCAGAGGGGTGCAAGGTGCCAGAGTCCTCTCTCTGGCTGTCTCAAACTGCCAGCTTCCTTATTCTACTGTTTCTCCTGCCGTGCCTGAAGGAGGTGCCAGGAACGACAGCTTCCCCTTGCTGCGTTAAGCGACATTTCCATCACTGTTTGCAGTCCTGACCTCTGCGTGAGCACAGCTCGAACTCAGCAGCAGTGATGGCAGGAGCTGCAGTTCAGGGCAGCTCATTCACTTGCTGATCCTGAACTCTCAGGTCTCTCTACTTCCTCACAACTGCTGATGTTAAAAAGACTGGATGTGAGCTGCTGCATTCTGTTTGCATTCCCTGGATACAGATCAAGTGTTCCAGGGGCTCAGATGGGACTGAGCCCCAGTGTTGCGTTGGGGAGATAAGAGTTTTCTGATCAGGGATGCTAACGGGACAGACCCTGGTGGGGGCAATTGGAGGTTGTACCTTCTCTGCATCTGAGCCCTGAGCAAATACAACTGGATGGTTTCCAACCCTCTTTGATTGTGATTATGGTGGGGGAGGGAGGAGAAGAGGTAGGGATGCAGTATATTTTTGTAATGAGCAGTGCCAGGCCCTCTGAAAGAAGCAGGAATTTGGGATACCCAAGCTGGAGGCGTTAAAGGCAGGTAGTGTATATCTGCTGTAGCTTATGAAAACAGCCCTGATATCTTCGACGTGCCTACTGCGAGAGGATTAGTGATGCAAAAATAGTACTAGTCCTCGGGTAGCTTAAAGCTTCTCAAGAGCCATGGACAGGGCTCAACCAAAGGGATAGCTCAGCCAGATTAATGGGGCTTTCACACAGCAATAAGGAAGGTGACAATTTGCTCAGCTGCAGCTCTGGGTGCTGGTACGAGCTGTGTATTAGTGGTCTTGCTTTGCAACAGCACAACAGCAGCTATTGTTACTGCCTAGCTCAGCTCTTTGTGTCCCTCGAACGTTGAAGGGAAGAAGAAATAGAGCACAGGAGTGCATCTTCTTCCCAGCCCTATTCCCGGGAGGAAAGAAGCTACTTAAGCTTGTGTGCACACCAAGACAGCTGGGCAGGGGCTGGTGTGTGCCCCCTTAGGCTGCCCCAGTCCAATATTGCCCCGTATATTGAGCTTTTCACTTCTTTGGGGGATGCTGAATTGCAGGAGGCTGCTTACTCGGAATTGGTCTGTGACCCCTCTCGGAGGGGTTAGAAATAAGGGTTCTGGTGTAGGGGAGATGGAGATGCCTCTGTACGCAGCAATTCCTGCTCTTGACTCCAGTGTCAAGTTCCTTCTTCCCCAGGGGTCCGAGGCGCTGGAACAGGTTGCCCAGGGAAGTGTTGGTTGTCCCATCCCTGGAGGGGTTCAAGGCCAGGTTGGATGGGGCTTGGAGCCCCTGATCCAGTGGGAGGTGTCCCTGCCCATGGCAGAGGGTGGGACTGGATGGGCTTTGAGATCCTTTCCAACCCAAACTATTCTATGATTCCATGACCATAGGGTAGAACACATGTGGAAATGATAGATTTAGGCATTGTTAGGGGGTGTCATGACTTTGAGTAGGGGATGTCACCTTGTCCCCAGCAAGGATTCATCCCCAGCATCTGACCAGCTGTACAGGATGTCTCTTTGCAGTCTCCTCACTAGCCTGGTGGACGCAAAATCTCCATCCAGGCTGTCAACAAAAAGCTATTCTCCGTGGTCTTCCTGGGGAAAGGGCAGGCTCTGAACTTTTCCCTGGAGGATGCTCTGTTCCCTGTTTATGGCTCAGCACGCTTCTTTTCACTCTCAGCAAAATATGTTTTTTTGTGCAGAGAGAACAGACCTCCCTTTGGGTAGGGATCATTTGCATTAATTAACAGAGCTGTTATGCATGGCCACGCTCTGTCGCAGAGGAGCCAAACAAACGCCTTCTTTTTTTTTTTGTCATAACCAAAGAGTTATTGCAAGTCAGCCACCGCATCCATTATAGCTGATGTGTAACACGTGCACTCGTGCTGCTGCATGCTCCACAAAAGTGGGCTTGTATTTACTGTCCCCCCTGGAAGCCTGCACACTGCCTTACTGTCTCTTGTGGTCCAGGCACTGCTCCCCATTAATTATATCTTAGCAGCGCTCGCAGACCTTCATTTCCTCGGAATGAAGTTTTACAGGGAAATAAGGAATATTTAGTGCTGCCAGTGAGGCTGAGAGTTCAGGCACAGGGAGCAGCACACGAATCATAGAATCCCTAGGTTGGAAAAGGGATCATCAAGTCCAATCATACCTCTCCACTACTAAATCATATCTCTAAGCATTTCATCTAGCCATCTTTTAAACACCTCCATAGATAGTGACTCTACCACCTCCCTGGGCAGCTGTTCCAGTGCTTGATAACCCTTTCAGTGAAGTTTTTCCTAATGTTCAATCTGAACCTTTTCTGGAGCAGCTTGAGGCCGTTCCTTCTCATCCTATCACGTGGGCAAAGAAGCAGCAAGGTGTTCTCTCTTTTGCCCTGCTGATTATATTCTGACCTGTTAAAGCAAAAGAGCTCTGATGGGAACAGGTTTGTGCAGACTGAAGAGGAAAATGGGTATTGGGACTAAAGGGGCTGCCAGACCCATGCCAGGGCTCGCTGTGCTCCAGGTTGGTGACTTTCCCAAGGTGGATGGGTGAGCTGCTCTCCAGGGAAGGGATTGCTGAGGCTCTAGTGTGGGAGTAGCAAAAAACCATCAAGCAGAGTTGGTTCAGGCTGCAGCTGTGGGTCAAGTAACTGTGGACCGTGGTGTGGGAATGCTCTTGGGAGGACAGTGGCTGAGGTGGCATCTCCCTCTGGTCCTGCTCGGTCACCTCAGAGGTGGAATGGTGCAGTGGTGGTGTATCTCAGCGATGTGGGCGAGGGAGGCACTGGTGGTATTTCAGCTGAGCTCTTCAGAGCTGCGAGGTGCGTACCAGCCCTCGCTGGTGACAGCAGAAACGTGTGGGTGGAGAGGGAAGTGAGCAATAGCTGGTCTCTTGGCCATGGGAATCATTGCAAGGAAAGATAATGTCACCCTTGTCACTCTCTGCATTTGTACTTGCCCAGAGTCGTGCAGTGACTCAGTGGCAGGGCTGGGAAGGGAGCCCGGTGCTTCCGACCCTCGTTGGAAATGCGTTTGATTACAGTGATGCCAACGCATCAGCTACAGCAACCTTCAGTCTGTTGTGCCCTCTGATTCTGTCCTGATGGCTACAGCAGAGGTATGAGCTACTTCTGCCTTGCCAGGGCAACAAACCTTTCCTTACCAGTCTCTGACAGCACAATAAGAAGCAGTCCCATCTTCTCTCTGCTTCTCTGTCCCATTCTGCGTTGCCCTTCCAAGTCATCCTGCTGCTGTGGAGCCAGGAGCTCCCATCCTTTGCTTAGAAGGGGTGATGCAAGCACTCACAATTAGATTTAGGTACTGAGGGGGAGAAGCATGCTCAGCAGTGTATTAAAAACATAAACCAGCTTGAACAGGTCAGGAAAGCTCTCAAGTTTGCAGCTAGGGATGGGAATAAAGGTGAGGAAGCACCGTCTGCTCTCTGCCACTAAACCAAGTCTGGGAAAGGAGCTCTTGAACCGAAGTAGAGATGCTAATAATTCTAAACAGCCTTTGCGTGGGCACCTCTCATCCAGCAGCGTCCACACATGTGAATTAACATGCTGAGAAGCTCAGCTGAGGGGTGTGGGAGGAGAAGGCCAGTTAAATTGTGGGCTTTTCTTTCCTGTCAAGGGCACGACAGCATCCTGCTCTCATGGCTGGAAAGCATCAACAGGCATTGACTTTGTTGTGTGAGTCTTCCCCGCTGACGGCGAGATGAGGAATCTCGTATCACGCAGAATGATGCAAATAGAAGAGGGCATCGCAGGCTTCTCTCCTGCTCAGAAAAGATGTTTATTCATCTTTCTTCCTCCCCCAGACTCCAGTCCACGATACGTTTGCTATTTAAAAACAACGAGATGCCTGCCTTTGTGGCTGAGCAGGCACAGCGTGGTGGGTTTCTATTTTTAGGCTCGGCACGGCTGGTGATGTGTAGGTGTCGTGAGCAGCACAGAGGCTGAGGGGATTCTCTCGCCGCAGGGATGCGGGGGCAGGCGCACGAGTGCAGCAGACGGGCTTTTTTTTCCCTTCAGGCTGCCTTTTTCTCCTGCTTCCTCCCCCTTCTTCCTCCTGCTGCTCAGTTATTCTCTCTTCACTCCTCCAACTCTTCCTTCGGGTGCTGCTGGCAGGGAGACAGTCGAACGCCTTCCGAAACACCATGAGCAGCGTGGAAAGAGAAAACATCTTTGCACAAATAAATGCCCTTATTCCTCAATGAGGCAAGTTTTGTTTTCTACAAGCCTATCAAGTCTACGCTTCTGCTCACTGCCTGGGCTGTCCCAGATGGTGTGGAAGGACCATCCTGCTCCACGCTCAGTGGTGTGTACGTGTGCATGCAGACTGAGTTCTGCATTGAGTCCCAGCTGCCCCATCAGCATCTCCACCCTTTGCTCTCTGTTACTGCTGTCAGCCTCATCAAACCAAAACTTCCTGAAGTTCAAAGTTGGAAGGACAACCAGTCTCTTGGCTGGACTGCACTCAAGGAGACCTCGGAGCTCTGCTTTTCTGGTTTAGCGCAGGAGTCTGTTTGGTGCAGCCTTGAGGCTGTGGTGAGGTTGGACATCCCTCGGTAGAGGATGCTCAAGAGAAGTGGAGATCAGGATCCTGGGAATGCCCAGCCTCTGTGTGAGAAGAAACCTGAAATATAAAATGGCAGGAAGAGTTGAATCCGAGGTCTGCAGGTTTCTGTACTGGGAGTACAGAGCTCTGTGCTGCAATTGCTTTTGCCCTCAGCTTTATCCTCCCGAACTGTGTGGGCATGGGGAAGGCAGCAGCTCTCTGAGCTTAACTTGGGAACTTATGCATTACAAATCTCCTAGCATCTTCTGGAAGCTGGTAGGGAACAGCCACCACTCAAAGAACGGTGGTCCATAACATCACTCTTGCCTTGGTTGGACTCGACGATCCGGTGGGTCTCTTCCAACCTGGTGATTCTATGACTCTATGATATGGGATTCCCTGTGTATTTTTTATTTAGGCTAATCAGGGTTGTCGTGTTCGCTGTCTCTGGGGGTCTGTTGAAGCTGTGTTTGATCAATGCAGGACTGGCATGCCCTGGTGAGACTTCTCAGATCAATGCTTCTGCTGATCTTGTGTGGAAATGCACCTTGTTAGGTTGATTCGGAGACGATGCGGCTTCAAGGAAAACCAGTGTGAGTGCATATGCTGTAGAGCAATACCCTTCTGAAGGCAGGTACAGAGGCTATCGATCCAGAGATGAACACAGCTGGGAAGCAGTGAGTGTCACACAACTGAGAAGAGCCTCAGCATCGCTTTGTTTTACTTGTGTTCTTCAAGAGACTCTGGTTTATGAGCAGGATGGTGTTTCCCTGGCAGGGGCTGGTTAGACAGGGGGTCTTCGAGCATACCTGGGGGCTGTGGGGATTGTTTGGGGTCAGAGTGGCTAATGCTTTGGTTTTCCCCCAGGTCAGTGCCGGTGAGAAGGGAAAGCCCATCGTCTACCACCTGCAGCCATGGAAGGGGGCGTGCAGCTCCTCAACCGCGACGGCCACAGCATCTCCCACAACTCCAAGCGGCACTATCACGACGCCTTCGTGTGCATGAACCGCATGCGTCAGCGCGGGCTGCTCTGCGACATCGTGCTCCATGTGGGCACCAAGGAGATCAAGGCCCACAAGGTGGTGCTGGCGTCGTGCAGCCCGTACTTCCACGCCATGTTCACAAGCAAGTAGTGTCCTCTCTTCCCATTGCCGGAGTCTCCCTGCTCCTCAAACTCCCTCTTCCTTGCAACCCCCTGCCCTTTCTGTCCTGCTCCTTATTCTCATTGCCTTACCCTATGGAAATATGATGCCTGTATATCATCTCTGTGAGCAAGTGCAGTAATAGTCCTCATTTGTCTCCCTTCCATGAAGCCTTGTGCCCGTAACACCATACACAGGTGTCTTTATGCCCATCCTGCAGACATAGACCCCATTCCCTGGACAATCCTGCTTCTCCTCCTTACTAAGAGGTGGGCAGGAGACCTTCCTTGGCTGTTTTCCTGGCCTGTGGTGCTGGGTTTGGCTTGTTCCATGCATGATCAGTTCTTCCTACGGGGAAACAAATCTTGCTATGGGATTTTTTTCATGTCTAGTATCTGTTTTGCCCCAGATGAGATGAGTGAGAGCCGCCAGACCCACGTGACGCTGCACGACATCGACCCGCAGGCCCTGGAGCAACTGGTGCAATACGCTTACACAGCTGAGATTGTGGTGGGCGAGGGGAACGTGCAGGTAGGAGCTTCCCTCCCAAATCCCTCTTCTCCACAAAGCCGTTCTGTATGACGCTTGCCTTCTGGAGACTCTTATCTCCTTCTGCTCAGAGCTTTCAGCTAGTGGCACCTGACTCTAGCAGTGCTCAGGGAGTTCATCTGCTCCCCTGGACCTGGAGGGGGGTCTTCTCAAAGCACTAAGAAATGGGTCTAGCCCAGAGCAACTGCCATTCTCCTATTTCCTGGCCCTGTGGGGAGTTACGGGTGTCTGTCTCAGCTGTTTTTTAGCTTAGTCATGTTGGAAACAAAGAATGCTTTGTCCTCTATGTGCTTATGAACATGAAAGTGCTCAGTAAGCCCGTTCTGTTATTGACTTGCAGTGAGATGAGGGTGAAAATGGTCTCCTTCCCCTAGAAATGCTCTTTTCCCCTATTTCTTTTCTACTGCCAGACTCTTCTTCCTGCTGCCAGCCTGCTTCAGCTCAATGGTGTGCGGGATGCTTGCTGCAAGTTCCTACTCAGCCAGCTCGACCCATCCAACTGCCTGGGGATCCGGGGTTTTGCTGACACGCACTCCTGCAGCGACCTCCTCAAGTCTGCGCACAAGTACGTCCTCCAACACTTCGTGGAGGTGTCCAAGACAGAGGAGTTCATGTTGTTGCCTCTTAAACAGGTGAGATCCTGATGGCAATGGGAAGGTATGAGCGTGTTGAGGCTTTTCACCCTCTGTCCTGGAAGGCACAGCGCGCACGTCAAGGACCCAAGGAACCTGCACTGAGGGGACAGGGTTTGGCAGGGGAACGTGTCCAGATTCTGTGCTGTGTCCTCTCTGTTCAACGGAGAGAATACGTGGGATGAGCGCTGTCAAAAGGTGTAGTTAATCCCCTGTGAACTAGGGGTGGGAGGGTAGCACAGAGGATAGTTGCTGGTGCTTGCCACGTGAGCTCTGAGCACACTGCCCAAGGAATAAGTCCTGCCTACCCCGCTCGCCTAGCTGTGATGTTTAATTCAGAGCTCAGCTAATGTTTCCTGCTGTTCTTCCTGTGGTGCCAGAGTGGCCCCAGCTCGTCCCTGTCTGCAGGGGCTTGGGCTGTGCCCTGGCCGGCAGGCACTCCAGTCCTTGCTCTGCATCACCCATCCCGGTGTGGTCCCTCACCAGGATACAGACACCTCCCTTTGTCTCTTCTCGAGGCAGTGGGGCGCATGGTAGCGAGAGGAGGTTATGTATCTCCCCTTGCTCCAGCTCCGTAGTCCTTAGCAGATGAAATGAGTGCTGGGAACAGACGGGGCACCTGGCTCTGTCCCATGAAATATTGAAGGGACACGTGCAAGCAGAGTCGTCTGCCTGATCTGGCTGATGTTGATTGGAAGTGTCAGGCGTTGCAGCAGCTTCAGACACACAAGTGGGGGAAGGAGCCAAGGAGGATGACCGAGGGCAAGCTGGCTCCATGGCAGCACTGCAAGGGGAGGGGAGGCTCAGCTGCACCTGCCTAGTGTGGGGCTTGCTCTTTGGATCATTCTGTGTTCAGTGAGAGAGAGCAGCTGAGCGCCTCTCCACCACCAGCACCTACAGGAGGTGGGGGCTTTACCTGTGGCAGTGCTGGGCCAGGTACCAAGGGGTGTGAGTGTGTCCTTTCCTTCCAAACCAACATCGACCCACGTTTGCCCTTTCCACCTGACTCTGCAGGTGCTGGACCTCATTTCTAGTGACAGCCTCAACGTGCCATCGGAGGAGGAGGTGTACCGGGCTGTGCTCAGCTGGGTCAAACATGATGTGGACAGCAGGAGACAGCATGTCCCCAGGGTGAGTCTGCTGAGGAGGGTGGCCTGGTTCTCTCCACCAGCTCTGAGCGCCCCATATGAGTGAGTACGCGGCTGAAAGAACCTGCAGGGTGGCCAGAGGGCAGGGACAGCAGCTCCCTGCCGTACCACTTCCAGTCCCAGCATAGATGAGGGTGAGAACATTCAGTCTCACAGCGTGAAGTCCAAACTGCTGACAAATACAAGGGGGATGCCCTGTCTGATCCCTGGCAGCTTGGAGACACGGAGCTCTGGGGAGGATGTGGGCAGCAGCAGAGGTCAGCCCTGCCTGCAGTTTTCCGAAGCTTTCATGTACATCCTCAAACAGAAAACTCAGGCAAATTTGAGCAGGGACTTCTTTTAGTTCAAGCCTTTGTTTCTCTGCATCTGCATTTTGAAGCATGGATCTGTGAGCCTCCTGCCTGCTCAAGGCACAGCAGGAGAAGACACGGTTAAGCCCTTTTCTGCGGGGCTGCCAGTGCTTGGCACAGCGTGGGCACCCTCTCACACATGCAGCCTCCCACGGCAGCAGGGGCTGTTGGTGCCTCCAGGAGCTCCAGCTTCCTATCATCTTGGTACCCTCACGCTTCCAGGCAGGCAGCAGGTGGAAGCAGTGGGAGGAAGCATCCCTAGGTGTCCTCCCAAAGGCTGTGACTCAGATGGGGCAGCATGAGGAAGACTCTGAGGGTATCTACCCCAGGGCTTGACCCTAGAGAAACTCCGTCTCCCCTTCTGCTGGTTGTGTCCACTCAAACATCTCCTCCTGTGGACAATGTGGGTTTTGCTGGGCTGAGGGAGGGGGTGTCTTGGCTCTGCAGCCCCACAGGGAGGTTTGTTACTTGTCGGGTGAGGCTTGGAAGAGGATGTGGGTACCAGCAGAGGGCAGGGTGACAGTGGGACGTGTCATGGTCAGGCTGAAAGCTTCTGGCTCTGTGGAGGCATTGAGGCTGAGTTGCTGCATGCCCTTTGATGCCCTTCGCCACCGGCTGCCTGTCACGCCAAGCGAGTAGGATGATATCTCCAAGGCAGAGTCAAGCTTGCCAGGGTCCCCAGAGTTTGTTGGGTAGACGTGGGGCTGGCACTGGAACAAACCCTTCCCAACCCTGCTGATGGGATGCAACTCCTCTCCCTACAGCTTATGAAGTGCGTGCGGCTGCCCCTGCTGAGCCGGGATTTCCTCATGAGCAACGTGGACACGGAGCTGCTGGTTCGGCATCACTCGGAGTGCAAGGACCTGCTGATCGAAGCCCTCAAGTACCACCTCATGCCGGAGCAGCGCGGGGTCCTTAGCAACAGCCGGACGAGGCCGCGGCGCTGCGAGGGGGCCAGCACTGTGCTCTTTGCTGTGGGTAAGACCCTGCCACGGCGCTCACCTGCATCCAAACCCTTCCCGGGGCCTCAGATCGTTGATGGTTTTGTTTGGCATCTCCGTGCGCAGGTGGGGGGAGCCTGTTTGCCATCCACGGGGACTGCGAAGCCTACGACACGCGGACCGACCGGTGGCACATGGTGGCCTCCATGTCGACTCGCCGGGCCAGGGTGGGCGTTGCTGCCATTGGGAACAAGCTCTACGCTGTGGGCGGGTAAGGAGGGCACGGAGCCATGCAAGAGCCTGCTAGCCATCCCCTAAAACCACCTCTGCCCCACGTGTGTGAGCCCCTCTGAGCTCTGCTGTCTTTGCAGAGCCCCAACAGAGCTCAGCTAATCGCTCTGCACTCCCAGCAAGTGCTTTGGTGCGCTCTCCCTTGAGGAAGCTGGGAAGGGGTGGTGACAGGGACGGAAGGCTCTTGGTCACCTCCAGAGCTGTGGGACCAGCTCCCAGCCTCGCCTGTAATTCAGTCTTCCCAGCCCTTACGCCTTCTCCCTTTCTCCACCCTATAGCTACGATGGGACGTCTGATTTGGCCACAGTGGAGTCCTACGATCCTGTCACCAATTCCTGGCAACCTGAGGTGTCCATGGGCACCAGGAGGAGCTGCCTGGGTGTAGCAGCACTTCACGGGCTCCTCTATGCTGCTGGGGGGTACGACGGGGCCTCGTGCCTGAACAGGTAGGGGATTGCCTTGCTGCTGGCTCCTCCACTGCACCTGCATGCACTGTCCTTGGCGCTGGCTACCTGGGGAGCCCACAGGGCCCACCCCTGACAGATGGAGTGGTCCCAGAGTAGATGCCTTGCTATCTGGCTCTGTCTTGCAGTGTCTTTGGCCAAGGCAAAGTTTCTTTGAGGGGAAAAAGCATTTTGTAGCCCTCTGCCACAGCAGAACGCAGCCTATCTCAGTTCTGCCCTTAATTGTCCCTGTCTATTCCCAAGCTTCCTTGGGAGCTGCCCCTGAGGGCCTGTGTCAAAGAGCTTTGACCTGGGCTTTGCTTATGTTCCTGTGTCCCTGCCTGCTGCAGCGCAGAGCGGTACGACCCTCTGACAGGCACCTGGACATCCATCGCTGCCATGAGCACCAGGAGACGCTACGTCCGGGTGGCAACGCTAGGTGGGTGATGGCATGAGGACCTGACTCATTCCTATGCAGGCTGTCTCCTGCGTTTCTTTTGGTTCCTTTTGATGTTCTTTTGTTCCAGTTCCTGACCCTTCTTCCTAGATTCCCTAGCTATGAGTCCGGGTAGCCCAGCTGTTCCTCTCACATGCTCCCTGCCTCTGCCCTCCTCTTTGGTCTCCCTTTTAATTTGGTTTCATCGTATTCTGGAGGCAACTCCTGAGAGGACCCATAACTTGCTCCTTTGTGCCCGTTCTGCTTTGTCTGTCTGTGAATGGTCACCTATCCCTAGAAAGGAAGAGACGACCTTATTACTCCTTCATTATGAAAGCAGGACAGTCCTTTTAATGATGATCCAAGCAGCAGTGCGGGGTCCAAACTGTCTCCAGCTGGAGTTTTACAATGCTGTGATGTCTCCTGGCTCCATTGAGTGAGTTCTGTCCTTAAGGAGGATGCAGTGTCATTGCTAGTGCAGCTCTGGGGTTAATGCAAGTACCACTTTCCACCCCAACTAGCAGGTGCTGGACCTCCCAGGGGATGCCAGGGTAGCAGTCTGCTCCCACCATCCCAGGAACTGGTCGTGGTGTCCCTGTGGTGCCCTCTCCCCTGCCCTGTTCTCTGGTTTCAGCTCTCAGTGCTGACTCGGAGGTTCCCTCCCTTCCCTCAGCAGCTCATACTCTGCCTGCCACAGCCTTTATTGGCGTTCCCCTGCCTCCGCTGCTAAAAATAACCCCTTGCTCTCACGGGGAAGCACTTGCAGCTCCCATAATGAGGAGGTCAAGAAGCGGCAGGCGAACGAGCTCTTTGGGAAGCTCGCAGCGTGGCAGAGAAATTGCCTGATGAATATTTCATGATGCTCCGTGCTGCAAGGGGATGGGGGAGCAGGAGGCACTGCGGCTCAGCCGATGCCTCTGTGGGGACCCCGTGCAGGAGTCGTGGGAGGCTGCGCAGGGACCGGGGCCGTGTTCTTTGGCTAACACCTCTCTGCCTGTGACTGTCTTTGCAGAAGGCAACCTCTATGCCGTTGGGGGATATGACAGCTCATCCCACTTAGCCACAGTGGAGAAGTACGAGCCCCAGGTAAAGACAAGAGGCAGCGTGCCTGATAAGCCTTGTCCTTCTTCGTTCAGGTGCCTGGAAGGGCCCTGCAGAAAGCCAGGGGCTGCACAGGTAGCTAGAGAACGTGGCAGACAGTGAGAGATCAGCCTCTTAGCAAACTGCTGCCGTAGCTAGAGATGCGACTGCTTCCTAGCAAAGTACTGCAGCAGCAGGAGAGCAGAAGGGGAGCCCTCACGAGCCTGCGCAGCACTGACCTGCCTGCCTCCTTGGACACCTAAGCGCATGACTATAAGATGCAGTGGGTATCAGCCCCTCCTGAGCTCATCTGCAAGAGCGAAATGAGCCAAAGAGATTGAGATCCAGAGCGAAATGAGCCAAAGCTCATCCATACAGGTTCCAAGATCTCTCTTTGAGATTTTCAGTCACTGGAACACTCTGTCCCCATTGCCTGTAGGAAGAACAGTTCTTGTTCGGACCCTGAACTGTTTCCAGCTTCCAGCTGAGGTCCTTGCTGCACCACATCCAGGGCACTTAGCTGAGGTTGTGGCAGGCTGCGGACACGTTGGCCTGGGATCCCACTGCTCTGTTAGAGGAGGCTAGATCACTGCAAAAAGATCAAAGAGAAGGTCCTGGAGGTTTTTCATGAGCTGTAAAGCCACCGCTGTGACTTGTACAGATTTGAAATCAAGGCAGCTGCACCCCTATGACTGGGCTGGGGTTCAGCTGTGATGTGACTGGTGGCCTGGCACCGCTCTGTCAGCTTAGAGCAGGACTAATATCCCAGGACTGGCTTGGCCGAGGTGGGTGGTGGGTGGGAAATGCCCCGTATATCTGGCTCACAAGCCACCACTGCTTTTCCCAGATCAACACCTGGACGCCCATCGCCAACATGCTGAGCCGCCGGAGCAGCGCGGGAGTGGCCGTGCTGGAGGGGATGCTCTACGTGGCTGGTGGCAACGATGGGACCAGCTGCCTTAACTCTGTTGAGCGCTACAACCCCAAAACCAACACATGGGAGAGCGTGGCTCCCATGAACATCCGTAGGTAAGGAACTCTGCCCCTCATCACACTCCTGAGCTGCTGCAGGCAGGAACAGGGATCCCGTCTCCCAGAGAGACTTGCTGCTTGGCTCTGCAAACCATAAAACACACACCGTGCCCCGGGGCCTGGCTAAGGCTGCAGTTGGCTGGCTCCCCGCTGCACCACGAGGGACTGGTGCCTGTGTGCCAGGAGGGCAGAGCAGGGATGTTCTGCAGCAGGCGTTTTCTGCAGAGGGATTTCTTCTCAGCGGTCTATGTGGCATGGAAAGAACCAGGCGGTACGGCTGGCTGAAGCCATGGAGGAGAGGTTGCTGGGCTGTGGAAGGATTTAAGGCTTGGAAGTCTAAGGATTTTAGGCTCCTAGGATCTGTTCTTTAGGCACTCCTGCGGTGGGAGGAGGATATCAGGGTGAGGGGGAAGGTACTGCACTCCTGCTGACTGAATTTTTCCTGCACACTTGTGAGGCTGAGCCCTCCCTTTTGCGGGTGGTAGAGCTCTGGCTGGTTCATCCCTGGCTGCCCAGGGAGCGGGTTGAGTCCCCTTCCCTGGAGGTGTTTAAGGGACGGGTGGACAAGGCGCTGAGGGACATGGTTTAGTGTTTGATAGGGATGGTTGGACTCAATGATCCGGTGGGTCTCTTCCAACCTGGTAGTTCTGTGATTCTATGATTCTATGATGTGAATTGCTGAGCTCCTCTACACCCCACATACGCCGTGTTTGATCCTCACACCCCTGTGGTCTCTGCCTGGTCGTTCCAGGAGCACCCATGACCTGGTGGCTATGGATGGGTGGCTGTACGCAGTGGGTGGCAACGATGGGAGCTCCAGCCTCAACTCCATTGAGAAGTACAACCCCCGTACCAACAAGTGGGTAGCAGCCTCGTGCATGTTCACACGTCGGAGCAGCGTCGGGGTGGCCGTGCTGGAACTCCTCAACTTCCCACCTCCCTCCTCGCCCACCCTGTCGGTGTCTTCGACGAGCCTTTGACAAAGAATCAGGACCTACCTTACCTCAAGGGAACAGGGGGGCCTGGCCGAACGCTAGGTCAGCGTGGCCCCCACCACGGGGCAGCCGCTCACTGTAGGAGGAGAGCGAAGGTACTGGCTGCTGCCTCCAACCCCAGCACTCCTGGGAATCCCCAGAGCCATCCCCACTCTTGGTGCCCACATCGGATCAGCACGACCACGGCAGTTAGAAACGTGCTTCCTGGACGAGCACCCTCCTTCTAGAGGGCGAGGAGAGGGGGTGCTCTCTGCTCCTCCGTTCAGTCTCATCTCACCGCGTGCCCAAAGGGTGTATATTTTTCCTTTGGGAAGGGGAAACTTTAAACCATTGCTGCTTCTTGGATTCACGTGATCCAGCCGGTGCCACAGCCAGCCTTGGAGGCTTCCAGGAGTCCTGTGGGGTGGCAGAGGTGGGCAGCGCTCCTCGCAAGGACACGGCTGAATGTGCAACGCTCCTCTGAATGTCACTGTAGCCAAACTCTTTACCAAGCCTATTGTGCACTGTTAAAGACTCTGAGGCCGCTGTAAGGCTCTCAATGGTGTCTAATTGATGCCTTAAAATACACACACGAAAAAAAAGAAGCCCAGCTAAGAAACAGGACCTGAAAGAGGTGAGATTTGGAGACAAAACTGGGCGCAGCAACCTGGACCCTCCGGTGTTTCCATGCTCAGCTGGCCCCACCTCATTCACTAAGATCCCAGCTGACCATTGCTCTGGGGAGTCCCCAGGCAGGCAGATGGGTTGAATGACCTTGTTTGCATCCACGACGTTGCTGTCCCAGGTTCAAGTAACTGTGCGACTGCTGACTGCACGTGGTCCTGGTTCACAGTTTGAGTGGGAACAGATCAGCCTGTTTGCTGTTCCCCTCTCTGCAAAGCAGATTCTGGGTTTGTGGAAAGGTATTGGTTCTTGAACAAGAACAGTCCAGCCTTCTAAACGAGGAGGATTGCCTGGCATTACTTTTTGGGGGTGTTTATTTTTGCCTTTTTTTAATTTGAATTGCTAATATTTTAATTTTTAATGACTTCATACCCCTTTATTTTTTACGCTACCCTGGTATTCCCCATTCCATCTGCTTTTAAGGCAGCAGAAGGGATGCAATTACTTTTCTCATTTGTTGATGAGATGATGACTATGTCCTGGAAGACGTTCTCTGTGGATGTGTGGGTGTGGGTGTGCATGTGTGAGATGAGGTGAAAACAGCGTGGAAGGGACCATTTGCAATTGGCGCCTCCTTGGCAATTAAGTAACCACTTTAATTAACTGAAGGTTGAATAAATTAGTACTGTAGGTCACAGACCTGTCCTAGACCCACCTGTGCCATTGAGCCTCTTGGGTGGTGTTTTCAATGCAGATGCGCGTGCATGAGGCTTGAACGGAGACATTATCAGGTGTTCTCCACACGGTAGAGGAACAACTCAGCCACTGGTACCTCAACAGTATTCAGATGTAGAATTGGAAATACGGTCTAACTGTTTGTTTTGAACCGATTCCTTTATCCTTTTCCCCTTGCTCCTTCTCATTTCTCTTTTGCAGAGTTCAGGTTTCACTTGGGATGGTTATTTGTTGAATTTTCAAGTGGCTACGGGCTTCGTCTTTGGGGTGAAAGGACAGTTTGAGATGAGACAAGGACTGTCCCAATGGGAGACAACTTTTATGGTGACCTGACTTCTCCCAGGCAGCTGCCTGCATGTTTTATGAGAACATATAGTGCCTGATATTGGACACTTGAAATGAGCAGCAGCTTCTGAAAATCCGGGCTGCTCCTCCCCACAGCTTTTCCCCAAGAGCCATCTGGGCTTCTCATGCTGAGGAGGCCTTTTTGACTTTTAGAACGGATTCTAGCTCTGCTTTTCATTCGCCTCTCTCGTCAAGCCTCTGCCCCAGCCTGTTTTATCTCAGCAGCTCGCCCGTTCCTCTCTGGACCCTGCGAATGTCCAGGTTCTGCTGGTGCAGGTTGCCTCTTGGTCAACGTGGGCTGCCCTGAGCAGGTCAAACAAATCTGTTTTGTTTAAAGTAATAATGGAATCGGTCAAGTCTGCTCTGTTATGTGCATGAGCGAGGTCTCCATCCTTTTCTTCCCATTCCTATAAGCAACATCAGGATTTTAGTCTTCTGCTGGGCTCATTGACCAGAATATTCAAGGTGTCCCTGGCTCTAGGGTTCTTTGTTAAGGAGGATCAGCCTAAAAGCCACGTGGCTTTGCCAGGAGTGAAAGGTGCTGGTGCTGAGCCTTGTTGGGATGTTCCAGCATCCCACTGAGGCATCTGTGTGAGGAATGGAGGGAGTGATGGATACTAAGGAGAGGCAGAGCAGGGCCCGAGAGGATCTGCTGAAGGGAAAACCAGGGCTGATTTCAGACGAGGAATGTGTCTCTACAGCAGTTGCTCAGCATCTGGTCCAGCTGTGACTGCTGTAGCAGAAGGGAAGCTGCTTCCTTGGGGAGGTGGCGTGGGGAGAAGCGAGCAGCGTGGCGAGCTGAGGAGAATTTTTGTGCCGTGTATCCTTGGCCCCAGTCGTTATATTTAGCAATTTACACTACAAAGGGTGTGCAATGCTGTCCTGCCTCTTGAGCATCAGGGAGGCAGGCAGCATGACTCCTGTCACCCACCTGATATCCTGAGCAATATCACCACTGTTCTGCAGAACCTGGGGGAGGAGGGAGCCTTTTGTGTCTCTGCTGAATTAGCTATGCAGGTGCTCACTGCTTCCCTGTCAAACAGAAAGAAGGAAAGGGCCAAATAGTCCCCCAGCAGCTTGCAGGGGTCCAGAGCGCCCTGACCCACACTGTGTGGACACGAGGTGTCAGCATCTGCTCTGAGAGATCCCAGAGTGGATTTGCCTCTGGTGCTGCGCATCCCCTGCTGAGCAGGAGCCCTCGGAGGGGATGTGCGTATGTGTCTGTCTGTCTGTGCGTAGTTACCCTATGTGAGGGGAGGAGAACTGTCCAACTGTGTGTGGCTTCTCTGCCAGTTTTAGTTATAAGTGATGTCTCACCCAAACTGTTATTTGTGTGATATTTTTTCCCATGTGAGCTTTTCCTAGCGGAGGAGCATCCCCGAGCGGGTGGCTCCAGGCTCTGTGTGTTGGTCTCTGCGTGCTAGGCAGGAGCCCTTGTCCCAGTGTGGGAGGAGAGCTTCTCTTGGCCATCCTGATAGGCAGATCCAGTCTACTCCATGTCAAACCGTCGTCACTTTGATTTCTCTGTAAGTTATCTGACTTATTTATGTGGAACTCCATTTCTCTGAATTTTTTGCACTACACGGGACTAGGGAGGGGATACAAGCAATAGAAGCCAACGTGTACAATAAAGACGTTTTGTTGAATACTGGATCCTGCCTCTCGCGTCCTTCCTTTTTACTTCTCTAGCCCTGCTCCTGTTTTGTCCTGTGCAGAGGTGGGAAGGATCCCTGAGCAGAGGGTACGCGTGGCAGTAGCCACCGACAAGATCTCAGCTGCCTGGATGCAGCCACCCCAGGCTTCCAGGTATTGCATGGAGCAGGAAAAGACACCTGTCCGGAGGCCACCACAGCCATTCTGGATGTTAGAAGAGCCAAAGCCAGCTTTGAAGGAACTGCTGTACCACAGGTGAGATAAAGAGAGCAGCTCTTAGCCCAAGTCCTGGCTGGGGAGCTCATTTTCCTTATTTTCCAGAGGAAGAGCAGGTCAAAGGTGCTCATGGTGTTTGAGACAGCTGGGAAAAGCCCAGCCCAAGGCATAGGGGCTTTAGAAGCAGACTGATTTACACCTCTCCCCACTATTAAATTCTAAGTTGGTCTCCTTAGGATTCCCAGTTTCCAGTGCTGTCGACAGGCTTCCCCTGCAGTGGAAATGAAAACCAGATGAGAAACATCCTCCTTTACCTCCAGCTGCCACACGGATCTTGCCCGGGGGCAGGTGCTGGCTGGACCCACTGAGCAGCAGGGAGATTCTGTAGCAGGTCAGAGCTGCCTTTGCTGGCTGCTGCCAGTCCCTGCTGCCTGTGGGGGAAATACGAAGCCTGTTTCGTGGTGGTGGGAGTGAAAAGAGCAATGAGAAGCTGCATGGCAACATGCCATGAGGCCTGAAAGGGAACTTTCCCATGCAAGCCCTGCAGTTAAGCCGTGATGCTGTACAGTCGGCATGCCAGACTTGGCTATAGCCCTGCCGTGTCCTCTTTCTCGCTGCTCTCTGGGCTCTCGCTTCTGTTTCAGGCTTCTATAAATAGCTACCGTGCTGGAAAAGTCTTTCCAAAGTCTGGAGCCTAACCTTCCCCACCCAGTCGAGGTCCTCCTGGAAGCAGAGCAGTGGGGACCCAGCAGGAGAAGGGAGGGAGATGCCATCAGTGGTGGTGTCACTGGTGTCCCAGCGAGCAAGGTGATGTGTCTATGCAAGACCAGCGATAACAGCAGGAGAGAGGCAGTTCTATCACTATTTTTAGCCTTAAGGTTTTATTTAGAAAGAGTTGGAGGAACAGCACATTTCTGGTCACGGTGCGGACAGTGGATCTTAAGAAGAATGATACTTTTTCCTGAATAAAACCCAGTTGTTGCAGTTTGCTGTAATTTTCGGTCTCTGACAGGAGGTGCTGGGACACGGCTTTGCTCTCGGAGAGTTATTTCACAGCTGTGCTGAGAAAACAGAGCTTACAGAAGCACCCTGCCATGAAAACCACGGAGTTTCTGATAGGGGCCCTCGGGAGGGGTGTCCGGTTGCTTTACTTGGCTGTGAAGGGTTAATGGATTACACAAGACAGAAGGGGGAGGGGGATAAAGAGGCTCATTTTTGAAGGTCAAAGATGTGGAGTCCTTTTAGAAATTCTGTGGTGTGTCAGCAACCCTCTCAGGGCAAGAGTTGCCTGTCCGTACAGTTCCCTCTTTGGCTTTCTGGAGGTTCTGGTACTGCACGGCGGCTTCAGTGCATCAAGGCAGGTGCAAATAGAGAGACACTAACAGATCTGTGAGACCACAGAGAAGAGAAGGCTCTGGGGAGACCTTAGAGCAGCTTCCAGTACTGAAAGGGGCTCCAGGAAAGCCAAGAAGGGGCTGTTGATCAGGGAGTGCAGGGATAGGATGAGGGGGAAGGGGTTTAAGCTGAAAAGTGGGAGACTGAGATGAGATCTTAGGGAAAAATGTTTTCCTGTGAGGGTGGGGGGGCCCTGGAGGGGTTCAAGGCCAGGTTGGATGGGGCTTGGAGCCCCTGATCCAGTGGGAGGTGTCCCTGCCCATGGCAGGGATGGGACTGGATGGGCTTTGAGATCCCTTCCAAACCATTCTAGGATTCTCTATGTCCATAAGACCTCACATAGCAAATCCCGGTTTTACTCAAACAGATTTTCTATGAAAACATCCTCTCCTGGTTAGAAAAATCCCTTGTTGAAGAAACTGTCCCAGTCCTCTGGGAGTTGTTTCAGTAAGAAATAACCTTTCCTGTTAAAAACGCATGCCTTGTTCCTAGGTTCAACTAGTCCAGCCTCACTTTTTCTACATCTCTTGTCACCTCTTCATCACGGGTCCTTTTCCCATCGCAGGCGCTTCCAGCCTCGCTGCATCCCTGCAGCCTCTCTGCTGTCAGAGCAAGATAGAGCTGCTGGACTGTCCCTGGGAACAGGGGGTAGACAAAACCTGCACTGGAGACGCAGCAGAACTGCTCTTCCCAGAGAACAGCCCCTGCTCATGGCTGCTATTGACCCTCCTGGCTGGCCAGCCTGGAACAGCTTTGTGGGTCTCACAGTCTACGTGGGGTATTGCTGGGAAGTTGCAGAGATGTGTCATATCACATGCTTTATAGTAATTTCTTCATCAGCACTATTATTTATATTAACTGAATCCCATTTTTTTCCTTTCAATTAAGTTTGGCAAGATCTGATTTCTAGAACCCTGCATTGATTTGTATTAATTACATTCTCTTTCTTTATTTCTTAAACAAAATCCCTAACAGCTGTTACATCATTTTGCTAGGAATCACTCTCATCTCACAACCCATAATTACCAGGATGGTCTGCTTTACCCACTGAAACAGTGGTATCCCAATTAACTTATGCAATTTCTTTACAAATTCCATGGTCCTTCTCTGCCCTACAGGCTCTACAGGCCTCCTCTGCCCTACCATCCCTATTTTCCTTGCCCCGCTATGCATACCCTGCATCCCTGTTAGCTCTTCTGTTCCCTCCCTGCCCTCCCTGCTCCTTCCATCCCACCATCCTTCCCTGCTCCCCCTCTTTGCCCTCCCATCCCTCCCTGCTCCCCCTATTCACCCTCCCACTCCTTCCTGCTCCCCCTATTTGCCCTCCCTGCCCTCTTATTTGCCCCTCTATCCCTCCCTACTTCCCCTTTTGCCCCTCCATCCCTCCCTGCTCCCCCTATTCACCCTCCACCCCTCCCTACTCCCCCATATGCCCTTCCACCCCTCCCTGCTCCCCCTTTTTCCCCTCCCATCCCTCTCTACCCCCTCTTTTTCCCCCTTCCATCCCTCCCTGCTCCTCTTTTTCCCCCTCCATCCCTCCCTACCCCTCTTTTTCCCCCTCCATCCCTCCCTACCCCCTTTTCCCCCCTCCATCCCTCCCTGCTCCTCTTATTCACCCTCCCATCCCTCCCTGCCCCCATATGCCCTCCCTGCTCCCCCTATTTGCCCCCATCCCTCTCTACTCCCCCTTTTTGCCCCTCCATCTCTCCCTGCTCCCCCTATTCACCCTCCCACCCCTCCCTGCTCCCCTTTTTCCCCCTCCATCCCTCCCTGCTCCCCTCCCCTATTTGCCTTCCCTGCTCCCCCTTTTCCCCCCTCCATCCCTCCCTGCTCCCCCTATTCACCTTCCCACCCCTCCCTGCTCTCCTTTTCCCCCCTCCATCCCTCCCTGCTCCTCTTATTCACCCTCCCATCCCTCCCTGACCCCTATATGCCCTCCCTACTCCCCCTTTTTGCCCCTCCATCCCTCCCTGCTCCCCCTTTTTGCCCCTCCATCCCTCCCTGCTCCCCCTTTTTGCCCCTCCATCCCTCCCTGCTCCCCCTTTTTGCCCCTCCATCCCTCCCTACTCCCCCTTTTTGCCCCTCCATCCCTCCCTGCTCCCCCTTTTTGCCCCTCCATCCCTCCCTGCTCCCCCTTTTTGCCCCTCCATCCCTCCCTGCTCCCCTATTTGCCCCTCCATCCCTCCCTGCTCCCCCTTTTCCCCCTCCATCCCTCCCTGCTCCCCTTTTCCCCCCTCCATCCCTCCCTGATCCCCTTTCCCCCTCTCCATCCCTCCCCGCCCCCTATATGCCCTCCCTGCTCCCCCTATTTGCCCCTCCATCCCTCCCTGCTCCCCCTTTCCCCCCCTTCATCCCTCTCTGCTCCTCCTATATGCCCTCCCATCCCTCCCTGCTCCCCTTTCCCCCCCTCCATCCCTCCCCGCTCCCCCTAGTCGCTCCCCCATCCCCCCGTTTCTCCCCCTCCATCCCTCCCCGCGGCCGCATCCCCGCTCGGGGCGGTCTCGGGGCAGGACCGGGAGGTTCTCCCAGCCCACACCCACACCCACACGAGTCACCGCGGCGGAGGAGCGGGTTGTTTCACACACACACACACACACACACACACCCCGACCCCGAAGCTCCGTCCCTCCCGCTGCTCCCGGGGCTCCTCCAGCCGCCGCCGGCATGGGGAACATCGCCTGCGTTCCCCAGGCGCCGGGGAGGCTCGGGGGCTCTTTCCGAAGGAAATCTTCGCTGAAGAAAGAGTGAGTACGCTTGGGTTGCCTTGGGAATCCTTTCCGAGTGGTGCTGGCTGCCCTGCTGACTTTGCCCCGCGCGATGCGCTGCGCAGATCCAGGCTGGAAGCTCGGGAAAGCCAGGAAAAACCGAGCCCAGGAGACCTGGCTCGGGAAATCCAGGAGTTATTGATGCAGAATTGGGGGGTTCGGGGTGCTGGGCAGAGCTGAACGCGATCGGGTGCCTGGGAAGGAATCCTAGGGCTCTCCCAGTAGAGTATCCCAAAGATGCAGCCCCCAGGATAGACATAATTTATTTAATTTTGTTATGAAAATTAAACCTCCCCTCTGTGGGACAGGCAGGGACCGTGTTTGCGCTTGCAATCGGTTTAATTCACAACCCCCCTGGAGCTGTGCCGTGTTGTGAAAGAAAACAACATCCAAACTCTTACTTTAGGGAGAAAGCCCCCAATCCTAACCCTCTGCCCGCGTGGTTTAGAATCATAGAACCACAGAGCCATAGAATCCTAGAATCATAGAACAACCAGGCTGGAAGAGACCCACCGGATCATCGAGTCCAACCATTCCTATCAAACACTAAACCGTGTCCCTCGTAACCCTGAAGGAAGGCACAAAAGAATAGCCACAAAATCCTCTGCGTGCTGGGGTCGGGTACCACGGCGATGGATGGTTGTCCCAAAATAGAGCCTCCCCGGAGCGCAGGGTGAGCTTCGCGGCACACTGCCCTTCCCTTCAGCGTAGGGACAGCGCTGCTGCTGATAAAAGCATAAATAAAGCAGAATCTTCCCTGTCCTGAGCTCTCTGGGCTGGCGAGGAGCTCTGTTCGGAACCAAGGTGGCTTCTCGCAGTCCCACCAGCCCCGTCTACATGGGCATTTTTCGAGACAAACCCATAAACTCTGCTAGGCTGAGGGATTTCTAATCAAGACGAGATGCTGAAACCATCCCCTTGGTTTCCTGCGCTGCCATAAGTTGCGAGCGACCCTGTTGAAGTCTTTGGAACTAATGTGGAGTGAAAAAGAGAGGTTCACATGGGGGATTTGGACCCTGGAGGGCTGGCATTGGGTAGCTGGGGTGGTGTGGCCAAGCCCCAGAGCTCCTCCTGTCCCCACTCATTCCTGGCTTCCCACGCTCATGGAGATAAGCCTGGTTTCTGCTGAAGCAAATGCTGCAATATGCTTGAAAGAGGGAGCAACTCCTGGGAAGTCCCAGCAAAGCAATCCCAGCGTTTCCTAAGAGGCATCAACTTCTCCTTGATGATGTCCATGCGAGGAGAAGCTGGGGGCCTTGCTGGGAGTGGAAGGGAAGAGAGAGGAGAACCTCGAGCACAGAAATAAAACCTGTTTGTGAATATATGTCGGTGTATGCGTACACAAGCCTCTCCGCTCCCAAGGCTTTGGAATAGTCATCAGGATTGGGTTGAGTCTTTGTGTTTTGCAATGGCACATCCAGTCCCCACGCTGATTTGGAGGCACGGATGAGCCTGTTGCTGCGACCGTGACTGATCATTTGGCTATGCAAAGACACGTAAAAAAGCAAAGAAATGCCAGCAAGTGCAACACGAACCCCATTACAATTCTCCCAGGCTGTTTTCCAGCCCTTTGCTGTGCTGGGATGATCAGAAAACCCATGGCAAATTGCTTACTTAGCTTTCTGGCTTCCTTATTTCTGGGCAGAATTCACTACACGTCAGCCTAGTGTTTGCATGTGTGTTTTGATTTTTTTTTTCTCCCCTTTGTAGACAAAATGGCAAGAAAAAACTGCCCAGCTTTTTTGGTATAGAAGGAGGGCAGGAGAGAGATACGACCACAGACAAAATCCTGCAATATATTCCAGGAAAGGCAAGTACAAACACATCCAACCCCCGCTTCCTGCTGCTCCCAGAGGTTATTCCCACCAACCGCAAGGAGAAGGATGAGGGATCTGGATCAGGGGGTAGCAGCAGGTCTGTCTCAAGGAGATGGAGGCCAAGCCAGGAGGGGATGAGTCCTGTGCCCTTCACAGCTGCAGAACTGGCTGCTTCAGGTGTCCCTGTGCAGGTGTCAGGGGGACCCACCACCAGCCAAAACGTGTGTGATGATGAGGTGGGAGGAGAGCAAAGCAGACAGCATGGTGGGAATATCTCACACACCCCTTGGCTCTTGGTTCTTTTGTTTCTGGGTAGCCTGCGAAGGGAAGGAAAATTAGAGCGAGCATTCAAAGGTAGGATGATTCATTCCCACGCTGGAATGAGACGGAGCAGGCGGTGTATTAGCAATAAGCCTTGGGAAGGTAATCAGGAAGGGCAGGTCTGTCTCGGGCACGTACCAGCCTTGTGGCCATATGGCCCGTTTCCCAGCACTGCGCAGGGAAAGCAGAGGTGAAAGGATGAACCCCAGTGTGTTTGCTTGCACCCTTTGAGATGTGGACTGAGATTAGGGGCTTGTTGGGCTGTTCTGTGCGTGCATTGTGCCCAACGCCTGGCAAATAGGGTGTGGGGATACAGGGGAAGGGCAAACTGAGGCAGAGACTCACAACTAGACAGAGGAAATTTCGGAGGTCAGCAGCAGGATGTGATCCCTTGGGTTTCAAGCTGCTGGTTGGGTGTATTTCAGCGGTGATGAGGTGCTTCTCAAGAGCTTGGTGGATTGCAGGACCCAGTTCTGAGCAGCTCTGCTAATGTACTTTGGGTTACGGCATAAATTCAAATGTCTGCTTCGCACAAGCCAGGACCCTGCAGTCCCTTTCCATGCAGCTGCTCCCAGGTTGGCCCTCTCCAACCCAAACGACCTTAGATTTCCCACTAAGGGAAGAGAACTGGGATCCTACTCATGAGGTGGCCATGGGTGACTGCCATCCTCTCTCTTGGGAAAGGTCTCCTGAGCTCTAAAAGTGGGAAACACAGCAGAACTGGGTCTGTTTCAGAGTCCTGCGCATTATTTGTGAATGAGGCTGATGGACATGTGGCGTGAGCATGGTGGGACTCAGCTGGGATGCAGAATGGTTGAGCAGCACTTGATGGGACCAGTCCACACGTGAATCGTGGACACTTCCCCTGGGGAAGCAGGGAGAGCTGTCATGTTAGCGGATCCTGGAAAATTAATCCTGCAAGCCAACAAAACAAAGGTCACGGAGAGATTATTCATTCAGGATCACAAGAGAGTGTGGGATCTCTTCAGGGAAAGGAGGAGGGTGGAGCAGTTGTTTGGATGTTACCCTTGCCTGGGGCAGATGGGATTCAAACTGCTCAGCCACAAGCTTCTTGTGTGGCCTGGAGAAACCTTTCCCACTCCCATCTTTTCAGGAGAGACATCTCTGAGTGCTGCAGGGCCAGGTTAAAGAGGAGCTGTCAGCATGAGACTCTTCTGGTGCTGTCAGGGGTCACCAAACTGCTGGCCATGGGAGGCAGTTGTGGGCTGGGACAAGTGACATCCCTGAAAACCTGGGACCTGGCTACACACAAAGCCAGCGCCTCTTGTTCCCTGCAGCCTCCTGCCCCGTTTCCCACACTTCCCAGCTACGGCTTCTGCAAAACCTGAGCAAAAGCGAGGGGGAAGGATGTGCCAGAAGAGCGATGCTTCCCATTTGCTTCTTTTATCATTAAACAGCAGCTTCTGGAGCCCGAGGGCACCAACCTTACAAGGCTGAGCTTTTCCTGCTGCCAGGGTTAGTGATTCAGCTGGGAGTCACTGGGGTCTGCAGGGGCTGAGGCGCGTTAATTATTAACTCGCTCTACCTGTAGGATGAGGCATCTGAGACAGAGGGAGAGAGAGGGAGAGAACATGTCAGGGCACTGGCACTGCCAGAGACCCGCTGCTTCGCCAAACCCTCCAAGAAACCAGGTTTTCCAAGATCTTCCCTGCCTTAAAGCCAATGGGAGAGCTGAGCTAACGAAACAGCGCTGGTCGGGATGGGGCTGGGGGAGGAGGGTGCTTGCCACCAGCACAACCCAGCCAGGGAAGTAAACAGCTGGCTGGGGAGGATTTCAGACACTTCCCTTTCCTTTTGGCTGCACATTGAGGCTTCCCCATGGTTTCGAGGGGTTCATGGGCCAGGGAGACAAGTGATGACCAGGCTGTGACAGCTCTGGTTCCTGACCCTTGCAGGACATCATGGGGTTCCCAATGCTCCTTTTAGCGTGAGATGCAGCCCATGCTCGTGGCTGTAAACCTGCGTCAGAGGGCAGGGATGTACTTGTGGGTCTGAGCCCAGAGACATCCGAGATTCAGCAGGAGCTGTTTTTTCTCTAGAGCTTTGGTTTAGGCAAGTCCTCTGTGTCCTGGGAAATTGCTGTGGTGCCTGGGCAGATGATCAGATGTTTGAGGGGAGCACCATCAGCCTTCCAAAGGGTTTCTGTTCTCAATGAGAAAGCCTGAACCAGCCCCAGTCAGCCTGCTTCTCCAAGCTGTGCTTGCTTGAGGGCAGTTCTCCTTGCACATAAGCAAATGTTATGTTCATTTGGGGTTTAATGTAGGCATCCAGTGACGGACATAATATGGCTGGGGAAAAAAAAAATTAGGAGGCATCTGCCTGGTAAAAGAAAAACAAAACCCCAAAGACCTGAACGGTTCTGCTTCTTCCAGCACAACCACAATAGCTGATCAGGAGTGATAAGACTGCTGGGACCTGAAAGACTGGTGTGGATGGAGCTGCTGCATGGAAGCCTGCAGCTGAAAGGGTAGCAGGAGACCTCAGTGGCCTGATCCTGTTTTGTCCCTGGTCTTAGAGATGCCCCCATGCTCAACCACTAAATCCAGCTGTCTTCTCGGTCTTCCTGAAGTCCCTTGCAAGCTAGGGTTGCTTGTTTGGGAGAGGGAAGTATTCCATTTAATTAACATGAACAGTGGTAGTGGAAGCTCTCCCTTTCCCTCCTGACCCCAGGAGGATCCCTGTGGAAGCTGACAGGTAGGCTGAACTCCACCAAAAGTACTGCTGGATTCCCAGCTCCCAGGTTGCTTTTGTTTCTTGGGCAGCCCTCCCATACCAAAAGGGGCTCCAGGAAAGCTGGAGAGGGGCTTGTGATCAAAGAGTGCAGGGAGAGGGTGAAGGGGAACGGTTTGAAGCTGAAAGAGGTCGGATTGAGATGAGATCTTAGGAAGAAATATTTTCCTGTGAAGGTGGGGAGGCATGGGCACAGGTCGCTTGGAGAAGTGGTGGCTGCCCCATCCCTGGAGGGGTTCAAGGCCAGGTTGGATGGGGCTTGGAGCCCCTGATCCAGTGGGAGATGTCCCTGCCCAGTGCAGGAGGTGGAACTGGGTGGGCTTGGAGATCCCTTGCAACCCAAACCATTCTGTGATTCTATTACTGAATAATTTGGCTGCTGCGTTCCAGGCAGCAGCATTGCCCAGGCAGCTGGTAGCTGGCACTGCTGCTTATCTCTCTGCCTGTAATTTCATTACTTAATCCTCTCCCCACTCCCTGTTGCTGGTTGCTGCCCTTATCCGAGCAGTGTTTTGGTTTTGCTGCCCCAGCTGTCAGGTGATCCGTTGCTCTTTGTTCTGACAGCGGCTTGTAGCTCACATGTAATCTTTGCCTACGCTTAATTGCCTCTCAATGAGACCTTTAATTGGCAGCCAGCAGGTTCCCATCTCCTGGGTAAGCGTGGGTACTGCGTGGAGCCGGCTGGAAAAGCTGGAGGGAGGCTTTCAGCGGAGAAGGGGTTAACTGATGTCCTAAAAAAAGAGTTATCTAAATTCAGTGAGGCCCTGGAAGGAACCTTGAGCTTTGCAGGTGGAAGGGTCTGAGAGCATTAGGTTCCTCTTACTGGTTCCCCAGCTTCCCGCTGGCCTGATGCCCCCAGGATGGTTATGAGAGGGGTTAATCTCGTGCCGGAGGGGTGAGTCACGGAGAGCCCAGCAAGACAGATCTGGTTAGCTCTGCTGGCTCTTCATTTGTCACGGGGTTCCGCAGCTGTCTCCTTGGCACAGCGAGCCAGACAGATTGGGTGATGGGGATGCCTCCCAGCTCCAGTATGGCCATCCTGGGAGCATCCCTGGGTCACCAGCGCTCAGAGTGGGGTCCCTCCAAGGTGGTGGCCTCACAGCCTGGTGACTGAGCAGCAGGGTAGACCTTGCCAACCTTTCTCTTGGAATATCCCAGAGTCTGATGTGTCTAACAAAGCTGGCATTTCAGATTCAGATGTGCAAGTGAGGTGTAGGCTGGGGAGAATTAGTGGTGTCCGTGGCCTCGCTGGGGTACAGCCCTTCCCTTCTCCCCAAGGAAAACACCGACCAACCCCCAGAAATAAAATTCTTTGTCCCAGAGCAGGGAGAGCTTGTAACCCTTGGGATTTAGGCAGCACTCAGTGCAACAGCAGCCCTGTGCTGCAGGGATGTGGGTTTGTGCCATTGCACAGAAGGAGGAATTTATATATAAATCTTTCTGCAGGAAATCAGGGACCCCCCATGCCCCGAGTGCTTTCTCCCTCTCACGTCAGCCCTTGCTCTCCTCCGGTGCTTGCTGGCTTCCCCTAGTTTTTTGCACTGACAAGGATCGTTTCACGACTCAGTGCCTTGCAGCTGTTTTTATGGCTGGGGGACTCTGCCTCAAAAGTGCCCGAGCACCTGAAACAACAGATTCCACCTAGAGAAACGCAGGGATCTGACTAGATGGGAGAGCTGAGGAATCTAGGTGAAATTAGAGCAACAAGAAAACCTTTCCCACCAACCCCAGTGGAAGGCAAGCTGTGTTTGCTTAGCCTGGATTGGTCCTCATTCCAGTTGATTAGGATGGCAGGAGGTCATCTGTGAAGTTGGGAGACCCAAAATGTAGGATGCGTTTCTGCAGCCCCCTCTTTCTCAACCCAGAAAACCTCCCTTTAGGTCAGTATCTTACGACCTCCCAGCAGTAACCAAACCCCAGCTCCACACTGGCATGGAGACCCAACCACAAACATCCACCAGGGTGCCTTTCCGAGGAAGGCTTTCTTGGAAGATGTCCTGGAAATGTCTCTCCAAGACCCCCCCGATGGCCCCAAGGTGCTCCTCAAGACCCCCATGATGCCCTCAGGACCCCCATGGTGACCCCAAAACCCCCATGATCCACCCCAGAACCTCTCCAGGACCCCCATGGTGACCCCAAGGACCCCATGATCCACCCCAGAACCTCTCCAGGACCCCATGGTGTCCTGGGCACCATGACATCAGGCCCTCACCTCTCCCTGGCACTGATTTATTTATCCTGAATCCTTGCTACAGAATATTCAGAACCAGGAAAACCAGAAAGAAAACTTGGACCAGAGGTTCCCCAGCCTGTTCAAGAAGGGACGAAGGAAAACGGTTGTCAGGAATCTGGGGAAAATAATCCATTACTCCAAGGTCAAGTTTAAGTTTCAGCACTGTCAGGTAAGCTGTGACATCTGTTTGTGAGCGTCTCTCTTCCCAAACACGGAGTTATCCTGCAGGACTGGGAAGTAAAGTGTAATTCTTGGAAATGTGACTTAGGGAGATTTCCTCGAGCTACTATGTGGCCCAGGGACTTCTGCTGTCGTGTGGGGCATCTCCCATCCCAGAGGGGACCTGGGCTGTGTGTCCACGCTCAGCATCTGGGCTGGCTGCAGACCCACCAGCAGGCACGCAACGGTGGCTCTTGGATAAGAGACCACTGGCTTTTCTGTGCGCAGATCAGTCTGAGATGCAGAAGGATGGTTGGGGGTGGAAGGTATCCTGAGATAAACCCCAAAACATGTGTTTTCTGCAGGAGGTGAATGACTGCTTCTTGGAGCTGTTCCAGTCCTACCTGTACTTCCAGTCTGTGGGCTCTAACGGACTCACATACCAGGTAGGGCTTCTCCTGGACGTGCTGGGGCAAGCAGTGGGGAGCTGGACAGTGTGAGCAAGCTGAAGGCGCTGGGCAGATGGGATGGGACGGCACAGGGCAGGGGGCTCTGCTCCTGGGGCTGCCACTGACCTCCTCTAAGTGGTCTCAGCAAGTCCCTTCTTCTGGATGCCAAGCTCCTGGGGGAAGAGAGCATTTCTTCCTAAGGACTGTACCCAGACGATCTCCATGCCATCTGGGTCCTTGGCCTTGATGATGCTGGTGAATTACAAACAAAAGGCTGGTTTGCCCAGTGCAGCCAAAAAACCACAGCCAAATCAACAGGAATCTCTGAATGTGCTCCGTGTGAGTGTGTAACTAAAACTGAGCATGGCTGTTTTGTAGATACTCATAAAATTCATTCCTTTTGAGAATGATTTATTTTCTTCTGCACGAGGTTAATGCAATGTGCCCATACAATCTTGAGTCATCCAGCTCGCCAGGCTCCAACTGGAAAGACACATCAGAATACAAACAATATTACAACATCTCTCATCTACTTTATAACCAGTTCTTTATATTATTAATGCTAGAGGAATTGCAAAGGAATTAAATGTGGCAGTGCTGGCCCCTAGACGTTTTACAGCAATTAGCATCTTTTACAGTCTTTGTTTAGAAAGCCCAAGACAGGGAGCACAAACTTCTCATCTGGTCCTGTGCTTTGTTATAGTGGGACTCTGAAGGACTGGAGTATAGAAACCAGACAGCTCTATTTTGCTTTGTGGTCGTTTCCATCTTCTGCCTCTCTTGTGTTAAACCAGAAATGGTTTTTTTTTGAGGTTTCTCTTAAAACTAAAAGGCTTGGAATACACATTAAGTGTTCTTGCCAGCATGGCAGATGATTACTATCCCACGGAGCCCAGGGAGATGCTGAACCTGCTTTCTCTGGGGATTGTGCTGGTTCTAAGTCCCAAAAGTTTTCCCTCAGAGGAACATTTTGCAGTCTACCATCGTGGAACAAAGCAGCCTGCTGGTGCCGAGTCTGGATTTCCAGCCTCCTACAGGAAAGGGGCGTTAATTGCAGAGCCTGTCTGCGGGCTGTCCCCCCAAATAATGGAGTGTTCTTCTTCTGCAGGGCTTGCTGCCTTTGAAAGAGCTGAATGTGTGTGAAATTGAGAGCGGGAAGAGCACTGGGCAGGAGGATCACGCTTTCCGCATTGCAGGTTCGTGCGTCTCCGTTTGCTTTGAACAGAGAACACAGGGTGTATGAATCACGACTGTCTCTGCTCTTTGTCCTGCTCTGACCTAGTCCCACGGAAGAACCGCAGAGTGGAAAGAGGTTGCGGGGAGCTGAAGCTCTTCCTCCCAGCATTTACATCTTTCCCTCCAGGTCTTCCCTGCTCCTAAACACTTGGACAGTGATGGCCAAGGCTGCAGGTGGGGAAGGGCTGGATAGGGAGTGCAGAGGAAGGATGGTCCTGTTCTCTGGCTTGTTAGTACTCAGGACACATGGTGATAATTCCCACCTTCACCCAGCCATGTGCTCTTCGTGCATCATCTTTGAGTGAAGGAATGGAATAAAGCTCCTTCTCCCACCTCTTTTCGCTGTGTAAACCCCGAGCCAGGGAATTCAAGCTTCATAAAAGCTTCCCTGGCATGACAGCCTGTCTGCAGCTTGGCTGGAGGCTTCTTTGGGCTTAGTCATCGCTGAATTGAAGCAGTTGCAAGCCCCCAAGAGTAGTAGTTGAAGCATGAAGAACACAAAAGTAAGTAAACGACCCAGTAATGATACAGGGCCAAGAATCATAGAATGGTTGGGTTGGAAGGGACCTTAAAGCCCATCCAGTTCCATCCAGGGACACCTCCCACTGGGTTTATTTTGTGTCCTAGGCCCACTGTCCATGTCCTCTGGTGTCCTCTGGTAGGGAGAAAGTTATACAATGGCCACTCAAACTAAGAAATGACATAAATGATAAAAAGGAGCTGGTACAAACCACCCATTAATTTTAAGGACTGCTGAGTTGTGGTCTTGTTGCACTGTCCTAGGCAGGGCTCTCCAACTCTTTTGGGAGTCTGTAAAATGAAGGAAAGCTTCTTTCAGGCATAACCCATCACAGGCATCTGCACTGGGGTGGTCGGACTTGTTCTGCTTGTATTAAAACACAGGAAAATCGCCCCAAGCTTTGTTAGGTTTGCGTCCTGCTCAAGGAGAGAGCAAACCAAGGCCTTTTGGACAGAGAGTGCTGCGTACCAGCAAGCTGAATGTGTGTGAAAAAACAAAGAAACCTGGGAGGTAGTGATGATTAGGATTGCTGGGAGATCAGTGGAGAAGTTCAGTTTTTCTCTTAGAAGGGGAGAAATCATGGCACGGAGGGAATCGTGTCCATGGCCACACACAGGGTCAGGGTGGAAGCCTTTTGTCTTGTGACTCTGAGACACGAAAGACACGCGTCCATTCTCTTATGAAATCCTGTGGTGTCTGTAGTTGTCTGTGAAATGCTCTAGTACATCAGATCCCAGCACGATCATTGGAAGTGTGGAGGTGGAGCGTGAGGAACCCAGCAGCGCATGAGAACAGAGAAGTGGATGGTGGCTGCCCATCACCTTGGCTTTGTGGTCCATCCTCTGATGTTGAGGTTGTTGAGCACCTTGAGTTACCTCTGCCTCACCTGCAGAATTTGAAGCTTTTTGGTGTCTCTAGATAGAGAGATTTGGGTGGTAACAACATGTTGCTGCTCTGGGAAGGGGCTTTCTTGCTTCCAGCGTTCCTCTGGAAGCGTTCGCAAGGAAAGAGGAAGGGCAGAGGAGAAGAAAGGAAAGAGGAAGGACAGAGCAGAAGAAAAGAGCACGAGGACTGGCACAGGTTGCTTGAGCGTGGCTGTGTCATGGCCCCGCTGCAAACGTGCCCTTGGGGCTGAGGGAAATGGCAGTAAATGAATTAGCAGCAGCCTTTCGGTCTCTGCTTCCCAGCCTCCCCAGCAGCTCCTTGCACAAGCTTCAGGCATGTCTCAGGCTTCAGGCTTAGGCAGGAGTTTCTCTTCTCATTTTCTCTTCCTTTGAGGCCCCGTTTAGATGTGGTGACACGAATAGCCTTCAGGATACATCGGAGAGGGTGGCCATGGGGGGGTGGTGGCAGAGCAAGCAGAGTCGTGTTATGGGTCATGCCCTGCCAGAGAGATTCCTGCTGTTTGTACAAGGGCTGGGATGCCCGGGGAAGTATTCAGAGCTGCCAGAATACCTGGATAACATTAGCACCTTTATACCCTCCTGGCAACTCTGCCCCATCCCTGGAGGGGTTCAAGGCCAGGTTGGATGGGGCTTGGAGCCCGTGATGCAGTGGGAGGTGTCCCTGCCCCAGGTGGGGGGCTGGTACTGGATGGGCTTGGAGGTCCCTTCCAACACAAACCATTCTATAATTCTATGGAACACTTTATCTCCATGGCAAAAACAGGAAAACCAAGGCAAAAGGAGGCTAGAGAGCTCCAGAGCCGTAGACTCTTTGGTGCCCAGGAGTGCTTGACACCTAATTATTTGTCATGGATCTGAAAGGAGTGACGTATGGAAAGTCACTCAGTGCCTCAGTTTACCCTCCTCTGCTTTCCCTGCATTAGTGCATTTCCTGGCAAATAGAGGTGTTTCAAAGTCTTAATTAACTGTTGTTCATAAATATTGCAGGAGTTATGCCATGAAAGACTCTACCGAAGGGCAAAGTATCGTGCTTATCCCGTGCACTTGCTTATCTGAATACTTCCCAGTCCCACAAAGCCAGATCTTACTGAGTATGCACCAAGTGTGGTTAAATATGAGATCATCGGTAAATTATTAATCATAACATACATTCTGCAGCCTGCCAGAAGTGATTATTAACGTCACTAGGTTATATCTGTAGAGAGTAGCAGAGACTTTTTTGCTTGTGCTTCTCAGCGAGTGATAGCTGGAACCATTAAAATCAACAAGATATAGAGCTCTTCCTCCCTTTAGGAGTATGTTTGAGAGCAGCTTCAGCTTGTCTGGCACAGATTCTATTTGGCGAAGCAATAAATAAACAGTGTCAGAAAGTTAGTGATGTTCTACATAGTGAGTGCCAAAGGGAAGCTGAGCAATGGCATGAAACTTTTGTGTTGAGTTAGATAGCACCACATCGCGATTGTCTCTGCCGCAGAGATGCTTTGCACAAACTCTTGGGGACTTTTAAAACAAAAAGCTGCCTGTTAACTTCAAGCTTGACTTTTGTACTGCCTTTGATCTTTGTTCTTAGCCTGGTTTTGGACTGAAAAGTGACTGGTAGATTTGGTTGCATGAGCAGGTAGTGAGAAGGTGCTGGAGAAGTTCCTACTGGGAGCTCCCCAGCAACCTGATGGGAGGCAAACAGGCTGCCCAGGGAGGGGGTTGAGTCACCTTCCCTGGAGGGGTTTAAGGGACGGGTGGATGAGGTGCTGAGGGACATGGTTTAGTGTTTGATGGGAATGGTTGGACTCGATGATCCGGTGGGTCTTTTCCAACCTGGTGATTCTATGATTCTATGAAACTGTACAAGGTGGTGGCAGGAAGGACTGGAGCGTGATGTCAACAGAGCACTGCAATCACCAGCACTGATGTGCCGAGCATAACAGCTCTGGCCACCTGATTACTTTGTTGATGCTGCAATTGGTGCCCTTATCTGCTGGGCTCATCTTGTGTCTCACATACCTAGGTCCTCTGCTGAATCCCCTTATCGTGTTCTGCCCTACTGAGTCAGAGCTGAAGCAGTGGCTTTATCACCTGGAGAAACAGATCCAGCTAAATGGAGGAAGCCTTGGCTTGCCTTTCCTCTCTCAGGTTAGTGTCTGGGGATGGTGAGACATGCAGGCGTCTCGCAGGCTGTGGGCTCAACTGAATGACCCCTTGGGTAGATGATGCACTGCTCCTGCTGCCTTCAGTGCGAGGCATAATCTCTGCAGCCAGCCTCTCAGACATTTTCCCCACCCTTTCAGGCACTCACCTAACACCTTCCTCTTCCAGAATCCTGAGTGCCTCTGGGCTCCTTCTCCAAGCTGCAGAGCTTGAGCAGAGAGCTGGGTTTGGAAAGGGAGAAGGGCTCTGGGTCCACTCCCAAATGCTCCTTGCTGTGCTTGCTGTTCTTTCACGACATCAGAAGGAGCTGTGGGGTTTACTCCTGGCCTAATCCTCCTTTTCCACCTCCCTGCATCACTCAGGGAGCTGACCCTCTGGCAAGATGCGCTTGTGGTGCCACTCGTACCACTTCCAGCCACTGCTGGGGCTGTGCGTGGTCTATAATTCAGCCCTTCGGACGCGTGGCAATTGAATCCTCTTCACCAGCAGCACGTACCAGCCTTGCTGGAGCGCTGTCTGCCTCCTGCCCGAGGCACCTGGGCCATACACCTCACAGCTCTTGCTTCCTTTAGTTATTCCACCACCTCTAAAATAACCACAGATAGACGTGCTAATTACCCACACTCGACAGACATGTTCTTCCTTGGGAACTCCTCTGCCTGTGGAGGAACCATATATTCACGTTCAGATGTCTTATAGGGATTTAGGGCTGTGCAACCAGTGCCAGAGTGCATGCAGGATTTTGGTGTGAACGGCAACCCCAAAGGTTCTCGGTGCTGCTGAGACCTGACAAAGCTTGCTGCGTCTCTGCTGGATGTGGGTATGCTCACAGCTTCCAGTTTTGGAGCCTGCCTTTTGTCTCCTGCGAGGGAAAGGTGCAGAAAAAAAGGCTTTGCAAAGGGCGTGTGTGCTGAAAGGAAGACCCACAACCCAGAGGTGCCAGCACGACAGCCTGTGAAGGGTCAGAGGTCTGGGTCTGTGTCAGAGACGTTCTCATGCACTTAGCTGCTTGTGCAATTATCCAGAGTTTACACAACATTTGGAGGAGGAGACAGGGACTGAAGCCTAGAAAACAGGACCAGATTCAAATGACCTGTGTTCTCTTCCAGTCTCTGCAGGGTGCTTCAATTCTTTCCCCATCTTCATCTCCCCACTTGTAAACTAAAGATATTCCCCTTTGAAAGGCTGCGTACAGGTGATGCTGGGTACCAAGTATGACTACTCGGTTCTGCTGGAAAACTGGCTCCTGCTCAGTTTTAGTTTCTCTGTCCTCCTTCTATCTTACTTGTAAAGGGTGCTGAGATGGGCCACGCACTAGCTAAACTCTTCGGGGGGGGCACAGCTACCCTGCTGCTCAGTTGTGCTCCTGTCCCTAGAACGACTGGAAGCAGAGCTCCATGGAGAAAGAGGAGCTGCGGTGGTCCGTGCAGAACATGCCTGTCCAGGAGTGGAGAGGGACCCAGCGGGAATCCTTAGGTGACGTCCTCTGCGTTTCCAAAGTGAAGCTTCAGCATCTGCCTTTTGAGGTAGGACACATCTCTTGGGAGCAACCTCCTGTCTGCACAGCTCAGAAAGAGAAGTGGATGGAGTGAGTAGCGCACACTCCTGCCTACCTGCTGCCACATTGATCCAGCGGGTCCCTGAAGGGTCATTTTACCCAGTAAGTGGAAAAAGGTTTGTTTCTGCTCCTGTGGCCCCGCAGTGGTGCCTGGGGACAGCACGTGCGTAAGCATTTGCTGGGCAGGGGAGTTGGCAGGAGTCTCCTGGTGTGGGGAGGCAGCTCGGCTGTTCCCAGAGCCCCTGCTTCGGGCTGCTGTCAGAGAGACAAAGGAAAGGGCTCTCCAGATCTGAGCCCTGGCTCTTCCTCTTTCCTCTCCAAGGAGCAGCATGACCGGCTGTTGGTGCTTTACCCGTCCACGCTGGTGATAGTGTCTGAAGAGCGCAACAGCCTCTGCTTTAAAGTAAGTTCATTTCGGAGCACCTTCCTGCTCCCTCTCACTCATCCACAGCAGCTATTTCAGCGCTTCTTTGGCTCGTTGCTCCCCTCCACCTGCATTCCCTTGTGCTCCTCGTGTTGGAAAGGGCTTTCCTTCCACGCTGCTCGCTTGCCAGCTGGCAGGTGAACAGGCAGAGGGATGTTGCAAACGATCTTCCCATGAGAAACACCTTGCCTTCCTACAAAAACCCGGAGGGAAAGGAGCTGGCTGCCAAGGAATCTGAGTCTCTGGGAGGAGGGAGGCTGGCGTGTTTCTGTGGGGTGATGCTGGCAGAGAGCCTGCTCAAGACGAGAGCTGGAACAGCCCCTGAGAGTGCCCCCACGGGGGCTTTTCTTCCCGAGTCCTGCTCCGTGGCACCACTTGAAAGCAGGTAGCATCCAGGCAGTACATTTGATGCTCTTGGGGAAGGGCAAAGGCTGGCAGGCAGAGAGGAGAGGCTGCTGCTGGTGCACGGCGTTTGCAGCTCTTTTCCTCGGTGCAACGAGGGAAAGAGCAATGTCTGGGCATGCCAGGGGAAGAGCCAACAAGGATGTGGAAGCCTGAGTGCCCCAAGGGATGAGAGGAGCTTCTCCGGAGCACTGGTGTGTCTTTGCTTGTAGGAGCAATGCTAGGAGCCTCAGCGCAGATGGGCAGCGACACTGTGGCCCCTGGGAGTTGCCTGCAGCCTGAATGGCCTTTGAACTTGATTCCCAACATCCATCTTATACATCATTGCAGTGGCTGTTAAAGAGCTCTGTGCTTTCTGGATCTGTTTCCCTGTGCTAGAACAAACATGCAAAAAGAGGGCTGAACTGTCACTGAACCTGCAGGTGCAGCATCACCAGCACATGGTGGAGCAGAGCTGAGCTGCTCTTCCAGAGGAGCAGCATCGTTCTAAGCCAACGAGAAAGGAACCGGTGATAAGGAAACCCTGCAGAGATTGAGGGCTGGTGAAATTCAGTGTGAACTCATTGGGGTCCTCCTTCCTTCCTGTCTTTGGGCTGAGAGAGTTGGGGTTGTTCAGCCTGGAGAAGAGAAGGCTCTGGGGAGACCTCAGAGCAGCTTCCAGTACTGAAAGGGGATCCAGGAAAGCCAAGAAGGGGCTCTTGATCAGGGGGTGCAGGGAAAGGACAAAGGGGAATGATTTTAAGCTGAAAGAGGTTGGATTGAGATGACCTCTTAGGAAGAAATGTCTTCCTGTGAGAGTGGGGAGGCATGGGCACAGGTTGCTTGGAGCAGTGGTGGCTGCCCCATCCCTGGAGGGGTTCAAGGCCAGGTTGGATGGGGCTTGGAGCCCCTGATCCAGTGGGAGGTGTCCCTGCCCATGGCAGGAGGTTGGAACTAGATGGGCTTTGAGGTCCCTTCCAACTCAAACCATTCTGTGATTCACATGCTTTCCCTATGTCCACGTCGTCCCCGAGCCATGCTGGTGGCTTTTAGTTGGGAAGACCTGCACAGAGCATCTCCCTGGCCCAGGACTGGGCTGTGCCTGCAGCGGGAAGGGGGATGATGAGGGTCATCTGCGAGTCAACAGCGCAGGGTGTTTTCCAGCAGCCGGTGCCTTGTGTGACACACCTCAGCCACAGCTTGTTTTCGGGAACAGATTGTTTGCAGCTCCTGGGAATGGGGCATCACGTAAGGGGGCCGTGGGCTGGGCTCCCGGATTAACTCATCTCTTTTGAAACCTTAAAGCAGATTTCTCTGCCTTGTCCATGCAATGTTCCCTTCCCACGGTGCCTGAGCGTTGGTCCCCGGGCGTCTCACTCGCTGGGGTAGTGGCAGGGCTCTGAGGTGATTCACCAGCCTGTGACACTCAGTGGGAACCTGATTTTCCACAGGCGTGTCAGGGCACGGGAGCCTTCTCCCAGGGCTTCTGCAAATTAACTTCTCTTCCTTGCGAGCAGACGCTGAGCCCTACAAGTTGTGTGTGAAGGAATCACCCGGCCCTTTTGTTCTTCAGTTTCATACAAACCACAGGAGCTGCCGCTGCCAAGTTTGTGTGTGGGACAGGGAAGGGGAAGGCAGGGGCTGAGCTGCTGGGACGGGTCTCACCCAAAGCAGCAGGATCTGGCTCAGTGCTGATGGGAAAAGGCTCTGGGTGGCATGTAAATCAGCAAGGGGGGAGATGCTGGTGGAGCGCAGGTTCATGCTGTGCCCAGGGAAGGCTGGAGGGGCTCTCTGCAGCCGACGCTTGAGCTATTTAATCATAGAATCACGGAATCACAGAATCATAGAATGGTTGGGGTTGGAAGGGACCTCCAAGCCCACCCAGTTCCAACCTCCTGCCATGGGCAGAGACACCTCCCACTGGATCAGGTCGCTCAAAGCTCCATCCAACCTGGCCTTGGACACCTCCAGGAATGGGGCAGCCACAACTTCTCCAAGCAACCTGTGCCCGTGCCTCCCCACCCTCACAGGAAAACGCTTCTTCCTCAGATCTCATCTCAATACCCCCTCTTTCAGCCTAAAACCATTCTCCTTTGTCCTTTCCCTGAACTCCCTAATCAAAATCCCCTCCCCAGCTTTCCTGGAGCCCCTTTCAGCACTGGAAGCTGCTCTAAGGTCTCCCCAGAGCCTTCTCTTTCTTCTCCAGACTGAACAACCCCAACTCTCAGCCTGTCCTTGTGTGGGATATTCTCCAGCCCTTGGACCATCTTGGTGGCCCCTGGGTGTTTCAGCCCCCTCCACAGACAGGAGGTTGTTGCTTTAGAGAGGACAAAGCGCTGGGTGCCTGGGGGAAGCTCTACAGTTGTCCTCAGTGGCAGGAGGGCTTGCTCAAACGTGCTGGAGAGCTGAGGAGCAGAAGGAGCCTGCGGCACCAGCCCCCTCCACATGCAGCCTTGCAGCACCTGCACCAGCCCAAGCGTCAAAGTCCATTTCTTGCAGCAACAGGGGAAAACGAGTCACGGAGCATTGCATGAGTTCCCTCCCAAGGTCAGCCTCGCTGTATTGCTCAGCCCACAAATCACTTCAGGTGCAGAAGAAATACCACAGAAGCCTGCGCGTGCCCACAGGCTACTGCAGAGAGGCAGCTGGCCACAAACCACTGCTGCCTGGTTGAGCTTCATGTTTCCCTTGTGGGAAAGCTGTAACGAGGGCTGCATTCCCCAGAGCCTCTGCAGCTGGGCAGCTTTGGAGTGAGGACATGATGAGGAGTTCCTGCTAGACACTTAAGTTTTGCAGCCTGTGCGCTTAGGCAAATGTATCCTGATTGACTGCACTTTTTGAGAGTCATAGAATCATGGAATCACCAGGTTGGAAGAGACCCACCGGATCATCGAGTCCAACCATTCCTATCAAACACTAACCCATGTCCTTCAGCATCTCGTCCACCCATCCCTTAAACCCCTCCAGGGAAGGTGACTCAACCCCCTCCCTGGGCAGCCTCTGCCAGTGCCCAATGACCCTTTCTGTGAAAAATTTTTTCCTAATGTCCGACCTGACCTTCCCCTGGTGGAGCTTGAGGCCATTCCCTCTCGTCCTGTCCCCTGTCCCTTGGGAGAAGAGCCCAGCTCCCTCCTCTCCACAACCTCCTTTCAGGGAGTTGGAGAGAGCAATGAGGTCTCCCCTCAGCCTCCTCTTCTCCAGGCTAAACACCCCCAGCTGTCTCAGCCGCTGCTCTTGTTCTCCGGCCCCCTCACTTGCTTTGTTGCTCTTCTCTGGACTCGCTCCAGAGCCTCAACATCCTTCTTGTGGTGAGGGGCCCAGAACTGACCCCAGAATTCCAGAGGGAGAGGAGTCCTCAGCACAGGAAGGATGTGGATCTATTGGGGTGGGTCAGGGAGGACAGTGGTGGGTGCACGTGGGGGCACATGGTGTCTTCTCACTCCAGTTTTTCCAGGGACAGGCTGCTTCAGCTTCTCTGCTCAGCTCCCTGCTAGCAGGAACATCTGTGCCGTGCCTGCTGGGGGCAAACCCCGCTCTGCTCCCAGGAATGGCATCCGCAACTGTGCCGTATGGCACAAGAGCTCACATTTCACCAGCTGGCATTTATGGGGCCCAACCCTGTCTTTGTAAGACTTTGCGGGGACTGGGAGCCGAGCGATCCTAAGCCTGCTTCTCTCTCCAACAGGGCGAGCTGCCACTCAACGCCATCCAAGTGCTGTTTGAAGAGAACGACAAAACCTCCTTTTTGATAGAAGGTGCGTGGCTGGGATGCTGAGGGGGGTGCTGGCAGCAGCGATGGAGCTTTGTGGGGTCGGGCTGGTTTCGCTGAGCTGCAGTCACCTCCCTGGCTGTGCTCGTTTGTGCAGGCACTCAAGCTCAACTGCTTGGTCATCTCTGACTGTCTGTGCTGTGGGTTTGGTGGCCGGGAGAGGGTGTGAGCCAGCAGCAGCACGCACGGCTGCGCAGGATCCCCTCACTTAGCTCTGGGCTGTGATTGCCCCCGTCCCACATTCACCCACGTGCAAATAGCCAGCAGCGAAGTCAGAGTCTTCCCGTTAGCCCCAGCACCAGGATCACCAGGTCCCAGGAGAACACGGGGAGGGATGGAGAAAGGAGATTCCCATGGGTTTCTGAAGGAAGCAACACGGGTGTCGATTTTGATAGGAATGGTTGGACTCGATGATCCGGTGGGTCTCTTCCAACCTGGTGATTCTATGATTCTATGATTCAAAGCCAGCAAGAGCAGTGAGTGATGTTTTTACAGGCCGACTAATCAACTCGATCCGGGTGATCTGCCGCAGCTATGAAGATTACCAGGAGTGGCTCTACTGCCTCAAAACAGCCCAGTTTCGAAACGCCGACTCCTCCCTCTCTGGATCTGAGAGTTTCACAGGATCAAAGCCGCCACACCCCAGCCAGGTAACAGATGATGTGGGTTGGCGTGGTAATCAATAGATGTCTCCCGGGACTCCTGCCTGTCCTATCTCTGGCCACGTGTGATAAAGCACCTTGCTTCAAATCCTCTGCTTGAGGGCTGTCATGAAGGTGCTGATCCTCCAAATCATATTGAAGCCCTATATTACATTATATAGGTATAAATTATATTGAATTCTTCCAAAAGCAGACCCCTGGCTGTAGGCTGTGACAGTTTTGTGCGGTCAGGCACTGGCATGAGGACATTAATAGGGTCATAGAATCATTAAGGTTGGAAAAGACCTCTAAGCTCATCCAGTCCAACCATCAGCCCAACCCCACTGTGCCTGCTAAACCATGTCCTGAAGTGCCACATCTACATGTTTTTTGAACCCCTCCAGGGATGGAGACTCCACCTGTGCCCGGGGCAGCCTCTCCCAGTGCTTTCCCACTCTTTCAGCAAAGAGATTTTTTTCTCATATCGAATCTAAACCTCTCCTGGTGCAAACTTGAGGCCATTTCCCCCCTCTCCCTGGGTACAGCTGCCCCGGGCAGGTGCTCACCATGCAAACACGACCTAGATCCACGTCTGGCCCTGGTGTGTGGACACGGAGGCAGATGGGGCTGAGGAGGGATGTGCCTGTGGCTGCACCGAGAGCTGTTCCTATGGGCTGTTCTTCTCCTCCATCTAGTTTGCCGGCAGTGGGAGAGGGTCTCTCACTTCTGATGGTCGTACCAACTCCTGGGCATCGGCAGGGAGAGTGGCCACCTTAACCCACGTCTCCCAGAACAGCGGCTCTCTCCACGATGGACAGTCCTTCGTGCTGATGCCTGAGAGCAGAGTGCTTGAAGACTCCCCTGGCTATTCCCAACCTCTCCATGTAAGTGAACCCCCCAAAAGCCAGGGGTGCAGGTGGGGGTCTATCCAGGTGCCTGGATGAGCTGTGCAGCACAGCGAGTCCATGCCGAGAGCCCGTGTTTGTCTAAGTTCAGCTTTGTCATTGCTGATAAGGGACAAGTCTGCTGAGAAGTCCCATCCCATCACTCCTCTCTGCATCAGGATTGTTGGTACAGGGTGAAATGGGACTGTTCAAAGGTCAAGAAACCCCAAAGCAAAACCCCGGTGGGACTTTGCTCTGATCCCATGCAGCCTTTGTGCATCCTGGAGGGGTGTTTGTGTGGGGAGGAGCGCGTGGGGCACCCTCCCAGCTGCAGGACCATGGGGATGCACGAGCATCGTGCGATGCCTGCAGCAGGAGCCGCAGCAGGGGTGTGTTTTGCCTTGGCTGCAGGTGGGTCTGTGTGCCTGGGCTGAGGAGAGCCACCTTGGGGGTCTATCTTCTCGTTTCAGTGCCTGGCACAAGCCAGCTGGCCAAGCACGGGGCTGCCCGCGCAGGACCTGAGGAGGGGAGGCAGCGCCAGAAAATCCAAGAGCAAATGTGGGCCCTGTGGCCAGCAGCTGCCCTGCCAGGACACGGAGAGGACCGTCTGCAGCCTCATTCCTGAAAACCCCAATGGCGAGCTCCTGTCTTCGGTGTACAACGAGCCATACTCCACGCACGGCTCACAGCACCACCCCGCAGCATCCCCACCGCACCTGGACCTGAGCAGTGTAAGGGGCTGGGATGCTGTGGGGCTGCTGGGATGCTGTGGGGCTGCTCTGCTGCTTGGGAAGGGTTGGATGGCAGAGGAACTGGCCTGTGGTTCACATTTTCCTTATGGAGCTCCTTGCAGGGGCTCTAGGGCAGGCATGAAACACATTTCCATTTGAAAATGGCCCGTGGGAGGCGAGGTTAAACACAGCAAATGAAGCAATGGCTCTTGGAGACCGGAGATGCTAGGCACCAGTGCTCTGCAAGTAGGAGTGTTATTACTCCACAGGGCTTTCCAGCATGTGTTCATCACTGGGTCAGTGTGTGATGCCACGATTCCCTCCCCTCAGCCTCAATGAGTGTGAATCTGCCCTACGCCCAGGAAAATCCCCTTGTAAGCTCAGGCACCCCAGTTGGGAATCAGCCCTTCCATCCTTCACGGCTGAGCAGCGTGTGGGACTTGAATGGCAGGGAGATTTCCCCACTCCGATCTCTCCTGGGGATGGATTTCAAGTAGGGAACAGCGTGGCATGTTCCTATTTCAATTCTGCCTTTTAGGTGAACAGATGGAGCTTGGTGGGAGGTCAATCCTCGACAGCTTCCAGCTCCCTGGAGAAGCCGGCCGTGCCCCGCTCCCCCTTGTACGCGGACCCCTATACGCCCAGCTCCCCCGGCGCTCGCAGCGTGGCAGGCTCCGGCTTCTTGGAAGAGGTACCTTGCACCTTTGCTGCTGGTTACAGCCCTGACTCAGCGCACAGGCTCCAGAAATCGTGCCTTGGGCCATTTCTTTTCCTACTGGCTGCCTGAGCCTGAGCGGGATGTGGAAACTCCAGACCTGCATTTCGAGGTGGGGCAGGGCACAGCATAGCTCTCTGTTTTCTCAAGCCAGGACAGAGTCAGAGGGGAACAGGTTTCCCCTGTCTTATCACTGGGTATCAGCGTCACAACAAACCCAGGAAGAGCCAGAAACCACAAAACAAAAGCAGAGACTGAGATGCGATCCAGTCCATAGAAACTAGAGATGAGTCAGTCACCGAGACCACTTCATCCAACCCCAAAAATTCCAGTTGTGATAACTGACTGCCTGTTAAAGGCTACGTTTCTAGTTTTGCACATCTCCTGGGTAAAGACTGCTTCTGAGCCTGTATCTGGCATCTCCCAGACTGATGAACTGGCATCTCCCTTCCCTCAGAGGGTTCTTCCTGGCTTGTCTCTGTCCTTCCTCATTCCCTGAGCTGCCAGGAGGTTTCATCCTGCTGCTTGCACATCTGGCCACCTTCCACTGCCTCTGTGGGTCATTGCAAGGGACCCACAACCATTCTTCCTTTCCCACCTCAAGCCTTCAGGAGAGGAAAATAGTAGAATGTGCAAGATAGGCAGAAAACCTTGTCTGGCTTAGAGGTTAGAAGCGGGAGGTTAATGTTCCCCAAGTCTCCATAGCAGGTATCAAACCTAGAGTTTGTTTTGGTTAAGTTCCTGCAGTGCCACGGACAGATGGGTTCAGCACAGATGAATGGATGCCCTACCATCCCGGTACCCCAGCATTTTTCTCTGCAGAAGAGGCACTGCCAGCCCCTGCCCAGCAGCCACTGCAGGGAGGTGCCTGTGGCTCCAACTTACAGCATCCCTGGCACCTCGTGCCGTCTCCAGCTGCGACCTCCTGCTGAGGTTTCTTATCTTGAAGAGGTGAGTTTGTAAAGGCAGTCCTAGTGCCCCACACTGCGCAGGCTGCGCGGGGGCACAGGGGTCCCAGCTTGCCTTTCTCCAGGCTGGAAGAATGGTTGGTCACTGCAGGGCTCTGAACTCCTTGCTGTGTGACAGGGTCTATCTTGGGGAGCAGGGATTAGGGAACCAAGAGTGCTGATTCCTGGTGTGCGGGATCCTTTTAAAAGGATCCGTTCAGCATTGCTCGAGGATCAATTCTGCAGTGAAATGACACCCAGGTATAGTCTTGCAGACAGGGATGTATCTTTATGGAAACCCTACCAAGAAACCCTGGTGGGGCTGCTCAAGGATGCAGCTTAAACTCCAATATCATGGAAGCATTTTTAGGATCATATTTGATGCCCTGGCAATGGCTGGGCATCATCTTCATCAGTGCATCTCATTCTTTTCAGGTCTCTTCTCTGCGAGAGGAACGCCTGGGCCTTTCATTGGAGCCACCAGGTGAGATGCTTGGGAGGCTGCTTGGGTTCTGCAGCCCATCCTGCCTCACTGGTGTCCGTCTCTGTAAGCATCATAAGTTTGTTCTGTGGCACATTTGCAATTTCCACTGCTTTGCCCAGGTCTCATTGCATCTGCTCTGTGACTTTGAGCAAGTCCAGAGAAGAGCAACAAAGCTGGTGAGGGGGCCGGAGAACAAGAGGAGCGGCTGAGAGAGCTGGGGGTGTTTAGCCTGGAGAAGAGGAGGCTGAGGGCAGACCTCATTGCTCTCTCCAACTACCTGAAAGGAGGTTGTGGAGAGGAGGGAGCTGGGCTCTTCTCCCAAGGGACAGGAGACAGGACGAGAGGGAATGGCCTCAAGCTCCACCAGGGGAGGTTTAGGCTGGATATTAGGAAAGAATTTTTCATGGAAAGGGTGATTGGGCACTGGCAGAGGCTGCCCAGGGAGGGGGTTGAGTCCCCTTCCCTGGAGGGGTTTAAGGGACGGGTGGATGAGGTGCTGAGGGACATGGTTTAGTGATTGATGGGAATGGTTGGACTCGATGATCCAGTGGGTCTCTTCCAACCTGGTGATTCTGTGATTCCATGATTCTATGATTTATTGACCCTTGTGCGTTCTCTCTGCTGATGAAGACGATTGCAGCCACTGGGCTGTTCATGAGCTCTCTAAGCACTTTGTTCTGATGTTCTGCAGATGGGAACGTGGGCGCTTACGACCTGCCAGAGGCCGGCTTCCAGCACCGAGACTCCACAGCCTACCACGACTACGCCGAGCTCCAGAGCTTCCAGAGCGACTTCAGCTATGACAACCTGTGGGAAGCTGAGGCGAAGGAGCCAGACCTGCCGCACGCCTCCCCATCACCTGGACAGCAGTTTTACCAGGCCTGAGGTGGCCTCCATAGCCAAGGCACAAAAACGCTCTCGGGGTCTTTACTTGCTGGGCTTCCCTCTAGGGTGAGGACCTTGGGGTGTGTGAAGAAAAGAGAAGGGCTCTGTGAAATGCTGGTTCCCATGTGCTGGCAGGTCTAGAGCTCAAAATTCTCCTCTCAGTCTGAGGATGGGGACAAAAGAGAGCACAAAAGAGATGGCCTCTACAGGAGCAGTGTGTGTGTGCGAGGAGCATGCTCTGCAGCTGCCCCAGCCTGGGGAGCCCTGGCTCCCCTGCAAATAAAAGGAAGAACATCAAGCTGATCAGTCTCCCTCAGATAAAAGGGGCTGGATGTTCAGACAGAACAGTGACTTAGAGGCCAAAGAAAAGGGCTAGTTGGTGGCTGGGTTAGTTTGATCATTTTCCTTATTACCAGAGCCCTCAGGGTGGTCACTTTGAGCATCCCTGAGAACAACTTCCAAGCCAAACCTTCCTCCATTGAGCTCTGCAGTCTGCAAAGATGCATGAGACACACCTCGTCATGGTGAATAAGGTTGGTAGCAATAACAGTGCTCATAGGAATGTCTTCCTGCAAGATCAGGGTTATCTGACAAGAGATGGAATAAAACATCCAGATCAGGGCAGACCGGGATGTTCTTTCCACTCTATGCAATGAATTCTTCCCTGCTAGTGCTGGCTCCAAACCATGGTGATGACCTGCAATATTAGGAGCCTGACAACTTGGCAGGTAGAATCAAGAAATGTGCTGCCATTAAATATACCAAAGTAGCTTGTGTTTACCAAGGTCTTCCCTGGAAAAGGATGCTCTAGATTCCTGCTATGGGACTCTGTCCTTTCCTCCCACCCGTCTACACATCACTGGACTGGAACTAAATGCTGCTATGGATCTCTGTGCAGGGAGGGAAGGTAGAAAATTCACTGCAAGCCAACCTCCAGTACAGCTACAACGTTCCAGTGCTCAGGGTGGGCTGCAGTCTCTCTTTTCCCCTCCTCCAGCAGCAGGACCAGGGCACAAACAACAGGGGACAGAGTCTCAGCGCTATTGTTTTTCCAGCCTCTTTAGATCTGTTAGCACATATCAGGTCAGCAGCAAATCCAAATGTTTTTACCTGAGGCTCCACATTCTTAACCTTTGTTCCCCAAAGAGGCTGCAAACCAAACATATTTACAAAATCTCTATTTTTGTTCTTTCAGTGGTGCAAACAAAACAATCCAGGAGCTCTTTGTACTTGAATATCTACGCATTACATTGTAATTATACATTTTTTTTTTTTTCAGGAGGTATCCAACAAAGTTTACATGCAAAGTTTGAGTGGATTTTATGTATTTAACATGTAAATGTGGCTAAGTTGAAGATGTATTTAATTTTCTAGCTACGGATGACGTTCAGTACTGTAGAATGGGCAGCTGTCTGCGCATTCGTGTGTGTGTTGGTTTGGGTCTTCTCGCTGTTATTGTTTCGTTTCAGGTTTACTTTCATTTTGGGAAGATTTGTATCTACTAACTTAACCACTAAAGGTTCTATTTATTCAGAACAAAAGTGCACTAGGGAACACCAGAAGCACGCAGTATGCTGGGAGGCAGCTGTGATGCACGAACACGTTGACTTCGAAGACTGTCACCACGACCCTTTTCATTGGGTTTCAACAGTGATACCTGCAGTTATTGCTGTAAAGTTCCCTGATGGATTTCTGTGAGACACAACAATTGCAATACATATTCTTCTGGAATACTTTTCTCCTCTCTTTCTTTGGCATCATCTGATTTAATCGAGGTGAATTTTTGTTTGTGGTTTCTGTCTTTTCCAAAGCCCGTCAACCCCTGTGGGCTTTGGGTCCTTGAGTCCAGGATCTCTCATTCAGGTCAAGCACTTGTAAACAGCTAATCCTAAAGCAAAGTCTCCCCTGTGTTTGTCAGGGTACAAGATCTGGCTAGAGGTTTAATGCCAAAGCTCATCAGGCTTTGCTTCAGCATCCTGGGAGTCTTGGAAAAGTGCTTTCTAAAAATGAGTTGGTGACTCCAAGTGGCTCCGTGCAGTCGTGCAGCTGGGAATGTCCCTGCCATGCTGTGACTCTGGCTGCTTGGTTCTCTCTGCTCTCCGGCCAGGGGAAAACCATGGGTGAACTGAGCAGGGGACACTGGCCAGGCACAGAATGAAGTTCAGGTTTGGAGCTGCCAGGGTTTGACCTCACTTCATGGCAGCTGCTTTCTAACAAAGCCAGTTGGGAGAGGGAGCTGGCTGTGGCAAGGGCTTTCTTGGCAAGGAAGCTTTGTCCTGGGAACTGCATCCAGATGCCTGTAGGACACTTCTGTCAGTGCATCTGCTCTGGGCAGAAAACCTGGCATCCTGGCTGCTTCTGCAGAGAAGAACAGCAAGGAACTGGATGTGGCCCTCCAGTTTAAAGTCCTGTAATCTCATCAGGCTGGGAGCAGCAGGGCAGGCAGAGGACTTGTCCTCCCTCTCTTGCGCAAGGCGGCAACCCGCAGCGGTAGGAAATATGGTTGGAAAGAGGGCTGGAAAGATGGCAAGTGTTTCTGCTGCATCCAGATATGCTCAGGGAACCGAATAACCATGCAAGAGGAAGGTGCGTTGACTGCAGGAGCCCGGGGCAGTTGTCCCCTGGTGAGCAGCTCTCCCAAGCTGTGATGCGCGGTCACATCGCTGTGACAGTAACACACGTGTGCACAGAAGCCCTGGTAGAAAGGTGTGAGATCCTAGTTTTCAAAATGCTGCAGAGACATGACACAATTTCTCAAGCAAACTTAATCCTGCTCCCAGAGTGGCAGCTTTCCTCCCCGGCTACATCTGGGCTAAATTTGTCACTCTTTCCAATCCTGCCCTTTCAAGATGCAGGCTGCTCGTTTCTCACGCTTCCATCACGCCTTTGTGCGCAGCTGCTATGGTCTGTTTGGCTCTTATTTCAGGTCCTGAACTCCATCTCTGCGTTCGTGTCTCTGTGCTGGAGTTATCGCCTTGTTCCTGCAGCTCTGCTGGGGCAGAGTAGCTACTTCCAGCTGCTGCCCGGCACAGAACATAGTGTTTCAGGGTGGAATACAAGCATGCCCTTAGCAAATGAACACCATTAGGGGCTTGCAGCCAGAGAAAATGGGGTTTTGGGTATATACAGGAGCTGAGTATCCCATCCCTGAATGCATCCAATGGTCCTTTTGACCACTATAGCCCGCTCCCTGCTGTTTCTTCCCTGCAGCAATTAAGGATTGTGACAGCAAACTGCAACTGAAGTGGTTACGCAGCCTCTGTCATACCAGCAGCTAAAGGATTTTAACTTAGACCCTTTCCCAGCTAGGTTTTCTCCCCTAGAAGAAGGACTTCTCCCTGCTCTCCCTCTATCTGTCCCTACTTCAGGAGGATGTGCACCTTTGCTGGGCTAGTATAACTAATGCACAGCGATTTATATGTGTACAAGCCCTAAAATGTTTCCAAATCAGCCCCTATAAGCATCAGATTGGTCTAGACCCACACCCAATTTCCTCAGCACAGCCTGGTTTCCTGGCTGAGTCATTGATTTTGCCTGCGGTCGCTTTTCCCCTGATGGTTTCCTATCCAGATGCTGCCCTGAATGGATCCGTGGCAGGTGGGAACAGGGCTATGTCTGTGAGCTCTGCTCCTATGGCTGTGAAAACCTCCACTCTCTCATTTTTCCTTCAACGCTTTTCTTAGCAGATTCAGGATTTAAAAGTAGAGGGTTTGCTTCAAGTGGCACTAGATGTCTCCGTGCAGGTTGCATTGAAATGGAGACTGTGGTACCTGTAAACACACCGATTACCTCTCATCTCCCGAAAAATATATTCATCCTGCACAGCCTGGCTGCTGCAGAAACGGATTCTGAACCAGGTCACCCACCAAGTGCAACCCCAGTGCTCTGGAGCTGCCAGCAAGCCAGCACACATCCCTCCGCTCCGCTGGGTCACAGAATAGCTGTGTCTTTATTCACAGAGGCAGATGAAAGGCAGGAGGTGATACTAGCTGCCAAGAATTCACTCTCTGACAAATAATCTCTCCACCCACCCCACTCCCTCCCCATCCTAGAAGTCCTGAATCAGGTCCATCCCCCCCACTTCTGCAATCAGAGCTGGAAAACCAGAGCAGCTATTGAAACACCAATATTCCTCTCTGCTTTCTGATTTCCAAGCCGCAATTTCAAACTTCTTTTGCTCAAAGCATAAACAGCAGAGAGGTATTTTTAAAAATGGAGAGTGGAGCCTGGGAGCTCCTCCTTTGGCTTCAGGATTTTGAAAGAAAAGCCCCTATAACTGAAGGCAAGTTGTAATTCAGGGGAGCAGCCCACGGGGCCAGCTCCTGCTCCTTCGCTGTGGCTGGACTTGCTGATCTTTTTTATTGGATTTACAAAGTCCCTTGAGGTGTGGGAATTCCTCGGTGAGTTCTTTGCATGAAACCACAGCTGAGGTCAGGGAAGAACCCACTGGGCAAACCTGAGCCTTGTTCCTGCTGGGAAAACCCAGCGCCTCCCTCGCGGAGCCCTGAGGAGTGGAAGATGTGCAGGGTTTGCTCTAGTGTGTGATGAGCAACTCCCTCAGTGCCCTGTGGGTGGGGGAATCCACCAAAATATGTCTTGCTGGTAGAAGCAACTGGTATTTCTCAGTCCCAAATAAAAGGGAGGCCACTGCCACCTCTGCTCTGCTTGCTGCCTCCCTGTGCTGACCCTCCTGCCTCTGGCACAGCACCACAAGCCTCCAAAACCTCTCTGAATTGCTGGGAGAAGACAGTCATGTCTCAGAAACATCCATGGGAAGCTTTGCTCTGGTTTTATTACTGAGGTGAAGCAAAAAAGAAGAGCGAAGGAGGTGCTCTGGCAAAGCTGGCTGCTGCAGAAGGGGAGGTAATGACAGAGCCCTCTTCCAGGCTGGGATTCCAGCAGTGGGATGAGACACAGCGTATCGGGGCTGCATGAAATACAGAGGCAGCTCCGGAGGGTGCACCTGCCTGACTTTTTCATCCGCTTGGCAAGACAAGGTGTCAGATGGAGGAGCTACGTGCGAGGCAAGGAAGGAGGCTGGGGTGGCACAGCTCCCACCTCCAGCACTGACGCTCTCTTGGGTGCAGCAAAAAAATGTCTCACAGCAGCGAGGATGCACTGAAAAGGTCGTTTCTATTGTGGTGACCGCTGCTATTGCACAAGACGGTGAGTTCTTGGCTCCTTCCTCCAGGGTGAGATACAGGCAAGCTGACCTCGCCACGGAGGGAGTGGAGAGAGATTAAAAGGTCGGAGAACAAACCAAGCATTAAAATTGCAGGCAAGTCCAGGCTGGTTCCCTTGAAGGACACTGGAGACACTGCTGCTTGACCGAGCAGTGCAGACATTCCTAGAGCTGATCTCCTGATACCAACAAGATCATAGAGTCATAGAATAACCAGGTTGGAAGAGACCCACCGGATCATCAAGTCCAGATCTTTCAATATTTCCTTTCACTCCTGCAGTGGACTGAAAACATTCCTTCTGAAATATTTATCTCATCCATTTCTTCCTGCAGGGAATAAAAGGAGTGTGAAATGCACCTATAACCTGATGGATCATCTGACACCTTCTGTAACTTTTAGCAGGGGGAGGTGCCAAATCACACTTACCTCTCTGAGCCCCAAGCTCTAATGGATCAGACACCAATTATCACAGAGAAGCAAAGAGCACGCACTGGTGGAGGCGACAGGCATCTCATGTTACCTACAGCATCAGGACTGAGCTCTCCTGGGAAGAAATTTAGTTTTTGAACATTAGGATAGAGGCGCTGGGGGAGCGACGTTCACCCCGCATCCCTCGGAGTGGGAACACAGGTTCTTGGTGCCATCATGCCTTTTCCAGACAAGCCAGCCCAGCAAAGAAACCTGTAGCTGAGAACAAAACTGCTTCCTCCAGGAAAATGAGGTCTCCAAAACAAGGGCTTTGCTTAGAAAAGACCCAGCTGGCATGGGTGCACGCAGGCTCCCTACATTCCAGCACAGAGCCTTGCCCCATCCAAACCTCCCTGGAGGGGCTAATGAAAAGAAAGGACACAAAAGTGTCATCAACGGCATGGATTCTGGCCAGAAGCTCTCCCAGGTCTACTGAGATCTTCAGGCCAGCTTTGTAATTCTTGAGGCACTGAGAGAAACCAGAACAGCTCTCCCAACCGTTGTGCCCAGTATTAGATCCAGCAACCGTTCAGGACTGAGCCATGTCCCTTACCCTTGGGGCTTCACTCCGCAGGAGGAACCACACAGGAGGAGCCAGAGCACCCTGAGGAGGGAGCTGGAAATCCCAGAGACCCCTTCCCTTCAGCAAACCTGTGGGCTGCCCTCCTCGGACCTTCTTGCTCCGCTCCCTGTGACAGTCTCCCAGGAAAGCCCCACGTAATGGAATTGCCTGATTCCTCCAGCTGCTCCCCCATCACCAAGGCTGCTGTATTTCCACCTGCCGCTGAGAACGCAGAGAGCGCTTCATGGATTATGGCTGGATAAACAGTAAAACTGAGCATATGTGAACATTTCAGTCTCCCCTGTGCCCTCCATGCTGCTGCTTGTTGGTCTGCTCGGCAAATCTTCCAGGGCCTGAGGCTGCCAGGCATTCCTGGCTCGGATCGGAGAGCCTGACTTCACTGAGGGAGCTGGGGAGTGCAGAGGTGGTGAGGATCGATGGACCGAAGCCGGGAGCTGCTGCTGTGCATTGACTTGCGCTCGCTGAGCTGTTCAGGAGGGCTTGGGAGGAGCTGGCTGGAGTAAGAGTGGGGCTCTGCTCCAGTCCTGAGTGCTTCTGAGACAGGGGAAAGGACAGTGCTCTCTGGATCAGGCTCTTAGCGATATGCGATGGCCAAGACGTGTCTCAGAGGGGTATGCATGGGGACTGAGCCAAAGAAGAGGAGAAGCAGCCCATCTCTCTGCATACTCTGCCCCCCAGGGCTCCTAAACCTGCACACCAACTCCTACATTTTTGTATCAAGAGACGCACCACAGATTAAAGTCTCATTCTTTAAAACTTAGCACTCATTCAACAGCTTCATGCACAATGTCGACACAGGAATGTACACAAACGTATTAAATGAGATAGATCTTTATTAGAAGCTTCCAGCATATTTTATCTGTTCTCCTCTCCACAAAACTCCTCTTACTGGATATACAGCTACTACAGTCCATCTGGAGACTGTACATCTCTCTCTCGCTATGTGCTCCTCCATAACTCACATTGTACAATTGTACAGTGTGCTCTCTTATCAGCAATAATACATGGTCTTCAATATAACCCTACACACATTAAAATTGCATGGCACTCTGCATTACAAGGAAAGAGCTAAACCTCTCCTCTCTGGTTTCATAAGACAAACATTGCCCCTGACTGTTCCTATAAAGCTCATAGGCAGATCCACACAGGTATGCTGGCCAGATTTCCCCTAGTACCTTTGTGGATCTGGTCCCTAAGTGCTTAACAAATCTCACATTTGTGCTGTTACCAGACTTGAGAGTGGAGAAAAACTCTCACGAATAATGCCCTTGAGTGATTAGGAAGGCACTAAAGACAGGGAAGAAACTGGACTGCTTCCTTGTCATTTTTCACTCCACCTTCCATTCTGGGTCTTCTCCAACCCCACACTCAACCATGGCACCTCCTCACTCGACATTTCTCCCCAGCCAACTCTGTGTCTCTAGGATGGGAGGCAGTGGAGGGACCAACAAACCTAGACGCTTCCCTTAGTGGTTGTCAGAGCCAAATATGTACATGTGCCTTTTCCTCCTCTCCAACATGCTCCTGTCCTTGTCAGGACTCTTTCCTGAGGCTTCCCTGAGCTCAGCCCCTCTTCCTGCTGCCCCTACAGCCCCTGGCTCTGTGACATCTGCCCATCCTTTCCCTTCAGGAGTGAGACGTGTCCTTGCAGCGGGTGCTCCTCACCAGCAGGGATGGACGCTGCATCCACAGCTCTCGCTCCGCCAGGCTGAAGCAGCCACGTGCAACAGAAACCTTATCACAGCCTCCTGAACAGTTTGACCAAGCTGTGACTTCTTGGAGTGAAATCCAAGAGGATGACTCCTCCTGCAGTGAGCCAAACCAGTCACGGGAGACTTGGACCTTGCCAAGCGAGCAGCCCTTCCATCCCCCTTTAGCTGCTGCCTAGCTCGCCACACGCAGCCAGCGCATGCTTATCAAAGCACCACGCTGGGACAGAGACAGCTCTTCCCCAAAGCTCTCCCCTCTCTTCCTTTGCAGATACCCCAACCCTTTCACAGGAATGAAGCACTTTCCTCATTTCTTTCCCTCTCTTCTCCCTTCACCACCTCAGTGCCTTCCGTTGCCACCAGGTAGCTTCAGCAGGGAGGACGGACAAGCAGCGCCCTGGAACAGACACTGTGACTACTCCTAGGAGACAGCACAAGTACGCAAGAAGTGTGCAAAGAAAAACAGAGCCAGCCCACGCCGGGCTCCTCTTCTGTCCAGTGCAGGTACAAACTGCCTACCCTATTAGAAATGACTGTCATGGGAAGGATCCTGCTTCCTGTGACATCCTGTCCCGTTTGGGGATGAGTGCAGAGAAGTCTTGATGCTGGGATCCAGGCTTCTCAAACCGCCCAAGAACGAAGTCTCCGGCTTCTGCCTCCACAGTCCTTGCTTGTCCTCGGGTGCGCGCTGAGCCTAGATCTGGGGTTGTCCTTCTCTGACCTGCCTTCGGAAGTAGCGGATGGCAGAAAGCGTGCCAAAACTTGCCAGGAACACTGGAAAAGAGCCCAACACATCATCACAGTGAGTTTGGGTGTTTCTTCCAAACCTGAAGATCTTTTCCCAGACTTGAAGATCACAAGCTACTTGGCTTTTTCTGGCTCACGGCACCTGGGCTGGTCACACCCCTCCCTTTCTTAATTCCCTCTTACCTTTGCTCTTCATCCCCACCACACTGTGTTTGTTCCCTATGCAACAGCCTGGTCAACCTCATCCAGTTCTTTAGTCTTGGCAGGTGGATCACACCACCATTTCACAAGAAAGGGCTTATTTTTTAAAGAGAAATACAACTTAGAATTTACATGTGTGGTAGAAATTGGTGGTGGTTAGTTACAGAGTTTCATGTGGAGACCTAATGGGTCTGGTGGGTTGGGTAAATGAAGGGTCTGGAGCACAAGTCTTATGATTTTCTGCTGAGAGAACTGAGCGTTCGGCCTGGAGAAGAGGAGGCTGAGGGGAGACAAGCAGGTTAAAACCTGGAAGTTTAGAAGGCACAGTGGTGTTAGACTGATGGATGGGCTGGATGAGCTTGAAGGACTTTTCCAGCCTTCATGATTCTGTGATTCTTTGATGCTATGACTCTAATCTTGGATAAGAAGACAACAGTAGGAAATCTCACTAGGGCTCCAGGACAATGCCTTCCTGTCCTAGTTCTTTTTGGACCAGGCAGATACCAAAAAAAATTTCCATTTTGTGGGTTCTCTGTGGTGACTGTGATCCCAGCCAAAAGCAGAAAATACCCAAACCCCAGAATGAGAAAAATACAAAAAATAACTTATGGAGATTATACACAGAATCAAGCTCTTCTCTCTATTTTTAACCAATGGTTTTAGCTTGGCAAAAGAGGTCAGATTCCTCTGATCTGTGCTCAAAAAACCTGGGAACCCAAGCCATGCCTTCGGGCCTCCCGGTTTAAATATTGGCTTTATTTTTATTTACTGGTTAGAACCTGGGATATAGACAGGGAAATTCAATTTGTTAGAACCTAAAATGCCAAAAGAGAATGGCCAGTCTAGGATGTCAAACTGTCTCTTTCCTCCGCTCCTCACCAGGGTGCTCAGTGCACGCTGGGTTATGCAATTCTCGGGGCACGAGGCCATCTCTGAGGCCACATCTACCCCCTAATACGAAGAAGGCAAGAAGGAGCTGGCCAAAAGCTCCTTGTGATGATTGTGCTGCGGAACCTTAGCTAATGAGCTATTCTCAGCCCGCGGTGTCAGCTTCCTGGGTGACCTTAGTGGGGAACATTCCTCCTCTGGACAAGCAGCAGGAAGCCCTGGACCCAGCGTTTTGCCCTGTGGTGGGGTTTTTGGTGCCCAGGATCTGAACCCCACACTCGGCTCCTGCACTTGCTGCACTCCTTGGGCCACAGCTCAGCTAATTCATGTGGCCAAGGTTCCTCTCCCCCCACTAGTTATTCAAATGCTGTGGTTGGAGATGAACTGACAGAGGTCTATTTAATTATAGAATGGTTTGGGTTGGAAGGGACCTCAAAGGCCACCCAGTTCCACCCCTGCCATGGGTAGAGACACCTCCTGCTGGCTCAGGATGCTCAAAGCCCTATCCAACCTGGCCTTGAACCCCTCCAGGGATGGGACAGTCATTAATTCTCTGGGCAACCTGGGCCAGGGCCTCCCCACCCTCATAAGAGAACATTTCTCACTAAGATCTCATCTCAATCTCCCTTCTTTCAGCTCAAAACCGTTCCCCTTCATCCTATCCCTGCACTCCCTGATCAAGAGCCTCTCCACAGCTTTCCTGGAGCTCTTTTCTATACTGGAAGCTGCTCTACGGTCTCCCCAGAGCCTTCTCTTCTCCAGGCTGGACAACCCCAACTCTCTCAGCCTGGCCTCATATGGGAGGTGCTCCAGCTCTCAGATCATCTCCGTGGCCTCCTCTGGACTTGCTGTAACAGCTCCACATCCTTCCTGAGGACTCCAGAACTGAACACAGGACTCCAGGTGAGGCCTCACAAGAGCAGAGTAGAGGGGCAGGATCTCCTGCTGGTTGCACTGCTTTTGATTACTTGCAGGACTCAGTGCACCAGGATAATTCTTCAGCTAAGCTGTATTTAGAAAAAAGATTAAATTTTTACAGCGCATTAGAAAAACACATGAGATGAAAGAGTATAAACCTGTGTACTCAAGGTCCTGATTTAGCTTCTAGCCAACAGGGAGCTTAAAGAAGCTTCTTTTCTCCTGACCCATCAGTACTCATCCCTGTCAGAGGAGAGGTGGAGCAGGGCCAAAGCTAGGAATACAGACTTGTCCTACAGCTCAGTTCAAGTCAGCAGTCATTCTGTGTGGTGAAAGGACAACCTAAGCAAGTAGGAATCAGCACTTCTATAGGAGAGAGGAGTTATTAGGAAGCAGCAGGACACTTTGGAAAAGCAGGAAAATAACTGCATTTTCCCACGTGTGGTAGCATCCCTGCCTCTCTCCCCACTATAGCTTCCACAAGGTCCTTCCCACCCCTCTCCCACCAGGCTGGGCACTGTACGTACTGGTTTTCCAAGCATCCGGAGCTTGTAGGTCGGAGGTCTTCACTGCCCAGGATGCGAAAGCGCAGAAGACGAGGCACATGTCTTTGTGGGTCAGTGTCAACGGAGCCTCGGGCCTCCCTGCAAGAACAAGAGCACAAAGCCTGGAGTTTTCTGCCGCCTCCTCTGCTCCAATCCCAATGGATCATCAGTCCTTGCACTCCCAAAGAAACCCATCTTTGCCACAAGTTTTCCCTCCCTGAAGATGTTCTTCTCCACCATTGACCGGGTCAACCGTGTCTATTTAAGACTTTCCTAAGGAGAGGGGCACAATTTTGCAGCCTGCTCAGTTTTACACTTAAAGAGCCTGAGGCAAATATTCATTAATGCTACCTATGGGCCCTCAAGAAGCTCCAGTGTTCCCTCTGCAGATCCCATCTCACTTCCACTGCCTGCTAGGTCCAGGGAGGGAGACAGCCCTGGGTGCTCTGCTTTTCTTTCTTTGCTGTAGTTGGAGTCTAGGACAAGAGATGCTGCGGCTGCCCCATCCCTGGAGGTGTCCAAGGCCAGGTTGGATGGGGCTTGGAGCCCCTGATCCAGTGGGAGGTGTCCCTGCCCATGGCAGGGGGTTGAAATTAGGTGATCTTTAAGGTCCTTTCCAACCCAAACCATTCTACGATTCTATGACAATTTGAAGACCTGTTCCAAAAGTAGGTTATTTTTGCTCCTGTGCCTATTTGTTTGGGCTTTTAATTAAAGCTGCCTTATTAATTAGCTATGACCGTAGCAAAGGGGTTTTTCTCTGTGCAAACTGAAGTTATATTTTGAGGCACCCCTTAGGATGACTCATTCATTGTTTGGTTTTAATATTAACTCTGAAGCACTGTGCCTGTGAGCATCACATAAGCTTAAAGACAAATACTCTGGCTGTCCTAGTGGGTCAGGCTTGCTCTCCCTTTATTCTGGTTTCTCCTACCGGCCTTCAGTAAGAGTCGATGTTCAGGTAACCTCTGAGATCTCTGGAGAGTGTTTTTCAAATTAGTGTGTGTTTTAAAGGCTGGAAGCCTTAGGTGTGTTCCACTCTGTGCACACCTTTTCCCTCACCAATATTAGAGGGATTAGCAGCTCAGCCTTAACAGGACAGCATTTCAGCAGCCACTGCCTTATCTCAGGGGCACAAGTCTTTGGTGCAGGAGGATTTTGCTCCTTTGCCTTCCGTTTCCTCACCAGAAACACTGGGATAAAGTCCTGCAGGCAGTTGGATGGCACTGGGGAGGGGGATTCCTGCCTTTAGCAGACCCTGTGGTAGCACCGGCTGTGTTTAATGCAGCTATCGACTTCATTAAGTTTTTCTTGGCCAGGATGCAAAAGAATAGATTAGATCCACAGCCACTTAAACCCATCCAGGGGGACAAGTGAATGGGGGCTTTGGGCCAGGCTGAGTTTCAGCCTGTTTCCCGCATGCTGTCACGACCCCCTTTGCCCCAGGGCTGGAATTCACAGGGACCAAAGCAAGTTATGTGTAAAATATACGCAGATTCCCTGCCTCCTGCAGCACCGTGAGCCACCCTGGGGAGCCTGGCCAGCAGCTGTCGCTTGGCACAGGGACAGCGTGAGCATCACAAGAGAGAGACCATGCGACACAGCACGTCCTGCTGGTGGCTTTAGCCACACTTCCAAAGATCCCTGCTAAAGCCCAGGGCTGCTACGTGGCAAGGTTAACACGCCGGGAAGGTGGTTTCAGACCAGATATTCTTGGCAGAAGCCACCAAAATGCTCCTATCCGTGTGGGGATGGAGTGGAGATGGATGCAGAGCTGGCTGCCAGGCTTCCCCGGGGGTGGTGGGAGCAGGGGAGACCACACGAGGCAGAGGACCTGAAGCAAGCTGGGGCTGGAGGGCAGCAGGCAGGGGTGGCAGAGCTTTACCTGTCAGTGCAAGGGTCATGTCCACACCTGGCTGGGTCTGGCCTCTTCCCAGAGGAGCCAGCGGGACGAGCGCGAGCTTGTCTCCAGATCCTCTCCGCGCAAGAGCCTGCGGGGCTGGGGCTTGGCCTCTGACAAGACGCATTGGCCTTTGCAGAAGGGATTTCAAAGCCCCCACAGCTTTCTTCACCTCGCAGGCTGGAGTGATGGAGAAAATCCCTCTCCAGCCTGTCCTGTTCCTGGGCCCATCTGGAAAGAAGTGTTCGTACACCTCAGGGACTGAGATAATCAGGGAGTCTTTAACTGGACCCGAGTCGAGATCCTCATTTTGCAGTTGAGCATCGTCCAAGCTGCTGAACTTCTTTCGCTTCCTGTCTTTACCCTTGACTTTTTTCCTTTTTCCTTCTGGTTCGCAGAAAAAATACTCATACAGTTCAGGCAAGGATATTTCCCTTTCCAAGGGTGTTTTCTCTCCCTTCACCGAGTTCCCCATTCCTTCTTCTTCCCCTTGGGAGTCACAGAACAAATAATCATACATCTCCGGCCAAGTCACGTCCAGGGTGTCTGCCCTTGCGGAGGCGCCGGCGGTGAAGCAAGGGGGGCCCGGCTCCGTGGGGGTCTCGGCTGCAGGCTCCCCATGAGCAACCTCAGCAGCATCCCCTCCAAAAGCAGCCGCGCTCTTGGGACAGGGAGGTTTCTCCGGCGCCTCCTGGAGCGCCTCTCCCGAAGGACTCGCAGCTCCGCTGGCAGGGAGCGCTGGCACATTGTCACGTACACCCAAGCCACCAGCCTGCCCTGGCTTCGAATGCTTGGTGGTCTTTGTCTTCTCCAAGGGCTGCGCTGCTGGTTCTTTCACCTTCAGCTTTGGGGAAGCGCTCGCAGCCGTATTGCCCTTGTCTGTGCCAGGGCTGGGCACTAGCCGTTTGCTCTCCGCTGGCTCCTCGCTCCCCAGCTTCACAGGAGCTGGCTTGGCTGCCTTCTCCTTCCCTTTGCTCTTTCGTGAGGGTATCGGTGAGCTTAAAGGTGCCTTCACGGGAGCCACAGCCCCCTGTGCCGCAGCTCCCGTGGGCTCCTTGTCCCCCTGGGCTGCCTCGACACCACTGGCTCCGCGTTGCTTGCGGCTCTTTCTCGGCTGCCCTGGCACCTTGGGCCTCACGACGTCTGGGGAGCTCGGCTCGGCGCCTGCTCTCTCCACACTTGCCTCCTCTCGTGCCGGGCACCCGGACGCTCTGGGTGCCATCTCCAGGGATGGGCTGGAGGGTTGGTCATGCAGGGGTCCCTGCAGCCCAGGCTCTGAGCGGGACACGCTGCTAGGACTTTTCCTCGTTGAAATCTCTGGCGAGGTAGGCAGCAGCGGCGAGCTGCCCTGCACTGGAGCCACCGGCTGTGCCGCCACCGGCTGTGCCGCCACCGGGCTGCCATGGGGCTGCTCCCCTCCTGCGTCCCCTCCCTGCTCAGGGGTGCTCGATCCAGCTGGGTGGCTGGGATGCTCCATGGCCTTTCCGCCGCTGGCTGCTCCTTTCTCTGATGCCGACGCCAGCTGCGCTGCTGCCGCTTCACATGCTGCGTCCTGCCCTGCGCCTCCAGCTGTGGTGGCTGCGGGGGGACAGGGAGGCTGCCTCCCCTGCGTGCTGGGCATCGGAGTGTTGGAAGGGCAGCCGGGTTTGTCGCTCTCGCACAGAAACCTGCCGACCGAGCCTAGGTCTGCTTCGTCCTCGCTGCCCGAGAGAAGCTCCGGCAGGGCAAGGTGCCCACCGACGGGCCAGCGCAGGGAGGCGTCTCCGGGCGCCCCACGTGGGGCAGAGCGTCCCGTGCCAGACCCTGGCCCGTCGCCCACCCTGGATGCGATGTGCCCGTTTGTGCTGGCGTGGCAATCCCTCCCCGGCACGCCGTCCCCTGGTTCAATGTCACTGAGACACTGCTCCTCGGCCGTGGCCAGGGTGGCCGGCGCTAAGTTGCATTCCTCCGACGCCAAGAAGAACTCAGCCCAGTCCCTGTCGTTCAGCTGGATGCTGTACTCGAAGTTATCCATGCCTGCAGCGGCAAAGCAAGGGGAGGGGATGGAGAGATTAGGATTTGAGGAGCAGGCACCAGCGCACACAGCTGAGGGGTACGGCTCTGATGCTTCCCCTCCAGGGTCCTGCCCTGCTTCCCTGCCATCCCCATTCACTCATCCCCACTGGTTCCCAGTTGCAAGGGCAGCTCCTGGCAGGCTCAGCAGGAAGGATATTGCTGTGCTGGACCATAACCCAGCCAGCAGTGAGAGAGACCACTACTACCCCCCTCAGGTCCCTTCTGCCTCTGCTCCCCATGCGCAGCAGCACAGGGCGTGAGGGATTCTCTCCACAGCAGCACAGGACGTTGGGGGTTCTCTCCACAGCAGCACAGTAACATCACAGCTCTCAAATTATCCCTTTCCTTTGCCTACAGCTGATACATATAAAGAGGGGGATTTATGCTCTTGAGCATTCCTGCTGTCCCAGCATCACGCGTGAAGCATAATCCAAACAAGGACATTTCAGCAAGCCCCAGCAGCCTCTTCTTTACCCGTGGCTCTGGGGAAGGAGAGGCAACACAACCCAAAACCAGCAGGGGGGATCCAGCCCTAGGAGAAGAAGCAGAGAGATCACAAAGCTGCATCCTACCTGTACCACAATCTAAGCTGGTGATGGAGCCATTCAAAGAGCCACGCAGGAAAATCATCCCAGCACATCATGATGCTGTACCCTTGATGGGGGCAGAGAGCTCGGCTCCAGCACAGATCCATTCAGGGGCTAAAAATAGACACCCTTCCTCCCTCCCCAGCGTGTCACTTGAGATCCGAGTGTGATGGGTTCAGAGAGGGCAGACCCATATATAGAAGCTGGTGGGGAAGGCGTGAGGTTGCCAGCCAATGCGTTTCTGTCCTACAGCCTCTGGGGTCTCTGGAACCACTCCTGATGCCCACTGCTCGCTTCTGCCCTCTGCCTGGGCTTTCTCCATGGGACGGACAGTAAAGAAGGGGTCCAGGCCCACAGAGTTCACAGCATTCGGCTCAAGAAGTCATGGATGTCCCATCCCTGGAGGTGTTCAAGGTCAGGTTGGATGAGGCTTTGAGCAACCTGATCCAGTGGGAGGTGTCCCTGCCCACAGCAAGGGGGACAGAACTGAATGGACTTTAAGGTCCTTTCCAACCCAACCGTTCCATTATTCTATGATTTGGATGGCAATGACTGCTCTTTTTCCAACATCCCCATCTCTTTGCCTCAGTCTGTAGGATACTCATTTCTAGGGTGACAAAAACACACCTCAGGGGCATCGTTTGCCTAATGGTAGCACTCCCACAGCCTACTGCATATTTATATCAAAAGATCACAGCCAGTGCCATGATCTTGTGACTATCCTTGCACGGTGCATGGCGGTCACCCCATGCTGCCCGGGAGTATTGTGCAGAGAGAGCCTTGGGTCAGGGACTCGGGGTGAGCCCGGCACGAGGGAGTTACAGGGAAGCAACTGGCTGAGGGTGGCCTGGTGGGTCAGCAACTAACACCAGAAATAGCCCTCAGCTCCTGCAAGTCCTGGAGGCTGCCTCCCACCGCATGCCCTCCCTCGTCCCGGGGGCCAGAAATAGATGCCCTGAAGTAGCCGCCTGCAGCCCAGCACCCATGAACGCCAGCCCAGCTCCATCCCTTGCTGCCCCAAGGGCGATCGGTGCCGCCCTGAGGCTCTGACCATCCCTTTGGCCATCAGGTTGCTGGAGCTGGCCAGCTGCGGAGATGCTGTGGGAGCCAAGAGGGACCCATGGGCTCTACAGAGTTCCTCGTTGGGGCTCTGGTGCTTGCTCCAAGGAGCTGGGGGGCCAGGGGGCAACCAGGCTGCGTGCCCTGCCATCCAGTGGGAAGGAAGCTCCCCGTCGTGGCTGCCTTCACGCACTGCACGGCCAGGGAGCGAGCCAGAAGCGTGCAGCCCACCTGCAGCCGGAGGTGAAGCGCGCTGCCCCACGCTGCCAGGGAAATATGGACCAGGACACGCTTCCTTTCTCCGTGCTCCGGGCTGACGCACGTGGGGAGCTTGTTATGCTGAGAAAATATGGAAGGAAAGAGGTCTGCTGTCTTCCCATCCTATCTCCTTTCTGATCTGGCTACACCCTGCTCCCTCTCCCCCTCACACGCGCTCGCAGACGCAGAAGGGAAACCAACCAGCTTCCTTTTCTTGGCTGCAGTCGACTTCCTTCCCTTTGAGTCCGGCAGCCAGGGTTAGTCAGAGAAACCTTTAAACCCTGCCTCGCAAACCACAGCAGAGAACATAAAAGAGACAGAGGCAGCGAGACGGAACTGGAAGCCAGCAGCGGGCTGGCGGCCGGCGTTATCAGTGTCACATTTAAAACCACCGCTGGAGCAGCCACACACCAAACCCAACAGGAACTGCACACACCCCATGGTCCACCCCAGCCTCAGAGACACAAACAAGTCTCGGGGCAGGAGGCAGCCAAGTATTTATTTAACTGTCCAGGCTAAAGCCCACACAGCATCCTTGGGGATGTTATGCATGTGCTAGCGCTTCCCTGCTTTCCTCTGGGGGAGCCAGAAAAGTGCAGCATGGATTTCAAGGCTGCAGAGGGGGCATTGTGCCATCTGGGAAGGACATCCAGCAGTTTCAGCCTGGACAGACCGTCTCCAATTACCTTCTCTGGCATGTGGCGCGTGACCCTGTGCCTCTCTGGGATACTTGGCTCCAGCTTGCCAGAGCTTTTCTCCAGAGATGCTAGTGCCAGATGCTGGGATGCCGCAGGGCTGCTCCAGCACCTCCAGACCAACGTGATGGGCAAACAGCACCTGCCGAGCCCCACCACCTCCCAGCATCTCCTGTATCGACGCTTTGGTATTAAGGACGTTATATAAATAACTAATGTCAACGTGTAATTCGAGAAGGGCCTGAAATAAAGCAGCCCCTTTCCGCCTGATGGCACAGGACACAGCGTGGGAGAGAGAGCCAGAATCAAGGGCATGGAAAAGGTGAGAAAACCAGGAATGCCATGGAGGGGAACTTCTTCTAGCATAAAGACCCCTTCTGTGGCTTCAGGCTCCACAATCGCTATTCCCAATGTAAAGGGACTTTCAACAGACTGGCAGGGAGAAAGGAGCTATCAGAGCTATATAGAATAATGCTCCAAAATAAGCAATTTCCTATCCAGGAAGCTCCATTTGGGAAAATTCTACCTTCACAGGGCTTTTAAAATCAGTATTAAACATCACGAGTATGGGAGGGGTTGGCTGAATTCACTGCCAAGACAACACAGAGAAATGTGGGTCTGATTATAAACACGTTCTCCCTGTCCTGCTCTAGAGCCATCACATGCTGTGCATTAGGGGAGGAAGAGAGTGATGAGTTTGCAGGAAAAGCAATGCAGAAAAAGAAAACATAATGGGAAAAGAAATATGTCCACAGCTTCAGGAGCACGACTGCATCGGCACTTGCTGTTTCCCACTGCCTGGGATAGACAGCTCTATTTGTAGTCATTTTTTCATGCCTTCTTCCGCTCTGGCTTGATCATCATCCTTCAGCCTTGGACCCTGATACAGCGTGGCCTTGTCTGCCCATCTCTAGCTGATCCCTGGAGTCTTCTACTCTGACAGCATCAGCCTTTCCATCCTGTGATCTTCCCCCCCTCCTCAGTCTGATTCATTTCTCCCCTTCCTTACATTCCTGCAAGGTACCAACAGACAGAGATAGCTCAGCCCTTCGTGTCCAGGGCTAGGGAATGCTGAGCTGGTCAGGTCACACTGCTAAGAGCCATGAGACTTCCTATATGACAGGCAAAGAGGGAATTTAGATCCACCCCAGAAAAAGTCTGGAAGTAACAGCTACTCCATGCTGAGGAAGGGGTTAAGTCTGCATTGAAACTCCGAGTGCAATGAAGCTGTAACCACCAGTCTGGTTTTGCTGGTTTGGGGGCAGGTGAGTGGCTAAGAATTATCACCCCCAAACCATAAGAGGTCTGCATTGTTTTTGCCTAAACCCTTTAACTGCTTTGGATTTGGGTTTTTTTGCCTGAAACTCACTCCCCAGGCTCTCTTAAAATTCAGCCCCATGCTTCCCCAGCAGCAGGCTCACTCAAAGGTCAGCCTGAGCTGACTTGAAACTCAGCCCGCACTCGCCTGAAACTCTGCCAAGCTCTTCCAAAAGGCTTGTATCCTGGCCTGAGTTTCGGGTTGCTAATCCAAGTCTCACTGGGTTTCAGGTTTCCCTGCAAGCTTTGGCTTCGCTCTGCACAAGCACAGCCTGGGGTCACATCCACCCTGCTGGCTGGACCCTTCCTGCAGGGCAGGGGTGGCAGCAGGCGGCCACCTCCAGTGCCAAGAGAGAGGAGGTAGGGCAAACAGGGCATGAAGCTGCCTCCGAGGCTCAGGACACAGATGAGCCCAATATCCATCCCCCTGGACTCACTGTCCCTGAGGGGCAGGTTGTGCAACTCCTCGGCTTTGCCCCTCTCTGGATGCTGCCAGCCAGACCACCCGAGGAGGCACCAGCTGTGCCCCGGTGCGATGCACAACCAGGTAACAAGCTCCAGAGGAGGCCACTGAGATGATCTGAGAGCTGGAGCACAGGCAGAGAGAGTTGGGATCATTCAACCTAGAGAAGAGAAGGCTCTAGGGAGACCTTAGAGCAGCTTCCAGTACTGAAAGGGGCTCCAGGAAAGCTGGAGAGGGACTCTTCATCAAGGAGTGCAGGGACAGGATGAGGAGAACGGTTTTAAGCTGAAAGAGGGAAGATTGAGATGAGATCTTAGGAAGAAATTTTCTCCTGTGAGGGTGGGGAGGCCCTGGCCCAGGTTGCCCAGAGCAGGGGTGGCTGCCCCATCCCTGGAGGGGTTCAAGGCCAGGTTGGATGCATCCTGATCCAGTGGGAGGTGTCCCTGCCCATGACAGGGAGTTGGAACTGGATGGGCTTGGAGGTCCCTTCCAACCCAAACACGCTTTGATTCTCTGATACAGATATATGAGTCACAAGAACAGCTTCAAGCTATTGGAAGACGGGCAAGATCTGAACTAGCATGAAGGACAGCAGCGCGAAGTTAGCCCAATTAATTGCTTTAATCTGAAGTAGAGCCTAGTAATAGCAGACCAGTACATAGCCTGTTGTGGCTGTAGTGTTCCTGCCCCAGGACCAGCACCTGTAAAGCCAGGTGACCTCTGTCATGCCACAGCCTTCTCACTTTTCATGTTCCTGTCTGATGTGAGACAAACCAAGCATGCCAAGCTCTCTGCAAGTCATACTCAGATAGACAGAGCTACTCTATTTTTTTACAAGTCCAGAAAAGAAGCTGTGGGACTGAAGTTCCTGCTCATAGGAATCAAAGCTTTGCCACTGAATCCAACAGGATCAGTATTTTACCTGTGGAACTCATTTTTCCTGCCATTTCCACTAGATGTCACTTACAGCCAGAAAGTTAGCACTTTCCCTAGATTTTTAACCTCCTGAGACACAGGTCTATGCTAATCCTAAAAAAAAAGGGGGGGGGAACTTAGATGTCTAGGACATGAGAACTGTAATGGCATTAGAGCAGCCAGGAGCACAGGCTGTAAGGAGGGGGTGTAGGAGACTAACATCTCTTGAGCATCCTGGGGGGTGTAGGAGACTAACATCTCTTGATCATCCTGTCCAGCTGGTGCGGTACCTCTAGGGGAAAAGGAAAAGGCTGGAAGAGCAGGGTCTTTGCTAACACCGACTTGGGCATGTTCGGAGTCTCTACAGCAAGCCTGTCCTGCTTTGTTCTGCACCACTACACGTTCAGTGATCCACGCGAGTAGGTCACCAGCTGCCACGTGTGGGTGTCCAAATCTCCGAGCCAGCAGGCAGCTCTATTTCCGCAGTCAGCAACCCATCCTAAACGCTTTGGGGTGAGGTCTGTTCTTTGTACGTCATCGCACATGTGAGGTGCTTGGCCCCGAGCAAGGGCTCAGAGGTGCTGCTGCGACGCGAGGCAGCAATGCCAGTAGGCTCCTGCTCCTGGGGTCACTGAGGCCAGGGCCACTCCAAGCCCTCTGGACAGTACAAAAACACCCTTGGCATCTCCATCCTAGTGTCAAGGCCTCCCTCACCCCACAAGGCTGACACCACACCTAGGTGCTGGCTCAGATCTTTCCTTCAGGGCTCTTCTTCATATGCAAAACAAAGGGGTGCAGTTGCTGAGCCATCCCTTACACCCACCCCACGCAGCAGGACCTGCCTTCCCTCCCAGTTTTCTTCTGTCCACAGGCTGAGCTGGGGTGGCAGCTCCTCTCCTGGCATTCCAGGGTGGCTGCCCTGGTTGAAAGGCAGGACTAACAGCCCCTCTGTGTGTGCTCCCTGCTGCTGTTCCTGCCCCAGCCTCCACCTTTTCTTCCTCTGCTGCCAGGGAAAGGAGTGAGGGCTGCCCAAGCATGGGAGCAGGTGAGATTCACCTCCCGCTTCTGAAATGAGGCTCTCCACAAGACAGATGCCATGGTACCTGCTCCTCTCAGCTTGCCCCTAAAGGTTTAACCAGCTCTTCTACCCGTGCTCAGCCAAATAATGGTATTTTGGGCAATCCCAGCTGTGGTTGAGGAGGTTCTTGTCCTCAGACCCATGTGGTAAAGGCACAAAGTAAAACCCACAGGAGCATGAGCTGGTATCTTGGGCCACCTCCTTGATAGTGTCTCCTGCACCTTCCATCATGACACGAGGGAGAGAGGCGGCTTTGGGCTGGAGCAGTGGAGGGGAAGGCAGTGCTGGCCACCACGCTGACCCTGGTCCACGGGAGCAAGAGCAAGTGAGCTACGGAGTGAGACACGGAAAGAGAAAAGGACCTGAGACTTCCTCACGGAGCATCAACTTGGCGAAGTTCTCCCCTCCCTGTTCTGGCTGTGGGCCTGGAAAGGGCAACGGTAGCTGGACCTGCAGCCACAGCTCCATTTTCTGTCCAAGCCGCTGATTAATTATGTTTTGGGTTGAAAGGGCCTCCCCTCCCACCCCAGCCCCAAATGCAAGCTGTTCCACATCTGCAGGGCTCTGTCAGTCCTCAAAGTCCCCAGTTCTTCACCTCTGTGCTGCCCACCCCCTTCCAAACAGATCCTATTCCCAGCTGAACAGGGCATCGCGGTTGTGTTATTCTAACTCCCAGCAGCTCGGCCACTCCACTGATCTCAGCCCACCCACTGTCAGCAGCTTCAAAGAGCAAAGGAGAGGTCAGGTTGCAAGCACAACAGACTCCAGTAGCTCCTTGCTGCTCTGCTCACCCTCTTTCCCAAGGGCAGGAGAGCCCCGAAGCAAAGGCTCCAGCTCCAGGGGAGGCTGCCTTGGGCAGCACTCCAGTCTGGCTTGAATTAAATCAGCCTTGGAGAGCTGATGGCATTAACCCTCTGAAGGCTGGGGCTGTGGAATGGGAATCCCAAAATACTTTCGGAGAGCTGCACGCCCATCCCCATGCCAACACTACTTACAGCAGCGAGGGACAGAGAAACTTGTGCCGACCTGTGGAGTGAGCGATGCCAACAAGCAGCACTGCAGAGCATCGCCGCGCAGGCTGATCCCCAAAAGCCTGAGGAGTCCAAATGCCACCATCAATAAAGCTAAAGCTCTCTGCAAATTGATGGTTCCCAAGGATCTGAGTACATGATTCACCTGCTTTTGAAATACGCTGCCGTCGGTCACTGGTGAATTAAAAGCCCCAATCCTCTGACAAGCTCTTTCCAGGGACTTAATTTGTCACCACATTTCAGATACGAAAGGCCCACAGAGAATCATGGCCAGGAGAGTAGCGACCAGTGGTCCTTAACTCAGGCTGAAGATGGTTGCAGGGGTTTCTGAGACAGAATTAGGATGAGAGCTGGGACAGCACCACCACCACCATTCTGGATTATCCATTAGAGTGCCTAAGGCAGTGCGTGTGCTTGGAGGGCTCCCAGCAGCCTGGAGCAGCAAGTGTAAAGTCTGAACAAAGGAAGGAGCATTATTTACATCCCAGTAACACCTAGAGCTCCTGCCTGCTTGCCAGTGGGCTGATTCTGCTGGAGAAGCCCAACACTAGGGAGAAAAGCTGTGTGGGGTACAGAGAGAACAGTCAAACCCCTGGTGACAGGAGCTGCAGAAGCACAGGGCTGGGGCGTGATGTTCTAGCAGTCACTAGTGTCCCACTTCCAGAGACAAAATCAGGAATTAGAGCCTGGCTGGCTCCAGGAGCCTATATGCTGCCTTTATCCGCTAGACTGGGGCAGCTCAACCGGCCTTCACAAGTCCTGATCTCAGCTGTAGGAAGCCTTTGTAGTCCTGCGGTCAGGCAACAGAAACATCTGGGCATGATTCTTCCCCCAGATCTGCAAAACATACAGTGATTAGGGATGGGGAGCTATTTGGGACTATTAACTATGGTTAACCATGCACATGCAAGTAGGCGCATCCAAACACAGTACTAGAGAGGACAGGTCCTCCTGCAGCTCCCGTCTTCACTTATTCCCTGCTTATGACTGCTTAAACACAAGTGCTGCTGACCTCAACATGTTCTTACACCCTTTAACCAGGTCTGGGAGCTCACACACGCACATGCAGCTTGAGCTGGGTGCGTGTGCTGCTTTTGAGAACCCAGAGCAGCTTCCTTTGCTCTTTCACTCATCTCCAACTGCACCACCCAAAGTTCAGAGCTCCCTGTTTTCCAGCACAAAGACCCCAGCATCACCCCTAGGCACACCCACACTGCCCACAGATTGCTGGCTCTGGATCAACACATCTGGGAATCCTATTTGAAGTGCACATTTTTGCTCCCATTCTTACTGAAAGTAGGAGATTACTCCCTCCCTATTCCTTGCGAGTGGAGTGGATGTGCAGCTTGCATTGATATTTGCATACCAATTATTTGGGTTCTGGCTGGGGACTGGGTGTTTCTGAGCTGGTGGGTTCCTTTGCATGCTGCAAAAATTCTCCTGCTTCTCTGAAAAGAACTTAAGGTAGCAAATCCTGGCCTGCAGTGATAAGGAAGATGGTGTTTTTCATCTCCAATAAGGCTTTTTACTGGAAAGGGTGCAGAGAAAGCACTTTCTGGACCCACGCACTAGAAAGTGGATGAAGAGGTCCAGGGTGGGTTTTAGGTCATCTCAAGCCTTTTTGGATGACCTTGCTTGGGATTCACTCTCTCCACTTGTGTTTCAGAGCGCTGGCAGTGGAACAGGGATACAATAGCTCCTTTGCCTGTTCAGCACATCAGCCCTAGCGCCTTTTCCCCTTCCTCACCGTGCCAAACACAACAAAGTGCCACTCTGGAGCGGAGCCTCCAGACCCTGCTGTAATAGCGGCGCTAATAATAATGACAGCCCAGATGCAGAGCACTAATGGAAATCTCTGCGCTACCTGGGGCTGCCAATGACTAATCTCTGGCCATTGATTTAGCAGCTGAGACCAAGCCGAAGAGACAATAACAACTGCAAAGACAGGAGCAGGCACCAGAATTACAGCTGGAGTGAGATGAAAGGCTGGGGAGGAGCGCGGTCTAGCCCTTTGCTCTCGCGGCAGCGCGTGGGGCTGCACTTTGCTTTGGTAGCCGAGATGAGCTTAGAAATGCAGCATTTCTACTGTGTATTTTCCCCATCTGAAGCTCGTCCTGTCCGCAGCTGTGACCCACCTGGCCTGAAAGCAGCAACCCCATCCCCTGTTCTTCCGTGGGGCAAGAACCTCTGAGGCTTCGTGGGCTGAGGAGGTGCCTGCTGGGCAAGGAACCTCCAGCTCCTGAGGTAATTGCCCAGGCAGCAGCCTGGAGCCAAGGGTGAGCAAGGAGCTGGTGAAAACAGAGGCTGAAACAAGGCAGGCAGCAGCTGACTGTTCACGCACCTTTTCATTTCTCCCCTAGGGAATAGAGGCTTAGAAAAATCCCGGCATGGGATCAGGGCTCCCCTGTTCTGGCATCTTAACAAGAAGCAGCTGCTTGAGGCGGAGGGAGGAATTGCACAAGGAAAAGGCCCCATTGCATTAATTAAAGGTCACGGGGCCATTCCAGAGGCTTCCCAATTACCTCTGGAAGAGTGTTGCTAATGTGAGATAATGATGTCATACAGCCACTAATGAGGCAGGTTATCCAAACCCCAGCCCCCAGGTCCCCCTCCCCAGAGGATGTGCTATCGCCAGCAGATGAGGCAGAGCAAACATGACCACTCTTCCCCCTCTTGCTCCCCTCGAACTCTTAAGGACGCACCTCACGGCCTCCCTGTCAAATAATGGAGCTGGGGGAGGCAGGAGGAGAGGCCAAAGCCCTCTTTGAGGTTTTTGTGCTGAGGAGCGCCTCAGCAAGGCCCCTTCTCCTCTTGCACAGTGAATTGCTCCTCAGAAGCGATGTCAACAGGATATTGTTCGGCACTGACCCCGCTCCCGCATTGCTCAGGCCAAATCCAGCCCCATTAGCACTCATTAATTGAATGTAATTTGGAGCTGAAAATCTGCCTGCCTATATGGACTGTTCCAGCCCCTCAATTACTTGTGCCTCGAGCAGGGGGATCTCCAGGAGCAGGGTGGATCAGCCCTGGCTAGGGAGAAAGATCTCCAGCTCTCCTCTTGTGTGGCCCTGCTCAGTGCCAGCCAGGCAGCACCAGCTCCTTCGTGTCAGGAGGCAAATCATCCCTTGGGTCTGCCCAGGCAGGGGCCACGCCATCCCGATGGGACAGTCCCCTCTGGGGAGCACCGACGCAATAGAATCATGGAATGGGTTGGAAAGGACCCGAAAGCCCAGCCAGTTCCAACCCACTGCCATGGGCAGGGACACCTCCCACTAGGTCAGACCCCCCAAAGCCCCATCCTACCTGGCCTTGAACACTTCCAGGGATGGGACAGCCACCACTGCTCTAGGCAGCCTGGGCCAGGGCCTCACAAGAAAACCTTTGTTCCTAATAGCTCATCTAACCCTCCCCTATTTCACCTGAAAACCATTCCCCCTTGTCCTATCCCTGCACTCCCTGATCAAGAGCCCCTGCACTCCCTGATCAAGAGCCCCTCCCCAGCTTTCCTGTAGCCCCTTTCAGTACTGGAAGCTGCTCTAAGGTCTCCCTGGAGCTTCTTTTCTCCAGGCTGGACAACCCCAACTCTCTCAGCCTGTCCTTGTATGGAAGGGTCTCCAGCCCTCAGATCTTCTTCCTGGGCTCCTCCAGACTCACTCTAATAGCTCCATGTCCTTCCTGTTCCGAGGACTCCAGAACTGAACGCGGGAGTCCAGGTGCATTACATGTCATCACCTCCTCTCAGATCTGAGCTTAGGGGTGGGCTGTGCTCCCAAGAGCTGCTTTGTCTGGTATAACTTTGACTAAGCAGCCAAACAGATGGAAGAAATGTGGAAACATTCACTTTTATCCACCCTGCACCGTGCTGCTCATCTCTGGCTTTGGTGTCTGGGCAGTCAAGGGGTGCAAACACCTCTTAGCCTTATGGCTCAGGCACCAAGCAGGAGGTAAGGTGTGGAGAAATGTCCATCTCCAGGAGAGCTGCTGAGCCATCCCATCCCTGGCTCAACCTCAATCCTTACCCACGAGCGTACACGTAAAATAAGCGAAGTCTTTCAGCACAAGAGCTGCCAGCTGCAATTTATCAGGCAATGGGAACAGACAGAACGGGACTGGAAGCGAGAGCATGTTTGCAGGGGGAGGCAGAGGTGGAGGGAGCAGGAATCTCAGAGTTCTCCCAGGAAGACAGAGCTGAGAAGTGCTGGGGTTATTAATTATCTGCAGCTTTCATCCCTCCCACATTCTGCAAGGGAAAAAAAAAAAAAAGGTTGTCAGGGCGAAATGAAAATAGGCGGGAGGGAGAAAAGAGATGAAAAGACTAAAGGCAGAAAAAGGAGGAGCAAAGGGTATGCTGGGATCAAGCTTTGCTAGAGAGAAGGTGCCAGGACCAGGAGAATACAGCGTTTGCTGATAAGAAGCTTTCTTGCCCATAGGGATCTTATTAATTCCCCTAACATGCTGCAGCGGCCAAGGGGTGGGGTATTTTCTGTTTGCCAGTACGATTACAACTGCTCCAGGAATTCTGCTCCCATGGCTCCCCCAGACTGGGTGGGATTTTTCCATGCACTCACAGATCAGGCTAAATCAACACAATTTTCAAGTGTAGCCCTAACCTGCAGTAAAGGAAGAGACTGGGAAGGGCTGGAGCACTAAACCCTGACCTTTGCTAATCCACAGGCAATAACTCCAGGCGAGAACTATGCTGCAGGCGATGTCAGACTTTGCTCTCCCTATGGGCAACATTTTTAACCTTAATAGCAGACGCGTTTTCCTGTCAACTTGGAGGCAGCAGCTGTGGGTCAGGGAGTTACTGCGGAACTGGGAAGCTGTCAGCTGCCTCGTGAGCGATGGGTTGCTCGCAGGACAAATCCAGCAGTGTCTGGTGGGGAGGCCAACAGAGCTGGGACCCTCAGGAAAGCTGTGATGTGCTGCTGGCCTCTCAGGAGACCTTATTCAAAATGCAGCACCTCCTTTTGCTTACTTCTTCATTTCTAGAGTGGGGATAATGAGGCTAAGACCTTGGAGATGTTACTATAAAAAACAATCACTGTCTAGCAACTGAAGTTGTTACAGCAGATCGTGAAGGTGCTCTTGGTTCCAACCAAAATATGGATGTTCTGAGCAAATTCCTTTAACAAGGTTAGGATCAGGACCCTTACTAGTGAGCCAAAGCTCCATTTTTGGTTCAGTTTTCTGGTCCCTAGTGTTCCTCCCCAGCCACAATGCAAATAGAGGCTGTCACCAAGCACCAGTTTTATGCAAAAACATGCCTGTAGTAGCATACAAAATATATCCTAGCTAAAAAAAAAAAAAAGTAGATAGCTGCAAAGATGAGTAACACCTGCATGCAAATCCATCCTCAGCCTTCCTCCACTCTTGCCCAGTTCCCATCACAGGGTAGCCACTACGTTTTCTTGTGAGGGTGGGGAGGCCCTGGCCCAGGTTGCCCAGAAAAGTGGTGGCTGCTCCATCCCTGGAGGTGTCCAAGGCCAGGTTGGATGGGGCTTGGAGCCCCTGATCCAGTGGGAGGTGTCCCTGCCCATGGCAGGCATGGAACTGGATGGGCTTTAAGGTCCTTTCCAACCCAAACCCTTCTGTGGTTGTTGATCTGTGTGTGTTGGCACGTTCTCTTGTGGCAAGGAAAGGGTGCAGAGATGTTTACGTTCTAAACACAAGGCAGACAGAGCGATCTAGCGGTGTCCTAGGGCTCTTTCCAGCAGGACACAAACAGTTCCCTGCTCTGTGCTGCCTAATGATAAAATCAAAGACCTTCTCCCAGCTGGGAGCAGGGATGCAGGATTCCCACTGGACACATTGCAAGATATGGTTCCTGGCCCCAAGTACTTAAAAAGGTAAGAAGACAATCTGTGATGGAGGAGCAGATGTGCCTTGCTCATGGGGCTCGGGGACACAGCAAGACCTCACCATGCCCTGCCACGTTCTAATTGGCACCACTGCCCTTCATGTGCTGTTCCTGCTCCATTCAGGGAGGGACAAAGATGATGACTTGAAAGAAAATGACTTGTACAAGGCCTGGACCAAATTTGTGCTGATAGAATTGCTTCCTTGATGCCAGTTTCTGCAGACAAGGACCTGGCCTTCAGCTTTTCAACCTGACTGGCTCCTTTGTCCTGCTATCTGCCTTGAAGCCCAACTATAAATCTGGGGAACGGTTGTTTTCCATTGGAACCTACGAGTGACTCCTCTTTAAGTAGAAAATAAATGCTGAGTCTGTCTCCTCTGAGTTATGAGGGAGTGTAGAGGCTGCGAGTGTGAAAAAGTTAATTGCCTAACACTCCAGTTAATCACTCTGAGCCTACAGTGGCAACTGGCTTTGGTTTCTATGGCACAGGGCAACACTATGAGCTGTGCCAGGGCCACCATCCAAGGGGTGGCCTGTGTTGGACCCCACCGGTCACCGTCTCAAGGGCTCAGTGCTGGCTGCCAGGAGGTGCTAACCTGCTTCTGCTCATCATGGCACGTGCTAGCTGGGCTGTGCAACCACCCAGGTTTTGCAATCCCACCCATTGCAGCACTCAGCTCCAGACAGAGGATCGTGGAGGCTTTTGTGCATGGGTAGTTCCCATCCATAAAGTAAATGACCTCACCTTGAGGACTGTGTGCAGTTCTGGGTGCCACAGTATAAAAAGGATGTAAAGGTGCTGGTGAGTGTCCAGAGGAGGCCACAGAGTTGGTGAAGGGCTTAGAGGGGAAGCCATGTGAGGAGTGGCTGAAATCACTTGGTCTGTTCAGCCTGGAGGAGACTGACCTCATTGCAGTTCACAGCTTCCTCACAAGGTGAGGAGGAGGAGCAGGCATTGAGCTCTTCTCTCTGACCCAAGGGACTGGCAGGAAGATGTGCCAGGGGAAGGTTAGGTTGGATATTAGGAGAAGGTTCTCCCCCCAGAGGGTGATGGAGCACTGGAACAGCTCCCCAGGGAAGCAGTCACTGTGCTGAGCCTGACAATATTCCAGAAGCATTTGGATAATGCCTTCAGCCACATGGTGTGAATGTTCAGGTTGTCCTGTGCAGGGACAGGAGTTGGACTCGATCGTCCTTGTGGGTCCCTTGCAGCTCAGGACATTCCGTGATTCCAAAAAACAAGCACTTGATGGCCTTGAGCTGCCCCAGGTGGATTCCCTTTTCTCAAGCAACATTTTTCATGTGGCCTCTGCACGTCCTCCCAGCACACAGGGCTCTGGGGACCAGCACGGCAGCACTTTGCCCTGATTTCATAAGGAGATTTTTGCCGAGCAGCATCTGACAGAGCCAGGGGTTGGTTGGGGGGGCGGCGCTGGTGGCTGTTTCTGGTTCTGGTGGATGTTAAGCAAAGGGCTAATGGGATCCATGTGACTCGGCTCTTTCTCTGGAGGGAGAACTCCTTTGCCAATAGGAGCACAACTGTCAGGGAGCCTGCCTGCAGTTTGTAACTCCCAGGGAGGCCACGGCTGCGAGTGCCAGACACGCAGAGCCAGCGGTAATGCCTCCGGAGGCAGCCAGCTCATTAATGTCCCTCTGTGCGGCTCCCCCGGAGAAGGTGCGTCACCAGGAGCTGTCGCGCTCTCTGCTTTGCCCTGGGTGGCATTTGCGGTTCCCCAAGGAGCTGCTGCAGTTGAGAGCCAGGAACGCATCCTCCTTTTTTTTTTTTTTTTGAAGCCAGCCTGTGCACGCGCGCGTGTGCGCACACGTGAGGAGGAGAGGGAGCACGCATTGCAGCTCTCCTAATCACGGAGGCTGGCGGTACGGGTGGGGAGCCAGGGGAGGAGGGCACCCGGAGGAGGACAGGCAGGACTTGCTGCTGCCAGGCTCCAGAAAGAGAACATCTGCCTTTTAATCATATCAACAAAGCGCCTTTGTGCGATGCTGTGTGGAGCCAGGCGCTGCCCCGTGCAGCTCGTGGCTGGAGGAAAGGAGGGGCAGCCTTTCTGCTGGGTTCAAGAGCTTCAGTAGGGGTGATTTGTAGGAGAGACATTTACCTAAGCCGGTGTTGGCATGGCACAGCTCGACCCCAGGAGCTACAACGCCTGTAGGCTCTCTCCAGACAGCACTGAGATCCTTTGCTCTCCCCAGAGAGACAGCCTAGCCCAGGAGCAGGAGGTGAGCTGCTCTCACAGACGGAGACAGTCACCCTCTGTCTCTCATTGAGAAGCAAAACAATTCGGTTCTACCTTCCCCAGTGGTTCTGGGAGCTACAAGGTTGGTCTAAGGGATGGAGCCTGTCAGTCCCTCTTCGCCTGTCAGATGTGACCTCTCTAGCCACTGACACTCACAATTTCAGCTTCAGTTTCCATGGGTCTCTGCCAGTTCCTGATAAAAGGCTATCAGTTCTGGTAGCAAACTACGAGTTCTGGGCAACCCAAATATCCCATCTCCCTAAATACCAAGCACCCATTCTTCATTTCATCACACATGTTCCAAGTGGAACAAGTCAGGCATGGTCCGTGAACACTGTCAGAAGCAAAATGAAAACTTTGAAAGCAAGATTTGCATTGGTTCAGCCTGAACGGGGGTGGGAAGCTGCCTTCCTGACAAAGTGCGTTTGCACTTGCACACGTACCTCCTCCCGTACTGGTTTGATCGCAGCTGCTCCCAGGACAGAAAATCAAAGCTATTTTTTTTTGTACTTGATGCAAAGCACCATTCGAGGTGGGCTCATCTCAGCGCTGCCTTATGTGATCCCAGCCTGGTTACTGCAGCTGTAAGAGCCCTCCCACAGCCTTTTGCGCTTGTTTAGCTAAGCTCACTCCACATCGGCTTCCACAGAGCTAAGCACCAGTGCCTGGGGCCTCCCCAATCAAGAAATGCAAAGCAACAAGGGGTAGACAAGAAAACGTGTGGGATGGAGCATCTTTGGCACCAAGCTGCAAACTTCACTTGACAAAGCAATGGCATTAGAAAGCATTGTTCTGCTCCTTCCCCTCCTCCCTGTCTGGCACTCTTTTCCACTGCTTCCTTACTTGTGAATGTTTATCCCCCTCTCAGGCCACGTGTGAAACACTAATTGCTGTTGACACTTGCCTGGCTGGGATATTTATGCCCCCCTCCCATGTTGTGTGCTGAAAACACCCCTGGAAGTGGCAATATTGAGTGCAAAAGGCTGACCTGGTCCTCACCCAGTCACACCTCTTGGGCAAGAGTCGGACCTTGCCTCCTCTGCAAAGCACATACCAGTCGTAGTTCAACTACAGTGTGGTGCTCCCTGCATCGTCCTTTGGATGGTACTTGGGGCTGGTTGCTGCACCTGGTATATGAGAAACTGGTGCTCCCTTGGCCTTCCAGAGCCTGGGATTTGGGCTGTAGATGTGTCCACACTTCTCCTGGGCTCCTGTTCAATGTATATAGCAACTTTCTGGCACGTGCAGCTTTTGCTTGTGCTTCCCCAAGACTGACCATGCTATAGGTCACACATGGTGAGACGCAGCTACTTATCCCACATATGCCAAGGCATATTCTGCTTTGGATATGAGAGAGTTCTCGAACATCGCCATCCAGCCTGCTGCCACAGAGCTCCCTGTGTCTGGGATCTGCTTGCACAGCTCAGCCCTGCTTTGGATCGAGTGCTCCTCTTACAGCCAACAGTGTCATCTGGGGATGAGACATGGTGATGGAAGGGATGGTTGTGATGGGAGATGTGCTGCAGTAGGACGGGGATGCAATGGGCTGATGCAAACGGGCACAGCTGAGCCCCACAGGCTGGAGAAAAAAGCAGAAGAGTTAAACCCCCTCTCAAATCACCAATTGTGGAAGGAGATACCATCGCTTCACAACCCTGCACTCAATCCATGAACAAAAAGTCTTTCAGAACCCTTTAAAGAGGAGCCAAGGGCAGCAGTTTGTGTCTGGAGGCAACACCCACAGCGCTGAGGGTGGCCAAGCTGCTGCTTGGGCTGGACTCATTGTCTCCATGGGCATTGTCCCTGGCTAATGGAGAGGCCAGTCCCCAGAGTGGAGACCAAGCCCCACGGGATGTGCTTCACTGGGGAAGTTCTGTTTCTCAGCCACACAGCGGCATGACTGGCAGTCCTGTCATATGCAGGAGATGCACTTGAAGCTGTTCCAGCTGCCCTCCAGTCCAGCTCTCCAGGAGCCTGGTTCTGCAGCTTAGAGGAGAAAGCAGATGGGCTTGGGAAGCGGGGTGATCTCTGGGACCAGCATCACTGCCCTGGTCCATCCTGCCTGAAACAAAGGGGTGGTGGCTCTGCCCTGCCTCCTTGAGCTGCTGCCCTTCCTCCTGTCACCGAAATAGTTAAGTGCTTGCAGATGAAAGGCATCCCAGGGATATGAAGTGTTATAAACAAATAAATAAAATCTCTGTGTGAGAGAGAAAGGGGAGGGGAAGGGGGCTCCCAGGGAACGATGCAGCCTCATAAAACGATGACGCATGCACCAAGAGCAGTGGAAGGATGCCAGGGGATCTGGAAAACAGGTTCTCTGGAAATACACCCTCTTGCCGATTCCTTCTGACGTTGGCAGGAGCGGGAGGTGGAGGGGCCCTGGCTGATGGGTCCCCTCTGGCCCTTCGGATACTCCCATCTGCGGTGCAGAGCATCCCCAGCAAGCCTAAGCTTTGCTTTGCTACCTAGAGCCTGGACTTGCCTGTATGCCTCCTGCCTCAGGACCCAACAAGCCTCTTTACAGGAGGGTGCAAAATGCTTCAAACAGCTGCTTGAGATGAGCAAAATGGCCTTTCTCCACTGCATGGACAAAGCCAATCCCTTTCCCACCCAGCTGTGCCCTCAGAGCTGAGGTGCTAATCCCCAAGTGCTTGATTAAACCTTGAAACAATGACGATAATTACTCTGACTTCCTTCCCACCATTGTCTCCCTGCCCAGGGATGGGGAAATCTTCACTGAAATGCCTGTATAGGAGGTTTTCTTTATAGGGCTGTTGCTTTGTTTTTCATGAGTGTCTCCCAGCCCACTGAACACCCCCAAGTCTGGGAGGATGCAAGAAGCAAAGCAGGGTGGGGGTGTGAGCATCACTGACCCCAGATGGGGACACAGCTACCTCTCTTGGCAATATAAAGTTGACCTGGATGTGGTGTGTAAGTGAAGAACTTGTGTGAGGATGAGCCTGGCATGTCCATCTCTTCTACTCCAAAATCAACAGAGAAAATGTCCAGTAGCTAGAAACAGCTCTCGTCAGGGAGAGAGGGGGAGAACATAGCATGTTCCAAACTTTATCCTGATGGTTTTGGTGTGCTGTGTTATTCCTAGGTATATGAGGCTTGTGGTTCAGCTGGTGCAGGGTCCGATGACTGAGAATGGACAGAATCAGACTGCAAAAAGGCACATGAATACTGCTGCCAGCAGGTACCTGGGAGGAGAGGTTTCTTCTGAGCCTTGTGAGTCACATCTTGTCTATTCATCCGCTAAGGCCAGATCCAAGGGAATCTGTCTGAAGGGCTGAAAGACGTGAGCAAGCCCTGAAGCTTTTCTGTGTTACCATGCGCCAGCTGAGCCTTGGCAACTCTCTGCCCATCAGCTCTGCCCCTGCGGCAAACACTGTGTAACACAACCCAGCTTAGGTTGCTGGCGCTGCCAGCTAAGCTAAACGGAATTAACCTGCATTTGCTGCTGAATAAGAGCACACACACGTCAGTTACCCCAGCTCAGCCGAGCAGGGGATTTATCTCACGGTGGTAATTTGAGCGTGGATCCGAGCCTTCTCCTGTCTGTGAGACGTTAAGGCGGCAGGAAACCAGATTTCAGATGTTGACAGCATGTGCGTGGCTTGCTGGGATCCCAAACTGCTCCGAGAATTGCTGTGTGCAGGGTAAGCCCAGAGGCGCTGTGCCAGCCCCTGCAGAAATGTGCACATTACATCTCTTAGGAAGCAGAGGAGGAACTGGAAAGCCAGAGCTCCTCAGAGACTCACAAGTGCCCGTGGTAGCCTTTCCAGTGCTGAGTCCATGGGAAGACCTGCAGAACTAAGACTTGCATCTCAGACGGAGAACAGGTTTTGCAGTTTAGCCCCTGGAGATCTGGGTTTAATCCCTAGCTCCCATGCTGACTCAGTGTGTTGTGTCCCTGGGCAAGTCCCTGAGCACCTCACAAGTCAATGAAATGTGAAGAATAATCATTTATATGTCTGTATTTTCCATGCTCTTGGGGCCAGGGACTTTTCTTGTTCTGTACATGCAATGCCAGGCACAAGGAGGTCTTGATGTTGGGTGGGCGCCTCTAATCCAAATAGACGCTGGAACCAACTCCCAACCCTCTGCCCATGTGGTCCTGAGATTCTGAGAACAAGAGGCTGTGTACTCTGAAACCAGAGTGACATTGATGGGGGTGGGATGGTTATTCATTGCTATTTAATGAGGACATTAAACCGTAGTGCTCAGCCGTGCCCTGTGCCTTCGATGAGTCTTTGGGGAGTAATTGTGCTGAGAAACGCTTGCTCCTAGGGACGGACATTTGATGTATTAACTTTGGCAATACTTGCAAACCGTGTCATGCCAATAAGGCTATTGAGATTGAAAAAGAGCTGAACTGAAAAGGTGGGCGAGAGTGGAAAGTCCTGGAGACAATTGACAGAGACAAGGCAGGGGGAAGGTACTGGTGATTCCTCACTCCATCCAGATGACACGGCTTTTGGACTTAAGGAAAATTGACAGCCGGAAAAAAAAATAGTCTTCCCTGTCTTGCAGCACCAGTGACCTGAGAAGTCCTCAAGAGAACCACAAATGAGCTGTAAAAGGCCTTTGTGATAGAAGAGGTGAGATCAGCATCCCTAAGCTCTGCCGCACTGCCCACACTATGATGCAAAGCCCAGTGGCTCGAGGGCTGGGACTCACCTGCTTGCTCCTGGAGCATACCTTGTCACTCCTATCTGGGAGAAGACTAGAGGATACCTGCCATCTCCCATCTCCCCACGGGAGCTTAATTGCTCTGGAACAGAAACCAGCCCCTTTCCATTTAACCCCTTCAGAAGTACTGCCAATGTTTCCAAAATAGTCAGATTCACTGCAAGGAGTCCAGATCCATGATACCCTCGGCACCAAACTGAGCTGCCCCAACATGCAAGTGCCGATCTGCTCCCTCAGTGATTATTTTCATCACAAATTGGAAGTGGGTTAGCAAAACCCATCCGCATCCCCCTTAGAGAGTAGTAGCCTGTCCTTGCTGTTGATCTTGGCTGCTGTGGGAGCTTGCGGTATTTTTTCAGCTGCAGAGTTTGGGGTTTGCTCTTTCTGTCTCTCTTTCCTTTTTTTTTTTCTTGTTTCCCAAGCCAGATTCATATCAAGTCGTGTTATTCTGCATGCAAAGTGTAAACATCATCCGCGGTGCCAAAGGCAACGCCACACACGCAGACGTACACAAGGAAATAAGGCGGAGGCAGCGTGTGGCAGGGCAGGCAGCGTGAGCCAAACGTTGGAATGTGCAGGCAACCCTGGCTTCCCCCTTCCGTGGACATGAACTCCCTGACACAGAAACCGCTGCACGAGGACGTGGCCGCAGAGGCTGCCTCCTGCGTCTCTCTTCTTCCTCTGCCCGCTTCCCCATCCCTTGCAGATGACTGCAGAGAAGAGAGGAGGGGGTGTAGGCAGAGCAGTGCTAGGGTTGTTGACTCTGAAGCCTAAGGAGGAACAATGCAGGGCACTTTTAATTAACCATTGCATTAACAGCCTGGAGAAGGCTGCAAGGAGACCTTAAAGCAGCTTCCAGTACTGAAAGGGGCTTCGGGAAAGCTGGTGAGGGGCTCTTGCTCAGGGAGTGCAGGGAGAAGATGAAGGGAAATGGTTTTAAGCTAAAAGAGGGGAGATTGAGATGAGATCTTAGGAAGAAATGTTTTCCAGGGAGAGTGGGGAGCTCTGGACCCTGTACCACAGCCACCTCTGCTTGCCTTCTCCCAGTGAGCCCTTTGAGGACCTGTCTTGTGGCACGCTGATTACAATAAATTAGCAACGCCTGCTGCTGTGCAGAGGATGGAGCGCCCGGCCCTTGGGTGGATGTGTTGGAGACAAGCTTACCTCTATTACTCCACCCACCTATTTTTGCCTCAGGTCTCAGGGACAGGCCCTGATGAGCCACATCCACTTTCATGCAGTCTCCTCAGTCAGCTGGAGACATCCAGGGTCTGAACCTGATCCAGTGGGAGGTGTCCCTGCCCACGGGAAGGAGTTGGAACTGGGTGGGCTTTGAGGTCCCTTCCAATCCAAACCATTTTGTGATTCTATGACTAAGCCAGAGCCTGTTAGGGTTTCACCACTGGCATCAGCCGCCCTTGGACCGGGTCCCTGGGGCAGAAATCTCAGGCTTTCTACCAGTTTGCTGTTGGCTTGTGCTGTGGAAGAGGGTGTGGGACTGCGGGCAGGGCGATCCTGTTGGTTTACAGCTGACTTCATACTGGGGCTGTGAATAAGGCTGAATGGAAAAGCTGCACCTGAACAACTCCAAGTGCAAGGAAAATTCAGAAACCCTTGTTGTTTGGATGTCTCTGCGGCTAGACACTCCCCATTTTGATTTGCAAGGACATCCAAGCACGAGAAGGAGGGGAAAGGAAGATGAAGGGAGAAACGTGGCTGCAGGATGCTCTTGGTTCTCACCTCTCTGTGGCTATTTATGGCTTCAGGTAGAACCGTGTGTGTTCTGTGGCACTTTGAAGGCTGAACTTTGCAGAAATTGGAGGTCTCAGCTGAATTTGTTTCTCGGGGATTTAGATAGCGACCAGAGGGTTCGAAACCACTGCGGTTGCAACCCAAATGCTCCTTTTGATGCTCACAGCCCTGATTACAATTTCTCTGTTGCTCTTTGAGATTGCAGAGCTCTCGGCATGGGACAGACAGTTCCCATTAGCATCTTCTGCACTGGTCTGGGCAGCACAAGGGCATCTTTGTCATGAGAAAAATACACAACCACCACCCGCCCACCTCTCACCAGCTGGGACTGTCTTCGTCTCCACGCCTGCCTCCCTCTGGACTGAAACCACCCTGGAGCAGAGCGAATTCTCTCCTTTTTCCCAGGGTTAGGCAACTTCTGCTGGGAGACGGGGCTGCTGATAAGCAACAGGGCATAAAATGCGTCGAAGGGCCTGGCGTTCTCGACTCCCCGGAGCCTTTCCCTTTCTTCCCACCGCCCTGGCGGCTGGGTGCCATTCATTAACCTGGGCGTCCGGGCCCAGCCCTGGGTCCGACGGGCGGCCTGGCCGCCAGCGAGCCAAGGGGTGGAGAGTTCCCACGCTTCCCTGCAGGTGAGCGTCGGGGCAGCCCGTGGCGAGGGCATCCGCGGTGGCGTGGCGGGGCCGGAGGCCGCGGACACAGGTGCAGCCCAGCGAGGAACCCAGCCATTTCCGCCCCCTGCCCGCCCCTGCCCTTTGTGCCGCCGAGGACAATTCCCCTTGTGTTAGGTCAGGCAGTCTGCTGGGAAGAAAGGAGCTTTGTTCAACTGATACTCGGAAAAAAAAAAAAAAAATAAAAAAAGAAAGAGAGAGAGAAAGCTCAGCACCCTGTTTCCTCTCCGAAGCAGCACGGTGCTGCGTGAGCCGGCGATGGCAGATTGGTCGCAGACCGAGGCAGGCCTCCAACAGCAGCCTCAGCTCTTGGTGTTGAAGCAGAGAAACAACCAAAGAGTTTCTTTTCTGGTGCTGCTGCTTGTTGTAGCCATGCCTAATCACACAATCCCAGAATGGTTGGGGCTGGAAGGGAATTCTGGAGCTCGTCTAGGCCTGCCCCCTTGGCAGAGCAGGATCCAGCAGCCGCACAGGAGCGTCCGGGCCGGTTTGGATCTCTCCAGAGAAGAAGACTCCACATCTCCCCAGGCAGCCTGTGACAAGGCTCTGTCACCCACACAGGGAAGCTCTTCCTCATGTTCAGGTGAAAATTCCCATGCTCCAGTTTGTGCCTGGTACCCCTTGTCCTGTCTCTGGGCACCACTGAAAAGAGTCTGGCCCCATCCTCCTGCTTCTCGCACTTTAGATATTGATAAGCACTGATAAGATCCCCCTTAGTCTTCTCTTTTCCAGGCTAGATAGATCCAGGTCTCAGCCTTTCCTCATAAGAGAGATGATCCAGTCCCCCCATCATCTTTTTGGCCCACCACTGGTCTCTCTCCAATCGTACCTTGGCTTCAGAATCATAGAATCATAGAATAGTTTGGGTTGGAAGGGACCTTAAAGATCATCCACTGAAAGATCATTCCTCCTAAAGACCCTGGGCAACCTGTTCCAGGGCCTCACCACTCTCACAGTGAAGAAATTCTTCCTTATGTCCATGCTAAATCTGCCCCTCTCCAGTTTATACCCGTTGCCCCAGTCCTATCACTCCACGCCCTTGTGAACAGTCCCTCCTACAGTCACAAACTGGGGACAGGCGGCAGGTCCTAGCCTAGGGCCACAGTTCCACCAGGACTGGATGCCACCGGCTGTTTCAGGTTTCCTACCCATTAGTAATATTGCTAATTACTTTGTGGTCCTCTCCGGAGAGCTGTAGGCTGCTAGAGCAGCCAGCCTGCCGATACCTGGAATATCAACCTTTGTGGTTTTGGCAGCTGGGTAAACTTTGAGGAGATAGCAGCACGTGGGCAACCAGGTTCTGTCACCTCACATCAAACAAGCAGGGCCTTCCAGTGCCTGGGATGTTTACAGTCATTATCAGCTTTATTCGGAAAGAGGGCACTTACCCCAAGATGCCTTTTATTTGTTGTGATAGCCAGATAAATATCTCCATATAAATGCATGCAAACAGGCAGACAAATATGTGCGTACACAATAAACACAATTTCATACGCTGGTGAGACACATTCCATTGATGTTCACACATGGAGACACATGTTATGCAAATTCTTATCAGAAAGGCAGGAATGTAAGAAGCCCTGGTTCAAGAAAGCGCTTAAACAGGTTCAAGAAAGCGCTTAAACAGGCGCTTGGATTAAACCATGGACTTAAGCGCTTTGTTTGACTCCAAAAGCACTTAAGAAAATACTTAAATGCCATCGTAAAGAAGGCTGCTTTCCAGAATCACAGACAAATGGCAGAGCCAGCAGAGAGGAAACTGTTGTGTTAATGTAGAAACTGAATTATTTATTTTGTCTGACTTCAAATGCTTTCCTCCAACATCTGAGATACTAAGCAAAGGTGTGCTGACTTCCTGAGGATGCCAAGCCCCTTACTATTTCTATGTGAAAAACTGAAGCTCCCATCCTCACCCCACTGAGGGTGCCTGGAAACAGCATTTACAGAAAGATTCATTGTTTTGGTGCTGAACTGGAGTAATGGGGGGAAACAAAGACTTCAGCAGTTTCTGTTCACTTCAGAGCTGTCTCTGTGAGGCCTCGTGCTCCAGGTTCTTGCACAGTCAGTTGGTTCCCAGGTGCTGCAGAAGTTTGTCCAGTTGCTTTGCTGCTCTGATTTGACAGCACAGTGTTAATCATAGAATCACAGGATTGTAGAAGGGTTTGAGTTAGAAGGGACCATGACGGTCATCTACTCCAACCTTTGCTACTTGGGAGGGTTTTGCAGGGAGAGAGCTCTAAAACCTGGTGGGCAGCTCTTCAAGGGGTGTAAACTGAGGCTGTAGCACCGGTTCCTACCAGCAAAGATATTTAGCCCTCAGAAGCACCCTGGTATCCCACCAGTGGAAATGCTGCCTGGAGTTGCACGTGGAGGCAGCCGGTAAAGGGGATGAGAGCTCAGAGAAGTGATTCTGTCAGCCCATGCAAAGGGCTATTCTGCTTTTCTAGTTTCAGATCCCTAAGAGGCATCGATGCCCATTTGCACCACACAAGACTCTGGTGCTGACTGGTTTTTGGTCTGCTGCTAAAAATCTTTAGCAAGAGTTTTCTCCCACTTCCTCAAAAGAAAGTTGGTCACAGACAAGATCTCCATGACAGGAGGTGCTTCTGCCCTTCACTGGAGATGTTCCCATCCTTAATTTGAAACTCTCATGAAAAATACAAGCATGAAGAAGTTGGCAAGGACTTTCCTAACCTCAAGTGAGCAGCCTGCAGTGATGGAAAGGACACGGCACACTGGGGGATCCTGAGGTGCCTAGTGGGGAGTGCAATTGCACAGAAATAATCAGCAAACAAGTGGATAATGGTGGGTTTGGTTGGTGGGTCTGCCCTCCTTCCTCTGCAAAGTATTTCACCTGCTAGCTCCAGCCATAAAGTCATTCCCAGGGCCGCAAGGAGCACTTGTAAAATCAACAGGGCTTATCAGACCTAAACTTTGGTAAATACTCGGACAATCACTCCCCTTGTGCTTTTATCCCAGGAGTGTGTTAGAAGCTAACAGGCTCGATAATGTACCAGTGAAGATGAAGTCTCTCAAGAGCACAAACCTTATCCCTGTGCTCCCAGAGCCCCTCCCTGCCATCTGCCTGGTGCTGGTGCTGCTGTGTGGGTCTGACCCACGGCAGAGATGCCCCACACAGCCTGCTGTCCCCCTCCTAGCAGCTAAACCACTGCAGGTCCCCATCCCGCAGAGGAAAGGAGCTGTCTGGGAAAGGAGAGAGGAGCTGGTTGGTGCTTCAGGTGGAACGATGGAGAGGGTGGACAAAGTGGGGGTGACTTTGGCTGTCCTCTGAATTACAGTGAGCCTCTGGCTGTGGAGAGTGAGGTGAGCTGCTCTAACCAGAGGCTGACAGTGCAGAAGGGCTGCTCTTTTGAGAGGCTGCTGCCTTTCACCATAGATCCCAGGTTCAATCTCTGCACGCAGTCTGTGCCTTTGGCTGCACAGACTTGCACACATTCTATACCAGGGTTTATTCCAGAAACAAAACATCTGTATTCTCTCCTCAGGGCTATAAGGAGTATTCATGCCATGGGGGGATGTAGACGATGGAAACATCTGGGACAGGACGGAGTGAGTCCGCAGAGCCTGGAAAATGAGGAAGGTGATGTGGAACAGATGCTGAAAAGGCTGGGGATCCAGCAGAGCTTTGGAAGGGCCAGGCTAGTGGTGCGTGCCTGCATGCGCATGTGTGTGATATCTTTGCGTCTTCTCCCAGGGCAGCGCAGAAAAAAACAGATTTGTTTGATACCTGCCACCCAAGGAGGACGTTGCCCTCCTGAAGACATCTGTGCCAGGCAGTGAGTCAGGAGCCAGGGGCTGGTTTGCCAAGAGTGCACATTTCTCAGAGCAACTCATGCCACTGCTGGAAAAGAAAGCCAGCTTTGTGGTTGAGCAGATGCTGCACGTGCTGCGCTCATCCAGCCCCTGGAAAGCTCCAGGAAGACAGCTGGATGCTTTCCTCAGTCAAACTATTGTTGCTAACAGAGAAGAGCAACATCCTGGCTGCAGTGAGCTCTGAGGATACACTTAGCAGCTGGACAGAGTGCCCTGCTTCTGGGCAGCAGTCATCTGATCTATGACTTGGCTGGACTGGCGTCAGCAGGAGAGCTGCATGTTCCAGGGCAACCAGCTGGTTTGTTTGCAGGGCTCCAGACAGGGTTGCATAACGTGGTGAGGTCTGGCTTGGGCTCTGGGGAGGAAGAGACCAGGACAAAGGAGAAGACTCCAGCATGTCCTGCTGCCTGTCTTGCTGGGAGTGGGATGCTTGCGGAGGGGGGGCATACACTTCACGTGCAGATCCACCTACTGCTGTCCCTTTCACAGTTCCCAGAGCCTAGACTATGCTCATCACTGTTTTAGCTGTTCTTTTTCTGTGGATCTAAGACTGCTTTTCCTAGTCTAACCAAAATGTTTCCCTCCTCCATGCGATCTTGCCTCCCTTCAAACTTATGTGTGGGTTTAGAGCACATCCAGTGTAACTCTAGAGTGCAGGGATGGCTGCCCCATCCCTGGAGGTGTTCACGGCCAGGCTGGATGGGGCTTGGAGCCCATGATCCAGTGGGAGGTGTCCCTGCCCGTGGCAGGGGGTGGAACTGGATGATCTTTGAGGTCCCTTCCAACCCAAACCATTCCATGATTGTATGTTTCTATAAAACCAAAGAGCCAGCTTTCCTCTCTCAGCTGGGACATCCCCTGTAATTGCAATCCTGAAGACACCGAACAGCAAGACCAGGGAAGCTCTACTGCACCAGGGCTTATATTGTCAGAGGAACAGCTTCATATCCACCAAACCCAATCCCTCCTGTTAGAGCCAAGTGCAAGGCAGAGTGAGGCAGCAATCCAGACACTTGAATTTGCTCTCTGTTACAAATTACCCACACCCAAACGAGGCAGGGCCTCTGCTTTTTGAAAATCTATCCCTGAGTGTTTATTATAGAAACCAGTTGCCCTCTTTGTTGACAGCCAAATTGCAAAGGGCTGTTGGAACTGTAAGGTCCATGCAGAGCCGCGGCCTCAGCCGAAACACCCGCAGAACTCCCCCTCTGCATCAAGGGACACGGAGCTCTCATTAGATCCTGCTGGGATTTGAACCTAACGCTTGAGAAAGTCTGGCTGTCCCGGGCGTGAGGCTAAAACCACCCCCTCCAGCACCACCAAATACTCTCACTATAGAGAACACACTTTGTATTAATACAGACAGTAAGCAGCCAAGTTCCCAAACGTTTGCAGTGCCAGAAAGAACACAGACGGTAATAATTAAATAAGAGAGGCGATGTGAGTTCCTTTTTATCCCAGCAATGCTAGCTGGCCACATTTTTCTATGCCTCTATTGCCTTCAGCTACCTGATTGCCAAGGCTAAGAGATACGTGTCTCCCCGGCTGCTGAGCACAAGACTGAGGGTTATCTTGGGAAGGATTTTCCTTGAAGCATTTTTTGTTAAAACAGCATCAATGGCCCTCCCGAGGTGAGCACTACCCAAAGGGCTCTGGGCTGTGCCGTTAAATGGCTTTGCACTCTGGTAAAACTAGAGAGGAGCCTCTCAGAGCTTGCAGGAGTCCTAATGCCATGTTCCTTACACGCACACATCGCAGACGGACGCGTGTGCAGGCAAACAAAGCCCAGGGGTTATCACGGGCAGAGAGTCAGAGAGGTTGGTTCCTGGCCGTGCTGCTGCCTCGCAGTGTGAGTCACTTCCCTTCTCTCTATCTCATGCGTTTCCCACTGGTAAAACCTTGATAACCACAGGTGTGTTTACAGGATTTAACTCCCGAGTGACCACAAAGTGCCGTAGGACAGTAGAAGAATGCAAAGCACCTCGTTGGAACTGTTGGCCTTTCTCATGGGTGCTTATCCATGGGCTCTCCTTGCTTTTATCTTTTAGGGTTTGGTTAAATAAAACAGCAAGAGAACCCAACACTTGGCCTGAGAGGGCTGGTGAAATGGTATTAGTGGAACAGAGCTCTCTCAAGGTGCATTTTCTTTATCCCTGGGCAACCTAGACCAGCAATGCCTCATAACCATCATCGTCCTCCCACCTTTCCATGCAGAGCAGAACTTGTTCCAATGTGGTCTGCTAGAAACATCGCAGAGCAGCGCAAGCTCTTGCTGCCCTTCTCAGCTTGACATCTGCTAGGCCAGGGAATTATCTGGAGCTGCACAGTCACAGGGCGGTGGTGGAGAGGGGGGTGAAGCAACTTGCCCAGCGGGTCGCAGCAGAGTGTGGCAAAGCTGGAGGCGGCCAGCTCAGCCTGGTGCTTCGGGCAGGACATCGTCTCCCTGGGGAGCAGGCACCCAACTCATCCCACGGCCACGTCCCTGACCTCACCGTGGCTGGGTGAGGAAGCACGCCGGCTTCGCTCCCCAACCATTCCCACAGCCGGGAGTCCTGCACACCTGCAAGGCACACCCTGTGCTCCTCCTGGCAGGGCTGCACGCTCCAGCACCTGGCAAAAAGGATCCAATAACCCCGTTCCAGCCTTGGTCATAAAGCAAACTGCAGACCCCAGCCCATCCTGGGAAACACAGAGCCCCCACCCCATCCAGGCGAGGCACTGGGATCTCTCATCCCTCTTCTGCGACTTGGGAGTCTCTCTCCCCCTCTCTCCGGCTTTGCTGGTGTCTGCCTGCTGACTGAAGCTGTCATTATCAGCTCAATAAATCTCTGGCGCGGGTTTTATTGAATCCCTGCCTGAGGGGGAACAAGCCTGTAAAGGTTGAGGAGAGCAGAGCTTTCCCACGCCTAAGACACGCTGCCGGAGCTCTTGCACACATTCCGGGCCTGCCAGCGCTCTGCAAATGTTTGGACAGCCTTGAACAAATAACACACCTTTAAAGAGGCCAGCATGAAATTTTTCCTCAACCACCCAGCCACCCTCCCAGCGCCGCTTCCCTCTCCGCCTCCCCCGAGCATCCCAGCGCCGTGTGTGTGTGTGCGTGCGTGTGTGCGCGCTTGTGTGCGTGCGTGTTTATTTTAGGCTTGTCTTCCCCTTTTTGTGTCGAGGTTGAGCGGTTCGTGGCCGCGTTCCAGCCGTAGTTTTGTGGGAGGAATTCTGGCCTCCGCTCTTGCGAACGCTGACTCCGGGCGGTGGGGGAAGCGGGGGCCGGGATGGGACAGAGCGTGGAAAAGGGAGGAGGTTTGGCTTCTCTCCTGCGCAGATTTCCTTCAGCAGGTAGAAACCAGCCAGCGGGGATTTTCTGCTGACGGCGTGCCAGGCTGCGGTGGTAACCTCTGGATGCCAAGATTTTTTTTCCAGCGAGGCCAGCCTGCTTTGCACGTTGGTGTAAAGTTCCAGGGACAGTCTGCTGGGGCTGGCACGCTCCGCTTACCCACAGAACTGCTCTAATTAATGCAGTGGCTTCCTTCACACAGCCCCGCTGATGTGTCTTGACCCCGACCTTAAAGGAACTTCCCCAGGGCACCAGGGGCTGCGGGTGGAGGCAGTTTCTCTGCAGCGCTTGGGTTGACCGAATGGTCTCTGGAGGGGTGTTGAGCTCCAAAGGTTTCTTGGAGACAGCCCCTGGGATGCTGATTTTACGTGGGGCGAGGAGACAGTCCTGCAAAGTATCCAAGTTTTCTCGGGGGGTCTGGAAAGCAGCTTCTGCAGCTGGGCCAAGGAGGGAGAAAAACACGGATGTAACAGCAACACCCAGCTGAGAAAACGCAGCACAGCCCACTGACCCTGTCGGGGAGACTTTCCTGTGCTTTCCTGAGTGAAAATAGAATCTCTTTCTGAGCTTTTCACTTCTGCTCCACACAGCCTGCTTGCCACGAAAACCCAGCTGGGAGTAGGGAACTCTGAAACTGCTCAGGCTCAGTCGAAGTCTGTGGTAGGCAAGCACAACAGGCACACGGGTCCCATTTTCTCTTCCAGCGAGACGGAACACAGCTGCTGGTGTTTCCCCATCGTGATGTGCGAGGGGATAACGGCAGGATGGGACCATGCTTTGCATGTTCTATGGGCATAATAAGAATGCATTTGTGGGGCAAAAGAGAAAATTGGAAAGGATTAATAGACCAGACAGCTGCCTGCCTGCTGAGTTCTGGGAATGTAAAACACTGCAGCCATCTCAACAGCTCCTAAAATTCCCCCTGACTTGTTTCCTGTTGCTGCTTTCCCAATGTTGAAAGGCTTGGGCTCCCGCGGATAAGCAATTGGAGAGAATCCAGAATTTAGGTTTCTGCCTACTCGATCTTTCCTGTCAACGGATCATTAAATAAGAAGCAGAAACGTTGTATTCACCATACGCTCATCACCAAAGAGCTAAGTGAAAATCCTGCTTTAGGAAACAAGTGACAATTAGTGTGATGATTCCGTGCTCCTTAGGTTACATCGTCCAACTTAACCAAGTCGTTGCACTTGTTGGGTACCGAGGCACCAAGGTCATGCTGGCTTTGAAAGGAACAGTATGAGCAGGGGGCAGAAGGAGCTGCAAAGTTAAAGGTTTAGCTCTCCTTGGGGAAATAAAGGCATGGAAATCATCCACACGTGAAACGGGAGTGCTGCAAGTCGCAGTGGCAAAACCCAAGCAGGGCAGAGGGCTGGCTGCGAGCTGAAGAACCAGGGCACCGTCAGGCGAGAACGAAGGTTGAGGTACTCCTGCACAGCAGAGCTCGGTACAAAGTTCATTGTCACTGCCCTCATAAACTGCGGATAAGGAAGCTCAGAAAATCTCTGAAATGGATTTAGGTACCAGTGAAATGGCCTTGATTTGGTCACTCGTGGAAGGGGGTGAGTCTTTCATGCAGTGTTTCCCAGCTCGCCTTTGGTCTGTGGTGGCCTTTATGGCCAGGATGCTGTTACACTCAGTCAGGTCCTGCCGTAGTGGATGGTATCAACCTGTGCTGCCTTGATACTTCATGAATTTGCTCACTGGCCCTTACAGTCACTCTAAATTGTGCCAGACACAGTGGTGATGGGCAGCGAATGCCACCAAGCAGGATCTCTCACCCAAACAACCTGTGGATGAGGGGAGGAAGCCGTATGTCCATCTGCCCACAGCAGAGCTGGGGGAGTAGAATATGAGAGGGGTGTTGGGGGGAGCTCAGCCTGTCCATCCCTGAGGCTGTTCCCCTATCCCTGCTTTGGCTGGAGAAATAGAATCACAAAATGGTTTGGGTTGGAAGGGACCTTAAAGACCACCCAGTTCCAACCCCCTGCCCTGGGCAGGGACACCTCCCACTGGATCAGGGCTGCTCCAAGCCCCATCCAAGCTGGCCTTGAACACCTCCAGGGATGAAGCAACCACCACAGCTCTGGGCAACCTGGGTCAGTGCCTCGGCACCCCGCCCTGCAGGCAGCATGCAGGCACACGCCTGGCACGGGGCTGCTGGCTGCCGTGTGCGCCGTGCTGCGTGTGCCCCGGCACGGGCTGTGCCCGTCCTGCCATGGGCTACAGGCATCCCAGCACGGACTGTGTCCTGGTGTGGGATGCGTGTGTGTCCTGATGGGGGCTGCCTGTGCCCTGATGCGGCTGCCAGCTCAGTGTCCCTTGTCCCCACAGCACGGCAAAGCCATTCATGCCTTGTATTGCCCCACACCACCTCGTGTGAGTGCATCTTGCGCGTGTGCATCCCCCTGTGTGGTGCAGGGTCTGTGTTCACAGCCCCTGACACTGCATCCCTGGGGAACAGCGTCCTTGTCCCCTGCTGCAGACAGGAGGGACCCTGCTTAAAACAGGACCTGTGAGAAAGCTCTGTGTTGTGTGTCTTGTGTTCCTGTCCTCTCAGAGCCCATGCTGGGGCAGACAGGCTGTGTGGCCAGAGCGTGAGGGCTGCAGGCTTTTCTCTGCAATGCCATATGGAACCAGATGCCAAGAGCTGGGGCCCTGAAGGCTGTGCCAGTGGCGATGCCCAGGCTGGAGCAGGAGTTCCCTCACAGCAGCAGCTCCCAGAGACAAGGAGCAGGAGTGATGTGCTGGTTACTGGGCTGCCAGAGGTGCTGGCCTTCCCTCTCTCCCCTTGCTCTGTGAGCCACGGTACCTGGCTGTGCTTTCCTTTGGCTCCAGTTTAAATCTTGCACGGTGCTCTGACTTCTAGAGTGGTTATTACAGCACAGAGAACAGGCTGCACTCTCCTCCTCCTCTCCATATCAAGTCTGGTGGACACCAGCCGTCATTCAGAAGTTCTGCCTTAGGTTCTGTTTGACCTTCTAAGCAAGGCACAGGTCTTACTGGGGACGAGAGGGTTAATACTTCCTTCCCCAACCAGCACATACAGCTTTTAAGTTGCTCTTGAGTCCTGATGCTGAGTGGAGGTTGGGCTGCTTCCTTCTCAGCCTGGGGTTTGGAGCATCCCAGAAACCACCCTGAAACTCCGCAAGGTTCAGACAAGGTCTCAGTCTGGTTAGCTTGTGCAGCTGCACCCCCCAAAAAGGACGGGAACCACTAATTTACAACAGGAGGCAGACAAAAAAAATCGTCTCTTTACTTTCAAGCCTCAAATTGTCTGTTAGCAAAGTGCAGACCACAAAATGGGTGGCCCCTTTCCTGGAGAAACTGTGAAAACCTGCTTAGTTCCTGAACTAGTAAAGCAAACAAACAAACAGGACCCGGAATTGGGTTTCAGCTGCTTTGCCCTCATCAGGGCATAAGAGCATCTGAAAACAAACTAAGAAACCCCTGCCTTGTTGATAAGAACCAGCCATGACAACAACTGATGGGAGAACCCAGAGATGCAATTAGGAATTTGAAATGTTTGAAACAAAGGGCGAAAGCAATCAGCAAAAGGTAATTAAAATGGATTAAATGAAGCAAAATCATCTGAGCAGAATGCTGGGAACCAGTCCAGCCAGGCGGGGGAGATAACTATGTGAAATGTGGGCTCTGAGTTTGTGCATTAATATTACTTTGCGCTTCTGCAAATCTTTGAGGACCTCGGAGCAGTCTGCAAGCAATTAAACCTCATAACACCCTGGGGAAGCAGAGGTTATTCTACGCACTTCCAAGGTGGTTCTACAGAGAGGGCAGAAGTGATTTATGCTGAGCCCACATGGCATGTTTAGAGCCAGAGTGGGAATAAACCTGGGAGCCCTGAGTCCTAGCAGCGTGTTTTAGCAGCGAGGCAGAGGGATGGTGTCATCTGAAGAGAGTATTTTGGCTTCCACGGTAGGCACGGTGTGAGTTCGTTCCTCTAAGCCATCTTGTTTATATTTAGCACCTAAGTTTATATCAGGAATGACAAATTTGGCACTTGTGCTCGGATGTGGCTAGGACAGGAGCAGCCTGCAACAATAAAACCTTAGACAGACTGTGGCTGCCTCTTCCTCTCCCTGCCGATGAGCTCTGTGCCTTGCGCACTGCTGGAAGAGGCTGTGGGGAGCCAGGCACCGCTTGCCTACGCTTAAGAGTAGTGAGAAATCCACTGGAGACACTCACACTGAAAGCTTTGACGTTCAACAGTAACAAACAGATAGAAGAGAAAAGCGTGATGTGCTGCTTGTCCTTAGGCAAAAGAAACTGGCTTGTGTCTGTATTTAAAAAGCGAACTCGTGTCATCAGTAAATGAATCTGGGATACAGGCTGATGTATTCACTCCAAGCGCTTAGCTTTAGAAATGAAAGAAAGGATAGAAAAAGAAGCAAAAATAAACCCCAAGGCTTCCCTTTTCCCACGGGACAGCATTGAAGTAAAGCATGAAGAGCTTTGCTGGCTGAGGTTCTGTCTCCAAATGCTTTGGGCTTGACTTCTTCACGGGGCAGAGTGTTCAAACAGCAGGCAAAGAGTCATCCCTGTGGAGCCTCTCCTGTCGTTCAGGCCAGCCCCTTTCCTTCTTTTTAAAAGTCATTTGTTTAATTGGTTGTCATTTTAATTTCAACACACCTGCTGAAATGGAGGGCTGGGCAGTGTCCTGCCTGTTGGGAAGGGGAGATTAGAGAGCAATTAGAGGAGGACTCCTACTTCGACCTCTTCAGCGGGCAGCCGAAACCCATCATCGATCAGTCCCTCGGTGCCGAGGCTGCCAGCCTGCAGCTGCCCATGTATGATCCCATCCTTGTGCTGTGTCAGACCAGGGCTGAGGAGTTTCAGTTCCCCATTCTTTGAGTACCTTGAGGGACACACAGATCTGAATCTCCCTTCCCTTTGAAGATAGCTTCTGATATTTGCATCCAGCTCTTTTAAGAAGTATCCTCCCCTGCCTAGACCTATTATGCCTCAAGTTCTCAGTGTGAGACTTGCGTGTTTGGCCTCCATTTCTTGCTCTCCAGGCTTTAGCACATGCAGCTGAGCATGCTCTGGGTTGCACGAGGTGTTTAAAATCCCACAGCCGTTGCTGCTTTGCAGGAGAGCAGGCTGAGCATCCTCATCCTGCATCCCACGGATGCCTCCATGAGTCATAAAACTGCAGGTTCTCAGTTGCACAGATCTGGATGGTGCCTCTAGTTGGGGGCCCAAAATGAATGGATCCTTAGGAACACATCCAACAGCTAGGAATACCCTGAAGCAGCCAAGCAGGGCCCATACAGCATACATTTCACTTACGCCGAGGTGATTCTCTGGCTTTGGGTTCCACATAAGATGCTCCATGCAGGGTTGTTGAGCACGAGGAGGGCAGAGAGCAGTTGGGATTAGATGGAGCAAGGATTAGGTGCTCACATGCAATCGCCAGGATTAGGCATTTGCTTGAATAACAGGGAAACATCCAGTTACAACAAGCAGGATGAAGCATCGTGCTTGGGGCATGAACTAATCCAGCACTGTCTGTGTGTAGGAAGACCTCTTGCTCGAGGGCAGTAGGTTATCCAGTAGAAGGCTGCTGTTCTGAAAAGGTATTTTAGGGGCACTCCATCCTCTGCAGTGACTCGCGCTGCTCTCTGTCAGAGATAGGAGGCCGCACCGGACAGACCATCCGTCTTATCCAGCCTAGCAGCTCCCTGTGTTTTGGCTAGAGCATACAGATAGGAATTAGTGACTGTTCAATGTTTGTTCTCACGAAACAGGAGGGGAGGCTGACAGAGAAATAAATACAGAGCAAGAGAAAAAATAGCAAGGGAGAGAAGGAAGGAAGGGGAGGGGATGTGTGCAAACATATAAATATACATTGCGCTTTCAAGATGAGCTGGGCACAATGGAGAAGTCCCCCCCTGAATCCATCCCACACTGAAATTTGAGCGCAAACAGCTTTGGGAAGGGGGATGCACGTGGATCTGCAGACCTCAGTGGGTCTAGGGCCTGAGTAGGTGCTGCGCCCGCGGCGTGTGCCGCACAAGCGATGGCGAGGGAGCAGAGCGAGCGGGGAGCAAGCGGAGGAGGAGGTGGGGCAGGCGAGGAGGTTGACGAGGTGCTCTTCTGACACACGACAGCAGCTCCAGTCTCAGGCTGCGTGGGTGGCAGCGCAGGCTGCGTGCCTGGCTTGCCTTTCCCAGGCACGAAGCAGACAGCCTACTGCACAAAGAAAGTGGTCATTATGTGACTGGTACTCCCACCTCGCTCTCCCCGCTCGGCTCCCCTCCCTGCCGGAGCAGGCACAGTTCCTCTTTCAGTGCCTTTTCAAAGCGCTCGAGCCACTCGATTCATTGCTGCGTTTGCACAGGGACAGGGCGGGATGGGACTGGACGGGATGGGATTGTGGCTGGGCAGCCAGACAAGGAACATCCCATCGTTAATTCCCAACGCACGGACGGGAGCCAAGCCTGCTCAGGAAAAGGTATCAGGGCAGAGCACACTTTGCTCAGAGCATCAGTGATGGAGGCAAAAGTTTTGCTGAAGGATATTTCTTCCCAGTCAATGTACAAACTGGTATAACCTTGGCACTGAGGTGAGGACAACGAGTCCAAGCCAGGGGTAAACAGTGCATCTGGCTCCCAGAACGCTGGACACAAATGTTTTCTGGGTGGCAGGGTGAGGTTAGAGCCTCTACGGTTAGTTTAGTGCGTGGGTTTTAAATAAACTTCACCCTCCAGGTCACAGCCCATCGGTAACTGCCAAGCGCGGGTTCACTTTGGGTAACGCATTTTTGGGGTTCACCCTGAAGTCGCCTGCTTGCTGGGTGCTCCTCCTCAAGAGTGGGCTATGGGATTGTCCCAGCAGTAGCCCGGTGGCTCTGAAAGCTTCGGCTGTCGTTGCCAGCCTTGGGAGAGAGCCTGTTCAAGGTATCGATTCAATAATATAGGTCAGCTTTAGTCATTATGCATAGGGATCAATCACACCAGCCAGGCTCAGTGCAACTTTAATCAGCGTGACAAAATCAGAAGTGGAGGTGGGGTTGAAGTTGGTTTTGCCCTACATTTTTTTTCCCTTTATCTCCAACTCTGTTCCCGTCAGTTGGTGAAACAGGATATAAGATGCTTTGGATTTCTTAATGTTTTCACACTGGATGGGCAGGAAAGGTTCAATGATTCCTCCACAGCCTCTGAAACAAATCCCTGTGACTGCATCCTGTTCTTAAAATAAAGGGATTGTTCAAATTCTCCTCTTTGTGCTGTTTGAGGACAGGAATGATACCTCTTCATTTTCTGAAGGATGAGATCTGACAATGTGGGGCTGGGGAGGACACTGTATAAACAGCACCTTGAGCCCCCTAGATGTGTTTCACCGTGCATCCTCCTTTGGCAGACATGAAGGGAACTTTTTAAACCATGATTCCTGGAAGCAGTTTGTGCTGGAGGGTCATTCCCTCTTCCTCTGTTGCACTAGCCAGCAGCATATGTCCTATAGGGCCTCTGTGGGTGAGCTCTGAGCCAGGCAGACACGAGCTAGCTCCAAACCGCAAGCTTTGTGGCCTCAGTTAGCACTGCGCCAAGCAAAAAAACCATGCAGATGTGCTCTCAGAGGGATGTGTGCAGCTCTCATGTAGTTCACACTCTGCCCTGAGTGCTCCCAGAGCAAACAATAACTCTTGAAGTTGCACAGGGAGCAACCAAATCCCCCTTCCATCTCCCCTTCATGCTTTCCTGTAATCTGCTCCAGCTCTGGTGAGTGAAAAGAAGGGAAAAAACAGCTCCTGCACATAGAGCAGGGTTTGCAGCTCTGGATACACATAATTTCCAGGCAACTTGAGGAGAAAGGTCCCATTTACATGCAGCCTCTATGCAGAAGAGGACTGGTGGGAGACAGCACGTTTCCTTTGCATGGGGCTTATCATTCCCATTGCCTTTCTGCCCCTCCCTGTCTGTCTGGCAGGCTACCTGGCCTGCAAGCAGAGATGGTATCGCACAGGAGACTGATAAGGGCAATGAGGATGTGGCAATCACTGGTCAGAACCTCCCCTTTAATCGGATCTGGTGAGTCTGCCCATCAGTAAATAGATTGCCGTGTGTTTCGCAGGCTTCCCCCCCCCTCGCACCCTATCTGCTTTCTGCACTGAAATACGGTGTTTGAGCCATTCATTTCCTTTGGAGAGCTCAGAGTAGGTGACTCATGCCATGTACCTTGACTTCTCTTTTTGCACTGCCAATGCCAATGCTCTCTTTTTTTTTTTTTTAAGTTTTTATGGCTGGAATTTGCCCCTCTTGCTTCGACCCTGACACAGACAAACACCACCCCCACTGCCCTGGCTTGATGGCGATTTTAAGGGAGAGCAGCTCTTCTCTGCATGCTTTGTATGAGGAGCACAGCGGGGGAGTCCACCTGTATGGTTTCAAGGAGGAACTGGTTGTCTCTAAGGAGCAGTAGTGCAACACTCACCCCGCTCTCACCTTCCTGAGAAGCCAGAGTTTGACCAAAGGCTCTTGCTGGATGCTTGGTTGCATGTAGGAACCGGGAAGATGGGCTGCAGTCCATTTCCCAGTGGACATGTGTCTTTCTGATGGAGAAGGGTGATTTCTGGGCTCTGTGAGGGACAGTCATAGAATTACAGAATCACCGGGTTGGAAAAGACCCACCAGATCATCGAGTCCAACCATTCCTATCAATCACTAAACTAGCAGAGAAGCCGAGGGCAGAGAGGGACAGAGAGCCTGAGACCCCACTCTCATCGCTGGACGTGGTGGCCTCTTTCACAGCAGGGCTTCAGCTAGAAAAGCTTCTCCTCTGCCTTCATTTCTTGGTCTGCATACAAAGGTAGAGCTTGGGTGTGTAGCGCTATCAACCCAACCCATCTCCCCAGTCTTTAGACAACACTTTGCAAAGACCTTTTTCCCTTTTTCTTACAATCTTTACAGTACTTCTGGAAATAAATCCATCTTCCTTCTTTAGATCTGCAGCCTGGCAAAAGTTGGTAGCCCTTAGGAAGATCTGCAACCACCACTGCTGTCAGGGGCAAAATGGTTGGACTCGATGATCCAGTGTGTCTCTTCCACACTGGTGATTCTATGATTCTACGTGGCTGAGATGAATAATAACAGGTTTTGAGGCATCTCACCTGCAGCAACAACCTAATGATGGCCGTGGTTGTCATGGGATACATTTACTAACCCTAAGAAATCAGTCTGATGTTAATTGGAAGATCAGATGCAGAACTAAAACCCGCTGCAAGGGGAGCCAGTCTTCGATTTATGGTCCCTCTTACATTAGCTAGTTAAAAAAATAGTACAAACATTTAAACACCAGTGGCAGTAAAGATAAAATTGTAAGCTTGATTAGATAAAGATATGTGTTTTATATTTACACCTGGACCATAACCTTTGTTTGCTTCAAGTTAGGGCTACTCAGGTGCACAAGTATTAAGCAGAGATTTCCTGGAGGCCCAGACACCTCCTAGTGTAAATGAACTTTTGGGGTGTGGGTGTACAATGGCTTTGAAAACAAGCTAAGTGCTTGTGACTTCCCTCCAGCTGGAAAAGAGGGGCAGAAAGATGGATGTGAGCTCTCTTTTGGACAGAACCAGCAGTTCTTCATGATAACACATCTCAATCTCCCCTCTTTCCACTCAAAACCACTCCCCCTTGTCCTATCCCTGCACTCTCTGATCAGGAGCCCCTCCCCAGCTTTCCTGTAGCCCCTTTCAGCCCTGGAAGCTGCTCTAAGGTCTCCCTTGAGCCTTCTCTTTTCCAGGCTGAACAACCACAACTCTCTCAGCTTCTCCTCCTATGGGAGGTGTTCCATCACTCTAATCATCTTTGTGGCTTCCTCTGGACTCACTCTATCAGCTCCATGTCCTTTCTGTGCTGAGGACTCTGGAACTGAATGTAGGGCTGCCGGTGAGGTGGCCCCAATCCCTATAGGCTCAAGGAAGTTCAGAAGACACACACAGGACCTCCCAGAGGGAAGGTGTGGGTTATCACACGCCTGGAGCCGTGGCAAGTTGAGCACAAAGAGCACATCCCCTCAGATCCACATCACAACCTCATGTGAAGCTGAGGTCGCAGCAAACTCCTCACCCACGTAGCAATTGGCGGCGTCCTCCCCGCTGTCATCACCACTGGAACAACCAGCCAAGCCTCGCTCAGCCCCATGGTCTGACAGGTCTGGTGTCTCTCCTATCTACCAGGACCAGGTGTTGCAGGAGGGTTAGACCCTTGCATCTGCTTTCACAACGGATGCGACTGCCACTCGCTCTGCAGAAATCCTGGTTCTTTGGCTCTGTCCTCCGTTGACATCGAGGTTAAATTAGTGCAGCTCTCCGGACTCGGTGGCACTGCCTGCCTCTAAGACACGTGTCAAGGGCAGAGAGAAGCAGGCCTTGGGGACACGGTGGCACATGCCTCTCTCTTTTTTTTTTTCTTTTTTTTTTTTTTTTTATATATGCACACGTCAACCAAGCAGATTCCATTTTAATGTCACGCCTGTGCAGTGGTGGTGCATTCCTCTGAGCGTTGCCATGTGAGGCCAGGATGGTGTTTGGCTGCGGCTAAAGTGCTTTATCAGTTTCTGAAGTCACTTTGTAAATAGCAGCAGCCAAGAAGCCGGAGCTGGGGTTGGGGGGGAATAAAATAAAAGCAGGAAGAAAAAGAGCTTTGTTAATTTTAATAGGGTGTGTTATGTTCCTCCTTCATCTCCCAGATATGCCACACTCGGCGATGACAACCCTGCTTTATGGAGACCTCGGTCTCCTCTAACCCCCCCAGCTGAGCTAGAAATCCCACACTGCATAGCAGAGAATAACTCGCATTGCACTTCTGGCAGGCGAGGGTAAAACGCGGCTCTGTTTTCATCACGGAAAAGCCTCCGGGCGCATATTTTTGTAATTAGGCTTTTCTGCTCAGCAGTTTTTGCAGCTGTGATGACACTTGGGTGTCGCCCCCCGGTTTCTCACGCTCTCCCTGCCAAGGCGCCGAGCGGCTGGGCTGCAGCCAGCGCCGAGGTCGGCCGGCCGGCCGGCCCCCGCACCGCCTGCACGCGCTGGGGAGAAGGCGCTTTGCTCCGCAACGCATGGAAACGGGCCACGGTTCCTCCTCAAGGTCACGGCTAATGCCTTCGCTCGCTCGCCTTGCTCTGGCAGCTGAGAGCGGGCAAGCTGGGAGCATTGGACCTGGGGGTTTTGGACCTGGGGGCTTCGCTCTCTCCTCTGCCTGGGGATTTGCTACCATTTCTCCCTTCCAGCGAAGAGGTTGCGTCTTCCACTGGCTTCCCTGCTAGCGCTTGGCTTTTAAAAAGGCTTTTCTTAGCCTTCCCTCCCTGCCTGCCTGGGGAAGAGGAAGGAGGAGGAGGAGGTGGGAAGGTCTGGAGAGGTTCCCAGCGCTCAGGGGCTGTAAGGCTCCTTGCTCCTTGCCAAGCCCAGCTCCGGGAAGCGGCAGGCGTGAGCTGGACACTGGCAGGCTGCTCGCCGCCCGCCCGGCTGCTCGCTCGCGTTCTCTCTCCCCCCTCAGCTGCCAGCCCGGAAACCTCACTCCAGCTGTGGCTTATTAAAGCCGGAATGTCTCTGTGGGACCGGGGAGAGCCAGAAGGATCATTAATAACAACTAACTATGCTGCCTTGCATGCCAAGCCGGGCCTGAAGCAGCAGCTCCCACACAAGAGGCGAGGAACGCGCTCCCCCAGCAGCATCACTTTGTGGCACCCGCCTCCCCAGCTGGACCCATCGCCCCGTGCCCCCTTCCCACCCAGGGAGAAGGTAGACGGATGTGCTCCTTCCTGCCAGAGCCCAGAGCATCCCAGGGATCCCTTCACTGTGATCCCGTGCTCATTAAATACAGCTTCAGTGAGAGACAAGATCTGGTAGGGGCCTAACCCCTCCCTGCTCGCCTTTCCCCAGGGGTAAAAGCTGGAACAAGTGATGCTCTACGATGCATCTGGAGCAGCAAATCCTCTGACCAGATGCATTTGCTGTCCTCACAACTGCCCTTAGCCCCAAAGCCTGGGCTCCACACTCAGATGTTGATCTACTAAGTGATTGTGGGCAAGCAAACTCGTTTCTGGCCTCAGTTTCTCCCCTCTGCCTTGCTTATTAATTGGTGTGTTACTTAGAGGAGGGGTCGTTTCTTTTCACATGCAGGGGACCTGATGCTTCTTGTGTTCCTAGACTCTACCAGAATTAACATTGTCTTTTTTTCCTCTTTGTGAGTACATCAGAACTGGATCCTTAGTTCTGTGATTGCCGGCGCTGGCCCAGAGCCAGTTCTGATGTAAGTGGGTGGTTGTCATCTCATCGAGGCCACTTAGCTCTGCATTTCAGCATCCACTGCAACAACCGACTGTCTGCCTGTGCTCTGGGGAACTGCTGGGCTTTCCCAGTTCAAAAAAACTCAGATTATAAAGAGCAATGTGGCAAGCCTGCCTTGTATGAGTACCATGTGCCTAGCAAATGGAGACTCTGGACATCCTTTCCAAGAAACAGGGACGTACTCCTGTTCAATAGCTCTTTGATGCACTCCATGAAGTGGAGCTGAGGTTCACAGCCTAGGTCTTGTCAGGTAGTTTTTCGTTTCCCTTGTTTTGCAGTTGCCATCACACCGTCCGATACAGAGGGCAGCAACAAAGAATCAGATCACAGAATGGGCTTTGGGGACTGGTGTGATTTCACCACCTCTAGCAGAGCTTTAATCCCTGAGAATTTCCCTGGCGAGATGCCTGCTATATCTAAGCATCTCATATATAGGAAAATACACGTTTTCATTTTGCACAGGGCTTTCCTTCCAGTGCCGCTTGCAGAATAGTAGATTGAGCAGCCAGACACGCCAAAAAAACACCTTAAAAGCACAGCATTTGAAAAGCAGATCATCTTTTGACACCGGGCTATTTGTTATGACAATGAAGGCTCTAGACATGCTTCTTTTTCATTTCAAACACAAGTTGGTTTTTAAGCTGAGATCACTTGACTCTACCTGGAGCTGCTACCAGGAGTAGCACCACTTCATGCTGTAAAATGTTCTGCTGAAACAAGACCTAGCAGCAGCACGCTTCCCCTGAAAACTCAGTTTTCTCATAATCAGGAAGAGGAAAGAAGCCAGCAGCTTTGAAGGAGCTTACTGAAGTCCTCTCCTTTATTCTTACTCCTAAGACTTGCATGCCACCTTCCTTGTAAAACTCTTCTGTAAAAAATATCTAGAAGGAAATTAGATTTTTTTTTTAAAAAAAAGCCTCTTTTATACCAATGCACAAACCAGCTTGCTCAGAACCAGAGCAATAAGATGCATTTCTGGCCTTAGTTTTATTAAGTGATGGGGTAGCTTTATTCAGAGCAGAACAAACCAGCAGTTTCTGTTCAGGAGCACACATCTTACCTCCCGGGTGGAATTCACGCTTGAGACGTTGCTGGTTTCCTTTGCATGAGGGATTTCAACCTCCAAGCTGCATCTTCTCATGTTCGGTTTTGGCATATTGCATCTTCTCCTCCTCCTCAAGGTAAACCAACGGCTCAGCGCAGACCCACTGTTGTTCAAGCAGCCCCAGAGCATTCACAGCAGAAATCAATTTGGCCCCTCTGGCTTTTCCATCACAGTTAATTGGCTTCACTTGTAGCTGTTTCCTTCTCTGCCCCTGAGAGGGGAGATTTGGTCAGTGGGCCACGGTGGCCAACCCTTGGAACCAGGCCCACGTTAAGCACTGTCAGAAATCTCTCCTGGCATCACTGACGACTGCTCTGATTCCTGTAAAACCCATTTGGTGTCTGACTTGAGAAGTCCACCCTTGGTGTGCTAGAGGTGAGCTTCAATTCCAGGGCTGGGGAAGGAGGGGTCGAGGGTTTTGTGGGTTGAGTATTGTGAGTGGTGGCACTGCAGAAGTTCATCTCTGGTGCATGTAACGTGCGTACCGGTGTTTGTAAGTGGAGAAACTGAGGCAAGGAGCAGTGCTGGTGTTTGCTGAGCCCGGAGCAGGATGGGAGGACAGCACAGTGCAAGGAGGTCTCATGGTGCGAGGCAGAGCCGTGTGCCTGCAGCCCTTCCATCACTGGAGTCCTGAGCAACCTGATCCAGTGGGAGGTGTCCCTGCCCATGGCAGAGGGATTGGAACTGGATGGGCTTTAAGGTCCCTTCCAACTCAAACCATTCCATGATTCTGCGATTACTTAGGCTGAACACTGCTTATGTTTGTTTGTGTGAATTGACAGTATCTTCAAGCCTCAACAGCCCCGATGCTCTATAAACGACCACAGCGCTTGAACTGGTGGCTCCCAACCCTGACACAATTATGTGAAATTAAGTTCCAAATAAATTACGGAGGGAGAAGATGGGGGATCAAGGAAGAGAAGATTTTGGGAAAGCCTGTATAATTGGCCTAGGCCTTTTGACCCTGTCTATTATTGAGGATCTAAGGCGCCTTCATTACCCAGCTCCACATGCATTGTAAGTGTCAGCTGTCTCCGTGAGCAAGCTTTTAGAGGCATTTAGAATCAGACAAGTGTAGAAAATCCTCCAAGCTCTCCCAGATAAAGTCCTCGGAGGATTCAGGTCTCCAAGCCACTCTTGCGCCTTGCGTTTGGCCTTTTCATTTTGGCGCACAAACCTGCCATTAGTCACTGACCCTTCAATAAAGCTTAGTCAGAGTTCATCGGAGGCGAAGGGAATCGCTCAGCCTGCTCGCGGCTGCTCGCGGCCGTGGGGAGGCGAGGGCAAAGGCTGCCAGCGCCAGGAGACACTGTGAATTGTCCTCTTACAAAAGGAATATTTAGCTGATGCCATTTCTATGAAATTCCTTTCTCACTCCTTTTTTTTTTGGTTAGAGTGCAGCTTTTGGGAGAGGGTGGCACAGAGAGCAAGGGTTGTGGAGAGGAGGGAGCTGGGCTCTTCTCCCAAGGGACAGGGGACAGGGCGAGAGGGAATGGCCTCAAGCTCCACCAGGAGAGGTTTATGCTGGACATTAGGAAAAAATATTTCACAGAAAGGGTCATTGGTCCCTGGCAGAGGCTGCTCAGGGAGGGGGTTGATTCCCCTTCCCTGGAGGGGTTTAAGGGCCGGGTGGACGAGGTGCTGAGGGACATGGCTTAGTGATTGATGGGAACGGTTAGACTCGATGATCCAGTGGGTCTTTTCCAACCTGGTGATTCTATGATTCATGCATCCCCTATCCAAGAAGCACTGACTGCAGGAGGCATGAGGACACACGGAGCAGGGTCTGGATCCTTCCCATACAAATTGGCTGCGAAGTTTACAGCACGCGGTGGAGTCCTGGCCTTCCTCCACCAGTGGGGAACCATGTTAGTAAAGAACTCAGATCCCAGACACCATCCATGCTGCTAAGACCCTCCAAACTATTTCTTTTGAAAGAAATCTTCTCCACTGGACCGCAGCACTGTGAGGCAGAGGAGCTGCTGTCTGTTCTGAGCCCCCTCTGAGACTCTTCAAGATAGCCTGAAAAACGCATGTGCAAAGAGCCTGCCCAGGGCAGTAGTGGAGTCTCCGTCCCTGGAGGGGTTCAAAGAACATGTTGATGTGGTGCTTCAGGACATGGTTTAGTAGGCATGTTGGTGTTGTGTTGATAGTTGAACTTCATGATCATAGGAGTCTTTTCCAACCTTAATGATTATGTGATTCTATACTAATCTAATGATGCATTTTTGGGCCAATCCCAGGTATAATGTGATGAGAAAGGAGCAGCATCACTGGATTCACCATGGAACAGGGACCAGAAAGAGTGTGATTATTTTTCTTTTTCCCCTCATGCAGATCTCAAAATATTCTCAGGGTACATTAATTCTCTTTGTGCAGTGTAGATCAGTCCTTGGGACAGTTTGTCATAATAGGCAGGTACACCAGGTAATAATACAGATCTGAGACCCTGCATTTCATTAGCTGACAGTTTAACAATGCTGCATCTTTTCTGCTTAAACGACAGACAGGGATGCACTTGGATTTTCCAGACAGATCCACAGCTGTTAGCAGGTCAGAGCTGGTGTTTGTCAGCAGGGATTAGTTTCCTTCAGACTTCTTCCTCTCTCTTGTGATTGCTAAATATTTCCCAGCGATTTTCACAATGATGCCATTTTTAAAAGTAGCTTTTTTCATGCCTTTCTTGCTGCCCGCTTTTGAGGCAGTGTGTGACACAGACCTGTCAGTTCCCAGCTCAGAGTGTTTCTCCAAATTTCTAATAAATCAGCAATCCTGCTGTAGCTGACACAGTTTTAGCTCGTTGCCAACTGGGAATGAATTATGATATACCCACATTTAGAAAGAACTTTGAGATCTTCCAGTTACAAATAGCTCCCAGAGAAGAGAAAAGATTCAGTGAAGCTGACAGGTGCTATTTATGAAGGTTACAGGGAAGTACTGTACTGTAGACTGATTTGGACGATTTTTATGATTACATATGGTTTTAGGGTATGATAGAATTATGGAATGAGTTAGGTTGGAAGAGGCCTCAAAGATCAGCCAATTCACCTCCCCCTGGATCGAGGGCTCCAAGCCCCATCCAGCCTGGCCTTGAACCCCTCCAGGGATGGAGCAGCTACCACTTCATCAGTGCCAGGGCCTCCCCACCCTCACAGGAGAACATTTCTCCCTAAGATCTCAACTGAATCTCCCCTCTTTCAGTTTAAAACCATTCTCCCTTGTCCTATCCCTGCACTCCCTGAAAAAAAAAGCCTCCTGCTAGCTTTCCTGGAGCCCCTTTCAGTACTGGGAGGACATGGTATCTCTGCTTTGCTCTTGCCAGCAATCATTTAGGAGTTCCTTCCTTCATTTTTTTTATTTCCTTTTCCCTTTGCACTTTTCTTCTTTTTTTTCCACTATTACATTTAATTAATCATGATTGAATTCTGTGTTTCATCCTGTGAACAAGATGACCAGAATGCAGCTGATAGTATCCATGAATAATGTGTGTTGGAAAGCTTCTGTCATGAACACAGTTGTAGGAAATCCCATGCTTGATTCATTTAAAAATAGTGTGAAAACAGCACAGGAGCAAATTTAGTAAAGCCTAACCCCCAGCGTCTTGCAGTGATCGCACAGGAATTCTCCTTCTGTTCTCTGTGTTGGCCCTTGAGGCGCTTGAAGAATGACACTTGGTGTCTCCAGACATTCAGAAAATCACGAGTCAGCCCTATATGTACACGAAGATCAGGAAATGAAATTTAAAGTTGTGAGACTTAGAAGAAATGTGGGGTTCGATTGCCCTTGCAGTTTTTTAGCCTCTGGTGTTTCCTCAGATTACATTTTTGAGCTTTCCTCTGCAGCCACTAGGGCCGTATTTCGAACACTTTTTAAAAGAGAACTGAGATTCTCACAGAGTCGTATAACTGCAGAAGCTGCATCTTTCCACAAAATACAGCATGAAACATAGTAAAAGGTGAATTTATCTACCATGAGAGCTCAGGATTTTCAACAAATGAGCAGTAAGGGCTGATTTAAATGCGTTGGAGGTATAGGAGCAAACAGGCTGAATATGTCCTAGGGAATTTCAAACCAATTTCTTTAAAAACTGCATGTGTGCTTGAAGCTGTACCTGCTGCCAAGTCAAGACAGTCTTTGCCAGAATTTGCTAGAAGCGATGGAGCGATCTGGGATTGGGGACCTGATGTACATGTGGTTGTCAAAAAGAAGGAAAGGAGATGGCCCTTCTCTCTGATGAGCCATAAGGTGAAGTTTTGTAGGTTTGCAGAGTCTAATCATTGCTGTTGGGTGCTTTTGAATCTTCAGAGCTGTAGCTGAGGGAGAAGGGTCTTGCGATGTGTTCAGATGAGGATTTTGCTTAGGTTAAGGCCACCAAGTAAGTTCAGGCACTTATGAATTGCCATCTTGCTTCCAAAGTCAATTCTAAACAGAGAGCTTTGGCGTGATCTGGGCATTTGATTGTTCGCAGAAGTCATAGAAATCCCATCCCTGGAGGGCTTCAAGGCCAGGTTGGATGGGGCTTGGAGCCCCTGATCCAGTGGGAGGTGTCCCTGCCCATGGCAGAAGGATTGGAACTGGGTGGGCTTTGAGGTCCCTTCCAACTCAAACCATTCTCTGATTCTATGACACAGCGAAAAGAGTCTCAGTGCCTTGGTGTCCCCATCTCAACCATGATTCTCCATCACCTGCTGTTGGAAGACGTGCCTGGTGTAGTGGATGAGATGCAGGATGAGTAAAAGGTCAGAGTCCTGGTTTTGGTTGTAGGCTTTTGGTTGCCTTTGGTCAAGAAGCTGCAACTGAGCTTATTTTCAGCACTGCTTTGAAAGCACGTACCTGAAGGTTTCTCGCTGTCAGACTGGCTTGTTCAATAACACTTTTGTTCAGTTTCTTTTCCAAGGTGAAATGCAACACAGTAGAGAGAGGTCAAGACAGCAGGGGCCCCACTAGAGAGGAGGGTGGGAAAACACAGGCCAGGAGCCACAGCCATCCATATATTATGAGGAAAAAAGAAAAAAAAAACAGCCTGGGTTTTGGCGAGTGCCCTTCTCTAGCTGCACCAGCCTCCCCTAGAAACAATCTCTTTGCTCTTGTGGTGGGAATGGGGAGACCCAGAATTCACCTCTGCTCTGCAAGTGCTGATCTCTGTGGCCTTGGAGGAGCTCCTTTCCCTCCTGGTATCCGAGTTCTCCGTGCAGAGAAGCATCCCTGAGGGCTGACAGGCAGATGAGCTGCAGCAAGGAGGTGTAACACAGTTATCCTTGATGGAAAGGGCAGCTGAGGACTGAGCTTTGCTGCTGCAACGCGGGACGGGGACCTGTGGTGCTGATGCTGCACGGAGAGCTGGGCCCCCTCCTCGCCCCAGCGAGAGATGCTCAAGGTCCCTGCCTGCATCACTGCTGCATCCAGGGCAGCGTTGTGGGAGAAAGGGAGGAGAAGTAGCTGCATGTGTTTCTTCTGCATCTCAGTTTCAAGGAAAATTTGCCCTTTCACAGTTGCTTAAGCAAAATGTCAGCGAATGCCAAATGCCCGGAGCCACATATGCTCTACACAAGAGAGGCTCCATAAATCAGGGAGCAGTTAGTGGGAAAAAATCAGGTTCCAAGGAGGAAAACAGTGGGATACGACTTTTTTTTCCTTAAAGCTAGGGCAGCAGTGTTTCAGTTTATTATGCGGCCCAGCAGTGAAGGAATTCATCACATTGTCACTCCCCTTCTTTTTTTATCCGCGGAGAGAGTGAGAGAATGTGTGCGTGTGTGCGCGGGTACGTGTGTGAGGTGGGGGAGGAACAAAGCGGCCGTGCAATCAACTTTGTATAAAATTGGCGCCGTGTCCCGCTCACAATGCGGGACAAAGGCTGGGGGGCTGGTGGCTCAGCTGGGAGTCAAGGCAGCACAGCTGTGACCAATGCCAACACAGTTCCCGTCAATATGGAGTGACCCTGGCTCTCTTTGCAACCTGCTTCCAGGCTCATCTCCAATAATTCTCACAAAAGACGGGAACAAACAAAACCTTTGTCAGCACTTCCAAGACTTTCCCTCAAAAAATCTTAAATATTTCATTAGACTCTTCTCGCCCCTTTCTTTCTCTTTTTACCTGATCTGGGTTTAAAAAAAAAAAACAAAAAGCAAATGTGGACACTAAAACTCTGGGTCAACAGATGATTAAAGGAGAGGCTGAAAAGGAGGAGGCTTAGTAGTGGGGAAGCGACTCGTGCTACTGTACAGTGTGAAACACTACAAAAGCAAGAAAAAAGAAAGAAACTCTCCCTCTTTTTAGTTAGCACCCCAGGCAGGTACAGTATTTTCTAAAATTTGTTTACTTAGAGAGGTCCGGGCTGAAATATTGTAGCTGGGAGGGCTGGAGTGAGTGGTGGCACGGGACCTGGGGTAAGGACAGGCTGACAACCTGAAGCACTGTGTTACCCATCCTGCTGCCCCGTGGAGAGCAGGGGCGATGGCTGGGGTTAAGGAGCACTTCTGGGTCTCCCTTTCTGGAGTAGGTCTCCTAGTCAGCCTAGAAGTTCAAGCTCTGCCTGTCTTTGATGGATCCTGAGACACGCAAAGGAGCCGGAGCAATACGTATGCAAATCAGAGCCATCCTCCCAGAGGAAAATGCCATGCTGCTCCTTTGCAATCTGAATAAGCTTGAGCCCAGTTGAGTCAGGAAAAACTGAGAGTGTTGTCCCTCATCTGGGAAGAAAGCTTTGGGGAACCAACATTTGGTTGTGTCCTCTTAGACATTAGGATGAGATGAAATGGCCTCAAGTTGTTCCAGGGGAGTTTGAGATTCAATAACTGGAAAAATTGCTTCACCAAAAGTGTTCTTGGGCACTGGCACAGCTGCCCAGGGAGGTGGTGGGGTCTCCATCCCTGGAGGTGTTGGAAAGATGGGTAGATGAGGCGCTCAGAGGTATGGTTGGACTCAATGATCTCAAAGGTCTTTTCCAACCAAACGATTCTATGATTCTAAGACTACTGGATTGCTCACTCACACCATCCAGGAGCGAAACCAGGGAAACCGAGCATCCCAAAACCATCCTGGATGCCAACACTTAGGATGACAGGACCTCCATCCTTCTGAGGAAGACTTGGCTAAAAGGTGTAAGCCCTTCAGGAAGAGGAGGTGAAGAAGGGAAAGAAAGAATCCAAATTCTGCCTCTCCTAATCTTGACCACGTTTGTGAAATGACCCTTTTCCTAGGTTATCAGGGCTCTGATTTGCTCCACAGGCTTGCCCAGGGATCCCTGAGGTAACAAAAGGATCTGGTAACAAATATTAAACACTTCTTAATAACTCTGCCATGCCATGAAACAGAGCCCATTCTGGTTCGCTAAATGACTCTGAAAGGACTTTTTTCCTCCCCTGCTTCCCTCCTCTTGCCTGATTTTAAATAGGCCCCGAGTGGTAGGAGCCGGCACAATGGCATCACTCCAGCTTTGTTTCAGCCTTGATTTAGCCACCCTTTTAAGGACCCTACTGAATAATTCAATGTTATCATTCAGGATGACGCTGGATTATTACAAGGGTTTCTTCCCTCCCTTCCCCCCTCCTCCTCTTCCCCCCTATAACCTTTAAATTCTTTTCACACGTGAATGGGTTCAAAGGAAGTCGTGTAAGGAAAACACACAACGAGGAGGTTGTTGCTCTCCCCCTCTGCTGTCAGTTTGATAAATATAATGTGTCACCAATTAAAAACTCATTGCCATTCTCCTGCTGCAGCCATCGCCTCGTTAAGGTCCTCCTCCCGGGGTGGCTCCCAGGATCCGCTGCTATCATTGTTGATAACAGAGGGTCTGTTTTTTTCCCATCCTGGGCCATTTCAGTGCTACACATTGGCATGTAAATAAGTTATTCACTCGACATCACTTTCTGATAGAAAAATGACCATGAAACTCTTTGATTTTGGGTTTGCTCTTGTCACAAGTGCACAATGAAATCAAGAGTTTCAGTTTTGTGTCTGTGGCTTGTGGAGGGCTTTTTTTTTTCTTCTTCCTTTTTTTTTTTGGCTTTTCTCTTTTGCAACTGCCCCTTTTCAGTATTTGTATGGAAATTGTCCCATCACGCAATTTAACGCGGGCATAGTTTGACCTGGTAGGTGTCCCAACTTCAATATAGCAGACTGTTGTTTATTTTTGCCCTCCCCAGGAACATTAAAAAACAATCTGGGTCATCAATAAAAAGTTGTTTTCTTTTTTCTTTCCTCTTTTCACTACTAATGCTTTTGAAGAGGAGAGGTGTGGCTGGCACCAGAGACCCCCTGACTCTTTCCCATCAAGGGAGACATGGAAGGGACCTGACTAGGACAGTCCCACATCTCCTTTTTGCTGTAGGGTGCAGCAAGGGGGAGTAAATTCCAGGGAAGGCCCGTGGGTATGGAGGGCAACCTCTCCCTGGAATATTAATGCGTGCCTTCAGTCTCCCTGCCTCTCTCTGGCTGCTTTTCATAGAATCATAGAACGGTTTGCCTTGGAAGGGACCTCAAAGCCCATCCAGTCCCACCCCCTGCCATGGGCAGGGACACCTCCCACTGGATCAGGGGCTCTAAGCCCCATCCAACCTAGTGGAAATTCTTTGCTGTGGGGGTGTTGAGGAACTGGAACAGGCTGCCCCGAGAAGTTGTGGCTGCCCCATCCCTGGAGGTGTTCAAAGCCAGGTTGGATGGGGCTTGGAGCAACCTGATCCCATGGGAGGGTTAACATCCCTTCCAACCAAACTATTCTTTGATTCTATGTTATCGTTGGAAAGCTCTCCAGAACACTGGTAGAAGGAAGAAGATCTGGGTCCTTGGGTGCTATGTGCCTAGGTTTCAGGCTGGGACTGGCTCTTGGGAACCCAGTTAAGCTCAAATGTCTCCACCTACTCAGCTCCCTTGTGGTCAAAGCTCCCCATTTCATCATCTTAAGAGCTTCACTGTTTTGCTCTCAAGTCACAGTAACCTAACACAGAACATTTCCAGGCAGAGAACATCATGACTAAGCTTTGGGTCTTCCTTTTTTGCCTCGGTTTTTTTTCTTTTTTTTTTTCTTTTAATTTTGTTTTTAGACTTCAGCAGAGCTTTTGGAGAGAGATTGGAGAAGCTTTTGTTTTGGGCAGCTGGGACACTGGTTTTAGTAATAAGGATGATTCTATGTAGTGTTTGAAGTGGAAATGCATGCAGATTTGAAGCATGTATGCTCCCAGCAACGTTCTGGAAAGCCTTGATTGTTAGAGCAATTTAATAAAGCAATGACTTTCTCCCACCCAGCCCACCCCCTTGCTTGCCCATCATCTCTCCAGGGCTCAGCCTGCAATTTCTGTTGTGAAGTTCTTCCTCCTTTGCCAAGCACTGACTTCAAGAAGGGGAGTTCCCTGGAGCTGATAGACAAAACGATTTGCAATCAAAGCCTTGGAATAGGGGGAAAAAAATAAAAAAAAAAAAAAGGCTTCAAAAAGTTTTTCCATGTACGTTCGTGCTGTCTGAGAAGCTTGAAAGTGGAGGGGGGAGAACTGTGGATTCTTCTTGTCCTATTCACGATGAGGATATGTGGACACAGCCATGGGGACGTGGTTGTCTCCCATGACCCTGGACCCCAGCCAATGGCTCTACTAAGGCACGTGAATGTTGGCCGCCAAAGTCTCTTATCTCCTTTCGTGACCCCATGATGGAAAGAGGATGATGGAGTTTAATCACGTGGGACACAAACTCGCCTTTATATGCACTGTTGTGCCTGCTTGGCTTTCGAGAGAACGTGCTCTCTGCTTTGGTGCAAACCAAAGGATCAAGTTCTGTGGGTGAAGCAGAAAGGAATGGAATAAGGTGTGGAACTTTATATGCCCAGTCTCTTTCTTATTTTTAAGCTAAATGCGTTTGAAGAGAGTTGAGAGGTATAAAGCATCCCACAGCAAGTCTGCAATTGAAGTCAACTGCGTTTTCACGTCTTAAAAGTGAGAGAGGCAATAGCCATAACCCTATGGGGACAGGAGAGAGAGGGTGTGGTGTAAGAAAAGCAGTCTAGAAAGGAGTGGAAACAGAGCAGGACATTCTTGTTTCAGTCTCACAGATCTCATAGAATCATAGAATCATAGAATAACCAGGTTGGAAGAGACCCACCGGATCATCGAGTCCAACCATTCCTATCATACATCTGTCCGGCTGGGAGAGGGAAGACAACAGAGCTTGGGGCATCCACAAAAATGATTGCAGAGTGTCTCAGGAAAGTACAGGCCTCGTGGCATCCATGAAAGGCCTTTATGAGGTTGGTCTCCTTGAGGGGAAAGGAAACGCCGATTGCTGACGCAGCCGAATAGCCTCCTCTGTAACCAGCGTGATGACTTTTGCCTTTTCTCCCTTCCAATATTATTTACCTCGCTCTTGGTTGGAAGTCCCCACAGATGAAGTCCCCAGGATGAAGCCCCACGTTTCGGCCCACCCCCTCCTCCTCCTCCACCTTCGTTATTCTTTAACTTTCTGAGGCGACTGTCCTCTCTGTTTACCCGACTGGGGTGCCCGGAGCCTGTTTATCTGCTGTCAGTCCAGAACGCAGCATCCCTCACCCCTGGGGTCACCCCCAGGATTGACACCTTCACCCAGGGACCTGGATTCCGCTCTGCCCTCCTTAGAGATGCACCAGGCTGTCAGTAACGAGGCCACAGGTTTATTCAAGGGAGATCTCCAGATCTCAAAAGATAATCTGGGAATAATTGGGACTTAAGGAACTTGTGGGAATCTGATTTTTTTTTTTTTTTCTGCAGCGCTGCCATTCAAGAAACAGATGGACATCTTATTTCTCTCTAATTTGATGGGCTTTCTTGACGAAATGGCAGAGGTTGCACTTTGCTACAATAATAACCTGCCACTCAGACTTTGTAAGGGGTTTGTGTAGATTTCTTCTTAATTAGACCGTGTCTCGCTATCAGGGAGGAGATGCGTGCGTGTGTGCGGAGCGAGGATGCACTGAGCAGCTTCTCTGCATGATGGGACCTAAAAAAGAGGGGAGAAAAAATCAGGGGGCTTTCATGTTTGTGTCAGGGGTCTGGGTTTTGTTGTTTTTTTTTTTTTTAAGTCTCATTTGAAAAATAAAGATTGGGATGTGAGCTCATTGTCTAGATGATAATGTATTCATGGATTTGCTCCTTCTCACCCTGCAACTAAACAGCAGCGAGGGGCAGCTTTCCATGAGCTGCGGGGCAAGTTTGAAAGCTTTGCAAACCATTGGGATTACTCTCAGGTTTGCAAAACCCTTTTTTTCACTTGCAAAAAACTTTCCAATCCTGCCATTTAACCCCTGACCTTCTCTCCTGCTTCCCTTTCCCTCCTCTCCCCCACCAAAGTGAATCCTTTGGTCAAAGCCTGGATCCCAGCCTCCTCTCAAGCCCACTGGTGTCAGTCAGCTCTTTGCTTTTCTTGCTATCTGCTATGCAAATAAAAAGCAATCGGAAACTTTTTAATTACTCGGATGTTCAAGCTCCTTAATCGAGCTCCCAGTAGTGATGACTGGTTAAAGAACCAAACAAATCCCAACCACTACCAAAAATGGGCATATTTGATGTTATTTTTGTTTACCTCATTTCTGTGCCTTTAGGGACTGTGTTTTTAGCTTTTCTCTGGGGCCAGATAAACTAGCGGTTTACTTGTTGAAAGCTGAGCTTATCATGCAATTGCTGGACTTCAGAGACTGGGATATGAGAAGGACACCCAGTACCATGAGGTGGTACCACTGCAAACTGTATCCTATTCTGCGTACAAGGAAACGAAGAAACTTCATACTCTAAAATGGTGTGAGTTCAACATTAGCTTGACAACTTCATTAGCATTTCCCTCTCTTCATTTTCACTGCTCAGAAATGGAACATAACATTTGCAGGATGCACATGTCCCCAAGGAAGGAGGAGCCAACAGAGGTGACGAGTAAGTCCGATCGTATCCTGAGTCAATAACACGGTGGCATCTTCCTTTAATTTATTCTTTATTGAGCTTCTTGCATGTTTTGTCAGCTGTCATAACCAGGCTTATCTCAGAATCATTAAGGTTGGAAAAGACCTCTAAGATCATCCAGTTCGGCCATCAGCCCACCACCACCGTGCTTACTAAACCACAACAGGTCCTGCTCCTGGCAGGGTTGACTCTAATCATAGCAAAAAAGAAGGGCTTTCTGAAGAGGACCTGAAAACTGCAAGTCCCCTGTGTTGTGTACTGCTTTTTTTTCAGAAAGCAAGTTGGCTAAAGCTGCCATCAGGCGATGTTGCCAGCCTCTGCTCCGAGGGACCTCTTCCAGCGGGATCTATTAAGTAGGAGGCAGAGGTTGCACCAGCACCGGACTTTCCTCATCTTATATCTTGTTAATAGGCAACTGTTCCCATCAAGAATCCAAAACCAGGCAGATGAAATCTGTGCCCCCCTCCAAAACCGAGTTTTGTTAATAACTTGATGACAGTAACTGCTAAAGGGATGCCATCCCTTTCTCCCCTTTCTCCTGGATGCACGAGGTGAGAGTTCTGGCCAACATTTGTGACCTGCTTTTGCGACTGAATGGCCCATGTGCTTCTGCGCAGTGAGAGTTCCTCTCCCTAGCAAAGGATGGTAGAGTAAATCTAGTAGCAATTAGACGAGTCACTATGTCTTCACAGGACTAAGCTTCACCTTCTTTTGTCTGTCTAAAGGGTCCAATTGATTGTTTATCCCAGAGCTGCTTCTGGCTGGGAGCTTTGTCTGGGATGACATTCCTAGGATGTGTTTTGAAGGATGTTTTAGGAGATTTGGGCTCTGTTTTGCAGAGTAAAGTGTGTGCTACTTCCCAATCCTATCTAGTAACTCTTGGCTCTCCTGGGCCCTTATTAAGACGCTTCATTTCTTGGTGTTGAGTCAGCCTGGGGCAGTGTGTGAGAACACACTGAGCACTTTGTGCCTCTCTTGTCTGCAGCCTGGTGCACCAAGGGGTGTTTGGCAGCCCTGCTTGGCCTGTTTGCCAAGGCCATGCCAGCAGACCAAGCTTCTACACCACTAGATTCACCCTTCTCAGTGCTTGCTTCTCCTAAAAACTACTTTCTTCTTCCCAGGTTGCCCAGGGAAGTGGTGGCTGCCCCATCCCTGCAGGTGTTCAAGGCCAGGTTGGATGGGGCTTTGAGCAACCTGATCCAGTGGGAGGTGTTGGAATTAGATGGTCTTTAAGATCCTTTCCAACTCAAACCATTCTATTATTCTATGATTCTAAAGGATTGAACCTTCCTCCTCCCCCACTGAGGTCATCACTGCTAAAATAATCTTCCTTCCCATCAGCTTGGTCTCAAGATATTGTCCCTCTGACTCTTTGCAAACCTCCAGGGCAACCGTGTTTAAATAACCCACAGCACTCCTCTACGCTGAGGAGGAGCAAGAGTTTAAAGCGAGGTCAGAGCCGTCGGACCACCTTGTGCAAACACAGCCCTGACGTGCCTACGTGGAGCCAGGATTTGGAAGAAATCTGAACTTCTTCCAGGACTACATGCTTTTCCACGGGCAGGGACCAACGCGAAGGATCCCGCCTTGATTTATCCCTTCGCAGGGATGAGGTGGCACGAAGGATTTCAAGAAGCCTATCTAATAGAGTGCTGGAAATTATAAATCAGTGGGGCTTTGTAAAGGTTATTACTTTAAACAAAGAAGGGGCTGAATGGAGCCAATTAAATGGCACCTGAATTGATAAACAAACTTGTTATTGTAGGGGACTATTCTGCGGCTCTGGGGTCCCCCTTGCTCCGAGGTTGGAGCTGAATAAGGAGCAAGGCCTGGGGATAAATTTACATGTGATTGGAGTTTAATGGGCCGCACCAGGCTTCCCATCCCATCGCCATGGAAACCGGCCCTTTCTCAAGATTTTAAACAGTCTGAAATGTCCTTTTATTGTCTGCTTCCCATGTGTCATGTGAGCCCAACGGGGTGGGCACTTGTATGTATCAATTTGTTTCTGTCTCCCGGCACGGCATCGCGAGGCCATGAATATATGTGGGGGGACGCGGGGGACAAAGGGCTCGGCGGATGGGGCTCCATGGAGACCCCACCGCCCCGCGCGCAGGAATGGTGACATATGGTCCGGCCTGACCCCGGGCAGCCCCACAATAGGCAACCACGCTGCCCCGCTCAACCGCGCCGCCCGTCCCCCCTTTCGCGTTGGCTATTCATCCCTTGGCCAAGTCAACTTGCCCAGCCCGCGCCCGGGCTTGTTTGGCTTCTTTTTTGTTTCTCGAAATCTCAGCCGTTGATCACTGGAGTCTGGCAAAAGGAAGAATGAGGGAGAGAGAAAAGAAATAAAGGCAGAAAGAAAAGGCTCTCCATGTCCCAGAGATGTTTGCTTTCCACTTGATTGGAGGCTGAATTAACATCAACGTTGGAGCGGCACGAATGCTGGGCAGGCGTGGGAGAAATGTTCTCCAGGATTTGAATGGTTAAGCTAGATGAGGCTAAGGGTCCGCCTGGCCCTGGGTCTTATCTGTTACAGTAGAATCATAGAATGGCTTGTGCTGGAAGAGACCTCAAAGCCCATCCAGTTCCACCTGCTCCCATGTGCAGGAACACTTTCCACTGGATCAGGTTGCTCCAAGCCCCATCCAACCTGGCCTTGAGCACCTCTAGGGATGGGGCAGCCACCACTGCTCTGGGCCTCCCCACCCTCACTTCTTAAGATCACCATCTTTCTTCTGAAGATCTAGTAGTAATCAGCATTAAATTCATCTGAGTCTGACAAGGACAGGGCACCTGAGGGTATATTCACCCCCACACCCAAATTCGAATTCTTCCAGGTGACTTGCATGTCAAACCAGATTGTTTTGCATTGTTTTACCTCCCTGACAACAATCTGAACGGTGTAACTCTGAAACCTGTTTTCCTATGAATATCCCACCTGCAAGCTCTGCTCAGCCTGCGGTCACAGCAGTCAGTGAATCCACAAGCCAACAGGATTTGCATGCGGACATGTAATCCAGTTCTATTCTTCTTCTAGGAATGTTTGTCCAAGGGAAAGCCACAGGTACAGATAATTCATGAATTAATCCAAACTTCAGTCATGTACAAGGGCTCAGAAGTGTCGTGCAGGCACCAGGCAGAGAACCAGGTGAACAGTCACAGCCAGTCAAACATCTCACTGTCAAAACACACGGGGACTGGGCTGGGAACAAACAGGAGCTGGCAAAACTGGGGAAGAAATTCTTCGTTCAAAATAATGAATCTGCTGAAGAAAACCTTCCACAAACAGGGGAAAAAAAAATTTTCACTGCAACATATTTGCCAAACTCTAGGTAATGCTCACAATATTGTTTACTTCTTAAGAAGTGAGTTTTTTTTCTTAATGTGGCTATGAAATAAGATGCTGTCTGTGATATTAAAAAGTCATTTTTTTCATTGCTTTCCACCCATAGTCATCTGCTTTCAAAGCTATCCTGCATTCCGCTGTGGACATGCAACTGGTTTTAAAGGGGGGTTGGAGATAAGCTGCATTCCCCCTTTCATCTCCGGGGTGTGAGTTTGTCTACAGCTGCAGGATGAGAGGAAATTATTTCCTGGCAGTTTAGTAGACTGCATGTATCAAGGCCACCAAATCTGAGAAAGCAAGAAGCCTAGTGTCTCCTGTACCTCTTGTCTCAGAAAATGTACAGAAGTCAGAGCGTAAAGGGAGAGGGAATTTCTGAAAGCCAGGACTGGAACTTTTGCAGTGCAGTGTGATGTGTCTGTACCAGAGGCTTCTCCTCAGGAGACCAGGGGATCTATTCTGATGTCTGTTTCAGTGGAAGCTGGGCTATAAGAGATCTCTTACCTTCTAGATTCCACTGCAGGTCTTCCCTGCTGCATTTCAGGCACTTGCAAATCAGTTTATTTTACAGATTCTTAGTGTTATTCTCTCTCATAATTTTGCTTTGCATCAAGGAAACCACGTGGTTTTAAAATTGATTGAAGTTAAACTGCTGTAAACCCATTCGTTTTGGGGAATATGTGCTTCTTTGGTCCCACTTTTCATTAATACATCCCAGATTTCAGCTTAACTTAAGATTTAACGCCCTAATTTTACAGCTACCACCTTCTCCTGGGGAAAGCTAGTTCTTATCCTTGGAAGACCTTCCTGAGAAGTCTTTAGTCATGATACCTATTAGACCATTTTGATTTGGCTTGATCTTTAAAAATCCCTTTTTTAAAGGAGTCTGATCCTGTGTTAAGCTGGGAGCCATGGTGGTTAGGCAACCAGCAATACATTCACCCATGTCAGCAAAGCATCCTCCTCTTTAACGGCCCCACCATTTGCTTAGGAGTGATTTTCCTGCCAAGTTTATTGCCATTCCTTGCATTTGAAAGAAAATTGCTCTTATTTAGCTGGTGTCATCTGAGCAGGAGAATAGCACGAAGGAAAATGGAAGGTTAAAATCTTGCAAAAAGGCATTCACCTGCAAGCTGAGACTGGAGTGTAATGGATTCGTTTCCAAATCGTAGCCTGTGAGTGCAGGGAGCTTCATTTTTAAACAAGGTCTGGGTAATACACCACGTCACCAGCCCTCTGCAGGATGATTTAATTGTTGGCTAAAGAGAAAAGGAAGGTTGTGAGGTGAGGCTGAAAGAGAGGAAGTGACGCCAATACAACATCGCATCCTGACATTTAGCACGCTCTTCTGCTTCAAAGTTCAGGAATGAATCCTTCTCTCTCTTGCTAGCTAATTACCCGAGGTACTTCCAGCATCCCTTCTGCTCATCGAGAACAGTGCGTGCTATAAATGGAGCTGGAGGAAATGGCCAGCATGCAACGTGTGGGAATCGCACTGTTTAGTCTTTCTTTAGTCCCTGGAATTGCTGCCTAAAAGCGCAGGCGCAACAGCACCCGGCTAGGGAGACCCTCAGTGATGGATCATAGAATCATCGAATCATAGAATAACCAGGTTGGAAGAGACCCACCAGATCATCGAGTCCAACCCTTCCTATCAAATGATGATGGGGATGAGGGGAAGTTTTCAGATGGAAAAGAGATGGAAATCTGTACAGTGAGGAAACGACTGTCATAAGAATCTTCATCCCTAGAGAAGTCTGATTTACAAAGCCTGCATAGAAGGCTGAGGTTTAGTTTCTCCTTTGCAGGCTGGGTAAATTCTCTGTAACATGGAGTGAAAGCAATAGGAATAAACCAAAAATTCCTGGTTTGTGGCATCCATTTGGTCCTTAATGGATTAATGTTCTCTATGTTTCTCGCAGGCTTTAACATTTGTGCCCGTCGTAAACTACATTTTTTTCTCTTCTGCTCTTGTTTGCTCTCCAAATGGCTGCCCTCACCCTCCCACACTGGGTCGCAGACCCTTCAAAAAGTCATTTAACAAAGCTGCTGCCTTGTGGACTCCGTGTCTTGACAATGTCAGTAAAGTTCAAACTCTGCGAATAGGCCTGGGACAGAGCAGGACTGGAGGATGTGTTCACCCAGGCCTCGGCAGACAGACTTTGACACTGGTGCTGCTGAGGGTTATAGCTGAGGGATCAAGATGTATTTATTTTAAAGTCTGTAGGCAGCACGATACCCTCCGCGGGCCCCAGGCTGTGGAAAACATCTCCCCTTGTAGTGAAGAAAGTCATTCTGCAAAGAGATGACAACGTGGCCACACAGATGCTTATTCCCTCTGTGAGGTCCCCATCAACTTGGCTCAGTTTAACACTGAAAATACACATCTTGAAAACAATATCGGCCGTTGTTCTCTTAGTTATGTCACCATATTCCTCACCTGTGACAAAAATGAACTCAAATTCAGCTCTGTACTCATGGTTGTCAGTCTTGCCAGGGTGAGGATGCAAAGCCTCTTGCCCATCTCATACCCCGTACTTTCCACAGTCAGGATGGCACCAGGTGAATGCTCTGCAGGTACATTTAATGTGCAGCAAAAGTGATTTGGTCCAGGAACCACTACAGAAGCTGTGAAAATTGCTCAGGCTCTACACCTACACATCAATTCTGGGGTCAGAGGGCTGAAGAAGCCAGTGCAGAGGCTGGAAGCATCCCCATGCTGTCCCTCTGTGTTACTGCACCTGGAAGGGTATTTGTTGGGACAGTATTCAGCCCTGTGGAGATAGCCACAATCTCTTAGCATGCCTGCGCATTTCATTGCTCCTTCCCTTCTGAAGTGCCCTTGAGAATGCCAGCCCAGCCCCAATCTTCCTGTCACATTGGGTCAAAAGCTTTGTTAAAAGTGAATTAGCCGAGCTGTTAAACCCTAATTGCTCAAGGATTGCTCTTCGCAGCAAAGAGAAACCCCAGTTGCCTGCTGGGGGGGGAGAGGCTGTTGTTGGTTCTTCTTTTGGGGGGTTTATGGGGTGTGTGGCTGGGATGTGAGAGTGACTATGAGAGCGATGAGGCACTGGAACAGGTTGCCTGGGGAAGCTGTGGCTGCCCCATCCCTGGAGGGGTTCAAGGCCAGGTTGGATGAGGCTTGGAGCCCCTGATCCAGTGGGAGGTGTCCCTGCCTATGGCAGGTGGGTGTAACTGGATGGGCTTTAAGGTCCCTTCCAACCCAAATGGTTGTATGATTCTATAATTCTATGATTCTATGATGTTGCTGCACTCTTACTGACCTGTTTCCTTCTGGTAGAGCTGAGGGAGGCAGATCTTGCAGGGGCCACTAAGAGATGGGACATGGGATGCCAATGTCTCTACTCTTACAGTATCGTGATGAGCAACTCTTCTCTGATGTTCTGGATATGTCTTATGTTGCTGGCTCTTCCAAAAACAAGGTCCCAGCAGGACTTTGGGATCTGAAACACAGGCTGGGTCTATCCCAGTGGTCTGCACAGTGTAGCAGCCCTCTGGAGGAGCCAAGTTATTGCTTGGCACCACGGGGCCAGTGATATAATATTGCGATATTATTATGCCCAGCAGCGTAATATTTCAACTTCTCTCCCTTTCTGGAGCCTGAAGCAGCACATCCAGCAGCTTGGTGGAGCACAGATCAGGCCAGCTTGCTGCAGCTGATACCTGGGATCCTGGTCTGGGCAAGAAGCCATGTGAAAACACGTGAGATAGAGGCAGATGCACCGACCCCTGCTAGCTAGGACGTATGTCAGGTGCTAGAGAGTGTTGTCAGATCTCAGCTGGGGTTCGTTGCTAAGGAGTGGGCTAACAAAAGTTGGATTCAAACTTTTAACCGTGCTGGCAAAGAGCTTAAAATGCAAGCTAGGAAGTGGCCTCAGCCCCAAAGGAGGGACGTACCAAAAGAAAAGAAAGGGATATTCAAGGTGTGTCAGGATTCCTTTAAAACAAAGTGTGCACCTTCCCTCTCCAGCTTTGTTTTATAGTTTGGTACTTCTGGTGGAAAGTATTGCAAGTGAGAAGACATCTGGGCTGGAGACAGAATCATAGAATAGTTTGGGTTGGAAGGGACATTAAAGATCATCACAAGGAAGTGTTTAGGTTCTGCGTGAGAGACAGGTGAAGGTTGGAGGCAGAGCTGCCAGGGAGAGGCAGAGGCATAAAGGTGGTTTAGTGATTGATGGGAATGGTTGGACTCGATGATCCGGTGGGTCTCTTCCAACCTGGTGATTCTGTGATTCTGTGATTCTATGAAAGTGAGCAAACATTTGGGAAACTCCTGTTGTCAGTGCACCCCTCTAGTCTGAATGGGCATGAACAGACCTTGGGGAATCAAATACAGTGCTTCACAGTGAGTTTTCTGCTAGGTTTAGAGCAACCTGCAAGACACAAACCTTCTTTTGTTTCCTCAAAGGATGAAAGAGTGCAGGGTTATTCTTCCCTTCCTAGGGAAGGACACTGGCAGGGTATGTAGTGGAGATCCCAGCGACTCTCATTTATCATGAGAAGGGAGATAAACAGGAAAATAGGGAATGTATACAACCGATGTTCTGATGTGTTGCCTTTAGGAAGAGCTGAGCTGTCCTGGGAATCAAAGGCTAAGCCAGAAATCCCAGGCGTTTCTCAGCTCCCCATTGCATGGCTGCTCCCATTCAGAGAAGAATCCCTTCCCTTTAAAGAGAGGGCTTCAAGTGTGTCTAATTTAGTCTCCAAGGTGGGCACAGGAAATTGTGGATGAAGCAAGGCAAACTGTGGTCTGTGAAATTCATTTGCTGTCCTCCAAAGAGCCTGCTAGACACGCTGCTGTGGTCTTTGTCCAAACCACCGGTTCGAGGGATTAAATACCTATTGATGCTATGGAAAATACTTTAATATTTGTTTTCGGTTCTAAGAGCAGTACAAATGATTTCTTTCCTCATGAAAATCAGCTCAAGTGCTGTTAACAATAATGGGGTTTGTCTCTGGATCTGGGCTCTCTCTGTGAGCTGCTTTAATGCAGGAATATCTACATTGCAAGGGCTTGAAATGATTCCTCCTTGCACTTTCTTTCTCGGATGCATACTGCTATCTCCATATCCACGTAAAAGCTTTATAGTCCAAATATCTTTTAATGTATCCTGCAGGACAATTCCTACAGCAAGTACTCTCTCCAATAAAAATGTTTGCAGGATTAGGCTATGAGACCACTTTGTGTGTATCTGCTGCAGGAAAAAACAAATCCAAGCTTGTAAACAGTCAGACTTCCTACCCTCTTCTGAGAAAACAGTGGTTGTGACCCAAATTTACCCTCTTTCCTAGAAAAATCCTTGTTAGTATAACATATTTTAAACATAGGATAAATGTTAGCTTGCTTTTTCTGGGGCTTCAGTGTTCCAAAAGGCTTTCCCAGCAAGATCCCATGTTTTTTTTGAGATGCTCGGGTCCTGCTTTTTTTTTTGAGGTGCTCAGGTATCTGGTTTAGTAGTGGACAGGTACAGTTGGACTCGATCTCAAAAGTCATTTCCCACCAAACGATGCTATGATTCTATAAATTCTCATTGCTTCAGAGAGGCAGAGTAAACTCTTTTATACACCTGAGCTGAATTTCTCAGGCTCTACATGTTTCATAGCATGATGAGCTGGCAGAGGAGCTTTGCCTCTCTCTGCACCCTGTAGAATGTCACAAGATAGAATCATAGAATCACCACGTTGGAAAAGACCCACCGGATCATCGAGTCCAACCATTCCCATCAATTACTAACCCATGTCCCTCAGCATCTCATCCACCCGTCCTTTAAACCCCTCCAGGTACTGTACCATACAGAACTAAAAGTGAGAGGGTTCTGCTGCTTAGAAAGGGTGAACTATCTGGTTTTCCAATGGAAATATTTCTGCAGAACGCCTGCAAATGAATCTCTGTGAGTTCTGGACTCGCCTTTCTCCAGTGTCTGCTTGAAATACAATAAAAGCTACATCAAAGGCAGAGAGAAGGGCTGTGTCTCCTACCATATAATCTTTGTGTTTGGCTGCTGCCCGGGTGCTTGGCAGCGTGTGAACGATATCATCACCTCTGTCACTCCCACTGATGGGCGTCAGACTCAGACACACACCCGGCCAGGCGAGTCCAGTGATTTATCTGTCCCTCCAGTCACTCACCGTGCCAGGGCACGGAGAAGCATCAGCCAGAGGGTTGTTTTGGGCTCTCTCTCTGCTTTGGGGGTTTTCTGCTGTCCTACCAACTCATCATGCTGTTCTGAAGCAGAAGTGGGTGTCACTGTTGCAGAGCCTGGTGGCTGGGCTGGAGGAGGTGAATGAAAGCTGGTCTTTAGGATGCAGTCACAGCTCCTATACAAGTTTTATCATCTGAAAAGCTGCTTCCCCAGAATTTCCTAGGATGTAGGATGCACTCAAACAGCAAATACCTGCTGCCTGAGGGATAAGATAAGCATGCCAGTGCCAAAGCGTGCCACTGAACTTACTGCTGGTGGCTTCAGTGAGCTGGGGGTGAGCTCCAAGCTCACCAAGTCGGGATATTGCGTTTGTACAGCGCCAAGAGTAAATGCAGTAACAGCTCTGGAAAACACAGATGTGCTCTAATGCCTCTCTGACATGTTTTGAGGCTCAGTCTGTGTTTATATGGAGCTTGTTGCTCTCTCTTGCTCCCATTTCTAACAAAATACAGGAGATGGAGGCAGTTTTGAGTTGAGGTCTCTGTGTACAAGTCCCATCCTTCCTCCTCTGTTTTTTTCTTCCTAACGCCACCCTGTCAGCTGCACTGTTCCTGAATTGAAGCACAAGGTACAAACCTAGAGCATGCAGGCATCAGGGCTGCTGTCTGCGCAGTCTCAGCTTTACTTGGACACAGCACGATCCTACAGAGCAACTGCTCCTTGGAGACACCTCTGACCTGGGAGGAACCAGTGTGGAAGTGCAGGAGCTCAAACATCAGAGAACGTCCTCCCAGGAATGGGAGGTGGAAGGAGTTGCATGGTGAGGTGGAAGGAGTTGCTTTTAATGATGGTTTTATTTCAGTAATCATTGAGCAAATAATGCAGCCACGCCTGAGCAGGGACTGGATGGGCAAGATGAGCAGGTCCCTGCTGCTGGAGTGAGAGCACAAATGAGTCAGCAGGTCAGAAAGATCATTACTGGGACATTGGCATCTCACCTCCGTGATCAGGAGCACTGGAGATGCTTTGGTGCAGCTCATGAGCAGAAAAGCCCTTTCTCTCTTCAGCCTTGCTCTTCTTCCCCATGGTTCCTTTCCACTGCTCCTGAGACAACCTTCATGAAGCTCCTTTCTCCCTGGGAAACTAATCCCTCAGCAGATCACATTCCCTCTTTTCATCTCTGCGGGCCAGACAACCAGTCTCTGAGGGCCACCCATGCATCCAAGCTGCTCTGGAGATAACTTTGGGACGTAGTGCTTTTCTGGCACTTAACTCTGGGACTTATAGACTTTTCTTAAGAAAACCTGGTCTCATGAATATATTTAGGTCTTGTGTGCTTTTGTCATTAATCATTAAGTCCATTAGCCAGGATCACAGCCTGGCCTTGTGAAATCTCAAGAGGCTGTGCAGTGATATCCTGGGGAAGACAAGGGATGGAGAGCAGGGTGACTGAAGAGATGGCAGCTCAGCCCCTTGCTCCACTCTCTCCTTGGCTGTGTGGGTGTGCAGCTGTCACTACGCTCCCTTGCAAGTCTTTGGCACCAGCAAAGTCCACAGCCTTCACTGGACGTGTCCTCTTTGATATAAAGGGAATGACTGCTCTAAAGCAGCATCTCTTCCCAATAGAAAAAAAACCCCATCCTTTCAGTTCTGTCACCCTTCGAACGAGCCCTGTAGCTGCTTCAGATGTTCTGTCTCAATGGCTAACACCAAGCAGGGAGGAGAATAAACAAGCAAACAGAGCGACAAGAATAAAGTAAAACCCTGGAAGGTAAAAAAAAGCAACGTGTCTAGAAGACAACTCAAGGGCATCCAGTGATGGCCAGGAGAAATCCTGCCACTTCCAGTCATATCAAGGGAGAGAAAAGCCGTACAGACACCGTGTTATCATCCTTAAAGTACTCAGGTTAGGGAGAATTATGACAGCTGTGTCTGTAATGCATGTGAACGTGGGCAAAGAGCTGATGAAGGCTCCAGCTTCTCCTGGCAAGCGCGTAGCGTGCTGGCTTTGGGCAGCGGGCGAGGCGGAGGAAGGTGTGGCTGCTGCATGAACCGCGTTGTTCACCCCTGTGCCGCAGCGATGCAGCCTCAGGGTGAAGGGTTTGTGTTACCAGCCTGAAGGATGGGTGGGAAGCACGTTTGTCAGGCCACTGCTTGGATCCAGGATGGTCTGCTCGCCTTTTTTTAGGAGTGTGGAAGGTGCTGGGGCTGGCAGGCACCCACCAGGCACCACAGGAAGGGCTGGAAAGCTTTCCGTATCGCTGTACACTGTCAAGGGCTTGGACACCTGTCTTGTAGGTGAGATCCCCAGGTGAAGGTGGAGACCCCTGAGATTGCAACAGTGCTCTTAGGAAAATCACATTTCTGTGCAAATGAAGGGTCAGTTCCTTCTTATCAGGAGAGTCAAAAAGAATGAAATCCATTGTGATTCACTCCTGGGATGGTGAAAGTGAGCTGGGAAAGGCATGAGCCACTACTTAATCCCCTTCCCATAGCTCCCAGGCAGCCAGATACCAGAGCTAATAAGTGCTCCTGCAAAGAGCCCAGCCCCCAGGCTGGGATGGTGAGTGGAGGTGCTGGGCTCTGTCACACAGCCCGGCAGCAGCAACAGGGGTGAGAAGCAGCTGGGACACGTCCATGGCATGTCTGGAGGAGCGAGAGACCCTGTGAGCTGGGGAAGGTGCAGGAGATGTGGGGGTGGCAGCACACCACACCTGGGACTCACCTGGTAGCTCAAGCCAGGGCTGCTCCTGGTGCAGGGAGCAGGGTAGTTGGTGGCCCAGCAGCACTTTGTCCCGCACAGACACAGGGGCAGAAGGAACCTTTTTCCTGATGAGCTTCTGAATGAAGAGAAACGATCTGGGGGAGGTCATTTGGCAGGGCAGAATGAGGGAGTTGGGAAAGAGCAGCCTGGAAAGGGGCACCTCATAGGTGGACAATGGAAGGAAAAACCTAGGATGGAGAGAGGAACAGAGAGGAGGGAAAATTCACAGGGTTCCAAATGGGAAGCTGAAACATCCAGCTAGCAACTGCTATGTGAGCCCCAGATCTGACTTGAGGGGAAAAGCCTCTGCTATCACATGCAAACAATTTAGCTCGGGAAACATGGTTTTATTGCCTGCCGAGTGCTTTTCCAAACGGGTCCTGGAGCTTTCACACAGTTCTCTGCCTCTTCTGCATTCTCTTATTCCTCAGAGGCAAAGGGATTTTTATCTTCATCCAGCATTAGAAAAAAAAAATATCCATAAAACCAGCTGCCTTAAAAATAAAGCCCCTTTCCTACTCTATGCTAATAATTTACTATTATTCCAGGTTTTATTACAAACTCTTTCAAGGGCTGCCCAGAACCCCATCCGTAAATAGCACATAACTCAGGCCAGGAGGATTTCCTCCCCGGTGGGACTTTTAATGTCTAAACCAGAGGTGTCAAACAAGCAGCTCAAAGACCCATTGTGGCCCTGGAGAGTTCTACATCTGGACTATATCTCAGTGCTTAACACATTAGCTTTTGCCCCAAGCAGCTCCGGATTTCCCTCCTCGGTTTGCACTGAACCTGAGGTAGGTTTGATTTAAGAGGCTAAGCATTGAAAGGAAAAGAAAAGGCACCTGCTTAACCATTCAAAGTGCTGCCCTGAAGGCTCCCAGGGTTTTGGAGCAGGGTGCAGGCACATCTCTTGCACCCAGAGCTGCTTGGGAGAGAAGGAGAGGGAGGAAGGGCTCTGTGTGCCAGATGCTGGTCCCACACACCATCCCTTCTCTCTGGTTATCGTTGCATCAACCTGCAGGCTTGTGGTTGCATGTGCTGGAGAGCCCTCAAAACCCGATTCATCTCCAGAGCAGGCGGAGAAGCTGTAGCCCCTGTGTCCTGCCACAGGAAAGGAGCATCAGTGGTTCTGTGTCCTCTTTTTCCTCCTGCAGGAAATAGAGTGTGACCTCAGTGGGGGAATTTGGGAGATTCGGGCTCTTTTCCTGCTTCTTCCATTCCCTTCGTGGGTGGCACTAAGTCTTGCTTTATGTCCTGCTCGGTCTCTGTGTATTCCGATGCTGGGAGTGTCCCCTTCATCTGTTCATGTCCAGCTGATCTCAGCTGGGCCATGAGGATATGACAGTGTAAACAAGTGAAACACTGAATCGCCGCTAGCACAGAGAGATGGAGACTCTGCTGCATCCCTCCTCCTGCTGCAGAAATGCCAGACACCAATAAAGTTTTGGGACCAATTCCTTTCTGCAGGCTGGTCAGAGTGCTCTTCAGCTTGCAGATTCCAGTCCCAAACTGGGCAACTGGTTTGGAGTGTTGATGAAAAAGGAGCCAGAGGCTGATGAAGTGGGTCTCACGGCCCCACAGCTCAAGACCCAGTCCCATAGCTCAAGACCCAGTCCCATAGCTCAAGACCCAGTCCCATAGCTCAAGACCCAGCCCTGGGACTTGATCCATTCTGAGTATGTAAAGATGGGGCTTAGGGGAGAAAAAAGAAACTCCATTTCTGTGTGTTTTTTCCTGTCCTAATTCTTCTTGATGTGTTAAATCCTCAGCCCACTTGTGGTTTGAACCTGCCTGAGTGCAGTATTTCATGACACCACGACAGTGGGATTGTACAGTGCTGGTTTATTTGGTTCTAGCAGCCACCTCTGAATTCCTGCAGCCCCTGCAGAGGCTCAGGTGCTCAGCATCAGCCAGGATTTGTCTCACCCCTTGTGGGGAGCGCTCCCTGGTTTCCCTGCAGCCCCAACAGCCCGCAGGACGTGGATGGATTTACCTGTCAGAAAGGGGCTGGGGAGAGTACCCAGCCACTCCATACACCCTGAAGACACCCGGTGCCTTTGCTTCTCTGCTGTTTGAGGTTTATATTTCAGTGCTCCCCAAGATGCAGGTGCGCTGGGGAAGCCAGCCCAGCCAGCCTGTCCCGTGCTCCTTCCGCACGGCACCTGCTGCGTTGCTAAAGCTTCTCCCCCCGATGCCTTCATGTGAGGTCCGGGTGGATCCTGTTAAACCACCCAGCAGAAGGCAGGGCACACGCTAGCGCCAGGTCTGCAGCCTCTCGGGTGACTCGGTGGCGCCTTTCCTCTCCGGACACCCACTCCCTTCCCCCTGGGCACCCCCCTCTCTCCTCGCTCTCGTCTGCCCGCAGCGGGTCGATAGGCGAAACCTGCTGCTCCCGTGTAAAATGTTGTAATGACATTAACAATCTGCCACCGGCAAGTTTCCAAGCGCGAGGCGAGCAGCCTCCGCTCCGAGCGTGCAATCTTGGCAGGCTGACACTTTCCCATGCCTTCTGCCCTCTGTCAGCGGGGAGGTGGGCCACTCCCAGCCTGACAGCTCCGACAGGATACCTTCACAATGACTGGAATAATAGAGCCAGCGATGGGAAAATGAGGCCAGGAGAACCCAAGGGTGAATTACAAGATGAATAACTTCCCCGAAGCCACGTCCCCGAGCATGCCTTGGCCTGCCGTTGATTCACCAGCTGACTTCCCCTCCTTCGCCTCGCTCCACCGCCCTCCGCTCTCCTCCCGGGAGACAGACCTGTCTGGATTCCGTCACTCGCCTAAAATAACTGAGAGGGTTCAGAGAGGAGAGGAAAGGCAGCAGAGAGGACAGGCGGAGAAACGCGTGGAGCGAGCCCTGCAAGGCGTCAGTGCTGCGTGCTCAAAGAAGCACTCCGAGTGGGACTTTTAGAAACGCCAACCAAGTGAGGATGAGCAACTGGAGGGTTGACAGCCAAAACTCATAGAATCATAGAATCACCAGGTTGGAAGAGACCCACCGGATCATTGAGTCCAACCATTCCCATCAATCACTAAACCATGTCCCTTAGCACCTCGTCCACCCGTCCCTTAAACCCCTCCAGGGAAGGCGACTCAACCACCTCCCTGTTTAGCCTGTTCCAGTGCCCAATGAGACCTTCTGTGAAAAATTTTTTCCTAATGTCCAGCCTGAACCTCCCCTGGTGGAGCTTGAGGCCATTCCCTCTCGTCCTGTGCCCTGTCACTTGGGAGAAGAGGCCAGCTCCCTCCTCTTCACAACCCCCTTTCAACTGCAACTGCACAAGTTGCTTTAGTTTGCAGCCCGTGCCCACCCTTTTTGGCCTTCTACTTTAAACTAAAGCTTCACAATGAGCTTCTAAGCTGTGTTTGCTCAGGTAGAAGAAAGAAGCAGTAGCACCTATTGCTGTAGATAGTTCATAGAATCATAGAGTCCCCAGGTTGGAAGAGACCCACCAGATCATCGAGTCCAACCATTCCTATCAAACATTCAACCATGTCCCTCAGCATGTTTGGTTCTGTGCTCTCCAAACTGGGAACCCCAAGCCGTACAGCTGCGTGTGTGCTCACTGACAGAGGTTTGGGTGCAAAGAAGCAGGGCAGAGAGGGCAGCAGTAACTTTTGCAGGGCGTGCAAAAACTAAAAGTGGCAGCAGAAGGGTCCCCTTGCCCTCCGCTGCTGGCTGCTTGGGTTTTCGAGGAAGCAGCCAGTCCTGGGGCTAAGCAGTGAGACTGGGAGACAGCTCATTACCGAGTGAGTGACATGAGGAACCCTGCATATTGCAGCAGTTTGCAGTGTCAGCACAGGGATGTCTTACAGAGACGCTGGGCTGGTGCTACCCTGCCTGCCACCTACAGCACTTGGACTTTCCACCAGGATGCTATTAGCAAGAAGGATGAAACAGCCCTAACACCAAGCAATGAGCTTAATGTTCCCTAACAGGTAATCAAAGTGAATGCTGGTACAGCGTTATGGCAAGGTGGTCTGCCCACAATACCTTAAAACTTGCTGTTTGCCCTGGGTTTTAAAATGCACCAGGGCTCTGTCCAGTTGGGGATGCGTCCTGTTTCGAATCGCATTCCATATTCTGCAATTCGTATACACGTCAATCAAAACTGTTGTTAGCCATAGCTGTCACGTCAAGTCCACGTCTAACAACACGAGTGATTGACAGCAAAGTTTGTTATCTGCGAATGTGTCATCCCATCCTGCACCCAGTGCCGGAGTGCTGCCTGACAGGTCATCAGTGGGAGACTTCCATCATCCATACATTATGAGATGGTTCGAACAAATCATTTTTCAGCTACTCGCAGACACACGCGTTCTTCTGCATCCCTGTTAAGCTGAGATATAGGAGTTGACAGTGGAAGGGAGGCGGAGGCTGATGGGCCTTGGTCAGGCAAATCCTGGAGGGTCAGCAAATAAAAACAGGCTGTATCCATTTCTATCCAAACTCTTCTGAAGGAATTTGAGGTAGCAGGTTCACAAAGAAACAGAATATGGGAAGAAAATCATTGCAGAGGAGCAGACCCTTGAAAAGCCCCAGCATACGGTAGCTTAATAATTTCTACACAGACTGAGAAAGCTCAGAAAGAGCTCATTTGGCTTCTTGCTTTCTTATTTTCCATAAGAACCAGCCCAAATCCTCCTTTGCAAAGGACTGCGTGGAAAAAGGAAGCGATAAGTAGAGAGTGACCCACTCCTGTCAGCCAAAAGAAAGTTGGGATGAGTTCTGAATGAAAGTTTGTGTTACCAGTAATTGATTTCATATACAGGTTCACTGGCTGCAGAGCCCAGTGGAATGGAAAGACTCCAGTTAATCTTGATAAACTCGGAGTCAGACCTTCAGTGCAACCTGATCGCAAAGAGGTGCACGTTTCAGGTCTGATAAATGTTAGCAGGGCAGTTCACCTCTGAGAATAGCTGCATGCAAATCAGAGTGAGAACTTGGGAATGAAGTCACGAGTCCACGTCCGCAGTTCAAGTTTCAAGTGATATGAAAAAACAGCCACTTGTTAGATTAATTGTTTTAAGCTTATTTTTCTTTTTAATACTGTAAATATTATTCCATGTGAGCGCTTTAATCGCAGAATCATAGAATGGTTTGGGTTGGAAGGGACCTCAAAGCCCATCCAGTTCCAACCACCCTGCCAATAGCTCAATTTATCTTGAGCAGAATCTGCCTTCAAAGCCACAATCTTGTAATTCAGTAAGACTGGACCCTTTCTACCATGTAGCCTCCACATGAACCATTAGACACAAAAAAGTGAGCTGCCAGTTTGACTGCTGAAAGCACAGTTATCCATCCCAAGACAGACACTGATTGGTATCTTTTCATAAAGCTCGTGTCTCGCCTAGGATGGGGCTAATGTCACCGATACCTGCACATAGACCAGACAAACTCCAAATAGCAATTCACATCTGGAAAATTGGGTTCGTGCCCTCGCTGCTATTGGAGTGATCCAGCTCCCATTTAGTAGGTTCTCAGCGAAGCAGCCAGAAGGACCTCAACGATGAGTGGCATCCTGGTTTGGGGTAACAAATCTGCAGGAATGTGTCTGTAATACATGAGCTAGCTCTAGTCTGGAAGCTTGGATGTAAGGAGTAAAGCACAACGCCTGAGTTCCATAGAATCATTAAGGTTGGAAAGACCACTAAGATCATCCAGTCCAACCGTCAGCTCAGCCCCTGCTAAATAATGTCCCAAAGCACCAGGTTTTGAGCCCTTCCCAGGATGGGGACCCCACCACTGCCCTGGGCAGCCTCTGCAAATGGTTAAACACTCTTTCAGTAAAGAATTTTTTTCCTAATATCCAATTTAAACCTTCGCTGGTGCAAACCTGAGAGTTTCAACCACTGAACATACAGCTGGCATCCCGGACTTGCTGCACTGCTGCAAGATAAAGCTACCCACAGGTATTCACGCAGGATGCACACCCACCACCGTTACCTGGCTCTGGCTGGGGTTGCACTCAAAATTTATCAGCTTGGGTGTGAATCCAGCATGCTCTGTCACACAGGGGGAAGGTTTCCTCATGGCACTGGGGTACAGCAGCTCAGGAGCACACAAATAGAGAAATAAAGGTGGAGTGGAATGTGGAAATACATGATCTTTAAGGTCCTTTCCAACTCAAACCATTCTATGACTTTATGGTACTATGAAAATAGGGAGATTAATCTTCCTACTTGTGTGTTTTCTGGGCTGATGTATTTTAAATTAAGCACTGTCCTTGCTTGCAGGACACAAGCAAGATCCATAGCCACGGGATTGAGTCAAACTCCTCCGTTTTCAGCAAAGTTACATTACCTTGCTTTACATTAACACATCAGTTTAACAGTAGTAAGTGAACGGCCATGGGAAAGAAGATAAAAGCTTCTAAAGGATGTTGCTGTGTCTCCTGTTAGCCGACTGACCTTGTGCCTCCAGTCACATGTGTGCAAGGGGCACAGTCAGCTCCAGTTCTCCACTAGCCAGGGGCCAGGGAGCTTCAAGGCTTGTAAACACGCTGCTATTAAAGGATATTCCGCTTTGGCAGGAGGGGGAAAGACAGTGAGGTCCACAGCACAGGTCACATTGGTAGGTGAAACGATCACCAGCCAGGATTGTTGCTCTTCCCAATCGAGTTGAGTTGCTCCAAGGTAGTTGAATTTACCCTCCTCACAGCCAGGTCACAGCAGTTTGGTCCTCGCTAAAAATAACCAGGCAATAGATGTGTCTTGGTCTATCCGAGTCTCAAATAGCAGTTTGTGTCATCTCACAGCTTTTGTGTACAGTTCCACGCTCTCATCTTTCCGAACTTGTTAGACAAAGAAAGCAATGAGGCTTTTGATGGCCAGCGGTGAGGGAAAGATAATTCCTGTTTGGACACGATGATCCAGTGGGTGTCTTCCAACCTGGTTATTCTATGATTCTATGGTTATTCTATGACTTAGAGTGAGAAAAAATTGTTCACAAAGCAAAATATGCTAAAAAATATACTTGCTGGTTCTGGACACTTTTCACATCCTCTCTAATTTCTTTGGGTGTCAGTGTCTAGTGGAGTAGGGTCCCATTCCTTGACTGGAGTTTAAGCTGATGTTAATATACCATGTGCAAATAGCAGCAGCAATAACACATGTCACTGCCTTTGCTATCAGCGTCTGGATCATAGAATCATCATAAAATCACAGAATGGGTTGGGTTGGAAGGAGCCTCAAAGCTCAAAACCACTTGCCACGGGCAGGGACACCTCCCACTGGATCAATCTGCCCTCTTACAGGTGATGCTCCAGCCCTTGGATCATCGCTGTCGTCTCCTCTGGACTCGCTCGGATAGCTCCATGTCCTTCCTGTGCTGAGGACTCAAGAACGGGACACGGGTTTTCAGGTGAGGTCTCACCAGCGCAGAGCAGAGGGGCAGGATCCCCTCCCTCACCCTGCTGGTCACACTCCTGATGCAGCCCAGGACACGGCTGGTTTCTGGGCTGCGAGCGCACATCGCCAGGTCATGGATCACACACCTCAGGATGGATCTGTCATCCATGCAGAGATGAGCAGTTTTTCTTTCTCCCTGTTCAGAACATTTCAGAGGCAAATATTTGTAAACAGGCTTGTTTTGAAAGAAGAGGAGGATTTCAAGGCCAAAACATAAAAATAGACTGTGGCAGACGGAACGGAGGCACGAGAATCCACGTCGGTGTAACAAAGGACTAACTCAGGGTCTAGGAGCAGCCCCTTCTTTTTTTTTTTTGACAGCATTTGGGTGCTAAAGCAGCTGACAAATACTGAGTGCAGAGGCTCTGCTACCGCTTCCCCATCCCTTCTGGAGCGACAGGGGCAGGTGAGGAATTCTCGAGCAGCGTGGGTGGGATGGTGTGAAGGCAAAAGCTTTCCCCAGAAATCCAAAATCAATTAGCAGCATTTAGAAGCTATATTTAACTCTGTTTCTGAAAGCAGGCAGATCTTGGTTTATAGTTTGCTCGGTAAGGCTGTTTACATGTCTAGAGATTTTCTTCTCCCCCCCCAAATCTGGAGGAGATAAACCAAGTATGAGGGGCAACTGCTAGAGCACAGGTTTTCTCTGGGGAGATGAAGAAGCATCAGTTGGAAGAGAGTGGTCAGACTCTGATCTTGCGATTGATATAATTAGGTTTAGAACCTGCCCCCTTGCGTAGAAGCCCCACCTTCCCTTTGTGAATCATGAAGTCCTGACCCACTTTGATGTGCTGCATTTTTCACAAAAGCAAGAGCACAAGCCGTAGTGACCCACCCAGATCTAGTCAGGATGGGGTCATTTTGCATCCCCTTCCATTTCTCCTAGAACCTCCATCCTTCCCTGCTCCAGGCACGCCACGTGGTCCTGCACTGATGCCATCTATGATGTGAGGAAGGCTACGCTGGGTTCCTCAGGGTCTCCTCTCGTATCTTCCAGTCCCTGTGCATCCTAGGTGAAGGGACAAGGGATGAAGAAGCGAGAAGATGGAATTTCAGTTCCGTGGTCCTCAGCACAGGAAGGACATGGATCTGTTGGAGTGAATCCAGAGATGATCCAAGGGCTGGAGCACCTCCTGTATGAGGCCAGGCTGAGAGAGTTGGGGTTGTTCAGCCTGGAGAAGCAAAGGCTCCAGGGAATTGCTCATGCAGCTCTGCCTAGAGATGTGATGCACGTATATTGCGCTTCTAATCCAGTGAAATCATAAACATCTTGCTGCATAGTGAAACGGAGACATTGGCCCCTCGTTGTTTGATAGAATTAAGAAAGAGGAACAATTACATCGCCTTCAATCGATGCATTCAGATGTAAGAAACATCCCTCTGCTTACTGGGGCTGCAGGGGGAACAGAAGAGGCCCAACGAAGAGTACGTGCTAATTGGCTCTGCTAACTTCTGGCCGAGCAGTTATACAAAGGACAAGCTTTCAGCGCTTTTAATGCATGTGGGATCCAGCTTGTCCGTTGCGTAAGAGCTGCTCCATAGTCATGCAGGAGTGATTTATCTCTGGGTAATATGATGGGCTCTTGAATTGCAATGAAAACCCCTTTCTTGAACAATAGTTCAGGGTAACCTTATAATAACCTCCTCCACCTTCCCCAGAGAAATGCTGCAGTCAGATAAAGGAATTTGTTATCCACACCGAAACATCTGCCCCCTTCCTCTGACAGGACTGACTTAAGAGTGACAGTTACCCTTTCCGCGCTGTTCTGCGTCTCTTTTTAAAACAACAGCAATATCCAGCGTGGACTGAGTTGTTGGGTTGGTGTTTTTCCTTTTACCTACCGGCATTGGTTGCGGCAAGATCACCTGGGCTAGATTTGTAGGGTTTTATTTCATAATGATGGATGTGCTGGTTAAATGTAATGGAAGAGGCAAGATAGCAGAGCAGAAATTTGGCGCCAACGGCCTCGCTTTGAAAGAAGCTGCATTCCAGCCTGCCTAAGAGGGGCTAAATGGAAAGATCTGATTAAGCGTCTCAGTGTTGTGACCCTGACCTCAAAGAACACGCCGATTCTCTGGAGGGACTTCATTTCAATTAATCAACTTAACAGCCTGAGTAAATCTGGCTGCTGCATCCATTGAGCCGCTCCGTGGCCTCGGAGGGTCTTTGGGATGCACGACCCGAAAGGACGAGGGGATGCGAAGGGAGGGGATGGGGGACAAAGTCCCCACGTGGAAAGGGAAGGGTGGGCAGCTCCCAGCCCTGCAGCTTCTCCTGAGCTGTGATAGAGACGAGCTGCATCACTCCCTCCCGGGTGAGGAAAGGGAGAAGCGGAGCAGCAGCAGAGGAGGAGATGTAGCTGGAGGCGGAGAGCGAGGAAACAGCTGCGCGAGGCAGGGAGGAGGATAACCCCAGGAAATTTCCTCTCTGGGAAAGCAGTGAGGAGAAACACAAGCACCAGGGCAGGAGATGGGAAGGGAAAACCACTTCAGCCTGAGCCTCGGGTGCTTCTCCCAGGTGGTTCTCTGCCAGCTGGTGAACTGGGGCAGCCCAGAAGCTGGAAGGGACTTTGCTTCTTGCCTGGGGCCTTGCGGGAGACTCTCTTTCCTTGCACCAAACGGCATCTCAGGGGATGCCTGTTGGGGCTGCAGAGCTGTGGAGGCACAGCTGAGCTACTGCTAAACCTTTCATCGGCTTTTGCAGCTGCAACTAAATCCCCTGCTCTGGTCAGCCTTGCGCTGGCCCTGGAAATGGCTAGTTAATGGCTATCCTTGTATTTTTTCCCCTTGGAACAAGGTAGAGCTATTGAGGCTAAGTTCAGATGAAGAAAGCATCCCGGCTAGCTGGATTTCAGTGCTGTCTCCCTCCCACCTTGCCTTGCTCCACCACACCCAGATCAGGCCATTCCACCCATGGACTTCTGGCTGCCTGCGCTCAGCCTAACCATTATCGCTTTGGCGCTGTGTCCATCCCTTTGGACTTTCACCTTCCAGCAGCGGCACGCTTTGCTCTTTTACTGCACCTTTAAAGGGATAAGACCAAATTCAGCACAATCTGGAAAAGTACCTGTATAAAAAGCCCCCCAGATGCAGAGGAATTGGATGGCAGAGCCAGGAGAGCAGTTGTGGAAGGACAGGGTGTGGGTACAACCGCGGCGACCGAACCTGAGCTGAACGTCTTCTGGAGTCAAGAGCAACAACATCCCTTGCTGCAGAAGGATTTTGAGCTTCTGGAACACAAATTTGTTGGTGCTATGCACCTCACGTCCAGCTTCCTAGACGCAAGGCAATCTAGGACTTGCCCAAGGTCCAAAAAGGATAGCGGGTGGCAATGCTGGATGTAAAATAAGGGTGCTGACTGCTGGGACTCTGCCAGCTTCATATTTTATGTGAAATGACAGCGGTACCCTTACATGCTTGCATCTCAGGGTCTCACTTGAGAAGCAGAGCAGTGACAGTGCCTCTCGCGCTGGGAGACGAGCATCCCACAGGAGCACCACGGCATGTGTCATGTTTGCACCGCTGCAATCACTCAAAACCCACTCAGAAAAGAGAGTTGGGTTTTGTTTTGTTTTTTCTGTGCTGGACTCAGCAGCGTAGTGCTTGGTGGTCTGGCTTTTGGCCTGGGTGCCTCGTCAATAAAAGAAATTTGCTGAATTTAGGGGCGATCTGGAGGGGGGTGAGCGGTGAGGGACAAGCCCAGAGATGTGGTGCTGCCCTGGGGAGGTATATAGTTACAGGCAGGCGACAGGCAGGCTTTCATCTGCTTTTCCAAGCCTTCTTCAGACAGAAGAGGAGGGGTAGTAACTGGCTGTGGGGGATGGAAGGGAATTGCTGTAACATGATTTTATGTCTGTGATTGCATAACGAAACCTCCTGGGAACCTCCTGATTCAAATGGATACCTAGTTCCGAGGACTTTCAGCAGTAATCGATTGCCCACGCTTTGGTGCAGAGGAATTGCTGGACTGGATCGGTACCAGGCTCCAAGCAGCCTGCGCTCCCCTATCTAACCTCGGCTGGAATCTCATGAAGGTGTAAAGAAGGTGGATAATCTGCTTTATAGACCCCCCAACACACAACGCCTTGTTCTCATGAAGCTACAACCTGCTTGCTGATGGAACTAGACCTTGGAAGATGAAATAGCATTTCCAGCCTATAAAACCCCCAGGCTCGTGGTATTAGTTGGGTCCCACCAGGACCCATCCTACCATCCCGAAACTTCAGGGAGGAGCAAGGGAAGGAGAAAGAGCTTTGCCTACGGGGATCCCACAGCCTTGAGGATGGAGGAAGCCAAGACGGGTCATGCCTCTGGACGTGGCTTTGGCACGCACACATGTCATCTCTTGGCTTTGCTCTCCAAGATTACACGATAGCCCCACCTCATAAATTTGGAGCAAAGCACACAAAGGTTTCCTTCCCATACCGCACATTCACTCCTAATGGTCTTTCTCCACACCACGGCCTTATTAATTGGTGACAATTGGAAGTGGTTAATTCTGTGTGTGCGAGGCTGCAATTGCTTCCACTTGGCCAGGATTCAAGTACTGGGGGTGAGTCAGAATGGGTGGCAAAACTGTCTTTTCCTCAGTTCTCTTGCTTACTGGAAAGAAAAAAAAAAAAAAAAGCCACAAACCCGAGTTATTCTCTTTTATGAGGTAGGCATTGTGAGGCCAGGCAATTGAATTTACAACAGCATTGAGTATCAGAGTCTATCTGGCCCTGTCAATGAGAGTGGTGAGAAAAAAAAAAAAGACACACATTAACCCTCAGCTCCGAGTTCCCAGGCGTTTCAATAGGGTTCCCAACTTCCCAAAGAGCCCGCTGCATACTCGATGAGACCCTTTATACCTTCTAATTACCCTCCTCACAATAGGGACAGACTCTCTTGCCTCTTTTGTAGGCGAGATAGTAACTTTTGCGCTCACCACCCCCACATTCGAGCCCTGAGCAAGGTGGGAAGGAGGGAAACCATAAAAGCAAAGTTATCCCAGGAGCTCTGGGAGCAAGTACCACGCAGTTTCCTCAGGTTCCAGGAGCAGATTTTTAGCCATCAGTTTCATCCAAGTGGGACCACAACACTTGCAAAGCCCTCAGGAGACATTTAACTCTGCCAGACCCCCCCTCAACTCCATCACCTTCCCCCCAAAAGCTACTTTTCGCAGCAATTTCTTCCTCATTTAAGACCATAAAGTTCACTCCTACTTTTTGCACATGCAGGATGAGCTTGTCCCTGCTCACTCTCACCCAACAAAATGAAAGGAAGGGGGGAAAAGTAGAATTTAAATCTATTTCAAAGAGTTTATTTATTTAAACATCTGCATTTTTTTTTCCTCTTTTTGGAAGTCTTCAACACAGGCACGCACACACACACAGACCAACGGGATACAAACAACTTTGGCATTAAACTTTTGAATATTTGTTACAAAACTATTTCTCATTTATTTATTTTTTTTTAAAAAAGTATCTCAAATAAAGAAATTTTAAGGAGTAAAAATACAAGTCGAGATCCCAACCTTTGAAAATAATAAATAGCAGGTTCATAGCGAGGTCCTTTTTTTCCTTTCTGTTTAAATCTGCTTAAAAAAACCCAAACATAACAGGGCTCCATACAACGGAGCCAACAGATGAGTTGGTTTTGGGGGGTGGAATCGCTTTAGATAAGTCACCAAGGCCTCCAGACGGATTCACTTCGCTCTCCGATGGGGCTTCCCGCCTGGGATGCTGGAACAATGCTGCCCCCAAATGATGTCAACCCCTGCACGGGGGATGCTGATGGGGTGCTGGCCGTGTTCCCCGAGGACACGGGGACGTTGGAGTTGGCATAGAGGGGAATAACTGGTCCAGAACTGGGAGGGAAGGCTGGGTTCGGGATGAGGAAAGCAAACTGGCCGTCGGTAGCCGGGACGAGTTGGAAGCCCCCATAGACTTTTGGGGACAGGGCTTCAGCGGGGTTCAGTTTGCAGGGCACGGGCACCGCTCCGGCTGCTGCGGGCGGCAGCTGGACGTGCAGAGGCTGCTGGGACAGATGTGCGGGCTGGCCGGACGGCGGGGGCGGCGGCGGGTAGTTCATGGCCACGATCTGACCCAGGCAAGCTGAGAGGTGACTGAGGAGACGGGTACGGACGTCGGTGTTGACTCCCTCGCAGGTGGACAGGAACCGCGTCACCTCGTTCATGCACTCATTGAATCCAGCCCGGTACTTGCCAAGGACAGTGGGGTCGGCACTCAGAGCAGCTAGAAGGTGAGGAGGGCAGAAAGTGAGATGCAGGTCAGGAGCCTGTTTCCCTGTTTACCAGTCTCCAGTGCAGAGTCCCCGTTTCCCAGTTCCCATACTATGGTCCAGAGCCCCCATTTCCCCATCCCTGATCTGCAGACTCCAGGTCTGCAGCAGTTTCATAGTCACCAGGTCCAGAGCCCCCAGTCCCAATCCCTCTGCTCCACAGACGCGGTTTCCCAGTCCTGAGCCCCCAGTTCCACGTTCCCAGCCCCCGGTCCCCATCCCTCTGGTCTAGAGACCCTATTTTCTAGTCCTGAGCCCTCAGTTCCCTGTTCCCAGCCCCTGGTTCATAGCCCTCTGGTCCAGAGTTGCTGTTTCCCAGTCCCCGGTCCCTATCCCTCTGGTCCAGAGCCCTCATTTCCCAGTCCCTGGTCCCTATCCCTCTGGTCCGGAGCCCCTGCTTCCCAGTCCCCATTTCCCATCCCTCTGGTCCAGAGCCCCCAGTCCCCATCCCTCCAGTCCAGAGCCCCCATTTCCCAGTCCCCGTTTCCCATCCCTCTGGTCCAGAGCCCCCAGTCCCCATCCCTCCAGTCCAGAGCCCCCACTTCCCAGTCCCCGTTTCCCACCCCTCTGGTTCAGAGCCCCCATTTCCCAGTCCTCGGTCCCCACCCCCGTGATCCAGAGCCCCCCCGGGCAGGGAAGGTGGCTCTTACCTGTCATCTGCGCCCGCTGCAGGTTCCGCAGGTGCTTGACTGTCATCTCCAGGATGTCCGCCTTCTCCAGCTTGGAGTGCCGGGAGCTCTGCAGGAGGAGCACGGCCCCGTTAGAGCTGCCCGCTGCCAGCCGTCCCCCCGCTGCCCGTCCCCCCCCGGCCCCCGACTCACATCCTTCTTAAGCGCATCCAGGATGAGCGTCTTGAGTTGCCCCAGGCTCTCATTGATGCGCGCGCGGCGCCGCTTCTCCATGATGGGCTTGGAGGACTGCGGGGAAGAGCAAGAACCCATTGAGACCCTCTCTTCACCCACCGAGACCCTCGCTCTCTCCCGGGATCCCTCGGAGCCCCGAACACCGACCTCAGCACGGCCGCGGGCTCGCCGCCATCCAGCGCCGCCGCTGCTGCTCCCCGACCGGCACCCTCCATTTACCTTCCGGTGCTCGCTGGCGCTCCGCGGCTTATCCGGCGTGTGGCTGGCGCTGGCCGGCGCCCCGGCGATGGGGGAGGCGGTGGGTTTCTCCATGCCCGTGTCGGCGGGCATGATGATGAGGACGCTGATAACGGTGGGAGCGGTGAGGCGGCTGCTGCAGCGGGAGGGCGCGTCCGGCGGCGCGGCGGGACCGGCACTGCCGGCGGCTCGGCGCCCCCCGCGCTTTTATACCCGGCCGCGCGCTCCCCCGTTCGTGTGAAACCGCCGCCGCCGCCGTTCCCACACTCCGGCCGCCCAATCCGCTGCGCGCCCGCGCCCTGGCCCCGCCCACCGCGCCTCCCCATTGGCTGCGCGCGGCCCCCCTCCCCGCGCTGCGCTCTCCCATTGGCTGGCGCGCCCCCCTCCCCCAGCGGCGCGCCTTCTCATTGGCTCACGCTCCGCCCCCCCCTCGCCCGGCGGCGCGCGTTCCCATTGGCTGGCGCTGCCCCCCCGATCCGAGCTGCGCGCTCTCCCATTGGCCGCGGGCCTCGCCGCCCGCCCGTCACGCGCGCCTCCCCAGCCGGCGGCCGCCCGGCGCGCGGCCACGTGGGCGGCAAGCGGCGGTGGGGGGGGGGGGGGGGGGAAGGCTGGAACCGCGACCCCGGTGGCGCTCGTCGCCTTTCTGTTTGTGACACAACGGGATGAGGTGTGGCGACGGGGCGGGGGGGTAACTCGGTGAACCCAGCGGGTGCGGGTGCTGCGGGCTCCCGGCCAATGGGCGGGGAGGGATGGGGAGGGAAGTGGGGGGGGGGGGGGCGATGCTCGCTCCCCATTGGCCGCCGCGCGCCCCCGCTGTCAATCAAACCGCGGCGCTCGTGCCTCCTCCGCCCCCGAGGCGCGCGCGCGGCGGCTCCCCCCCCCCCTCCCACCCCCCCCCGCGCCATCTTCCCGCCCTGAGCGCGTGCCAGCCCGGCTCGCGCGCGGCTCGCGCGCGGCTCCTCGCGCCCCGAGCGGCGGGAGCGCGGGAAAAAAAAAAAAAAACACACACACCCCCCCCCGCCCTGAGGGGGAATGAGGGGAGGGGGGGGGCGCCATTAGAGCCCCAGGGAAACGTGGAGTCGCAGCATCGCAGAACCCAAAAAGCGCTGAAAAGTAGGATCGGAGAATCGCAGAGCCCCCCCAAGTCATCAAAATATAGGATCGCCGAACTGCAGAACCACGGATTCATAGAAATGTAGAACCACGAAATTGTAGAACCCAAAAAAATCATGGAAAAGTAGAATCGCAGGAGTGCAGAACCCCCCAAAAATAGAAACGTAGAATTGCAGAACTTCCCAGGTCTTAGAAACGTAGAAGTGCAGACTCACAGAACCACAGAATTGTAGAAACGTAGAATCACAAAATTGTAGAACCACAGAATCATAGAAACGTAGAATCACAAAATTGTAGAACCCCAAAAATCATAGAAAAGTACAATCGCAGGAGTGCAGAACCCTAAAATAACAAAAATTTAGAATCGCAGAACTGCAGAACCACAGAATCATAGAAATGTAGAGTCACAAAATTGCAGAACCCCAAAAATCATAGAATCGTAGAATTGCAGAACCCCAAAAATCATAGAAATGTAGAATCACAGAACTGCAGAACCCCAGAATCATAGAATCGTAGAATTGCAGAGTCACAGAACCCCAAACTCATAGAAGCATAGACTCACAGAACCACAGAATAACAGAACTGTAGAATCACAAAATTGCGGAACCCCCAAAATCATAGAAACATAGAGAATTTCAGAACCCCAAAATCACAGAACTGCAGAACCACAGAATTATAGAAACACAGAATCATGGAATCATAGAATCACAGAACCATAGAATCACAGAATGCTTTGTGTTGGAAGGGACCTCAAAATCCACCCAGTTCCACCCAGTATCTGGGAGCTGAACTCCCCTTTCACAGGTTTCTCCTCACAACTGCTCCATGAATCAGCTGCAGAGCCTGCTCAGTCTGGGAAGCACTGACACCACCAGGCTGCTGGCCCAAAATGATAAAAGAAGTTTGAGGCATAAGCATCAGCCAGAAAGATGTTGTCCTCTCCAACCTCATTTGTTAATCACTGAATCGTGGAATGGTTTCGTTTGGAAGGGGCCCCTCTAAGTGGCCAGGGTGGTCTCCCAAGCTGCGCTCCCTCCATTCCTGGCACATCCCATCCCTGTGTTGCTTGATTCCTCTTCACTCACATCCAAATACTTTCCTTTAATGTGGAAGTGTGATGGTTAAGCAGCTTTTAAGCTCTTGACTAATTTCAAAACCTGCCTATTTAAAGACCTTTATAGAAAAAGCAGCATATGTATTAAATCTCTCTGCTGCAGGCTTAAATCTTTTCATAATCATCAATTCGGTTTTAGCTTTCCATAGACCAACACCTGAAATGCAGGATGATATCTTGACTTGAAATGCGTGATGCCTTTTTTCCTTTTCTTATCAATTCTGAAGCGAGGCTAAAAAGAGTCAGTTGCTAAAAATTTGAAATCTCTCATATGAAAACGTGTCCAATTCTCCCTCTGAAAAGCAAGCACGACATGGCTTCGTTTGGGGAGATTTTTTTTTTGGAGGAGAATACAACCACGTACTGCGTTTAATCCCTATTGTTGGCCCGACTCGTGCTTAGCTTTTAATTTGCTCCGATGAATCATCCCGTTTGCCTTAACCGTTTCTGCAGCCAGGGCTGTAATTTGTGCATCTCCTGGCACGGCTCCTGTGCCAGGGAGATGGTCCCACACCTGAGCGGAGACGGTTCCACCTTCTGCCTGCTGTCACTCTCCTGTCTTCACCAGGCTGGGTCCCTAGGGTGCAATAAGGACGTGCAGCCCCAGCTGGGTGGCTGCATCAGTCCCACACCTGAGCTGGAACAGTCCCCGAGTGCCACCTTCTGCCTGTTGCCACCTGAGTCCTTCATTCAGCTGGGTCCCTGGGGTGCTATGAGGTCGTGCAGCCCAGCTGTGTTGGGTGCCCACTTCTTCAGGGTGAGTGCCCACTCTTGGAAAGAGCTTTTCTCTGCTCTGAAAGCACAAATGTGATGAGTTTGGTGGTCTCAGCCTGGTTCAGGTTGCAGACCTACAGGGAAGAGCCTTTCTCTGCTCTGAAAGCACAAGTGCAATGAGTTTGGTGGCCTCAGCCTGGTTCAGGTTGCAGACCTGCAGGAAGGAGACTTTCTCTGCTCTGAAAGCACAAGTGCAATGAGTTTGGTGGCCTCAGCCTGGTTCAGGTTGCAAACCTGCAGGGAAGAGACTTTCTCTGCTCTGAAAGCACAAGTGCAATGAGTTTGGTGGCCTCAGCCTGGTTCAGGTTGCAGACCTGCAGGGGAGGAGGCTTTCTCTGCTCTGAAAGCACAAGTGCAATGAGTTTGGTGGCCTCAGCCTGGCCCAGGTTGCAGACCTGCAGGTGGGCCAGCCAGAGCCGAAGGTGTGAGGCAGCCGGAGGGCTTCAGTCCCTGCAGTTCACAAAGGGATGCCAGAAGCAGGATTAGCGCCTGGAATGTGTCCCAGACTCGCGCCTGCTGAGGCAGAGGAGCAGAAGGAGTGTGCCTGTTTGCCTGTACTGAGTGGATGAATGAATGGATGGAAGGAAGGAAGGAAGGAAGAAACACGCCAGGAAACATTTCCGTTCTCATTGCTGCATCAGATTCTGAGGCTTTCAAGTGCGATTTTAGGTGGTTTGCTACATACAGACTGCAAAACGCACACAGGTAAGACACAGCATCACCTTCCCGCAGGCATCAAAGGATGGAGGGGAATACAGTTATTTCAGGATCCTTTTCCTCTATCACAGCAACATCCACGTGACCACAGCAACAGCAGTTCTTGGCTGAATTGTGATTTTTGGTTTGTGGGAGGTATGTTGTGTTTATGGGTCACCGCTACTTATTTCAATGCCTTTTCTTTTGCAAAAAGCTCACCGAGGTGCATGTTGTCTTACTGAAGAATAATAAATGTTTGCTTTATAAGTCTCATTGGAACTGTTCGGGAATCTGTTTCCTTATGAGACCAATAAAATGCCAAACAACAGCCCTTTGTGCAACCTCCCTTACTCGTGTAAAAACACTGTGAGGAAGTAACTAATAACAAAAACAGTGTCGCTCCTTTAACAGCTAATTCTGAATGCATTAATTACATCATGACAGTGAAAAAAATGACATTAAACGAGCAAGTTTTTTAGCAGAATCTACACAAAATGATGCCATTCCCAGTCTGGGAGCAGTGATTATTGACTGTCCTCCTCAGAGGGAATTCTTCTCTATGGGACAAGTTGGGAGAATTTTTTTTGCTCTAAGGTTCTGACATCATACACACCCTTTCTCCTCGAATTTCAAATGTGTTTGGGTTTCAAAGCACAGTGAAATCTGGGGAAAGACTCTCATTTCCTTAAGTAACTTCAGATTAAGGCAAAATCCTGTTTTACCCCAGGACTAGTATTTTAGGGGCGTCGTGTTACTGAATCTTGTTCCTACCTAAGCCTACATTTCGATGGTGTTGCAGCTCCAAAACCTGAGCCAGAGGTTGATTGCAAACCCCTTTGGGAACAGAGAGAGAAGCTCAATTGCGGAGTGCATTCCTGCAATGACTCTTTGGGGGCACTGACGTCCCAGTAATGCTCATTCTGCACATTGGCTGAACTGGTTCATTGATGGATTCTGTGGGTGAACCCTGTCCTGCCCCCCTTTTGCACTGTGAGTCAGTGGATGTTAAAGGATAGGGATATTTCCCAGCAGGCCCCCTTCTGCTATATTTTACATCCCTTTATTATAGAATCATAGAATCATAGAATCACCAGGTTGGAAAAGACCCACCGGATCATCAAGTCTGATCATTGAGTCCAAGAGTTTAGCCTGTGCAATGGACACATTATGGGACACAAACAACTCGCTTTCCCCTCTGAGTGGGTCAGCTCTGTCTGCATTCTGCATGCGAGATGGAGATGGAGCTGTGGCTAATTGATGCTGCTCACAGCATCCTGTCCCTGGGGGAGGCTCCCCAGGCTGGCAAACTGGAAAATTGCTCCCTTTCCATGGTATAAGGGCTACAGAAACTGCCCAGAGGTGAGGAACAATTGGATGTGCTGTTTGCAGCTGGCTTCGCTTTCAGGAGGTGTGCAAGGGCACACGTGGACTGGACAGAGCACACCAGGACCCTGGGGATTCTGGCCGCCTGCAGGGTGTCAGAGAAACGTGGGGCTGTTGGGACATCAGGGCAGGAAATGGTGCTGAGCAGAGGGTGGGGAGGCCCTTTTTCACAAGCACTTTTCTCCTTATAATCAGCTTTTCTCCATCACAGGTTGTGCTCTTTTTGTTTACATCTCCTTTTATTGTGGATTGTTCACTGGCAAGGCCCCTAGGAGATGCCAAAGAAACAAAAAGCATGGCTGGTGAATGACAATGCCAGTGGAATTGCAGTTATTCACTTGCATTTAATGCTACTCACATGCAATTATTCACTTGCAGTTAGTATTATTCTGGCTCGGTGTAATTTGGGTTTTACAGTTTGTGTCACACACAACCTGCCCTGAATACGGACTGGGAAAGTGAAAGCCTTTAAACTGTCTCTGGAGGGAGACCTGGGATTTCCCTTCTTAAGGCTTATGTGAAAAGTCCCTGCGATTCCTCTCTGGGCATGGTTTATATATTTAATCCTGAACCCTTAAAATCCCATCATGTTCGTACAGGTCATGTTTTTAAAAAAACAGCTTAAAGGCTCTTTCCGTTTGAAGACTGGCAACGTGAGCCAGGTTGTTAATCCTAATATTGGTGTTTGATTAGATGGGAGAGAACAGAAGAGGACAAACTGCTCATGACGATCTCCACTTGTCCTTACCCAGCCCGGATATGCACTGGATCTCCAGCTCTCTTTGATCACTAAACCCAATTTTATTACAGCCGGGCTTCTAAAATTTGGAAGCGCAACTCAAAAGCTTTGCAGCTGGGGTGAAAAGGCTCATAAAAGGCTCGGGGTCCCAGGGGGCTGAATGCAGGTTTTGTCTCCTTCCCGCGTCCTGCCTGCTTGTGCCCCTGGCCGTGCCTTGTTCCCCCCGGTGCGGTTTGTTTGGGTATTGTTGGCCAGACAGCTGTGGCTGTGTTCAACCACTCCAGCGCCTGTTTGCCCAGGGATTGGGCTGTAATCCCTCCTGGATTTCCCTCGGCTTGATCCCATGCAATCATCCCTCCGCCATACATCACTCGGATAGTGTGTCAAAGGGAATGCTGAAGGAGAAATTAAGACATTAAGGCCTGGCGGATTGCGAGGAGGTTCTTTAGCAGACTATAATGTGTAACAAATTACAGTACAGCCTTCTGCCCCGAGCATCCTTTTCAAACCTAGCACGGCCTCTTTTGTGCCTCTGGAGCTTACCGCTCTTAATCAGCTGAAATTAATTATCAGGGTCGCATGACTCGCAGAATTCCCCAAACAAGCCCGAGGCCAGAAAGGGGCTCAGGGAAACACATGGAGAAGTTCTCACAGAATCATTTGGTTAGAAAAGACCTAAGATCATCAGTTCCAACCGTAACTGTCCACTACTAAACCAGATCCCTGAGCACCACATCTACCCATCTTTTAAACCCCTCCAGGGATGAGGACTCAAGCAGTTTGTGCACACCTGCTTCTCTCCAACCTCATGTCCCTTTTCTGCTGCTCTCCACCCGTCTGTTTCCCTGTGGCGTAGGCTGGCGTCACCTCCAAACAGCTTTGGGCAGGGAAGAACCTGCAGGTTTGGACGTCAGTGCAGCCATCTCCCTCTTATCCACAGAGCCAGGCTGGGCTCAGGTGCCTTTGCAAAGGTGAGGGCTTCAGAACTGAGGTTGGGTGTCACAGTTTAGCCCTGGCCCAACTAATTTTGGCAGCTAAAACTGAGCAGTTGGGCTCCCAATTCCCTTCCCTCTACCCCCAGGGAAAGGGAGATGAGAGGAAAAGTCTTACACGTTGGAAACTAAAACTAAAACAGCTTTAATGAATTAATGAAGTTACTCAGATGAGACTGAGCTGAAGTGAGAAAACTGATTCTACTTTGTCTCAAACCAGAACACCGGGTCTTGTGAGGCAAAGGCTCTTCCTCAACTGCCTCTCAAGGTGTGCAGGAGGTTTCCCCCGTTCCTCCGTTTGCTTGTTTTCATGCTCTTTGGTTTCTGTGTGCTTCCAGAACTGTGTGCAGCACATTCCTTGCGTCTGCCACGTGCTGACCACTCAGGCTGCACCGTCATGCTGTGCATGGGAACTCAATTAGAATAAACCAAAGGCATTCTTTCGCTCCGAGGTAATGTGAGGGCTCTTTCAGCTAAATGCAAAAATATTTCCAAGAAAATTACTGTCTGCGCTAATAAACTATTATTCATTGTGCCTGCTGCTATTAAGGACATCCTTTTCAGGGCTGGGAAACTGAGAATGCGATGATGGTAACATGGTAGGAATCTTGGAGCATTAGAAATGGAGATTTGCCGGCGCTCTTTTACTATGAAGCGAATGGGCTTTAATTTCTTTTCTCACCTCCCTTCCTTTTTCTCCGCCCTTGGAAATTTTAGCAAAAGAAAATTGCAAGCGCATACACAAAAAACCTTTCTGAAGACATCGCCCTGGTTTTGTCTCTCCTTGCTGAGAGCCTCCGTTGAGCTGCAGCGATAGAATAGACCAGCTGATTGAGACAGATGTTCTCTTCTTTAGCAAGTGCCAACACTTTGCCCAAACACATATTTGCTGACTTACCCTTCACTGGAAAACATCTTGAAAAGGCGGTGGAGATAAAAAGGAAGGCAACGAAGCCGCGTTGTGTCCAGATTTAACACAGCCCAGTGCTCCATTCTCTAAAACCAGTCCTGGTTGAAGAGGTCCCTTTCACTGGGTCCTGTTCATTTGTTGATGGATAATAGGGGCTGAGTTGCGGCAATCTGTGTGCAGAAAGCAGAAAATAGAGTCAATTACATCTGTATTAGGTGGCCTTGGGGGGAAAATCTCCTTACATGCTTTCCACTGATACTGTTCTTAATTATATTAGCTAAGGAGCTGCCTATGTTAAATCCAAGCACAACTCGAGTTGCTCTAAATATTGAGCCTAAAATACCTCTTGGAAAGGTGATGTAACTTACAGCAGGGCTTTAAATTAGGCTTTTTATTTTGCCCGCAATTAACATCTCAAAGTGAGATGCTGTGATGATGCCATCACCCCCAGTTCTGTGCCAGGAGCACCTGACCCCATGCAGCCCCTTTCCTCCTAGCAGGGGATGAAGCTCCCGGGCTCAGGATGCAGCACCACACCGGCAATGAGTCCCCAGCCTGCAGGGACTCTGTTGCAGCTTGCCAGGTTCCTGGGGCAGCAGCGCTGTGTGGAGCAGGAGCAGGTGACTCAGAGCGGTCCCGCCAGGACCTGCAGCAGGTTCAGAGCAGAATCTTGAAAACCTGCCCTTTTACTGCTTCTCTCCTTCCCTAGGGAGAAATGAGCAGCTGGATGGTGCCAGGATTGAGTCTGCATCGCTTTCCTCTGCCCTGGCTGGGGCCATCTGGCCAAAGCAGCCCTCTGGCTGGAGGAAGAGGAGGTCTGTGCAGCCCAGGGCAGAGCAGAGCATCTAGGACAACTCTCCATGGACAACTCTCCACAGACACCTTTCCATGGGACACCTCTCCATGGCCAAATCTCCATGTAGACAACTCTCCACAGTGGCAGGGACAGCTGGTTGCCCGCATTCCTGGTAGTCCAGGATGCTGCAGTGGTGGGACGCTGTGCCTGTAAGTCTTTGCATTTAAGAAACAACACCACCCTCCTAAAAAAAGAAAGCAAAAAACCCAACCCAGTGCTTGGAGGTCCATGCATAGAGTTGCACCCACAGAGAGTTGTATAGAGTTGTCCCATGGAGAGTTGGCTGCTGTGGAGGGATGGCCACGGTGGAGAGTTGGTCACAGAGAGCAGTCCCTTTCCCCAGAGCAGGAGTTTGTGGGGCAGGAGCCAGGGCTGTAGGGATGTTGTATTGTCCTGCTTTTCCACCCATTGGATGGGTGCTGCAGTCTCCTGGAGTTTGGAAGAGCACGAGCATTAACTAGGAGTGGGAGAATGATACATATACACTTCCTAAAGGACCTGGGACCATAAATGATACACAGTAGAGTCTTTTATTCTCAAGGTTTTATGTAGAGTAGGTAAACTCCATCAGCCTATGCCATCCAAACACGCAGGACAAGTATCTGTGGTATTTTCCAGCCCCTTTCATTTTGCTTTCTCTTAATCTTATTAAGTGTCTGTTCCCATACCTGGAAAAAGAAAAAGCCATCAATTATATTTGCTTTGCCTTTGAAAAGATTTGTCATTTTGCCATCTGTAGGCAAGCATGCTCTGCGACAATAGGTTTTGTTTGACTTCTCTAGTAAAAAGGTCCCTACTTTTTCTCTTGGCCTCGTCCACAGCTTGCTTTCCCCCCGCCTCATTCTTTTCAGCGAGCCTGTTGATGAGCTTGGCCTAATCAGATTAACTCAACCCAGACACAGCAGTGGCAGTTTATTCTCTTTTAAAAGGACTCCACGGTTTCCTACAAACTTTTTTGTAAACTCTTCATCTCCGGCTAAACTCTTTTGTAAGCTGTATCCAATGGACTCTTTGAGAGACCCACACTCCCCATCAATGAAGACCTGTTAGAATGGGTCACTAATCCAGAAGAGTGGAGAAATGCCTTTAAAGCCGTGCACTGAGGCATTGGGAGCCCTGACTAGCACCCGCGGGAACAGAGAATTGAATTCCCAAATAGCTGGAACATTTAATTTGATTCCAAAAATAAATATTTTTTAGAAGTCCATCTTGTTTACAACACTAATGCAATAAGCTGTGTTCTTCTGAAGTTCTCCGGGTGCTAGGACACCCTTTGGGGTCTGGTCTTTGCCCAGCCCACTCCCACATGGAGCTCAGAAGAAGAGAGAAAACAAAGCAACAGCTTCTTGACTAGTTTTTACACTTCTGGGTGTTCACAGCACTTTTCTTTTGGCAGGCACCAGGGAAAGATCTGTTTGTGGCCTTAGTGCACCACTGCTCTTGATCCATCTGGGAGGCTCTGAGAGGCACAATGTGATGCTGCTGCATGCAGGATTTCTCCCTTTGCTTTGGTATTTTGATTCCATCCCACTGAAATGATGGAAATGTCCTCCATCATTAGTGGGAGTGAGGCCAGGATCGACTGGGTTAGGGGTGTGTGTAACAGGTATGCGTGCCTGTAACCCAGAGCCCCTGGAGCTGGACATGAGAGCTGCCGATCGCCTACATCTCCCGTCTCTGGAGGTGTTCAAGGCCAGATTGGAAGGGGCTTTGAGCACCCTGATCCAGGATGGACTGGGTGGACTTTAAGGTCTCTCCCAGCCCAAACCATTCTATGATTCTCCCTCTATCACTCCTGCTCCAGAGCTTGGGAAATAAGACTGATCTGCCATATATAATTTAAAGATTTCTAGTTCACCATGGCTGGAAAAAAGCATCTTGGTGATTGTTCCTTTACCTTTTAGCTGGAGGTGCATGTGGCTACAAAGGCTGGGGTGAACACACGTGGCAGAAAACACCCTTTTCCCACAGGCAGGTTGGATGCAGGTGCAGGCTTGCCTATGCCACGCACCTCCAGTGGGCACTGCCAGCTCCATTGCAGTGCCGCAGCCAGCCCCAGTGCGGTGATGCAGCCAGCCCCAGCGCAGCATTGCAGCCAGCCCCAGTGCAGCATTGCTGTGCTTGCCAGGGCCCCATGCTCCAGTGTGGTCCCCACTGAGCCCATCCTTTCCACCCCAAGCCTTAGACGCAGTGAGCCCCGGAGGCCAGTGCTTCAGCAATCATTGTGGCTACAAGCGAAAGGGGAAAGCAGGGATTGCTCAAAGCCAGCTTGGCTGTTGGTGCAGACACACATCTTCCCACGTATCCCTGTAAGTGCAGGAACAGGGAATCCTGCAAAGCCAAGAAGAGGAGGGAGCCCAAAATCTCATTCTCCCATTTCACTACAGGTGTGCATTGGCTCTTGTGCTTGTAAAAACCCGACATGGGCACACGTTTCAACATCTAGAGATCCTCTTATTCACATCAGGCCAGGCCTTTTCCTTCCACAAAGTTTTTTACTTCTGTAGTTGCTGAGAGCTTGTGATTGGCATGTCTGAACAACTTCATTGTGGAGGATTTCATGCATTCACTGGGAGTTTCCACTTCTTTAGAGTAGCACAGAGAAGATTAACGTTGTGACTTCATCCCCCTGCCATTGTCACCATGACTTAGAGTCATTTCATGTCTTTGATAAAACTTGCCCCACTTCAAAACAAGCAAAGAAGATCCCACAACACACACAATGAGCAAAACGACTCCCTAAGAAATACCTGATTGTCTTAATTTTTCATTGTATCAGCTTTATATTAAAAATTGCATTGAACGGTAAAAAGAGTTGTCTTAAATGGTCAGGAGGGACAGGACACCCGACCTGGTCCACCTCCCACTCCCTGCAGAGCAGGAACAGTCACAATCCCTTGCTAGTGCATGGTCTGAGGATGCATTTGCTCCCTGAGCATCGCAGAGAGAATGTGGTGTCTCCAGAGGTTTCTCATGTAGATTTTTCTCTCCATACTTTGAACCTCAACTCACCAAATTTCCTATTAACATGTGTTCTAGTTTCCACCTGTTATTCTTACTAAAGATGTTTATGCCTGGATTAAAACCTGTTTGAAAATAAGATGAGAAAAATGAGTCTAGGATTTGTCTTTTGAAGGAAGTAAAACACAGATGAATCATTCTTAAGCCTACACTTAACTGGTTGTTCTTAAACAGTGTGTGAGGCACGGGAAGGAGGAAAATGGACAAAACCAGAGACAAGTAGGCAAGACCCTGGTACAAGGTAATTTGCGAGACCCCAAGATGCTGCCCATGGAGAGATGATGTGCTCTGCTTGGACTAGGGCTAACCTGCAGCACACATCCCTGGTGCACCGTCCTGTAGACCACCCGCTGCTTCCCAGTCAGCCTTCTCCATCTGTCCAGAACTGCTCATGAAGGTTTCTCTGCCTGTTCCTTACCGTTCTCTCAGCCTGGAGAAGAGAAGGCTCTGGGGAGACCTTAAAGCAACTTCCAGTACTGAAAGGGGCTCCAGGAAAGTTGGGGAGGGGCTCTGGATCAGGGAGTGCAGGGATAGGATGAGAGGGAATGGTTTTAAGCTGGAAGAGGAGAGACTGAGATGAGATCTCAGGAAGAAATGTTTTCCTGTGAGGATGGGGATGCCCTGGCCCAGGTTGCCCAGTGGTGGCTGCCCCATCCCTGGAGGGGTTCAAGGCCAGGTTGGATGGGGCTTGGAGCCCCTGATCCAGTGGGAGGTGTCCTTACCAATGGCAAGGAGTTGGAACTGGATGGGCACGGGCTTTGAGGTCCCTTCCAACCCAAACTATTCTATGATTCTCTTGCCCTGGCTAGGCAGCTCCGTCACTGTTCCCACTGGATCATCAGGAAGGAGGTTCCCGAGTCTGAACCCTCATGACTGGACATGGGTGAAAGGGCTGAAGTGGCCTGTTTGCAGCACTCGACTTTTATCACCCGACGTTAATGGTTTATGGCAATTGGAAGCAAGCGATGAAAGGGAAATTGCTCTGGCTGCAGAGGGCCTTTGAATGATCCTCTTCGTTTCCCAGGATGGATAACAAAACCAGCCCCTCCAGAGAATGCCAGGGCCATTTGGCCAGCTCCAAGGGATGCTGGGAGAGCTCCAATCACCAGGCTCTCGCCAAGTGTCCTGGTGGCTGCAGCAGGGTTGGCTGCTCATCCCGGAGCCTCCTTGGGTTCCCCATGGGTGGAGCTGTGGCCTCAGGCTCGAGGCGTGCAGTGGGTCTCACTCCCACCAAAGTCCTCCACCACTAATCCAAACCCTTGCTCTTACCCCTAAGCTTTAATGACAGGAAACCTTTTGTTTAAAAGAAAGGGACAGAAAGGGAAGGCTGGGCCCGTCTGGCTGGGAGAGGCAAGTTTTCTGCCTACTTTATTATGTGCTAATTGGGATTTTAACAAAGATTGTCCCGTCATGTGCAGGTGGCCAGTGACAACATGCCTGTGACTGAAGAGCAAGTCTTGACATAAGGAGAGTCCTGGAGCTCTCTGGGAGCCAGCTCTTCCTGTCTGATCTTCTGCGTGCCCGTCTGGCACGCCATGAATAATTAATAAATTAATGACACACCTCGCTGCCTTACGTTAAAGACAATGGCAGCTTGCAGCTGAAACCTGCTGCTGCGCAAAAGCCTGTGGAAGTGCTTGGGTGTGGGCAGATCGGTTTGTTTCTGTGGGGCAGCGCGTGGAAATCCATCTCCTGACAGGGATGCTTCATGCAGAAGGGTGTAAGGAACCCTGCTGAGTTTTGCAGCAAGGAAGATCAAACCCTTGTAACATGATCCGGCTGTGTAAGTGGGACCGGGATATATATATTTACACCATGTTTCTTGGCTGTGGAGACATTTGCAGAGCGAGAAGATGAACGGCGTTGTGTGGAGGTGGAGTTTGGTCCCATCTGTGTGTGACTCTGCCAGTGGAGTGGTCCCTGATGATGGGCTTTCCTGGGTTTATAGTTGCTTTTCAGGGAAAGGACCAATCTGACAGCAACTAAACTTGCACCAGCAGATTTCTAATAGGGGGTTCATCAAGTTTTCCCTTTTGGTTTGCCAAAAATGCTCAGTCAGGAGTTACTGCACTCCATCTCAATGATTTTTCAGGTTAGCTACAGAAAAATATAAAGTGCAGCCAATGACCTAGAAGAGCTGGTACCGGAATATTACTGCATACCCAAAAGAGACAATCATGGAATCATTTAGGTTGGAAAAGACCTCTAAGATCATCAAGTCCAGCCGTCAGCCCAACATACTGCAAAATCAGGCATGTGACAATTTGGAAATGCTGCTCCTGCTTGGAGGGCAACCCTCAAAAAACCCCAGCTGGATTTTAAACAGAATATTGTCTTGAGACCCTCACACATCTCATCACTGATGATGTCAGAATAGTTCTGGTGTTGCAAGACCAGATACAACAAAACAGAAGCAAATTCTGTTTCTTCTCTAAAGCTATTTGATAGGAATGGTTGGACTCGATGATCCGATGGGTCTTTTCCAACCTGGTGATTCTATGATTCTGTGATTCTATGATTCTACGATCTCACCACCAAGCGTGTGATGGTGTCTTTAACACCGTGGGAATGAGCCACGTCTCTGTAGGAGCCTCAGCTCGTCTTGGTCGATGTCTGCCGAGTCCTTGGCTCACGTACAGCAGGAGCTGGAAAGTAAATGCAACAGAGGCACATGGGGGTGAAAAGGAAGATCTCCTCCGAGCGGTTTCATCCCTTCCGAGTTTGCTGCAGGCATCTCCTTTCCTGCAAAAGCAGACACCTAGCATGGAAAATTTCAGCTCAGGCACCTGAGGTCTGACAGAGTTACAAGCAACGAAACCCGAGGTCTTATAACAGGAAGCTTCAAGCAATCCCTTCAGCAGTCAATGCCCCAAGCCACCCCTCTGGCACCTGCTGTGAGCTTACAGCTCCGTACCACGGGCTCAGCACCCGTGAAAAGCACACAGCTCACCGCCTGGGTCATCACCGGCACCGAGCGAAAGGAGAACTCACAGGGGCTGTGCCTGCAAGGTCGCCCTGCTCCAGCAAAGCGGGTGGCATTTGAAATTCAAGCCAGGCTGGGCTTTGCACAGGCAGCTGTGCCCTCCCGGCTTGGCGCTGAGCGGCAGAAGCCTTTGCCCAAGGTGGTGTGAAATCCTCCGTCCTCTCCCGACGTGCCAGGCATATAAAGACGGCGTTTCCCTGGTCCCTGCAGAAGCCTGCTGCATCGCAGGGGGAAAAGGTTTAATGAAAAATTTAAAGGCCGGCGTCTTAAAATAAATTCCAATCCTGGCTGAAATTTCACAGCGGCTGCTAAATGTCTCTCGCTCTAGGACTTGCGTGCGGGAAGCGAAACAATTGCTCCCTTCCAAGAGAAAAAAAATGGGCCTTGTTCCCTTGCTGGGCTGGTGAGACATGAAGCCAGCTCCACCAGAGGGGTGGGAGGTGATGGATGTAATTAAAAGCCCAGAGGGAGGGAGGGAGGAGGGAGAGAGGGAAGAACAATAAATGGAGGCAGCTTATCTTGCGGCTGAAAGCTGATCTTCATGGACATGTAACATATGGTATTTTCAATAATGGATAAACAGTTTAAAGGGGACCTGCAAATGTTGTCTTTTAATGAGCTAGCAGCAGGGTTATGTGCTGAATACCCTCAACTCACCTTTTATCTTGCTCCCAGGTCCCCCCAGTTGTGTCCGGCCGGGCTCCCGCTGGGCTCTCAAGCCCCAGCACGCACTATGTCATGTCACAGCTGCCATGGACCCAGCCCGTGGGGTCGAGGGGGTGAAGATAATTACCCACGCTGGACTCTTGCAAAAAAAAAACTGCTGTGGGATCTTTAATTACCACCACAGGTCAAGACCCTTCATTTTACCAGTACATTTCATCTCTAAGACAGCATTGCTGGCAGCCCAGGGGCTCACAGAAGCAGCAGCGTTCGCTTCGGAGCACTGGATTGTGCCTGTTTTACAGGTGCTGCCTCTTGGATAGACGTGGAAGCAGCAAACAAGCGTTATCTCAGGAGCAGGTTTCAGGCTTGCAGCTTCAGGCATCTGTTTTGTGGATCCCCAGAGGAGACAGGCTGGAGGGCAACGTTCTGAGGAGGCTCTGCAGCAGCCACGCAGCCCTTGCTGCTGCGCCTGCTCGGTGCACCTTCTCTCTGGGAGAGATCTTAGGAAGAAATCTTTTCCTGTGAGGATGGGGAGGTCCTGACCCAGGTTGCCCAGAGCAGAGGTGGCTGCCCCATCCCTGGAGATGTTCAAGGCCAGGTTGGATGGGGCTTTTCAGCTGAAAACAGGCAGACTTGAAGGGGCAAGTTGAGGTCTTGGCTCCACATGCACCCTGTGGTCTGAAGTAGAGCTTAAGGAACTTGAAGGCACTTGGGAGAGTCATATTCAGCCCTAAAAGTAGTTTTCCATTGATGGGATTTAATTTAATCTCTGGGTTCATTTATTTTCTTCCCCCAGTGAAATGGTGGCCTCAATACCTGTCCACCATGCTAAGTGGTGGCCATGTAGAAGACAATTGGGAAAGCTTTTCCCTGCATGGCTTTCCCTCTGTTTCCACATGCAGCCTGGGAAGAGGAGATTCCAGTCACCTCCTTGCTGTGCTCATGGCAGCTGGGGGATGCATGGGGTTTTGGAACTCCGCCATCCCCACCACTGGTAGATCCTACCTCTGTATCACACAAGAGATGTGTTTTAAATCACTGTGAGGATTCAGCTGGGTTGGACTCAAGATACCAGCTCCAGCAGACTGGGAGGGTGCACTGCCCAGTTTATCTGCAGTACGTCGAAGTCTAATAACGCGCTTCCAGAGGGTTAAACTGAATCCACTTTTGAGGCTAAGCTTTCAGCTGGCATAAATCTGTGTGGATCCTTCAAAGCTCTGGTGCTTTACATCAGCTCAGGCTGCGGGCAGCCATGCTCTCTTTTCATGCTGTAATCTCCGCACATGCTTATGCTTGGAATTATCTTCTTCATCCTTTGACATCCTCTGATGCCCACCAACAGCCCTCTCTCATCTGCATTGGCCTTTGTGTTTGTGTTAGCTTCTGTTGGACCACAGTTGAGCATCCCTTGTGTCTCCTGCTCCTTGGGAAGCTCAGCTGCACTGGAGCCCATCATGCATAAACAGAGGTGTGGAGATAGGCAAGAGAGCTCTCCTACCTGAGAGGAAGATGGGATTTGCTTTTAAGAGGCATCCATCATGCAGACAAGGTTCAGAGCTTTTGTTTAATACCCTTCTCTGGGTCAGCTTAGCCCCGGGGAGCAACTATGGGAGAGAAACTGAGTACGAGTCACCCTGATGCTGAGCAGACTGCAGGGCAGGACACACTCTTGCAGTCCAGGCTCCTTTGAACCCAGAGCCAGGCTCCTCCTGCAGCCCCTGAAAATCCGTGTTTCCCTCTGTTGGCACATCTCCTTGCCTGGGTTCAAACCCTTTCAGCCAAAGCCCTGGGAGTCTGGGGCATTTTTAGTTAACCGCAAATATACATGTGTTTTGGGAGCCATCTCCTTTTGTACCAGCTCATTAGGGGAAATAAATGGCCCCTGACCATCTGTCATCTTTGTGCAGGTACCTGGCAGAGAGGGGTGGGAAAAGGCGCGGAGGAGCCTTAATCCGCTCAGGCTTCGGCAAAGGGAACGGTGCTTCCCACAATATAATTACAGCGGTCCTGCTGCAAAGTGACAGACCTAGTGAGTGGAAATAGATGAATGTAATTAAAATCCCAGGGCGAGAGCGATGGAGACGGAGACGCACAGAAGAGCAGCGGAGGGAGAGAGTGGTGGAGGGCGAGTAACCAACTGACAGGAGGCGGCTGGTCTTCAGGATAGGGACCGTATCCTGATTGCATTAATGAAGAAAACGGGTAGAAGCTCATTACTGATAAATTCTTGTCTTTTCCTCTCTCCTACTTGCAAATTTCAAGGATTTAAAGCAAGTGTGGCCAACCAGTCTGACCTGATGCGTAAACCCAGCCCCAGTGAGCTTTGCATCCAGATATGAGTTTTTGCCTTCTGAAGATCTGTGCCTGTTGATTAAAGAAACGGAGCACCCCTGGTTTAAGAGCTACTGGTATCTGATGATGAGCTGCAAGAAGTCAGCAAGAGGTGCCTCCCAAATTCTTCCACTGGCATATGTGAAGGAAGTCTGGCACTGAGTCAGGCACTGCTTCATAGGTGTGAGGGCAAAGTGCTTGGGAACCTGGGGCAGGGATTTTCAGCAGAAAGCTTTGCCGGAATTGGACTCATGTGAAGTAGAAACCCAGCCAGGAGAGGTTTAAATTGGATATTAGGGAAAACTTCTTCACTGAAAGAGTGGTGAAGCACTGGGAGAGGCTGCATGGGGCAGTGGTGGAGCCTCCATCCCTGGAAGGGTTCAAAAAACAAGTAGCAGTGGCATTTTGGGACGTGGTTTAGCAGGCATGGTAGTGTTGGGCTGACAGTTGGCCTGGATGAGCTTAGAGGTCTTCTCCAACCTTAATGATTCTATGATTTTATGGTTCACTTTCAGAACTCTGACAGCGGTGACAGCTTTAGACCTCTTCTTACACTGTCCCATGTCTCTCCTCTCCCTTTGACAACCACAGGAGCAGCAAGCCCAGCTCTCTGTGTCTCTTCTCTTGGTCCAACTGGTACCCCTCATCCCTATCCCGGCTCTCTTATAGCAAGAGCTGGCCATCTTCTCATCCTTAGGAAGCCAAAATTCACCTTCACCTGCCTTGCAGCAGGCTGCCTCCGGAGCTTGCCACTGTAATCGTGCAGGGACTCTAAAGGAGATGAGGTGGTGACTGCTGGCTGCAAAATCCAAGCCTCTGGCCAGTGACTGACCAGAGGCAGAAATCTCAGGGAACTCATTTCCTGGGGCCCTTTTAAAGCTCTCTGTGCTGGCACTCAAGCCCCACAGCCCTAGGATCCCAAGTGCTCCTGCAAATCCTGGTGTGTCTTTCCCAGAGACTGCTTAGTGCTGGGCTCTTGCCTGCTTGTGCTTTAAAGCCACTCTCTGAAGCACTGTAATGGTATTGATCAGCAGTGGTTGTTTTCCCTCTTCTTTCCTCTTTAAAAAGCCTTTTTTTCTTCCTGCTGTCTCTTTGATGCCTTTTAATTACCTTTCCCCTCCTCCACATCCCGCTTTTAGAGGGCTCTGAATAGGTGGGCGAGGTTTATTTATTGGCTTTGCTGTGGATGAGGCTGGGTGTTGAGCAGCCTCTTCCTTGAGTAAGTCATCTTCAGGTGAAATAATGCAGTAACCGGGGCCAGGGCTGCTTTCTTGGGAGAGGCTGGCAAGCCCCGTTACTGCTCTATGCAGCCCTTGTGTCAGCCCCCCAGAAGCCCCCAGTGTGGAGGTGTGGTGGGTTCCTGGGATGCTCTGAGGAGGATGAAGTAGCTGTCATGGAGCACCTTGCTCCCACCGTAGGAGCAACCAAGCTGTCTCCCAGTTTGGTTTGAGAGATGAGAGAAGACTGGATTCCACATAGGGAAGGATGGAAAGGGGTTTGGATCCCCGTCTTGAGGAGATCTTCACCTCCCTGTAGCGGACCTTGAGATTGGTTTAGCATTAGTCAGGCCTGAGATTAGCAGCTCCCCGTTCTCAGTGCAAGGATTTTGTCCCTCCTTTAGGATCAGCCTCTATCCAGAGAGAGGCATTTTGTCCCCATCCCCCTCCTCCACCCTCCCCTCACTCAGGATGGATGGGAAATTTGAGGAATGTTCAGATTTTACTCATTAGCCCAACCTCCTGCTGGCCCTGGTTTAAAACAACCTGCAGGGGCTTCCCTTGATCGGTGATGTATGAGTGGCAGCGATGGGGCAAGCCAGACATTGAGCCTGGCTGGAGTCGGACTGCCTCACATTTCACTGCTAACTTGTCTTCTGCGACTGGACATGATTTAGACTAATTGTCTTCATGTGGGTTTCTTTCATCATGGCTACAATCCGGTTTAGCTAGCGGCTAACAAGGACATTTCAATGGGTGTTGGTCTCGTCCATCTCTGCTGCTTCTTGCTCTCTCAGTTTCCCAGGGAAGTGCTAGTAGCCACTCTCTGATGGGAAGAGAGGATAGTTTTCCAAAGAACAGGGAGAAATTGGGTAGAGGAGATGGATCATGTTTGTCTCAGTGATGAGCTCTGGTGTAGACCACACAGTGGATCCTGCTTCATTGCTCAGGGAAGGGAAAACAGCTCTACCTTTTGCTTAGCTGGGAGTGATCCAGGATAAATCCTGAATCTTGGGGAGAAAGATGAGAAACTGCCATTAGTGTCCTTCCTCGCTGCTGCTGGAGAAAAGGAGCTGTGGAAATAAGTAAGCCACAATCAGAGGTCCTACCTTGGAGCCCCCTGCTCCCAGTCAGCATGGAGTAGACTTGCCAAGTGCTCCCATTGCTCTCCAGCAATGGCACATAAGTCATGGTAATTGCTGGGAAGCAGGTTCTGGGAACCCCTGGAGGCCAGGAGGAACCCTCAGTTCCAGCGATTATCATAGAATCACAGAATAGTTTGGGTTGGATGGGACCCCAAAGGCCATCTATTCCAATCCCCCTGCAGTGAGCAGGAACATCTTCAACCAGATCAGGTTGCTCAGGTTGCTTAGACCTCTCAGAGGTTTGTTTTCCAAAACCAGGGTTCCCCAGAAGCTGAGAGGCTGCTGGGTCCATGCTCTGTAGACCCAGGGTTTTCCTGTGGCCAGGCAACCTTGTCCTCACAGGAGCATTGCTCTCTACAATTACCTGAAAGGAGGTTGTGGAGAGGAGGGAGCTGGGCTCTTCTCCCAAGGGACAGGGGACAGGATGAGAGGGAATGGCCTCAAGCTCCGCCAGGGGAGGTTCAGGCTGGACATCAGGAAAAAATTTTTCCCGGAAAGGGTCATTGGGCACTGGAACAGGCTAAACAGGGAGGTGGTTGATTCACCTTCCCTGGAGGGGTTTAAGGGACGGGTGGATGAGGTGCTGAGAGGCATGGTTTAGTGTTTGATAGGAATGGTTGGACTAGATGATCCGATGGGTCTTTTCCAAACTGGTGATTCTATGATTCCATGATTCTGTGACTCAGGAACTGAAGCCGTCTTGGGAAAACTGGCCACGTGCTTGGGTCTTCGGGCTGCCTGCACCTTCTTCCCAGGAGCTGCTCAGGGTTCCGTGCTCCGGGAGGGCCCGTGCAGCCACCCAGCTGGAATTATCTTGCCCTTTTGTGCAAGATGTTTGGGTTCAGGGTTTTGTTGTTGTTGTTGTGGGGGGTTGTCGCTTTGGTTTTCTTGGAAGCATGTCCCTCGATTTTGATGGGAAGAAGCTGGCGTTTCATGAAAGCCTACTCCCTCATTATTTAATGGTAAAGCACTTCAATTAGTTTCATTTGATTTACTTTGATGCTTTTGTTCCCTGAGGTTTCCAGCACACAGGGCTGCTCCACCTCTCCGTGGCTGCTCCACTTTGATCTCCGCAGCGCTGCTAAGGGCCTCCTGCCACTCCCCAGGCATCGGGACAGAAGCATCCACGCACAGCAAAACCCAGTCCTGGCGCTGGCACCGCTGGGGCTGCAGCTCTGGCTGCTCCGCTTCCCCCCATCCTGTCGTCACCCCCATCTGTTCCAAAACCAATATTGACTTGGGAGCGGGGGAGCCCCCCACCAGGCTGTTTTAATCAAAGCTTTCCCCAGCAAATGAAGTTTTTACAAGAAGGTCTCCAGGTGCTCCAGCGAGGGGAGGTGGACACAATGGCCAGCCCGGCAGGGGCTTGCTGCTATGGCAAAGACGGGGAGCTGGAGGGGCCGGGAGCCCCGGGTGAACTCCTCGGGTTAGGCTGTATCTACAGGAGCCAGACAGCGGTTTGAACACGGAGCCAAAACATTTAACATTTGCAAACCAATTAAGAAGGGGAGGCAAGCAGGGAGGGGAGGTTGGGGCATTTCAGCACAGAAACTGGTTCTCATGGGAATGCCGTGACAGATGCCCTTGACCAGAGTCCCCCAGCTTCACCATAAACCTTCCCTTTCCCATTCCCACTCACCACAGCTTTCAAAAGCTGTTGTTTGCCTGCCTTCTCCTTCTTGCCAAAGGTCCACAGCAAGATCTGGGTCTCTAGAGACTTGCTGTAATGATTCACAGGAGAAGTGTTAACACACTGTTAGGATTGACCACAAACTCAACGCAGCTGCCTCCAAAGGCCAGAGCAGAGTGAAGAGGAGGTAAATATAGGAAGAACATTGTGTTGGTGACTTCTGTCTTGTCCTGAGGTCTCAGTAATGATTGTACCTACACCAATGAATGATAACATGGCACAACAAACTAATGGCCATCTGCATGGAATTATAGAATCATAGAGTGGTTTGGGTTGGAAGGAACCTCAAAGCCCATCCAGTTCCAACTCCTTGCCATGGGCAGGGACACCTCCCACTGGATCAGGGGCTCCAAGCCCCATCCAGCCTGGCCTTGAACCCCTCCAGGGATGGGGCAGCCACCACTGCTCTGGGAAACCTGGGCCAGGGCCTCCTCACCCTCACAGGAAAACATTTGTCCCTAAGATCTCAACTCAATCTCCCCTCTTTCAGCTTAAAACCCTTACCCCTTGTCCTGTCCCTGCCCTGGATTAAGCTGGAGTGTGGGACACAGGTGAACAGGTCAACTGAGACAAACTCCAGAGCCATAGCGAGATACCTCAGTGCTTTTTGGTTGCTCCTGTGCAAAAGGGGAAAAAATACTAGCGATGAGTTAAAAAAATGCATCTCTTGAAAACAAATAAACAGCTCAAAACAATGGGTGAGGGTAAGGAGAGGGGCTGGCACAGGGAGAGCAGACAGACCCATGGGATGAAAGATTACATGCTGAAAACCTGCATTTATAAGTAAGGTACAATCTTAACACCGCTTTTCAACTGCTTAGAATATTTCCCCTGCCGTGGAGGTCTCTGCCTGAGGGCAATTTGAGGTAGGGGCAGCATGAGGGGTTTGCAGTTAAAAACTCAGTGCTTTGGAGGCAATTATAAAACGCTACCAGGCTTCCCAGTAAACGAAGCGCCTTTTATTTTCTCTCCTTTAAAGGGAATTTAATTAGTTTAAAACCAGCAGCAGGGAAGCACTATGGCTCCTTTTCCAGGGACAATGGCAAAATAAGTGTATCAACACCCCAGCCAGCATATTTCGCCTTCCTGATGAGACCAGCTATTGCCTGGAGCCTCTCTTCTCTCCTCAGAACTACCCTGGGGCTGCTCTAAATTGTGCACTTTTATTACAGAGCTGGGGGCACAGCAGGACACCTGGCTCCAACCCTGCAGGAGTCCCCACGCGACCTTCCATGGGCGCCTGCCCCATAGGTGACTGCAGCCACCAGCTTCCCAGGACCACGGCTCCGTCTCGGGGACTCCACATCTACAAGAAGGCTCAAAAATGTTGGCCAAGCTTTCCAGCTGTCTTTCTGGTACCTGTCCCTGTGCGTGTCTGCTTGACCTGCATGTGGGAACTTGGGCACGATGATCTCAAAGGTCTTTTCCAACCAAACAGTTCTAACATCACCCCCCACGAGGAAAGCAAAAAGCTCTTATTTGTTTGGCTTCCACTTACCAATATTTGCCAGTTTCTGAAACAAATTCTCTGGCAAAACTAAACCAAACAATATCTCACCAACAAGGAAAACCAAAAGCTTTCCAGCCACAACCTTTGTCCTCCCTCGGGAAACTGAGCTTTGTATCAGGTCCAGCTCTGCTGAAGGGGAAAAAGTCACGCCGAGCTTTTTGCATTCATCTCCACATTTTGGGAAGGGCAGATCTCTCCTGCCTGTTGCTGAGCAGAGAACCAGAGCCTGTGCTGGAGGTGCTGCTGCTTGGCTGGCCTGTTGATGTTCAAGCCATGGGTTCCTCTAGGATGGAACCCCAGCACCCATGGAAGCTCCTGGCTCTCTGGAGAAGCTCTCTCCTCCCTCACCTTGATCAGGAGGCAGCAGTCCCTGTCCCATCTTACCAGGGATGTGCCTCCATCCCAGCCAGCCTGGGGGACACATTATTATTTCCCCATTGATAGGGTTCAGTGGGACTGAAAGAACTACACGCCCTCTGGTAATTTGCAGTTTGTCGATGCTGAGCTGACATTTAACTGAACCCAGGGCAGCAGCAGGCAGTGAGGAGCGAGGAATCGCTTCGCTATTGTAATACGCGAGACACTAGGAGCTTGGCTAATAGGGGACATTCTTTCCTCCCGGGACTTCCTCCATGACTTTAATGCATTCAGGACCAGCCGTGGTTATTTGGACTCGTTAATGGCTGCATTTGGGTGACTGTCTTCCCCATGTCCCCCACATGAATATTATCCCTATTTTGTTCTGCATTGTGCATAACCGGGGGGGACAATTAATCAGAGCAGAAAGGACTTTATTCAGCTGGAATTCCTTCCACGGCTGCACCACTGAGAACAAATTAGCAGTTCGCATGTTGCAATTGGCCTTTTCTGTGGACGCAGAGTTTGGAGCCCAGTCACCTCTGAGGGTTGCGAGGGAGCCTGCACCTTCCCCCTGCATGGGATCATCACCAGAGGCTGCCTGAGCTGTTGAAAGTGTTTCTGCCTTCTTGGAGAGCACTGCAGGAAGGCTAGAGCTTCTAGGAGACCAGAGCTTATCCAGAGAGACCTCAAAGTGGTGGCTAACCACCAACTTAAGCAGATAAATTCATGTCTAATTTAGGTTTGCTGCCTTCCCCACCTTTTCCTAACTGCTTTTTGTTTGCATGTCCTGGCAGAGAAGTGGTAAAAACGGACATTCACTTGCTTATCTGCCACGCTGTTTGATTCAGCAAAGGCTAGAACAGCTTGCCTTGGAGCTGGTCTGGGTATCTGAGAGCAGTGTCCTTTCTGGAAGGGACATCTGAGAATACTGCAGCCTGGCCTGGGCTCAGCTCTGCCATAGATCTCTGCTGGAAACCCAGACCTTCAAGGGCTGAGCAAAAGTGAGTTGCTGGTTTCTGTTGCTGTTAGAATCATAGAATTGTAGAATTGTTGCAGTTGGAAAAGACCTCTGAGATCATCAACACAATACCAATACACCCACATCCTCAAGTGCCACATCTGCACGTTTTTTGAACCCCTCCAGGATGAAAAATTCCCCACTGCCCTGGGCAGCCTCTTCCAATGCTTCACCACTCTTTCACTAAAGAAATTTTTCCTAATATCCAATCTAGACCTCCCCTGATGCCAATTGAGGTCGTTTCCTCTCATCCTAACACTTGTTACTTGGGAGAAGAGACCAAGACCCACCTCACCACACTCTCCTTTCAGGCAGTTGTAGAGAGCGATGAGGTCTCATCTCAGCTTCTTCTTCTCCAGGTTAAACAATGCCAGTTCCCTCAGCCGCTCCTCATAACCCCTGCGACCCTTCACCACCCTCATTGTCGTTCTGTGGACACGTTCCAGCAGCTCAAACATCTTTCTTGTACTGAGGGGCCCAAAACTGAACCCAGGAGTCAACCCAGCACTGAAAAGAGGGGCAGAATCTGCTGTGCCCCTTGCTTTGTTTGCTGCCTTAGCAGGACGTAGGTGGCCGTTGCGCTGGCATGATGCTATCGACCTGGTGGCCGAGTGGAGGGGGACGTAGAGACTAATGGTGCTGAGGGATTCTCTGACTCAGAGGCTAAACACAGCTTCATTCATTGGGTAGTGAATGCTAATTGCTGATTAAAAACTGGTTCTTGACGTACAGCTCTTCCCAGAGGACACACCAGTAAAACTGCAGCTATTGTGAATGTCCTAAGCACGTGTTCCTCACCGTGAAATTCAGCGCTCTGGAGCCATTATTTTCCATCAGCTCCATGCTGCAAACCATTTCCCAGGTGAAGGACTTAAAGGATCAGCTTCCCTGTTCTCTACAGCGTGTGACTAATGATATCTTCTGCCTTGGGAGGTGTTCAAAGCTGCTTTGGAGATGCTCAGTATTGATTAGGAGGTTTAGTTTGATAGACTTAATCTGCCTGGCTGCTGAGCTTTGGGAGCCTCCATTGTGGTGAAGCCATCCTTGACCCTTGAAACAAGCGTTTCCTTCAAAAAATATCATGAAGAGGCAAGGAACTGAGAGATGCCTGAGGTGCTGAGATGTACTGAGGATGCTGGAGGTGTTTGAGGATCAGGACAGCCCTCGGATGGTGCTCCAGAGACACAGCTGGCTCTGTGCTCCTGGGGTTGCTGGTCTGCTGGCAGCTGCCTCATCCACAAAGTCTGATATCCTCTCCCAGGGAGGTGAAGTTGAAATGTAGCTCCTTTCTGCTCCCTAACTGCAGGATTCAGGCAGTGTGAGAGCATGAACCCTTCTGGTGGTAGCCAGATCAGCTGAGGTCACTAGGAGCCAGATGCTTCTGCCATCTGACGGCTGTTTTAAGAGTGCTCAAAACTGAGCAACCTCAGCTTGCTCTGTTCAGTCACAATAGATTCAACCTGCAGCCTGTGTGCCCTCTCAGCAAGCACTGGAGAGTAGCCCAAGGACCGGACCTGTCAGAGCGCATCAGGTCCTGAGAGGTGTTTCTGCAGCAGAGCAGCAGCAGATTGAGATTGAGTCCGTGGCAGTTCCTTTCCCTTTTCCCTTTTCCCTTTTCCCTTTTCCCTTTTCCCTTTTCCCTTTTCCCTTTTCCCTTTTCCCTTTTCCCTTTTCCCTTTTCCTCATGATAAACACTCTGCAGGCAGACAATCCCCAGCTGCCGTCCCTGCTGTACGAGCATCTGTGTTGCACACATCATGACGTCTGCCCTGGGATGCCAGATGCAAAAATAACCCCCCAATCTGGTTTACACTTCCCAGATTTTATCAGGCACGGATTCTTTGAGGTTTTTAAACACTCCTGACCTTATGGCAGCTACGGCTTTTGGGCTGCAATGTTCGTTTACCAGAACCTGGGGGCCCTGTGGTGTTCAGACCATGAGAGTCAATCTATGTGGTTTGCTTCTCCTGTGGCTTTCCCAGCTTTGAGCACGGGAGCAAGGGGTTTGCTCTCCCCAGCTCACTGGGGGCGTTGATTCAGGTTGCTGCTCAGTGAAATCATTACTTCTGTCTGCAGCAGGGCTCAGCTCCTCACCCCATGACCCTCAGCTCAGCATCTTGACTCCGTGGCTGTTATCGAGGATGCCTCCGAGGTGCCTCAGCAGCGCAGTAAACGACCTGTTCGTCAGGATGTGAGTTAATGCGGGAGATGAGCTTGGCCCTTCAGGCTCTGTGGTCTCCAGGCCTGTGTTTGAACCCTACAATCATGCCTTTTCAACACCCCACACCCCTGTCTCCGATGCTAGACGCCCTGCTCTCCGAGGCTACACAGAGAGCAATTCACAAGGTCCCCACGGACACCACGTGCCCAGTCCACACACCCTGCCCATTGCAGTGACTTGGCTCAGGGGCTGGAGGGGAGTGGCAGTCACTAAAAAGTTAACTTTCCGAGAGGACAATGAACTCGGGATGTTCCAACAAGCCAAGCCAGCTCTGTCCTCGTGCTACAGATTTGCTCCAGCAGGCATGAAACTAGAAAGAAGTGATTCAGCTGCTGACCTGCAAGGCAGCCCCATGGGGCTTGACAGGTTTTGTTGGAGAGGAGGACGTGTTCCTGCCTGTGAGCTTCTTGCCGAGGCGCAGGTTAGCGGTGGCAAACCCCGGCTGACCCAGCTGGGAAGGGAATGGTCTCTGCAAAGAGCTCTCTTGGGAGCTGCATCCTTTCTGGGGAGACCAAACAGATCCTCTGCCTGAGCCCAGGGGAGCTTCAAGGGGTTTGGCTCATTCCACAGGTTCACAGAGGCCGCTTTGGGAGGTAGAACCATTTTCCCACCAGGGACTATTGAGAGATGAGAGCTTTAGCCCTCCTGTTGGGGCTTCTGATAGCTGCAGCTCCACATCTGTGCTCTCCATCCTGCATGGGCTGGACAGAAAAGACGAAAGGGAGCACAATAGTTGTGTATCTCCAGAAGAACTCTCGTCAGGGTTGGCACCTTGAGGTAGTGCTGCCACACACGGCAAGGAGGATGAAGATGTGCCAGCCAGACACCCCAGCTGGAGAATGCAAGAACGTGTGGGCACACAGGCTGGGGAGCACAGGGCAGAGTCCCAGGGTGGGGACACCCTGCTGGTGCCTCCGGCTAGGATGCTTCTCTCCACCAGAAATGCATTAAGAAGGAATTGAATTTGGCTAGCAGTCGTTCCTCCAATCGATGAGATGAAATTTGATAAGGAAGCAGCAGAAATGTGCTCAGCACATGCAAAAACCCATCTTCACCATCTTGCCCTGTGGGAAAAGAGGGCAGGAGGGATGGGGCTGTGAATATCAGCCTTCCTGGAAGGCTTTTCTTGCTGATCTCTGCCTGGGGCATTCCCAGTGGAGTTTTCAAGCTGGTTGCATCTCGGAAGCCACACAGCCCACATGCAGGGAAGGGTATCAGAGGCTGGCTGGTTTCAGCAGGGTGAGGTCCAGAGGGAGGCATTGCCCTTCTAAGCTGGTGTAGAAGAACCAATTTCCCAGCAAACCTGCTCCTGACTACCCAAACTGGAGCACTTGCAGACTGCTTGGCTTCTCCTGGAGCAATGCCACTTTGATGTGAGCGTACCTGAGAGGGGAATCCCACCAAAGAGGGGCTGTGTTTTCATCAGATTGAGGATTTCTGCACGTGTCTTTCATTACTGAACATGCAAACCCTGCCTGGAGGCAGGCAGAGGGCAGCCAGCCACGGGGCAGACATCCAGCCCTTTCACCAGAGAGCAGCACCGCGTGTGGAATGGACGTGCAGGAAGGGTTGAGGCCCTCTGAGACGCTCCAGAGGGCTGAGAACTTGTTATGGAGCTGCTCTGCCTTTGCTCAGTGATAAATGTCACACAGGGACACAAGCAACAGCCCTGCCTTCCCTGCACAAATGGCAACAGGGAGGTGGCTGTTTGATCCCCTGGCGCCTGCGCTGCCGCTTGAAATACGGGCTCGTGTCAGCATCAATTTCGAAACGTCTCTGTCAGGCAGGCACGCTCCCCTCGGATGCGTGGTGGTGGCAGGCAGCACACCACGACTGCGATAAATAAAATCTGCTCATTTACTGAAATGAGGGGGCAATCTCCACCAAACCATGCTGCAGGAAGCTCGCCCTCCTCCCGACGCACCCAGTGAGTCACCGCGGCTCCCTCAAGTATCAAGATCTGGAAGGCACCCAAGACAACAATCAACTAAATCGGGTCTTGGCGATAACACTGCATTATCAGGCTCCATCCAGCTGCTGAGTCAGCCCTACCCGCCCTCTCAGCCTGGCAGGCAACCAGCGCCGGGGATGCTGCCTGAGCGATAGGGGATCAGGGCCCCTTTCCGCGCCGCGTAGCTTCCTCTGCGGCTGATAATCCCCCCCGGCTGCAGCCGGCTGCTCTGCAAACCCACGCGGATGGGTGGCCAGTGCCAGGCTGCCCAGGGAGGGGGTTGAGTCCCCTTGCCTGGAGGGGTTTAAGGCACGGGTGGACGAGGTGCTGAGGGACATGGGTTAGTGATTGATGGGAATGGTTGGACTCGATGATCCGGTGGGTCTCTTCCAATCTGGTGATTCTATGATTCTGTGATCATCGGGTGGCACAGTGCCCACTTCTCCAGCTGAGTGTCTGGATATTCCATCCCACTGGCTGCTGAGATCCAGCAGGGACGGCAGCTGGGAGCAGCAGGCAGGATGCTTTGCCGTGGCGCAGGCAGCCTGGGCTCCAGTTTTCTGTGGCTTGTCCTCACCTGTAGGCTTCTGCTTCAGAACAAGGGCCGGAGGAGGCAGATAATAGAATCATAGAATCACCAGGTTGGAAAAGACCCACCAGATCATCGAGTCCAACCATTCCTATCAAACACTAAACCATGTCCCTCAGCGCTTCATCCACCCGTCCCTTAAACCCCTCCAGGGAAGGGGACTCAACCCCCTCCCTGGGCAGCCTCTGCCAGGGACCAATCACCCTTTCCATGAATATTTTATTCCTGATGTCCAGCCTGACCCTCCCCTGGTGGAGCTTGAGGCCATTCCCTCTCATCCTGTCCCTTGGGAGAAGAGCCCAGCTCCCTCCTCTCCACAACCTCCTTTCAGGGAGTTGGAGAGAGCAATGAGGTCTCCCCTCAGCCTCCTCTTCTCCAGGCTAAACACCCCCAGCTCTCTCAGCCGCTCCTCTTCTTCTCCAGCCCCCTCACCAGCTTCGTTGCTCTTCTCTGGACTCCTCCAGAGCCTCAACATCCTTCTTGTGGTGAGGGGCCCAGAACTGAACACAGGATTCAAGGAGCAGAGCTGCAAGCGCTCACAGGCTGGGAGGAAGCGAAGCGGCAGGGGAGGGAGGCCCTGAGGAGCAAAGCCGTGTGACTGTCACCCTGTGGAGAGGTGCTTTTTGATGGTCACGTCCGATAGCTCCGGTGCAGCAGCCACAGCCTGCCCACGGCAGCTCTCTGAGCATCACGGCTGATGTTTGCTGGTCGTGCTGGAAATCCCTGCACCTAGCACACACGGCTGCTTTTTTTGGTGAGCCTTCAGCCAGCAACACTAATGAAAATCAGGAGAATAGCCTTGACCCGCTGTTCCCCCTGCTCCCATGGGCTCACAGGCTGTGGGGGTGCAGTCTCAGCCAGGTTGACCAACTGGTCAGCAGGTCAGGGCTTCAGCTGAGCCTTCATAGCATCCTGGAATCTTTTAGCTTGGAAAAGAGCTTTAAAATCATCAACTACAAACCTAACACTGCCACCTCCACCACTGAACCTAAGCACCACATCTCCACATCTTTTAAATCCCTACATCACTGGGCAGCCTGTTCCAATGCTGGAAAACCCTTTCAATGAAGATGTTTTTCCCAATATCCAATCTGAATCTCCCCTGGTGCATCTTGAGGTCATTTCTAGCTTGATCCAGTGGGAGGTGTCCCTACCCACAGCAGGGGGGGTGGAACTAGATGATATTTAAGGTCCCTTCCAACCCAAACTATTCCATGATTCTATGATTCTGTTATAATGCAGGTGGGACTCTTCTGAAAAGCTGTAAAGCATCTAATTTCTTTGTGATATTGTCTCCAGCGCTGCAGTAGATCATCAGTGATGTGCTGCTGTGTTCCCATGTCCCAGAGTTTCAACATTTCTGTTTGACTGTAATTTAGGGACTGTGACCAACAGTGGTTTGGAACTAAAACAGGTCTGGAAAAGGCATAGTTTTTTGCAGAGTGCAAACTTAGCTTTGCAGCCCCATTTGCTTCCTACTCAGCTTTCAAACCTCCAGAGGTTCTTCCCCACCAAGCTTTGCTTTGAGTCTCACTTCTAAAGCTGTCACATTTCACTTGCTTTAACACTGAAATGAGAGACAGACCTGAGCGAGCAAACCCTGGACCAGAACGTTCAGTATCTCTGCAGCTGGATCCATTAACTCAGGAGCAGAGGGTGGAAATTCCCAGCGCATTCAGTGGGAAAAGCACACAGGATGGTGAGTGGAGCCGGGGACTTAGCGGAGCTCATTCCAGGGGATCCCAGCCAGCACCTGCACATCATTCATCTTCTTTTATTGCCCTTTCTCAGCTCCTTGCTGTATTTTAATGCAAAGCCTGATACCCTCTTTGGAAAGAGACATTCTCCAGGCCTTCCCGCCTGCTTGGGAACGCTGTTGGTGCTGTGTTCTTGCCAAATAAATAGGCAGGAGAAGAATTTGGAAGCAGGGATGTGATGAAAGTATTTTCACCATTGGAAACTAGCCTGAGCAACGGCTGTGCAACGAGGCCACGATCTGGACCCAGCCGTTCTGGAAAAGCACATTTCCATTCAGCCCGGGAGCAGCACTGGGGTCTAGGTCAATCATTCAGAGTTTCTTCCCACTTCCAGGATGTTTTTTTGCCCTTCCAGGCTTCATCCTCAGCTGGGGGCAGGCAGCAGCCGCCCCTGCTGTGGCAGCCTGCCCCAATATCTCTTCTCCCATTCCTCAGCGCTGGGATCCAGTGTCCAGCAGCATCACCAGGTCGTGATGCCAAAGTCCTGTGGTGTGGTGTGACCCTGCAGTGCAATCCCACCAGAGCAGGGTGGGAGGACGGGAATAAAGCACCCGGGGAAGGGCAGCCAAGAAGTCAGCATGGATGGAACTTAAGCCTGGCCCCTGTTCCTGGCTTTGCAGCAGCAGGTGTGGTGGGACATGTTCGCTCTGGGGCTAATCCCTTGTCCCTATTTTCCTCTCAGCATGGGAAAGCAAATCACTACTTTTAATCTCATTTTCCAGCTCCCACTCCAGGGGGGCCCAGGCCCAGGTGAGAATGCTCCGGCATCCCAGCTCTGTTTATTTTATCCCCTGATCCAATGGAGGGGATTTTCCCATCTACAGGACAGTCAGAGCTGTTGGGGCCACAGGGAGCTGCGTGGTCACTAGAAAACCAGGGGGGCTGCAGGTCCGTGAGCACAGGGGCCACCAGAGAAGGGGGTGAGCAGCTCAGGGTCCTCTGGGTATGTCTCTCACATCAGATCTAGCAACATGATCCACTGGAGGGTAATCGTGTTCACAGCAGGGGGGGTGGAACTGGATGGGCTTTAAGGTCCCTTCTGTCCTAAGCCATTCTATGATCTGTGATTTGGAATTTTCTCTCTGGCATAGACCTCAGGATGCTAAACCAGACCCTCTGCATTAACACAGACTTCCCTGCATTCCACATCCCTCACACGCTCCTCCCTGACCTTGTTCCCCAGCAGAGCAGGGACCCCATCCCACTGCCAGGACAAGGAGGAGAGAGAAGGACAAGGAGGAGAGAGAAGAACCACGATGCTCAGGCAGCTGCCAGCGTTGCCCCAGGTTTCCCCCTCCCAGCAGTGCTCTGGACCCCTGTCCCAGATAGCCACAGTGACCCCAGAGCATCTCTCTCCCTCTCCCAGCCCTGCCTGCTGCTCTGGGCTTGCAGCTTCTTCGCAGGCGGCAGCTTCAGATACATTTTGCGGCCACACGCGGAGACAATAATCACTTAGAGTCTGGCTTCGGCTCTGCCAACAGCCTGGCTGGCTGCGGCAGAGGCAGCGAGGATGGCAGCGTGGGGCGTGGGCAGCATTCCTCACCATTCCGGTCTCCCAGGACCCCCGCGTCGGGGCAGCACGGGTTAAAAGAGCAGCCAGGATTTTCCCACTGTGCCCCAGCCCACAGAGTCCCACATGGTTCTGCCGGAGGCTGAAACGTGACTGGAGCTGGCTCTGTGGTAAGTGGGTGGGATGAGAGTTTCACGACCTGGTTCCAGCAAAGGCGTGGGCAGCATCACCAGAATGATTAATGCTGGGGGGGGAGAGGCAGCGAGAGACCCAGCAGCGAGCTGATAAGGGAGGGCTGACAGAGACAGATGACAGCAACAGAAAGGACCCGCTTGTCAGTCACCGCAAGAAATCCCCCCTCGAGGAAATGATAAATTGTGTGTGCCACCTGTTTCCACCTCTGTTGACTCAAACCGTGGGATACCTGGGAGGCCGGCGCTCGGCGCTATGTGAGATTTCCAGTGTTATTTATTGGAGCTCGTAATTCAGATGTGAGAAAACGGAAAATATCATGCGCCTCTCCTCCCAGCTGCCTCCCAGGCTGCCCAGCCTGCTTGCTGCTTTCTCCTCCCTGCCTCCCAGCTCCTGGCAGCCGAGAGGTGAAGCGCACAAGAATCCAGATGATGGCTAAACCCTCGCTTCCTGGGGCTCTGGAGAGCTGGGTCCTTGCAAACTCACTTTGCAGCTGCCAGAGAGAGGGTGGGGAAGGGTGAGGGGAGAAAAGGAACAGATCCCCTTCAGAGAGAGCAGCTCAGAGACACTCAGCGCTCAGTACGGGCACTTGTGGTTCTGGTGCCTGCGCTGGGACCTGTGCTTGTTCATCCTTGCACATGTGGCAGCAGAATTAAGCGGCGTATTAGCAATAAGAGGTCTTGCCCTTCTTATTACTGTTCATAACGACATCGCAGCAGCTACTGCCAGCTGTAAACTGCCTCTAGACAAACAGGCAGGGAATCTTAGTGCCACCACAGGATCAGCTCAGGCTCAACATGAGCCGGCTGGGAGCCCAGAAGGCCAACAGTGTCCTGGGCTGCATCCAAAGCAGCGTGGCCAGCAGATCAGGGGAGGGGATGCTGCCCCTCTGCTCTGCTCTGGTGACACCCTCACCTGGAGTCCTGTGTCCAGTTCTGGAATCCTTAACGTAAGAAGGATATGGAATTGTTGGAACAGGTCCAGAGGAGGCTACAAGGATTATCTGGGGGCTGGAGTGTCTCTGCTACAAGGACAGGCTGAAAGAGTTGGAGATGTTCAGCCTGAACAAGAGAAAGTTCCAAGGAGACATTAAAGCAGCTTCTATTACAGAAAGGGGGTGCAGAAAGCTGGAGGGGAGCTTTCTACAAGGGACTGGAGTGACAGGATGGGGGGGAATGGCTTTAAATTGGAAGGGGGAAGATTTAGATTAGACTTTAGGAAGATACTTTTCACAATGAGGGTGGGGAGGCCCTGGCCCAGGTTGCCCAGGGAAGCTGTGGCTGCCCCATTCCTGGAGGGGCTCAAGGCCAGGTTGGATGGGGCTTGGAGCCCATGATCCAGTGGGAGGTGTCCCTGCCCATGGCAGGGGTGGAACTGGATGATCTTTAAGGTCCCTTCCAACCCAAACCGTTCTGTGATTCCCCCTGGGGCTTTCTGGGCAGCAGAGCATCCTTCTAGCTGGGCTCCGAGGTCACCCCCCTCCCACCGCTGGCTGCCTTTGGGCTGTAATGAGAATATAAGCGACTTGTGAAGATGGCAGAGGGGAAAGAGCTGGACCAGCTCAGCCCTGGGGGGCTGCTGCCCTCCCTCCCCCGACCCGGCTCCAGTGCTCGCTGCCCTCCCGTGGCTCCGTGCTGCCTCCCGGTGGGAAGCATCCCTGGGAACAGGGGGGGAAAGGGGCTTCTGTCCTCGGGGGCGGTTGGAAATAGCTCTCCCCAGGCTTGCATGGGGTGCAAGGGGGTCAACCGGTGGCTGTGAGCTGCTCTTTGAGGTGGATTAAACCCCCGGGAAGCAAGAGCATCCCTACCCTGGGCAGGGATGTGGTGGAAAGGAAGTGGGGGGGGGGGTGCAGCGGGGCAGCACAGCGGGGCAGAAGAGGTGCTCTGGGGCCGGGCGGCAGTGGATTCGGGGTGGGATGAGCCGGATTGTGCTCTGCCCACCCCCCCCACCCCCCCATCCCCGAGCCCCCGCGGCTCCGCTGCGGCCGGGCTGCGAGCACCCCCGCGCGGTGCGGGCTGGGGATGCGACCGGGACGGGGACGGAGAGGAGGGATGCGGCGGTGGGAACGGCACCGAGGGGAGAAGCCCACTGGGAGTTGAAAGGGACCCCCCAGGCAGAGCGGTTCTCCTGGTCCTCAGCATCCCCGGGCTCCGCATCTCCCGCGGGAGGAGGGCGAGGTGCTGCTCTCCAGGGCTGCGGGATGAGGAGCTCGGAGCATCACAGAATCATGGAATGGTTTGCGTTGGAAGGGATTTATCCAGTCCCACACCCTGCCACGGGCAGGGACACCTCCCACTGGATCAGGGGCTCCAAGCCCCATCCACCCTGGCCTTGAACCCCTCCAGGGATGGAGCAGCCACCACTTCCCTGGGCAACCTGTGCCTCCTCACCTGCACAGGGAAACATTTCTTCCTAAGATCTCATCTCAATCTCTCTTCTTTGAGCTCAAAACTGCTCCCCCTTATCCTTTCCCTGCATTCCCTGATGAAAAGCCCCTCGTCAGCTTTCCTGGAGCTCCTGGAAGCTGCTCTAAGGTCTCCCCGAAGCCTTCTCTTCTCCAGGCTGAACAACCCCAACTCTCACAGGCAGCTTTACACTGGGACAGGAGGGAGGAAGAGGGAGAAACTCTGTACCACTTACACACCTCTTGACATCCCCTTAAAAAGCCAATTTGGACAATGCTAAAGCTTTACATCCATGTGTATGTGTGTGTGTCCGTGATCTCATTCCACAGCTGTGATGCGAAGTTGAGCTTTTGCAGGATTTTAGCAGTTAAAAAGCCTGCAAACTGAAGCAGCACCGTGTGCCTCCCACCCCGAGTTAAATAAGCCTCCTCTGAAGATGCAGGTGTGGGTGATGGCAGGGTAGAGCTTGCAGCAAAGCCATCAGGTGTGCAGAGGGTGATGTGGGAATGAAAGGCAGGAGGCTGGGATCAGCCCCTGTGATGGGGAGACAAGGAAAGCTCTGGCTGTCTACAGGTTCTGCTCTAAGTGCCTACAGGTTCTGCTCTGCAAGTGCTGCAGGGGAGGCTGAGGACAAGCAGGCTCAGCTGAGCTTTGTGCTGGTGAAGCTGCCCCTTCCTCAGCCTCTGGAGCTGCCGTGAAGCTCAGTGGTTTCCACCTTCTGCAGGGTGAGCTGGCAGGGTGCAAGGGGGGGTGGGAAAAGCTGTCCCTGGGGCTGGGGGCTGGAGAAGGGGCTGGTTTTCCCTCCTTCCCATTGCACCAGCCCCATCTTCCACACGGTGTGATGGTTAAAAGGCTGGTGCAGCGTGGCCAGCAGCCCTGGCTCTGGAACAGTCCAGGAGGGTAATGGGTATTGGATTGCTCCCTTAGGTCTGTTCTTGAACCTAATCCTCATTAGACTGAAACCCATTTCAATTAAGACAGGCTGGGCTCCTTCTTTGTCTTTCTTTTAATTGAACTGTTCCCGCTGCTAAATGGGCAGCTTAAGCATCCCAAAGACCCTGAGAAAAGCCCCGCACGTCCCCTAATGGGGTTTGAAAGTGGAGAAATAACAGCATAATCAGTCTCTTCCTCTTTGTGTCAGCCCTTGATTCACACCGCCTGCCCCCCTCCCCTTCACACCCTTTCACTGAGGGGCTGCTGACAGATGGGAACAGGACCCGCCACCTCAATGGGGTTTGTCGGGGGCTTTCACGGGCCCTGTTGCCATTCTCTGGCCTTCTTCTTCATCTACTCTTGGCCTTTGTGCCAAGACTGGGAACAAGCTGGGAAAGCTGAGCCTGTCCTGTAAATACCAACCTCTGCTGGATCAGATTAGGGCTTAAAGGACGGGACAGGGAATGCTTGGCACAGCTCCTCTGCTCGCCTTCCTTTCTCTCCTCCTTCCTCACTTGTTCCTTTGCTTTAGTATTTATATACCCTGTTTTCCTCTCATGCGCTCTTCATATCTCTCCATTTTCCCTACCCCCTTTCCCTACAGGAGCCTTGCCTTGTCTCCTTTTGCTCTTGTTCTCCTTCCAGTGACTCTTTTTGGTGGTTGTCGCCGTCCGGCTTTTGGCTCGCGGGACCCTGTCCGTCACCAGGACCTTGTAGATGATGCACAACCCGCTGCCAGGGGAGCCAAAAAGGAGGTAATTGCTGGGTAAAGAGCCCCTGCATCTGCCTGCCCTGACGCTCCTCGTGCTTTTCTGCCCCAGCATCCATGTGTTTGGAGCACAAGGCTGGAGAAGCACGTGCTGTGCATGCAGCAGGCTTTTCACCTGGTAGATTGGTCCAAACCAAGGCTTGTGCTCTCGCAAGGTCTGACAGGCTTGGTCAAGCCCAGGCTGAGGGCTCTTCCCAGTTTAAAACCCAGGAGCTCTGCTGAAGCACCCGGGCAGGTCTGCTCAGGTCTGGGCAGGCTTGTCTACGTGCCTGGTGCCCGGGCAGGCACGGGTTCACAGTAGCTGGAGAGGGGAATCCTTCATCTCCAGTAGCTGGAGCCTTGGGGGCTTTCCCTTGTTCTGGCAACAGAAGACAAGCTCAATGCTGTATTAATTTGGGGAAGAGATTTGATGAGTTACTTGCTCTGTTCATCAGTGCTAATAGTCAGGGGGGTGTCCTAACCAATCTCTGCCACTGGTGCCTGCTGGGGAGGTGGCTTAAGGACCTTGGATATGACCCAAGAACTCCTAGGACAAAAGAGAGCTTTGATCCCATGCGTCAATAAGTAAAAGAGGCTGAAGAGATCCTTCATTCACACTGGAGACCCCTGGCACCTGCCAGTCGGGGAGGAGGGTTCATTTAGAGGCTTCACAGAAAGGGTCATTGGTCCCTGGCAGAGGCTGCCCAGGGAGGGGGTTGAGTCACCTGCCCTGGAGGTGTTTAAGGGACTGGTGGACGAGGTGCTGAGGGACATGGGTTAGTGTTTGATAGGAACGGTTGGACTCGATGATCCTGTGGGTCTCTTCCAACCTGGTGATTCTATGATTCTCTCGTGGCTGGAGAACCAGCTTGGAGCTGGGGACATCCCAACTCTTCTCATGGCTGTAGGACCAGCTTGGCGCTTGGGACATCCTGGAGTGCCTCTTGAGCTGCATGCATGGGGAGGTGACCTTCTGGGAGGCTGAGAAATGATTGCAGGCTGCTTAGCTGGCCAACAGCTCCTGTCCTTACTCCTCTCTGCTGACCCCCAGGCTCAGCTCCTCCTCAAGCAGCGTGTGCTGAGCTGTAAGACAAAAGCCAGTGGGAGGCACCCGGTGTATGTCAACCCGCTTAAGGCAGACAGGTCACCTCCAGATTAACTTGCGTAAATCCTGACTTCATTAAAGCTGCAATCCTCCTTGGCGCAGAGCTCTGGAGAGCTGGGGTGAACGTGCGCTAGACAGGTTGTACATCTCACCCTGGGGTAGCTGTGCCTCGTGTTGGTCCCGAGGCAGCAAGGACAGGAGAAATATTTCTCACTTTGGAGTGTTTCAAAGGAAAAATGAAGTTAACATCTGCCTGGGAGCTGTGGCAAAGGTGTTTGGAGGGAAAAGTAAGAAAGCAGAGCAAGGCAAAAGCTGGACAGTGGATGCTCGGGTCGCTAAATGATGGATCCTCTTTGCAACATCACAGCTGGAAGAAAAGGGAGCTCCCCAGTTCTGTGTGTGAGCTCTGCCTGTGGACATAGAGGACTGAGGTCTCATTTATCATGTAGTCACCAGAGTGTATTTCTGCCATCCCACCCACAAAGGAGGAGGAAAAGTGAAACATGGAGGAAGCTGGCATGGTTTTTAGCTTGTTTTGGGAAGACCCCTGCCCTTCTTAATTCAACTTTCCCCAGGAGCTGGATTTTGGAGGGGGTCTCCTCTTCCATCTCTCTGTGTGCATCTCCTCCAGCATCTCCCTATATGTCTTTTCCCATCTGATGCTCAATCTGTGCTCTTCTGAGCTGAGGTTTCCGCACACGACGAGCCATTTCATTTGTTTCAGTGATGGCAACGTGCCATCCCTGCCTTCCTCCCACACGTCACCTCCCAACTGCTGAAACTTGCCCTGTGCGTCCACCGCGATGCTCGTGCATGAGCTAATTGCACGCTCGGGTGTGTGCTGACAGGGCACTCATGAACAAATAATTAGTCAATCATGCAGGTATTAATCAGGAACTGATGCAAGAACTGATTGGGCACTCATGCATGATGGAATTGGGCGCCCGGGCATGATAAGTGCTCATGCATAAATTAATTGGGTGCTCAGATGTGATGCAAATGTGCGCTCATACGTGTTCCAATTGGGAGCTCAGGCATGAGCTAAGAGCTCGGATGTCGACTTATTGGGTGCCCATGTGTGACATAATTGAGCAACCAAATTAATTGGGTGTTCTTGCAGGAAACTAAAGAGGCGCTGCGTGTGTGCTAATTGGGCCCTCGTGCATGAATTACCTGGGTGGTCATGCATGAACCTGTTGGGCTCTCATGCGTGTGCAAAATAGGAGCTCATGCATGAACGGCTTGGGTGATGATGTGAGTGAATTGGTCGTGGAGGCCATCTGGGCACACTCAGCTCATACTGGGTATGCTGGGAGTTGTGGTTCTTGCCTCTGGCAGCTGGAGCAGAGGTGCCCAGGGGCTGATGGAGTGGGTGGGGGCTGCCTGGGATCCCTCTACCCTCCGTGGTTTCCACTCTGTGGGTGCCCGTAGGCTTTGTGAGGCGGGGGAGGGTGCGTGGAAGGCAGGAGATTTCAGCCTCCCAAGGCAGTAGCTGGTCAAGCTTGAAGTGAGGGTTCCCAAAGGGAATCATAGAATGGTTTGGCTTGGAAGGGACCTTAAAGATCATCCAGTTCTAAACCCCCTGCCATGGGCAGGGACACCTCCCACTGGATCTAGTCCAGAACTGGGGTAGGGCTGCACAGGTCTGCAATCCCTTTGTGAACCATACAATGATTCTACGATTCTATGAATATTTTCCAGAGTTTAGGGGATGCCCTTTTACATCTTTCACATCAGATATGACCTAGTCCAAGCCCTTGAGCTCCTGCAAGCCTGACCTCTCTTAACCAGTACAATCAGAGATGTGGAGAGACTTTGCACAGTGAGGCTGTGAAAGGCAGGGGAGCTTGCAGAGTTCCAACTCCAACCTCCAAGACCCGCTCTCGCAGTCAGGGTGCCCGAAGCTTTCACTCCCACTGCTGGCTGCAACGCATTTGCAAGAGGAGCTCTGGCTCGTTGGCAGGGGCTGTTTGCTTCCCACTGGCTAAGATCACGGATTGCAGCACATGATGTGATCTACAGGCGTTTTAACGACTTCTCATATATCACCCAGCACTGAAATTATTAGTCGGCTTCTCTGCCCTGGTACAGAAAAAGAGCCTGGTTTCTGTAGCGCTGTCAGTGCGTGTCAGTCCCTCCTGGCTTCTTATAGGCATGAACTCGACCTTCTTTTCCTCCCTGCTCCAAGCAGGTCAGATGTACCGGGGGGCTCTTTTCTCTTCCATATGGTGTCAAGCCCACCTTGGGCCAGAGACCCTGGGAGAGTGGCTGGCAGACAGCTGGGAACAGAGGGAAAACAGCAGCCGCCGCTACTGTAACTTGCAAAGGGCCACAGCAGGATGGGAGAGGGATGCAGCGCTAGGAGCCGTCTCCCTGGAAACCGCAGCGTAGGAGATATAATGAGGAGCGTCCCTCCCCTCAACCCACTCTTTAATTCCTTCTTCATCTTTCTTTACAGCCGGAGGAGTGAAGAGCTAAGCGACGGGGCAGGGTGTCCCCCTCAGCCCAGCCTATTGTGAGTTTATGACACCCCAGCCTTAGAAAAGCACGTTTTTTTAACCCAGCTGCCGCTATAACTTATTGCAATGCCTTGTTATAGCTTGGGAGCGGAGGGGGAGGGACAGGAGAGGAGGTCATGCAAAGGGTGCCGTGTGTCCCAGAAGGACCCTCCAGAAAAGTCAGAGAGAGGGAAAAAGATGCAGGCTCCCATCTCTTTCTCGTTTGACTCTTCCCACAAGCGCGGGATCTAAATGATGCTTTGAGGACGGGGGCATCCGGAGGCAGGGTGGGGACAGAGCAATGAGACAGGAATATAGAACTGTAGAATCATAGAATCACCAAGTTGGAAAAGACCCACTGGATCATCGAGTCCAACCATTCCCATCAATCACTAACCCATGTCCCTCAGCACCTCGTCCACCCGTCCCTTAAACCCCTCCAGGGAAGGTGACTCAACCCCCTCCCTGGGCAGCCTCTGCCAGTGCCCAATGACCCTTTCCATGAAAATTTTTCTCCTAATGTTCAGCCTGACCCTGCCCTGGCAGAGTTTGAGGCCATTCCCTCTCGTCCTGTATTAATTCACGCTGCTTAAAAGCGCGTACGTTCTTACATTCCAAAGGCAGATTCCAATGCAGGTGACTGCTGGAGAGGAGGGATAACAGCCCCATGGAGATGAGATCCCCCTGTCATCACTCCTGCTCTTTCCTGGGACCTTGGTGAGACCCTGGAGGGTGAGCTCAGCACAGTGCTCTGAAGGTTTAAGCCTCGCAGCCTGCAGCTGCACCCTGGGGTGCTCACCTTGTGTGTGGAAGCAGGCAGGCACCCTGTGCTAGCGCAGGAACAGCTCCATCCAAGGTGGGAGATGCATTTTGCCCAGGCTCTTGATGCTTATGGAGTCCTCAGCACAGGAAGGACATGGATCTGTTGGAACGGGTCCAGAGGAGGCCACAAAGATGATGCGAGGGCTGTGTGAGGACAGGCTGAGAGCTGGGGTTGTTCAGCCTGGAGAAGAGAAGGCTCCAGTACTGAAGCATCCCTCTGCTGTCCTCCAGCCGAGGGCACCCATCCCCGCTAGGGCGCAAAGGGAGAGCAACTACGTCGCTGCACAGCAGTGGTTGGTCCTCCCTTGTGCAAGGATGCTCTGCCTTGCAACAGGCTCTCGGATTGCTGGTGCCCAAAGGAAAAAGCAAGGTTGGGGATGCTGCTGTTGTGGCCCCTGCAAAAGGCTTGGCAGAGGCTTGGCTTCCTGAGCAATTTGGACCTTTTCTCCCTCCCCTTCCACTGCATCCCCTTTGTCTGTGCTGACCTCTGAGGCTGGAAACCAACCTCCCTGAAGCCCAGACGTGCTTTTTTCCTCGGAGATGCCCGGCACTGGACCAGGGAGGCGCCGGCAGAGAGCAGCCAGCCCCTCCGAGCGGGAAGAGGGATAAGAGGGATTGCTCCCCAGGGAAGCGCATCCGCAGGCATCCAGCCCTTTTTCCCAGCAATGAAGCCAACCCTGCCAGGCAGTTCTCCCCAGCCCAGCCCCATCCCTTGCCACCTCCCTTTTTGTCCTTCCTCCCCCCTCTTTTTTTTTTTTGTTATTTGAGAAATGAATTTTTTCAAAATTGGAATCACTTTTCCCTTTGGGGGGATTAAAACCCTCAGCATTCAAGCTCCCAGCGCAGGAAACAGTGGCTTTTCTTCTGGTGCAACTTGGAAAGACATGGCTCTCTGTTCTCCCTGAAAGCCCCTCACACTGAATGACCCACAGGCCCTGAATGAAGTGCCTCTCAATTAAAAGTTTCCCATTGATGCCGCCTGAATGAGACCTTGCTGCGGAATTCACCCTGGCTGAATGGCCCAGGCCTTCATCAAATATTAAGGGGCCAATAGATTTCCCACAATATTTGTACACCTTCCTTTGAGGGGATTTTTCCCTTCATTGAACCAGAAACTGTTAACACATCCGCTCCCGACGTGCCCCCTTCTGCTGCTCATTAGGGGCCGTGGCGGGGACGGGGGCTGCTTCGTGCCACCCCCACGACGGGCTTGGGGAGAGCCACCTGCTTGTATTCATCCTCTGGTGAGAAGCCAAGCTTGGAATTCCATGGAGAAAAACAGGTTGGAGGGACAGGAGAGGGATGCTCCCCTTGCCTGTGCCTGCGAGGTCCCCACCAGGGTCACCTGGAGAGAGAAGCGGCTTTGGTGGCACCAGCCCTGGCTCTCTCCTGGTGGTCCCAGGGACAAGGCAGGGAACGGGGAGCCTCCCCTCCCACTCCCCCTTCCCAGCACAAAGGGAAAGTGGTTTTAAGTCCGGGGCTCCCTTCTGTCCAAGGACAAAAAGCTCTGGGACACTTTAACAGCGCCCGAGCGCCTGGCTTGACAGCTCTGATTGTTAAATCGCTGTGACAGCAAGGCTGCCCCCACCCCTATTAATGATGCTAATTAGAAACCATGCAGGGCAGCCTCTTGGGGGTGGGGGTGAGGAGAGAGGGGTGGGCTCTGCATAATTTATTCTCACTTAATCTCATTAAGTGGAAAAAGAGAGAGAGAGATGAGTGTGGGAATGCGGTGCAGGGCAGGAGGACCTCTGCTTTGTCCTTTTCCAGCACATTTTGATAGGAATATTTGTACTCGATGATCCGGTGGGTCTCTTCCAACCTGGTTATTCTATGATTTTTCTGCCACTGGCCTCACTGGAGCTCAGTGTAACCACCTCTGCTTTCCAGGAGGGGAAAACAGGCATGGAGAAGGGTAGCTGAGGTTGCACAGCAGGTCAGCGGGAGCTGAGAACTGAACCCAGGGTGTCTACACCTCCTTACACCTTCTCCCACTGTAGTTTTCTCTTCCCACATTACTCTGGAGAGTGGGATTGCTGGAGGGTGGAGAGGTAAAGGTGTCATAGCCTGATGGGGCCAGGCAAGGCAGAGATGGACCATGACCTTGCACTGTTTCATAGAATCATGGAATGGTTTGGGTTGGAAGGGAGCTTAAAGCCCATCCAGTTCCATGGGCAGGGACACCTCCCACTGGATCAGGCCGCTCAAATCCCCATCCAACCTGGCCTTGAATACTTCGTTTCTTCAGAAAGTGCTTGAAGAAACCATACCTGGTGGTCACCAGCTGGTTGTATGAGACAAGTTGGGGAGCACCTGTCCTTGCAGCCCCTCTAGGATCCTGCCCACGTACAAGCAGCCCCTGCAGAGAGGCTCCATGCCCTTGTCCTGGTGCCAGGAGAAGGATGAACCTGCTCTGCCTTCTTGGCCCGCTGGCTTGCGGCTCCAGATACAGTTTGAAACAACCTCTTGTTTTCCCTCCCTCCAACCTTAGGCAGAGCCCCTGCCCCACTGCGTCTGCAGGCTGAGCAAGGGATGCAAAGCAAATTGATGTGCATTATGCTTGAAGCAATTGCAGGGAAAGGACTTGGGGTGCCCATATTCACCTGTCAGCATCCTCAAAGCACACCAGCTCTCGTTAGCTCTCCTCTGAACCTCGCTATTTTAACGCTGCTGCTGTTTTATAAAGCTTTTGCACAGCTAAAGGTAATAATATTCATGTGTAGCTGCCCAGAGAGGCAGGACCCTCGTGACTCCTAACAAATACAGACATTCTGGCATAAGTCAGAGTAAAGAAAAATAAGGAAATATCGTAATATTTATTATTGTCTTTGTTTTTCAGCTTCTCTACAAAACTTCTGCCTGCTCCTCAGCTCTGCCTGCCTGGAATTGCTCCTTCCAAAGAAGAAACTAGAAGGAGGGAGATGGAATGACCGGGTGCTGCTTGCCAGTTCAAGCATGAAGGGCTTGTGGAAATGAAAGAGCTTTTTACAAGGGCTCCATGGGAATGTGACTTGAAGAAATCCAAGGCTGCTGTGAGCAGAGGGCCAGGGGATGCCTGCCGTGTCCTGGCAAGCTACGGCACAAGCAGGAATGTGTCGGAGGGGTGGCCACGGCCACCGTGGGTGGCTCCATGGGAATGATGCTAACGCTGGCCAGTGTACGGATACCACCACGGTGTCTCCCTGGAGGTCTCCAGGAGGAAGGAGCAGTGGATTTTGAGTGGATGGGGTGTTCAGGAGCTCTCGACAGGCTGGTGAGCAGGTGATGTGGGACCTTTCCCAGCCTGGAATCGGAGAGCAGGGCTTGTGCTCACGCGTGGGGACACGGAGGGGTCTGGGATGAGGGTGGAGGAAGGCAAGGATTACTGTCCCTTGAATCTGCTTTCTGGGCTGTGGCGGAGGGCTGTGAAAACCATATCCTGGTATCCTCTGGAGCAGACAAAATCGCCATTCCTTCCCTCCACTGACCTGGAAATTGTTAACATCTTCCTGCGGGCCGTGGGTCAGCGGCAGCATTGCCTGGGTCGCCACGCCGCATTGTGCGGGGGGGAATTAGCCACCTGTTCCCCAGCCCTAATCCTGCACACGGGGCGAGGGCAGCTCCGCTTCGCTGGCCTCTCGCTCGGTCGGCTTCGCAGGCACAAATAGGGCAGTTAACCTGGGAACTGCCTTGCTTGGAGATCAAGGGAAAGGGGGCTCCCTTGGGGAGGGGGAGCTGAGCTGTGGGAAGGGCATGGGAGAGGGGGAGAGGTGAACGTTGCCTCGGGTAGGAGAGCTGGGCTAGCTCAGCAGCTCTGTTTCCACCAAGGACCCCTTGGCTGCACACGTTCATGCTGTGGCTGGGCAGACACGGTGCTGGGTGCCAGAACGTGCTCCTCAGCTTGCTTTACACCCACTTGCACTGCTCAGGGCTGCAGATGAACCTCATTTGTACCTATCAGCATAGGCTGAGCAATGCTTGGAGCCAGCATCTTCCAGCAGTGCTTTGCCAGCAGGCATTGCTGGGCCCAGGAATCGTAGAATCATAGAATCACCAGGTTGGAAAAGACCTTCTTGGATCATCGAGTCCAGCCATTCCTATCTGCCACTAAACCATGTCCCTGAGCACCTCGTCTACCTGTCTTTTAAACACCAAGGAGCAAGGCAAGGCTTCTCAGCTCCATCAGCACTGCTTGGAGCACAAGGGCAGCTGCTTCTGAGTCCTGTCCTTCCTGAGCAAATGGCAGGAGGAAAGGGAGAAAGAGCAAAACACTGAGTTGGAGATGGAACCAAACCACAAGCTCAGCCTGTGTGCGTTTCTTACTATCAGCTTTCCAGCCCTGCACTTGGGGGTGAATGAGCGGAGTGGTGGGCTGTCCTCCAGAGCCCTCAAAACTCTTACAGTGCTCTGGAAACCCTTTTCCTGGGACACCTCCAACATGAGGTATGGCCAAGACACAACTTCTGGGTGCAGAATTGTTTGTGTGTCTCCTGAATGCTGAGCTTTGGACCCAATGTTTTGATTTGGCTTTAGGGAGAAAGAAGAGAGGATGTTCACTCACAGATTTCTGCGTACTGGATTTCAGTGGAGGTGGATGGTGAGATCCCTTCAGTGGGGCATGCAACAAAAGGAATGCTTGCAAACTGGCTACAGGTTCCAACAAGGACATATCTTACTACTCTGAGCTGCTGCATGGGTTTCCCTTCCCTGCAGGTCTCTGCCCACACAGCCACAGGGAAGGAGGCTTTAAGCATCTTCCAAACCACCGTCTTGGTACCCAAAGGACAAAGTGCAAAGGAAGGTGGATGGCTGAGTGGAAGACAGGCAGCTCCTTCCCTGCTCAGTAAGTCAAAGAGGAGCACTGGCAGCACTCCCCAACTGTTCATTGTCCTAGGGAGCTCTGGAGCCATCCATATGGGGAGCACGTGCAATTTCCCATGCAACGTGCTCTGCATGTGTCTTAAGCACATGGAGGGAGTGGTTCCAAAGCCAAGGGAACCACCAACTTGCTTGTGTTGAAAAGCTTTAATCAGATCCCCTACTTCCACTCTTTGATGTATTACTCAGCCCAACTTTGGACTGTTTGCAGATGGGCTAAAGCTTTGATGGATCAGACTTGGAATTCCTGAGAAAAGCCCCAGGCTTTTTAAAATGGATATCCAGACTCCTGCTATGGGTGGAAGTTGTCAAGAAGGACGTCAAAAAAGTTTTGGTGTCCCCATCTCGGTGCTCTGTGGAATCCTCAGCTGGAGAAGTGCAAGGAAAAGAGAGACTGGCTGTGAGCTGTTGTGAGAATCAGAATCATCGAGTGGTTTGGGCTGGCAGGGACCTCAAAGCCCATCCAGTCCCACTTACCATGAGCAGAGACACCTTCCACTGGATCAGGGGCTCCAAGCCCCATCCAACCTGGCCTTGGAGACCTCCAGGGATGGGGCAGCCACCACTGCTCTGGGCAACCTGGGCCTCCCCACCCTCACAGGAAAATATTTCTTACTAATATCTCTTCTAAATCTCCCCTCTTCCAGCTAAAAGTCACTGTGTTTTGGCAGCTCTTAAAGATCATCTGCTTATTCCTCCTGTGCTACCACCCAGCCCAGCAAGAAGGGATACAGGCCAGCGCGAACGGCCACCAGGATACAGGGACAGTCAAGATAAGGGACTACAGGACAACATCTGTGTGCGAGGAGCTGCCACAGCTGCTGCAGTGGCCGTGGAAGCACCCCGTGGCTCCATCTGGTTTGGGGATAATCCCAGTTCTGGTGGAAACACATGGCTGGCATCTGGGGAAAGAGGAAACGACGGCCAGCGTTGTCCCAGCAACGGCGTGTCCCTCCGTCTGGTCCCCCGCTGGGAGAGCCCTGGGATCGGCCGCTCGCCACTCGGGGAATTCAAAGTACAAGACCAAGGCGACTGATTGATGGGTCGGGTTCAATGGGGAGGGATATGATTAATAAGTGTTATGGCCCCATTGTTCCTGCTGTGCGGCTGTCAGTGCCGGTTAGCGCTGATGGACTCTTTGATGACTCTATGCCCAAGAGCGAGCCACCAACTTGATGAATCTCAGAATAATATTTGCTATGAACCCATTCTGCCTCCCTTGGACAATAGCAGGGCCAGCCTGCATTGTGTGTGGGGTGGGATGCGGGTTGGGTACCGAGACCTGAGTTTTCTCCAGTGCAGCATCTCCACAGCACCAGCCCCTTTCCATCAGGTCACTCCCCTTATGGGATCACAGTCCCTCGTCCCAGTTGGCAGCCGGCTGTGCCAGGGAAGGATAAGAAATTGCTGCTCTTTCTTAAGCTTTCTTAGAAATGCAAACACAGGGGCTTTCAGGCTGGCGTGTCACCGTGGTCTGGAACCAACAGCAAAGCGCTCCTTCATGCCAAATATTTGTGTTTTGCAGTCCAATGTATTTTCTTTAGGCACCATGCGCCCTGTCGAGGAGCAGGTGAATAGACTAGACTAGACTAGAATAGACTAGAATCACTAGGTTGGAAAAGATCTCCAAGATCATCAAGCCCAATCATACCCCTGTGCACTGATAAACCATATCTCTGAGCACTTCATCTACCTGTCTTTTAAACCCCTCCAGGGATGGGGACTCCACCACCTCCCTGGACAACTGTACCAATGCCTGAGAACCCTTCTGGTGAAGAAATTTTTCCTGATGTTCAGTCTGAACCTGCCCTGGTGCAACTTGAGGCCGTTCCCTTTCATCCTATCACTTGGGAGAAGAGACCCACCTCGCTAAAACCTCCTTTCAGGTATTTGTAGGCAGTGATAAGGTGTCTTTTCAGCCTCCTTTCATGCTGTGACAGTCTCAAGTTGTGCTTTAATGAGCTCTGCTGTTGGCTCACTCTGGATGTGATGTACCTGGCCCTCACCATGACCTCCCTCTAGCACTCGGGCTGCTCAGAGGCACATTTTTGGGACAGAAGAATGAAAGGTCTGTCCTGTATCTCCTCACTGATGGCTGCTGCAGCCTGGATCTTCCTTGCCAAAGATGCCCTGCGACAAGCAGTAACTACACCAGCAGGGACCTTCTTCCAAGAGTGCTGTCCTGCTGTTCAGGACAAAACGACATGTGAATGCAGAGCTCAGCCGCATTCTCCTCCTGCTCAGACCTGGACAAAGGAAGCCCCTTCCCTCTACAAAGCAGCAAACAGGTCTGGGAGTGCAGAGGGAGGGGATGCTCAGCCAGAGCTGTCCCAACACGCTCCATCCCGTATGGCTCATTGACTCCACCAGTTTGCCTCCTGCTGCTTGCCTGTCCTTTCTGATGTTTTAATAAGGTTGCTGCCACCGAGGGTGAGCCAGCGCTGGAGCTTCGTGTGCAGAAAAGGTGACAAAGTTTGTTTTAGAACAGCTCTTGTTTGGGTTGGGGGTAACCGTATAAATCTCAGCTGCGCGCTACAGACTCGCAGCGTAGTTGTAGGTTGGAAGGGAATTCTGGAGCTCCACCTGCTGAAGCAGGGTCACCTCCAGCAGCTGCACAGGAGTGTCCAGGTGGGTTTGGATCTCTCCAGAGAAGGAGACTCCACACCTCCCAGGCAGCCTGTGACAGTTCTCCATCACCTGCACAGGGAAGAAGCTTTTCCTAGTGTCCAGGTGGGTTTGGATCTCTCCAGAGAAGGAGACTCCACACCTCTCAGGCAGCCTGTGACAGTTCTCCATCACCTGCACAGGGAAGAAGCTTTTCCTAGTGTTCAGGTGGAACTTCCCGTATACAAGTTTGCACCGCCTCTCCTGTCGCTGGAGAGAACTGAATACATTAAATTGGAGTCAAAGCGACTGTTGCAGTTGGAAGGGACCCACAATGATGTTCTGGTCCAGCTGCCTGACCAGTTCAGTGCTAGGAAAAAGCTAAACCATGTTATTAAGGGCATCGTCCAGGTGCCTCGCCCTCCTGACTCCCACCTTTTGGGTAGCGATAAGCATTGATGAGGTTCCCCGAGATGTTCCTGGTGGTTTATACCGAGTCCAGCGAGCAGCAGCCCCAGCCTGGGCTGTAGCAGGGACAGATCCTGCTGTGGTGCCCCGGGAAAGCAAATCAGCGGCAGGAGGGGCTTTGTCCTGCCAGGGGGAGGCAGCCGGGAGGGGTGAGAGGCAGCCCGGCTCCCCCAGCCCTGCTCCCCCCTCAAATCCCGGCACCACGGGCCGCTCGTGCCCCCTGCCGGCCCCGTCCTGGTCCTGGCTCCGCGGGATGCGGGGATGCGGGGATGCGGGGATGCGGGGATGCAGGGATGCGGGGATGCGGGGATGCGGGGATGCGGGGATGCGGGGATGCAGGGATGCGGCTCCTCGGAGCTCGGGGCGACAGCTCTGCTGGTTGATGAGAAGCTCAATATGAGCCGGCAAGGTGCACTCGCAGCCCAGAAACCAACCGTGTCCTGGGCTGCATCCAAAGCAGCGTGGCCAGCAGGGTGAGGGAGGGGATTGTGCCCCTCTGTTCTGCTCTTGGGAGACCTCATCTGGAGTGTTGTGCCCAGTTCTGGAATCCTCAGCATAAGGAGGAGATGGAGCTGTGGGAACGGGTCCAGAGGCTACAAGGATGATCCGAGGGCTGGAGAACCTCCCATACAAGGACAGGCTGAGAGAGTTGGGGTTGTTCAGCCTGGAGAAGAGAAGGCTCCAAGGAGACCTTACAGCGACCTTCCAGTACCTGAAGGGGCTACAGGAAAGCTGGGGAGGGGCTGTTCACAAAGGCTTGTGGTGATAGGACTGGGGGCAATGGGGATAAACTGGAGAGGGGCAGATTTAGACTAGACATAAGGAGGAATTGCTTCACTATCAGAGTGGTGAGGGACTGGAACAAGTCGCCCAGGGAAGCTGTGGCTGCCCCATCCCTGTTCAAGGCCAGGTCGGATGGAGCTTGGAGCCCCTGATCCAGTGGGAGGTGTCGCTGCCCATGGCAGGGGATGGGACTGGATGATCTTTAAGGTCCCTTCCAACCCAAACTATTCTTTGATTCTGTGATTCCATCTCCAGGTCTGCTCCTGCTGATTCCCTTTCTCCCCAGCAGATGCACAGGTTTCCCTGCTTCCCTCCCTCCTTGGGCCCGGGTGGCAGGACATGTGTCCCATCCCTTCTCGCCAAGCCAGGTGCCAGCCCAGGGACCTCAGGGCACTGCTGCTCCCAGCCCTTCTCCTGCGGGATGCGAGGTTTGGGCTGCGCTCTGAGGTGCATCACAGCTTTCATCCACGAGAGGCCACTTTCCTCTAGCGTTTGTTACTGCAGCAAAAAAAAAGCTTTCCCCAGCCGGAGAAACACTGGGAAGGACACGGGCTCCCTTGGGTCGATGAGCAGAGGAGAGCCTGTCCCAGGGATCATAACGCCCATCCAGTCCCACCCCTGCCATGAGGGACAAATCCTCCTGGATCAGGGGCTCCAAGCCCCATGCAACCTGGCCTTGAACATCTCCAGGGATGGGGCAGCCACCCCTGCTCTGGGCAGCCTGGGCCAGGGCCTCCCCACCCTCACAGCAAAACATTTCTTCCTGATAGCTCATCTAAACCTTCTCTCTTTCACCTGAAAACTGTTCCCCCTCATCCTCTCCCTGCCCTCCCTGATCAAGAGCCCCTCCCCAGCTTTCCTGCAGCCCCTTTCAGCAAAGGCTCTAAAGCCTCCCCAGAGCCTTCTCCGCTCCATGCTGAGCAACCCCAGCTCTCTCTGTCCTTGTACAGGAGATGCTCCAGCCCTTGGATCACCTCCGTGGCCTCCTCTGGACTCGCTCCAACACATCTATGTCCTTCCTACACTGGGGACTCCAGGGCTGCTTCATGCAAGCAAGAGAGCGATTGGTAAGAAATTGCACTGACCTTGTTGTTGGGACTGTAGCTCCTGCCTGGCTTGCTTAGGTAACGCCTTAGCCCTGACCTTCAGGGTGCCCGTGAGGGCCAGGTGGGACCAGGGAAGCAGCAGCACAGACCAGTCTTGGGGTTGCATCCCACCTCTGCTGCCAGCGATGCCTCAATTCATGTCCAGGCAGCAGCAAGTCACACTGCCCGCTGCGCCTTGCAGGAGGGCAACTCGGTCATCTCGCCAGTCAAGCCCATAAACAACGTGTCTTTGTGCTCAGGGGGTGCCAAAGGGCAAAGAAGGGCTTTGAGCAGGCCACCAAAACTTTGAGTGGGAGCAGTCGAATGCCTCAGGGCCACCCCTGGCCCTTGGTTGCCTGGCAGGCTGCAGGGTCAGCTCTTGGCAAGGAGACAGGCTGGTTAATTGGAAAGGCAAATGGCCCAGGGCCCTCTGCTCGCGCACAAAGGGATGCTCTGCAGCGTCTCTCTCTCCCAGCCGTGCAGCTGGATGGCAGCCCGGAAAGTCTCGCCCTAGCACGGGGCACTTAGAGCTGGAAAAGCCACCTCGTGTCTGTGGGAAGGGAGCAGGACTGGGTGCTACGTGAGGGGCTGCGCCCTTCTCTCCCGGCAGCCAGAGGAGCAAAGCGGTGAAACACCAGCATTCCTCTCATGTCTGGGCTTTGTCTGCCAGGGCAAGAGTTGCTAAGCCACCTCTGTGTCTCACCAGCCCTTGAGAACCCGTGTCTACGATGCTGGAGAAAGATCTGAACCGCTCATGCTCTGCTCTCCAGGGTGAGAGGCTCTTAAGTGCCTTTTGCTGTTGGATGCTGCGCTGTGGTGACCTGTCTAGGGGTGGTTTCTTTGGGAAACCCTGCTCAGGAGCAGAAGGAAGTTAGATTGGTGCACGCGCTGTTGTAGAGAGCAGCACTCCTGTCCTGCTGGCTCCTTCCTCCTCCTCTCCTGAGCTTCCCCCTGTGCCAGCACGATAATTACTTAGGACCCGATTTCCTGATTTCCTCATTTCTGCCCCCAAAGGCTGCATTGCAATAGCCATTCCACAACTCAATCAGCATGAGTAATACCTGAGCACTGCGTATTGGCGCTGTTACTGTTCCCCACTTGGTAAAGGTTTACGGCATTTCATTTCATGGAAGCTTTCCTGCTGCCAAAGCCTCGAGCCAGCCTTTTACTTTAGCTGCATTAATTCTCCTGGGCCAGCCCATCTTATATTGTGCTTTTAATTGAACATTCTTTTCCTGTCTCACTTTTGCAAATTCAGCCTTGATTTTCTTCCAGGCATCAGTTGACCAAGGGGTAGTGCTTGTGAGAGGAACCTACCCTCAGCAGAACCAGCTCCCTGGCTAGAATAGGGATGAAGTAAAAGGTCCTGATGAAAACGAGTAGGAAAGAAGCAAGGGGGGCTTCACTTGGAGAGAGCTTCGTCTCCTCTGGTCCCTCAGATTTTAGGATACTGGAGCTGGGAGGAAAACACAGCTTAGGAGGAAAGATCTTCCAACTGGTTCTGGCTGGAGCGGGGCTCTGGCTTGAGGTGTTGTAATAGCAGGACATCAGAGCGATGCAAGAGGATTTCTAAGGCTTGTGAACCTGTTTCTATACCGGGGCTAGCATCAGCAAGCCTGATTTGGCCCTGTTTTCTATAATAAGTGTAAGCACAATTAATAACAGTGCCTTGCCAGGGCGAAGAGGATGGGTGATGCCAGCCTGTCTCAGGCTGAGGTCAGCCCAGCTTCTCTTGTAGCTATCAGCATCCTCAGTGGAGACATCTCCTGCTTGCTGGAGAGACATCCAGGGCACTAATGGTTTCCAAAAGTGGATTTGACCGACTGAATTATAAAGCCAAAACAGAGCAAGGTGCTTGCAAGAAATCCTGCTTGACTAGACTATAAGCAAGCCCTGGGCAAATCTCTGGTCCCAAGCCTGAACTTTGATTTGAACTGCTCAACCAAGAGCAACAGAAGCGATTAGCTTCCCTTGCCTCCCACCCCCCCACCAAAGCCTCTGGGCTTAAAACTTCTGGCTGCGGTCCATTTCTGCACTATTTTGGGAAGTTTTAATTTAGTTTTACCTTATTGGCCACCCAGTAAATAAGATGGGGTCAACCTTAGGTCTGACAGATCTACAACACAGCATCTTGTTCCTGATGCTCTTTACAGCTCTGGAAGGGGGGCAAGAAGGGCCCTTCTCTTTGTGGGGCCAGAACTCTGGGGGCTGCAACCAGCTCCTCCAGCCCCAGACACAGAGCGGGTCTGTTTACCGGGGGCAGAGCCCATCGCTGGCAGAGGCTGCCGGCCTCCCCGCGATGCCAGCGCTGGGTCAGGGGTCCCCCAGACACCCAGCTGCTTGCCAGGAGCGTAACCGCTGCCTGGGCTCGGGGGGTGAATGCACCCACTGTCCTGGCTGCCTCCAGCTTGGCAGCCGATAGCGTGGGTGCACGGACACAGCCAGGACACGGGGAGCTGCTCAGCTCTAAGATCCTCGCTCAGAGCTGTTCACCCTTGTATGGCCTGGCTTCTCGGCGAGGATTATGTGTCTGAACAAGCCCTCAGCTCGGGAGCAGCTGTTTTCCAGCTATTGCCTAACAAAGAAAACTTTTGTGACCAGAGGGAAAGAAGAGGACTTGGGTTTTCTGTATCCACCATCTGATTTGAGAGCAGTGTGGCTTAGGAACAACACCTCCTCAGCCCCCCTCCAGGGGCTGAGCTGCTCCTCACGCGTGTGGTCACTCACACCCTGACCCAAGCATCAAGCAGGACCCACCAGCTTTGCACCACCCCACGCTGGAGGAGACGGTAGCATCCACGGAGAGGGATGCACACGCGTGAACGCGTGACTCCTTCTACGTTGGTCAAGTGCGTTTGTGCCCCTTGACTGAAAGCATTGCCAGGTGTTTCCCTGCTGACCTGGACGTCGCAGCATTCTGCCTCGAGTTGCCTCTGGTCTTCATAGAACATAGAATCACCAGGTTGGAAAAGACGCACTGGATCATCGAGTCCAACCATTCTCATCAATCACTAACCCATGTCCCTCAGCGCCTCATCCACCCGTCCCTTAAACCCCTCCAGGGAAGGTGACTCAACCCCCTCCCTGGGCAGCCTCTGCCAGTGCCCAATGACCCTTTCCATGAAAAATTTCTTCCTAATGTTCAGCCTGACCCTCCCCTGGTGGAGCTTGAGGCCATTCCCTCTTGTCCTGTCCCCTGTCCCTTGGGAGAAGAGGCCAACACGCCCCTTTCCACATCTTCCACCGGGATCATCGAGTCCAACCATTCCTATCCAATACTCAACCTTATAAATGTCCAGCCTGCCTGGGGCTGCGAGGTTTGGTTTGTCACGGTGGGGTTATTTCTTCCACCTCCCTTTTCTCTTCCTTTCTGCTTTTTTTTTTTTAGAGAAACCAATTTCCCAAATGCAGCGCGGTGGAGGGAGCAGACAGTCTGCAAGTGCCTGAGTCAGATGAGCCTAATGGATGAGGCGGCAATTCACTGAAGCACTTTGTTTAATTGAAAGGCTCTGCCTGTTGCTGCCAAAGGGAGTCAGAATGTGGTTCCCCTGACAGGCCCTAAAGTAGATGACACAATATATGGAGGCTCAGTCCCCAGCCCTGCTGTGTTTGGCTCCTTGGCTCCGTTCCTGCTCCCTGCAGCAGCTGAGTCGCCTTGGCAGGGAGGCAGGATCTTGCCTGAAGTCTTTTTCCCGCAGTGCCCCGTGGTCATGAATCCACCAGACAGGCTCTTGCTCTGCCAAGGGGAGGGAGGTGACTGCTCCCCGCTGGGTGCAGCAGCTTATTTGGTGTGAAGAGGGCTGCGCCCTGCTGTGAGGAGCCTCTCCCAGCTGGGTAGTCTCCTCTCCTCAGCCCTCAAGAAGGACATGGACCTGTTAGAGCAAGTCCAGAGGAGACCACGAAGATGATCTGAGGGCTGGAGCACCTTCCCTGTTAGCACAGGCTGAGAGATTTGAGGTTGTTTGGTCCAGAGAAAAGAAGGCTCTGGGGAGACCTAAGAGCAGCTTCCAGGACTGAAAGGGGCTCCAGGAAAGCTGGGGAGGGGCTCTTGATTAGGGAGTGCAAGGGCAGGATGAGGAGGAATGGTCTTGAGCTGCAAGAGGGGAAAGTGAGATGAGACCTTAAGAAGAAGGTTTTCCTGTGAGGATGCGGAGCCCCTGGCCCAGGTTGCCCAGAGAAGCTGTGGCTGCCCCATCCCTGGAGGGGTTCAAGGCCAGGTTGGATGGGGCTTGGAGCCCCTGATCTGTGGGAGGTGTCCCTGCCCGTGGCAGGGGTGGAACTGGATGGGCTTTGAGGTCCCTTCCAATCCAGACCATTCTGTGATTAATAAATGAGGTTGGAGGGGACAGTATCTTTCTGGCTGCTGCTGTGCCTCAGATTCCCTTTATCATTTTGGGCCAGCTGCTTGGTGCTGTCAGTCCTTCCTAGACTGATAAGAGCACAGAAAACTGTGCGGAAGCTGCTTCACGGAGCAGTTGTGAAGAGAAAGGTGTTAAAGGGAGTTCAGCTCCCAGATACTGCAGTTTGGTGGGAGCAACCGTGGCTTGGGTGATGCTGGGTGTGCCAAAGCCAGCAAGGAGTGTGGGGCAGCCGGGTGCTGTGGGTGCTGTGGGGAGGCACGATCTCTGCTGGAAGTGCTGTGTCTGTCTGTCCCTCCCGCTCCGATCTGGTACATAGCATGATGCTGACTATCCTCTTCCACCCGAGCATGTGCGGCTAGTTTTTCTCTCCCTCTCTTGTCACTTTTCAATGACACCAAGCCTTTTATTTGGATTCAGGCCTTTGCAGTGCGTCCAGCAGAGAGATTGAGGGGAAGGAGAATTCTGTAGAGTCTATTAAGTGCCATCTGGGCAGGGGCATTTGGAGGGCAGGCTGCCTTCCTCCATCCTCTTTGACGGCGTTGCTGGGGACAGCAGGACCCTCAGCTGCAGCTCGGCTGTGCCAGGGGACTCAAAGCTGCTGCATTGGTGGGGAGGGATTCCTACCAGCAGCCCAGCTCCTCGCCAGGGGCAGCCAGCACCTTCAGCTCCCGGGTCTCCTGCCCCCTCTCCCTGCATGACCTGAATTAAGTCAGGAGGGGTTAAGCTGGGCACAAGTTCCCATGGTACAGGTCCTGCCCCAGCACGCTCAGCCCACGACCCGCAGCCACGAAGAAATATTTGATGGAGAAGGATGTCAAGTGATGCTGGGATCTTGCTTGGATTTGAAAGTCTAATGTGGATTGAAGCAGGAGACCAAGCAGGAGACCCCTGTGCCCATTGCCTGCAGCCATGCAAGTCCCCAGCCTGATGGACCATCAAGACTTGCACAAAGATGCAGTCTTGCCCCTTCACTGTTGTCTCCAATTTACACCTCGATGTGGTCTCCAATCTACACCTGGGAGAGGTAAGACAAAGAAAAGCAGTGGTGCCCAGGGGCTGGGGGGTCCTGCTCTGTCTCAGCAGCATCTCTTCACTTTGCTATGGAAAAGCAGGCAGCAAGAGGTTAACTCAGCCTGAGTCCCTGCTCCGTGTGCAGAATAATGAATGCAGAGGAGAGCATTTGGGAGATTCAATGCAGGCAGCAAAGCCCCAGTGCTGGCTTCTCTCAGCTTGGCACCGGGAGGATGAAATATTTCCCGGTCATTCTGTGTGTGCGCACTAAGGAATTGATTTTCAAATAGAAGAAGAAATCCTTTAAGGGCTGATAGTTTCAATGTCTTTTTTTTCCCCTCTTTTTTCCCCCCTCTTTTTCATTTTGCCCACACTAATGGCAACAGCAGCAGCTGCATTAACTGTTTTGGATCAAATTAAACACAAAAGCCTCTATCTTCCTGAGAGCCTGGTCCAATAAATCCTGCCTTTAACTATGAAATGGGTTTAGGGGAGTGTGAAACCACGAGGCGGGTGGGCTGGGTCCCTCCCTGCTGGCCTGTGGGCATTCCTGGCTGGGCACCACGCAGACCTTTTGTCAGAGGAACCAAGCAGTGAGGAGCTGGGCAGCAGCTCCAGCCCTCCAGCAGCTTTGCAGGGGTTGCCAAGGGCCCTCTAACCGAGTGCTAAAACCTTGGCTCCTTGGCGAAGAGGGGAGGGAAAGGAGAAAGCCCGATCCTTGCATGCCCTGAATCTTAATCTCCTCTCTTTCAGCTCCTTCTCAGCACCCTCAATGCTTTCCATCAAAGGAGGGCTCCCAAATGTTGTCTTTGTGGTGCCCGCCAGTGCTGGGGATGCTGGCTCAAGCTTCCAGCGGGGCACATGCAGCTTGGCTTCTGTCTCTGCCCCTCCTCCCCCGCAGCCCTTGGCACCCCAGGTTTGCAGCTGGACCTGCCAGGATGCTGAGGGCAGCGAGTTACATGGACCAGGGCTTGGGATCTGTAGGAAAAGGGACTGCCCTGGCTGCCAAAGCTCCTGGATCCTTGTGATTTTAAAGAGCTTGTTGCAAAACGTAGGAATGGTTGGACTCGATGATCCAGTGGGTCTTTTCCAACCTGGTGATTCTAGGATTCTATGAAAAGGAAGATGGGATGTTTTTCTTAGACAGGGTTTTGTGAAAGAACAGGGCTTGATTTTTAGTGTTGTGCATCACGGGTGTTTCTTGCAGTAAAGGCTGCACCGAATTTGCCAGGGAGAGCTGATCTCGGATCCTTCCAGTTGCCTTGACATAGGGTGGATGCCTGGGTGAAAGCAGACCTTACCAGTTCGATGGTATCTTTACTAGGATATTAAAACTGAAACAGCTGCTCTAGCCCCAGCCTTCCTTAGGACATGTGTCACTGGCATCAAAAATAACTTGGTCTTTAAACCCATAAAGACTCCTTGTCTGTTGCCCAGAGAGGTGGTAGATGCCCCATCCCTGGAAACATTCAAGGTCAACATTGGATGGGACTCTGAGCAACCTGTTCTGGTTAAAGATGTCCCTGCTCCTGCAGCGGGATGGACTGGATGATCTTCGTGGTCTCTTCCAACCCAAAGAACTCTATGATTCACTTGGAATATTCAGCCCCACGTCACTGTGTCCAAGATCCCTGTACCAAAACCTGCTGCCACAGGACCACCAGTGTCCACAAACCCATTGCAGGGGGTGGACACTCTCTCTGCATCGGAGCACTGGAGAGCTAAAATTTTTGCTTTATGGTAATGAAAAAAATTGCTTTGGTTGCACTTTCTGGTTGCACTTTCTCTCCAGCTAATCCAATTTGTCTCCTTACTGCTTTCAAATGCCTTTTAAAGATTCCTAGCGATGTATTATAGAAATCCATTTGCTGAGATGCAGCGGAGAGGGGCATTTTTATTTTACAGTTATTAGCGAGTGACAAGGTAAGTAACTCGGAGGAGATTGATCACCCGACTAAGCATTTTTACTTTCTCAATTAATCCTGGCATGATTGTAATAAATCCAGGAGTGGGAGTAATTAGATGTGAACGGACCTGACTTCCTTTTGCTGCTGCGTGTCAGGGGTAATGGATAGAGACATCTTTCTCTTGGAAGTGGCCTAGGGAGACGTCCAGTTAGATGGGATTTCTGGAAAGAAAGATAGATGTCAGGGGCCAGTGTTCACTTTTTCCTCAATGGAGAACAGATTTATGCTATCAATTCACATTAAGAAGACTTCATGGCTACATAGAAATCCAGCAAGAGTAATTCAATTAGCCCCGTGCACTTTTTAAGATGGGATTTGATAATGGAGGATCATTTGCCCTGAAGTTCAAGCTGAATTTTCTTTTTGCTTCTTTCTTTCTTTCTTTCTACCTTTTATCTTCTTTCTTTTTTTAAAAAAAAAAAAATAAAGAGTCATTGTGGTTCACTGGATGCTTTTGCCTCCAAGCTGAGAGGTTGCTAGGTTAAATCCTAAACCATGCTGGATGTTCACGCCACTGGAAACCCAGCAAGAAGACACCTGTGTGTGCGCGTGCTACGTGCTGATACCCTGAACCTCTTGCAATGTTCAACCAAGAGCATCTTTGTGAGCAAGCGAAGGCACGAGAGGGGTGTCTGGAGACCGATTGCTGCTCCCATCTGCTGTTTAGAGGCACAGAACACCCACCTCCCTGTGTGACTGCAGCCCTTCATCTCATTCCTGTCATAAACCAGGGCGCAGGCATGGGATTTGTCGAGGCTGAATTCCTCGTAAACTGTTATTATACCACAGCGCTCGTAATACTCAGTGGTTTGGGGTTTTATACTCTCTCTCCTGGAGTCATGTGAATATGTGCAAATCTCAGCATTCTTTCCTGGTTTTAACATTGAAGGGTTAGGTTTGTGCTGTTGAGAAAAACTTGGATTCCTGTAGCTCCTAAACCTTGGGGCAAAACTGAAAAACCCTGAAGACTAGCCCTGAATTTTTAACTCAATACTACGGCTGCCATCCTGGTTTGGGGAGGAAAAGACCGACTTCTTGAATTCATCTCTTGAATCTTATCTGGATAATGTGACAAGATGAGAAGAAATGGCCTCAAGTTGCGCCAGGAGAGGTTTACATTAGATATTAGGAAAAATTTCTTTACTGAAAGCCCTGGCAGAGGCTGCCCAGGGTTGTGGTGGAGTCCCTATCCCTGGAGGGGTTCAAAACATGTAGATTTGGCACTTTGGGACATGGTTTAGTAGGCACGGTGGGGTTGTGCTGATGGTTGGACTGGATGATCTTGGAGGTCTTTTCCAGCCTCAATGATTCTATGACAGATCTCAGTTTGTTCCTCACTTTCCCCCAGGGCTGTGCAGGTTGCTGCCATGCACTCACCCTGCAGCCAGTGATCCAAGCATCTCATGTCCCTCACCGCTACCCAGGTCCAGCACCTCCCTGACCCCCCTTGTGATGCTCTAGAGCTCGTTGCAGCTAAAGCAAACGCGTCGGTGGCTGCTGTGGCACGAAGCCCCTTTTGTGCTGGTCCTCTAGCAGAGAGCTGCTCCCCAGCCCTCAGCCCCACTCCCACCGAGGTCTCATTAATAGATTTACTTATTTGAAAATCATTATACGGGCAGACAGCCTGGTAGATGTAGGATCCCAGGGGCAACTTGTTAGCAGCTGCTCCGTAGCTACATCAAGAGATTTTTCTGACGGTACACAAAAGCTATTTGACGATGTCAGAAACCACCGAGAGGGATTAACTTAAAAGAGAAAAGGGGAAAAAAAAAAAACAACCACATTAAAACATGTCTTGGAGCTTATCAGGGATGGAGCAGAAAAAACAGGCAGTGGGGTGTAGAGGCAACTAGCAAAGAAATTATGGGGCTGGCCCAAGCTGGAATGGGGACACAGTTTCTCCCCCTGGGGAAGCATTTCCGATTAACATTGGGGCTCTGTTTTGCTTTGACAGGGTATTCACACCGGTCTTCTATTTGCTTTGAAGGCTTGGCCTAAAACCTTGCAGGTTTCCTGCTATGACGTGGGTGCCGTACCCGTGTGAATGAAAAGCTCGGCTCTCAGTCCCTTGCTGTGCTCTGAGGTCAGCAGACGGAGGTATTTACCTTGCGGTTACTGATCCTGCGGCTGCTGCAACTTTCAGATACCAGAGGTGAGACACCTTAAATGATCTGCTCTCAGCAAGCACCTAACACCTGCCCAAGGACAATAGGGTCCCACCAAGGGAGGCAGACAGAGAATCATGGAATGGTTTGGGTTGGAAGGGGCCTCAAAGCCCACCCAGTTCCACCCCCCCGCCATGGGTAGGGACACCTCCCACTGGATCAGGGGCTCCAAGCCCCATCCAACCTGGCCTTGAACACCTCCAAGGACGGAGCATCCACAACTTCTCTGAACAAACCTGGGCAACTGTCACCCCACCCTCACAGCAAAATATTTCTTCCTGATATCTCCTTCAACCTCCCCTCTTTCAGCTGAAAACCATTGCCCCCCATCCTGACCCTGCACTCCCTGATCAAGAGCCTCTCCTCAGCTTTCCTGGAGCCCCTTTCAGCACTGGAAGCTGCTCTAAGGTTTCCCCGGAGCTTCTCTTCTCCAGGTGGGACAACCCCAACTCTCTCATCCTGTCCTCATACAGGAGATGCTCCAGCCCCCGGATCATCTCCGTGGCCTCCTCTGGACTCACTCCAACAGCTCCATGTCCTTTCTGTGCTAAGGATTCCAGAACTGAATGCAGGACTCCAGGTGGATTCTCATGAGGGCAGAGCAGAGGGGCAGAATCCCCTCCCTCACCCTGCTGGTCACACCTCTGATGCAGCCCAGGACGCGGTTGGCTTTTTGATACGACACTTGTGATAGCCTTGGCTGAGAGCTGTGATAACAAATATCTTGAAAGGGAAGTGCTTTTGGGTCAAATGGCAGAGAGATGCTGGTATGAAAGTGCTGAGTGCAGCAGGAGTGTCTGTACAGTCATTCTGAGGAGGTAATAACTCGCAATAAATGAGAGACCTTTATGGAGTTACTCAGCCCAACCTAAAAGAAGCTCATTCGTCTGTGCCACGAGTTGTTAAAATTGGAAAAAAATCTTCAAAGGACATGAAAAAAATTACAATCCTGTCAAAAATGTGACAGCTGCTACAGCTGGAGGGAAAAGCCCTGGTCAGGCAAAGCCTTAGCCAGGCTGCTGACCTCAGATGTGTAAGAAACGCCGCGGACATCGCTGAAGCTCACTGAGGGCTGGGAGTTGAACTGGTGGCTAAAGGTCAGTGTTGTTCAGTCATCCAGTGCTGGCAATGGTCTCACAACACCAGAGGGCTTTATGAAATCACTGGCTGCTAACGACCTAAGCATCTCTTTCCCCCCTCCTCATTCTTTTCCTCTCCCTCAAAAATTTAGGGCCTCCTTGCAAGCAAATATTGGAAATCATAGAATCATAGAGTGGTTTGGGTTGGAAGGGACCTCAAAGCCCATCCAGTTCCACCCCCTGCCATGAGCAGCAACACCTCCCACTGGATCAGGGGCTTAAAATCTCATCCAACCTGGCCTTGAGCACCTCCAGGGATGGGGCAGCCACCGCTTCCCTGGGCAACCTGGGCCAGGGCATCACCCAAAAGCAAGCAGAGGTGTCAGAAAGCAAAGAGGACACAAGCCTTTGTCAGTCTTCCAAGACCTCTTGATTTTTCAGGGTCCGACTGAGCTTGTCAGCTTAGTTCACTGGCAGCTTTTGCAAGCCCCAGGTTTACAATAGCCGTCTTGTAAAGAGCCTGGACAGACCCCAGTGATTTCATGTTTGTGTCACTTACTCCGTTTATTTATTTGGTGTGCTCAGTTGCCAAATAGTTTGTTGCAGTTTTCCCACAGGAAGATCAGCTTCCTGGCTGGTTTCTCCTCTTGCCAGGGCGAGGCTGTGGAGCAGAGCGATACCGCGCAGGATTGAGCAGCTCCACACTGGTTCCCAGTGTCTTATCATCTATCACCTGGGAGAAGAGGCCAGCTCCCTCCTCTCCACAACCTCCTTTCAGGTAGTTGTAGAGAGCAATGAGGTCTCCTCTCAGCCTTTTCTTCTCCAGGCTAAACAACCCCAGTTCCCTCAGCTGCTCCTCATCCCCATCACCAGCTTCTTTGCTCTTCTCTGGACTCGCTCCAGGACCTCAACATCCTTCTTGCAGTGAGAGGCCCAGAACTGAACACAGGATTCGAGGAACGAAGAGACAAGATCCTGGGAAGCTTGTGAGGCACCAGAAAGCCCACAAAGCTCAGCAAACCCCCTCAAAGACTGACCATCTTGGGGTAGATACATCCCAAAAGTTGGTAAGATCCATTTTTCTCGCCCCAGCTTTGAAAGCAGATGGCGAGGTGGGACCAGAAGGAGAGAACTAACACACAGAAAATAGTACAAACACCACGTAAATAATTCTTCCCCTCTCCTCTTTGCAAAGTGTGGGCGCAGAATATTAGAGCTGGTTTCTTCCACGTTGATCTGAGGTTGTTTCTGTGATTTACACTCGAGCAGCGCTCGAGGAATACAATAAAAATTAATAATTTAAATAGCAAAAATAATCTGCCAGGCACGGAAATATTTTTAGCTGATTGCTTGGGTTTATAATAGCAGCAATGTAATAATGGAGTCCTTTGTGTTAAACCTCTGCTGTTTAACAGTGACGACTGCAGAGCCTGGACTCTACATTGCTCTTGGCTTGTGACGGAGTCTCCCCACTGCAGCTGAACGCTGCTCCCTTGCCCCTCAGCCAGAAACCGTATATTTCAGCGAAGTTTTTCTGTTGGTGCAGGCAGAAAATCAGACATAGAATCACAGAATGATTTAGGTTGGAAGGGACTTTAAAGCCCATCCAATTCTACCCCCTGCCATGGACACCTCCCACTGGACCACGGGTTCCAAGCCTCATCCAACCTGGCCTTGAACATCTCCAGGGATGGAGCAGCCACTGCTGCTCGGGGCAGCCTGTGGAAAAAATTATTCTTAATATCTCATTTCAATCTCCCCCTTTTCACCTTAAATCCATTCCCCTCATCCTATCCCTGCCCTCCCTGATCAGGAGCCCCTCCCCAGCTTTCCTGGAGCCCCTTTCAGCACTGGAAGCTGCTCTAAGGTCTCCCTGGAGCCTTCTCTTCTCCGGGCTGAACAACCCCAACTCTCCCAGCCTGGCCTGTATGCAAGGTGCTTCAGCTCTTGGATAATTTTTGTGGCCCTATGCATTGTGTATCTTGCTTTGAACCCCTTTGCACCACCTCGTCCTCAACAAGGGAGAGCACAGGACCTGTTCCTTCTGGGGTTTCTACAGGAGACGGGTGGGTTTAGGAAGGTTAAGCCCTGCCAGGTTCCCTGCAGACCTGAGTATGTTGTGGGCCACTTTCTTCTGAAAATCACATCACTGAAGTCCCCACTGAGGTCATTAAATCCTGCGTAGTTGTGAACAGGCAGCCCTCCCTCGGTGCCGAGCAGAAAACTTGGATTTACGGGTTAGAAATGGAAGCTTTGGGCATAAGGGGAACTGGCAGAGGGCGTGAGGTTTACCAGAAGTCACTGTGGAAATGCCCAGTGCCTGGTTAAAGAGAGAAGATGCACAGTATGCCTTCCCTGTAAAAACCCCAGTAGTTCTGATATCTCCAGACAGATTTATGCCATCCCTGGTATTTCATCCTCTTCGGGGCAGAAAGTAGGCTTGGACAGCATTTTGAGCACTCAGTAAGATTCATTTATTCCTATCTTGTACTTCATTTCTCTTTCTGTTCCAGGGGAGAGAAAAAGGACTGGCACGCACACAATTTTAGCGGAAAACAGTGCAAATAGCACAAAGAGCACTGCTCAAAAGTTAAGAGGATGGACTTGGAGGATGCTGCTGCATATGGCAATATGCTCATCAGAGAAAGATGTGGGGTGGTTAAACTTCACCCTGCGATAGGTAATCCACCCCCTTGGCCCTAGGTCACAGACACGGCTTGTTTAGGGCCATCAAGTAAAACAGCCTTGTAAAACGCCTCTGGGGGATGGCTAATTTATGGAGGGGAGAAACAATATCCCTCCCCTGGTGCCACTTAACTTTTCATTTTATATTTGCCGTGATTGCACATGACATCTGGAAAAATTGCCATCCAGTCCCTGGAGGAAGCCAGGGCAGGAGGTCACGGTGCTCCAGGGGCAGGCACAGGCCATCCCATCCCTTCCCAAAGGTGTGGGAAGCCCTGAGCATCATCTCCCCCCTTGGTAACGCAGCAGCCGGTGATGGACCAGGCGTGGGAGACTCGTTTTTTATCGGGATGGAGGAGTCGTGGGAGCTCTGAGCAGGGCTCCCCAGCTGCCCGGGGCCTCAGTTTCCCCCAGAGGGAAAACGGGAGCAGCCTTGATGTGCAAAACGTGAAGTGAGGGGGACAAGGAGGGGAGCGGGGGAGCCTCCTCCTGAGCTCGCAAGGCTGCGGGACCGAGGCGGGGGGGGAGCCCTGCATCCCTGAGCATCCCTAGGGATGCAGGCGGCGGGATGGGCGACCCCGGGAAGGGGCTGGCGAGGCAGGGAGCCGCTCGCCAGCGGGTCCCTACACCTTTAAAAGTCTCCTCACGTCGGCGCGCTGATTATCCATTAACCTGATGCGAGCTCCCTTTCCTGGGGGTGGCGTCCTCGGCAGCTCCGCAATAAGAGGCGGCAGCAGGGCTGGCTGCCTCCTTCCCTCCCCTCTCCTCTCTTCTCCTTATCAGCAATTCAGATTGCATGCAAATCTGCGGGGCTTTCTTACAGGGGGGCAAGGCAGAGGAGGAGGAGGAGGAGGTGGAGGGGGGGGGTTTGAGAGCGATATCTCCTCCTCCTCCTGGGATTTTTCTTCCTGCTCTCCCCTCCCCTCGCTCTCTTTCACCTCCTCGAACAAAAGTAGCCCTGCTCGGGCGAGCGGAGCCGCTTTGTTCCCCGCACCCTCGGGGTTCGGCGCGGGGCTGGGGGGCGATGGGAGGGCGAGTGGCTCTGCTGGGCTTGCTGGGCTTGGGGCTGGCGCTGGCCACTTGCCCCGAGCGGGAGCTGGAGCGCAGGGAGGAGGAAGCCAACGTGGTCCTGACGGGCACGGTGGAGGAGATCATGAACGTGGACCCCGTGCACCACACCTACTCCTGCAAGGTAAGGAGGAGGAGGAGGAGGAGGAGAAGGGGGGGAGGAAACTTTCAGCCTCCCCCGAACGGGCTACATGTGTTTTTTATTGTATCCGCTGCAGCTTCGGTGTGTAATTATGTATTTTTAGACTGCGGAGGCTCTCCCTGCTGTGGAGGGGGGGGTGCATCTTGCAAGGTTTGCTTTTTATGGGCATTTCTCTCCTTTCCATCAGGCTGAGCTGCCTCCCAACTTTCTGCCCTGGGAGGGTTGAGGTGTTGGGAGCCGCTCGGGTGTTTTGCGTGTAGCTCCCTGTTTACTTTCGCAGCATCTCGGAGTTCCTTCAGCTCAAGCTATTGTTTAACTATGAATCTGGCCTCTGGCTATGTTTTTTTTTTTTTTTTTCCTCCCCCCCCCCTAAGCTGAGAGATGGTGAAGTACTGAGCAACCTGAAATACCATCCGCCTGGTTGTCAGAAAACGTGCTGGATGGTTTTAACCCTTCCTGGGGCAGCGACCTCACTTTGGGAGGACTCTCTGCTTGCATTGCTCTTTTCCTTTTCTGCTCATCCTTAAAAAGCACTGTGGTTCCTGCCTGTGGTTAGTGGGAAGCGGAGCCTGGGGTGATGGTGGGAGTGGAAGGTTAACTTTATATCATTGCCCTCTGTTCTGGAGCATCTCTCAACCCACTAATAAACTATTTCAACAGCTCCTGCCTGTCCAGCTGGTGCCCACCGCTTCGTTCTCGCTCAACCTTGCGATGCTGTGCGGTACAATCTGTGCCTTCCTCTTCTAAATTAGATCACAGACCCTCCAGGCTGGTGCAGGGACCGTATGTTTGCAAAGTGTCTGGCACATCTTGGGTGCTACCATGAAAACTAATAAGCTGCTGGGAGCAGCCGGGGCGCATATGGTGGGATGGATGTTGGCTGGGGCAAGGAGGCAGGAGGTGGTCCAGGGGGGCTAGTGATGAGGCAGAAATGCTCAGCTAAGAAATGGGGCTCTTTCCTCCTGCTGCGGACGCTCTGCAAGGTGTCTGGCTAGCATCAAAATCATCGAATCATCGTCTTGCTGCATCAGAGCAAGACTCCGGGCCGGGAAAACCGTTTTGCTTGGGCTCCTGTGGTGGTGAACCTGCTTGCTCAGCAGCTCTGCCTTGGAAAGGCTGCAATCAAGTCCAAGTAAGAGCAGCGAGGGAGCAATGTGTGGGGAAGAACCTGGTCTGCAGGTGGTGGCTTTATTTGAAACACGGTTTGCATTGCTCAGCTTGGGGAGAGAGGCTCTTGCCCTCTTTTCCCTGTGCAGGCGGCTTGTGCTCCTTTGGATTTAACTGTGGATTTTTGCTTCTGCTGATTGCTTGTGTCATAACGGAACCTGAAGGCCAGGACCTGCCCCCAAGATACCTTCCCAGCCTTGGAGTCTCGTAAAAGAAAGTGAAAGGAGAAAAACCTCTCCTGCCCTGAGTGGAGATGCCTATCCCATCTCATCTCACCTCACCTCTCCAGGTCATTCTGTGATATTAAGGAGTTTTCTCACAACAGGGGCTCTTCAGTCCCTTTACCTACGAGTCAGTCTCTTCTATGTAACTTCTAACAGTGTGTTTAGTGGAAAAAAAAGCTTTAAAATGGGGCTTGGGGGATCTTAAGGACCTGAAAGCGGGTAAATCCCTCCTAGCTGTGACTTAGCAGGGCATAACACTCGTGATTTGTAGATGTGTAGCTTTGCAGCAGCTGCTGGCCTCTTTGAGTATTGAGATCGCTGTGGTTTCTGCTGCTGCTGGGTCGCAGGGTTAGACATATTTGCATTTTGGGTTGGTTTGTTTTTTTTTTTTACCAAGCACCTAGATTCCAAAAAAGGGGCAGTTTGGGTGTTAAACCAGACCACTGGCTCTCACTGCCAACCCAGGTGCCCTGCAGAGCCAGAGCGAGAGCCAGGATGATGAAAGGATCTTGCAGGTGAGAAAACACACGTCTGCTTCCTCGCTGTCCTATTCCGGTAACTGTTCCTTAGGCCCCGGGGTTACCTCCAAATACCACAGTTATCTCTAGTCAGGTTCCTCTTTATCTGAAGAGGATAGGCGAGGGCCAAGTGTGGGGTAGGAGTTTCCTAGAGCCCACACCCAAAAGGGTGAGTGTTGCTGGTGCTGGGTGGTCTGCGAGGCAGCAGGCGTGTGAATATCTGAGGGTTCTGCGTGAGGGTATTGTTCCTCCTGGTTAAACTCTAAACCCTCCCAGCTGAAGCCTTTGATAGGTGAAGATAAGCACATTACAGCTCGGAAGAAATGTGAAGTTAATGCTAAACACCCTTCCTTAGCTACCAGCCATTCATAGAATCATAGAATCACCAGGTTGGAAGAGACCCACCGGATCATCGAGTCCAACCATTCCTAAATTCATAGATTAAATGAATAATAAAGAAAAACAGGCTGACAGAACTCCCCAAATTGATTCTGAATGTGGTTTGATGTGCTTCTTTACTGAGGGATTTGACATAGGAACAGGGGTGCTGTGCTTGCTCCGTGCTTGCTCTTCTTCCCAAGCTTGCGGTGCTGCCCCTCATCCTATTTACAGCCCCTCTTGGCATCGTCCCTTCCTGCTTTTGAGTCTCTGTGCCTTATTCTGCTCTGACCTGATATTTATGGAGAAAGCTCCTATTTATAGGACATGTACAGGTCCTATACGTGCTATAGGAAGTGTTGAAAAGGATGTGGATCCTGTTCCAAACAATAGAGCCTATATTTTGGGGAGCTACAGGGGCTGTGCTCAGCCAGGGCTGGATGTGGTAGTTGCTGGGGAAGGTGGGTTTAGTGCTCTGCTAACTCCTAGGGAAAGGGGAGCTGCAAGCAGAGCTGATGCTTAGCTGGTGTTCTTCATCTTTAAGGACTCCCAAAACCCAGTGGCAACTCTTCTGTTTAGAGTGACAGCTGTCTTCCTGAGGAGAGTATGTTCCAACTTCTTATCTTCCTTTACAAGACCAAGGCTGGTGTTTCTGAAAGCATCTTCCTGGCAGGAATTCCTGAGCACGATCCAGGTGGTCCCTTTCCCTGCCTTGGGATGGACCCCCACAGCACACTGGAAAATCCTTTTTACATTCTGATTTTATACTACACTTGCAATATACCCTTGCAAGGATCTGCTTAAAATAAAGTCTTCACTGTTCTTACTCTGCCTCCCTGTAGCTGCCAGGAGTCTTGTAAAACAGTCTTAATCCAGTGTTTTATGTGCTTGCTGGCAAAAGAGTGAGTTCTGCTATAGGGAAGGGACCTCTTGGAACTAGGTTCCAGCCTAATTTTTTTTCTCTCTTTCCCTTTTCTTCTCCCAACCCCGATGGAGCCGGTGAGTCACCAGTGACAAAGTCTTAATTGTGTGTGATGATGAATGGGATGCCCTACAGGTAATTGCTTGGGCTTTGGTGCCTCCACGTCCATTCATTATGAAGGATAAGGGTGGGGAGAAGCTGGTGGACTCTGATGTTGCTGTGGCCTGGCTCAGAGGTGCATGACTAGAGCAGCCATACTAATTAACTCAAATTACCATCTGCTCCAGAAGAAGGGGTAGGGCTTTAGCCTTTTTCTCCCCACCCCTTAGACCTAGCTGTGAAAATGCCCGGCTGCTACCTTTCAGCACAAGCCTCAGGCTGTGCTCTCTGCCTGCCTGGCTTATTATTTTTTTTTTCCTTTTGTCTCCTTTGTGTTGCTGGGGTTTTGCCCTGGTTGCCTGTGCACCTCACCTCCTTGCAGTGAGCTCCTGCCCTGGAGGCTGCTGCTGAAGGAAGGGGAGGTGGGGCTCCAGGAAGGTGTCTTAACTTGACTGTGGCGAGAAGCACAACCACAGGGAGTTGTGCTCCTATGAAACAGCTGGTCCTGGGTGAGGAAGCACTGAAGCTGTGCTCCTTAGCTCCCTGCCTCCGTGGCTCACCTGAGGTGCTGTGCTTGCAGGTGGCCCCAGCCCGGCTTTCTGTAGAGCTCCTGCATGTGGTGCAGCAGTTGCCTGGGTGTCAATGCTGGGATTCTTGCAAGAACAGAGGGTGGGAAAGCAGCCTGTCACAGCCACCCCCCCTTGCCATCCGAATCTCCCTCTGCTTGCTGGTTGACTGCCATCTCGCTCAAGAAAAGAGCTCGTGCTGATGGGGCTGTGTACAACTGAACAGTTTTTCACGCAGGCTGCTTAGAGTCATAGAATGGTTTGTGTTGGAAGAGAACTTAAAGATCAGCCTGTTCCAACCCCCCTGCCATGAGCAGGGACACCTCCCTCTGGATCAGGGGCTCCAAGCCCCATCCAACCTGGTGTTGGACACCTCCAGGGATGGGGCAGCCACCACTGCTCTGGGCAACCTCCCCACCTTCACAGGAAAGCATTTCTTCCTAAGAAGAGTCATCTCAATCTTTCCTCTTTCAGCTTACAACCATTCCCTCTTGTCCTGTCTCTGCACTCCATGATCAAGAGCCTTCTTGGGCTGAAATAGGCTGCACAAATGGCTTTGAAGGCTCTGCCTCTTCGGCTCCTTTTCTTACCTCTGCCCAGTAGTGAGTGTGGACTAATGGGAGCTCATGTATAAGTTACTGCTTGTCCTTTGGTTGTTGTGGCATCGCTTAGCACTGGCCCAAGGGGAGCTGACTCCTGGAAGACAAAGGAGTGTGAGGGCATGTGGGTACAACGTCTCCAGCTGACCTCTCCACATCTAGGAGCAGCTTAGGCATGTGCAGCTTCCCTAGAGGAGTTGTCGCTGTGGTGTTTATACCTGGGATGGCTTTTGATCGTGGGTGTGCAGGAGAACAGAGCTTGCCTCCATAAAATAGAGCAGCTGTTGGCTGATTCACAGGACCTGCTGAGCTGCATGGGGGCTGAGACCCATCATGTTCAGAGTCCTTCTCCAAGGTGGGTAAATATTACACCTTCAGGAGAAGGTGTGAGAAGTAGGAGGGTCTGAGAATAAAATACACTCGTAAACTTTTGTTCTTAACCTTCATTTACACCCGTAGAGTACTGCAGCGCTGAACTAATTCCCTTTTTCTGCTCGACAGGTGAATTTTATGCTGAGGAGGAGGGTCTCACAGCAGCCTGTTTGCTCCTGTGGTGATGGGGATAGTCCTGCTCCCTCACTCCAGCACCTGTAGCTCCTGCTCCAAGTTGTGGCAGGGACAGGGTGCGGGAGTTCAGCTCAAGATCATTGTGGACCTTCATGCCTCTTGGCACTGAGATTAGTGCTGAGCTCACCCCCCTGAAATTCTGGAGTTAAGGCTTCAGAAAATTACAAGATTGATTAAGGATCATGAGATCTTCACTCTCCCTAGCTCCCAACGTTTTTTTTTACCCTCTTATTTGAGCTTTGCTGTGTCAGATTGTTGTGTGTGTTGTCTGTAGTTGCTGAGTAATGGGATGGAGCTGTTTAGCAAAGAGTAAGAGTCTGTCTGGATGGTCTCAAAGCAGCCTGTAGGGCAACACAACACACTTAAGGGCTGTGCAGGGCAGAGGCCAGTGAGCTGCAGTTGCAGATAATAAAAATCATAGAATAGAATAGTTTGGGTTGGAAGGGACCTTAAAGATAGTCCATTTCTAACCTCCCTACCATGGGTAGTGACACCTCTCTTTGGATCAGGGGCGCTCAAAGCTCCATCCAGCCTGAAAATGGTTTGTCCTAGAGTGGAATAGTATCTGCTCTGTATCTGCTCAGGCACAGAAGCTGTTGTGTGACCAACTGTCTGCCTTCACGCTAGCCCCGGTGTCCCCAAAGGGTGAGAGAGACCTGTCTGTCTGTGAGCATCCTTTCTCTGCCCCTTGCCTTCCCTTCAGAACCGAGCTCTTGAAGTATGTACTTGCATGCCTGTTTCAGAGAGAGGGGATCAAGAGCCCCCTTATCTCTGAGCCACCACCTCCCTGACTGCTTTGGTGCTTGGCACGGGGCACTGAAGGGCTCTTTGGGTGGTGGAGACAGCTGGAGAATGCAGGTGACTGGGCACTCAGGCTGCGCTAGGAGGGGAGATGCTGATGGAGAGCGTTGTAAAGCATGCTCTGAGCATGCCAGGTCAGAGATGCCTGTGGTCACAGCGATACCCATGCACTGCAGCCGCCCTTGCTCCAAGCTGAAACCTCAGGCAGCTCTCTGAGCTGTTCCTAACACACGCAACTCACCGACTCGGCTCTGGCTCATGTTCCCCCTGCAGCAGAATTGCTGGAGGAGGATTTCTGACCTTCTAGGAGTGGATATAGTGTCCAATGTGCACTTAAGATTAATTTTAGGGCTGGTTCTTCCCTCTGATGTGAGAGTTTTGGGCTGCTTGCTGCAGAGAGTGTGTCACTGGAGAGAGCTTGCCTTGTGGTTGTGTGCTGAGGTCCAGGGAGGCTGCTCTAGAACCACTGGCAGCAGAAGAAAAGACAGTGGGACTACTGTGGCCAGGACTTATTTTAGTTCCTGAAATTTGGATGAGTAAAAGGAAATGGACTTCTAATGCCAGATCCTCCCATGTATTTTAGCAAACCCAGTCTACTAATGCAATGGTTCTCTTTAGTCGTTTATAAGAATATGAATTGCCTTTGACATATCTACACAGTGTTATCTACTCTGCCTGTCGTCTTCCCAAGGCACCAGCGCCTCGTCAGAGCCAAAGACCCCCTTCTTTCCTTCACCCAACCCCCCTGTTTCCCCCTACCCCAGTTTTAGGCTCCTGTGCCACTGTTCAGAGCCTCCCTCATGGATGGATGGTGCTCTCTTTAGCTGTGCAACCTTACCTGGTTCAGGGTTTCCAGACATTTAATGTTCTCTTCAAAGCTTTTCTCTTTTTTAGAACCGTTTTCTTCTCCCTTGATATGTTTCCCTGCTAAGATTTTGTTGCAAGTTGCGATATCTCCGGGAGAACTGTCACCTTGGATGATGCTGGAGTCTGTCAGCTTTAATGATGCTGCCTGGGAGTAGCAGGGGGTTCCTCTGGCCAGGCTGATATGTGCATGTTACCCTTGATGGGGCATGAATCATGTCCTTGACCTTGTGGCTGCAGAGATCAGGCTTCCAGCTTATGTATGGAAAGGATCAGTGGCTGGTGAAGCAAACCTTGCCTTGTTCAACCATCTGGTCCAGGAGTGGATCTCCTGCTATGAATTATTAATAATGGGCAGGACTAGGTTGGTTCGGATTATTGCTTTTAAATGAATTATTTTCCTGGATGAGCCTCTGCCAGCTTCTCCTGGCTAAGTGCAGCATCCCTTGTTGGAGAGCAGCGTTTCTTGTCGTAGCCAGTCATGTGGCAACTGAAGTGGCTTTTGCGAGCATAAAGGTTCAAGCAGCATCAGAAGGAAAAGGTGGATTTAGCTCATCCTCTGTCTTACTTACTGGTTGTGTACAGCGCAAGCAAAACCGCAGCAGAGGCTTCTCCTTCTGCCAGAGAAACGCTTGAGCAGCTTTCCCAGCCTGAGTTGAGCTGTGCTGCAGAGGCTCTCGAGGTCTCCTCACCCCTTCTCCCACCCCACCTCTGCCTCCTGCGTGGGTGCTTGGGCTGTCCCATGGGATTCTCCACCTTGCCAGGCTCTCCTGTGCCACGTGGGAGGCTGGTTTCTGGGTAGCTGTGGTGCCTGCTGGTGGCCCTCAAGTGTCTGCTGAGAAGCAGCAGCTTATCTGGAGCCATTGTTCTTGCCTGAACAAAGGAAAGGGGCATTGCCACCCTCCACCAGCCCCAGCATCCTTCCTGCCAGGGGCTCGCTGGGTGTTTGCACTTGGGGTGTGGAAGCTGATCCCCACTCTGAGCTCGTGATGAGGGGGAGGAGAAGGTCATTTCAGTTTTCTGGGCCTCTGGGGAGGTGAGTCAAGGCAGCTCGTGGTGGGACTTGGCGCGGGGGAGCTCTTCATCAGGCTGGTTTGAGCCTCCGGCAGCAGTGACTGGGCTGGTGGTGCAGTTGGTAGCAGGCTCTGGGCCAGCCAAAGCCAAGGGAGGAGAGGCAGATCCTGGGTCTGGACACAGGGGAGGGATGCATGCAGAGGGATGAGCGTCTCTCTCCCTTTCTGGAGGGTCCCCTTGTGACATGAGACCCATCCCACTTTGCACCCCGTGAGGCTGAATGGAGAAGGGGCCAGGAGCACCTGGGTAGGAAAGTTGGTGCAGCTTTAGCAAAGAGTAGTATGAGCTTTAGTCTTCATTGTTCACATGTTCTGGGCTTTTAGAGGGATGGTGACTGAAATTAGCTCTGCTGGAAGGCCTTTGCCAGCCTGAACCGTTCCTGTGCATCCTGTGACAACAGGGTAAAAAATTAACTGTGTCAGAAGGTGCCATTTGTGGCTGTGAAATGGTCTCATGTGCTCTTTCTCCCTTTCTTCAAGGTGAGAGTCTGGCGTTATCTGAAAGGCAAAGACATCGTTACTCACGAGATCCTCTTGGATGGTGGGAACAAGGTGGTTATCGGTGGCTTTGGGGACCCGTTAATCTGCGACAACCAAGTCTCGACTGGGGACACACGGATTTTCTTCGTCAACCCTGCCCCACGGTACATGTGGCCAGCGCACCGCAACGAGCTGATGCTGAACTCCAGCCTCATGCGGATAACGCTGCGCAACTTGGAGGAGGTGGAGCACTGCGTGGAAGGTGAGGCTGGAAGGGGGGTGCCTGGCTTTCCCCGGGGTGCTCTGAGTGTGGAGATGCAGCCGTGGCCAAGCCTTGGCTCCGTTGGCCACCTGGTGCTCTTAGCTTGTAAATGATTGATTGGCAAATGATCTTGCTGGTGATGAGGCAGATCGATTCTGCTGTTTTACGTGCGTCTAGGGTAGAGTCATACTGCTCTGTGGACTCGCTTGTCGCAGGGAAAGTGCCTGTCGTTGACCTTGTTCTCAGAGGCAACGATTGCACCTGAGGTACAGCCAAGCAAAGTTCTTTTATGTTTTTCTTGCTCCAGATTCAATGCAGGTTCTCAGTCCCCTCTGCAATGAGTCTGATGGGGTTGAGAACATCCCCACTGCAAGTCCTGTCCTAACACAAGTGTGACTGGCACTTATTTAGACTCTTCACACCTGCATTAGATTTTCCTGGAGGTGTAGAGCTAATAAGTTAATGGGTTAATGCTGTGGTGAAGGCTTGTCCTTCATGGTAGTCAAGTCTCAGAGCCTCCTCCTTTGCTAAGTCAGCCTTGGGGACTCCTGTTGGCATCACCGAAACCAGCCAAGTTTTGCTTGGGGGTAAATCTTGCTTCTCCAAGGTATAACTAAACCAGAACCAAGCTGCGCAGCTAAGTGATTTTGAGAGGTATGTGTTGTGCTTCTGTGTTGTTGTGGTGAAGCGCTGTGTTCTTTGCACTTTAATCTCTCCGGAGCCTTTGCGTCTGCTCCTAAAAGAGCTCAGATGAAGTGGGTTGTAATGTTGTGCTGTGCTCGTGGTGAACGCGTGCACCACATGGACGTGGTTTAGCAGGCACGGTGATGTTGGGCTGATGGTTGGACTGGATGAGCTTGGAGGTCTTTTCCAACCTTAAAATGATTCTGCGTCTCTATTCTTCTAATTGCTGCCCAACCACCTTGAAAACACACTTGTGTAATAACCCATTTGCTGGCTTCTCTTCCCCCTTTATACTTATCCTGGGTTCCAGCACACGAGCTCTGAACTCATTGGGGAATGTGGTGCCCCAAAAGGGCTTTGCTGGAGTCTTGAGTGTGTCCGGAGAGCAGATGAGTAAACAAGGGAAGGAATGCAGGAATTCTGCACAGACAACAAATAAACATGCAGATCGGCTCCCTCTTTCCCTCGGACATGCAGAGGAGAGGCCATAACCTCTTTTTCCAGCTGTGAATGCTGACAGAGGTAAATGACCGAACCCGTGGTCTGGGAGGCTGGGAGATAGCTGGTTCAGCAAAGTGGCTCACAAGAGGCACGCGTCTCGAGTGGTTTTTGTCAGAGAGAGGATCACTAGAGGTTTTTTGCTTATGTATATATTTCTCATTCTGTATTGTACTTGGAATGCATCAGTCTGGCTCCTTCCCTGCACCTAGTGGAGAGGGAGGGAGGACAAAGAGCATGTGTAGTTTTTGTTTAACCTAAGCAAGCATTTGGAAGAATATTGTCTTCACCCAGTTTTCTGTGCTCTTCACACGCTCATTCTGCACACACTGGATGTGAGCTGGGGTGGCTGAGCTAGGTGGTTCACATTTGTGGTGAAGGATGTTGTCCCTTAAAGCCCTTGGGAGATGATGAGAGATCTAGTTTTCCTCCTAATACTATAGATTTGACGTAGAATTGATGACTGGCACCCATTCCTGTTTTTGCCCTTGGGAAGATTCAAAATCATGTTGCGTTGCTGTAATGCTTGTTATGGTCTGTGTTGGGGCTGGGCTGGGACCTGCTGCAGCTGGAGACACGTCCTAGGTCCATTATAGGTGGGTTTATCTTTCCTCCCTGCTATATTAACCTTTCCTGATGCCAAGTAGCAGATGATTCTTCGTGGAACTCCGCTGTTCTCTGAAGATCACTTGCTTGCTTCCTTTACTGTAGAGTGCGTGAAACAAATTGACCCCCAAAACCTTGGTTTCCCTTGAGCACCTCAAAGCTCAGGCGTCTTCTGAGGTCTGTGAAAGTCCCTTTCAGCTTGCCCACTGCAGCTGCTCTGCTGGCTTTTGGAAGGCCATGCAAAACCAGCCATGAGAACCTGTTTCTGCCACCCTGGGAACCATTTCTGAGCTCCAAGTGTGAGAATTTAGCTCCAGGACCTGTTTCCCATCAGTTCTTCACAGGAGGGTTCAAAGCAAAGCTGCCCAGAACACTGTTCATTGCTGCACTTTGAGTTTAAAAACAAAACGTTGAGTGCTTTTGCAGAAAGAATTGGAAGAATGGTGGCAGCTGAGTGGAAAAACATGAATGTTTTGAGTATCTTCATCTCCTGTCGCTCCAGCTTGGAAAAATCCTAGACATCAAAATCTTTCCTGTTTAAGAGGGGAGTTCAAACCAGGGCATCTCTGCGAAACAGCTCAGGTTAAACTGTTTTGATTACACTTAATTGTAGTAAAAACGATTTGACCAACTGTAGTCAAAATGCGAGGCTTCAGCTGAGCTCTGCAAACTTGCTTCAGCAGTGAGGGTGCCTGGAGGGAAGTTTTTTCAGTGTTTAGCAGAAGGGAAGCAGGTCTGGGGCTTGTGTGCAAGGCTGGGACACAGGCTTCATACAATCATAGAATGTCCTGAGTTGGAAGGGACCCACAGGGATCATCGAGTCCGACTCCTGTCCCTGCACAGGACACCCCAGCGTTCATACCATGTGTCTAAGGGCATTTGCCAAATGCTTTTTGAACATTGTCAGGCTCAGTGCTGTGTTTGCTTCCCCAGGGAGCTGTTCCAGGGCTCCACCACCCTCTGGGGGTAGAACCTTTTCCTAATGTCCAACCTAACCCTCCCCAGCCCATCTTCCAGCCATTCTCTCAAGTCCTGTCATGGGTCACCAGAGAGAAGAGCTCAGTTTCTGCTCCTCCTTCCCTTGTTAGGGAGCTGTAAACTGCGATGAGGTCCTCCCTCAGTCTCCTCCAGGCTTGCAGCAGGTCCCTGGGCGAAGGAGGATGTTCGCTCTGGTGCATCTGTGGGGGATTATGTAGAAAGAGTGGGTTTCATCTTGTTCTTCAAGGCATTAGGATGAAGCATCCTGGGGAAAGAATTAGTCTTGCTTTATTTGCCTTGAACCCTGGTACCGCGTGAGGAGGGCTGGAGCCACTGCGCAGGTGTTGGGGCTTCCCAAGGCACATCTTGGCAGGCTCAGCGCTAAGTGCAGTGCTTTCCTCTCTTTGCTCTCCCCTGACAACACCAGCAAGCACGCTCTTCTGGAGTTCAGCGGCTGACTAATCCCCGAGAGATCTTTCCCTGTGCATGTTTGTGTCATGTTCCACTTCGATCGCAGCTACACTTGAAGAAAATCAAGATTTTTTTTGTGTGTATGGTGTGGGAGGGGCTGTGTGGTGACTCCACACTGAGACGTCTGGGTGGAAGGAAGTTGAGATTAAACCTTTGTTAGGGCCTTGGCTAATGAGAACCCAGAGCTCCTTTTAAATAGAGCCTTGCTTGTGGTGTGATTAGCATTAACGCTGGTGCTATTGCCCCAGCTGAGGCTGCTTTGCTGGCTTTGGGGATGTGTGTGGACTTTGAGCCTCCTGGAAAAGCCGTGTACATTGATTTATGTGTACAGTGAGGCTGGGTAGTGTTGGGTACAGTAAGCACACAACATAAGGTCCTGCTGGTGGCTTAAGACCCTCATCCCAGAGCAGCATGTCCAACAACTCTTGCTTTGTGCTGTAGCCAGTTACCTCGACTTCTCAGGTGATGTGGAAAATAGTGCTCGTGAACCAAGTTTGGGGGTGTTAAGCCTTTTGGTAAGGATGGATCTGCCCATCTCGGCCGTATCCTCTACCTCCCTGATGCAAATTATTCCAGCGGTGAGAACAAGACTGAAGACTTGGAGAATGGAAAGTTCCACCTGAACATGAGTTAAAACTTCTTTCCTGTGCGGGTGAGGGAGCCACTGGCTCAGGCTGCCAGGGAGGTGTGGAGTCCCCCTCTCTGGAGAGATCCAACCCCACCTGGACACGCTCCTGTGCAGCTGCTGGAGGTGACCCTGCTTTATTGGGGGGTTGAACTGGATGAGCTCCAGAGGCCCCTTCCAACCCTGATCACGCTGTGATTCTGTGTCTTGGGGCACCGCTCTACAGGCTTTCAAAACTCTTTTTTTTCCATCTAGATGCCCATGATAAAGCCAGCTCCTCTGGCTTGGGTTCAACCCGCAGTGTGCTGCAGATGCTCCATATGTTTAAAAACGTCGCTTACCTCTTATTGAAATTCTGATTTGAGCCACTCCAGAACTCTCCTCTGACTTTTCATCTCTGTGGCAATCCCATTAATTACTGCATCCAGTCCTGCAGCCTCAATTCTCCTGTGACTTTACCCAGGGAGATAGCTTGGGTTTTCTTTCCTTCTTTGATCTCTTCTTCCCGCGTTGTGCATTCCCCTGTGTGCCTTTTTGTGCTGGGTTCTCCCTGGCTCTGCAAGCATCCCCCGTGCTCACAGCACCCACTTGCTTCTCCCTGCTTTGGGGGAGCCTGGGGGTGCAGGTGTGGAAGGGTGAAATGGCTCAACTGCCTGCAAGCTGTACAGGGGCTGGGAAGAAAAGCAGGGGGTGAAGATGCTTCTTGAGACCTCCTGCCTTCTTTTAAGGGGCCCATCTGTGGGTCCTGGGCACTGTGGGCTGCAGCCAAGGCATGAGGAGAGTGCATGGTGCACACCAATCCGCAGGGATCGACCTGAGATGTGGGAACAGCCAGGGCTGAGGTGGCTCCTCTGTCCCAGGCTTCCACTGCTCTGCTTTGCCCTTCCCTGGGAAGGTTTCTGGTTATCTTTGGAGCAGGACTGCTTTGAAAGCATCTCCCTTTAAATATACACCGTCCGTTCTGGTTTGTCTTCTGCCCCTTCACTTTTATCCTGGCCTCTCTTTCTTTTTGAGGTCTCTGCCTCCATAGAACTGAGACGTTTTGTTCTTGTAAACCAGCCCATGCAAAATTTTCTTTTCAGGCTCCTTCCCGAGACTGTAAGGCATGCACAGTAGGCTCCTCTCAGCAAGGAAATTGCTGGCACGGGTTTGTGTTAGGTGATTTAGGCTGTGGGCACTTCCCATGCTCTGGTCTCTCTGCAGCCCTTCTCCATGCCTGCAATGATTTCTTTTTAATTCATCCCTAGCTCTTCATTGCGCTTCAGAACAAGCGAAGGAGGGGGCTGGAGGAGGGTTAGTGTGTGGGTTTCTTAGTAAAGAAGGATTTTTTTTAACTTCCCTCCTCTTCTTAGCTCTGTTTTGAATTGAAGATAATGAGAACAGCATCAACACCTCCATCTCAGGAGGGTGAGAGTTAGCCATCAGCTGTAAAATATAGTAAACTGAGAGGAGAGAATCCACCACTGAGCACTTGTAGGGCCCCTTCCAGCCTCCTCAGCTGGGGCTGGGGCAGTGTGGGCACAGCAGGTGAGGTGTTGGTGCTGCAGGGGTGGCTGGAACCAGGTACGACGGCTGATGCCGCAGAAGCCACCCTGTTCCATCCAGAGCACTGGACCAGCGTTTGCAGGAGATGCTTGGACCAGCGTTTGCAGGAGATGCTCTCACCACCAGCGTGGGGGGCCGTGCGCATGGGCCAAGCACAAGGGTCTGTTTCCTCCCTCCCTTGCGTGGCTGCAATGCAAAACGTCCCCTGGGTTTATGGCAGTAGCTAAGAGTCGATTTGTTTAGCAAATTCCTACGGAATTTTAATCTGGTGTGGGAGGCTACTGGTCTGGGAAGGCTCCTTTGGCCCCGCTTCCCACTCCAGCACATCCTGCCGCGTTACTCAATGGGATCGGCTCGGGCTTCTTGGGGAGCAGCACAGACGCCGTATCTCTTGGCGGTGCTGGCCACGCAGTTATGACAAGTGCTGGGCCTTGGCCATGTGCTTTTGCTTCTGCTTTTCCTCTGTTTGCTCTGCTAACAACTTAGAGGGGTCCGTGGCTCGCTGGCTGCTGCGCGGCCGAGGGGAGCTGTGGCTGCAGGCTCTGTGCCTCCTCCTGCAGGGTTAATCCAGGGCTGGTACATCACCTCCTGGCTGGTGGGAATGGACAGGGAAGCAGCATTCTCCCAGTTTCACCCTTTTTGCACAGCTGTGGGGGAGAAGAGAAGGGTGGAGAAGGAAAGGGATGTGGAGTGGGAAAGATATTACGAGTTTCCATAGGAGACCTAACCTGAAACTTCCATTTCACACTCTCATCAGTCCCTGCTGCTCCTTTTGGCTCTTCCTGCTGTGGGATGCTTGCACAGCATCAGCCTTGCTCTGTGGGCTTGGTGAGAGCTGTATTGTGGTGCTCCCAGGCAGGAGGTTGCGGCAGGGAGCTCCTCTGTGGACACGCGAAGCATTTGGAGGGGCTGGGGGCTGCATGTAGGAGAGAAGATCCTAATGTGGGGCTGTCAGGGGGTGGATGTGTGTGGAGTGATGCTTCCTACTGGCATCACTGGTCCTGCTGACAAGCCTGGCTCTGAATCTCTTCCCTCCGAGCATCTCCTAAACTGAATGCCTGCAGATCTGGGGCTCTGGCATCTCCGTTATCTCATTGCATCCCCTGCCTTTGCAGAGCTGTGGTTTTGGTTCCTTGATAAGCTGTCATGAGGTAGGACTGGCTTGCAGCTTTTCTTTCTCACTGCCTCTCTGAGATGCTCTGCCCCTGTCCTGCAGCCAGCATGTAAAATAGGGAGCTACATCCCTCCCTTCTCCAAGAGGATGAGAAGTCAGGAGCCTGTGCTACTTCTGGACCCGCTTTACTTCATGTGCTCATGCTGCAAGCTGTGAGGCCAGGCTTTGCAGCCTGTTCTGCGTGAGCCTCTACACGCTGACTCTTGCTTCTGGTCACAGTGTCACCAGGCCATAAATCTGCGACTTTAACAAAAGGTGTTGCTGTGCTGTGACTGCTTCTGTCCAACCCTTCCTTGTCACTCGTTTTCATATCTCTTCGCACAGCACCAGGCATGGGAGGGAGCAGTCAGCCCTGTCACGCTGTATATGCCAGAAGTGTAAATTAAATGTACAGGCGTGGCTGCTTGCAGAATTCAACCAGACAGTCACATATATCAATCTAGATTATTTTAATGCTGGAACCAATTTGCAGCCGCCTAGGACTGAGTGGCTCTGACTTTCTGGCAGGGGCAGAACTCATCTCTGCGAATCGCTGGCTCGTGCCGCTCGAGGCAGGTGATGCTCTCCTTTTGCCCTAGGCTCACGCTGCTCGTCTCGGACTCTTCTTGCTGAGAGCTGTGGCATGTGGGCACGCAGGTCAGCCTGGGTATCCGCAGAGACTGTTTCAGGGATGCAAGGGAAGCAGCTCAGTGCTCATCTGGCTTCCAAACGAAGCTTGGGAGCTGGGCTCTGGCTGGCAGGGAGGACTGAGCTGACCTGCTGCAGCCTTTGGGCTGTCCAGAGCTGTGGTGAGGTGATGGGCAGCACTGGGCAAGCCAGAGGTTGCCCGTCACCCCCATGGGGCTCTGCCTGTCAGAGCTGCCAGGCTCCTGCTGGAGCTGCCGGCACCCGCCTGGGCTTGCTCCGCGCTAATCCTCACCCGGGAGTGGGACTTGGGTTTGTTTACCTTATTAAACACTCTGCAAAGATCCTGCATTCCTTCGGGATGACTTCCAGGAGCAGGAGAGCTCTTTGATGTGCTGTGTGGCCAGGGTGGGGACAGAGGGGCCTCGCACCCCAGGACTGGGATGCGTAACCTTCTCTCCCTGGTGGGCTGGAGGAGCTGAACGATGCTCTCCAAGTCGCTTCCTTCTTACCAAAGCTATTCTAGCGGTGCCTTTTTCTTTCTTCCTTGAAAAACTGCCGCTCTTCTCGTATTTTCAGCTCCCTGGAATAATTTTCTTTGATTAGCAGAGGAAATGGGGCTCTAGTGCTTTCAATAATTCATACCCAATTTGGCTAATTTCAGCCTGGCTGCAGCACGGGCTACGAAGTGAATAAGAATGTGTGAGGTTTCAAACCACATTTTCTTACCCGCTTCTAAGTTTTGCTCCCCTGGCTCTTCCCGTGTCCAGCAGCCACATCAGGTTCTGTTAATTCTAAACCCTGGAAAGCTGAACGGAGCGTGGCTGAGTGTGCAGGGGCACAGCCTGGGCTCCCTCTCCAATCCTGCCTCAAACCCAAGTGAATTCTTGGTCTTTCTAAGCTTGTGTTCTCCCACCCATCATCTCGTGATCTTTCTCTGGTTGGTCGGTAGGTTTATGGCCTACATCAATGGCTTAAAATTGAAGGGGGGGAATATTTAGGCTAGACATTAGGAAGAAATTCTTCACTATAAGAGCAGGGAGGCCCTGGAACAGGTTGCCCAGAGCAGGGGTGGCTGCCCCATCCCTGGAGGTGTTCAAGGCCAGGTTGGATGGGGCTTGGAGCCCCTGATCCAGTGGGTTGGAACTAGATGGGCTTTTGAGGTCCCTTCCAACCCAAACCGTTCTATGATTCTATGAACACCTTTGCAGCCGAGGCCCTGAGCTGACCAAGAGCTCTGAGCTCCTGTGCCTTGACCAGATCCCAGCTCTATTAATTCTCCTTGCCTCCACCCTTGCCTCTTTCCCCAGCTTGATTGAGACCAATTCCAACCCAAAGCACTCCTAGGTGTCTGAGGAGGGTTGTGAGCTGGTGTCCACATTGGCCCTGTCCACCCGAAACACAGAACTGAGGACTAAATATGCAAAGAGAAGCAATGGACTTAGAATCACAGCGATCAGCAAAAGCTCCCTCAGCCTTTTCTCTTCCCCTTGTTTTAATTGAGCATCACCCACAAGTCAAAGACGCTGCTGCACAGCCAGTTCACTTAAGCTAATTAGAATCCCTGCAAGACAGTGAGAGTACCCTGGGCTAATATTAGACAGAAGATGCACTTACAGCCCATCAAGATGACACGACATCCTCTGGGACTGCGCAGTTCTTTTCCAACATCCACTACAACACGGGGAGTGAAAAACGAAAGAGGCAGTTGGTCACAGAAGGTGTTAAGGTTTGTTTCCTGAATCTGAGGGGAGATTGAGATGAGATATTGGAAAGAAATGTTTTCCTGGAAGGGTGGGGATCCCTGGCCCAGGTTGCCCAGAGCAGGGGTGGCTGCTCCATCCCTGGAGGTGTTCTAGGCCAGGTTGGATGGGGCTTGGAGCCCCTGATCCAGTGGGAGGTGTCCCTGCCCGTGGCAGGGGGTTGGAACTGAATGGGATTTAAGGTTCCTTCCAAGCCAAACCATTCTATGATTCTTCCCAGCCCCTTGTGTTGCAGGTGGAAGATTGTAGCCAAAGCCTTGAGCCAACCAGTGTACGTGTTGACTTCTACTGGAATAGAAACTTCCAGGTACTCAGCTTTGGTAACCAAAGGGTTCAATAAGCCTTCCAGTACTTGCAGTACTTCTGAACCCCTAAACTGCAGAAGACAAGTCACTGGAGGGCAGGGGAGAGAAAAATCAACCAATACATTGCTTGCCAACTCTAACTCAGCTGCCAAATTGTGATTGTCTTGGCTCTGAAGCTCTTGTCCTTGGCCAAGAAGCACCGTATCTTACTCTGTTTCTGGGAAAAAAAACAATGCTCTAGGGCTTTAGGTCAGCTCAGGGCTCCAAATACTTCTGTAAAATCCAGAAATGGCTGCATTACAAAGGTAGCATGAGCCCCAAAGAAGTGGTGGTGGTCAGGGTGTAAATGTGAGTGATCTGGATGAGGTCTCTGGCTACATAAAGCTGGATCCTGGCTCCTTACCTGAGACAGGACAGTCCCAAGCACACTTTCCTGCTGCACGTTGCCTGGGAAGCAGCTGGCAGGGATGGGCATGGGCACAGAAAATGGCCAGTTGGACCTGTAAGGTGTGTTTCCAGCTCTGTGTTCTGTTAACAATGGTGAGATTCCTGGTTCCTATGGAAGGCAAAGATCATCTGAGCTTTGGCAAGAGAGGAGCAATAAGGAGGTTAGAGTTGTTTTGGGGCTCTGGGTCTCCTTTTATCAGCACTGTGGGCTGGCTCATCTGTCTTCTCCGCGGTGCTGAGATCCCCAGTGCCTGTGGTGGTGCCCACTGGGCTCTGCTGGGGGGGTCTGGAACTGCCTCTGAGGGTCAGGGCAGGCTGGCCACGTCACTCCTCATGGATACCAGTGGAAGGTGAGCACAAAACCTCTGGGAAGGGAGCGCAGTGCCCGTGTGTGATGCGAGGGACGCGTCTCGCACCCCTGCGAGCAGAGGCAGATGGTGGACAAGGATGGTTTTGGCCCCTTTCCTAGGGTTTCTTTGTCCAGAGGCCATTTCCCAGTGTCTCCGTGCTTCCCTGGGCTGGGCTGGATGCTGCTTTTTCTGCAGTCCCAGCCCTCCCCCTTGCACCTTTCTGCCTATAAACCTTAATCTGCTCTTGGCTGAGGGGCAGCGGCCGGGCAGGCAGCCAGGGGCAGCATTCCAGGCATAGCTCAGCCAGGTAGGCTGGCAGGAGAAGCCCTGATCTGCCCAGCGAGGTGTGGGAGGAGCAGCCTGCCTGCAGGAAAGGGGTGCAGGGGGTGCCCAGCGCTGCTGGCTTGATGGATGGAGGCAGGGGTTGCATCCTTCCCCAGCATGGCTGCGGTGGTCTCTTCTTGCTGGTCCTCTCATCTCTGGGTCCTTGCTCCTTCAACGTAAAGCAGCACCACTGTCTTTTTCTTGTTGGCTGTCCTGGGAGAAGAGGGCATACGCTCTCCAGAAAGGTCCTGGCTTTGAATTCGTGACTGATCCCGTAACTCCTGGCTGTGCACCCCTTCTGAGCTCTGCTGCGGGAGGCTGCAATCTGGTTATGGACCAGCAAGTATCCAGGCAGTGACTTCCCAGAGGGAATGGCTCCTTCACTGTCATGTTTTATATAATAGAGACAATTTTCAGTGGTGTGTTTGTCATGGAATGTTCTTCCCCTACAGGAGGTGCAGGATTGTACCAAGGCTCCATCCCTTCTGCAGTGATATTTTGATTTATTTGAGCTGATCCTCTGTCTGCCACTTCTCATTCTGTTGGTACCTAAAAACTTTACTAATGAACAGATGAATCAAGACTATGGTGTCAGAATTGAATTCTCTTTCTCACTTGATTACTCAAGCAAATCCTTTTGACTGGGATGAGGGAGACATCCGTGTGGCTTGGGGTTGGTGAGAGCTTGGCCACAACTGGACTCCTGGGGATTCAGCCTTTGAGAAAACAGGTTCTGTGTCTGTTTTATTTGTCCATCCCCTCCTCACAGCCAGTTTCTCTCTCAGCTTTCCTTGTTACACTGGGCTGTCTGTTTATGTAGTGATAAAATCCCTGAGCAAATTGTTTTAACTGATGCTGTTTATCTAAGAGATAAACTAGGATCAGTGGAAGCTCCTGGCAGTTGCACGAGGAAACTCTGTCATGAGGAGTTGTTTGAGCTCCGTCTAGGTGAGCGTTGCTGCTTCTTTCAGTGGACTTGCTGCCTTAAATTTGTCTCAGACCTAGAACAGAGGGGCGCAAGGACCTAGACTCACATAAATTCCCTATTTTTGCTGATGGATGCAGGGCTTTGGGAGCCTTATACCCACCCCACAGCCTGCTGCTCCCTCTCCCTCACCCCCACCCTGCTTCTCTGCAGGGAACAACCTGTTCTTCTGTTTTAATGGGTCATGAAAGCCTGGGGGGTGCCTTCCTCACTAGTGGCAAGGCATAAACCAAAGCTCAAGTAGTTCTTATAGGGCATCACCTCCCATCCAAGGACAGGCTGAGAGAGTTGGAGTTGTTCAGCCTGGAGAAGAGAAGGCTCCAAGGAGACCTTAGAGCAGCTTCCAGTACCTGAAGGGGCTACAAGAAAGCTGAGGAGGGACTGTTCACAAAGGCTTGGGGTGATAGGACTGGGGGTAATGGGGATAAACTGGAGAGGGGCAGATTTAGACATAAGGAGGAATTTCTTCACCATGAGAGCGGTGAGGCATCCATACAGGTTGCCCAGGGAAGCTGTGGCAGCCCCATCCCTGGAGGTGTTCAAGGCCAGGTTGGATGGGACTTGGAGCCCCTGATCCAGTGGGAGGTGTCCCTGTCCATGGCAGGGAGGTTGGAGCTAGATGACCTTTAAGATCCCTTCCAACCCAAACTACGCTATGATTCTATGATCTCTGGAGCCAGCAGAGCATCAGTGTGGTATTTGGAAGTCTCTGAGGATGTGGGTTGGGTAAAAGGTGGATTGGGGTATGGGGAAACTGCAGACCCAGGGTGTTTGCAGATACAGCTCCTGCATCTGTGCACGCTTGGTGTGACCTGGTGCTCTGATCTCTGATGGTTCCTGGAGCCGCTCTTGTCTAGCAGCCCACTACTCCAGGGGCGACTGGGTTTCCTCAGATAAGTAGCCAGGTCACTTGTGGCTTTGTTTAATAGATGCGCTGAGGAGCAGCTCTTCTGTGCAGGAAGCATTTCCCACCAGCCCTATCTCCCTGCCCCCACGAGCTGCTGCATTCCTGGGCAGTGAGGTTGCCTGCAAACAATGGCACTGAGATGCTTGTCCCTATACGGTGATGGTGGTGGGTGATGTAACCCTGGTAAGGAAGAGACCCCTTCTCCATGGGTTGCCTTTTGTCCCTGGCAGCTCTCTGGGGCATGGTTAAGTCTCCATCTCAGGTGCCACAGTTCTGGATCCCCATAAATTTGGGAAGGGAGAAGGAAATCTCTGGTTACTCAGTGTGGCTTCTTGCCCCTGTGCCTGGAGACACCAAGTGCATGGTGCTTTGTGCCTGCTGCTCTGGTTCAGGGGAGGAGGGAGCCGTGGGGTTGGAGCTGGGCCACCTGCTCTGCTGCATCTGCAGGTCCCAATTTTGGTGGCTCTGGGCGCAAGGGTGCTGGGCAGGGAGACGAAAGATCCTGGCGTTGGTTGCTCGTTGCAGGGGCTTGAAGCCTTTTGAGAGTAACATCCTCATCTCCTAAACAGTGTGCATCATCTCAGCAGGACCAGGCAGCCTGCAGCCCTTCCTGTGTAAGTTCTGGAGCCTTTTAGCTTGGGGTAGGCTTCTAGTTAGAAGGGTCGGCATAAAGGGGTGAGATGCAGATGGGTGTACAGGAGATGAATTTTCTTCTGTTCAAGACTGAAGCGGGAAGAACAAGGCAGCAGGCTGGGAAGGAGGCCACTCTTACAGGGTGACATCGTAACCTAAGGAATTCATTGCCAATGGATGGTGCAAGAGCCAGAAATTATAAATGGCTGGAACAGGATTGGGCAAAATCATTATGGGTGGGTCAGTCAGTTCTCTGGAAATGAGTTGTGTAAGATAAGCCAGTTCTGGCTGGGGAATCGCAGAATCATGGAATGGTTTGGGTTGGAAGGGACCTTAAAACCTATCCATCCAGTTCCACTCCCCCCTGCCATGGACAAGGATGCCTCCCTCTGGATCGATCAGGTTGCTCCAAGCCCCATCCAACCTGACCTTGAACATCTCCAGGGATGTGGCAGCCAATGCCGCTGTGGGCCAGGGCTTCCTCACCCTCATTGCGAAGAATTTCTTCCTAATGTGCAGTCTATGTCTTCCCCTCTCCAATTTATTGCCATTCCCTCTCGTCCTATCACTAGGAAGTCCCTGAGGAGCCAATTTCCAGATAGGTGTAAGGTATAGGTGAGTTTACTTGTTTCTGACACTCTTCTGTCAAGGATATGAACTAGAAGGGTTGTTGGTCCTGCCACTGTGGTCTCTTTTTCTAGTCTGTCCTCCCGCACAGTCACTGTAAGGCTGGGGAGAGGGAGATGAGCTGCAGCCTCGGAGAAGTGGCTGTCACCTGCTGCCTGCTTGCTGTCCCCAAGCACAGAGAGGGGGATGCAAAACCAGGCTCTCCAGGCTTCAGCGCTGTAGCCCCAGTCCCTGCTGTGCTCCCTTTTGGGGTGCCCCAGCCTGTGAGGAGGCTGCACGCCTGCCTGTGTGTGCACGCTTGGGCTCTCCGTGTGCAGGGCAGGTGCGTGGCTTCCTCAGTGCAAGGCTGGGCAGGTCCTTGTGCTGCAAAAACTCGCCTAAGAAGCTGCTTCTCTTTTTCCAGTCCCCTTCTAGCCCAGTTTCAGTTGCGCCTGTCCTCCCCTGCATTGCTGGCCCCGCAGCCTGCAGATTTTGGGGTGCGTAATTGCTTAGTTCTGTAGCCCATCCCCAGCCTACGTCTCCTGCTCAGCTCCACGCCGCAGGCTGGAAGGAAGGAAGAGGGATGCAGCATCATCCCAGTGAGTCCCCTTTGCGCTTGTGTCCTCCCTTGTGGTCACAGCACCCAGAGGAGGGTGGCAATGCTGGAAGAAGAGTCCTGCTCCTTTCCTGCCTCCAGGAAAACTTAGGCAAGACGAGTTGGGATCTCTTCTTCCTCCCTCTGCAGGGCATAGAAAGGACAATACCTGGTTATTTGATGATTCGATGTGTTTGATGTTTATGGCCTCTGGAAGAAGGGACAGGCCTCTTGGGTGGACTACAGGAGGGAAGTGAGATTGTGTAGGGAAAAAATCAGAAGGGCTAAGGCTCAGCTAGAAATTGGATTGGCCAAGTCAGTGAAAGATAACAAAAAATCTTTCTACAAATATATAAATAATAAAAGGCGGACTAGGGAGACCATACAGTCCCTATTGGACACAGAAGGGACAACAGTAACAGGGGATGAGGAAAAGGCTGAGGTACTTAATGCCTTCTTTGCCTCAGTCTTTAGTCGTAAGGAGGGTCGTTCCGCCTGTGTACAAACCCAGGAGCTAGAGGAGCATAATGAGGCTCCCGTGATCCAAGAGGAGGTGGTCAGAGCCTTGCTAGCCCGACTGGACAGTCACAAGTCTATGGGGCCGGACGGGATTCACCCTAGGGTACTGAAGGAGCTGGCGGATGTGCTGGCCAAACCCCTTTCCATCATCTTCCAACAGTCCTGGAAGACTGGGGAAGTCCCACTGGGCTGGAGGCTGGCTGATGTTGTGCCCATCTACAAAAAGGGCCGCAGGGAGGACCCAGGGAACTACAGGCCTGTCAGTCTGACCTCAGTGCCAGGGAAAGTCATGGAACAGGTGATCTTGAGTGCTATCATGAAGCACATGCAAGAGAACCGGGTGATCAGGCCCAGTCAACATGGGTTCACAAGAGGCAGGTCTTGCCAGACTAACCTGATTGCCTTCTATGACAAAGTGACCCGGCTACTGGATGAGGGAAAGGCTGTGGATGTGGTCTTCCTGGACTTCAGCAAAGCCTTTGACACAGTTTCTCACAGCGTTCTGCTTGAGAAACTGTCAGCCTCTGGGCTGGACAGGCGCACACTCTCCTGGGTGGAAAACTGGTTGGATGGCCGGGCCCAGAGAGTGGTGGGAAATGGTGTGAAATCCAGCTGGAGGCCAGTGACAAGTGGGGTTCCCCAGGGCTCAGTGCTCGGTCCAGCCCTGTTCAATGTCTTCATCAATGATCTGGATGAAGGCATCGAGTGCACCCTGAGCAAGTTTGCGGACGACACTAAGCTGGGTGGAAGTGTGGATCTGCTGGAGGGTCGGGAGGCTCTGCAAAGGGATCTGAACAGGCTGGACCGCTGGGCAGAGTCCAACGGCATGAGGTTTAACAAGGCCAAATGCCGGGTCCTGCACTTGGGGCACAACAACCCTGTGCAGTGCTACAGACTGGGAGAAGTCTGTCTAGAAAGCTGCCTGGAGGAGAGGGACCTGGGGGTGTTGGTTGACAGCCGACTGAATATAAGCCAGCAGTGGCCCAGGTGGCCAAGAAGGCCAATGGCATCTTGGCTTGGATCAGAAATGGCGTGACCAGCAGGTCCAGGGAGGTTATCCTCCCTCTGTACTCGGCACTGGTGAGACCGCTCCTCGAATACTGTGTTCAGTTCTGGGCCCCTCACCACAAGAAGGATGTTGAGGCTCTGGAGAGAGTCCAGAGAAGAGCAACAAAGCTGGTGAAAGGGCTGGAGAACAGGCCTTATGAGGAGCGGCTGAGAGAGCTGGGGTTGTTTAGCCTGGAGAAGAGGAGGCTGAGGGGTGACCTCATTGCTCTCTACAACTACCTGAAAGGACATTGTAGAGAGGAGGGTGCTGGCCTCTTCTCCCAAGTGACAGGGGACAGGACAAGAGGGAATGGCTTCAAGCTCCGCCAGGGGAGGTTTAGGCTAGACGTTAGGAAAAAATTCTTTACAGAAAGGGTCATTGGGCACTGGAACAGGCTGCCCAGGGAGGTGGTTGAGTCACCTTCCCTGGAGGTGTTTAAGGCACGGGTGGACGAGGTGCTGAGGGATATGGTTTAGTGTTTGGTAGGAACGGTTGGACTCGGTGATCCGGTAGGTCTCTTCCAACCTGGTTATTCTGTGATTCTGTGATTCTGTGATAGGAATGGTTGGACTCGATGATCCGGTGGGTCTCTTCCAACCTGGTGATTCTATGATTCTGTGACAATCTCTGTCACACCGACTTGCTGGTGATGAGTTGGAAGGGTCAGAGCGCTCTGGAGCATTGGAAGGATTTGGCTTGAGGGCTCCTAAATGTGTAGAAAGATACAGCTCCTTCTCCAGCCTTTTTTCCTGCCTTTCCCTGCTCGAGACTGCTCTCCCTGAGCTCTGTTTGCGTAACCTGTTCTGGCTTGTGCCCTGGTCAGGTGGATTACGCGCGGCACAGCTCTGCCAGCCTGGAATGCCAGCTATGCAGCATCCCCTGAGCGCCTCTGGATGCAGAGGCAGACACCAGCTTGTAAGGATGCTGGCTGCTTCCCTGCAGCACTGGCGCCTCTTGGAGAGAATTTGGGCAATGCCGGAGCTTGTCAAAGGGTGGGAGAGGCGAAGGCTGGGGAGGCAGCACCTCTGCCAGGCAGGGCAAGAAGAGCTTGTGCAAGGCTGGGGCTGGTGGGTAGGCTGGGAGGCTGCTGGAAAGCAGCTGACACCCCTGCCTTGCTTGCTGGGGGCTTCTTGTGTGGACTTGTTTGGAGGTTGTGAGCTGTTCCTCTCCTTCCACAGGAGGTGTGGGAGGCGGTGGGGTGGAGAGTTGGGGATGCAGAGTGCCTGTGGAGCTCCAGCAAGGAAAAGCAGCTGCTGGCTTAGCTAGCAGCTCGTGCCTGAAGAGTTGAAGCATGATGTCCTGCGTGCTCATGCTTCTTGCAGAGGTCCCCTTTCCTCCCTCATTGGTTGTTGTTCGCGTAGAAAGGTTTTAATCTCTTTATGGAGAGCCCTGCTGGTTATTTTCCACTCGCACCCGGGTGGGACTGCGCCAGGCACAGCGCTGCACTGTTCTCTGCAGGAAACTGAGGGTGAAACTTCTAATCCACAGGAAAAAAACCCCAATTTTCCATTTGAGGCAATGCTAAAACATCTGCAAACTCATGTTCTTCCAGTGCCTGCCCCAGAACAGCAGGTTCCTGGCTTAGCTGCATGGTACCAGGGCTGTAGTGGGCAGGAGGGAGCTAATTCCTGCCATGTTCTCATAGGCAGTGCAGTTATTCTTAGAGGGCTGGGTAAATCCTACAATATTATCAGGGTTCCTGCAGTCCTTGTTGCCAGAGTTTGTCAGTAACCCCGAGGGACCGAGGCATATATTTAGCTTGCAGAACAAGCCCTGTTTTGCTTGGTGGAATAGCATGGCTGGAGATAATTTTCTTGGAGGATGCTGAAGGAGCATCCTGTGCTCCTAGAGGTGCTTCTTATGCAGAATTCCCCTCTACATGGCCAGGTCTCCTGCTTGTTGGCTGCGGGGAGGTGGAACCAGAGGGCTTTAAAATCCTTTCCAACCCAAACTATTCCATGATTCTATGATTTATTCCTAGGTGCTGAGCTTGACGTGTAAGTGGAAAACTGGGATGAGAGGGGTGCTAGTGGTCAAAGTCCTGCTGCTTTGGGTAGTGGAGGCTGCTGTCTCATAACATTCATGAGAACCGTTGCATTATACTGAACAGGCAGCAAACCTGAGCTCCCTGGTGCATCTTGCGAGGCCAGATGCAGCACCAGAGGACACGGTGTTCCGTAAAACAGTGGCGTCTAGGCTGTGCGCAACCTTTTCTTGACAGATGAGCAGGAGCAGTAAATAACAGACACACGGGGTGGAGGGATGCACGATTCCTGGTGTTCACAGGCTTGTGCCGCACCAGCTGGTCCCTCTCTTGTATCTCAGCTGAGCAGAGCCCTGAGCCCACGGTGGCAGGGCCAGCAGTGCCTTGCACAAAGCACCGTGGAGCCTTGACAGCCTGTCTTTCAGCTTTGTAAAAGCTTCCTTTGGCTGCCAGATTTACGTGTTCTCCTTGTTGCATAGAGGTGGTGGCAGGGGGGCTGTGGTTATGGCTTAGGTGGCACTGCCAGACTGCAAATGAGGCTTGTCGCTCATTATTCCTTTCTCCCCTCCCTGCCTGCAGCAGAGCCCCATGTGCTGGGCTCATCTGTGTCGCTATTGAGATCTGGGGCTCTCTCTGGGGGGGGGAAAAGGATGGTGAGAGGAAGCAGGGAGGGGGCAGCCGTGCGTCTGGGAAGAAAAGCAGCGTTGTGAAGCTGCCCTGCCAGCCCTGGAAATGCCTGGCTGGAGCACGGGGTTGATGCAAGCACCTTCCTCTCTTCGCTGTGCTGCCTGGGAGGCTGTAGTGGTCTGGGCTGCTGGAGGATGGAGCCAAGCTTGTTGAGTTTCTTATTGCTCTGGTTATAAAGATCATTGAAGGTGGGAAAACGGCGACAGAAATATGATAGAAAGTGGCTTTCTGGTATGGCAGCTTGCACAGAGCATAGAATCATAGAATAGAATCATAGAATCAGCAGGTTGGAAGAGACCCACCGGATCATCGAGTCCAACCATTCCCATCAATCACTAACCCATGTCCCTCAGCACCTTGTCCACCCGGCCCTTAAACCCCTCCAGGGAAGGGGACTCAACCCCCTCCCTGGGCAGCCTCTGCCAGGGACCAATGACCCTTTCCATGAAAAATTTTTTCCTAATGTTCAGCCTGAACCTCCCCTGGTGGAGCTTGAGGCTATTCCCTCTTGTCCTGTCCCCTGTCCCTTGGGAGAAGAGCCCAGCTCCCTCCTCTCCACAACCTCCTTTCAGGTAGTTGGAGAGAGCAATGAGGTCTCCCCTCAGCCTCTTCTTCTTCAGGCTAAACACCCCCAGCTCTCTCTGCCCTGATTCAGAGAACAATCTTGTCCCTTTTCTGCTTAGAAGTTGCTTACATACTTGAAAGCAGCTGATCTTCCCTCTCTCATGCTGTTCCTCTAGAATGAGCAGCTCTTTTGGTCTGTGCTCGTTTAATTCTGGTTCCCAGGACTGAAATCCATTGCTGCTGCTTTTCAGGTTGCCTTTTTCAACCTGCTTACTTGTTTCTGCTGCCTGTCGTGCTGATGGTGGAATGATGAGCTGGATGACATCCAGCTTGCAGCTACCTGGGAACGGCTCTTGCTCTCTGCGCAGGGTGAGATAAGGCTGTGGGGAAGCTGCCTTGCCCAGAACCGCTACCTGCGGCGAGCAGCTATGTTGGGATGGCTTTTCCTGGAGCCTTAACACAGGTTTTGAGCAGCCTGTGCCACCCAGTCTGCGAGTGGAAAACAACTGTCTTTTGGTTATTGCATGGACCTCATGCAGTTTGCCTTCCATGGAAATGAAATTCTTTCCCACTTTATCTACCGGATATATCCCGTTGTGAAGTTTGTTTGGTGTTTTTATCTGCTCTAGTCCATCTTTGTTTTGGAGCCACTCAGTGGAACATCAAAGGCTGGATTTTCCCACCCACTTATTTGGGGAAATACGCAGCTGGTTGAGCCCAGCGGCAGCGCTGCTGGATGGCAGAGCAAGAGCCTGCGTTGGAGCAAGTGCCTGCTTCGCTTCTACACGTGCTGAGGGATCTTGAGCAATAACCCAGACCAGCCTTAGAGGTACTGAGAGAGTCCTGGGCAAGGCTTCAAACCTAGAGATGGGAGAGAGAAGCTTCTGCCTCCAGAAGCGGCTCCAGTCAATAGAAAAAAGGTTGTCTGGGTTTAGGTCCTCTATCAAAGGGATGTGATGTGAACAAACCAGTGAAAGGAGAGCCCTTGGAATCCCCTGAGAAACTCTCGGCCCCCAAAACAAATCACACGTCCTGATGTCTGACTGCATACAGAGCCCAGTGGGGCAGAGGATTGAGAGCTGCAGGTGCCCGGGCATCGCTTGGGATCATGGAATCATAGAATGGTTTGGGTTTAAAAGGACCTCAAAGCCCCTCCAGTTCCAACCACCTGCTGTGGGCCGGGACACCTCCTACTGGATCAGGTTGCTCTAAGCCCCATCCAGCCTGGCCTTGAACACCTGGAGCATCTCTGCTTTGGATTCAAGCTAGGGGCCCATATCCTAAACTCTGGCTTCATCCGGAGCTTCCTGCTGACACCAGCTGATCTGCTTCATGCTCTTCTGGCTCATGAGAACCCTTGCCTGCTGAACTCGGAGCTGCTGGCTGGGACCCAGTTCCCAGGCACTGAAGCAGGAGGGAATCTAAAGAAACCCAGGCTGGAATTGTTTTTCTAGACTGATAATTTCTTCCAGACAGTTCTGTTAGGCTCCTAGCCAGCAGGACTTGCACTTTCTTTGCCTAAGGGACTCTTCTAGACTCTGCCATGGTCTTGTGGAGGTGCAGCCTGGCTCCCTTGAGGCTGCGAGCGATTCTTTTGGCAACTCTACTGGAGGCATCTGGATTTAAATGCCATGGAGCCAGAAGGGAGAGGGGCAGGACTGGTGGGAGAAGCTGGCTGTGACTTGAAGGTGCGTGGATGGTGATGTGTAGCCTTATAAAAGCTGGAAGCAGCCTCTGCTCAGGAGTACAGTTCTAGAACTGCACTCCTGCAGAGCCTGGACTTGTTCTCCAGGAGCATCACGCTTGGTGCTGGGAATGCTGGGCTGTCACACACCCAAAGGGAGCTGCCAGCAGCTGTGTGCTCGGTCGTGCTGCGTCTGCAGAAAGAGGAGTGCGATAAGTGCTTTCTTCTTCCCTAAAGCGAGATGCTGGACATCGCAGCCCTTTCTCCCAGCCAAAGCGTGGGAACTCTTTGTGCTGCCCCCAGAAATCCGTCCCCCGAGCGGGTCGGTGTCTTTCTGCCAGAGAATGAAGGGAAGCAGCAGTGTGGGTTGGAGCCTTTGCCCTGTGAACCCGACCAGTGAGCTTCCAGCCCCTAGGGACCCTCTGGCCATCACGTCTGCCACGATAAGAGAAAATACTACTCCAGGGCTTCTGTTTCCTTAGTGGAGTCTGGTGGCCGGCTGGCTCCTTCACACGTATTCTGTGCCTTTTGCTCTGCTTTCCAGTAGGAGCTTTGCCTCCCTCACCGCAGAGGTCTGCCCCGACCCTGCGCACGCAGAGACTTGCTGTAGAGGACGGATGCTTTCTGCACCACGATGGGTTTATCTGTGCAGAGGGCTCCTGGGGCTGTGGATCCAGCCACCTCTGGCCTGATGAAGTGTGAGGAAGGGGAATAGTGATGAGGGATTAGGCTACTGGGGCTTTTATGCAGGAGATCCCACTTGTCCCTGGGCTCCAGGTGCAGGAAGGGGAGGTTTGGGAGCTCCCTGCTGGGACCATGCATGAAGGAGGAGGCAGGACACAACTGTGGAAGGGCACTGAGGATTTGCACAGTGTTAGTGGGACTCACACTGTTCCTGTCTGTGAACAGGAGAGGTGCACGGCTCAGCCGTGCTGCAGGAGGGGTCTTGGATACAGCCTGGCAGGGTCGGAGGTTTGTGTGGTGAACATCAGCTTGTCAGAGGGAGTTCCTCTTCCCAGCAGCTCCGGTGCCCCTTTTTGTGGGATGAAATCATAGAATAACCAGGTTGGAAGAGACCCACTGGATCATCGAGTCCAACCATTCCTATCAAACTATAAACCATGCCCCTCAGCACCTTGTCCACCCGTCCCTTAAACATCTCCAGGGAAGGGGATTCAACCCCCTCCCTGGGCAGCCTCTGCCAGGGCCCAATGACCCTTTCTGTGAAAAATTTTTCCCTAATGTCCAGCCTGACCCTCCCCTGGTGGAGCTTGAGGCCATTCCCTCTCATCCTGTCCCCTGTCCCTTGGGAGAAGAGCCCAGCTCCCTCCTCTCCACAACCTCCTTTCAGGCAGTTGGAGAGAGCGATGAGGTCTCCCCTCAGCCTCCTCTTCTCCAGGCTAAACACCCCCAGCTCTCTCAGCCGCTCGTCTTGTTCTCCAGCCCCCTCACCAGCTTCGTTGCTCTTCTCTGGACTCGCTCCAGAGCCTCAACATCCTTCTTGTGGTGAGGGGCCCAGAACTGACCCCAGGATTCGAGGAGCGGTCTCACCAGTGCCGAAATCTATGCCCTCCTGACTCCAGCCAGTTTGACCAGCAGCCCTCCAGCAGCTGGTGGAGCTGGGAATCTTCCCTGCCCTGTCCTTTGAGCTCTCCCCTTGCTGCCACGCTCCTCCTTGGCGACAGCCGGTCCTCCAGCAGTGGGTACGAGGATAGACTTGAAAGGAGCTGGCACTTGCTTGAAGCCTCAGATTAAAGGCTTTCCCTTCACGGCAAATCTTGCACGTCTTACATCTTAACGTGTTAAATTCTTTGCCCCGGGGCTAGGTTGGAAACCGGCCACTATAACGCTGACCTGTGAGAGGAATCGCGCTTGTGTATGACAGGGGAGACGTGGGGGTCATGCTGGATGCTGCTCCCAACAGGGATGGGAACTGATTGGCTTCGCGGTGTGGGAGTTTTGATCAACAGGATGGTCAAAGTCAAAGCGTGGGCTGTGCAAGCTGCGTGGTGAGGCTGTGGGGTCTTACATGGTGTTTAACACCCATAGCGGACAGATAATTGGCTCTGCTGGTTCGTTTCTGCCGTATCTTAAATTGTGTATGTGTTTTTTTCAGGGTTTGGTGGTTGTTTCAAACTAATCTAGCTTTGCATCTGCAGCTAATGGCAGTTTAACACCAGTTAACAGCCTTGCAGTTCAGACAGATGGTCTGACCACGCTACGGGGGTGTCAAAACACAGGAATAATTGTTTACAGGCAGAAAACTGCCTACATGGCAATCAACATCCAAAATCTGTTAGAATTTGTTTGGAAGGAGCCTGTGGCCTCCATCAATAAAGGATGTGGGCAGGGGGCTGCGTCTCCCCAGAGGAGGGGCTGTCAGAGCAGCTTAAAGGTGGGAGAATCCTCATAGAATGAAGAAAGGTTTGGGTTGGAAGGGACCTCAAAGCCCATCCAGTTCCACCCCCTGCGATTGGCAGGGACACCATCCAGCCTGGCCTTGAACCCCTCCAGGGATGGGGCAGCTGCTGCTCTGAGCAACCTGGGCCAGTGCTTCCCTACCCTCGCAAGAGAGCATTTCTTCCTAAGATCTCATCTCAATATCCCATTATTTTAGCTTAAAACCATTCCTCCTTGACCTATCCCTGTGCTCTCCGATAAATCGTGGGGCTTGCCTGGTGTCCTGGGGTAAACAGTGTGACCCAGCCAAGCTGGCAGGCGTTGTCCTCTGTCTTCCAGCCACTCAACTCCTGGGAAATAAGTGCTAAGAACACAAGATGCTTTATGGTCACAGCTCACCCCTCGTGGGCTGCAGTGGCTCACTGATTAAAGGCATGATGGAGCATGAACCCTTGCTTCTGCGTTCGTGGGGAGAGTCCTGGGCTGGAGAGGTGGCTGCAGCAGCATGGTCTTCCCTGCCTTGCCTTGGCCGAGAGGAGCAGGGCACATTCCTCTGCCCTGACTTCAAAGGTTGTTGCTGCATATACAGAGCCCAGCAGCCTTGGCAACCCTTGCTGGCTGGAGCATTGGCAGCAGCTGTTTGCTGCTGTTCCCTGGCTCTGCTGGGCTCTCGCTGCCCTTTTGGCCTTACGGCTTTGGGAGAGATGCCCGCTCCCTTGCGACAGGAGCCAGGGTATGTGCTAGGGGTATGTGACTCCGCTTTCCCCTGGCCTGCTGCTCCCACACCCCTTCCAAGTGGTTTGTACCTGCTCTCTGAGGCTGTACTGTCCCCTGTGCTGGTCTCAAGGGCATCTTGGAGCTCCTCTAACATGCATTTTGGTGGTGCCTGGTGACAGAACAAGGGGCAACGGGCACATGGAAAAACTTCTTTCCTGTGTGGGTGAGGGAGCGCCGGTCCAGGCTGCCCAGGGAGGTGTGGAGTCTCCTTCTCTGGAGAGATCCAAACCTTCCTGGACGCTCCTGTGCAGCTGCTGGAGATGACCACGCTTTTAGCAGGGGTGTTGGACTGGATGAGCTCCAGAATTCCCTTCCAACCCCAACCATTCTGGGATGTTGTGACTGACATCCTTAGGTCTCCTCAGGCAAAGTCTTCCTGGTCCCATGGTTTGTCCCCTGCTTAGGCAGTAGGGGAGAGTAGTGTCCCCTTTTGTGTCCAGGGCAGGGTGAGTGAGGGGACTGGGTCATCCTGCGCGCTTCTGGAGAGGTTGGGGCTTTTCCAGCCCTGGCTGCTTGCTCAGCTTTTTCCAAGCCATCCAGGTGACTTCAGCTGCTGTCCCTGTGCTGGGAGAGTTGCTGCAGCCCCATTAGGAGATTAAAACCTGCCATTAAGAAATGAGACTGACGCAGCGTGCGCCAGCAGTAGTTTCTTGCTCTCAGCTCTTCCAGCTGGTTGTGATTCACTGGCTCTCTGAAGTTTGAGCTTTGCCTGCCTGATCCCAGCCTTCAGAGGGGGCTGCAGAAGAGGATGTGTAGTAGTTGTGTGTTCCCATCACAGAGAATTTCAGGTACATCCCTTGTGGTAGAAGAGGAGCCTGTGTTGCACTGAACAGATGTGGTAGGGAGGTTGTAGAGGAAGAGGTGTTTGTTAATGGGTTTGCCAGCAGCAGCCACTGAAGGTCCTTTGCAAGCATTTGCTGTATGACCTGTGTGTCTGGTGCACGTGGTGATGTGAGACAGATGGACCTGGGACCTCCAGGACAGGAGGGTCTGCTTGCTCGCTGCCGTCTTTCCTCTGTTCCAAGATCCCGTGTAATATCCTGGCTGCTGCACTGCAGAGCTCTGAGGCTTTGTGGAAATCTAGCAGGAGAGGTGTTGCCAGAAGAGAAATAAACTTGGCTGCTGCTTTCTTCCTCCTCCCCATCTTCACTGTGCGTGCATCCTTTGACTGCTCCATGTCCTGGGCTGTACCTTTGCAATACCCCCTCCATCCTGAGAGATGCCACTTGGATGTTTCTTTAACCAATGGATCCTTTTCCCTTAAGGTGTGTGACCTGTTTCGTGCCGCACTAACTGTGTTCACACCACTGTGCCTCTTCCTTGCCACCAAACTCATTCTTTGTGTGGATTTTAGTGGGTACCTCCTACCTCGGTGGGTTGGCTCAAGCGCTGCTCAGCCATCCCCCCTTCCTGGGAAGGACAAGTGCTCTTCTCCCTCTTTATCTGTCTGCTTTCCCCTTATCAGTTAACTTTTTGTTGTAGAAAAGAAGAGGAGGCGTGGATAGGCTGCTGCCCCTGGGACTTGGGGTGCTGCAGGGGTTCATAGAATCACTAGATTGGAAAGGACCCACTGGATCATTGAGTCCAACCATTCCTATCAATGCCCCTCAGCACCACCCATCTTCTAAGCAACTCCATGAGCCACTTGTTAGTGACGTGGTAGGAGCCAGGGACTCCACTGTCCTCTGTGCCACTGATAAGGCTTATCTGCCTTCCGCTGGAGTCCCTGGAGATCTGCAGAGGTCAGAGTAGCTCCCTTCACGGGCTTTGATCCACTCCGAGTCGGGATGGGTGTGGGGTGATGCTTTGCAGGGCTGCTGAGCGGTTGGCTTCTAGGGGTGAGGGGGAGTTGGGAAATGGGGAAACCTCTCGTGCAGGGTGGGGAGGAACGACACCTGGGGGCTGGCTGAGCACGGTGACCCTGCCCTTGCTCCGCATCCAGCGAGCTTTTCTCCGTGGCCACAGAACCATCCTGCGCTGCCCGGGGAGGAGTGGAGCGGAGCAGAGCAGCTTTTCTTATTGAATCTGTGGGCAGGGTTTACTCTGGTCTGACCGACTGTTCTTGCTCTGTTTTTTTTGCATGTGCTGTCCTCTCCCACGTGGATTCTGGATTATTCATTACCAGGTAAGAGCAGCACTTATCTTCTTTCTTGGACTGAAAGTGGGGCAGGGGAGGCTGGGATGCATTTGGTCTCGATACACAAGGATGCCTTGTGTGATGGGAACTTACGGCTTCAAGGGAGCAGCGTACATGTGCGTGGGAGGCTGATGATTTGGAGCAGCCTGTTCCTGGTCATTAGCCCAGCCAGCAGAGAGCATGTGGGTGCCTGGAGGGCTTCTCGGAGTGGAGGGAGCTCTACTGTGCAGGTGGCAGGGGTCAGCAGAGCATGTGTGGAGAGGGAGTAGAAAGAGCTTGTCCCCTTTGACACAAAAGAAACTGCCTCTACCCCCTTCTTTTTATGGTTAGAGAAGTGGGAATAGAAGTCCTGTTTTCCAGAAAGAGGATGGGCGCTGTCTGAGCTGCTGAGGCATCAGTGGCTGGGGAGGGATCGTGAAGATGGAGATGAGGATACCTGGGGTGCTTTAAAGTGGGGATTGTCTTTCTCCTGTGGCTCTGCACCAACAGCCAGGGTTGGTAGTGATGCTTCCCATCCTAGGAAAGGTGACAGGACTGGCTTCTCTTCCCACTGTGTGACTGGGATCCACACCAGGCATCCTTTGTGGGTGGATTGAACCTTTCATCTCCTTTCAGTTTTAAGTCATCTATTAAAAAAGTATAAACCTTGGTGTTCTCAGCTTCCTGCTAAGGACCACAAATGCTCTGCATCCCAGAACAGACCTCCAGCTTGTCTTCCTAGCCCTCCTGCAGGCAGAATCGGGGCAGAGCCTTCTGAGTTCTGCAGAAGAGTCAGAAGAAGTGCTGAGAGTTGCAGGACTCTGAGGAATAAAGGAGATGGTGCTGTTGGATACCGTCAGGCTTTTGCTTTGTACCTCAGTACGGGGGCTTAGAGAAGTAGGAGGGAGGTAGTTTTTAATGAGGTTTATTTTGTTTTCCCCCTTGTTTTACCACTAAGGCTCCAGGCAGCTACACGTCCTGCACTGAACCTCACTTCCAGCTCTGCTGGCCTCTGCTGCTGGCTCAGAACTTGTTTGTTTGGAGTGACTGGCTGCTGCCTCTCTAATCCTGCTTTACCTGGCTGTGGGCGTTTGTGCCACACTGTCTCCCAGCTTGTTTCCTTTCATGCTAATGATCCCTTAGAACAGCCCCGTTTGCTCACAGCACTTTGCAGTTAGAGATTGTTCTGCATCCTGGCGTCTGTCCCTTGGATTTTGCTGCACTCAAAAAGAGTTTGCCCTGCCCTGGCTCTCCTTACACCTGAAAAGAGCAGGGGTTTTCCCTCTAAGGGATGTGCAAGTGTGAGCACAGGGGAATGTGAACACTCAGTGCTGGTATTTATGATCTCAGGTTGCACTGGGAGAGGTTTAGACTGGATATTAGGAAAAAAATATTTACAGAAAGAGTGGTGAAGCATTGGAATGGGCTGCCCAGAGAAGTGGTGGGTTCCCTGTCCTTGGAGGGGTTCAAAAAGCCTGTAGCTGTGGCACTTTGGGACATGGTTTAGCAGGAAAGGTGGGCTGGATGAGCTGAGAGGTCTTTTCCAACCTTAATGATTCTACGATTCTATTTCTGCTGGGAGTTTTTTGGGGGCATATGTCTGTTATGAACTGCCTGCTTGTTCCCTTACCAAGAGGAGAAAAGGGTCAGCTTATGCTTAAAAGGAAAGTGTGAGGTTAATGGTCAGTGCAAGCACCACGTTCTCACTCACCGATAACTTCCCTTCTGGAAACAAAACCCACATGGGTTTGGCTGTGGTGGAGATCGATAGGATTTATAGAGGCTGTTCAAAATCTTCGGGGTCAGTTGGTCAAGTGGGGTGAATTGGGAGAGCTTCACCAAAGGTTATAACGCTTAATTGGGAGCAGTGCCTGCAGTCTGGGGTTGTGATTTAAGAGGAAACCTGACCCTGTCTGCGCAGCCTCTGTGCTGGGGGAGCCGGCAGCCGCTGCAGGTGCTGTTAAAGAGCTCTCACACAAAAGCCCAATAGGGTTTAATTGCCTCAGCATCATTTTAAGAGCACTAACACCACCTCTAGCCTTTATTTTTTACCTGGTCTCTGCTGTTTTCCTTGTGCATTAGCTTATCAGATGGCTTAACCAAGGGCTACTCCTCCTGCATTGCAGATGCTCCAGGAAGGGACACTTTGGCCTTTTAAAGACAATTTAGAAGCATAGAATAAGTTTGGGTTGGAAGATCCCTTAAAGGTCATCTAGTTCCATCCCCCCTGCCATGGGCAGGGACACCTCCCACGGGATCAGGGGCTCCAAGCCCCATCCAACCTGGCCTTGAACACCCTCAGGGATGGAGCAGCCACAGCTTCCCTGGGCAACCTGTTCCAGGTCCTCACCACTCCCATAGTGAAGAAATTCTTCCTTCTGTCCGGTCTATTTGCATCCTTCCTCCTGGGAGATGCAAGATCTCAGTAACCTGTGAAGTGCTGTGCCCACCCATGCGTAGGGATGTGAGTTAGTAGAGGGCAGGTATGGTTGGAATTGATGATTTCAAAGGTCTTTTCCAACCTAATGGTTCTATGGATACATATAATAGCTGGAGAGCAGCTTACTGGAGCGAGGAAGGGGCCAAGGGAGCTGCTTTGCTGGCATCACGCTGGGACAGGAGGGGCAGTGGGGAAATGCTGGAGCTTAAATAGGTTGAAGGTGGTAGAGCAAAAGCAGGATTTGTGCTGGAATCAGGCAGGAGTGAGATTAGTAGTCTGGTGATGGGAAGCAGTGGAGGATGCTACGTTTTCTTTAAACAATTAAGAGGGAATTTTCTTCAGCCAGAGAGAACGGAGTTAAATGCTGTGAACGGAGGCAGCTGCTTGTGCTGTCTGCCCTACATGGGACTCCGGCAATGACAATTCTCCAAAGGGAGGGAGAATGAATTTTAATGCAATCTTGAAAGACTTTAAATTTTCATGTTAACTTCAATTATTCAGGACAGTCAAAAAGCAACTTTAAAGCTTTGTAAAAAGAAAGGAAAATAAGAGGCCAGTTTGATATTTTTTTTTCTTTAGGATTAATTGATTTGCATTTTGTTTCACTGCAGTGAAACATGGACATTTTAAAGACAGTGGTGTTGGCTATTGCATCTGACAGCGGGGCTGAGGAGGAAGGAGAGCAGCAAATGAATTATGTACTGCCTGGGGCGCGGTGGAGGTACAGAGAGAGCCCAGTGGGGCGAAAGGCTGTGTTATCGAGGGGACAGTTTCCATCCTGGGAAATCCATTCTCTCTTTCTGACCTAGGAAGGGCAGGTATAAGCCAGGCCACGGCTTGCACCGAGCGTGATGCTCTGTCGCCGCCGAGCCCGGGCTCTTGCACAAACGGGAGCAGCCGAGCAGGGCTGCCTCTGTTGGGATGGGCTTTTTCCACCCTGCTGCACTCGCAGCAGCTGGGGCTGAGCCTGTGGAAGTGGGTGTGATGGCAAGGAGGACGAGTGTGAGGTTTCACTGCCTCCTGACCAGCTGTGTGCCGGGTGCGAGGGCGTTGGAGCCGTGTTCAGGTGCTCGGGTGGGTCTGGTTTGGTGCTGCTGGGGTTTGGGCACCGCTAAGTTTAGCCTGGAGAAGAGGAGGCTGAGGGGAGACCTCATCGCTCTCTACAACTACCTGAAAGGAGGTTGTGGAGGGGAGGGAGCTGGGCTCTTCTCCCAAGGGACAGGGGACAGGACGAGAGGGAATGGCCTCAAGCTCCACCAGGGGAGGTTCAGGCTGAACATTAGGAAAAAATTTTTCACAGAAAGGGTCATTGGTCCCTGGCAGAGGCTGCCCAGGGAGGGGGTTGAGTCCCCTTCCCTGGAGGGGTTTAAGGGACAAGTGGATGAGGTGCTGAGGGACATGGGTTAGTGTTTGATAGGAATGGTTGGACTCGATGATCCAGTGGGTCTCTTCCAACCTGGTTGTTCTATGATTCTAAGACATCCACAAGCCCTGCAGGGTGGGATGCTCTGCCTCTGCAACGACTTCTAGAGGGAGCAAAGGGCTCTTATTGTTATCCAGCCCACGGTGCAGAGAAGGAACTCCCCCGGGGACTGTGCGCTCAGGCTTGGCAGCAGTGAGCGTGAAGAAACGGCTGGCAAAACACAGGGCTGCCTGCCTGCCTCCTGCGCCCGCTGCCCTCCGTGGGGTGCAGGGAGGGAGCTCCGCTGCAGCTGAGATCCCTGCTGTTCATGCTGAAATGCAGCTCGCTCTTGGTGGGGACTCTCAGCCGAGCCTCTGCCTCCTGCTTGGAGCATCCTCAATCCCCACCGATTTCAGCAGCCTGGGCGCTCCCAGCTCTTGGAAGGGAGATGCTGCTCATCTTGCCTGTGCCCGAGGGACGCGTTTGCTGCTGGCTGCACAGCTCTTCCTTGAACAAGGCGCTCGCTGCTCTCGGTCCTGTGCTCTTTCTCACTCAGCGCGGGGCATCTGTCTGCGTTTCTGTTTCGGATCCCCAGCAGGCTGATGCCTTGCCTCCCTTTGAAGGTGCCCCACTGGTGCAGAGGGGCTCCGTAGCACAAACACGTCTTTTATTCCCTGCTGCTGAGAGCTGCCAGGCCTGGCTCTCTTCCCAGAAAGCAGTGCTGGTTTAGAACATAAGCAGCTATTGTCTTAGCCCCGGAGACTGCGATCTGAGCTCTGCTGGCGTTGGGGAGGCGGGGGAGAGGGGATACAGCATGCTAAAGGGACTTGAGAAAGGAGCCCAAGGAATAGGGGAGATTTGCAGGCTCTCAATTATGCTCGTCTCACCAAAAATAATGCCGGTGCCTGCTCCTCTTTTGACATTGGAATCGCTCTTCCACCCTGTCCCTGGGGATGGCTGTTGCAGTTATTTTATGTCTAGCAAAGACTGGGTCCTTTGTTTTGCATGGGCTGGAGAAGGAAATGAGGGGGGGAAGAGTGGCCTTACAGTAAGGGTCTCCCACTGGGAGCATTTCCCACTGCAGCGGGGACCCTCACATTATCCCAAGTGCAGGGATGGGAAGGATGCTCATTGCTCATCCTGCTCGCTGCGGGATGTCAGGGGTTGATTCATGCTGTGGGTACGAGGTGCTGCTTCCCAGGGTTTTCTGTCTTGGGATGATGAAGCACGGGCCCCTGCGCAGGGGCTGCATCCCAGCTCAGCATCCCCAGGAGGGAATGAGACCCTGGGGAGGACAGCAGTGCAGCAGAGCTGGGCATGCTGGTGCTTAACTGCTGCTCACTTGCCACTGTTCCTGCGTTGTGGAGTGCAAGGAGGCAGGATTATGAAGATACCTGCTGTAAATCAGAGATTCTGCCTGTGGTTTTATTCTAAGAAGTTGAAATTCAGCATAAGGACAAAGGTGTGATTTGGTAAATTGAATAGGTGGTGAGTTTTCACCGGATGGGCAGGGAAATTTGTGCAGCATGGAGAAAAGAAAGGCTCTGGGTACCACAAGGACTCAGAAGGGCCAAGGGCTGAGCAGAGAGGGTCTTGTCCTGTCCCTGAGGTGGCCTGTGACTATCCCCCCTTGTTTTGCGTCTTCCAGTTCCAGGGAACAGAAACGGCTCTGCAGTTCCGTGCAAGGACCTGATTGACCTGTTCTTATTTGCGCCTTTGGCTTTGATTTGTTCTGGATTTAGCCCTGTAATCCAAGGAAAATCACTCCACAGATAAAATTACAAGCGGAGATGGTTGGATAAGGGAAGCCTGGAGTCCCTGCCAGATCCTCTAACCAGCCTTGAGTTGCAGGGAAGGGGACAAGTTCCTGGAGTGTCTCGTGCCTGGTTTTCCCCTTATGAAAGCAGGGAGGGTGCAAGGGAGCTAATCACGAGGCTATTTCACGAATCATTTGTCTGTGATGAGCCGTGCTCCAGGAAGAGGGTTTGAGATGCTGGGTTTTTCAGCTTAATCTGCTGGAGCAGCGATCCTCTGCCACTTGGACGCCTGCAGCCAGCCCAGGCTGAGTAAACTTCCCCTGGCTTCAGTAAAAATGTTAGTGTAGAGAGCCTCTGCCCTGCGGGTTTTTCCCTTTCCCCCCATCAGTTCATCCCGGTACCCAACCCACGGCAGCTTCTTAAAAGTGCGTTTGGTGGTGGCACAGAGGGGAAACCTCAAATCCGTGCAAAGCAATTACGGCTAATGAGACACTTCCTACACATCTGGCTTCAATTTGCGCTGTGTTTCGGGGACTGTTCTTCAGAGCTTGTTCTTCTGAGGCTGGGAAGGGAGGAAGATGGGATAATCCCTGCCTCCTCTTCTCCCTTCAACAGGACCCTTCTCCCAAGGTGGCACTCGGGCTGCTCGTTAGCTCCCATTTCGCTTGGCAAACCTAAACAATTAACGCGCAAAATTGCACCTCTCTGGGGAGGCTGGGATTCAGCAGCAGCAATTATTGGATGCTGATCGCATGCCAATTGATTGATATGTTTTTGAGAGTGAGTGTAATGTGTTTAATTAGTGTGCAGTTTACAAAAGCAGGGATGCCTGGATGCCCCAGACTTAAGAAAATATCTGAATTAAGTGCCAACTGCAAAGAAAACGGAGAAATTTTCTAATTTAGTGTGTGCAATTGCTTGGTTTTCATTTCTTTGTGTAGGGATTTAATGTTAAATTGATGGAAATTGTCTCTGGCTCTTCTGGCTTCCAGTACTCCAAGGGGCTGTGGGAAAGCTGGGGAGGGGCAGGGAGTGCAGGGATAGGATGAGGGGAACGGTTTTAAGCAGAAAAAGGGAAGATCAAGATGAGATGTTAGGAAGAAATTCTTCTTGATGAGGATGGGGAGGCCCTGGCCCAGGTTGCTCAGAGAAGCTGTGGCTGCCCCATCCCTGGAGGGGTTCAAGGCCAAGTTGGATGGGGCTTGGAGCCCCTGATCCAGTGGGAGGTGGCTCTGGCTGGGAGGTGGGTGCCTGTGGAACCTTGGTACCCGGACATCAAGCTCTTCCAGACATCCTACGATGGCCTTTGTGTGGATTAGGTAAGCTGGAACCACAGGGCTTCATCTCCGGTTTCTGACCATTCCGATCAGGTCCCTGCTTGAACAAAGATTTCTGTAGATCCTGGACTCTTCTGGCTGCTGGTTTTGGCAGCCGAATGCGTTGTTATCTCAGTATAGAGTGTGGCCTTGGGGCAGGATGCAGAGAAACAGTAGGGAGGGTCATGGAGAGAGGGATTTCAGGAAGTCTGTGTTGCTTTTGTGTGCTGAGCAGCGGGAAGGTGGCGTGGGAACCCTTGGCTTGTTTCCTTGGGAATGAGACAGCCCAACCTGGATCTCGCCAGCAGGCTTATCAGGGACATTTGTGTTAGGGCAAAGAAAACATCATGCGGTTGGGTTCCTGGGATCCATCAGGCATCCCTCTTGTCCCCATAGAGCCTGGTTCTGAAAGGAGGTTGTAGAGAGGAGGGTGCTGGCCTCTTCTCCCAAGGGACAGGGGACAGGACAAGAGGGAATGGCCTCAAGCTCTGCCAGGGGAGGTTTAGGCTGGACATTAGGAAAAAATTCTTCACAGAAAGGGTCATTGGGCACTGGCAGAGGCTGCCCAGGGAGGTGGTTGAGTCACCTTCCCTGAAGGGGTTTAAGGCACGGGTGGATGAGGTGCTAAGGGACATGGTTTAGTGATTGATAGGAATGGTTGGACTCGATGATCCGGTGGGTCTCTTCCAACCTGGTTATTCTATGATTCTATGATTTGACTGAGAGAGATGGGTGCAGGTGGACAACATCCACTCCCATCGCTTTTGTTTGTACGTGGTGGGTTCAAAAGAAGCCTTGTGGATTAAACCTCCTGCCCTACATCGTGCCTCAGCGCTGAGCCCTTGTTTGATTAGCAGTTGTCTTTCTGCAAGGCCATCTTACAGGGCTTCCTCTTCAGGGTGGGATTTCCAAACAGAGTTTTCCCAGAAGCCAGCTTGCCTTGGTGAGTCCTTCTGACCCAAACGGCTGGGAAGTGGTTTGGGATGCTCGCTGGTCAAGTGTCTCAGGAAGTGAGCAAGTTCTGGTCTTGCAACAGCTGTGTTGGGTGACTTGTCCAAGTCACACGTGGCTTCTCAGAAGTACCACTTCGCATGGCTCAGCCCCTGGCAAGAGTCAGTTGAAAAGCACGTACTGGGTGCTCCGGAGAGGGAGATCTGCTCTGTTCCAGCCACGGCTTCACGCCTGGGCAGTGCTCCCCACGCATGGCACTCCACGAGCACCACATTCCTGCTCTGAGCTGCTTCTCTGCAAAGCTCGAGCCTATTCCCTTGCTCCGAGTATGTTTGTGTCCAGGAAAACTTTCCACAGTCAAGTGCCTGACCTTGGAACAGAGCCTCCCGCTCTCCTTTCTTTTTTGTTTTATTTAATATATAGTAAAATAAACTTATTTTCCCCTTCTTGATGTTAACAGCTGCCTCGCTGAGCCACAGCACGATGACGGGGAGTATGAAAGCCCAGTGAAATTTGCTGGAGTTGAAAGGCAGGTCAGGCTCTGGGGTTGCTCATCTCAATTGCACTTTTGTTCTGAAAAGGAGGAGAATGTGTGCGGACTGGTGTGAGCTCCTGAGCCTTAGGAGGAGGGAGCAGGAGTCGCAGAGTGGAAGTTCTGCAGGTCAGCCTGGGTGGGGAGGTGCTGGGGTGGCCAGGACTGCATCCGTTGGCGCTGTAGCAGTGCTGCGTGCGTGGGTGGCTCTTGCTGAATGGTCCGAGCTGCCTTTGGCTCAGAAGCCTCCGTGAGTCACAGGCGACTTTTGGCTCCATGGAGTCAAGTGGCTGGTCTTGCTGTGGCAACTCCATCCCAAGCGGGTGCATCTTAACTCCCTTAACTCTTCTGTGATTCTGTTCCCCACCCCTAAACTAGAGCTAGTGGTGCCCACAGGGGATGTTGACCCCTTTCTCCACTCAGCTCTTACCCCTTGTGCTTCTGCAACCCATGCAGCCAGGTGGGATTTGTGCTTGGAGCAGCACTTGTGTCTTGTCCTGGTGCTGTGAAGCTGCAATTCCCATTTGCTGAGGGCTGCAGCACTCAAGTTGGCAGCTCTGCAGGGCTCTTGGTGACTTTGTCTTCTCTTTTTTGTTGTCTTGGTTTTCCCTGGACTCTGAAAAGCAGCTGCTGTCACAGTCCCATCAAACATCAGGTTTTGGGGTCTGCGTGCAAAAGCTTTGCTTGCTATCGAGTGGGCAGGCGGTGATGTTTCATTCCCCAGCACAAAGCCCCAGCTGGACCTGAGGGTCTCCACACCAAAACTGGACGCACCTGCAGGGGCACCTGAAAGACAAGGGGCTGCTTTGGGAACGCTGTGCTGTTGCACGTGGGGAGTTGAGGTCCTTGCTTCAGTTTGACCCGTATACTGCCACGGTTTCTCACTCGGTGGCCTCGGGTGCATCGCTTGTCCCGTGTGAGTTAGGTGATGCGGTCTGAGCTGCCGGGTGGGGGTTAGTGGAGCGATGTGATGCTCTGCCCGGGGGTCCCAGGGCTGCACGGCATCTGCCAGCGGCTGAGAGACCTGCCTGCGGCGAAGCAGTTGGGTGAGAAGCGCCGTGTGCACAGTAAATGGCGTGTGACTGAGCGGTGTGTGACGGTTGCTGCCGGGCAGCTCCTGGCTCCCTGCCACGGTGCCCGAGATGACCGAGCGGAGCTGGGTGAGCTGCCTTGCGCCCACACAGCAACAGCGGGGGATGCGAGACTTCCCCTGCTCAATGAGAACATCCCCAAAATACGCAACGCCGACTGCCCACGCTGTGTTCCCCGCAGGGGCTGCCTGTCTCCCACGCTGGCATCCGCATCCTTCGCTTGGCAAAGGGTGGGGATTGAGTCATGTCCCCTGAACCTCAGGAAAAGCCCCTAACCCCTTCTTGCAGTGACAAAATCAAATCTATTCTGCCATCCCAAATAAGTTGCTGCTGCTCCTGTGCCTTTCTGTGCTGCCTTGGCAAGAAGAGGATCTCCTGCCTCCCCCCAGGAGTAGCAGAGCATGTGGAGGTGGGTCCTGTTGCCTCTTGCAATCCCACACCACGCTCTCCAGGTTCCCCGAAGAGCCATCTCTCCTGCCAGGGAGCAAAAGGATGCGATGGAGGTAGCACAATCCACGTAACTTTTTGAGAGGCACCAGGACAAAGGAGGGGAGGGAGTGCTGCAGCCAGACACTGATGTTCCATCTGCACCAGAGCTGGCCATGGGGTCTTGGCTTTCGTTTCTGTTTTTCTTCCTCTTTTCATAAATTAAAATCCCAAAATAACCGTGCTGCTCTGCGATATTTTTAAGCTGTTTTTCCCCTCTTCCCTGCATCTCCCAACAGCTTATAGCTGAGAGAGCTCCTGGTTGCCAGCGGGGAGGACTACACGTCACTTCCTTGGCATGAGGCCGTCTCCAGCCCTCAATGCTCACTTTGTTTTTCCCTTCATAGTCACAGTGAGCTGTCAGGACTCTTCACAGTGTCACATTACCCATGTCCCACAACCTGTTGTGGGAGCTGCTGTTAACGTTGCATGCACGGGGGAGGCCTCAGCACCCCTCAGCCTGGGTACCAGGGCAGCAGGTGATGCTCTTTGATCCAGCTGCATCCTTGCCTTTCTCCTCCTCCGTTTCCTCTGCTGTGTGGCCCAGCCTGCTCCCTTTTCCTGGGAAGTCACCCGCCTCCTGCCTCTGCATCCCACACGTCTGGCTCTGCTTCCCTTGGGGCTCCGTGTCAGTCTTGTTTGAGCAGCCATGGAGAGTCCAGCCTGAGAAAAATCCACAAGAAGCACCACGTACTCCAAACTCCACCCTGCCCTTAACTGTCTAGTAGCTAGTGTGAGGAGACAGAGCGGTCTGTGTGGAAGAGGAAAGAGGTTGAGAGTTGCATTTCAGACTAGGAGATCCCCGTGTCCTGGTGGGACACAAACGTGGCTCTAAAGACATCTCCTATTTCCATAGGCATCTAGAATGAATGCTGTAATGGTTATAGGGCTTCTATACTGCCGTGGATTACTTGCAGATAAATAAGCTGTGCTCAGTGACAACTATTAAAATGCTCAGCTGTTTAACTGTTAACCTTCTCTATCATCATGGGTGTTGGGGACCTTGGTTCATCTTGTGCTCTGGTTTCCTAGGCTTCAAAACCAGTTCTGGCCCAGGTGATGCATTTGGATAGGAGATCCCAAGCTGCAGTGGTAAAGGACATGCCCCTTTGGGTCGAATGAGTAACATCTGAGCCTTGGTAGCCTGTTATATTGGGAAGCTGGTATGGCTGCAGATGGCTTGGGTGCTGGAGCTTCCACACACTTCCAAATTGTGAGGTTGGTTTCAGAAAATCATCTGTACGTCAATAGAAGGCAAGCCAAGCAGTTTAACAGTTAGTGCATGTTGGTTTCTTAGACTTTGGCTGGACTTGCTGCATTCTCCAGGACCTCCTTTAGCTGTCCTTCTAAGGAGAGAGCGCAGGCTTCTTCGTGGATCAAACCAACTGTGCTATCTAATACCACACGCTTGTGTTGCGTGGGTGATAGATGCTGAGATGTTCCCGATGTGCTTTTTGTTATCATTTGCACGTACTCTGTATTCTGGTTCTGAGGGTCTCTGTTTCTCCCTTGTTTTGCTGTGGGTGATTTAGGCTCTTGCAGTGTGCAGTATCATCAAGCTCTGGGTATTTGCAGATTTGGGAGCCCTTTGTGCCATAAAAACATGTTTAAGTCAATGAGCTTTGAAGGTTACCAACCCAGCCCCCATCTTCTGGACTGATTTGGGAGCTAGTGCTGCCTGGAAAGGGCTGGAAGAGGCAGATGGAAGCTGCTTCAAGTGGTGGTGACAGTGGAGCATTGGAGAAGGGGGCTTGGGGGAGGGTAAGAAAACTTTGGGTTAGCTGTCTGTTTTCTTGTTTCTAACTGTTTTGTTCTCTCCTTTTTCTCCTCCCCTGCTTTCTAAAGAACATAGGAAGCTTCTTGCTGGTAAGTGGTGGTGTGTCATACAAAACAAATCCCATCTTTTCCATCCACCATCAGACTCGCTGGCTAGTCCATGTCATTCTCCATCCACCCAGGATGCGCTGGAGCAATAGGTACCTTCTGGAGGTGGGGACAGGCACACGCATCCCCGCAGCCTCTTGGCGTGTGCACTCACCTCAAAGGGAGCTATTGCTTTTAGATCACAGTTTGAAGAACTGCTTTCTCCTCTGCCTCCGCGCTGCCCAGCCTGATCTTGTTGCCTGGGCTTGATTGGATTGCTGCATCCTCACACAAAGTGAGGGGTGGCTGCTGCGGCACCAGCCTCTGGAGCGCGGTGGGTGCCAAACTGTGATCTAAGGACTCCTCTCACCTAGCGCTCGTCTCATCTCTGACTCCATCCTCAGCCTCTCACCTTCACCAGCTTCCTGGGGAGGGTGGGTGAGCGCATTGTCCCAGCTCAAACTATGGGTAAATGGGACAGATTTGCCTGTTGACCTGGCTTGGGGCGGGGGGGGCTGTGCCACGTGCTGTAATTTATGACAGAGGGCAGAGCATTGCAGAGGCTGCCTGTGTTCTCCATCCTGGCTGAGCTGTGGAGGTCCAGGTGTGGGGCAAACACTCAACAGACTTTGCCTCTGGCGCAAGTCCAGAGAAGAGCAACGAAGCTGGTGAGGGTCCTGGAGAACAAGTCTTATGAAGAACAGCTGAGAGAGCTGGGGTTGTTTAGCCTGGAGAAGAGGAGGCTGAGGGGAGACCTCATCGCTCTCTACAACTACCTGAAAGGAGGTTGTGGAGAGGAGGGAGCTGGGCTCTTCTCCCAAGGGACAGGGGACAGGATGAGAGGGAATGGCCTCAAGCTCCACCAGGGGAGGTTCAGGCTGGACATTAGGAAAAAAATTTTCACAGATATGGTCACTGGGCAGTGGCAGAGGCTGCCCAGGGAGGGGGTTGAGTCCCCTTCCCTGGAGGGGTTTAAGGGATGGGGGGACGAGGTGCTGAGGGACATGGGTTAGTGTTTGATAGGAATGGTTGGACTCGATGATCCGGTGGGTCTTTTCCAACCTGGTGATTCTATGATTCTATGACTATTCTTCTGGGCATCTTTCTAGCCAAAGTAAGTGAAGCATGGACACAAGTTGAAGCCCTCAAGGTGCTTCTGTCCTTGCTGCTCTGGTCCCCGTGCCTGCTCTGCACTGTCAGCAGTGGTTCATCCCACCCTCAGCTGTCAACTGCCCGGACAGTTGGTTTAAACAGGGAATCCCAGTCGTTAAAACAAACCACGTGCATGCCCTGGCTGATGAGAGCAGCCCTGAGCGGGCGAGGGAAGGGTGCGTGCAGCGTGCAGGCTGCAGCCTGGCTGGGTGCCCGCTTCCCTCTGATTGCTGGTGCTGGGAATCCCGGCATCCCCTGGAGCCTCGTGGCCGGCTCTTTGTTTGGTGGCTGTGGATACAGAGCGTATGTAAGGACGGCATTCGGCATGCGGTTGGGGCTGGCGGTTCATCTCACGCCCTCCCCATGCGTGCACAAACCTTTATGCACATCCACCCATGGTAAGGCTGGCTTGGGCTGGAGGACAAGGCAAGCAGAACGCCTCCCCATGCTGATGTCCCTCTCCAGCCTTTCCAGAAGCTGCCCTACCACGGCAAAAGGTCCCAGTTCCATGTTTATCATGGATGGGCAGTTGTCCCCTGCTTGTAGAAGCAGGCTTGGGTGTAAAGATACTCTTCTCTGCACCAGCTTTGACTTTGGGACTGCTCTTCAGCCCACTGTGCGCTCATCCTGAGACCTTTAGGTTCCTTGCTGACCCACGTACGTAGCTGGAGGAGCAGCTGGTGCTTTGGTGGGATGTGGGGTGAGATGGAGCTGTGACAGCTCGGCCAGTGTCAAGCCCCACTGAGCTGAGGAGAAGGGGTTTACACCAGGACTGGTTGGAGTTGATGATCACAAAGGTCTTTTCCAACCTTCTGATTCTATGACTGGACCAGCTGTGGCTGGTGAGCTGTTTAAAGCTATCGCTGCTGTATTTCCTCCCTGGTTTGTGCCTCTTATTATGTACAATATATAGACTGTATTGTGCGTATTGAGAGGGTTGGCTAAGGGTTTGCTTGGAAACGCGCCCTTGCTGCAAAGGTGCTGCAGAGGGAACAGAGGGACATAAAAGTTTTATTGAAAGCTGCATACTCCTGGCCTGGACCCTGAGCCTCTCTGGGTCTTAGAGGAGCAAGGAGAGAAGCTATCCGAGCCGACAGCATCCTCTGGCGGCTAACGCTCCCCGTGCCTCTCAGCTCTGAGATGCATCAACCAAGTTGAGAGTGTTCTGCTCACGTCCTGGGTGCAGGAGCCCCACCAGCTGGATGCAGTTCATTGCTTGCAACGCTGGCACAAACGTTTTGCTTTCTGCTGCCTCTGTTTGACAGCATGAGAGCTGGATGCCGCCTCCTTTTGTCTCTCGCAGGCTGCAGAGAAAAGGGTCTGGGTCCCAGGGCTGCCTACTACCCCTTGCTCCGTCCCCATCCCAGTGCACGGGCCCCTCTGCAGTGCCTGCCAGTGGTCTCCAAGCAGGTCTGTAGTTGATCAGAGAGGGTGTCCTTTCCCTTCTATTCCTTCCCGTAGGCTTTTGCAGCTCTCCCTGCCTTCCTGGTCCAACTGGAGCAGCTGCCTTCCTTCCCTGAGGGCATGTGCAAGCCTACATTTTTACTGGCTCTGTCTCCTTTCTAGTGATGCTTTTGAGCTCCTTTTTTTTTTTCCACCTTACTGCATAGCTTGGGGGGCTTTGCTCTCCCCAAGGAAGCAGCCTGCACTGGATTTGTCTGAGCATCACTGCTGCGGAGCAGTAGTGAACCCATCGCCCAGATGGACCGTGTGTCCTCGTCTGCACTGCAGGAGGGGACAATGCTGCTGCCTCTCGCCCTGCTGGTGAGCCTGGCTTTGTGTGCTCCCAGGAGGCCCTTCTTGCACTGCTCCGCGGCTCTTGTGGTTTGTCTGCTTTATGCAAAGTGGTTAACAAAGCTCTGCTGCGCCAGACGGCTTGGATCGGGGCCCGGGGCTGATGCTTCTGTCTGTGGAGGGTGCTGTACCCAGCCACGAGCTGTCCCAGAGCTGCCCTGTGGGAGACACGGGCACAGAGCTGCATCGCTCGAGGGTGCAGGTGCGATTTCTACGCAGCGTAAACTCTCTTGTGGCTCAACAGCCTCTTGGGGAGAGGCGCGGTGAGCGTGCTTGGCTGGCATCGCTCAGCTCCTGCTGCAGGGTTGGGAGCAGCGCGAGGCATCTGGCTGAACACAAGCAACCTCTTGCTCCTTTGAAGAGCTCTGGCTGGAAGGAAGGAGGTGGCAGAGCGCTGCCCGCCTGCTCTGCGAGGTGGCATTCAGCTTCTGCTCTCTGGAGCAGCTCTGGCTTTCCCTGAAGAGCGCTCCCAGCACTCCCTCTGCCTGCAGCACTCTGTACAGCTGGCATGGCAAAGGGATGCTTCTGCTGTTAACAGGACTTAACTTTGTGCAGGGCAAGTGCTGGAGGTTCCTCCATCACCCCACGGCCGCTACTCAGCTCCTTGGAATGAGTAGGTGGGTAGGAACTGAGATGTCTAAGTGAGATATTGCTGCTTTCATCCTCTCTGCATTCCCGGGGCTCACTGGCACAATGTGTTTTCTCACTAGTTGAGCTCTTGAGCCTGTGAGGGATTTGGGGATGTTCAGCCTGCAGAAGAGAAGGCTGCAGGGAGACCTTAGAGCAGCTTCCAGTGCTGAAAGGGGCTGCAGGAAAGCTGGGGAGGGACTTTTTATGAGGACTTTGAGTGATAGGATGAGGGAGAACGGCTTTAAATTAGAAAGGGAAAGAGTTAGATTAGACATCAGGAAGAAATTCATCATGATGAGGACAGTGAGGACCTGGCCCAGGTTGCCCAGGCAAGCTGTGGCTGCCCCATCCCTGGAGGTGTCCAAGGCCAGGCTGGATGGGGCTTGGAGCCCCTGATCCAGTGGGAGGTGTCCCTGCCCATTGGAGGGGTGGGACTGGATGGGCTCTAAGGTCCCTTCCAACCCAAACCGTTCTATGATGCTATGATTCTCTTCAGATGTGTTTTTAGGACTCTGAGACCTGTTGGGTGGTTACAGGCAGACCCCTAACTCCAGCCAACGCTGCTGTTTGGGGCAGATCCAGTCTGGGGTGTATCCCCACCCCTGTTGCTGTAGGATGTCATTCATTGTCTGGAAGCACTCTGGTGACAGCTGCTTTCTCGGTGGGAAGTTACCCTGAGTGCCAGGAATACCTGCTAATTTTATCCTGCTGGGTGTTTGCTCCAGAAATGTGCTGCCGGCTTGTTTCATCATTTGTTTTCCACTGTTTCTTCCTCTTTGCACCCTCCCTGTGTTGTTGTATCCCTGAGGAACTCTGCAGCACCAGCTGATCCTCACGCCCTCTTGCAGATGAACAGGTTGACATCAGCTTGCAAAGCAACTGGTGTGTGTTTGGAAGAGGGTTGGCGAGGGCGATGTCTGGCAGCTCAGCCAACTCCATCGGCACTTAGAGAGGCTGAAGGCTCAAGCAATTCAGCCTCTCCAAGAGTCAGGCGAGGTTCTTCCTCTGGTGGAGGGAGTTGATGCCGTCTCAGGGGAACAGAAGCCACAGGATAGTGTCAGCTCAGGGCAGAACGTAGCCCCTGAAGTGTTTGAAAGATCTGTTTGTCCCCCAGCAAGGGAGAGGCTTCTCTTCCTCATCACCCCTGTGTTGCGCTAGCATCATCCTCGCTGGTGGAGATGCTGAGAGCTCGCAGCTCTGTGCTCAGCTGAAATTTCTTGCAGTGCAAATGGGTTGGGAGAGCGGCAGGTGGCAGTGTGAGCCTGCTGGAAGGGCTGGGACTGCTGGAAGGGCTGTCAGAGAGGCTGGGGGCTGCTGGAAGGGCTGTCAGAGGGGCTGGGGGCTGCTGGAAGGGCTGTCAGAGAGGCTGAGGGCTGCTGGAAGGGCTGTCAGAGAGGCTGGGTGCTACTGGAAGGGCTGTCAGAGAGACTGGGGGCTGCTGGAAGGGCTGTCAGAGGGGCTGGGGGCTGCTGGAAGGGCTGTCAGAGGGGCTGGGGGCTGCTGGAAGGGCTGTCAGAGAGGCTGGGGGCTGCTGGAAGGGCTGTCAGAGAGGCTGGGTGCTACTGGAAGGGCTGTCAGAGAGACTGGGGGCTGCCGGAAGGGCTGTCAGAGGGGCTGGGGGCTGCTGGAAGGGCTGTCAGAGGGGCTGGGGGCTGCTGGAAGGGCTGTCAGAGAGGCTGGGGGCTGCTGGAAGGGCTGTCAGAGAGGCTGGGTGCTACTGGAAGGGCTGTCAGAGAGACTGGGGGCTGCTGGAAGGGCTGTCAGAGGGGCTGGGGGCTGCTGGAAGGGCTGTCAGAGGGGCTGGGGGCTGCTGGAAGGGCTGTCAGAGAGGCTGGGGGCTGCTGGAAGGGCTGTCAGAGAGGCTGACAGTGGGAGCTGTGAGGCTTAGTGCTGGGATGCACCACATCCCTGCCTTGGGTTGCTTTTCCTTTGCCGTGTGTCTCCTTTTGGGCAGCAGCCCTGGACTTTTCTATCTGGACGCTGAGTGTGATGTGCAAACCTTGTTCTATTTTCCCTTTTTTTTATAGTAAAACCCATTCACCATCGTGTGTGGGCAGCTGGGTAGAAGAGGTGTGAGCTTGGTGTGGTGTGGGAACACAGAATCCTAGAATCATTCAGCTTGGAAGAGACCCCCTAAGCTCATCCAAGCCCAACCATCAGCCCAACCCCACTGTGTCTGCTAAACCGTGTCCTGAATTAACGTTTTAACGCAGGGGCTGTCTTGCAGTTGTGACCACCAGCTCGGAGAAGGGTCTGCAGTGCTGGGAGAGGGTTGCCTGTGGTCCATTCCAACACTGTGCTTGGGCATCCCTACGCACATCTGGGAGACAGCTGCGTGGTCTAGAGTCGCGTGATAGGAATTAGCTAGTTCAGAATACAGTCATTAAGCAGGGAAACCCTCCTCATCGGAGGAGGCAGCTGGGCACCCCTTGTCCAGCGCCGTGTGGCGCGGCTGTTTATTAGGAATGGTGTGAATTAACACCCCTTTCTACTCGCAGCACATGCACCAACCCAGCCGCCACCCGCTCCCCTTGATAGAGTTTAAAAGCTCTTTATTTCCAAGTGCTGCTCAGCAGGAGTCAAGCTGGGTCCTGCCAAGTGTTAAATGAAATAATTAAAATCCCCACTTTCTCCCCCTCCTGCTCCTTTCTCTCTAATGCTGGTAATTAGCCTGTAAAACTGCAGGAGGGGATGGGGAAGGGAGAATGTGCAAACGCCTTCTGCAGGCTCCCTCCTCCTCCTCCTTCTCCCTGGAGGAAGAGCAAAATGGCTCTCTAGGCATTGGGTGCTGCCAGATAAATCCCAATTAGCTCTCTGCCAAACAGGATTAGGGAGAAGGGAGCCAGGTGAGGGGAATCAGCCTGGCAACAACAGGAGCTGGGGATTTCTGCAAGGTCTGTGAGGAGGGAGAGATTGGCAGCTGTCACTCATGTCCCAGAGCAGCCCTGGTTTTTCATCCTGCAGGCTGGTATCTGGCCTTTGGTAGCCAAAAATGAAGGGAATGAACCTGCTGTCTCCTGCTGGTGTTCTCTCTTCCCCAGTAACCAGTGGCTTGAGGGCATGGGGTCCCCTGAGATGCTCGTGAGCCTCCCCCATCAGTGCAGAGATGCAGGGCAGCACCCACAAGTCACGCTGCTCCTCGTGCTGATGTGCTGGGGTGAGTACGTGTCTCCTGCCAGCTCCGGGCTTGAGAAGCAAGAGGATAAAGCTACCCTCCTGCCACGCTGAGCACTGCCAGCTGCACCCAGCCCAGCCCCTTCTGCCTGGCCGCTGCATTTTAGCAGCAGCTGTGGCATCCTCGCTGTGCAAGCCCAGAAATAAACCCATTAATGGCACCGGGCTTTAAACTGGCTGGTGACCACATGGAGGCCTTAATGCAGCGAACACTTTAATTTGGAAAACTGGGCGGGGGGGAATATGGATGAGCTCAAAGATAGTGTTTTCTTGCCTGTGGTAGAGGAATAGCAGCTGTGTCTCAGGATGCTAAATTGGCCCGAGGTCCCTCATCCCTCCCTGTTCTTCGCTGGCAGCCGTGGTGACTTTCTGCCTCTTGCTCCCTGCTGGGGCTGGCCCTCCTCCCAACACCTGCAGCCTCAGCCAGGCTGCTCCCAGTCCCAGGGAGGAGGAAAAAGTGAAATGCTGTCAGCACAGGCGCTTAGCGTTGCTTAGAGAGGGGCTGATGTGCAGAGGATGGAGCCTTGGTGTGTCCGAGGGGCAATTCCCTTCTGCCTGTGGCTGGGCTGGGCTGTCCCAGTGCAGGCTGAGCTAGATGTACAGGTACCAGGGAGGTCCAAGCTGTCCCTGTATCTCTGGTGGCTTTGGCTCATGCACAGCCACCCCTTTCTACTTCAGGCTGGCCTGGAGCTGGTGGGTCAGTGCTACTGGGCTCGCTGGTCAGCTTTTCCAGCTGCTCACTTCTGAGCCAAGATTACAGAACCAAAACTGGCTTTTATGGCTTCTCCAACTTGCTGTATTTTCCTGTCTGGTCCTTCATGTGCTGCTGTCAGAAGCGTAAAGGGAAGAGCTGAGCGTGTGTGATGGGCATGGTCAGCAGAGAGGGGGTAGCAGACAGGCTGTCCCTGCTGTAGCTGGTGCGAAGGATGCTGGAGCTGTACACGGGTGTCTACATGCAGCCAATTCTGGGGAGGAGGGTGATAAAGAAACAAAGAACAAAAATAATGATGGACCAGGCAAGCGTGCTGTCTCCCCAGTGCAAATGGCTTTGCTGGTTATAAAGCTTCATCTAAAAAAACTCTCCAGGGGCAAAGGTCCAAGCGTTTTGTCTTTCCCAAGATGAGGATGAGCTGATCTGCCCATGCTGGAGTGTGAACCTGCCTCCTGCAGGACACAAAGGCTGCTCAGATCAGAGACAGGCTGCCCCTCAAAGTGGCCCCCACATGGCTGGAGGGGACAGAGTCCTTGCAGCCCTCGGAAGAAAGACAGGACTGTGCGGTGGCTGATTTGCATGTGTAAACATGTGCGCAGAAGGATGCAAATGTCCTTGCTTCCAATGTCCTCGCTTCCCTTTGGGGATTTGTTTCTTCCTTTATTCGAAGTCCAGGCTTTGGGCGCAGCCCCCATGTGCTGGGATTGCCAGGGGAGCCCTGGTGAAGGCATCAGAAGGGAGTTTGGCACCTGCATCCCAGAGCAGAAGGATGCAGGACCAGGCCATGAGAAGAGGGCAAGGGCACTCTGCTCGCTTTTTGGGAAGATCTTGGCTTCTTGTGTGGTGCTCCAGAAATTCCCAGGGTAGCTGGGGAAGGTCCTGACAGCAGGGCAGCAGTGGCAAGGGCTTGAGCTTACACTTTGAGTGCTGGAAGAGTGAGGGGCTCTGTGTGCAGGGACGTTTGGGGGCTCCATCTGCTTGTCACGGTGCTCCAACTTGCTCGGTCCCCATGCCTCACCCCTGATGAAGGGAGGGATGTTATGCCATGTCCCAGGAGACAGCCTCGTGGCTTCTGGTGCTGGAGCCCTTCTCCACCTGGCTTATCAGCACTCTCCCTGGAGAAGGCTTTGCTTGTGAGGGGGCTCCTGAGATGGGTTCCTAGCAGGATTCTACTTGGGAGAACTGGCAGCGTGTTTCCTGCTGAGCCCTCATTACATTTGAGCTCTCAGGGGCTCTTTGCAGTCCGTGTGTGTGTTGGGAAGAGACTGGCTCCTGGGGTGCATGCCCATCTGCCATTCTGCTTGGACGTGAGGCCATCAAGCACCCCACTGGTGTGGGCTCTCCTCCTGGCAGGGTGGTTAGGATGCAGCCCGTACCTCACTGCAAGCTGGAATCATGTTCTGCCAGTGTCCAGGGAGGGGTGGGGATGATGCAGCTTTAAAGAGGAGCAGTATCTGGGATGTGACTTGGATTTCTTTCCTCCCCTCTCTGTTTTTCGTCTTCCCTGTACTGCTCTTGGGGCTGGGACACCCAGGATGCTCCCAGCCTGTGGCTCCAGTGGAGAGGAGCAGCTTGGCTTTGTGGAGAGGCTGTAGGGCAGCTTGTCCTGGTTCCACAAGGAGACCCTGTGCAACCTCCTGCCTTGTGGTGCCCAAGATGCCCTGCTGAAGGACCACCCATCTCCTCTGCATCTCCCTGCTGGGGGGGAGAGTGGGTGGATTCAGCTTTAGCCTTTGTGTCCCTTGGGCTCCAGGTGAATTGCTAAGGGGAGGGAAGGAGGAGCAGCACGGCAAGAGCTGGCTGAGGCTGGGAGGAGAGCGGAGAGTGCTGCTGAGCTGTGGGGCAGTGCCACAACCCAGCCTGGGAGGAACCTGTGCTTCCTTTCCTGGGCTGGTGCTGAGCAAGGGGAGACGTGAAGAAATTAAAGCAGCTTCTCTGCAGTGAGCTTCCTAGTTTGACCACAGTGGATTTCCCTGCTGTCACATTTCCTCAGTGCTCATCTTGCTTTATGAGGAGGGGATGAGCATTTGAGGACTCCTTCCTTGCCTCACACATGACACTGCAGGGTACAGGCAGCCCCTCTGCAGCGCCTGGGGGACAGGGGAGGCTGCAAGAGCTTTTCTCTCCCATGACTTGGATGATAAACCAGCCTCTGAAAGTGCAGGGTGTGCACAGTCAGCCCAGACTTGTGTTCAGGCGGCTCTGTAACTGGAGAGCCTTCCTCTCACAGAGTTTTGTTCACAGTCTTCAGAGCTGCTTTCTTCCTCCTTGGTGAGGAAGAGCTCAGCGTGTTTGCCAAGGACCATGGTGCCTTAGAAACGAGGTAGCGGGTCGCGGAGCAGGTACCGTGGGCAGGGAAGCAGCTTGCCAGGAGGTGTGTGTTTTGCCAGGGAACACCATCTCACCAGCGACTGAGCCTGGAGAGGTGCTGTGGAGAACAGCGTGGAGGGCCTGGGAGCACAGTCTTATCTTGTAGGGACCAGTTATCACTGCCTTTGGGACTGCTCAGGCTGTAGTTGCCCTGCCCTGCTGTTTGCTCTTGCCCCACTTCTGGACCTTCACTCAAGAAATCAGGCTCTTTGGCCCTGACCTCCCTCTGGCTTTCAGCCCAGCTCTGCTCTTGGCCACTCTCCTCTCTGTTCTGGCAGAATCCTCTGCTCGGAGGCTTCTCAAGGGCAGAAATACCCAGGTAAGCAAGGAAGGGAGCAGCACAGCTTGATGGTGCATCTGTGTCCCAGCCCTTCTCCATGCTCTCCTCCTCCCTGGTCCAGCTGGAATTTCACAGAAACTGTGAATTTCCAACAGGAAGGTCCAGCTGGAATTTCACAGAAAGGGTCATTGGGCACTGGCAGAGGCTGCCCAGGGAGGGGGTTGGGTCCCCTTCCCTGGAGGGGTTTAAGGGACGGGTGGACGAGGTGCTGAGGGACATGGGTTAGTGATTGATGGGAATGGTTGGACTCGATGATCCAGTGGGTCTCTTCCAACCTGGTGATTCTATGATTATATGAACTGGTGTGCTGGCAGCACCAGCAAGGACTCAGAGCATGCAGAGCTTCCAGCTCCAGCTGGGTCCCTGCAGCCACATCCTGGTCCAGCTCCTTGGGTATTTGTGGTGGGGCTGTCCTCTCCATCAGGGCATGCCATTTGCAATACATGTCCTAAAAAATACGAACTAGGGGCTGCTCTTGCTGATTGTGTGGCTCTGCTGTCACAGAATCGCTTGGTTGGGAAAGACCTTTGAGATCATTGAGTCCAACCATCCCTGTCTGCTACTAAATCAGATCTCTGAGCACCTCATCCACTTGTCTTTTAAACCCCTGCAGGGATGGGGACTCCACCACCTCCCTGGGCAGCTGTTCCAGCGCCTGAGAACCCTTTTGGTGAAAAAATCCTCCCTGATTACCCACCCTGAACCTGCTCCATCCCTGGGGGTCTCAGCCCTGTCCGCCTGGGGCGATGCTGGGGAGGGCGCAGGGACTTTTCTCCACCTCTCAGCATCCCGAGGAGGGCAAAGAGGGTGAGGAGAAGGTCTTCCCAGCCCCGTCCCTTCCCTCTGCTTATGCACAAGTCCCGGGGGAGCCCGGAGCATCTCGACCCCCGCCACCTCCCCTCTCTTTGTCTGCGCTGCTCCCGCCCCTTTGTTGGCCTCCGACGGCTCGGGAGGGGCTCCCCCCGCTTCTCCCCCTTCCCCGTTTGCTCGGGTTCGACTGAAAGGGGAGGGATCGGGGGCAGCACCGACCCCTGGGGCAGAGGAGCAGGAGGGGGAACTCCGGGGCGTGGGGCGGGCGCTCCGGCATCTCCTCCTTGCTCTGTGTCTGATGCTGCCGGGGCTTCTCTTCTCCTTGGCTGGTGCTGATGGGTCTTAGGCTTCTCTTTGCTCTGTTCTCTGATGCTGCCGGGGCTTCTCTCCTCCTTCTCTGGTGCTACCGGAGCTTCTCTCTTCGTTTCTCTCTTCTGTGATGCTGCCGGGGCTCCTCTTCGTTTCTCTCTCCTCTGATGCTGCTGGAGCTTCTCTCTCCGTTTCTCTCTTCTACGATGCTACCAGGGCTTGGGTTTCTCCTTGCTCTGTCGTCTGATGCTGCTGAGGTTTGGGCTTCTCTCCTCCTCGCCTGATGCTGCGGGGACTCGGGTTTTTCTCTCCCTGTTTCTTCGTCCGCTGGCACCCCGCGATCCTTCCTCCACGTGTGGGGTGATGCTCGGGGGCTGGAATTAGGTCTTCGAGCTCCTGCTGCACGCCCACCCGCATCACCCACCCACCCAGGCAGGGGCACCCGCCTCTCCCATCGCTGTCACCTGCTCCCGCGTCGCTTCTCCATGCCGGGCTCCGCCGGGAGCTGGAATCTCTCCGGGAAGGACTGGCATGTCACAGCAGCGTGAGGAGGGGAGCTGGCCCACCCTGGCCACGCCGTCTCTGCTGGGGAGCGTCGCTCTCTGCCCACCGAGGGAGAGAAGCTGGCTCGCAGCCCCTTCTTGCTCATCGGAAGCCGGGGAGCTGGAGCCCAGCTCGCTTGAGGACGGGAGGCGGCGAGGGAGCGCGGCGCACCGGCTGCACCGGAGGAAAGCGGAGCTGAGCAGGGATGGATGCGCGGCGGCGGTGAGAGGAGCCTTGGCGTGGAAACGGGAGTGCCTGCACTCACTCGGGGTGTGGGCAAACTGAGCAGCATCCTTGGGCTGCTCCCGGTAGCCGGAGGAGCTGCTTGGGAGGGTCGGAAGCTGGTGAGCGTGAAGGTAGCTGCCCCGGAGCAGCGACAGCAGGAGGAGACGTGTCGGACAACGGAGGGAGCTGAGCATTCCTGGAGGGAACGCCGGGGCGGTGAGACCTCCCCTCCCATCCCTGCCAAGAGGATACAGACATTGCCAAGGCTGCGAGACTGGAAGAGGTCCCATGCCGGCACCCCTCGCGCTGTCCCAGTCCTGCTCCCGGGAGCCGGTGTGTGTCGGTGCCGTGACAGCCCTCACCCTCCCCACGCCGCTAGTGGCTTGTCCCTGTCCTGGTGGGCTCGGCCGCGGAACTTGAGCTCTCAGCACTTTGGCGTGAGGTTGTTGAGTTTGCTTTCTACGAACGGGCGTGGATTGACGTCTCCCAGGCTGGAAGAGGGGTTGCTGAGCGCAGGACTGAGGGTGGAACGGGCTCGGACCTGGCCCCTGTGCTTCTGAGGTGGCAGATGTGGGGACAAACTCTTGCTCCTGAAGGTGTCCCGAACCTGCCCTGCCCTCCTGCAAGCCGAGGATGGGAACTTCTGGAAAAACTTAGGTCTTGTGGCTGCTGAAGACGACCAGGGAGGGGGGGGAGGAGGGATCTATGTGAGCTTTGTGGCTACTCTGCTTTGGATGGGTCGGCAGCGGGTTGAGCTCTGGCTTGCAGCGTGACGGCCGAGCATGACAGCTTGTCAGTACCCCATGGCGCCGGGGGCCTTGGAGCGGGACCGCATGTATCAGCACAAGGTCTCCTTGGTGGTGCGATATTTCATGATCCCGTGCAACATCTGCCTCATCCTCCTGGCCACTTCGACCCTGGGATTTGCCGTGCTGCTCTTCCTCAACAACTGTAGGTGTCCTCAGGCGCATGGCAGGTGCTGGGGAGGGAGAGGATGGGGTTAGGTCAGTGGTGCCTGGGGCTCCAGTGTGGGCTTCGCCTTGCACCTGAGTGCTCATCACTCACCTGCTGCTCCCTAGGGAGAAGCCAGGGAGGTGATGGCCCACTCCGCAGCTCTTCCCCACTTCTCCTTGAGATAATGTTGGCCCAGAGCCGCGGAGTGGAGCTGCGAAGTGTGCGTGGGCCAGCCCCACCTCCCCACTGTGCGTGGTGTCCCCGTTCTCTCAGCTGTGCTGGCACCCTCTGTGTCCCAGGTCCCTTTCCCCTTGCTCCCAAAATACTGCATCTCGTGACCTGCTGCTTGAGGTCTGAACGTGGGGGGTGTTCATGGAGGGGAATGTCTCAGCAGGGCTGTTTGGGAGCTGAGGGGTAAAAGATGGGCTCCTGTGAGCCTCCTGGGTGGAGGCTTCTGCTGCTCCCTTGTTATAAACTGCGTAACCCTCGGGCCCCTGTCTCTATGCACGATGGGTGGGAGAAATATGTCCTAAGCTGCTCGAGAATCCTTGCTTTCTATACGCTCTCCTGCTCTGAAGAATCAGCATGGGGTTGAGGCAAGACGGAGGAGTTTTTCCTGTGGTGAGGCTGTTGATCTGAGCCCTGGTGTGGCTGAGCAGGTCACACACAGGTCTGGGTACATCCACGTATTCCAGCTGCTCTAGGAACTATGTTCCCTTGCCTCATCCTTACACAGGTGCTTGCCCTCCCAGCACCTGGCTCTCTGTAGGCACAGCCTGTGGAGAACTCCATCGTGCATTGATTTCTTTGACCTCCTTGATGCTGAAAAGTGCCAAATACCTGCTGTGAGAAAAACCTTTAGAGGGCAGGCGAATCCTCCAGCCTAGTCTGGGAATGCTGTATTTCCCCTGCTGTGTGCGTGGTTAGAAAAGAGCTGGGTAAAGCTGTAAAACACACAAAAGTGCTTAAAAAGCACTGGTGGGAGCGGGACCTGGGGGAAAAGCCTGGCTGGTAAGAAGTGGGTTGCCCTCTGCCACAGCCTGGCTTTGCCACCCTGGGCACATCACTTCATGGAGAGCAGAATGCAGTTTGAAACTGGCTTTAGGGTGTTTCCTGTTCAAGAAGGCAAGATCTGACTGGTACTCTTCTCACCCTCCTGCTTCATCAAGGGTGACCCAGATCACAGAGTCATTCAGGTTGGAAAAGATCTCTAAGACCAGTCAGTCCAACCATCAGCCCAGCCCCACCGTGCCCACTGAACCAGATACAGAGGGCTGGCTGGTGGTGAGGCTGTGCCACCTCGTTCAGGGACCTGTGGTCACGTCCATGGGAGCTTTCATCTTCTGCTGCCTCAAACATCTCCTTTCTCCCACCTTTCTTTTCTTGCCTTGGAAGCTGCGGCGTTCTCCGCTGCCACCCGACTCGACCCAAATGACTCGGTGAGTCGGAGCCCAGGTGGGTGCGTGTGCGAGAGGAGAGACGCGGCGTGATTTGCATTGCAGCCCTCTCACCGAGGCACCGAGCGGGCTGAGACAAGCCCCAGCCCTGCCAGGCAGGAGAGGGCTGCTGCCAGATCGCAAGCCAGAGATGCTCCATTGATAGAGGTGGGAGAGCTGGAGCTCCTGGCTCCTATTCCTGCTGCTCCCTTCTTGCTGCAGGACCTCCCGGGAGTCGATGCCTGCTTGTGCAGGGCACTCGTGCTGAAATACTGGGGACTAGGGGTGGAGGAGAGAGTGTGCAAAAGCAAACTGCTGATAGCCCTGTGTTTTCTGTTTCTTTGCAGACAAACCCAATAGTTACTTTACTCAGACGTCACCAACGCCGCGAGATGGTAAGTACACCGCCGCTTGCTGGAGCTCGGTTCCTGTGCTCAGGATGCACTTTGAGAGCAAACGGCTTGAGCCTCTCGTGCTTCCATCAGCAGCGCTCCTGACCTAGTGATCTATTTTGCAGCTGCCTGGCTGCTCTCTGTGCCCGGAGCCATGCTGCGTCCTGCCTGTGCCCTGCGCTTGCCCCCGCCTTGGGGATGCAGGAGCACGGCTCTCCGGGATGAGGAGGGAGGGTGTGAAGAGCATCTGTCCCTGCAAGGCACAGCAGTCCTTTCTCTGCTGAGCGTTCCCGGGCGGCTGTGGTGGAGGTGGGGAGGGGAGATGGGATCTGCCGTGTGCTCTAGCAGTTTGCAGAGCTTTGCTGGTTCTTCTGCTGAGGCTCTGGAAGGGACTGGAGAACGGGAACTTGTCCTTAAAGGGAAGGGCTTGCCTCTCTGCAAGCACAAGAGCAAAACCAACCAAAAGCAAATGGCTTTGTGGCAGTGTCACAAGTGAGAGAAGGACCATGGGAAGGTGATGGGCTGTTAGTGTGAGGAAACAGCCAGAAAGAAACTTCTGCTTCCCTTGGTCCATCTGTTTATTTTTGGTGTAGTGTCAGAGCAACCTGGACAATGAAGGAGGTGACTTGTTTCAGCTCATGGGCCTTGGAGCTCAAGGCTGCATCTTGCTGTGAGGAGCAGATCTTCCCTCCCCAGCCCTGCAAGCAGGCATAGGCCAGGCAGAGAGAAGTGATGTGGATGCGGTGTTTCCCTGGGTCTCTTCGCTGGTGTTGGTCTTACTGGAATAGAGCTGGAGTTGGTTGTGTGGACTCGTGGCAGCAAGACGTTAAGTGGGTACAAAGCAAGGAGGAATCTCTCTGGTGCAAGTACGTGGGACGTGGGCTGAGCAACTCAGGGAGAGGTGATTTTTGAGGTCAGCAGAGGTTGCTGAGATGCTGTTGGTTCTTTACTAAGTTACTGCTTCTGCTGTGCAGCCAGTTGATTCATCCCAGCCCATCCAGTCATGGATCAGTCAGCTAGTGACGTCATGTAAATGCTAACTAAAAATCCACTGGGCTTGTGTTCCAGCTGATAAATGATTTGGCCTTATCCACACCAAGAGCACAGCGGAAGCTGTTGTTCAGGTGGACATCAGGTATCCCAACGATGCTGGCCAGAAAGAGGTATCACTCATCTATGGAGGTGTTCAAGGCCAGGTTGGATGGGGCTTGGAGCCTCTGATCCAGTGGGAGGTGTCCCTGCCCATGGCAGGGGTGGGACTGCATGGGCTTTGAGGTCCCTTCCAACCCAAACCATTCTATGAGGAGCAGTGTACTCACCAGCATCTCACACCTTTTCTCTGGCCTTACGAAAGCCTTTGAGTCTCACAGACCTGCAGGAACTTTGGGTTTTGAGGCCATGCTGTTATCAGTAAATAGTTTTAAAAGCTGTTGGATGCAGGCAGGCAAGCACATGCTCAGATAATGTCATCATAGGAGCTTTGTTTCCTCTGGAAATCAGGCTAAAAATGCCCCGCTTTCTACTGGCAGGCTGCTCAGTCACCTTTCCCAGCCTCCCTAGTTTCACGTGTGCAGATAAGAACCCAACCAAAACCAGCAGCCAATTAATAACACGTTTGTTTCTTTCTTGCTTGCTTTCTCTGATGGAGGTGGGGAAAGAGGCGGGGGAGAAACGGATCCTAGATAAAATGTGATTAATCTATAATTGGACCAGAGAAGACATCCAAAGCAAAAATAAAAACGAACGTAGGTGTAACTCCTAGCTTAGGGCTCCAAAATATTAGCAGCCCAGCCCAGCCAGATGACATACTCCAAAAGATCTCTGGTCCCCACAGGAGATGGAAAACTACCACCCTTGGTGTGTTGCCAAACGAGGCTCCTCCTTTTGTGAGTCTAAAATGGTGCAAATGCCACACGTCATCTCTGGGGAGCGTTTCTGGGTAGAGGGGAGCAGGGGGCATGGGGAAGAGGTTCCCTTTGGGGCTAGTCCTTTCTGATTCTCTTTACCAGGGGTATTGTTCATCACCTGGGCTGGCTTGGAGATGTGACCCTGTTCCTGGAGGGTCTGCTGTGATCCTTTCCTGGTGCAAAGCTGACAGGAGTCACCGCCTGTCCTGGCAATGTCACACCTCAGTTTTCACGTGAAGTGGCCTTTCCTGCACCTCGGGCATCTCTTCTGCAAAGACCCTCTCCTGTGTACCCAAAGGGTGCTGCCACAACCGCTCCCCAGCGATGCTGGAGGTGAAGGACTTTGCCAGCCAGCAGGGAGGTGTCTCTAATTAGCACTCATGCTATTTATCTCTTCTTTCCCTCCAATACCAATTGCTACCCCATGAAACTCTTCAGAAACGCATCAATCTATAGAGCGGTGTCTGCTTCATTTTGAAACAAGCCCATTAATGCTGTTAACTCACTGCTTTCTCCCAGATCTCTGGCATTCCCGCAGCTGGGCGGGGGATCGTTAAGCTCTATAGGGTTTTAAAGCCTGGCTGACTTAAATTTTATGCTCTGTGGAGGCTGTTGCCTTTTCCCCCAGCTGAAGGACTGGCCCATGGCATCCAAGCTGGTTCATTCTTCTCCTTTCTCGCCAGTGGCAGGCAGGAGCTGAGGAGTGTCTGCAGGAGGAGCTGGAGAGGGGGAGGCTGTTGGCTCAGCTGCATCCCCCAGGGCAGGAGGGCTCTGGAGGGGGGGTTGGCAGGTGTGGGGCAGGGGGCAGGCAGGGTGGGCTCTGCTTTCCTGCATCCCCTGGGGTGAAAGAGATGGTGGGGGTGGATTTGGAGGGTACCTCCTCCCCTCTCCTTGTTCTGTGATGAGAGACTGGATTTCTGTTTGTTGGCAGTGTACCTTGGCGGAGGCGCGTGCGGGAGGCGAGATTCGTTTTGGTGTTTGCTCTGCGGAGGGCAAGGAGAAGAATAAGCCCTCTCTGAGCCTTGAAGCCAGGCTGGAGAAAGCTGGGCTGGCTGTTCAGGTGGAACATAGGATGAAGCACTGGGTTCTCGGGGTCAGCTCCTCGTTATCCCTCTCTTCTTGCTGCCGTTCTCCATGTGGTGTGAAAAACCCTTGCGGCCACGGTGTTTAGTGAGGTCCACATGGAACGTGATGGCAGAGCCAAGAGCAGCCAGCAGGACTCCCGCTCACGTGGGAGCTGGGGAAGGAGCACCAAGCTTGGCAGTATTCAAGAATCATAGAATCATTAGGTTGGAAAAGACCTTTGAGATCATTGAGTCCAACCATCCCTGCCCACTGCTAAGCCATATAGAAGCCTTTGGACAAGCTATCAGGCACATAGAGTGAATGTTGGGGTTGTCCTATGCGGGGATCATCCTTGCGAGTCCCTCCCAACTCAGGACATTCTGTGGTTTTATGGAGGCCCCTGTGTTTGGGGCATTGGCTGCCCCAGGGCCATGTTTCTCGGTGGAGATGCTCTCCTGTTTGGTGGTGGTGTCGGTGTTCCCCTCCCAAGCCCCATGTGGAGAAGCGTGGTGGGGAGCAGGGAGAGGTTTGCATCCCCTACCTGAGCTCCTTACACCCTGCTGGGTGGCACTGGGGTGTCCTGTCCCCAAGGCTCCCAGGCAGAGCTCCAGTGGCATGAGCGGTGATGATGCTCCAGCACCTCTGGCTGGGTTGAAGCTGGTGTTGCTGAGCGAGGAGGGACTCGGAGCATCGGAGCGTGGTGGGGAGTCTTGTCACACATCACGGAACAGGGAAAAAAAAAAATCACTCTCCACAAGGTGAAATTTTTGTGCCAGGCTTTTCAGCAGCTGTTTGCTTTTAATTTCATGGTGCCTACTCCTTCTTGGAGACTTCACTGCAGCGCAGACTGAAACGCTGATCCTCCTGCAGTGTTGGTGGATGCACCTTGCATCCAGGTGAGGGGGTGACCTGGGGTGCTTTCCTGCTTGCCCCACAACTCTGGTCAATTCACACCTCCAGGATGAAGCTGGCCGGCCCCTACCTGGCCCAGGGGATCCTGCGGTGAAGTTGCTGTGGTTCCATCTTTGAGTTCACCTTCTATTCACGCCCTGTGGCAGGGAGGCAGCAGCTTGGGAGCCACAGCTGGGCTCTGCTTGTGGACCTTCATCCCCGTGCACTCACCAGTGAGGCTTTCTTGCCCACTGCCGCAGTGGGAGCGATGGTTTCCCTCAGCGCCGCAGCAAGGCGTGCTTCAGCTGAACCAGCTCTGACTGCTTCAGGGTTGCTCTGGAGAGAAAGGAGAGATGCTAAACATAGCTCTTCAAAAGCTGAGCGGTAGACAAGGTAGCAGCAGTTATTAGACACCACGTTTGATCTCTTGAGAGCATTTTCTTCTCCATTTACAGTGAGATTTGAGCTTTCTCTTGGGGATCAATTTATGCACTTTCATGTTATGTGGCTTAAGAACTAGAGGAGGAGAAGATGGGAGAACTGCTAAGGTGTGTTTGTGTTTTTCCCTGTATTGGATCCTTGCTAAGGTTGCAGATCCCCAAGTGTGCCTCACTCTCCCCACATCTCTGCCTCTTGTCTCCCAAGGCTGTCTTTCTGGTGTCATGACAAAGAAACAACATTTGTTTTGCTCTGTCTTCTCTTCCCCTTGGCTGTGTCGTGCTGGAGCTGGTGTGTGATACCTTTCAGAGAGAGTGAGTGCATCACTACCAGCTCCCAAGTCAGCCCGCTGCAAATCCTGCCTGGTGCTGTGGCAGAGGCTTTCTTGAACAGAGAATGTTGGTTTTGCAGGAATGCGCTCCATGGTCTTAGCATCATAGAGTGGTTGAGCAGGAAGGAACCTCCAAGCCCATCCAGTTCCAACCCCCTGCCATGGGCAGGGATGCTTCCCACTGGATCAGGGGCTCCAAGCCCCATCCAACCTGGTCTTGAGCACCTCCAGGGTTGAGGAAGCCACCACTTGCTCTGGCACTTCTCTCACTCCAGCAGCTCCGTGTCTTTCCTGTGCTGAGGACTCCAGATCTGAACACAGAGCTCCAGGTGGGGTCTCACGAGAGCAGAGGAGAGGGGCAGAATCCTCTCCACTGATCTACTGGTCACCCTTCTTTTGATGCAGCCCGGGACACGGTTGGCTTTCTGGGCTGCGAGTACACAGTGACACAAGGATTCTCCTCATTTTGGTGGCAGGAAGGGGTTTGCTGGGAACAGGAATGGCTGTAGTTGTTGTGAATGCGCATGTTCCAGATGTGCCAAGTGGTGCTTAGCTGAGTCAGGCATCTTCCTCCAGCAGCAGGGATCCAGAAGCTCCTCTGGGAGTCTGTCCTGTGTAAATGGGTGCTCTGCCTGCTGGGTTCACCCAGGCTGGAGACAGAAGCACTTAAATTGGAAAAGACCTTTTAGGTCATCAAGTCCCACCATAAACAGTGCCATGGTCATGACTAAACTATATCCCTAAGCACCACATCTACCTGGAAGTCTTTTAAATATCTCCAGGGCTGGCTTTTCTCCTGGTTGGGGCATGGGATGGATGCCCCTCTTCTCTGTCCTACAGCAAAAGGCCAGCCAGGACAGACTCGTGTGGTGGAGGCAGTTGAGGGGAAGCCAGGCTTGGTGCAGATCCTTAAGGATGCAGTCGCTATGTTTTATGCTTCATAAAGGGTAGGTAGAGAGCAAAGGACAGCAGGAGGCACGAAGCTGGCTGAGACCACAAGTTCTGAGCCAACTACTTGCGAAGAGCATGAGTAGATCTTGCAGAGTGCCTGGGAAAGGTCAGCAAGGGGCAGCGCGATGGTTTTTTCCAGCCATGCAGCTGAGTACTGGCTTTGAGTACTACTGCTGCAGCTGGGGAGGAGCTGCCATTCCCTCCAGGTGTCCAGAGCCTGCTGTAGCCTTCCTCCGTTTGCCAAGCTCTCTAATCAACCTGATTTGTAAACACTCTGTTTTGCAGAGCGTGGCCTCTGCAGGCAGGTGGGAGCAGGTTAAAACAATCCAAGTATTTTTTTTCCTGCCCTTGCTTCCCTCCCTCGCGTGGGCTGTGTATGGGCTGCCATCCCAGCTGGGTGCACTCTTTGGGTGCTCTAAATTTCGGGTGTTTTGCTGCAGTGTGGCTCCTCGGGGCAGATTCCTGCTCTTGGCCACTTGCTGTGTGGTCATAGAACGATTTGGGTCAGAAGGCACCTTAAAGATCATCCAGTTCCAACCCGCCTGCCATGGGCAGGGACACCTCCCACTGGATCAGGGGCTCCAAGCCCCATCCAACCTGGCCTTGAACACCTCCAGGGATGGGGCAACCGTGACTCCTCTGGAAAACCTGGGTCTGTGCCTCACCACCCTCACAGAAAACCATTTCTCCTTAAGATCTCATCTCAATTTCCCCTCTTTCAGCTGAAAATCATTCCCTCTCATCCTCTCTCTGATCAAGAGCCCCTCCCCAGCTTTCCTGCAGCCCCTTTCAGTACTGGAAGGCTGCTGTAAGGTCTCCCCAGAGCCTTCTCTTCTCCAGGCTGAACAGCCTCAACTCTTTCAGCCTGACCTCATACGAGAGGTGCTCCAGCCCTCAGATCATCTTTGTGGCCTCCTTGGGACTTGCTCTAACGGACCCATGTCCTTCATGTGCTGATGACTCCAGAACAGAATGCAGGGCTCCAGGTGAGGTCTCATGAGAGCAAGATTGAGAAGGAAAATCCCTTCCCTCGCCCTGTTGATCCCTCTGCTTTTGATGCAGCCGGATCTGTGTGCGCTGGGGTGTGCAGAGGGCAGTGGGAGCCTCCTGCTGTGTTTTCTCTCTCACATCCCTCGTGGAGCACATTTCCAAACTGCTCCAATCTCTGATGGAGGCTGATGAATTCACCGAGTGGTTAGGAGTCGTGACAGTCTGCTCAGAGCTGCTTTCGCAGGGGATTCGTGACAGATTAATGAGAATCTTTTTAAGACGATGTTTGATTTGCAAGAGTGGCTTTGATGTTTTAAACTCAAGAACATGATGCTTTCAACTCCTCCCTGCTCCACCCTGCCCTCGGCACCACCTTCGCCTTGCTCACTACCATCTCTTTTAGATCTTCCAGCTGATCAACCTTGTTTTCCTTGCTGCCCATCCCTCCCAACGCCCAATTATAGACCGTGCCGTCATCTCTCCTCCTGCTCCTCCTTTGGCTGCCCTGGCTTGTGCTTTTCACATCGCTGGTGTCAGCCCTGCGAGGGTCCACGCTGTCCTTTCCCACATGGGGATGAACTTCAGTGCTGACCACTCTGCTGCCCCTCACAGAAGAGATTTGAGCTGTAGTGGCTTTTGGAAGTGAAGCGTGTTCTTAGGCAGCTGGGCTGTAAAAGGTTGTGGCTCATGATGACCACATTTCTGGGTTTTCCTTGCTCTCTCCTCTCAGGAGACGAGAGATGTTTGATGATACTGAACTACCACCTCTCAAGAGGTGATGCCTGGTTGCCCAGAGATCTCTGACACATGTAGAGCTGTGCAAGAAATGGACCTCAGCTTTGCAGCTGCTGTGTAGCTCAGCTCTGAAACCGTGGAACTGAAGATGTGCACGGCCCTCATGAGCAAGGAAGGGTGCTGCCTTCCCCATCCCCTTTGGTACCTTTTGAGCTATCTCTTTTTCTAGAGTCACATCAGTGACAACGTATGGAGTCACTGTCCTGTGTTGTAGGCAGGGAAGTGGGTGAAGATAGGCAAGTGCTGGAGTGAGTCCAGAGAAAGGCAACAAAGCTGGTGAAGGGGCTGGACCACAAGTCTTATGAGAAGCAGCTGAGGGACCTGGGATTGTTTAGCCTGGAGAAAAGCTGAGGGGAGACCTCATCACTCTCTGCAGCTCCCTGAAAGGAGCTTGTAGCAGGGTGGGTGCTGTTATTTTCTCCCAAGCAAGAAAGGAAAGGATGAGAAGAAATGGTCTCAAGCTCCAGCAGGGGAGGTTTAGGCTGGATATTAGGAAATATAACCTCACCACCAGGGTGGTGGTGAAGCATTGGAACAGCTGCCCAGGGAAGTGGTGGAGGCACCATCCCTGGAGGGATTTGTAAGATGAGGAGATATGGTGCTTAGGGGCATGGTTAAGTGGTGGAGTTGGCAGTGTTAGGTTTACAGTTGGACTTGATGATCTTAAAGGTCTTCTCCAGCCTAAAAGATTCTGTGATTCGAAAGCTGGGGCTGAAGGACTCGGGGTCAGCATGGCCCTTGCACTGCTCTGGCTGTGTCGGAGTAAGGTCTCTAAGCAAAAGTGATGGAGTTAAGCTGTGTGGTGTTACTGGCACTTGATCTGGTGGCTTTGCACTTCTGTGCTGGGAGAGCTGGTTCTGATCTCAGCATGTCCTGGGAGGTGGGAGGATGCTCACCCCGGCGCTGCCGCCAGTGCCTGCGTGTGGCTCTCTCAGCCCCAGCCTTTGAGGAGGGCAGGCGGCTCCTTCTCCCTCACCGAGCAAGCCCTGGCTGATGCAATTAATATTGATGGCAGGGAGGGTGGGCCAGAGAAGAAGAGTAAATGTGCAGAGGCGAGAGGCTCGGCTGGAGCGCCAGCCGAACCCATCTCCATGGCAACGGGCACCTCGCGCTCATGCAGAATTAATGCTGGCCCTCGCGGTCCCGACACACGCACACGGCTCCATCCCTGGGGCTTGTGTTTCCCTCTGCCCTTTCGGCATAAGGAAGCCCCTAAAGCAGCTCTGCCCTGCCCTTTGCTGGCTTCCCCGGTCTTTGGAGTCTGTGTTGTCGTTGGATGCTGGATGGCAGCTTTGCGCAGGTTGTGTTCTCCAGAAGAAAGGGTTGACCTCAGCCCCTGGGGTTTATCATTCATATCTCCTCACTCTTGGCTGCTATGTGTGCTTGCTGCTGCCTTGTGTGCGCTTCTTGTCTTCTGGCTGAGGAACAGAACGGTTTGGGTTGGAAGGGACCTTAAATCCCATCCAATTCCACTCCTTGCCATGGGCAGGGACACCTCCCACTGGGCCAGGGGCTCCAAGCCCCATCCAACCTGGCCTTGAACCCCTCCAGGGATGGGGCAGCCACCACTGCTTTGGACAACCTGGGCCAGCAGGTGCTCTCTGGGCTCCAAGGGCTTCTTGCCTTCTCTGCGATGGTGGCTTCTCCTCTCTCACATAGATATTTAACAATGAAAGGATCTGGGACAGGACAAATCACAGTTGAGCCTGCTGGTGTGACTTCAGGCCATTTCCTCTCATTTAATCACTTGTTAATTGGGAGAAGAGACCAACACCCAGTTCACTACAACCTCCTTTCAGGTAGTTGTAGGGAGCAATGAGATCTCCCTCCAGCCTCCTCTTCTCCAGGCTAAACACCCCTGTTCCCTCAGCCGTAAGGCCTGTTCTCCAGGCCCTGTGTGGCCCTTGCCACAGAGATTTGTGACTGAATCTGTCCCGGGCACAGTAATGAGGTTGTTGTGCCCTGTTAGCCTTTCCTCTCTCCTACCCCTCGCCTGGCTCTGGAGACACTTTAAGCCTTGCAAGCAGGTACATCCCATCCTCCTATCTCCCACCCGCAAGCTGTAATCAAGTTTCTGGCTGTGCTTTTCTGATTATCTCGGCCTGTTCGGAGAAGGGATGGACTCCCCTGGGATCTGGAGTGTGTCCAGGCTGGCAAACGCTCGCTCTGCCTTCAGCAGGCGGATCTTGCTGGAGACGGGGGAGCTGCCAGGAATCGCCTGCACATTTTCTCCTCGTCCCCCTCCTCTGGGGTTGTTCAGGTCCCTCCTCCTCTTCCTTCTCCTCCTCCCTTGGCAGAATTCCTACTTCTCGAGCCCCTCTCCGGTGCTCCTCTTGGTTCCTGGGTGATGCTGGGGAACGCAGGCAAGCAAGCAGAGGAGCTGGCAGGGTGCAATAAGCAGTCAGCAAGCAGCTCTGGTAGCGTTTTTTTCTTCTCTCTACAGTGGAAAAGAGCAATTTTGACATTACATTTATGATTATTGTTATTAAGCTCGAGAAACATTTTAATGTGAATGCTTGGGGCTTATTAGATAGAGCTCTTCACCTCAAGATCTCAAAGCACTTGATGAAGCTGGCTTGTTATTAATTCCTGCTACTTATATTGAGCTATTTACCCTCTGACATTGGGGGCTTGGTGATTATTATTATCCATGCTTTTTTGTAAGTGGGAGAACTAAGGTGGATGGGGAGTTGAAGCTGGAAGCAGAAGGTGCTCTTCACCATTCCTGCCTGCAGCATTTGGTGTAAACGGTGGTGTGGCCAGACCTGGAGCTGCAGGAGAAGTGGGGATCCAGGCTGGAGAGGGTAGCACACAACTTAAAGCCTTGCCTGCTGTGTTTTTTAGGATGTGGGGGGATGATGAAGGGCACGGTGCAAGCCTCTGTGTGTGGGGAGGTGAGGAGAGAGAATTGCAGGGGCACAGAGCGAGCCGTTTGCATACATGTGTTGTCAGGGACTCTCACTTGGAAGAATGATCTTGCCACCTCCAGTCCAAGAGTACCTCAGGATGGGCTGGTATATGTGTTTGTGTGGTGCAGCATCTTCTCTTTGCCCATTCTCTTGGCCTTTTACTCCTCCAGCAGTGCTTTCCTGAGCTGCCTGCAGCCTCACACCAGCTCCTGCATCTCTCTGTAGAGCAAAACCTCAGTGGTTTGGAGCCATTCTCACCATAGCACTGGCCCTCCCTGTCAGCCACAGCAGAATCATCCTATTCTCAGCTGTCCTTCCAGCCGTGTGGGGCATCTGCAGGCACTGTTGGATGTGAGGAGGTGGAGCTGGTGCCATCTGCCCTGGCAGCGACTCGTGGACTACCAGCCACCTGTGCCCACCCAGCCTGCTCAGGGAAATGCTGAGCTGAGCCTTGGCAGAGGCTTTCCTGGTAATGAAGCATCCTGCTCCCTCCCTGCTGCTAATTAGGGGCTGCCTGAGGAAGTGTCACGGTTGGGATGGGAGGTTTGGATCTGAACTGGTGTCATCACACCTGGTGCAATGGGTAGTCGTTCTTTCTGCAGGAGCAGCTTGGTTCTGATGAACGCCAGCAGCTCAGGGCTGGGACCACAGTAAGAAATGCTCAGCGACCCTTGACTCTCGCTCTTCCCACTCCAGTTTCAGCTGCCAGATATGCTCCCAGAAGCTCATTTCAGCTTGTCATCTCTCTCCTTTCCCCTTTTCCTTTTTGTGGTTTCTTGATTAGTCCAGACAAGGACTGGAGAAGGTGTTTCTGCCGGTGCCTCCTGTCACTTGGTTGCTCTGCCCGGGTGATGCTGCCCCTCTGCCTTTTAGGAGGAGCCATCCCCTCTCGACCCAGTGTTTGTTGTGAACACCTCTTGCTGTGAACATCCCTTCAATGCAAGGCAGAGCCTCAGAGCAGACCATATCTGAGCCAGAGCTGAGGCTCTGAACCCAGCCGGCTCTTTTCCTTAGCCTTGATCTCTTCTAAAAGCCTTTCTTGCTTTCGCAGGCTCAGCCTGGTGCTGCTGAGGGAGAGGAGACCGCGCTGTCTGCCCGTGGAGTCATGCTGACTCAGTTGTGGTGGGAAACTCGTTGCTATGAATTATTTTCAGCAACACCTTTGGCTTTTCCGCTCCTCTCCAGCAAATGCACTTATTATTGCTGTTATTATTGTTGTTGTTGTTGTTATTGTTATTTATTATCCTATTTCTGCTCCAGTGCTGCTAAGAGACACGGAGAGGCTTGGCTGGTATTCGGCATGGTTACAATGAGCCCAAGCCCTCTCTTTTGTCTCTACAGCTTGCTCGAGTGTTGTATAGATACCTCACTTCAGCTGTTTCTCTCCCTCATCTTCGGCGGCTCAGGAGGTTTGGGAAAGGTCAGCTCCTAGCTGTAGCTTTTTTTTCCGCTCCAGACAAGCGCTGCTCTCATTGTTTGCCAAAAGCCTTGCTGCACCTCGTCTCTGCAGCGCTAGGATGATTTAACCAGCACCGTGCTTCGCTTTAGATCCAGTCTGCTCTCTGACCCTGCTGCACAGCCTTGCCATGGGGCTTTGTAGACGGTTTTGAAGCGCGGTCTTGAACAAGTACTGAGAGATCCCACCTCCCCTCTGCGAGCTGGGAACACGCACAACAGGCTGCAGCCTCCAACGTCCCGAGCAGGGGCTCTTTCTGCTGACTCTGGTTCACCACCACCTTCCAGTGCCTGCCCTGCAGAGGTGTCTGTCCAAGCTGGCTGTGGAGGAGTAGCAGGTAGACGATTCCCTTGCTATGCTGGTGAGCACCGTCTCTGTGCTCCTGTCTCATCTCAAGCTTGGGAACGTGAAGACAAAGATGGTTTCTTTGTTGTATCTTGACCTGATGCCCTGAAATAGCAGCAGTACTGGGAGTAGAGAGTGGACCTCAACCCCTTTCTTGTGAGGTGCTTTTGATAGCACGGTTTCCGTCAGTGCTGTCTGCAATCAAATTTGAGAGGTTCTTGCACTTCTGAACACTTTATCTGATGCCTGGAGTTTATTTGGGCTGTCATGTACGAGTATTAGGGCAAGAGAACTTTGTGCTTCACTTATTGCTGCCTTAGAATCATAGAACTGTTTGTTTGGAAAAGACTTTTGAGATCATTGAGTCCAACCATACCTGTCTTCTACTAAACCTTCTGTCCAGACCCAGCAAGGCGCTTCTCTCTGTAGTGTCTCTACACAGGGAATAGGATCTGAAGGCTTAGTCAGCGCTGAGTATGCTGGAATTGGCCTGCTAGCTGCTTCTTTTTGCTTCTGATTTCCCAATTTTTATTCCTTCTGCATCAGTGATGCTTATGCTTTTTGCATCCTCCCAGGTAAAATTAGAGCAAGAGAAAGAGAGATGTTGGGGGAGAAGGAAGCTCCCTCTAAATTTCATCCTTTGCAGAGCTTGTTGGGTTGAGTCATCTGAGCAGGCATAATAATCCTGTTTCTTCTCCTGGGTCTGGCAGGGGAATTAAGGCATTTGATTTTATTCTTGTTGGTGTTCTGAGCTTGCATCATCCAACCGCATCGCAACATTGGATGGGTGAGTTTTCAAGATCACCTGCTGTGAACAAATAGGCTTGTTCACCAGTAGCACTGGAGATGATTAGAACTGAAGGAAACTTAAACAACCAATTTGCTTGTCACAATTTGTTTCTGGTTTGAAACATTTTTCTTCCTCGCTTTGTCTGCTTCTCGGTCTGATTCCTGAAACTCAGTGAAACTGGGTCCTCATCTGCAGGAAGGACTGAAGTGTAGTGTTTGGGCATTGCACCCTGACACAGAATCATGGAATGGTTTGGGTTGGAAGGGACCTTAAAGATCAGCCAGTTCCAACCCCCCTGCGATAGGCAGGGACACCTCCCACTGGATCGGGGGCTCCAAGCCCCATCCAACCTGGCCTTAAATGCCTCCAGGGATGGGGCAGCCACCACTTCCCTGGGAAACCTGGGCCAGGGCCACCCCACCCTCACAGGAAAACATTTCTGCCTAAGATCTCACCTCAATCTCCCCTCTTTCAGCTGAAAACCATTCCTCGTCATCCTGTCCCTGCACTCCCTGGTGAAGAGCCCCTCCCCACCTTTCCTGCAGCCCCTTTCAGCACTGGAAGCTGCTCTAAGGTCTCCCCAGAGCCTTCTCTTCTCCAGGCTGAACAACTCTAGCTCTCTCAGGGAGGTGCTCCAGCCCTTGGATCATCTCCGTGGCCTCCTCTGGACTCGCTCCAACAGATCCATGTCCTTCCTGTGCTGAGGACTCCAGAACTGAACGCAGCTCCCTTCTTTTCCTTTCCCTAGATCTGATTTCTTAGACAGCTCTGTCTCTGCCTTCTTTCTGACTGGCAGCTGTTGTGCACTGTGCAGTTACAGTTCTGCTCCACCAGCCTGAGCCTCGGGGTGGAGGGACAGGATGAACCTCTACTTGTCCTGCACTTCACATTCCTCACTCGCACGCCTCCCCTCTGAATCTCAGAGCTCAACAGGCTCATCTGCATTAAAAAACCAAAAAAACAAAAAACCAAAACCAACAAACAGAGAGAAAGAGAAGCAACGGAAAGAGCAGGAGAGACTATCCAGAGCACTTCATAAAAATGATGAATTGCTTTTAGATATTGGGCAAGAGAGAAAGAGAGCTCTTTTTTTATTTGATGATATTAGTCTCTTAGTGGTGCATTGTTGCTGTTCCTATGAGCTCAAAATCTCAAGGCAGTCAAAGGCAAATGCCTGGGAATTGAAGTGTAAATGAGCCGCTGCCGGAGCGTTTTATTTTGCCTTTTATGATTTCTCTTCCTCTCATTATGTAGGTCAGTCTCTCTTTCTAACGTAGGCTGTGTGGGGCATGCGCGGGGCGGTGAGGGGTGCCCAGGGGCAGCTGGAGGTGCAGGGTGGCACGACGGGGGGTGAGATGCACGCCTGCCTCTGCATCCCAACAGCCCCAACGCTGCCTCTTGGCGTTCACCGCTGGGCAGAGAGCTCTGGAAACTCTTGCTCTCACTGTCTCGCCTGCAGACCACTAAGGCTGGAGATAACCTGTCGTCTCCCTTCCTCCAATCCAAGAATTACGTTTCTCCCACATTAGAAATTCAGATGCTGAACTGGTCTGTGCTGGCTGCTGTGATTAGTGGATGTGATAAAGAGGTTCGTGCATCTCCTTTAGAGAGACACCAGCCACGTGATTCGGCTGCTTTGCAAAACTGGCAATGAATAAAGCAGTGTGTGTGAGGGAAGACCTTATCTACAACTGCCTCAAGGAGGTTGTAGTGAGGTGGGTGTTGGTCTCTTCTCCCAAGTGACAAGTGATGGCACTGGACGAAATAGCCTCAAGTTGCATGGTTTGCTTGGCTTCCCCACACCTTAAATGCAGCCTACGTGTCCCTGGAGAAGGACCCACCTAAACCGCCTGGTTCCTTGTAGGCAGCAAGAGGTGACGTGCTAAGATGATAATATCTCACTCGAAGCCAGGAGAAGACCTTGCTGTGCTTAGAGCATCCTCCACTTGCTGGCCTTTGCAGTCCTGGTGCCCTAGAGGGCTACAGATCCTCCCCGAGCATGGGTGGTGTGGGCAGCTCTGCCAGGGGAGGCAGGAGAGGGGTGGGTGGGTGCCTGGACCTGGGTGCTGCTCTGCACCCTTCCTTGTTTGCAGAGGTAGCTCACCAGTCTCTGTCTGTGCCCACAGTGTGTCGAGGGATGCTGTGCGGGTTCGGGGCGGTGTGCGAGAGGAGCTCCGCTGACCCTTCCCAGGCCTCCTGCGTCTGCAAGAAGACGGCTTGCCCCGTCGTGGTGGCTCCCGTCTGCGGCTCCGACTATTCCACCTACAGCAACGAGTGTGAGCTGGAGAAGGCGCAGTGCAACCAGCAGAGACGGATCAAAGTCATCAGCAAGGGACCGTGTGGTGAGTGCAAGGACTAGGGAGATTTATCCTGAGCTTAAGTCATCATTGCAGTGCTGGTGATCCGGGGGACAGGGATGGGTCTAATGGGAAGGGATGTGAGAGAATCCCTAGCTCTGCCTTGAGCAGCAGAGTTTAATAAGCAGAAATATTGATGTCCAAAGGCTGTTCAAGAGCTGAGCAGCAGCGTGGTGGGGACCAGCCCTCTGTCTTGGGCAGCTCTGACTTCCCAGAGTCTGCCGCAGGTAGAAGTTGGAGAGCTCAGGCATAAACACGGGGTGGGTGGGCTGATGAAAGCCCTTCCTTAGGTTGGCATTCACCAGCTGTGAGCAAGGAGCTGCGTAAATGAGACCCCAGTTTCCTCATCTCAGAGTAAATTAACTTGACCTTTCTCTCAAGCAGCGCTCTGGCTCGCAATAAATCTGCACCCGGCGCTCCTGCTGGGATTCTTGTCAAAAGGGAGAGAGCGCCGAGTGATTTATTCAAAATAATAATCATAAAAAAAGTGATAAATACAGGGGAAAAAAAGGCAAAAACGCCGGCAAATAAATTTTGGCCCTACCCCGTCAGTGAGGAAATTGCTCCTTGAGCTCTTCCTCTAATTACGGTTTGCAGGAGGTGCTGTAAGGACCCTTGTTTTGCTCATTTGCTGAAGCAAGAGGCTCTCGGAGAGCATGTGCAGGGAAGGGAGCTCGCAGCAGTGAGGCTGAGAGGTTTAGAAAGCAGAGACTCTGTCTGAAGTGCCAGGTGGGGAGCAAGCCCCCTTCCTCACATGTCGTGGGACTGGGGCTGATCCTGCAGCCTCACAATCCTGCCTGCTTCCACGGGCACTGGGTTGGATGCTGCTGTGGGACCACAGACAAGGTAAGGACATGAGTTGCCATCGTGTACGATTCTGGGCACGCGGAGGGACTGGAGCTGTCTAGGTGGATATTGTGGTGTGTTGGGCTTCTTTGTCCCAGGAAAGGAGTGAGTGGGAGAGCATAGGCTGCTGTGCTTATCCCTGTGCCGTGTCCCCTCCTCTCTTCTTCACGATGAGGGTGGTGGCTGCCCCATCCCTGGGGGTGTTCAAGGCCAGGTTAGATGGGGCTTGGAGCCCCTGATCCAGTGGGAGGTGTCCCTGCCCATGGCAGGGGGTTGGAATTGATGATCTTTAAGGTCCCTTCCAACCCAAACCACTCTATGATTCTGCCTCCCGCAGGCTCCAAGGATCCCTGTGCAGAGGTGACCTGTAGCTTTGGCAGCACGTGTGTCCGCTCCACCGATGGCCAGTCGGCCAAGTGCGTCTGCCCGTCGTCCTGCAGCGGCGTTCCCGAGAGCACGGTGTGCGGCAGCGACGGCAGGGACTACCGCAGCGAGTGCGACCTCAACAAGCACGCCTGTGACAAGCAGGAGAACGTTTTCAAGAAGTTTGATGGCGCCTGCGGTGAGTTGTGGAGGGGTTTGCTTTAAAAAATTCTTCCTGCATCTGGAGTATCGAGGGTAGTCCAGGGAGGTTCTTCTCCCTCTGGACTCGGCACTGGTGAGACCGCTGCTTGAATTCTGGGGTCAGTTCTGGGCCCCTCACCACAAGAAGGATGTTGAGGCTCTGGAGCGAGTCCAGAGAAGAGCAATGAAGCTGGTGAGGGGGCTGGAGAACAAGAGGAGCGGCTGAGAGAGCTGGGGGTGTTTAACCTGGAGAAGAGGAGGCTGAGGGGAGACCTCATTGCTCTCTCCAGCTACCTGAAAGGAGGTTGTGGAGAGGAGGGAGCTGGGCTCTTCTCCCAAGGGACAGGGGACAGGACGAGAGGGAATGGCCTCAAGCTCCTCCAGGGGAGGTTTAGGCTGAACATAAGGAAAAAATTTTTCACGTAAAAGGTCATTGGGCACTGGCAGAGGCTGCCCAGGGAGGGGGTTGAGTCACCTTCCCTGGAGGTGTTTAAGGGACGGGTGGACAAGGTGCTGAGGGACATGGGTTAGTGTTTGATAGGAATGGTTGGACTCGATGATCCGGTGGGTCTCTTCCAACCTGGTGATCCTATGATTCCATGAAACAGCAAGGCTTGGTGAGAAAAACTTGCCCGCGTGCCTGCTGTCATCAGCTCCAAACCACAGGCTGAGCAGAGAAAGGTCAGTCTGTGGGTGATGGTGTCTGAAATTCAGACCAAGCCAGCACTTTCCCTGTAGCATTTGACCATGGGTGTTACTGCTCAGGACCCACTGACCTAGAGAGCAGCTGCAACATCTGCGCCACCTCCTTCTCCTCCTGCCGTTTCCCCTGGCTGGAGTCCCCGGGCTGGTTGGCAAGGAGCCTGCTGCTTGCTGGCGTCCCAGGGCTCGCGGGCAGGCAGCTCCTTCTAATTAAAGGAGCCCGACAGGCACAGATCCCAGAGTGCAAACACAGCCCCGCCGCTCCGAGGTTGGCTTCCTCTTTGACTAACGATGACTGGGGATACTTGTAATTAAAAGAAACTGTATTCATTAGGAAAACTATGAGCTCGGCCAGGACACGTGCCAGAGCCGTGTTTGTCTGTGGGAGAGGGAGTGCGAGAAAGTGTTTAGGCAGGAGTGCAAACCTGGAAGAGCTTAAATTGGGCTCTTGCTGCTCGGTCCCAAGGAGAGCAAGATGGGAGCAAATGGGAGGTGAAGAAGCGATGTCATGCTGGGTGCTCTTGGTTTCTAGGGCAGAGAGGAGACTTTGAGCCTCCCTGCTCCTTTGAGGTCCTCCTGATTTTTAGCTGGGCATCAGCAGAAACTCAGGCAGTCAGGGTTGAACAGTTGGGCTATAGAACCTGCGAATACTTGAAGATGTTTGGACTCTGTTAATTGTGTTGCAAGGCTTGAGGATGTGCTGCAAGGTAGGGGAGGAAGTGGGGATGAGCAGTGTGGGCAGAGCGCATGCATCTCTAATGTCTTCATCGTGCAGTGCCTGAGATACATCCCTGCATCTGCCTCGTCCCCAGCCCCTCTGATGTGATCCCCATCTCCTCAACTACATCTCACCCCTACCCCATGGCAGCAGGTTTATTTACCCACGGCTCCTTGAGGCCATGCAAGATGTTCTTGTGATTTTGTTGGGGTTTGTAGAGCCCTCCAAGGAGGTAACACATCCCTCGCTGTCTGCTAGAGTAACTGCAGGGCAGCAGCGAGCACAAGCAGCTCTTGCCGGAGGGGGAATGGGAGGTAGGTTGGATAGGTCCTGCGGGAGCTCCTTCGTCTGCTTTGTTTCCATGATTACTGCACATGCTAAAATGAGAAAGCAAAAGACTTCAGCTGTGACCCTGTCCTGCGCTGGCCAAGGGGTGTAGGGGTGGCCAAAAGGATCCCCTTGCTTGCGAAAGGCTGGGGGACCGAGGTACTGTATTATTTCCTCCCCACATTAGCCTGGGACCATGGTCAATGCAGGGATTTCAGACTGGTGGGGTTAAAGGATGGAAACATTTGATCGTGTTTGTGCAATTGCAGAAAATGAATCTGCACTCTCCAGGTACCGTGCTTGGCAAGGAAGAGAAAAAAACCCAGGGCTGGAGCAGGGATTAGTGAAGAGTGGGCTTGTTTTGCCTATGGCTTTGGTATGTTCATGTGAGCATATCGGAGAAGGTGATCTGGATGAGGGAGATCTGGGTGGTGGAGCAAGGTAGCCTGTCCTGACTACCTTTTGAGGCTCTTCCTGTGCTTTGGGAAGACAGGGAGGGAGAGTGGGAGGAGCAGAGTGGAAGCAGCAAGAGTCTCACAGTGCCTAGTGAACACTCCATGGACTCCAGGTCTACCTGGATCAGGGCAGAGAGCCCTGTCCTTACATAGAGGGGAGTGAAGGCAGCTCAGAATGGGGAAAAAAGGTTCATCCCATCCAGTGATTGCTTTGGAAAGGGCACGTGTCCTCTGTGGAGACATTTTACAGGGAAGAAGGACTCGATGCTGTGGGCCTTGTTGATATCGAGCAGCTCTTGACAAGACCTTGAAACCTTCGGATAAACAAGAGCTGGTTCGGTGGGAACAAGTACCAACTGGGAGAAAAACAAAAGAAGAAAATTATCAACATAGTTAATTTTAGCGTAACTTGGGTTTTTAGCATTCACAGTTGTTTAGCCAATAATATGTTAGTAATAGCCTTATGGACAGCTACCTTTAGCCGATAATACACTGTAGATAGCCTCGTGGACAGCCTGCTATGCAACCCAAAAGGGTATATAAAGAAATGGCTAACTCAATAAAGGGTCTTCGATCAATGAGATTGAGGACTGAGGGGTTTCATGGACTTAAGTGTGTGCAGCTCAGTAAAAAATGAGTCTTTGGTGTGCAGAGCCCTACAGGTGTCCAGTCCCAAAGAAGACATGAGCACACATTGAGTGCTGCAGGGGTTCTTGGGGTTCTTGGGGCCACCTGGGAGGAGGCAGCACCTCTCTGGGCAGGGCATGAGTGTGGTTTATGATCTGCTCTGGCTCTGTGCGCAGACCCCTGTAAAGGCGTCCTCAACGACATGAACCGTGTTTGCCGGGTGAACCCCCGCACCCGAAGGGCGGAGCTGCTCTCCCGCCCCGAGAACTGTCCCCCAAAGAGGGAGCTCATGTGCGGTGACGACGGGGTGACTTACGACAACGAGTGTGTGATGGGGCGCTCGGGGGCCATCCGAGGACTGGAGATCCAGAAGGTGCGTTCAGGGCAGTGCCAGCATCAGGGTAAGTACCACTCTGTTTCCTTGGGAACAGGAGCATTTGGGTTCCTGACCTTCCCACCGCTCTCAGCATGCTCGGCAGTGAGAACGTACCCCCTTCTCCTGTCCCTGGGGTGAACGTGAGCGGCGCTGTCCTCTCTCCTGCCAGACAAATGCAAGGAGGAGTGCAAGTTCAACGCTGTCTGCCTGAACCGCCGGGGCACTGCTCGCTGCTCCTGCGACCGCGTCACCTGCGATGGTGCCTACCGCCCCGTCTGTGGCCGCGACAGCCGCACCTACAGCAACGACTGCGAGCGTCGGAAGGCTGAGTGCCACCAGAAAGCTGCCATCCCAGTAAAGCACAGCGGACCTTGCGGTAAGCACTGGTACGGCCAGGCTGGTTGCCTGCAGGAACTCTGGTGCTCCCTCACCTCTCCCTTCCCAGCCCCAGCAGCCTATTTAAGCCCAGTTTGCATCAGTCCCTTCCATGCAGGCAACACTCCTGGAAAGCTGCAGGTGAGTTGTGACTGGGTGCCTACTCTCCAAGCAAGCCACAGGCTTCCTTCAGTCCTGCAGCCAACAAGCCCTGAATATCCGTTCCTCCCAGTTGTTCTTTCCTTCCAGCGATCCTTGTGTGCGTGTGTGCATGCGTTCCTCCTTGGTCTTGTGTCTGTCTGGTGGTCTCAGTAATGCAGAGAAGACTAATTTGTGTTTAAACGGTACCGAAGTGTCTGTGATGTCCAACTGGTTCCTCTCATTCACCACCATGGCCAAGTGCACATTCATTCCCGTGCAGCTCACACCATTCATTTCTCCTCCCAGGGTAGTGCCAGTCCCCAAGCTCCTTCCATGCTGCCCCTCCATCCCCACCTGCTTTTTCTCAGCTCCAGGTACTCTCCGTAAGGAACATTTCCCAGCACGCCTGCTCTCTGGAGGTCTCGCCGTGTCTTTGTCTCATCTCAGGGAGAAGCTTTTGACCTTTCCAATGGATGCTTTTTTCAGGGATATGTGATAGGATGGGGCTTTGGCTCCCTCAGATGTGGGAAATATCCAATTTTAAAGCTATTACACAGAAAATTCAGGTCGAACGCGGTCAGTGGATTGATTTCTATGAGTTGGATGACTGTTCATTTCAATTCAAATTGGTTTTTACTAGATCTAAAACTGAATCGTATTATTTTAAGCCGATATCAGCTGTATCAAACCTTCTGAAATACTTGGAAATCGAGCCCCACGTTGTGGATCTGTTTTGTTGGCTTTGTGCTCCTGCAGTGGGTTTTGAAAGCTGCCAAGCCCAGCTGCTTGCAAACTGTCAGGCTCCCAGAATCACACTCTCTAAATATAATCACAACTGTTATTTTTAATTCTCCGTTTCAGTGTGTTTCTGGTGGTTGACTGCTTAGGATTCAGTTCCCCAAGTTCTCCCTGTCAGAAAGGCAACAGAAGCATCTTTCAGTCCTCCATCTCTCCGGGTCATGGGGATGGATGGCACCCAGCAAGTCTGGTGCTCATTTTCCTGCCCTATTATGCTGCTGCGAAGCTTTGCTGGAGGTGGGAACCCCTGGGGCTGCTCCTGGTCAACCAGGGTGGGGATGAAGCAAGGTGGTTGGTCTCCACTGTGCTCCTGAAGGCAGCTGTGGGGCAGTGGGACCAGGAGGTGGTTGTTGCAGCCGAGTGGTGAGGCTGTGGTGTCCTGAGCTTTCTACAAACCCTTTCCTGTACCTCCTTTAGAGTCAGGCCCTTGCTAAGGCTTTCTGGATCTCTAGGATGAGCAGAGAACTTGTGATGCTGGTTACCCTGCTGTCCCATACTCACTGCTTCCACCACGTTCAGAGGAGCGAGGCCAGTGGACAGCGGGATATGGTCCTCTGTCCATCTTACTCTATTTTAGCTTTCCCCCAGCCTCTCTTCCTCCAGGTGAGGACTGCAGATGTGCACATCTGCTTGCAGGAGCTACACCCTTGTGGGGTGGGAGCAGCACAGCCTGTCATCTGTGGGTAATAAATCAAATCTGGGGCTCTGTCTGCCAAAGCCTCGGGTTTCAAAGTCCACATGACAGCTCCAGGCTGCCCTGTAACGGCCTCTGTGCTGTGAGGATACAGGAGATGGATGAGCTGGGGAGGGGGAGGAAAAAAAGAGACAGGCTGTTAGCATGGCTCTAGTGTTTTAATCTCTCAGGTACCTGTTTAATGAACTCTAAGCTCTGCTGCTGTATTTTTCCAGCATCAAGGCAAAGGAGGCAAAGCCAAACAAAACAGTCCAGGCCTTGTTTTTAATCTTTCTCTGTTTTTACGCCGTGATAGAGCAATTGAGAAGAAAGGGATGGGATGAGACCAGTGTGGACAGGAGGTGGAGGGAAGGTGTCTGTAGTTGCATCTGTCCTTTCCTCTCTCTGCTGTCTTCTGCCCTGCTCTCTTTCCTTTCTGCTCTCTCTCTCTCTTTCCTTTTTGGTCTGTGTCTTATGTTTTACAGTGTTGCCTGTTTGGAGGAAGGAATTTTGTCCTCGCAGCACCCTTCTGCTCCCTACCCGGACATCTCTGCTAGGAGGTCGGCTTTTCCCCCCTTCTCCGTAGCCAGGGAGAGTCCTGGCCTCTTCTCACTGCTCCCCTTCTCTCTAGTTTTGCTTGAGAGCCCTTGGGATGGAGAGATTGCCCTGGGTTTGCTCCTATCCCTTGCCCCAAACACTTGCTGCTGGAATGGAAATGCCTTGCAGTGCAGTGGGGTTTTGTCTGATGCTTGCTGTGGCTTGACCCTTCGAGGCAAATGAGAGTGGGAGCAGAGGTGGGTGCTGTGAGCCCCGAATCCTTAGCAAACCCCTCTTTGGCTGATACATCAGTCTGGACTGCTCCTGGTTGATCTTACCTCTCCTTTTGCCCCCAACTAACCCCCTTTTCTTCCCCACGTCCTTTTTCCCGGAGACTTCTGCCTGCCTAGGACTGTGATGCTTGTCCCTTTGCTCTCCGTAGCGTGTGTCATGCTTGTCTGTGCCAGTGCAATGGGCAGGGGTTCTGCAGAGATCTGCAGCTCCCCCTTCCCAGTGTCCAGCAAAGCACCGTGTGCCTTTTGGAAGCCCTGAAGAAATATCTGGACTCGGATGTGGTTCTTCTCTAAGAATACTCCTGTGCAGCTGGTGCTGGAGCCCGCTGGGTGTCATGGGCAGAGATCGATGGGGCGTGATGGGTTAGAAAGCAGCTTTGGAGCAACCTGATCCAGTGGGAGGTGTCCCTGCCTATGGCAGAGGGAGTGGAACTGGATGAGCTTTAAGGTCCCTTCCAATCTGAGCCATTCTGTGATTCAAAGCCTCTGCCCCATAACCCTCCAGAGGGCAAGGCTTGCAGGAGAGCTCAGTTTCCTCAGGACTTGGTGAGCTTTCTGCGCAGCTTGGCAGCAGGTGAGGAGGGATCTCGCCTTTGCATGAACCAGGGTGCAGAATGAGTATTTTTGCTCTGGGACTCGGTTTCCCTGCCTACAAGATGGATAAGGGCCAGGAATCAAAGCAGGTCTTGATTAAAGCACAGTTGAAGGTCCTCGCTGGGTAGGTCCTCATTATACTCGCTCACATCAAAATCCGTGCCAAAGCTCCCGTTGACGTCTGCAGGTGCCCTGGGCTGGGTGGGAAATTTCACAGGGTGAAGTTGAGGCTGTGGAGGAACTTGATGTGCTTCATCTTTGCAGATTTGCTTCCTTAAGAAGGGTGAGAAACGTCAGGGCAGGGTTCTCCATCAGGTCAGGCACTTCCCCGCGCTCTCACTGCTCGCTTCTTCCCCGAGACAAGAGTCTGAATTTGGATCTCAAATGAACAAACGTGTTTATTTCATGCCTAGCTCATTGCATCCTTGCTGCATAGTTGTGTCCAGCAGAGGTGATTTCTCCATGCAGGTGTGTGTTTCTGTGTTTAGGGGACGTGATTATGGTTCAGATTCTGCTTTAAAAAACTGAAACACAAGAAGGGGATGAGCATCATCCCAAGGCCACAAAGCAGTTCCTGGGAACTGCTCACCAACTCTTCAGCTGTAGAGAAGTTGGGGGCACGGTTGAAAAGGCTGGTTTGAAGTAGTGGCCGTGTGCCTGAAGTATTCCCCTCTTCCCTGTTCCTTTGCAGACCCTCGGCTCTAAGTTTTGACTCGGTAGGTGCTCGTAAAGAGCCAAATCCATAATTGAGGCTTGGCTGTGCCCACGCTACGGGCTGTGTTCTCACTGGCTGACAGCATGCAGTCGGACTCCTGAGGGCTCAAGCCTTGCTCTTGCTCTGCACATGTGCCACCGTGGTCCTAGAAGGGGAGGAAGAGGGACACCGTGCCCTGTGCCACACCAGCAGGCTCTGGAGGGCTTTATCTTTCCCACCACATTCCGACTTTGTGCCTACCTCGCTGTTTGGTGTTGGTGGGGCTGCACTGTCTGACTGTTGCATCCATCTCGTCTTAGCCGCATTGTCTGTTCCCCACATCCCTTTCGTTGTGTGTCCTTGTCACTGCTCAGCACGGATTAAATCTGTGTCCTTTCCTTGCCCCAGGTCCTCAGGGCTTTTATTTCGAGTTGCAAGAAGCGGGGGGTGGCTGGGCAGTGCTGGGTCTCTCACCAGCAATGCAACCAGTCCTGCCTTTTAGGCTTCTGGCTTGGCTTCTGGATGGTGGAAGGGTTTGGAGGTTGCCGAGAGAAGTCACGGATGCCTCATCCCTGGTGGTTTTCAGGGCCAGGCTGGATGGGGCTTGGAGCCCTGATCCAGTGGGAGGTGTCCCTGCCCATGGCAGGGGTGGGACTGGATGAGCTTTAAGGTCCCTTCCAACCCAAACCTTTCCATGATGGAGGGGCACGCCTGCCTTCAGCAAGCAGGTTGGGAACCGTGTGGAACCACAGGGAGCGGCTGCAGAGCTGTGCAAGAGTCGGGCACAGCCTTTTCTCTTTGCTATCACCATCGGGGCTGGCTGCTCAACTCATCTTGCAGGGAGGGTGCGATCTGCTCTGACTTTGATTAAGCAGCTTCAGTTTGTGAGCAGAGGGCCCCATGCTGCGGGGCATCGCCCGTCCTCGGGGAGCCTCGGGGCTCTGCTTCTGGAGCCAGATGCCCCAGGACTGGGCCGTAGCAAGGACACCAGGTCTCTCCATCCTGACCTTTCCAACAGCAGCTTGCAAGAGCTGGGGAGAGGAGAGAGGCTGTGTGGTGAAGCCAAATGCAGGTGTCCTCTCCAGCCGGGTCTTCCTGGGTATTGCCACAGCGGGAAATAAGATGAGCTGTTCAAGAGACAGTGTGATTCTGAGGATGTGAGACCTCAGTGAAGGAAACTATCCTCCTGTGAACTTTTTGGCTTCTGAGGGTTCAGCAGGCGGTGCCAGGTACTGCGTGATGGTGCTGCAAGTGTCCTGGAGGCACCCAGAGCCATGCTGAGGGGAGCTTTCTGCTGCCTCCTGCCCTGCCCTCTGCCACAGAGCTGCTGATTCAGATCCAGCTTCGCAGGCAGATTCGTGGCACCACTGCTGCCTGGGAAAAGCAGTCAGTGTTGTCCTTCCTCAGCAAATGATGCTGCTTCTTGCTGCTGGCTGTGAGCTGCTGGGGAGACCCAGGCATCGAGGTTTGATGCAGAAATCCATGGGGCTGATCCCACTTCTGGCTGGCTCCGTGGGGCAGAATGTAGCTGGGATGGGATGACGGAGACAAGGCAGGATGGTGTAGAGGGAGATCTCGTGCCTGCTTCCCATCCCTAACCTCTGCCAAGCATGGGGAAGATGCTGAGCCGGGCATGTCGGGTGGCATGGAGGGTGCAGGGGCTGGGCTGGTGCCGAAGTCAGGAGCTCTGAGCATTTGTCACGGCTTGGGGGAGGCAGACGAGGGCTGGGGATGCTGGCATGCGTTGCTGTGCACAGTGCCCCGGGGGAGCAGGGAGAGCAGCAAACTGAGACCTGTGCCTTTCTCTCCTTTCTCCTCTGCAGACCTGGGCACGCCGAGCCCCTGCTTGAGCGTGGAGTGCACCTTCGGGGCCACGTGCGTGGTGAAGAACCAGGAGGCCGTGTGCGAGTGCCAGCAGGTGTGCCAGGGCCGCTACGACCCCGTCTGCGGCACCGACAACCGCACCTACGGCAACCCCTGCGAGCTCGACTCCATGGCCTGTGTCCTCAAGAGAGAGATCAAAGTGAAACACAAGGGGCCCTGCGGTAAGAGTCGATCTCTGTGGGTTCCTCCTTCTTGTGCTGCTGGCCCCATCCCTGGGTTTGCTGGCCCCATCCCTGGGTTTGCTGGCCCCAGGTTTGCAATCCCAGGTTTATTTGCTGGGAGCAGGCAGTGTGTTGAGCCCAAGTGTGACCCTGGCTACAGGGAGAGAGGGCTTTTGGCTTGTATTTTTGCTTTTATTTTAGCATGTTTATCTCAAACCCATCCACGGCAGTTCTATCTTGAAGCTCTCTCTTTGCCCCAGCCCAGCTTTCCCAGTCAGAAAGTGTTTGCACACAGGCACAGCCCCGGCTGGCTGGGTTCTCCTGGGACAAAATCTGCTGGGATGTTCAGGCAAGGCCATGTTCATTGTGGTTTTGTCCAAATAAGGTCTTTCTGCCCCTAATCTTCAGGGTGGTAGCAGGAGCTGGTGCCTGTCTCTCCATCCAAGGCTGGTGCATGCAGCAATGTCCCTGTCAAAGCTGGGTTTCATCCCTTACAGTCGTTTCCCCACTGAGCTGCATCGTGCAGTCCTGCTTGGGAAACGTGGTCCTGAGCTGTAAGGGCATTGGGACAGCAGAGAAAAAGATGAACCTTCCTTTAGGAAAGAAAGACTCCCTCCAACCTGCAGAGCATCCCTGCTGCAGCGTAGCAGAGGGCTGAGGGACTCCGGTCAGAAGGAAAAGCTGCCACCAACCCCACACAGTTAGAGGGGAAAGAGTGAAGGATGCAAATACTTTGGCTGTCAGGCACATGAATTGAGTGCCCTGTAGGAAGGATCTGCCCTTGTCTGCACACAACCTGCCTTGAGCAGCTCTTCTCCCAGCCTGCAGAGCTTTGTGCTGTAGTTAGAAACCTCCCAGCCAACAGCCTGCACAGAGCAAACAGGGGGTTGTTGCATCTTTCCCTCCCCCACGCAAAGGCAGCAGCTGCCACGTGGAAGAAAAATAAGAAACCCCTCATCTTTGAGCCAAAATCCTCATGAATTGAACGGTGAGGAGGGAAGGATTTGTCTGAAGGAGAAAATGAAGCTGGGAATCACTAAATAGCAAGGAGTCAGGAGATGTGCTGGCTGAAGCGTAGTGTCTCCTGCTATGAGTGATGGCTGCTTGGCAAGTGAGTTATTACAAAGAGAAACATCTCCTCTGACCCACAGCGTGTGCGCTGTGCGTGTGTTTGCGGAGGCAGGGTGAGGATCCCACCAGGCGAGGAGGTCAGTGCTATATTGCACGTGTATCCAGCACTGCTGTCACCCTGATAAACTAGGAGAAGGCAGTGTCCTCCTTCCTTGCTGACCTGCCGCGCGGGAATCCTGCCTCTCTCCCCTAGGACAGTGACCACTTGCTGCTTGGGATGCTGCGCTCCTCCTCCCGTGGCCGGGGCTGATTTATCACTCCTCGTAATTGCATTCAGCCCCGTGCTCTCTCCCACCTCCTGTTTAGCTTTAACGGCGTACAGCTCCAGTGACATTTCATCACGGTTACTCCTGGCCCTGACAGCTTTTACGAGTAGTTATAGCCTTTCTGCCTCCCAGCCTGACTCCCCCTCCTCCTGCCACCTCAATCCTTCCTCGTGCTGCGCCCTGGGGCTCCTGCGAAGGCTGCCAGCATCTGCAGGGACTCAGCCTTGGGGGAGGAGGTCACAGAAGGGGGTTTATTTCTGCTCTGGCACTTCATTAGGCAGCGATGCCTGCCTGCCCTGTTATTTTAACCTCCTGGGTTTGTTCTTTTTCCGCGCAGACCGGTGTGGCAAGTGCCAATTTGGGGCCATCTGCGAGGCGGAGACGGGAAGGTGCGTGTGCCCCACGGAGTGCGTCGCCTCCTCTCAGCCCGTGTGCGGCACAGATGGCAACACCTACGGCAGCGAGTGCGAGCTCCACGTCCGGGCGTGCACGCAGCAGACAAACATTTTGGTGGCCGCCCAAGGAGACTGCAGTGAGTCTGGCAAGGTCCCTTTCTTCCCTCGTCTCTCTCCTGCCGGGGGCATTTCAGAGAGCGGATGCTCGGTGCCGCTGGCTGCCCGGGTCCTGCTGAGGTGCCCGGCTGTGCCCATCCGAGGCTCACCAGTCATGGGTAGCATTTGCAGCCCATGGCACCAGAGAAACCCCAGGGTGGGGAAGTGTGGAGGGTCTCCCTAGAGCATCTCTTGGTGCCCGTATTGGTTGGTTTGGGGACTTCCAAGAGGATCGCAGCTCCAGAAGGCTTGTCTAGGGATGCCCAGCAGCCTGCAGTTCAGCTTTTCACCTTGTCTGACGTGGCCTTCCCTCTCAGCTTCACAAGAATTGGGCATCTTGAGTCTTTCAAGCACCTTATTAGCTCCAGCTATACATCATAGGGCACCCTGATCTAGTGGGATGTCCCTGCCCATGGCAGGGGGGCTGGAACTAGATGATGTTTAAGGTCCCTTCCAACTTTTACTCCTCTGAGCCAAGCAAAGAAATTGGTCTAATGCCTGTTGAGCCAAGCGAAGAAACAGGGCTAAGAATAGGTTAATAGCTACCACTGGAACGGAAGGCGTTGAGGGTCTGTTTGGTCACACAGTTCATCCCAGTAGCTTTCCCTTCCCCCCATCCCTTGAGGTTAATTCCTCTTTGCTCTTGTGTTTCCTCCCCACTCCCCAGCACAGGCAGCCGTCTGGGCTGATTTCTTAATGAATTAAAAGCCGTGCCTAAGTTCTTCATTAGGAGAAATGCTACTTCAGTAAAAGCAATGGCTTTGAGCCTAATGAAACCTGTGCAGCTGGGTCTGTGTTCCAAGGCTGAGCTGTGCATGGAGATCCTCTCTAAATCTGGGAGGGAAGGATGACCCAGGGTGACAGATGGCTCTCAATGCTCCATGGGCACAGTGAGCAGCAGGAGGCTGAAGTCAGGATGCACCGTGAGAGTAAATGAGATTTCTTACCCACTCAGCATGTGTGAGTGCTGATGGGAATCAGAAATCACAGAGTCATAGAATGCTTTGGGTTGGAAGGGACCGTGAACATCATCCACTCCAAGCCCACTGCAAGAGCAGGGACATCTTTAATCAGGTTGCTCAGAGACCTGTCCAACCTGGCCTCAAATGTTTCCATGGATGGGGCCTCCACTGCCTCCCTGGGCAACCTGTGTCAGTTTTCACCACTCTCAGTATAAAAATTTCTTCCTTATATCCAGTCTAAATCTCCCCTCCCTTCTTTTAAAACCATTACTTCTTGTCCTGTCTCAACAGGCCTTGCTAAAAAGTCCCTCCCCAGCTTTCCTGGAGCCCCTTTCAGTACTGGAAGCTGCTCTAAGGTCTCTGCAAAGCCTTCTCCAGGCTGAACAACCCCAACTCTCTCAGCCTTTCCTCAATGGGAGGTGCTCCAACCCTCGGATCCTCTTTGTGGCCTCCTCACCTGTCCACTGCAGACTCTTTGCATGGTTTAAATGAGCAATAACAAAGCACTCGAGAGAAGGAGAGGTCTCCTTGCCTCTGCTAGCGTGGCTTTAGTGCTCCCCAGCTCTGTGATGCTGGGTGGTTGGCTCCCGAGGTCCCTGCGACTCCTCACTGCGGTTCCTCCCTCTCGCCCCACAGAGTCCTGCGGCAGCACCGTGTGCTCCTTCGGCAGCAAGTGCGTGGGTGGGCAGTGCGTGTGCCCGCGCTGCGAGAAGCAGCCCTTCGCTCAGGTCTGCGGGAGCGATGGTGTCACCTACGACAACCAGTGCGAGCTGCAGGTGGCCTCCTGCCAGCAGAAGAAGAACATTGAGGTTGCCAGGATGGGGCCGTGTGAGGACGGTAGGTTGATGCTGTTCCTCCAACCGTGTGGGTGCGGAAGGTGGGAGGAAGAGTGAGGAAGGACCGAGATTGCTCTGCTGTGCCCGTCTGCCGCGTGAGCCCTGCGGTGTGACACTGGGACGTGATGTCCTGGGACTTGCCCAGCATCCCCAGCGCAGCAGGTCTTGTGTCAGCATCGCTCTCCTTCCATCCTGGCCAGCTGGGCACCGTCACCCAGCACCTCGCCTGCTGCTCCCTTTCCCCTTTGTCTTTCTGTATCCAGCAGTAATGAGAGATGATGCCACGTGATTGGCCGGCAAGGAGATGGTCACTGCTTGAATTTCACACTCGACCAGGGGAAACAGAGCCATTCCTGGGCCAGGGAGCCTGGCTGGACTTTGCTCCCTCTGCCCCGTGGCCACCGTAGACTCAGTACTGAAGGGAAGGTTATGGGGTTGGCTATAACTTGCTTGGCCAAGCTAGACGCTGAGTTTTCCTACTGAAGGGGAAAGCTGTGGGTTAATGCTGGCTGAATCCAAGCTCGTAAACCTCACTGCTCTGATGTGCTGACCCTTCGAGCTGAGATTCCCTGGCTCGTTGCACGTGTAGTCTAGCTGGAAAAGACTTCAGTGCTATGGCAGAGCTTAGGGAGATGGGAAGACGTAACGTGGTGTTTGATCGCAGCTCTCCTTGGGGAGTTTCAGGTTGATGTCCCTCTGGGAAGGGATCTTAAATAATTCTCTGTGTAATGCCAAATCCTGGCCTTTGATCACTCAATAAAAAGGGCCAGCTTTTCCTTCCCCCCTTCCCCTTTAAGAAGCCTTTGAAATCAGCAACATCTCTCTCTTACTGCTGGAGCTCTGAGCATCGTGTGGAGAGGCAGCCAGGTTCGGGACAGACTTTATACATTAAGAATATCTGCCTAACTGAACTTCAAACTAAACCCAAACCCCATCCCTTCCTCTGCTCTGGTTTCCATCACTCCACTAGCAGCAGCAATCTCCCTGCACTGTGTTTGGGAGGGCAGGAGAAGGGGGGAAGGAGTCGGATCAAAGCAGGGAGCTAAGCTGGCACTGAGTCGAGTGGCAGCCCTTCCTCCTGTGCGTGGCTATCCGCTCTCTGACCTCCAGGTAGCCCGCAGGGTGCTGGATCCTTGGTTTTGCTCCTGAGGTGGTGCTGTAGAGAGGCTTCCTGCTAAAGCATCCCTTTGAGATTTTCATTAGGTAGGTTTAGTGCAACCTTCTGGCAGTGGGGGGAGAATCTACGTTCTACAGGGGAGCTTCTCTGAGGTCGTAGAATCATAGAATGGCTTGGGTTGGAAGGGATCTCAAAGCCCATCCAGTTCCCAACTCCCTGGGACACCTCCCACTGCATCAGGTTGCTCATAACCTTGTCCAACCTGGCTTTGAACACCTGCAGGGTGCAGGTAAAATCCTAATCTGTGTGCGCCCAGGATTTTTGGGGTGCCTGTGCTGCAGAGGTTAAAGCTGCAGTGATCTGCATGGGCCTGTGCAGCTTTGGGGTGCTGAGGGTGCAGCCTCGTGTCACGGAAATGGCTTCAGCCTCATCCCCTTTGCTTCCCCCTTCCTCTGCCCTGCTGGGTGTGAGCCCTTTCCTCACCACGATGCTCCTTCGCTCCAGAGTGCGGCTCAGGGGGTTCAGGCTCCGGCGACGGCAGCGAGTGTGAGCAGGACCGGTGCCGGCAGTACGGGGGCTGGTGGGACGAGGATGCCGAGGACGATCGCTGCGTGTGTGACTTCACCTGCCTGGCCGTGCCACGCAACCCGGTAAGCACGCTGAGCAGCTCTGGGCTGCCTGCTGCAGTCCTCGCTCGCCATCCTCTCTTCTCCCTGGTGGCCTTCCCGCATGCTTCCCGGGCAGGAGAGAGCATCCCATGGGTAGGGAACCTGCCTTCCTGTGCCTGGGGCTGCGCTGAGCAGCTTCCCTCCCTGTCCTGGCAGGTGTGTGGCTCTGATGGTGTGACCTACACCAACGAGTGTGAGCTGAAGAAGACACGGTGTGAAAAACGCCAGGATCTCTATGTCACTAGCCAAGGAGCCTGCCGCGGTGAGTCCCTCGGAGGCAGCCGACCCTCCAGGCTGGCCCAAACTGGGTGCACTGGTCCCCAGCCTGATGCCCTTTCCCTGGGGCTAAGCAAGGAAGTGCTCACTAAGGACAATGTCCCCGCTGATCCCTGCTGCATCACTCCTGTTCCATACCTTCTGCTTTCCCTGGCCAAGGGTAGGACCTCACCTCATCGCCGGTTCCCAGGGACCGTGTGGTTTTGCAGGAATGCTGCTAGCTGTTCGTTCTACGCCTTGGCAATGCTGTCCTGCAGCAGCCTGCCTGCCAAAAATAACCTCTAGCTCTCTGCCTTCCTCTGCAGTCCTTGCCACAACACCACCACCTCTCCTGGTCGTGCACTGCAGCCAGACCATCTACGGGTGCTGCCCAGACAACATGACCTTGGCACTCGGAGTGGGTGCTGCTGGATGCCCAAGTGAGTGAACGTTGTGTTCCCATCTAGGGGGGCATGGAAGACCTTCAAGGAAGGCAGGAGAGATCGTGTGGAGGGGAGGCTTGGGGTCCCATTCCAGGGGAAATGAAGGAAGGTGGACCCTCCCCATTCTTTAGCTAGCTAGTGACCTCCTAGGCTCGAATACTTCTGTTTATCCCCAGCTCCAGGCTCTCAGCATGTACACATGGAGACGTGCACACATGCTTTGCCTTCTGTATCTACTAGTGATGCTCTTGTCCTTTCAAAAGCCAAAAGTCAACTTTCAGGTCTAAGTTTCTCTGAAATGCATGAAGACAGGGTGGTGGCTTAGAACTTGCCAGGTGCCAAGTCCATGCTGGGACACCACGAAAGGTACCTCTAGGGCCAGACCATGCCCTCTGCCTTCCGCGCACTGCTAGAGGCTTAACTAGGCTGAGTGACAAAACTGTTGCTTGTGTTCTTGCAGTGCAGGCTGAGGTGGAACGGAGCTTTTGGGTTCACCTAGGGACCTTCTCCAGGATGCCCCGGGCCCAGTGACCAGTGGGTGACTGCCCTGTGGAGGAAGCTGAGCTAGCAGATGTTTTATTAGTATTTGCTAAATAATTATTGGAGTCAGCACTCAAGCAGAGGACACGTTTTGAGAGGCATTAGCAAGCTCTTAACAGCTGAGGCTGTGGCTGCCTGCTAGGGAAACCCATTATCTCATGGAGACACGATTCATGCCATGCTTCAGCCTGGCTAATGCCTGCTTGGTGGGGACGTGGTGCCGTTTAATGTGCCATATAATTTAAAAAGCAACAGAACTCAGGGAATGTCCCGACGTCTCCTGGCCGAAGTGGGTGCTGGAAGAGCAGACTTGTGGTGGTGTGGGGTGTGTTGTCCAAGAGGGACCCACAGAGCACGGAGGAGACGAGCATTTTGGCTTCAGTATGGCCCTGCCAGTGGTGGTTGGTGGTGATGTTCCTGTGTGTCTCCGATGGAAGTCTGTCCCCTGGCATGCGGTCCGTAGGCACAGCTTCCTAACTGACTGGGATTCAGGCTCCCACCAGTTTCTGCCCTTCCCGTGCCCCTGTCCTGGCAACAAACATACATCAGGTGTTATTGACCACTGAACCAAAAGCATGAAGCCCCTAGGGCAGGTTTATCCATCACTGAGTCTTCTGGACATCCCATTTCTCTGCCTCTGGGATATACATGTGCACCCTACTTGCTGCTCCTGAGGTCTCCCCTTCTCTCCAGCTCTGCCCCATGTCCCCTTACTGCTACTCCCTGTGGATAAAGGGAGCGTCTCTCTGTCTATCTTTGGATCATTTCCCTCCATCAGGTTCCTAATTAATGAATTAATAATAAACTTCTAATAGCTTCCTCCCTTTTTGATGTTAACGAGAGAGGAGTTCTTGATGGCAGCAAAGCAAGCGGGTTAATCCCTTAAGGTTTAGTTCCCCCTCGTAGCTGGGGCAGAAGAGAAGTGTTGGGAGCAGCTGGTGAAACCTCCTCCTGCCCAGTGGGAGACCACGTTCCTGCCCTGGATGAGCAGCTCAGTGGCTCAGTAGTTGATCCCTCCACCCTGATGGACCCCCAGCCTCTCCTTTCCTCCTTGGCCAGGTCCCAGCCTGACGCTCACTCTGTCTTGCAGGCACCTGCCAGTGCAACCCCTACGGCTCCTACGGAGGAGCCTGTGACCCTGCGACGGGGCAGTGCTCCTGCAAGCCAGGCGTGGGGGGCTTGAAGTGTGACCGCTGCGAGCCCGGCTTCTGGAACTTCCGCGGCATCGTCACCGACAGCAAGAGCGGCTGCACGCGTGAGTGTGGGCAGGGCTGGGCTGGTGCTCCTTATCCCATGCAGCTCCCTGGCTTGCTTTGTGGAGCTCAAGCATGCTGGGGATCGTGCTATTTCAGACCACGAGCTCTACTGTTGGTCATGTTGAAAATCATAGAATAACCAGGTTGGAAGAGACCCACCGGATCATCGAGTCCAACCATTCCTATCAAACACTAAACCATGCCCCTTAGCACCTCGTCCACCCGTGCCTTAAACACCTCCAGGGAAGGTGATTCAACCCCCTCCCTGGGCAGCCTGTTAATCATCTCCAGCAGCCACTTTTGCAGAGCTTGGTGACTTGCTCCATGCAAGAGAGACAGGGTGGCCTGAAGCACTGTGCTGGTGCTGTTTCTCCACTGTGGTGCAGCTCAGCTTGGAGATGGTGTCTCCTTTCATGGACCTGCTTCCTGGCCAGGTCTTCTGCAGCGCTGCTTGAGCTCAGCATGAACGAGCCCTGGTGTCCCTGCCTGTGGAGCAGATCATGGAATCGCAGGATGCCCTGTGTTGGAAGGGACCCACAAGGACCACTGAGCTCAATTCCAGTCCTTGCATAGGACAACCCTGCAAGGATTGGGGTCAAAGCAGTAGGACAATGGGCAGATGATAGCGGGTGGAGGCAGACTCCTGTAGCTGGTTTGGGGTAGCAGTCAGCTTTGTAATCTTCCCCTGGACCCTTCTCCTCACTCTTCTCTTGGATGCTTCAGGAACCTGAGCGAGTCTGCTGTTGGCTTCACAAATCCAGCAGCAAAACAATGTCTTTTTTCCCTTCTTGCCCAGCCTGTAACTGTGACCCGGTGGGCTCGGTGCGCGATGACTGTGAGCAGATGACGGGGCTGTGCTCCTGCAAGACTGGGATTACTGGTATGAAGTGCAACCAGTGCCCCAATGGCAGCAAGTTGGGCACGACTGGCTGTGAGAAAGGTGAGGAGGCCACATACTACAAGGGTTGTGTGGGGCACCAAGAGATGGGTGCTTGGGTACTGCTGCAGGGCAACACACAGGCTCGTGAAATAAATGCCTCCCTCCCACCTTCTGTTTCTCTGTTTGGTGAAAGTTTGTCTTCCCCACTGGTCTGAACTGCTGGAAATGCTGAGACCCACTGGGAGGAGAGAGGGATTTTGATTCAGCATAGCCTGTACATTTGGTGCATGCTTTGTTGGTCACCTCTTCCCCCTTCTCTTTCTACTCCAGACCCATCAGCCCCAAAGTCCTGTGAGGAAATGAACTGTGAGTTTGGAGCCTCCTGTGTGGAAGTCAACGGCTTTGCCCACTGCGAGTGTCCATCCCCACTCTGCTCAGAGGCCAACATGACCAAGGTTTGCAGGGGAGGCAGCTGAGGGAGGCTGAACGGCGTGGGGGGATGTGTAGTGAGCTTGGCTATGTCGTGCTTGTGAGGGCAGCATGGTTGTCTGATGTCTCTTCTCCCCCACGAGAAGCAGGTTTGGTCGCTCCCCGCAGCGAGTGTGGCAGGGTGACATGGGAGCTGGAGGTGTCTCCCAGCAAAGCTGGGTGCTCTGTGCCCCATCGTGCACCTCTGAGCTACTCTGCTCCTGGGCTTCCACACCCAACCTCAGATCCCTCTGTGCAGACCATCACCTCCGTGCCTCAGAGCGACCCCTGCAAAGCCTCCACTCCCAGCATTTAGAGACTGGTTTATTGTGCCCAAGGCTTGGAGGAGGGCAGAGGTGCAGCTCCCGTTTCCCCTCTGCCTCCCAGGTGTGTGGCTCTGATGGTGTCACTTATGGGGACCAGTGCCAGCTGAAGACCATCGCTTGCCGGCAGGGTCAGGTCATCACGGTGAAGCACGCGGGGCAGTGCCACGGTGAGTGCCTGCAGCTCCTGGAGCTCTGGGACTTGACACTGAGCCTGGGTCTGGTTGCATCCCTCTGCTGTTCCTCACCGTGTGGTGGTGACTTTTCACAGCACAGCAGCTGCGCCCGAGGGTTTGCAACACGCTTCCCAGTGCCACAGCCAGCCTTTCCCAGACCTTCTCCTCCTTACCTACCCCGTCTTGCTGTTCCTTTCAGAATCTATCACTCACACCAGCCATACATCACCTCCCACGCCGCTGCCCACGCTGCCCTTGGACAAGTTAATCCTTCCTCCGCCGCTGTGGCTCACCACCCGGGCTCCAGAACCCACCAAGTTGGCTACCAGCTCCCTGCTGTTGGAAGCCAAACCTACTGAAAGGGCTCGCCCTACAACAAGGCGCATCACCACTGCCAGACCGGCCACTACGCCGTGGGTGACCCACGGGGTGTATAAGACCACCATCCGCCCTCTCTCCACCGCACCAGTGGTCCAGGCCACCACCCAGACTGCCTACGCGGAATCAGGCAGTGCAGAAGGCAGTGGAGACCAAGAGATGGGCATCAGTGGAGACCAGGAGTCTAGTGGGGCAGGCTCTGCTGGTGAGTGTGTGCTGCTTGGCTTTGTCAGCTTGGTTGTGGGCTAAACATCTCTAGGCATCTCATCTAAATGTTCTTGGGAAGAGATGGAGCTGTGTCTCAGCCTCGATTTGTAATACAGAGGTTAGTTTTTACCTTTGTATCAGAAACGGGGTGGCCAGCAGGAGTAGGAAAGGGATTCTCCCGCTGTACTCGGTTCTGGTGAGCCCAGACCTTGAATCCTCGCTTTTGGGTCCTACACAAAAGGCATGGAGGTGCTGGAATGTGTCCAGAGAAGGGCAACGAAGCTGGTCAAGGATCTGGAGAACAAGTGTTATGAGGAGGGGCTGAGGGAACTGGGGTTGTGGTGCTTGGGGATGTGGTTTAGAGGTGAACTTGGCAGTGTTAGGTTAAGGGTTGAGCTTGATGGTCTTAAAAGTCTTTTCCAACCTTCTGTGATTCTGTTCTATACCTCCTGCTGGTGAATGCTATCTTAATGCCCTACAGGGGAAGAGGAGGTGGAGGAGAGCCAAGTAACTTCCACCCCAGCCATCGAGAGGGCGACGTGTTACAACACCCCACTGGGATGCTGCTCTGATGGCAAGACTGCGGCTGCTGATGCTGAAGGCAGCAACTGTCCGGGTGAGTTTGTTTTCAGGGCTGGGCTCTGATCAGGACTCCGACTGAGCTCCTGCAGGGAGCTGGAGGGGCAGAGATGCTACTGAGAGCTGCCCAGCGGGGAGAGCAGAGCAGTGTGTGCCTCCCTGTGTCCAGCCTGGGGCTGGCGCGTCCCTGAGAGGGTGTTCTTGGGGACATTTGGAGCCTACCACAGTCCCAGAGCTGGGTAGGCGCCGCTCTTCGCACGGCGAGCCAGGGCACTGCAGTTTTCATCACTTAGATGACCACTTTCTTCCTTGACTGCTGCAGCCTTAAAACTTCGACCAGTTTTTTTTTGCCCAGACCTCACAACTGGCAGGAGGATGGAATTGTTTGGATTCCCATTTATCTACACTGACAGCTATAAAAGGACCTGGGCTGACCTGGACTGTAACCCCAGGGTCCCTGGGGTTCCAGGGGCATCTGAGCTCTCCTGTTTCTCACTGTGGTTCCCAGGGGTGCACGCTGCTCTCATGACCTGGGCAGGATCTGTCTTGCCCACGCACAGTCCTTCACAGTGTCCACGTTGAGGAAACGCAGAGCCACCAGGGCTCAGTCAGATCATTGGCCTGTACATCCTCGTTACTCTAATTTTTGCTTTGTGGCCATCTCCCAGGTGTTTCCTCACTGAGGTTCTTCTTAACTGTCCTTCCTTGGGGTTTCGAGCAGGACATCCCCTTTTCCTCTGGACATCCCATTCCCCTTTTAACCCACAACAGAACAGCTGCTGAGAACCTCCCCTGTGGTTACCACAGCGGGGATCTCTCTGTAGCTGCTTCTCTTCCCCTGGAAAGGAACCACACCTTGGGTTCCCGTTGCAGGTTCAATCTGGTTTTGCAGAGCTGGCCATAGCCTCTAGCTTAGCAAGATCTCTGCTTCCCTTTCCCAGCACAGGTCTTCTCCTCGCCCAGGGTCCACGTTTCACCCTCCTCTGCCCCGTTTGCATGCACCTGTCTGATCCTGCTGTATTGACTATGTGCTGCTCTGGCTAACGTCTTTCTCTTGTTACTCAGCCGGTGCAGGGGGGCTGCAACCCGGGCCGGAGCTCAGAGGAAACCGTATGGTAAAAGCTGCCATCTCCAGCCTGGTCTTTGCCATCTGCTCCAGCACCCTCCTTGATACTAATCCTCCATGGCGCTCCCCCAGACCCATCCCGACTAACCCCAACACTGGCACTACCCGCACACTCCCATCACCCTTTCCCCCCCAGGGACTCGAACGCTGTCAGCCACACGCCCGTCCCCTCCCCACAAGCCAACTAAACGCGTTTGTCTTGTTTGCCCTCCCTCCCGTAGCTACCAAAGTCTTCCAAGGAGTCCTCATCTTGGAGGAGGTGGAAGGCCAGGAGCTGTTCTACACGCCTGAGATGGCTGACCCCAAGTCAGAGCTCTTTGGGGAGACGGCCAGGAGCATTGAGAGTGCGGTGAGTCCTTTGCGCTGGATCTAGGGTCTGGCTAGAGTTCTCCTGGCCTCTTTCTATCATCACGCCTTCTAGGGAGGTTCTGATCTGTCATTGCTGTCTATCAAATGGGAGCATGGAGACCTACCTTCAAAATGTGTTGAGTGCCTTGGAGGAGCGTTGCTCCATGTTGGGTTGGTTATTTGAGATGGGATTAAGCTACAGAAGTTGGGAGTGAACATGACTTATCACCATGACTGACACTTTCATGAGGGGGTCACTTAAGAGCGTACGGAGATGATGCACCAATTCTATCAAAGACGTACCTTCTGTGCATTTATCCAATGTCTTTTTAATCTATGTGCATTATTAGCCTCTACCATGTGCTGTGGCAATGGGTTCCATCCTTTATGTGCTTTTTTTATCCATTTTTGACTATTTAGACGAGAGGTACTGCCTTAACACCCTGTATGTCCCAGTGTCCTACCTCCACGAAAAGCCCTTAGACAAAAACGTGTCCAAAACCCCTTTGCCTCTCCAGTTCAGCTACACAGCTTGAGAAACTGCTTGTGTAAAATCACTCACCTTTAAGAATAAACTCTCTGCATTGCCAGCTCGTGGGGCAAACGGGCTTTGCGTGGCGATGTGTGGGTGTATGGGGATGCCAAGGAAGCGCTGGGCGGAGTAGCGATGTTCTACTGTAGCCTGCAGCACGGCACGGCAAATACAAAGCATCTTTGCAAGGAGATTAGCGTATTTAGAGCTGGTTCCAAGCTGCACTTGAAAGCTGGCAAACCCTCAGTACAGTCCTGTAAGCAGATGGGCGCTTGGCATGCGGACCATATGGTTCCTGCAGCTCTGCATCACAGTAGCTGTATTTCCCAATGCAACAATGGTTTCTATTTGAGGGTGCAAACATGCCCACAAAAGCTCCATTCACTGGTTCATCCATTCTCCGTGCCCTGGGGAAGCAAGAGGCTTTGCTGGTTTCTGCTTTCCCAGGCTGGGGGAAATGAAAATGCGGTAGAGGCCGTCTGTCTTGGAGGACATGGGTGGCTCGGCTGAGTTCCTGCCATGACCATGTGCTCCTTTTTCCCTCTGAGATGACTACGGCTGAATTTATAGGGGGAGACTCTACTAGGGGACCAGCGATGTTCGTCATCTTTGCCGTGTAGCCAAATGAAGGCCGTGGTGGCCTCTACTTATGGTGACCGGGCTGGACAGATAGGTACAAGGGTGTTAAAGTCTTGGCTTGCTGTAAGCCTTGGACTCTCATGGTCTCCTTCATGTGACTTCAGACAAATCCTGCCATGTCTGAGAGCCAAGTTTTAAAAAGCAATCAAGTACTTAAAGATGCAGAACAGCGCTTGGTGAGATTTCCCAAAGTACCTAAGCAGGTTTACACAGCTTTAGAAGAGATCATTAAGGCTTAGGTGCCACACAATAGAAAATCCCTGTATGAACTGCAAGATGTCTCTGGTCTGGCTCTGTTTTTCTCCTCTCCGTCGGGACGATGGGAATAACTCATTTTCCCCACTTTGTGCATCCAGTTGTTGCCTTTGAAGAATTAGGGACCATGTGAAATTATCACCTTACACAAGAAATCTTGTTCTCTGCATGGGTCAGAGGGATGTCTTGCAAAGGTTTGGATGCAAAGCCCTGTAGGGTGAAACCAAGGAGAGTCACGGAACTCGAGGTCTTCTACTGAAAGGACCTGTGCCCTAGGATCTCCCCATTAATCAGTTCCTGTATCTTCCCTTTCTCCCCTCTGACTATCTTAGCTGGATGAGCTGTTCCGCAGTTCTGACGTTAAGAAGGATTTCAGGAGCATCCGTGTTCGAGACCTGGGGCAGAGCAGTGCTGTCCGTGTCATTGTGGAGTCCCACTTTGACCCAGGTAAGAGTCTGCTCAGTGCTGATTCACTGCCTGAGGAAGGAGGAGGCATTCCCAGAGGGGCTGCCAGCCCGAGGAACATGCATGGGACAAGGAGCATGGAAGAACCTCATTAAGATTTGCCACAGATATGTCTGTGTCCAGCAAAATCAACAGATGCTACAAGAAGAGCTGGGAGGAGGTGCACCCTGAGCTGGTGGCTGGAAGGCTGGAAGCATTTTGCTAGGGAAAGGAATGATGTGGATGTAGCATGGGGAGGTCAGGAGAGGGAAACTTCTAGGTAGGGCTGCATCTTCAACTCCTGCCTTTCTCCTTTCCCCCCTTCGGCTACGATCAGCCACGTCCTACACGGCAGCTGATGTCCAAGGGGCCCTATTGAAGCAGATCAAAGCATCCAAGAAGAAGACCATCCTGGTGAAGAAGCCCCAGCAGGAGCATGTAAAATTCATGGACTTTGGTGAGTTCCCTCGCTCTGGAATCAGTCCTCTTCTCCTGGTTTAGGCTTTCAAATGGGCAGGCAGGCTCCTCTGGTCTTGCTGGGGCTGTAGCAGTAACCCATGAAATGCTTCCCCAGACAGTGCCCTCCAGAGCCAGGGCTCTGAGGTTAATCCATGTGCCTGGGCTTGTTCTCAACTCAGGAAGGCCACAAGCTGAGGTAACATCGCTGCTGTCTTCCACAGCACATGATAAGTGGCAGTTCTGCACCATGGTGAGGTGACAGTGTCCACATTGATGGAAAATGAGCCTTTCCTGGCACTCCTGAGGGAGTGTGAGAGCCTCTCTGTTGCCACCTCACCCCAAAAGCCTGAGAAACTTCCCCTGCCTGCAGAGAGGGTTGCAAAGCACCAGGCTCCAGCTGCATTTTCTGTGTTTCAGACTGGATCCCCAGGCTCTTCACCACCACTGTGACCACCACCACGGCCACCACCATGGCTCCTGCCACTACGAGGAGGTACACGACGGCCGCTGCTGCCCCCACAGCCCACGTCCTGCGGCCAGACGCTGCGGGGCGACCCAGCAGCAAGACGGCAGGAGCTGCAAGCACCAGGAGACCCGCTTCCACCCTCCCTGCCACCATGCGGCGGAAGCCCACGCGCCAGCCCTCCACCACCAAGAAACCCTCGCGACCCTGCGACTCTCACCCCTGCCTGCACGGTGGCACCTGCGAGGATGATGGGAAGGAGTTCACCTGCAGCTGCCCAGCAGGCAAAGGAGGAGCCGTCTGTGAGAAACGTATGTTCCTCTGGTCTCTGTCTGTGTCTGTGGAATGCAGTGATGGAGAGATGCAGGATACACGCAAACCCAGCCCCGTAACTAGAGTTGCCACCACACCAGACAATGCAGGGGTCAAGGGAATGGAGAACAAGTCTTATGAGGAGCAGCTGAGGGAACTGGGGTTGTTTAGCCTAGAGAAAAGGAGGCTGAGGAGTCATCACTGACCACAACTGTCTGAAAGGAGTGTGGAGAGGTGGGTGTTGGTCTCTTCTCCCAAGTAACAAGTGATGGAAATGGCCTCAAGTTGCACCAGGGCAGGTTTAGATTGGATATTAGGAAGAAACTCTTCACCAAAAGGTTTCTTGGGCACTGGAACAGCTGCCCAGGGAAGTGGTTGAGTCCCCATCCCTGAAGGTGTTGAAGAGATGGGCATATGAGATGGTTTAGTAGTGGGCAGATACTGTCGGACTCCATCTCAAAGATCTTTTCAAACCAAACGATTCTCTGATTCTGTGAATTTAACCAGCTTTCTTAACTCTGCTAAGAACAGTTTGTACGTGCACTGTGCATGGTAAGAGGTGCACAAGGTGCCAGGAGCAGTTTCTTCCTGGCTGCACTTCGGTGCCCTGGAGCACAGGGATTGTGAGCTGCTGCTTTTTTATCTCCGCTCGTGGCGTTAAGTCACTTGCGGCTCCTGCAGCTGGTGAATCCTGGTTAGCGTAACAGAGAGACGGGTCCTAGCTGCCGCACGAGGAGATGTGAGCTGCTAATTCAGGTTCTATTCTCCAGCACTCAAAGCTGCAGACGGGCAGCGTGCTTAACCAGAGCTGCTGTTATTTACTGTGAGCTCCCACTGGCACTTTGGTGTCTCGCCGGGGGCTTTGGGTCATTGTGAGTGCTTATTCCTGAAAAGATTTGTCCCTAAAGCAATAAGCTGGAGCGTTCAAAGCTGTTACTGGATGTGGGTGTCCAACCCTGGGCTTTTAATAACGCTTAGCCTTCCAGATCCCTTGGAAAATCTCAGCTGCAATAAATAAAAGCCTGGAGTGATGAACGTAGATCCGTCATGGGATTCTGGCAGGTCAGATAAAAATTATCTGCGAGGAAGGAAGTTGAGTTAGGATGAGCTGTGTGAGCAGCAGAGCGCAGCTGAGAGCACAGGGGATGGGAGAGCTTGGAAAGGACCAAAGCACTGGTCCTTACCTGGGGGTCTGGGACACCACTGAAGCACAGAGGGAGCAATACCACAGATCTCTAAAGCCTGTGAGCATCTCTGGGGACATGACATCATGACAGGAGTTGGTTGCCACCAATACGAGTGTCTGGTAGGAGGTGATAGAGGATGGTTGCACAGGAGCGTGGGGCCCAGAGGAGAGAGCGAGCTTTTTTCTGCCACTTCACCAGAGCTCTCTTTGCTTGTACAGGTAGAAAAGTGTTCACAGGCTCATGTCAGGCCTTTATTTGCTCTCTGTTCTTTCCTCTGCTTCATCCTTTCTTCTATTCTCTACCCTCGCTCCCTGATCTTTTTCCAGCTATCAGGTACTTCATCCCCAGCTTTGGTGGCAAGTCCTACCTGGCCTTCAAGATGATGAAGGCGTATCACACCGTGCGCATCGCCATGGAGTTCAGGACCGTGGAGCTGAGTGGGCTGCTCCTCTACAACGGGCAGAACCGCGGCAAGGACTTCATCTCCCTGGCGCTGGTCGGCGGCTTCGTGGAGCTCAGGTGGGTGCTCAGTCCTGGGTGGCGTGGAGCAGGTGGAGCAAGGAACAGCCCTTGCAGAGCACCAGGAGGATGCTCGGCTAAGAATGGGAATCAAATGGGGAAGAAAAGGAGATTTTTTTCCTGGTGCAACAAGAATCATGGAATCACCAGGTTGGAAGAGACCCACTGGATCATCGAGTCCAACCATTCCTATCAAACACTAACCCATGTCCCTCAGCACCTCGTCCACCCATCCCTTAAACCCCTCCAGGGAAGGTGACTCAAGCCCCTCCCTGGGCAGCCTGTTCCAGTGCCCAATGACCCTTTCTGTGAAAAATTTTTTCCTAATGTTCAGCCTAAACCTCCCCTGGTGGAGCCTGAGGCCATTTCCTCTTGTCCTGTCTAAGGTGACTTTTCAATGAATTTAATTCCCTTATTTCAGGGTGAGTTTTGAAAAGCTAGAAGGTGTGGGAGGCTGATTTTTTTGAGAGGTCTTTTTTTGGCACTGTTTTTCCTTTGGGAAAAGAAATGCAGGGCCCCAGAAGTTTGTGCTGAAATGGTATTTCCAATTCCAAAAGCCAAAGGTGTAGTTTTGGAATGAGGTGAGGTGGAAGGCAGATCTCTACGGATTGCAAAGTCCAGTTGAATTCTCAATCTCGATGCTGTGTGCTCCAAGTGCAGCCTGGTCCGAAGATGGGGAGAGAAGGGGGACCCCAAGTGTTCCCAGCTTCTCCCTGGGATGCTGCAACCCCTGTGCCGTGGTGCAGATGTCACCTTTTTGCAGGGGGGGGCTTCAAACACAGATCTCCGTGTCTTCTGCTCCAGGTTTAACACGGGCTCCGGCACAGGCATCATCACCAGCAAGGTCCGTGTGGAGCCTGGCAAGTGGCACCAGCTGGTGGTGAACCGCAACCGGCGCAGTGGCATGTTGTCTGTCGACGGGGAGCCCCACGTCAGCGGAGAAAGCCCCACGGGCACCGATGGGCTCAACCTGGACACGGACCTGTTCATCGGTGGAGCACCGGAGGACCAAATGGCTGTGTAAGTGAGGGTGCTGCACTGCTGCTGAGGATGCTGCAGCATCTGCTGAGGATCATAGAATCACCAGGTTGCAAGAGACCCACCGGATCATCGAGTCCAACCATTCCTATCAAACACTAAACCATGTCCCTCAGCACCTCATCCACCCGTCCCTTAAACCCCTCCAGGGAAGGTGACTCAACCACCTCCCTGGGCAGCCTCTGCCAGTGCCCAATGACCCTTTCTGTGAAATATTTTTTCCTAATGTCCAGCCTGAACCTCCCCTGGTGAAGCTTGAGGCCATTACCTCTTGTCCTGTCCCCTGTCACTTGGGAGAAGAGCCCAGCTCCCTCCTCTCCACAACCTCTTTTCAGGGAGTTGGAGAGAGCAATGAGGTCTCCCCTCAGCCTCCTCTTCTCCAGGCTAAACACCCCCAGCTCTCTCAGCCGCTCCTCTTGTTCTCCAGCCCCCTCACCAGCTTTGTTGCTCTTCTCTGGACTCGCTCCAGAGCCTCAACATCCTTCTTGTGGTGAGGGGCCCAGAACTGACCCCAGGATTCAAGGAGTGGTCTCACCAGTGCCGAGTCCAGAGGGAGAAGAACCTCCCTGGCCCTGCTGGCTACGCCGTTTCTGATCCAAGCCAAGATGCCATTGGCCTTCTTGGCCCCCTGGGCCCCTGCTGGCTCCTGTTCAGTCACTGTCAACCAACCCCCCCAGGTCCTTCTCCTTCAGGCAGCTTTCCAGCCAGACTTCTCCTAGTCTGGAGCTGCCCAGGGTTGTTGTGCCCCAAGTGCAGGACCCAACACCTGGCCTTGTTAAACCTCATGCCTTTGGACTCAGCCAATGGAGCATCCATGGTGGCTGGGTGGTTCTTTTGTGCTTCTCTGCACCTGGGTAGGCTCTTAAAACCCAGCTGAGGAGCACAACCTGGCACAGATGCTTGGAGAACCTCTGCATTTTCATCCTTGGGGGCAACCTCCCTGCTTATTTTGTCTTTTGTCCCCTCAGGGTGGCAGATCGTACTGCTGCTACAACTGGCCTGAAGGGCTGCATCCGCCTCCTGGATGTGAACAACCAGATGTACGACCTGCGGGAGAAAGGCAGCGACGTGCTGTACGGCAGCGGGGTGGGCGAGTGCGGCAACGACCCCTGTCACCCCAACCCATGTCACCATGGTGGCATCTGCCACGTCAAGGAGGCAGAGATGTTCCACTGCGAGTGTCTCCACACCTACACCGGTACGGGAAGGGGGCTTCTAATCCCACTGGCTGGCTCGGAGGGACCACAAAGCCCCTGGGGCTCATGTTAGAAGCTACAGGGAGAAGGGATGTGGGGTGGAGTGTCAGGAATGGGTTAGAGGGAGAGATGTTTGATGAAGCTGCATCCAGTGAAGTCGACAAATGCTGTTCGTGTGCACACAAGGGTCAGGATCTGTCTGTCCTTGCGCACAAAAGAATCTCCCCTTGCATTTCAGGGGTGTAATCACAGAACCGTAGAACGGTTTGGGTTGGAAAGGACTTCAAAGACCATTTAATTCCAGCCCCCTGCCCTGGGCAGGGACACCTCCCACTAGATCAGGCAATTTGCAAGGTCCACTGTGGGGGATTTCTTGGGTCACGGGAACCCAGCCTGAGAGAAGAGCCGTCAGAGATGTTTGTCTCCAGCCAAATAGTGGCTGTTAAACATTTAAGATGTTGACGAGGCTGCTTTTTCTGCCGCAGGTCCAACGTGTGCTGATGAGAGGAATCCCTGCGACCCTACGCCCTGCCACGTCTCTGCCACCTGCCTGGTGCTGCCAGAGGGAGGTGCCTTGTGTGCCTGTCCCATGGGCCGGGAAGGAGACTTCTGCGAGCTAGGTGGGACGGGAGCTGGCAGAGGAGCGGGTCTGGGGAAGGGGGTGGAACTGAAGGTGCTGATTTTCCCAGCCTGCTGTGGCTCTGGGGCACTGGCTGAAGCTGCTCTGCCTCCTCTTCCTCACCCTTCCCTCGTTTGTGCCCAGTGACAGAGCAGGACCACACCATGCCCTTCCTCCCGGAGTTCAACGGCTTCTCCTACCTGGAGCTGAATGGGCTGCAGACCTTCGTTCCTGACCTGCAGTAAGTACCAGGGCATGGGAGAGGGGCTGATGTACGAGAGAGAGAGCACACTCTGAGCCTCGCTTTTCCCGTGCTGGACCTCCCTAGGGGTCTTTTGGAGGTTTTCTCCAGAGGGACCGGCACTGCCAGAATCCCTGCAGCCAGACTGAGCCTGCAACGTTCTGCAGGGGCTTGGTGTTCAATGGGCTGGGTGAAACAGCACCATGGAGTGGCATCCTATACCTGGCAGGTGGATCTTGTGCCTGGCAAGGGTGCCTTGAAGGGGTGGGATCTCTCTGCCGTACCCGTCATCCCAGGTCTTCCAAGAGCTCAGCACGTAGGATTGGAGGAATGGAGCATGTGGGCAGCTGGATTGGAGGGTATCCATAATCCTTCTCTCCTCAGGGACAAAATGTCCATGGAAGTTGTGTTCCTGGCCAAGAATCCCAGCGGAATGATCTTCTACAACGGGCAGAAGACGGATGGCAAAGGGGACTTTGTCTCTCTGGCTCTACACGACGGCTACCTGGAGTACCGATACGACCTGGGCAAAGGGGCAGCTGTGCTCAGGTAGGACTGTGGATGGGGAGCTGGTCATCAGGGTGGCTGGAAAGGGGCAGTGGTGGCTTCCCAAAAACCCGTAAGGAAGTAGGAAGGAGGTTCTTGGTTGGCTGTCCCTCTGCGGGGCTTGTGCCTCTTCTCCAAGCTGATGCCAAGCTGTCTGTGAGCCGGGGCAGCCCAAGCTGATCAAGTTGTGGTGGCCTGGGCAGCCCAAACTGGTCAAATGAGGTTTCCAGCGCTGTGTTTTACAGGTGGTGACAGCAGAATTCTCACCTGCGTGTCTTCTCCTCCCTTCTCAGGAGCAAAGAGCCAGTTCCTCTCAACACCTGGCTGAGCGTCTTGTTGGAGAGGAATGGGCGCAAAGGGGTAATGAGGATCAACAACGGCGAGAGGGTCATGGGAGAGTCGCCGGTAAGTTGAGAGGCCAGAGAGAGCTCTCTAGACTTCTAGTCCTGCTCCTCTTGTGTGTGGAATGAGCTAAGTTCCCCCGCCTGTGGGCTTTTAATCCCTGTGGTGTGTGACTTTAAGGGTGGAAGAGTGGGCAAGACTCAGGGAGGAAGGGATGCGCTGCAAGGCAGAGCTTGCCTGCCCCTCTTAGCTGCTCTGTGGCCTGATTGCAGTGCAGCAGGACTGTAACTGCACACCTCTTCCAGCTCTTCCACCCTCTGGATCAGGGGCTCCAAGCCCCATCCACCCTGGCCTTGAACCCCTCCAGGGATGGGGCAGCCACCCCTGCTCTGGGCAACCTGGGCCAGGGCCATCACATTCCTGCAAAAGAAGGGAGTTTTTTCCTCCCCTTGCTCTTGTCTTTTCAAGCTTCTCTCCACGTGAAGGTTACCCCTGGCTGCCAGGGTGGCGATGGCCTCTCCTTTGCCTTCTGCAGCTCCCCTTCCCCTTTGTGATTACACCAGGCACTGATTGCAGCCTTGATCTTGTAGCCCTGCACGTTATGATGTTACCCACTGATCTCCCTTTTCTCTTTCTCTCTCTCCCTTTGATTATCATTTGTATTTTCCCCACCCCCTGCTGTCTGGATCCCAGAAATCCCGTAAGGTAAAGATAAGTATGACCCACCACACCTCCATCTCATCTGCCATCGGCACGTTGTTCTTTTTTTGTTTTCCATTCCGATCTCAGTGTTTCACCCCCTCCCCTTCCCGTGTGACCAAGCAGTTTTAGGATCTCCGTAGATTAGAAGACCCTTGTTTCCTCTCCCATCATTAATTTCCAGCCAGTTGTTATGTTTTGTTTCAGAAGCATTTCAATTAATCCGGTCATGTTCCTTGTGTTAACTCCACAAAGCATTAGCTAGTGATTCATGTAACTGCTGTGCCTCGGGCTCCGTCCCAGGACGGGACGTGGCTCCTGGTGTGTGCCCGGAGAACCTGGGGGCTGGAGACTCACCTGGGACGTGCTGGGCTGTGCAGTTGGAGCTGTGGGGTGGTGGCAAGGAGGGGGTCTTTCTCTTCCAACCTCAGCCACGTGAGATGCAGGAGAACCTTCTCTAGCCATTTGCTGTAAGGGAACTGCAGTAGCCAGGTGGACTTGAGCTGAAACCCCCTGCTAGGAGTTCACATTTACATGTTAGTCCTGGTGAGACTTTGTTTATTTGGGTTTAGGGGCCACTCAAAGCCAGCAGCCTCCGCACCCAAGAGCGTTAGAACAGCATCTCTCCAAAGTCAAATTCACATGAAAGTCTTCTCCTTGGGTGCCTGCTGGCAGGTAGGACCTTGCAGCTTGGCCATGAGGAGGTTCACTGGAGGCCTCTTTCTCCTAGCACCCTCTGCACAGTCTGGTTTGGTGCCAGATACGTGGAGCTCATCTGCTCGCTGTGCTCAGCGGTGGCTCAGCCAGCAGTGCGGTGGCTGGTGGCCAGCTAGAGGTTCTGGTGGCCAGTCAGAGAGACAGAGTATGTGGTTTTCAGGGTGTGTGGGGTGGCTGGGCTGGAGCAGGGTGGCTGGCAGGAGCAGCACAGAGAATGGAGGAGAAGGTGGAGACCTGGTCCTGAGAGGATGCTGAGCCCATCCCTGTCTAATCCACCTCCTGCCTGCCTGTCCTGGAGCAGCGCTGACCTGCAGTAGAGGCTGTGCTGGGTCCCTGCTGTGATTTCTGAGGGGTTCTCCTGCTCCAGCCACCACAGAGAATGTCCCCCACACCAGCTCTGCCCCAGAACACAGCCCGTGCCTTGAGGGAGGATGCAGGGAGTGGGAGAACATGGGGTACAGACAGATGTTGATTGCTTTCCCACCAGCCCAGCTTCTGGTTGTGCAGTGGTGCCTGTTTTTCCCCCAGTGCTGCCCTGCTCGCAGCATCTTTGAGTCCCCACGGAGCTTGGCCGAGTGCGCAGCCTGCAGCTTAGGGATAGCCTGACATCTTTTCCATCTCACCTTCTCCCATCTCCTCCCCAGGTGCCTCACACCTTCCTGAACCTGAAGGAACCATTTTACGTGGGGGGAGCCCCCGATTTCAGCAAGTTAGCTCGAGCTGCTGCCATCTCCACCAGCTTTGATGGCGCTGTGCAGAGGGTAAGGTCCTTCCTGGCATCCTGGGGCTGGGTGAGGGGCTGGGAGATGTGCCGTGTGCCACGGGCATCGCTGGAGAAGAGCAAGGATGAGCCTGGGAGGGGCTCCCTGGGTGCATGGGTTGGAAAGTGGCAGTGATGGGTGGCGAGGGTGCCTTGCAGGAGCATGTGGACCTTGGGGCTGGGTTCCTGCCTCCCCCTGAGGCTGCAGGGCTCTGTCTCCCCCAAGCCCTGCAGAGAGGTGGGGTGGTAAAGGTTGATTCTTGTGCTTCCTCCTGTTTACGCCTGCCAGATCTCCATCAAGGGGGTGCCAGTGCTGAAGGAGGAGAACATCCGCAGCGCCATCGAGATCTCCCCGTTCCGAGGTCACCCCTGTACCCAGAAACCCAATCCGTGCCAGAACGGAGGCACCTGCAGCCCCCGGTTGGAGAGCTACGAGTGTGCCTGCCAGAGGGGCTTTTCCGGGGCTCACTGTGAGAAAGGTGAGACTGCTGAGCAGGGCTGGACATGGACCTTCTCCCGCTAGCCAGATGTGACAGTGGAAATTCTCAGATTCTCAGAAACAGGCTGCCCAGGGAGGGGGTTGAGTCACCTTCCCTGGAGGTGTTTAAGGGACGGGTGGACGAGGTGCTGAGGGACATGGTTTAGTGTTTGATAGGAATGGTTGGACTCAATGGTCCAGTGGGTCTCTTCCAACCTGGTGATTCTATGATTCTATGAAATGCAGGTGTCGTCCTGCATGCAGCAGGGCAAACGCTGCTGCCCGTGGGTGACACCCAGCCCTGTCACCTCCTCCTGTCCATGCACTCTGATCCTATATTACGTTGCTGTGCTCACTTGAAGCAGCTTGGAGCTGGGAAACATGGTTTGGTGCTGTAGCAGATTCATCTGAAGGGCAGAGCAATGCCTAGCTGTCTCCAGATCGTGGTTTCTTCCCTGCTCCCTCCTGAGATTAGCTCTTAGGCCATCACCAAGCCCAGGTTTTTCCCCAGCTTCAGCCAGAAAACCAACCAGGCTGCAGATTCCATGACAGTTGGCTGCAAAACTGGGAGATGGTCCAAACTCATGGGCTCTAAAGCCCCAAGAAGCCTTTGCAGGGGCTTGTTTATGGTGCCACAGTGCTGATGTGCCCCAAGGGATGGCAGGTTTGTGCATGCCTTCATCCTATTATTGATGCTCAGCATAAAGGGGGGTTTCCTTAGTCTCTAAGGATGGACAGGTCATGCTACGTTGCCTGATAGCTCTTCTTTTTCCCATCTCCAGTGATCATTGAGAAGGCTGCTGGAGATGCGGAGGCCATTGCTTTTGATGGTAGGACGTACATGGAGTACCACAATGCCGTGACGAAGAGGTAATTTGGCTGCTGAGCCGAACCGAGGTCAAAACAAGGAGTTTAGGGCTGTTAGCAGGAGGAAGAGCTGGGGTTGAAGAAGTCCAAGTGCAGTGCTTGGAGAGGGGTAAGCCAAACAGGGGTCATGGGGGCTTCCAGCCCTGACCTCTAAAGCTACAGAAGGCAGTGCCTGGCCAGGTTCAGATCTGGATGCTCTCATTCTGCAGCGTGTGGGTTAGTGTAGTCTGGAGTGGGATAAAGCCGGATGAAGATGGTTGATGTGGCCTGTGCCCTGCTCCTGGTTGTGCCTTTCTTTGCCTGTGTGCTCAGGAATGGGTTCTGGGCTGGGTGAGCTGAGGAGAGAGGTAGCTCTGCCTGGGGTTTCATTCACACCTGGCTGCCAGCTCCTTCGTCTCCGTGGCTGCTTGTGCAGGTAGGGTTGGTTCTGCCAGCAGGGATGAGACCTGGCCAGCCTTCTCCAGCGCCTGCTTGACCCTGACCCCGTGGGCTGGGGAATGTGTTTGGACCCTGTGATCTCTGCGGCTGCACTGGTCCCTGGGGCTTCTCTCTCAAGATAAGCAGAGCAGCTGCTGCCTGAGGTCCTCTTCACCCTCTGGGCTGGATGTTTCTCCTGGAGGAGACTCTTGGTCCATGGCAGTCTGGCTCAGCACTGTGCATCTACAGTCCCTCTAGTTAATTCCCAGCTTCACAGTGTTGGATTAGGCTGAGTCCATCTGCCTCAGATTCCCTGCTGCCCTAACACCCTGCCTGGAGAGAGGATGGATGTCTGTGTTGAGCTGTTGTTTGTCACTGTCTGTCTGTCTTTCTCTTCTCAATGTCCTTGTTTCTTTGTTTTCAAGCCACCTGACCAATGAGATCCCCGCGTAAGTACAGTCCTCCCCGCTGCCCAGCTCCTCCCTACAGGCATCTGCCCTCCACCTCGTCTCCCATTGCCACCCTGACCACCAGCCCACCCTCCAGGGAGCGCAGGGAGGTGGAAGAGAAGGAATACAGGCGTGTTCCCAGGGATCTGCTGCGTGCAGGCATTCCCAGTTGAGGATGAGGAGGATGCAGGTACTGACTGCAGCTCTCCCGGAGCCAGAGCTGCACTGCCTGGCTCCGCTGCAGTCAGACCTTGTCCCAGCTGCAACTTTGCCTTAGTTTAAGCAAATTAGCAGAAAGGAAGAAAGTTACTGTGCCTTAACCTCTTCCATCGGCACCAAAGACATTGGCGATGGGAGCATAGGCAGCTAATCCTGCCTTGATTTTTCCAGCACATGATGTTGCTGCTGTAGAGAGGAGGCCAGACAAGGTGTTTGGAGGATGTTCCCAGTCAGGAGTGTGAACCCCTTCCAGCATGCAGTGCAGCCAGGGGTTAGAGGATGGGGAGAAAGGCTTCTTCGCCAGAGCAGGCTTGACAGCTTTGATTTGCTGTCTGCCTCTCTTGCTGAGTGGCAGGAGTGGAAGAGAAGAAGCACTGGTTCACATAGCTCTGTTCCCCACTGTGTCAGGGAGAGTTTGAGTGATACCTGCCTGTCACATCCCCATTTCACCTCATTTTCTGCAAGCTGGGGTGGGACAAAAGCTCAGGAGGCTGAGTTGCATGCATGCATGTCAACACCTGGGGAGCCAACAGAGCCCATCACCTGCACCTTCAGTCTGGGAGGAGCTCTGGGTTGCTCTGATGGGCTTTCTAGGAGCTAAGCATCCTCCTAAGCTAGACAGCACCCTACAGCAGGAAGGGACATGTGCTTAGACGTGAGCCACATCCCTGCAGATGAGCAGAAATCTGCTGTCTTCATGTCCTGCCTCTCCCCATGCTCTGCAAAGGGAAGGTTACCACCCCCAGCCTCCTCCCTGCCTCAGCCAGCCTATTTTAGCTATGCGTGCCCCATCCTGCAAGGGAGCTTAGCGCTTCTCTGCACATCTCTCTGCTGGGATTTGGCTGCAGCACTCACCAGCCCTGCCAGGGCTGAAGGACCCATTGGGCTGCCCATAAAAAGTAGTTTCTTCTGCCTCCAGGCAGACACCAGGGTGTGCCTGGGGCAGGACAATTGGTTCTCTGGGCTCTGCTGGCCACAACACGCCCATGCATTTCTTTTAAATGTACATTTTTATATATACATCAAGTTAGAGCTGATTGTAATGCTGGGCCTGTAGCCCCTGCCAGCAGGACAGCTGGAGCCCTGGGTTTCCCCTTCTCCATGCACACCCTGCTGCTCGAGTGCCCCGGGGCTGACTCAGACGCCGTACGTGTGGATTCAGCTGGGGGCTGAGGCAGGAGCATCCTGAAGAACCAGCCTGAGGCCCTGGAAAGTGTCCTCACTCTGGGCTGTGGACCCAACGCTGCCTTCCCCAGGCTGCGCTGCCCTCTGTCTCCTGTCCTGGGATGCCCTTCCACCCCAGGAACACTGATAGTCCTGACCCAGGAGAGCTTTGCAGTTTTTCTGGCATTATTAGGTTTATCCTGGCTAAGCAATAACTTGCAAACGTGTCTTGCTGGCTCGAGGAAACTCAACCCTGAGAACCTTGAGGCTTCCTGCTCATGCTGGGCGGTTTCCTCAGCTTGGGCATCGTGGAGAGTGAAGAGCTGTTGCTGTTGAGCTGTTCCCTCTCCTGGAGCGGGGTGGGAGGGAAGGGTCTCCTCTGCTGTCCTGCGCTTATCGCATGCTCCCCTTTCTTCTCGCATCTAAGTCCCGAAGCGCTGGACTATCCTGCGGAGCCCAGGTGAGTCTGTGCTAGGCTTTCAGCTCTTGTGTCTCGTGCTCTGCTCTTGCTGCCTCGGCATGTCTCTGTCTGTGTTCTGTGTGTCCATCCCCTTGGCTTTTTATTTATAAGGGATGCAGCTCTGCAGGTGATGAGGAAGCCCTGTCCCTCCTGCAAAGGAAGAGCAGCTCCTATGCAGCTCCAGGCTCTCACTCCTGAGGGACCAAATAGACAGCAAACAGGGTGAGGTGAGAGGCTGAGTTACCTGGACCACGCAGCCCTCATCCAGACCTCTGGACACGGTGTCCCTTGGGAATAAAAAGCTGTCTGTGTTGTCCGTGTTGTCTGGTCCATGTTCACCCACGTGTCAGCAGTGTGTCTCAGCATCCCAGGAGAGTGGATAGTGACTCCATGTGCCAACATCACCTCTTGTCAAGACCGTTTTGTTTCTTCCAAAAGGGACTGAGCAAAGATTGGGGTGCCAGTCTGTGGGAATCCTGCCCTACCTTCATTCCTCCCTTGGAAAAAGACACCACGTCTAAGAGAAAGGAGGCTTTGCTGCCTCTCTGGACAGTCTCCATCCCCTCAAACTGCAGGGTGCTCATCATTTCACGCTCCCCAGTCGTCCCTTCCCGTTGGGTTTTGGGTTTTGGTCAAGCAGAGGCAGAACAAATGCCTTCAAGGCTGCTGGCTGTGTGGTGATGGCAGGGGGAGTGATTATGCCCAGGCACCTCAGCTCTTCTTGCACTTTGCACACCTGCTAGCAGGAAGGTGAAATGGCATTGACCCCAGCTCAGATGCTGCCCGCAGCCCTCTTTATTGTGACCTCTCCCAACACAAAGGCAGCTCTGTAGGGAAAACCCTTCTGCTGGCCAGACTGGGGCCACACTAGTCCTCTTCACCAGCCTGGCACTATTCACCAACCCACGTAACAGGCTTCCTTCTCCAGCACCTGTATATGAAGAGGCAAACTCAAGGCTCATGTGTCACAGTTTGCAGGCATTGATGTCTCTGAATCTTGCCCCACAGAAGGCAAAGGCAAGGGTTGATAGCCCCAGGCTCTGTCTTTGGTGGTTCAAGCTGGATCTTACAGCCCCTACTCAGGTCAGCAGGAGGATGGAGGAGCCCTACTCTTGGTGTTCCCGAGCTCATCTAGCACTGGCACTGGCCCTACTCTGAGTGGGACCTGGGTAGATGCCTCCAGAGGGCCAGTTCTTTGATCTTGTGTCCTGGTTTAGAGCTTTCCATCTCCTCCCCCTGCCATGCACCAGGCCTTCTGAGCAGGGCTGTGATATTGCAAAGGCTGCGACCCTTCCAGTGCAGCAGGTAGGGATGGAGACCTCACGCACAGCCTGATGCCAAAGGCTGGTTGAGGTTATCCTCAGCAGGTGAGCTAGTTGACTAGAGAAGGCAGCTCCACGGAGCTGACTGGTTGGTTTTGTAGCCATGGTTTAAACATTAGGAAAAAAACTTTCACAGAAAGGGTCATTGGCTACCCAGGGAGGTGGTTGATTCACCTTCCCTGGAGGTGTTTAAGGGACGGGTGGACGAGGTGCTAAGGGACATGGTTTAGTGTTTGATAGGAATGGTTGGACTCGATGATCCAGTGGGTCTCTTCCAACCTGGTTATTCTATGATTCTATGATTCTACTCTGTCTTCTCCTTGTATAGTGAGAAGGCATTGCAGTCAAACCACTTTGAACTAAACATCAAAACAGAAGCCACTCAGGGGCTGATCCTGTGGTGCGGGAAGGGGCTGGAGCGCTCGGACTACATCGCCCTGGCCATAGTGGATGGCTTCATCCAGATGACCTACGACCTGGGCTCCAAGCCAGTCGTCCTACGATCCACGGTCCCCGTCAACACCAACCAGTGGATTCACATCAAAGCCTACAGGTGTGAAAGAGAGGGGGACCGTGGCGGATTATTTTGGGACGGGCAAGCCGTGAACTAGGGAGCCTGAGTCATGGCCGTGGCTGCATGCCCTGTGCTCCCCGAGGGTCACTGCTCTTCCTGGATAATAATAGAGGAGAGGCATGTGGGCAGTGCTGTGTTGGAGGGGTGCGTGTTGTGACACGCCGGGAAATGTCAAAGGGGCAGGCTCAAGGAGGTACGAAAGGTCCGTGCCTTTTATTTTAGCTGGCTGAGGGTTTGACATTCTGTTCGTGTTGAGCCCGAGCCGTCCCTTTTATTTTTATTGGTGGTGGGAGCGGTGAGTGGATCATGCGGCTGGCATGCCAGGGATTTCTGCTGGTGGGGCTGGAGGGCGTGAGAGGAAGCTGTGGCCACTGGCAAGGCTGGTGGTGGGGCAGTGGGGTGGCCAGGGGATGCTGGAGGGGATAGCTTGCTGCCAGCTGCATGGCGTTGCATCAAGGATCGCTATGTACTACGCAGTCTGAGGGAGGGCTCTGCTCCCCACTCCTCTCCAGGTGGAGAAGGGCTGATCCTGGAATCATAGAATATTGAAATGAACCAAAAATTGGTTCTGGTGCAGAACGGTTACCAGCTTCCTTTTGTAGCTCTATCTTTTGGGCTTAATAAATACATTTCTGTTGGGCAGAAAGCATGTTACTGAATATTCATTTTGTAGTAATGCAAAGGAACTTAATGAAGTAAAGAAAGTGTAAGGGTTTGTGCCTTAGAGGAACAACCCCACACTCTGGTGCAGGTTACGGGTTGACCAGCTGTGTGGAGAAAAACTTGGGAGTTCAGGTAGAAAGCAAGTTGATGATGAGCCAGGAATGTGCTCTCGTGGACCAAAAGGCCAATGCTATCATAGCATCAAATGGTGTCCAGTGTCTGGATTTAGTGAAAAGCAGAGGGCAGCTCTAGATTTTCCTCTAAGATTGCTGATCATCTCCTATTTCTTCTTCTGGGAGCAGGGTACAGAGAGAAGGTTCCCTCCAAGTTGGCAACGAAGCCCCCATTGCTGGCTCTTCTCCGCTTGGCGCGACACAGCTAGACACAGATGGGGCCCTGTGGCTGGGTAAGTCAGTGTGGAAAGGGTGAACTTCCTCTGCATGAGGGGCTCGGAGCTGGATTTGGGGCGTTGATGTTCCCTTATTTATTTCATCTTTGCCTCCCAGGTGGCTTTGACCTAAAAGTGTCCCCTGCTTGTTCTCTGCGTATTGGGGCAGGATGCTAGTGACAGCTGAGGGTCGAAGGGTTGGCTTTACCAAATCCCAGTTGTTTTCACGTCACCACGGCCCCTGGAGAGAGCTGTTAGCTGGCCTGTGGCTCTGGAACCCCTGCTACCAATGGCATGGAGCATCCTCTTTGTCTTCAAACAAGGAGCGCTCCCTCCTGCTGAACCTCTGTTAGTTCATAAGCATCCCAAGTGTCACTTCCTTGGGTAACTCTGGTTCCCAAAGGCAAAATAGCTGAATGGAGAGTCTGTTTTGTCTGGAAATATGTAAATACCCAGATTTTAGATGTTGCGTTATTTGCTTAACCTAGAATAAAGCAGACCTGCTGGAACATGCCCCTGTGTGCAGCAGAGTCAGTTCCATTTGTGTACACAGGGGTATTTTGATCCTGCAAACAGAATTTGGCTCATTGCATCCCTCTTGCACTGCCTGTGGCAGGTCCGTCAGCGCAGCCAAAAGGTAGATTTGTCCCTTAACGGCTCAGAATCAGCAAGAAATCCACCCACAAGGGCAGGATAATTGTGCTTGAATAGAACCAGTACCGATCTGAGCCAAGAGGATAGTAAATCATAGAAGAATAACCATGTTGGAAGAGACCCACCGGATCACCGAGTCCAACCATTCCTAAAGTCTGCTTTGGAGCCTGAAGGAATGAAAGAGGGATAGAGGAAGCTGTAGGTCCTGGGCTTTGTTTGCCTCTTGAGGAACTCACCAGACTCGGTTCTCCATCTTTAAGAGTGGACTTCTGTAGAGTCCTTGCTGTAGAGTCCTACTGTTTAGGATTGCAAGGGGGCCACAGAAATCAAATGTTCCTCTGGGAATTTTGATCATCTGTAATCAACAGTGAATTGGATGTTCTTCATGCTTTTTGGAAGCATCTGGTCTTATCTTCCCAGCTTGGGCTTGTAGCTTCAGGTTTAACCTGACTTACAAAGAGTTCATATTCAAAAGAAGGGAGATTGAGATGAGATCTTGGGAAGAAATGTTTTCCTGGGAAGGTGGGGAGGCCCTGGCCCAGGTTGGATGGGGCTTGGAGCCCCTGATCCAGTGGGAGGTGTCCCTCTCCATGGCAGGGGGCGGAACTGGATGGGCTTTGAGGTCCTTTCCAACCCAAACCATTCTATGATTCTATGACCAGCTGCCAGCCTGCGCAGCTACGTGTCCATTGCCTTCTCACTCAACCTTCTGTTCTCTCTCTCTCGCAGGGGGAATGGAGAAGCTGAGCGTGGCTCACAAGCTACCCAAGGCCTACAGCACCGGCTTTATTGGCTGCATAAGGGACGTGATTGTCGACCGCCAAGAACTGCATCTGGTGGAGGACGCTTTAAACAACCCCACGATATTACACTGCTCAGCCAAATAGACCCCCAGGGACCCTTCCTTCTCCTTCCCTCCCTCCTGCCTATTGCTGTAATTATTTTCTATTTTTGTAAACTTATTGCTTTTTATATTTTGGGGGGAGGGGGGAAAGGGAGGGGAGGAAACACCTTTTCTTTTGGGTTATTTGTTCGGTTGCAGTCTATCCAGGTCAGTCAGACTCTAAGCAAACAGCAGCAACAAAGAACAAACCTTGAACCAAGTCTCCAAGAAGTGACAGAAGAACTTCCCCATTGCACCTGCATTGTAAACCTTATTTGTACTTGAAGCTTCTTTTTTTTTGGGTTCTTTTTCCCACTCCTTACTTGTGTTCTTGGGTTGTTGTTCATTCCTGTTGGGGAAAGGATGCTGGTGCTGGCGAGACGTGTGGCCTTTGTGGATTTACTACCTTCCCACCTCGGGCCTGGCCCCACAGCCCCTTCTGCACGTGCTGCCTGAGCAGGGACGTGACCATCAGAGAAAAGCAGGAATTACCACCTGGCTCTGCCAAGCCTTCTCCTGGCCCTGTGTTCACCCTGGCTCCCTCCTCCCCTTCCTCCTCTCGCTATAATTTATGTGTGTAAGAATCTCAAGTGCTTTTCTCCTTTATGCTCTGTTAAAATCAGGGATGCCGTGCACTGGAAGAGAGACCAAGGTCTGCTCTGAGCAGGCAGGAAAGCATTGCTCTTTGGTTGTCTTATGCCTGTTTGCTGGACTAAGAGGTGCTGGGGAGGGTGGAAAATGTTGATTTCTGTTGGCTCTTCTCCTCCTCCTTCTCTTGGACATGTGCAGAAGCAGCTGTGAAACCTCATTTTCACACTTTGTGTTTATCCAGACATGTCTTTAACCACCTGCTTGCTCTGGCTGCTCTTCCCAAGAGCTTCTGTGTACCAAGCCTTGCCCTCCCGTGCATCGCTGAGAACTTGCAGCACGTCTTCAAGAGCTGGAAGTGCTCTCCTTCTTCCAGCGCTGTCAAATGGGCTACAAGGGCACGGGGACTTGGGTCCCTTTTCACTTTAAAAAACATCTGTTAGATGTGTTCTTCCATGACCCATGTCCGTTTTCCAGACTTGCCCTCTATCTACCATGAGGACGCTTACAGCTGGCCAGCACGTGAATCTCTGTAGAGCTGGTATCAGAGCCTCTCCCACGAAGAGCAATCGGTGTTTTACCTTAGACTTCAAGTTTTTTGCAGTGCCCAGAGCATTGCAGGGTCTTCCACACCGTGATCGAAGCTCCTTGGGATACTGTGAGCCCAGCGGCGGTAGCTTCAACGGAGACAGGACTGGGACGTGAGTCAGCTGTCGAGGCAGTAGTGTTTGGGAGGAGGGGTTGTTTTTTTTTAAAGTATTTTCTTCCTCCTTGCTAATCTTGAAAGCAAAAATACTGTGGTGCCAGTTACAAAGCCAGTATGTGTGTTTCTGAATGAATGTGTGTGTTTGCGAGTGTCTGTCAACCAGCGCACATTTGCATGCCGACACTTGAATCCCTGTTGACGAACAAATAGATTTACCAGCTATGAAAGAAATTCCCCACTCCTTTCATGTTCCTTCTCCATGGGAAGAAGGTACTGATGCTGTCAAGCATCTCTGTCCCTTTCCACCACAGGGACACAACTGTCCCTTTCCCACGCTGAGTAAAACCTGCTTTATGGAGGGGTTCAAGGCCAGGTTGGATGGGGCTTGGAGCCCCTGATCCAGTGGGAGGTGTCCCTGCCCATGGCAGGGGATTGGAACTCAATAATCTTTAAGGTCCCTTCCAACCCAAACTATTCTATGATTCTGTGGAGCGTAGGGAATGAATCTGAAGGGTCTCGCCAGGTGTCAAGTGTTCCTTAGTACCCAGGGTGCCATGATTTTGCAGCTTAGCCCTCAATTTCTAGTGCTCCCGTTACAATTATTGGTTCTTGGCACTGGCTTTTGAGCCATGAAAGATCAAATTACTCTTCTCAGGGTGAGCTCTGAACGCAGATGCAACAAAGGGGAAGAAGGCAGTGTAAAACCACTTGGGTTGCTTTTTTCTTTCTTTTTTTTTTGATTAAAAGAAATCTATTCCCCTCCTCCTCGCCCATCTTTGGATGGGCAACCTCTATTGACATTCCTCTACAGATCCAGTGGTTCGATATTTCACGGGGGGCTGTGCCCGCCGTGGGATGGAGCCTCCGGGGTGTGCGTGCGCGTGGCTGTGTGTGTGGCAATACCACATTTTAAGTGGCTACTGTATATAAGTTGTGGTTCCTGGGGGTAGGGGTGGGGGAAAGTCCTGTGTCTGTGTCGTGAAAGGGATGAACTGCTGTTTTTTGAGGTGTAGATAGCCAAGGGCTCACTTAGAACCGTGGGATGGGAGGGATGCGAAACCCTCGATCTGTGTTTTGAGGACGTTGAGTCCTACCTGGGCAACACGGCTGAGAGCGAGAGCTGAACGTGCCGACTCCAGCAGCAGAGGGGGATGCACAGAGGAAGCTGCTAATTTTCCAGGATGCCACTGAAATGAAGCCAGGGTCACTGCAAAAAAAAAAACAAACCCAAACAAAAAGTCTGTCTGCTTTCGCTGGGGCTTGGAAATGCCTTAAAACAGGACCTTGCGTCCTCGTTGTCGAGCATCTTGAACCAAGGTCCGATTCAGCAGTGCTCCCTAGGGGCTGTGCACTTAACTTCGGCTTTATTTTTAATAGCATTTATAACATGTATGTACAAAAAAAAAAACAAAGACATTGAGGTTTGTTTTATTTTCTGGGGTTTTTTTGCTTTTTTTTTTTTTTAAAAAAAAAAAAGATGTCCATGTGGCTTCATTTATAGGGTAAATTAATGACCATTGTGAACTGCTGTATGAATTCTGAAAGGCAATGCACAGTAGAGGAGCAGCATGATATAACCATTACTAACTTGTGTCTTTCGTCAATCACCATGAAATAAAGTTTGAAAACTATTAAATATGTTTTTAAGGGGCCTGTTGCTTTTTTTTATTCTTTTAGTACTGTGTGCCTCATGCTTGCTCACTGGTTTATGTCCATCTCCTGGGTAGATACGAGTCCAGAGGAGGCCATGAGGATGATGCGAGGGCTGGAGCACCTTCTGTATCAAGCCAGGCTGAGAGAGTTGGGGTTCAGCCTGGAGAAGAGAAGGCTCCAGGGAGGCCTTAGAGCAGCTTCCAGTGCTGAAAGGGGCTCCAGAAAAGCTGGGGAGGGGCTCTTGATCAGGGAGTGCAGGGATAGGATGAGAGGGAACGGTTTTAAGCTGAAAGAGGGGAGATTGAGATGAGATCTTACAAAGAAATGTTTTCCTTTGAGGGTGGTTGAGTCCCCATCCCTGGAGATATTTAAAAGATGGGTGGATGAGGTACTTAAGGATATGGTTTAGTGGCAGATAGGTATGGATGGACTCAATGATCTCAGAGGTCATTTCCAACCTGGTGATTCTATAGTTCTATGATGTGGTTTGAGATGTACCAGCATCTAAGTTTCTGCTCAAAACAGGTCTTCTTAAGGGGTCTTTCCACCTGGCCAGAGCCCCAGCACTCTGATCTCTGCAAGAAAAGAAGGTGACAGGTGGAGAATTTTGTTTAATCAAGAGCTCACGTTCATCGAAGTGGCGTGAAGCGAGAAAAGAACGTGGGTTTCCTGCCATTTGTGAGCAGCTCATTTAGCAAACCATGTTGCAGACCAGAGACTACGATGCCCGTTGGATTGCTGTCTGCACCAGCTCCATCAGAAGCAGCTTCTCCATGGACAACGAGACGCCAAAGACTCACAATGGGGAACAATGAGGGCAGTGTTTGCACAGCCACAGGGGTTGCACAACTCGCAACCGGGGCCATGTTCTGCTCAAGATCGGCCTCCTGGTGCAGCATCATCTTGACAATGACCGTATTATCCCACAACAGGCATGGATTTCAAAGTCAGTACCTCTTCCACAGGCGTTCTGCCAGCTCGCGGCCAAGCAGTAGGACAAAAAGCTATCGTTGTCTTAGCCAGAAGGAAAAGCTGAGCTCTAGCAGCTAGATTTTTTTCACAACAGATTAGAAAAAGCTATTGTGAGAGGAAAGAGGAAGGAAAGAAGGACGGGAGCCGCAAGGGAATGGCCTGGCCATGCTTTCTGTCAGCCCTTGCTCCGAGAGCAGCCTGCTCGGTGCTCTTGGGAACACACCACGCATGCATCCAGCCTCCTTGGCCAATCCCTTCTCCTGAGGAGCGAAGGCAACTGCGTGGTATCTTCAAGAAGAAGAGGGCAGGTGGCACTGGATGGTCCTATCCATCCTCAGGTTGCTCTGGCCCCCCATGCCTTTGGGAATGGCTAACCCTGACAGCCTCCTGTGAGCCTTTCCCACATCAAGGAGCTCTATTCTTCTCAAACCACTGAGCTGAGGCTTCCATGGGATGGTGAGGAAGCTGATGAGGGGACCCAGGGGAAGAGTGAAGGGTGTGCGGCTTCGGTGATTGCGTGAATGGTCTCACAGGGCTGTCCCAGGGGGTTTTGGTGTGGTGGATCACCTTTTCCAGCTGCCCACTCCGAGTTGGTGTGAAGGGAGAGACTGCTTAGCTTGCTTGCTCCTGAAGCTGGTGGGGCTTGTCCTGCTGGAGTGTGGCAGAGCAGCCCTAGATCCCTGCTGAGAGCTATTTGTGGCCCGTGTCCCTTTGCCCTGTAGCCTGGGGTGGTGGCTGTTAATAGATCTGGACTCCTCAGCTCCGTGGCTGCTTGGCCTCGTTTTCTAGCCCGTAGCTGGAGCTGTGGGTTTCTTTCTCTGCTCTGCTGCTGACACAGCCTGTGCCCCGGGCTGGTGGCTTCCACTGCCTGCCCTGCGCTCTCCTCGCCTGCCAAAGCATCGTAGTGATCCATTATCCTGCTCTGTAATGCACCTCCGTGTCTCTGCCTGAGAAAATGTGATTATTCAGAGAGAAAAGGAGCTGCAGTCCTTGCAAGCAGACAACTTGGCTCGCAAGCACGATCTTTCTGGCTCTTCATCAAAGGAGCCTGTCACAGCGTCTACAGTTCAGGGCTATTTAGATGCCCTGAATTGAGGAGTTTATGGAGCTCTTGCAGCTGGGGCTGAGAGCGCAAACATCTTCCCAGTGCTGAGCACGCGCAGTGATGCTGCTGGGCTGCCTCTGCTGCCATCTCTGCAATGTGAGGGTGCTGGATGCTTCTTAACAAACGTGTCCTGGCCTCGTGTGGACCTGAGGGAGTGGGGCTGTGTTACAGCTTGTGGCCAACATGCACCTGAGGGAAATCCAGCAGATTGGAGTCCTAGTTGCTTCCTCTGCATTCCCAGCACCAGCTATGCGATGTGGCTGTCTCCTGGTCCTCAGCCATCCTCTTCCAGCTTGCAAATGAAAGAGCAAGCATGTGAATCCGTGCTCGTATCAATGAACAGCCCAGGAGGAAAGGATAAGTGACTTTGAGCAGCGCTGGGCGCTCTTCTGGATGACTGACACAGCTGAAATGGGATTTTTATAGCTTTCACTGTGGACATTAAGGACATCTGGGAGTGTTGTTCCCAGAACTTCACGTCTTCAGAGACACTCCCTGCAGAGAGTCTGGTGACTTAACCCAGAGTTCAGCCCGGACACAAAGGCTCCTGAGGAGCTTTCTCCTCAATCTCCTGTCCCGTGTGACTGCTTCTCCCCTCCGGCTGGGCTGGAGCACCTCCCATATGAAGACAGGCTCTGAGAGTTGGGGTTGTTCAGCCTGGAGAAGAGAAGGCTCTGGGAAGAACTTGGAGCAGCTTCCAGTGATGAAAGGGGCTCCAGGAAAGCTGGGGAGGGGTTCTTGATCAGGGAGTGCAGGGAAAGGACAAGAGGGAAAGGTTTTGAGCTGAAAAAGGGGAGATTGAGATGTGATCTTAGGAAGAAATGTTTTCCTATGAGGGTGGGGAGGTCCTGGCCAGGCCCCCCAGAGCAGTGGTGGCTGCTCCGTGTGTCACAGCCAGGTTGGATGGGGCTTTGAGCAACTTGACCCAGTGGGAGGTATCTCTGCTCATAGCAAGGGGGCAGAACTGGATGATCTTTAAGGTCCTTTCCAACCCATACCATTCTATAATTCTATGATTTGTTCTTATCCAAGACGCTGAGCCCCTCGCTGACCTTGTGCATTGCCCTGAGAAAGGGTCTCGTTTCCTTCCCCATAGACGCACAGAGAAGTCACAGTTGGGTCTCTCACAATGAAGTCTCAGTGCTCTGAAAGAAGGTCTCAGTGACTAGGAGCCTCGATGGCAGGGAAAAGAGGAAGGAGAGGACAGGGGTCATTGTTATCAGGGTTGCTATTTGGCCTCTGTGGTCCTTGTTGCCCCGTGAGCAATCCAGTGGCACGCAGGGAAGCTATGCAACCCGCCAGTCCTCCTCACTGAGAAATGAGCTGGCTCCTGCTGCCAGCTCTCTGGGTATTCCCCGAATAGACATGGAATTCGCTGAGTCTTATTATAGTTATAAAACTGCTATTTTTGCCACTACGGGTAGACTCAGGGGGGGTTGCAAGGGGCTCACTGGCTGTATCCTGGCTTTTTCTCTTTCTCTTGGACAGCTGGCTTTGTTTTCTCACCCAGCATTCATGAAAGGTGCCAGATTCAGGGCATTGCTTTGGGTTAATTTCTGTCTTTTATGTGAAGCAACATATATCTCACATGGCTTTCTCAGAGGCTTCTGCATTTACACGTCAGACGGCAAAATGCGCTCTATTTGAATAAAGCACGTAGCGTGCTTATAGCACACCTGACCCCAGCTTACCCCGGAGGAAGATTTGCCTCTCACCATCCCTGTCTCACCACGGACACTGGGAGGAGAGCAAGGAACCCACCCTGGGGACCTTGTTCCTTCCTGGCTCCAGAGCAGCCCCTGAATTGAGGGTTTTTAGGGACGTGGCTGAGCCTTGCTAGACTCAGGTGCCTGCTCAGACTCAGCCACCGGTGTGGTGACTTGCTCTGATCTCTGGGTAGCAAGGCTTTCAAGACTCTGTGTACTCCAAAACCTAGTGGAGCGGCTGTGAAGATGATGATGATGAGACTGGAGGCTCCCTCTGACAAAGACAGGTTGAGGCCTGGGTCTGTTCAGCCTGGAGAAAAAGACAGCTGAGAGGGGGGTCTTATCAACACATGAATATCTGAAGCAGGGTGGGGGGGATATTCTAGGAGGATGGGGCCAGACTCTTCATAGAATCATGGAATGGTTTGGGTTGGAGAAGACCTCAAAGCCCATCCAGTTCCACCCCTGCCATGGGCAGGGACACCTCCCACTGGATCAGGGGCTCCAAGCCCCATCCAACCTGACCTTGAACACCTCCAGGGATGGAGCAGCCACCCCTGCTCTGGGCAACCTGTTCCAGAGCCTCCCCACCGTCACAGCAAAACATTTCTCCCTAAGATCTCATCTCAGTCTTCCGTTTCAGCTGAAAAACCTTTCTCCCTTGTCCTCTCCCTGCCCTCCCTGATCACGAGCCCCTCCCCAGCTCTCCTGGAGCCCCTTTCAACACTGGAAGCTGCTCTAAAGCCTCCCTGGAGCTTCTCTTCTCCAGGCTGAACAGCCCCAACTCTCTCAGCCTGCCAAGCGGCGCTCAGGGAAAGGAGCAATGGGCACAAACGGGAGCACTGGAAGTTCCACCTGCACATGAGGAAGAAATTCTATATTGTGGGGTGATGGAGCACCGGCAGAGCTGCCCAGGGAGGTGGTGGAGTCCCCATCCCTGGTGGGGTTTAAGAGACGAGCAGGCGAGTTGCTCAGCGATGTGGTTTAGTAGAGATGGACTCGATGATCTCCAAGGTGTTTTCCAAGCAAGCGATTCTACGGGATCGCGGCTCGCAGGCGGGATGCAGGGATGCTCCGTGCCCCGAGCATCCCCTGGTCCCTCCAGCCTGGAGGCTGCGGGAGCGCCGGCAGCAGCCGGGGCCGGGCTCGGGGAGGAGGAGGGAGGCCAGAAGGCGTGTTGGGGCTGGCAGGTGGGGTCTGAGCGGCCCGGTGGGGCGGGGCGGAGGGCGGGGATTCCCTTTCGTCACTGGGAGGGGTTTCCCCGGCAGCCCCGGGGCAGCCGCCCCGCCGGGGCAGTCGGCTCGGAGCTCCGCGGAGCCATGACCTCCCGCAGGTAAGGGCTGAGAGCACACCTGGACACCGGGCAGCCCTGGTCCCTTCCCCAGCCCTGGTCCCTGCTCCCTTCCCCAGCCCTGGTCCCTGCCCCATCCCTGGTCCCTTTCCCCTTCCCCTACCCCATCCCTGGTCCCTTTCCCCTTCCCCTGCCCCATCCCTGGTCCCTTTCCCCTTCCCCTGCCCCATCCCTGGTCCCTTTCCCCTTCTCCTGCCCCATCCCTGGTCCCTTTCCCCTTCTCCTGCCCCATCCCTGGTCCCTTTCCCCAGCCCCATCCCTGGTCCCTTTCCCCAGCCCCATCCCTGGTCCCTTTCCCCAGCCCCAGCCCCATGCCTGGTCCCTTTCCCCTTCCCCGTCCCTGGTCCCTTTCCCCTTCCCCGTCCCTGGTCCCTTTCCCCTTCCCCAGCCCTGGTCCCTTTCCCCTTCCCCAGCCCTGGTCCCTTTCCCCTTCCCCATCCCTGGTCCCTTTCCCCTTCCCCAGCCCTGGTCCTTTTCCCCTTTCCCCTTCCCCATCCCTGGTCCCTTTCCCCTTTCCCCAGCCCTGGTCCCTTTCCCTTTCTCCTGCCCCATCCCTGGTCCCTGCTCCCTCCCATCCTTGGCCCCTTCCCCTGCTGCTGCATTTCCCCCTTCCCCCCTGTTATCCCCTGCCCCATGATCCAGTGCAGGCCTCCCCGTGCCCCCTTTGTGGGAGAAACCCTCTGCTTTATAGCATCTCATCCTAGACGGCTCCATAACCTGTGCCAGAGATGCTGAAGGGGGTGCCAAAATGGGACACAGCTTTAAAACTTCCTTAAAGTCAAAACCCCTGCCTTGCAACCTGGTGTGAGCCCCATCCTGACCTTGGCCCCTGCCCCACGGCCGGTTTGAGTTGCCTTGTGCCCCTTTTGCAGGAGAAACCCTCCATTTCAAAGCATCTTGTCCTAGCAAGCTCTATAACCTCTGCTAGAGATGCTGAAGAGGGGATGCCAAAATGGGACTGAGCTTTAAAACTTGAAATATCTTTGTGGGCTGCAAGCTGAGAAAAAGAGAAGTTTGGTGCATCTGGTGTGTTGCTGGTGCCTCCTCCGGCTTCTCCCGATTAAGCCGTTTCGAAGCTTCAGTCTCCTTCTCGGTGGTGGTAGGAGTGTGACTTGTGGGCATCGTCCCTTCTCGGTTCCTCCTTCTCTGCTCTGGTCTCAAAAGGGGTAAATAAACAGCCTTTTTGGCAGCCCCCTCCAAGCACTGGGTTGTATGCGTCCCTCCCGCGTTGCAGCGCTGAGGGGACTTCTTAGTGGCTGCTTTGGGGGTTCTTGCCTGTCCTTTTGCTGAGATAGCCTTAAGGTGACCCCCAAAAGCGTTTGTTGCTATTAGAAGTCAAGTGTGTTTTGTAAAACGCCGAGGAGGGTGGTGGCTGGGGAGCGGCCGTACAGCTGACGGGCGCTTCAAGCCGAGAAATGGGATCGGTTACAGGACAGGGAGAGCTTATTTGGTGTTGGTACGGGACCGAACGCGGGCAGGTCATGAGTGAAGCTTCCACAGTCGCCTCTTGAATGTGTAACAGCTCCAGATTCCCAACACGTGTGTTCCTGCAACGCCAAGATTCAGGGGTTCGGTTGGTTTGTGGTGTTTTGGGTCCCTTTTTGCCATCCTAGTTGCCCCTCCCATCCAAGTTTTCCAAGTGTCTGATTCAAAGTGTGCTGAAGACTTTTAGGAAGAAGCAGCGTTCATCTGGGTGGTGCCACGTTGGGAAGAACAAAGCGTGATTGGTGATGGAGTAAAAAGCAGGGGAGTGCGACTTGGGGGCCCTGGATTTCATTCTTGGCTCTGGTAGCGCTCTCAGTGCCCCCAGGCAAGTCAATATTTGTCCACGCTGCCTGTACCTTGCGAGCTCCACTTTGTCGGGCAGTGACCTAGGGCAGCAGAATGCTAGAGACAGCAAAAAGGTTGTGATGCTGCTGCCAGCTCAGTCCTAAGAAACCTGGCTAGCTGGTAGTGCTGCTGCTGAGCCGAGGTCAGAGCTGCATGGACTGGCTTTTCTACTGGGGGTTGATCACTCCCGGCATCTGTTGTCTCCATCCTGTGCTGGTTTCACTGCTCCTGGTTCTCTAACACTGCTCAGATCCTCTTTCCCCATGTTGTGGCTCAACGTTCAGGCTTGCACGGGAACCCTTGGAATGAAGGGCCCTTTGGCATCAATAGGCTGAGGGGCTGGCTTACAAAAGCTGCTGGTGTGGAGCTGCTGAAAGCCAGCGTGCAGCTGGCCTGGTGTGCTGAAAAAGGGCACTGTGAAGTGGGGGGATCCGTGAGGAAGCGATTTCTCAGTAGCTCCATCCTAGCCAAGGTGCTGGTTCCTCTCTGCAGGGCCCACCTCTGTGGCTGTGTGTTCACTTTGCATCAGAGAGGCTGTCGCCTGCTGAAAATCTTAAGAGCTGGTGTGGATACGAGTGTGAATGCGCATCGCAGCTCAGGTTTGGAGTGCGCCTGACCTGCCGTGGCTGTCCCGTGGCTGCAAGGTAGGATGCTCTGGTGGATGCAGTTGAGCTTTCAGGAGGATCTTGAAAGGATGAAGGATGCTGCATCCCTTTCTGCCCTGGCACGGGGGCAAGGTAATGCGGATCGGGGGAATGACTTCAGGAGCAAGTATGGTGGCAACTTAAAAGCCTGCAGGGAAAGAGTGAGTAATCTAATCACCTAGGGGTTGTTTTTCATCCTCAGTTCTCTTCCCAGTCTGTGTGACTTTGCCAGTCACACAGTTTTATAAATCCAGTTTGGATAAATACGTGTCTCAACAACTGATGCTCTCTGGGAAGCGCAAGCTTGGATGAGTGCTGGGACCAGTAAGTGATGCTGAGCGTTAGGTGCTGCTTAACGCCTCTCCTCCTCCCAGCATGGGAGTCTGTGGAGGGGCTGGGAGGAGACAGCGTGACTCCCTAGCTGAGGGGAACAGCTTTACACGTAGGATACCTGTGTGTGGAACAGGGAATAAGCCTCTTTTTTGGATGTTTGATTTGTTAGGTGGGCTCTCCTCATGGCTGTGCCGTGCTGGAGGGAGAGAGATGCTGGACTGGGAGATGCTGGTCACCCTTCTTATGGTCTAAAAGGCCCTGCTAGTGAGAGCAGTGGCCGTGTGTCAGTGTGTGCGTGTGTGACATGACAGAGAACCAAGCCCTGGTGTAGAAATAAAGCAAATTTGTTGCCGTCAGCCTAAACCACAAAGCTGTTGCAAATCCTGAGCTGCAAGCTGCTGCCAGGGCCTTGTTGTGTTATTTCTTAGAAGCAGCTTGTTGGAAGAATGACCGTTTCTTTCCCTCTCCCAGCTTTACTGGCATGTGACTTCTCAACTGCAGGAAAGGTTTGGAGGTCAGGGATGTACCATCCTCCAGCAAGGACAGAGAAATCACAGGCCTTCTGGATCAGCAAGAGCCTGGGAGTCTAGGAGCAACTGCTGCCCCTCCTCTGCTTTGGTGCTTACATCCTTCGGCTTCAATTAAAGACCTTTTGCTGTGATGCAGAGACCTTAGGGGGATAAACCTCACATCCCCATCGCTGATGAGTGGCTTGTAGATCCCCAAAGCCCTGTTTCTTTTCCGAGAAAGGAATTGTGTGGTATCTGAAGCACTTGGTAGGTCTTATCTGCAGGGCAGGCTTTTTCATTGCAGCCAGGTTTTCTGGGATGCTGTGGCTGGGAGGAAGGGAAAGGCTGGAGGAAATGAGTAAATGCCAGCTTCGGGAGCCTGAGCTCCGCAGGACTGAGTGCTGAGTGGTATTGTTGCAGAATTGGTGCCTGGTTTGCACAGTTCCAGTGCTGGAGAGTTACTGAAAGGGGCTCCAGGAAAGCTGGTAAGGGGCTCTTGATGAGGGAGTGCAGGCATAAGGTGAGAGAGAATGGTTTTAAGGTGGAAGAGGGGGGATTGAGATGAGATCTTAGGAAGAAATGTTTTCCTGTGAGGCCGTTGCCCAGGGAAGTGGTGGCTGCCCCATCCCTGGAGGGGTTCAAGGCCAGGTTGGATGGGGCTCGGAGCCCCTGATCCAGTGGGAGGTGTCCCTGCCCATGGCAGGGGTGGGACTGGATGGGCTTTGAGGTCCCTTCCAACCCAAACCATTCTGTGATTCTCTGCTGAGTGGTTTCCCATATCCATCACTGACTACATTTATTTGACATGTTTTCCTCTGCGTTCGGATGAACCTCTTTAAAATCTAATTTACTACTTAGCTGAATTACTTTGTCCACATTGATTTTATGGCATATTGTGGGTGGTTTCCCTTTAAAGTCTCTTTGGATGGCTTGTAATTCTGAGCGTAAGCAGGGCTGCTGCAGCCACCGGGGTGTGATGCAGTGGCTTCTCTGGGGTGGCTGATAAGTCAGGGTTGGCTGAAGTCTTGCATGTGCTTTCTCCAAGATGGTTTCTCATGCTTTTGCAGGTCATGTTGCTGTGTATCAAATGCATCCAGCTGGATGCTGAAACCTTGCTTGCTGTCCAACCTTGAGCATCTGCTACAGGGACAGGATATATAATGCCAGTCCCTGGACTGTGGTCCAGGCCTGTGGTCCCAGCTTTCCCACTCCTGTTACCAGCGAGAAAACACACGCTTCCTGTGCTGAATCCAAATGTAAATAGTAACCTTAAGTATTTGCAATAGCTGCTTACTTTGGCAGCTCGGGTGGCGGTGGGGATGTGGTAATTTCTGGTCCAGGAAGCAAAACCAGGTCAGTGTTTTGGCATCTTGGGTATTCATCAACACCACATCACGGGCAGAGCTCAGGGTGATGGTGGCTAGAACCAGGATGATTGCGGATCTCGCTGGTGGGAGCTCCAGCCCGTGGCTCTGAGGGGCAGGCCCCAAGGGGTGAGCTCAGAAACATCCTCTGGCAATTGTTTGCGAGCTGTTTGTCTCCATCTCTTCAGGCTGCGCTTCAGCGCTTGGCTCTGGAGCTGAGTTGTGCTCAGCTCAGCTCTGAAAGGGTCAGCCAGCCTGGGCAGCTGGAGACAGGTCACAGCAGCAGCTTGAATTCACACATGGGCTTCCTTTGCTCACAGGCTTCATGAAACCTTCCCAGCAAGGCAGCTGGTGCCTTTTTCTTCCCTCCTTTGCCATTGCTGCACCTGAATCTCAGCTTGGATTTCCCCTGCTTTTCTCTCTGGCCAGGCTGTCTGAAGATGACTCTGAACACAGGCTCTATTTGCAGCACTAGGGGAGAATCAAAGCTCCAAGGCTTTTGTGCAGCATGTGCTGAGGCTGCCTGCATGCACCTTGCCTGGGCAGGTAGGGAGGTGAGAGATGGGAAATGCACTGAAAGGAGCAGGTGTGCTTTTTCACCAGGCTTTACTGTGGTAAATGGGGACAAAAACATTGCCAGCGACTTAAATTACGCTTCGATTCCAAGCCCCCAACCTATTGTTTAATTCCAGATAGGGCGAGTTCCTTGCTGCAGGTCATGAAATGCATAAATGCCCTCTTCTCTCCCCTTTTCCAGTGAGGAACTAAGACTGGTTAATGGAGAAAGGGAGAAAACTAGCCTTCCTTCGGAGAGGTTTTTTGGCTCAGGCCCTCGGTGATTTTCCAGTATCCTACGGTTCCCCCAAGGCAGAGCGAGCAGCGCTCGTTATGGTCCCAAGACAAATGAAGCTCTTTCGGCCCTGGAAGACGTTTCTGGGATGCAGCTGTATCTCTTTTGCGGGCTGCCAAGGAGAATTCCTCGCCGTCTGCAGGGGCAGGGGAAGGCGAAGCGCACCGAGGAGGAAGCCAGGCGTCCAGCTCGGGCTGCCAAAGCTATATTGAGGGCGAGTTTCCTTTGTGGCTGGGTGGTACCGGAGCTGCTTCGCTGCTGCTTCCAGCAGGGTTGGGATGAATCGGATTTCTAGGAGATGGTTCCTCTCAGGAGCCTCGGAGGCACCTGAACGCATGAATCGGAGCTTTGTGCTCCAACGGAGCGATGCCAGCGGAGCAGCGGTAGCCAGCTGGACTATTCCAGGTGTCCAAACGCAGAGCAGGCGTGGGGAAAGCTGCTCCCAGTGTCCCCAGCCCCTGAGCTGTCCCCACAGCGAGAGCCTTCTCCCCAGGGTATGCAGTGGGGGCCCAGCAGAAGCAAGCCTGCAGCTCTGCAGCTGGGAAATGCTGCTTCTCAGAAAGGGAAACAGAGCTCAGGGCTTTCTAGCACAGCCACGTAAAACCTGGCTCATGCACCAGTCCTGGAGTCTGGCTGGAGGTGCTTCTTGGAGTGCAAAAAGGTGGGCTTTGTCCCTTCCTGCTGCTCAGAGAGGCAAACCTTGCTCTCATGGAGGTTTTCTCAGAGGCTGGGTGTCTCACTGACAAAAATTCAGAGGGAAAAGTTGTGTTCTGTAATGGTTGCTTTGATATATTCCTCAGTTTGAAAAGGACTGGCCTAGCCAAGATCTCCTTTATCCCTGGAGCTGGTTGATCCATGAGCAAACCAGCAGCCTGGTCCCTCTTAAAGAGGGTCCTACGAGTGGGGAACCCGGAGCCGAGAGCTTTTCTGTGCCCTGCTGGGTCACTGATTTATTGCCTCTCTCTGTAGTGTTCACCCTCCCACTCCTGCAGCATGGATGCCCTTGGATTCCCAGGTCGCTCACTAAAAACTTACTTCCCAAATGCTGACATGTGGGTTTCCATCCCTGCCCTGAGGGACGAACAGAGCTAATACCTATTTCCAAGCTAAAAGCAGGCTGGGAAAATAAATTTTCTGGAAAAAAAAGGGAAGGAATTTTTCTGGAAAACCAAAAATTAGTCCTTTTTCTGCAGTAGGCACGGGGATTTTTTTCTGTTGCTTTTTCACTGCCTTGACCAAAAGCAGAGGCTGCACTTGCTCCCTTATGAGCTGAGTGGTGGGGAGGGCTGGAAAGCGGTTCCTGCAGCCCAATTGCGTGTTCCAGGAAACGTGCGTAGGATGGAGCCTAATCAGATTATGGGGCTGGTCTGTTAGCAGGCTTCCTGCACAAGTCTGAAGGGAAGAAGGAAATTCTTTGCATTAAACCAAGCTGGAAACCAGGAACTGTGTGCTTCCTCTATCTAGGTGGTTTTTTCTGCAAACAGCTCACGCTGCTGCTTGTATCAGCGGGGCTCTCCAAAGCCCTCTGCCTGCTTGTCGTGGCTGAGGGACGAGGCTTGGAAGAGATGCGCACACCAGCATCTCCTCTTGGGCTTTCTGAGCTGCTCCCCTGTAGCAGATGCTGTGGCTGTTGCAGGTGTCCCAGGCAGGTCGCCTGTGGAAAGGATGTTGCTGTGATCCAACTGCTGTAAAAGCATCTGGAAAGTGGGCTGGGAGTGTGTGACTCTGAGCATGAGGACTTGGGAGGGCTCTACCTTGCCTCCCCCCGACCCCGGCTCTGTGTTGGAGGAGATCATGGAATCATAGGATGGTTTGGATTGGAAGGGAGCTTAAAGATCAACCAGTTCCAACCCCACTACTGTAGGGAACAACACATCAGGGTCCAAGCCATCCAGGAGGTTCCTGGAATGTGTTGGTGATGATTTCCTTCTCCAAGTAATAGGAAAGCCAACAGGCAGGGGTGTTCTGCGTCTCTTGTGGACAAGAGAAACCAATGAGTCTCATCCTTCTTTGAAATGTCCTCGTGGTTGTTAGTGATGGGATGCTCTCAGTGTCTCCACACTGCTCTGGCACCACAATTTGTCGTGTAGAAGGTGCTGTGGAGCCTCCATGGACTCCGGGGGACAAATCTGTTCTGTCCCCATCACCTGGAGCACTGAGCAGGCACGGTAACACGTGCCTTGAGAAGGACACCTAGTCCAGCCATGGCTTCTGGCAAGGCTGTGCATGTGAATCACAGCAGTGTTCCCTGCAACCGTCGTGAGAGCTTAGGGTTGGAGAAGCCTCTCACAGCAAGGAGTGATTAAGTTTATCTTGTTTGTTGCAGCTTCTTGGTGCTGAAAGAAGCACTGAGGGAGGAGAGGGTGAGCTGAGTTTTCTAGTTGGGCTGGTGTTTGCTGCAGCTGTCCTGATTACGTTATCAGGTGAAGAGACTGTCTCGTAGCAAGTATCTGCTCAAGGTTTCCCGTGCACAAAGCGGGTTGGGGTGGTTCCCAGCCTGTCCTTGCTGTGGCTGGTATCTCTTGACCTTCTCAAGGGAAACGTGAGCATAGATGTGGGACTGCTTGCAGGCGTGAGAGAAAAGGCACCAGCAGCATGTGGTGGGAGGTGGTTGGATCTCCTTCCCTGGAGGGGTTTAAGGGACGGGTGGACGAGGTGCTGAGGGACATGGTTTAGTGTTTGATAGGAATGGTTGGACTCGATGATCTGGTGGGTCTCTTCCAACCTGGTGATTCTAGGATTCTATGTGGGCAAGTCTCAATGTGCACCTCCACATGGTCCCTCCTGTGCCCAGGGATGGGGATGGTGTGAAGGCTTCCAGTGTCTAGTGATCCAGTGGGAGGTGTCCCTACCCATGGCAGGGGGTTGAAACTGGATGATCTTCAAGGTCCCTTCCAACCCAAACCATTCTGTGATCTTGGCAGTAGCCTCCTCTGCGTGGCTGAGATAGGCTCAGTTCTCAGTTTCCTCCCACAGTCCAGGTAATCTTCACGCCTGGGCATCACCTTCTGTATTATCTAAGGGAGAAGATATCTATGCTGTTGATGTCCAAAAACCTTTTGTGCATCCCCATCCCTTCCTTTTTCTGATCCAACTGAGCGAGAACCTACCTGTGACCTTGGGAAACTCCTCCCATTCCCAATGGACAGTCCTTAGATTTATCTGGATGGTGCTGTGACTCTGTTTAGCTGTTTGCTAATCTCCTGTGGGTGCTACAAAAAAGGGTTTTTTTTCACATAAATTGGAGGCTTGCAATAGCCCACACCAGAATAAATAGATAGGAAGAAGCTTGTCCTGGTGAGCAGATGCTGAACAAGAAATCTGCCACTCTCACTGGGGTGGAGGAGAGCTGTGTGAGGGCAGAGGACCAGCTGTCTGGAGTCGGCAGGAGAAGCGAGGTGCCCTCCATCTGTTGAGGGGAGCCAGCTGGGCCAGAGAACCCTTCTCTGTACCTTCTCATGCTTCCCAGTCCCCCTGGGCTGCTTCCCAGCGCCATCCCTGGGGTGTCAAACCTGGGAATAAGGCTGCGAGCTGCAGTTTGTGGTGCGTAGGTCGGTGTGGCTTCCCCCCTCCCTCCAAAACGATGTGTTTTGAAAGTTCCTTTTTGGTCAGACTGGGTGTACCAGTTACTTTCAAGGGAACTGTGTTGCCTTGGCTACTTTAACCCAGCCCAGGAAGAGAGGGGCTGATGGAGGGCAGCTTGCAGAGCACCACAAAGGAGATGCTTCCCTTGCCCTCCTGCTGCCCCACGCTCCGTCCAGGGTCTTTGGTCCCTTCCCACTCTAGAGATCAGAACATGCAACTCCCCCCTCCCTGCTCCTGCAAGCCTTTCAGGTATTTTTAATAATGGAATGATTCCAGGTGGAGAATCGTAGAATCATTTGGTTGGAAAAGACCTTTGAGATTGTCGAGTCCAACCATACCTGCCCACTACTAAACCAGATCCCTGAGCAGAAATTGAGGGACAACCTCCTCACAGTGACAGGAGGGTGATCGCTGTTGTCCTGGGGCTCTCTGCTAGCTCCTGCCCCCAGGGAAACCTTGAGGTTCCTCACAAGGCTAGGACTTCGTTAGCTCCTCCAGCCATGGTTTGTAGCAGTTTGCCGTTCCACTCCACAGCCTGTGTAGGAACAGCTTCAACAGTCTTGGGAGTTGGGTAAATATAGAATCATAGAGTGGTTTGGGTTGGAAGGGACCTTAAAGATCCTCCACTTCCAACCAAAGACTTGACATAGGCAGAGGAGAGCCCATCCCTTGGGACGTGTTGTTTGGCCTTGAGGATTTCAGAAGGGTGGCAAGGTGACAAAGATTTAATTTCAAAACAACAAAAAATCCCCTTTCACACCCTTGAGCAGCATCCCTACCATGTAAATTAGTTGCCAGGACTATATTTGTCTTTGGTTTAGTTTTTTGGAGTACTTTGTTTGTTTGTTTGTTCGTTCCTCTCTTCCTCCCACCCTCCTGAAATATTTCTGTCCGTCTCCTCTCGAAGAAGTCTAACGAGCCCTGCCACTGATTAAATCCTAATTATAGCCATGGTATTTTTTTTCTCTCCAATTCTTCATGATGTATCTAGGTAAAAAATAGCCTTGGCGACTCTTCAAAGGGGACATGGACCTGCCATGGGCTATATTTTTGTCTTGTCACCCTGCCCGGGTCCGAAATAAACCTCCTCATTTTTAATTAGCTCGTCAGGTTATATAATCCTGAAAGCCAAGGATTTCTGGGCTCAGCAAGAACGCACGTGATGCTGTGGGCTCGGGCAGCTCGTGGCAGGCAAAGGTGGCGTGTCAGGGCTGGGGCGACACAGCAGGAATCTCCTCTCCTGCTCCTGACCCTGGTGCCAAGTGAGAGGCAGCCTGGAGGAGCCAAGATGCTGTAACACAAGGGCACCCGCCTGGTCCTTCTCATCCTCTGCTCTTGCCTTGCTTCCTTATTCCTTGCAGTACTTGAAGAGGAACCTGCTGAATGAGGAAGAGCCTGGTTAACCATGAAAGTTCCTGGGCTTCTTGGCTGTCTGTGTTGCCTTAGAGTCTGGTTTTGGGTTTCCTCTGCTCCTGGGAGAATGGGTCAGGGTTTTTCTGCCCTTGGCATCATCCTAACAGTAAGACCAAAGTAGAGGTGATCCCCTTCTACGAGCATTCAGCAGCCAAAGTGCTTCCCTGCACTTACCAAAGTGGCTCACCCCCAAGCTTCTCTTCAAACTCAACAGACAGGTAGCCCAGAAGATGAGCAGGTCATGCAGGGGAGCACCTCGTGTTTGTTCTACGCAGCTTTAAAAAACTTGTAACCACCAGATGGAGCAAAGGAACTTAAAAGGGGAGGGGGTGGGTGCTGAGGCGCTGGCACAGGTTGCCCAGAGAAGTTTTAATGCCCCATCCCTGGGGGTGTTCAAGGCCAGGTTGGATGGGGCTTGGAGCCGTGATGTAGTGGGAGGTGTCCCTGCCCATGGCAGGGGTGGGACTGGTTGGGCTTTAAGGTCTTTTCCAACCCAAAGCGTTCCACGATTCTATGAAAACAACTATGTCTGAGACCTTGACCAGGCGCTGCTGTTGAGCACTGGGGTACAACCACTGCCCCATGGGCAGATGCTGGACCTGTGCCTTGCCAGGCTTCCTACTGGCTTCCTTCTCTCAAGCCATGCCCTAGAAATTAAGGCTTAGAGTAGTCCTGGGGGCTGTCTGGGCAAGGTGGTGGGTAAGGGCAGCTCCATTCCTTGTCCTTTGGTCATCACCCGCTCTACAGATCGCAGTTCCCACTCCATGACATCTTTAGTTGGAGCTTCTTCCAACCTGTGTGAGAGGAGGACGTGCTGCAATAGCAATGCCAGTTTGCTCTTTGCGTTGAACCAACCCACCGCCTGCTGTCATCTGTGTCTCAGACCAGAGTTTCAGTCCTGCTCCGGGGAGGGCTGGGCAGCGGGGGTGTCAGTATTTGGTGCTGCTGTAGCTTTAAAGCAGTGGAAACTTTTGGTGTTGTCATCTCGATGGTCAAAGCTAAGAGGAACTGGCATACGTTGAGAAGTGCTATTTAGTGAGGAAGATGTAGTTTTGAAGTGTTTGACTGGGTTGAAATCAGCAGGTTTTGAGTCCATCCTGACCTCTGGAAGGAGAGAGATGCGATGCATATCTGGGATTTGAATAGGCTTCTCCAGAGCTTAAAGCTCCGCTTTGGTGCTTAGCAGAAGTGGGCATAGACCACAGAATTAAGGGTCTTCAGACTAGTACAAACAGAAATGGGCTGCTGTTTCCCATGGCTGGTGTTCAGATGGGTGCGTGTGTTCAGATTCTCTGTGAAGAATCCTTACTGCAGCAATGAAGCACTTTTAACAAAGTGTAAAGGGAAGAGCTTGAGGAAAGCGGCGCAGGATCACATGCAAACAGCTGGCCCCGGCTCTCACAATCTGGTTTCAAAGGATAAATGCCCTGGGGGTTTATATTTAAGCACAGCATCTTGAAAGCCCAATTAGAGGTTCTTCTTCAGTGCTGAGCAGACAGGAGGCTTTTGACATCAGCGAGTCGGGTGATGCTGAAGAACGCAGAGGTGTCCCCTTGTTCAGTGTTCTCCTGCCAGCCCTGGGATGGATCTTGCGTGGTTGCTCCTGTGTGCTGGTGCAGGGTGGCTTGTTCAGCCCAGAAGCGAGGGGGCTGGAACTGGATGGTCTTTAAGGTCCCTTCCAACTCAAACCATCCTATGATTTTGATATAAAAAGGGTGGAAGTGCCAGTTCCAAGCAATGCTCTTCCCAGAGACAGAAAACAAGCCTTTCTGAGGCTTCATAGCCACCTTTTCCTGCTGGCACAGCACTAGTTTTTATGAGAGGAGATGCAGAACTATCCCTGAAACAGAAGCCGTTGAGCCCTCCTGGATCTATAAGCGCTGTGCAGCGTTGGCCGTGAGCCAAGGTTTAGGATTGTTTTTCCAGGACTTATTAAAAGCACCATTGCTGGGCTTAGGGAATGACCCGGAGAAATGGTGAAAGGATGAAAAAGCAGTGCCAGCAGCTCGGAGCCAGCCCAGCCTTGTGCAGAATGGCCACGCTAAGCCTCTCTGCTACTTTAAGGCTCTCTAGGGTGCCTGGGAGCTTAAAAGCCTTCCCTGGCGTAGGAAGCAAGGGCAGCCAGTTTGCTTGGGAGCAGCTGTTCCCCCGCCTGGAGCAGCGACGCGCGATGAGACCGAGTGTGGATTTCAAGAGCGGTCAGTAGTGCACATGGGGTGGTGGCTCTGGCTGGGTCCCTGGTTGCGATTTAGCTGATGCTGCTTTGACTAAGCAGAACGAGACACGTGCTCAGCGCAGGCTGCGTCTGCCCAGGGAGCAGGATGGAATTGCTCTTGTGCAAAATCAACCCAGTAGGGTCTTTCTCATGGTGCGAACCGTTTGAGTTTGTGCACAGGCGAGGGAGAAAGCTGGGAAGTTGTCAGCGTGGCTGTTTGGGGCAGTTCTGCTGCCTGTAAGCCCCATGGCCAAGTGAGCATCTCCAGTGCTCTTCGGTAGCACTTTCCCTGAACAAGGTGGATGCGGATCTCTTCTCCAAAATAACAAGTGATAGGATGAAAGGAAACAGTTTTACATTGCTCCAGGGGAGGTTTAGATGGGATATTAGGAATTATGACTTGGAAGTGAGCATCCTTCTCGAGCCTAAGAGCCACTCTTCCTCCTTTAGCAGGATGAGAAGCCCTGCTCTTGCTCTACAAGCCACTTGGGTGGGGACAAACCGTAAAAGCAGATCAATCTCTGTGTTGTTCATCTGCTGCTCCTCCTCTTCAGGACCAGTTGGGTCCTGTGGGGTGAGTCTCCATCCAGCCCAGCATTTCCAAGCTCAATGCGGTGAGACGGGGCTTCCAGAGTGTTCAGCTTTGCGGTTGAGACTCTTGCTGGTCTCTAATCTCCTCTGTGCCTCAGCTGCTCTGTTGGCACATTAAAGGCTGGCCGCAAAGCAACCATAATTGTGCTAAGTGTCTGTGGGATAATGGACTAAATACTCAGGATTGCAGAGGCAGCCGCATTCCCAGCTATTTAATACCTTGATTGATGTATGTTTAGCTGTTTGCCAGCCCACAGGAGGAGAGTGTTCTGGGCTCTTGTTTCTCCTCCTCTGTGTGATGCAAGGATGTTAAAGAACCAGGCAGGAGGGAGCTATTGGCCAGCTGTGTGGTTGCAGGGCTGTAATGATCACAAGCTGGAAGGACTGGGTGGTGTGGTCTTCTTCCCTAGCTTGCCGAGTTGAGTGGCTGCAATGACTTTCTCAGTCTCATCAGGGGAGAAAACTGGGTTCTGTTCTGCATCACCCTCAGGAAGTGACTATTTCTCTCCATTCCCAAGTAAGGGGACTGGACTCTAACGTGAATGCTCTACAGCTGCATGGTCTACACGCTATCCAGAAAAAGCTGGCTCAGAAGGGCTGTGTAGAACCTCTTCTTGGTTCTTCAAGGTACATTTGTCCTTGGGCCCCAGCAGGACATGCTGTTTAACATGCAGAGCAGGGCAGTTTGCTTCCCCAAAGAGCTCACGGAGCAGAGCGAAAAGGTGCACAAGTGAAGGGTTATGAACCCTGCTTTGAAGGGCAGAGGAACCGAGTCAGAGCCAAATGAAGGGACTGATTTTAAGCTGCAATTGGGAAACCCAAAAAGTAAGGAAGGATGCAAAGATGTTTTGGGGCATCTGAGTGTGTCGAAGGTTCCTCCTGAAGGAGTGTGGTAGTCCTGTCCCCAGCAGGAGAGGAGCCTGGGTCTGCGAGCTGGTGTTCTGCCTTCCCAGCCGCGTTGAAGGTGATGATGACTTTTTCAGCAGAGCTGCTCAGCCTTGAAGATGTGGAGCAGAAACCTCTCTTGCTGCTTTGCAAAGAGGAAAAGGACTTCCTAGAGGTGCTGTTCAGATATAGGAGCTCTGTGAGCTATAACTTTGCCCGTTAGCCATTCTTTCTTCTTTCTCTTTCTTTAGCTTTGGCTGCCCATAAACTGTGACAGGCAGATGTTGTCACATACCATGTGCATGTGGTGGTTACGCTCCCCAGTCCCCTTCTAAACTCTCAATTCACAGCTGCTGGCTTTGTACCGATAAGAAAACGAGATGACTTCCTTTTCTTCTCTCCACCCCCACTCCCTTCCAGAATAAGCTGGGCTGGTTTTTGGTAAATAACTAGCTGTCACTTCTTCGCTTGAAACTTTCCAGGCTCCACCACCTTGGCCAACCCTCCTGAAGGATGCTGGAGGCTTGAACGTTCCTATCGGGCAGCAAACTGCCTTCCGCATCCTAGAGCAAGCTCTCCCCACCTCCCATATCCTACGAATCTTACTGCCTTTTGAGCTGTCCTGTGGTTTCTGTGGACTAACGAATCTCTTTGCCTACTCTGCCGGGTCGGGAGCCTTGACCAGTTATGGTGAGGTAGGATATCTGTTCTGTGTATGTCTAGCTTCTATTTTTAACAAAGCTGATACTTCTGAGTGGGAGCAAAGCAGAGGGGAGAAGGCACGGAGGTCATCTCTGTAGTTTAGATTGCATGGAAAGGTTCCACTTGTGCTATAAGGAGGATGTGAGCTAATTACAGAGAGCACTTACGAAGGTGTGGGTCCTAGGAGGGTGGGAATAGTGATTAACAGCGTTTGCTAGCCACAGACTAGCAAATTTTCTTCTGCAGATGTGCAAGATTCTCCAGTGGAAACTACCCTTCAGGTGCCTCTGCAGCAGATGGGTGATGGTAACCTTCTCCCTGTGCTGGCTTCAGCACTGGGAAACGGTGCGTTAGCAGTTTTCTTTATACAATTACTATTATTATTCTTAATACGATTACCAAAGAGACTTTTGGTGCTGACTGCAGCCTGGGAGAGGTTAGCCCTGCTGTGAGTAGTATATTATTTTGTGATGTTAATAGATTTTTATCTTGTATTACCTTGTTAGCAAGGCTGTGTTAATAGTTACTCACTTATCTCTTCGTTTGCCTGGTTGTGTCTGTAGCTGCACATGCTTTCATGCGCTGATAACCAGCTTGCCTGTGTTGGAGCTTTGTAATGTTAGATGCTGGACACCTCTAGCTGAATTTTGTAGATGCTTACAAACTGCATGAAACCATAGAATCAAAGAATGAGTTGGGTTGGAAGGGATCTTAAAGCTCAACCAGTTCCAGCCCCCTGCCATGAGCAGGGACACTTCCCATGGGATCAGGGGCTCCAAGCCCCATCCAACCTGGCTTTGGGCATCTCCAGGGATGGAGCAGCCTCTGCTTCTCTGGGCAACCTGTTCCAGGGCCTCCCCACCCTCACAGGAAAATAGTTCTCCCTATGATCTCATCTAAATCTCCCTTTTCAGCTGAAAACCGTTCCCCCTTATCCTGCCCCTCCCCAGCTTTCGTGGAGCCCCTTTCAGTGCTGGAAGCTGCTCTAAGGTCTCCCTGGAGCCTTCTCCAGGCTGGACAACCCCAACTCTCTGTCTGTCCTTGTACGGGAGGTGCTCCAGCCCTTGGATCATCTCTGTGGCTCTAAGTGACAGCATTTAGTTGGTAAATTAGTGAAGATTACGCAGGGTGTGAACTGTAAAAGCAGCTGTATGGGGAAGGGTCCTCTGGAATGGGGAAGGGAGTGTGAAATGATCCCAGGAAGCAGAGCAGGCAAGTGCACGTGTGAAGAAAGCAGTTCTGGCTGCTGGAAACACAAGGAAGAGATTCGGGGGCAGGAACCAGGCTGCATCTGAAGCCGTGTTTGAGGTTCCTAAATGCAGCGGGATCTTTGTGCAAGCGGCTATGGCTCTTTGCCATGGAGTGTAATGTGGAGCATGCCTCGGGTTTTCCTTCCTTCCTTCCTTCCATGGGTGTGTGGAGGGTGTGGGCTGGTCTGCGACTCTCTACAGGGATTCAGATGATGAAAGTTGCTACAGCTTGGTGGTAGTTTACATTCCCTTGTATCTCAAGAGCATCCCGAGGCTTTTGTCCTAACCTCTGTTCTCTCACACGTTGCAGAAGGGACTGATTTTGCAGTCTCCGGTCTCTTCTTTGGGTGTGTTCTGCTTCACTGGATCACAGCAAAGCAGCTAAACAAATACTTTTCTGCTCCACGAGGAAGCCTGTCTGTCAGACAGCAGCTGGGCTGGTTTCGGTGCTGGCTGGGGAGATGTATTTTTAATGCCCCAACTGTCTGGCAGGTGGGCTGGCAATTGAATTTTAACTTGCTTTGTGAGAACAAAACCATTTGTAATACAGAGGCCAGTAAACTTTCATGAATGGAGGGAGTTGAAAAGAGGTTTCTCCCACTATTAGATCTTTTGAGACTAGTAGTAAGGTTGAGGTTAATGCGTAGCTTGGTATTTGTGGTGCTCCTAGGTAGAAAAGTAGAAAAGGTTGATTCAAATATAAGTTCAATTCAGAGAATTAATGCAGAAAACTTGAAACTGGCAGCTGAAAGTAATAACCTCGCACACCTTTGGGACTGATGCATTCAAAACAGCTTGAGGGACTTTGCTGCACCTTTTTTAATTAGGAGAACATGGGTGTAAATGCTCTGGGCTACTTGGAAGAGCCCCAGCTGCCAGTTCCCTGCTGGTGCAGGTGAGTGTAACTGGGTGTTGAAATGCTTGTTGGCCTGATAATGCTGGCTCTGCCTCTCCCGTTCTGTGGAAACTGAGACTTGTCAGGCAAAACTTGTGTGGTTTTGTGCTGTGTTTTCTGCCCTCTGCCTCAGGTACCATGTTGCCTAGGGGAGTCGTGGCTGCCCCATCCCTGGAGGGGCTCAAAGTCAGGTTGGATGGGGCTTGGAGTCCCTGATCTAGTGGGAGGTGTTCCTACCCATGGCAGGGGATGGAACTGGATGGGCTTGGAGGTCCCTTCCAACCCAAACATTCTATGATTTTGTGGATCTAGGCACTAACCCAGCAGCTGCCTCCTTGCCCAAGGTCTGACTGGGTGTGCTGGAAGAGGTTCCCAAAGGGGCAGCACGCAGGGCAGGACCCCTGGCAGGGAGCACAGCCTGGTTGAGGAACCAGCATGATAAATGTTATTTCTGGAGTGAGCAAATATTTGGACACGGAGCTTCTGCCCTTGGGGTGTGAGGCCCTAAACTCACAGCAAGATCGATGGGGATCGTACTTGTGCCAAGTGGGTACAGGGCAGTGATAGGTTTTTCCCCTGAAAGCACCCATTGGACATGGGATTGCTCCTAGATCTGTGCAGGTAGCGTAAGCTGTGGGTAAATCACTTGGGCAGCGTTACCAAGCCTAACAGTTCCTCACCCGCTTCACCCTGCTGTCTTCCTCCTGCTGGCTACCAAGTGGCCTTAGTCCCTGGCTGGAAATGTCCTCTCTGCCCAAGCCATGTGCGTGTCCCCTGACTGACATGTGCTCTTAGAATCATAGAATCACCAGGTTGGAAGAGACCCACTGGATCATCGAGTCCAACCATTCCTATCAAACACTAAACCATGTCCCTCAGCACCTCTTCCACCCGTGCCTTAAACCCCTCCAGGGAAGGTGACTCAAACCCCTCCCTGGGCAGCCTCTGACAGTGCCCAATCACCCTTTCTGTGAAGAATTTTTTCCTGATATCCAGCCTAAACCTCCCCTGGTGGAGCTTGAGGCCATTCCCTCTCGTCCTGTCCCCTGTCACTTGGGAGAAGAGGCCAGCACCCTCCTCTCCACAACCTCCTTTCAGGTAGTTGTAGAGAGCAATGAGATACTTTGCTCTAGCATGGTTATGAATTTTACCTTGCCTTTTTGGAGGAGCACAGGGGATAGGCTTTAATGCCACGCTGCGATGGGGTGGTAGGTTAGTCCATTCTGACCTAGCACCCTGAGGGATAACAGGGGCTTGTTTTCTCCTCGTCGGACCTCCATGAGGTAATCTCCATGCTGCTTTCCAATATCTGGCTCCAGGTGCAACTGGAGAGACTGTGCTGCTTTCATAGAATCATAGAATCTTTTGGTTGGAAAAGACCTTTGAGATCATCAAGTCCAACCATACCTGGCCCCTACCAAACCAGATCTCTGCGCAAGAGATCTGGGCCCAGAGGAAAAGTTGGCAAGAAGCTACATCCTCCACCTCCAAACACAAACAAGGGAAACTATTCAGATGCAGAAGTGAGGGCTGAAAACCCACATCTTGCAGAGCATGCTTAGACTTCACTTTCTGCAAAAATAAAGCTACCTTGTGATGTTGGTTGTCCATGTTAGGAGGTATTCTCCGTTCCCAGAGAAACTGAGCACAGGGAAAACCTTTGCACAAGGGCTTTTGTGTTGGCTATTGCCTAGAGCTATCAGAGTCATAGAATCATAGAATAACCAGGTTGGAAGAGACCCACTGGATCATCGAGTCCAACCATTCCTATCAAAATCAACAGTGTCAACAGTGGCATCTTTGAGACTTGACAGGGGTTGGTCTGTAAACAGCTGATTTTCTTCCTCTGTTACAGCCCATATGGCAGCGTTTCTACCACCGTCTTTCTGATGTCACTCTGTCCTCAGAGAGCTCTGACTGTTGATAACACATGAATTGGTGAGGATAGGCCCTTGCGGGATAAAAAACTTTGCGATGCTCTAAAGAAGGAACCCTTGCATCCAAGCAAGAGCATCTAATATCTTATTTTGGAAGTGAAAAATACAAGTTTGCACTTGTGGTGGGAGGCCAAACTCTCTAACAACTCCTCCTTCCTTCCTGCCTTCAGTTCTTAGTTTGAAGCCCTTCTTCCTGTGGCTTGAGAGGACCAGCTGGAGCCCGATGTTTGGCAGTGCCCGTCCCTGGCTATAGTTAGCCATGCTGAGTATGGTCGCCACAAGGCAGCGTGGGTACAAGATACCCAAGCATAAAGGCAAAAAGGGGCTCGCTCTATTTTGCGTTGGTCCGCAGTGGAGTGGAATGATGAGTTTGACTTTTCTCTGTCCCCTTCATCACCACGGTGTCCTAGTGCTCCCACTACACCCTTTGAATAGACTCTCTTGGCTGCCCAAGTTGGCCAAAGAGAAACCCTGAGCCAACGTGAATGAAATGGATGTTAAGATGTTTTTAGCAAGGGGGGGACTTGATCGATATATGTGCTCTGGCTTCTGTAGGCATTGCTAGAGCAAGTGTTTGCAAAACAATGGACCAGGGGAGGTTTAGGCTGGACATTAGGAAAAAATTCTTCACAGAAAGGGTCATTGGGCACTGGCAGAGGCTGCCCAGGGAGGGGGTTGAGTCACCTTCCCTGGAGATGTTTAAGGTACGGGTGGACGAGGTGCTAAGGGGAATGATTTAGTGTTTGATAGGAATGGTTGGACTCGATGATCCGGTGGGTCTCTTCCAACCTGGTTATTCTATGATTCTATGAGCGATGGTCGACCTTCAAGATGATACAGGCATCATGTCTCTCACTTCTTGTACTTGTGCACAAGCCACTGGTCCACTGCAGCCTCCCAGCAGGAGCTGGCCTCGGTGGGGCGAGAGGACAGGAGCTGCTCGCTGAGTTGAGGAGAAGATAGCAACACAGCAGGCAGGTGCCAGTCTCTTTCACATCCTTTTTGAGCGCCCACGCGAGCATCGAACGCCACTCGGCTCTGTGCTGCAGCTGAAGGCCAGGTCACACACCCACGCTCTGGTGCCTCACTGTTTGCTCTAGTCCTGCGGAGTCCGTTTGGTCTATGGATGATGTATTTTTGTGTCCTGGGTTTTTGTTTTGTCCGTGGTTTCCGTGGCCTTTATCTGGGGAGTGCAAGACGTGATGGTGAAAGAGGTTTTCCATATCAGCAGTGTGGGGTGGGCTGTGAGGAAGTCCCTATGATAGGCAGAGCCTTCAGACCCTCTGGTTTAACGTGTGTGCAGGCGGCGGGGCTCAGGCTCTCGGAAGCCGCTTCATCTTGGATGTGGCTTAGATGAACCCTGAGTGCACCAAGCGGCTGTGAAATCAGCCTCTGCATGAGCTCTCCTCCCTTTTAGACCTTCCTCCGTCTTCCCTGAAGCCAGGTTGATCCGTGTCCCTAAAACTAGAGCTGAAAGATGGGCTGTTCTGCCTGCGGTGGCCAAGCTGCTGTGGAGCTGTGAGAGTCAGTAGGAAGGAACTTGGCTGAATCATAGAATCATAGAATCATAGAATAACCAGGTTGGAAGAGACCCACCAGATCATCGAGTCCAACCATTCCTATCAAAAAACCATTCCTGAGGTGCTTTGTGTCACATTCTCCTGCCTGGCCAGCATGAGTTTGTGTCAGAAGGAAGAATACGAATCTAACCATCTCTCACCCCATGGTGAGGCTGTCGCGCTGGGTAGCCAGCGAGAGGGATAAGAACATGACCTTTTGTCTGTCAAGTTCACCCAGACTTCCTTACCATGGAGAGATAATCATGTGGTGCGCCCTGAATAGAAGTATTCTCCACAAAAGGAAGGTCTGCATTGGCAGTTTCTGGCTTTTCTTCTGGCAATAACTGTTTTTGAGCTGGTGAGCTGATAAACAGACCTGGGTTTCCCCCCGAGAGATAACAGGTGACCGTGTGACTGCATTTTGACTCTTTGCATCTTAGGGCTCAGCCTTTTTAGAGAAGTGAACTTGGCCTCTCAGGGGTTTTCTTTCTCCCAGTGCTTGTGCTCTGCAGAGCGGCTTTCACACCTCCGTCTTGGCTACACGGTAGCATCATAGAATAGTTTGGGTTGGAAGGGACCTTCAAGACCATCAATACCAACTCCTTCCTATGGGTAGGGACACCTCCCACTGGATCAGGGGCTCCAAGCCCCATCCAACCTGGTCTTGGACACCTCGAGGGATGGGGCAGCCACCCCTGCTCTGGGCAACCTGTTCCAGGGCCTCCCTGGGGCGAAGTGGCCGGTCCGTGGCTCGAGAGATGGAGGAGGACAGGCTGTAGCTGTGTGCTTTGCTTTGCGTTAGTGAGATACAAGAAAAAAAAAAAAAGTCAGATCTATTTCTGAAGTGGAAAGAGCACCAGTCAAAATGCTAATTTGAGCAGTTTCACGTTAAAGCAGAGAAGCAGAGTGAACCTTTGCAACGCAGAGAGTCTGGGACTGCAGAGAGATGCCAGGTCCCCTGGATGATGTGTTTGCCTGTGCATCCATCCCAGGCAGAGGAACCGATGCACAACCTTAACTGGCTGCTATTTATGTGACAGGAGGTTTTTATGGTATTTGTCCTTGGAGTGATTTCTCTGTGTTCTGGTGTCAGCCAGATTTAACAAGCTATCCAGTTTCTTAGGCAAAATCGTTGCTTTAGACACCTAACCAGCTCAAACCCCTTTGCTAAGAGACTGTGACAGATCATGAACATGTTGCTGCTTTTAGGAGGTGGGGGAGAGGGACTGGATGGCTCCAAAGGTGAATGAATGGGACAGCGCATGAAAAGGGGAAGATGTGCCAGTGGCAAGCATGGACTAGAATAATTTAGATAAAGGGACTGAATCATAGGGAGTAGACGAGCGTGGAATCTTGCATGTGTTGAGGAGATAGGACAGATGTGAATTTATATTAATTAACAATTAATGCCAGCTGAGGCTCCAGAGCCAGTAAATGGAAACTGTCTGTCTGCACCAGCTCCCTGCCAGGAAGGTGCTGCCTGCTCCTGTTTCTGTAAAGGCTGCAGGAAAGAGCTCCTGGAGTGCTTTTACTGCTATCTCTGGGTTTTCTGTGTGCGTTCTCTCTTCCTGTTTTAGCAAAAGCCACCCCCTCCCCCAGGTCCATCCAGCCACCTTCCTCCAGGGCTCCAGGGACAGGGCTGAAACGGGAATTAAATGACAAAGTCATAAAGCTGCTCTTGCCCCCATAGTCAGAGGCCACTGCTAATCTCTAGCTAAAGCCAGTTTCTTTGAAACTGCTCTGCCCAGTGCGTGGTCTTGCAAGTGACATTTAAGGAAAAGCTTTTCTGAAGAGTGGTATCTGAAACCATTTCTGACTGTAGTATTTGAGTTTCAAACCAAAACGTGGGTGGCAAGTTATAACCCCTCTTTGAATGCTGACACAGAGGAGCAGGGAGGTACGTGGCTGCTCGGCGGCTCAAAGCGGCTCTGCTTTGCCTTTCACGAAGGTCATCGTCTAATGGGCAGAGATGGAGGTTGAGGTTTCCGTCGCTGCAGCCAAGGCTGTTTCACGCCCACGTCGGTGGCACATCCCGCAGAAGGGCAGGGGGGCTGGTGTCCCGCAGGACTGGGACAGAGACTGATGAGCGAAAAAGAAGAGTTGCCCCTACTTTGCTATTGAGCTTTGATATTGAGCTCTGACGTTTTAGCTGGCGTGTATCAGAAACTGCGTGACCAGCAGGTCCAGGGAGGTTCTTCTCCCTCTGTACTCGGCACTGGTGAGACCACTCCTCAAATCCTGGGGTCAGTTCTGGGCCCCTCACCACAAGAAGGATGTTGAGGCTCTGGAGCGAGTCCAGAAAAGAGCAACGAAGCTGGTGAGGGGCCTGGAGAACAAGAGGAGCGTCTGAGAGAGCTGGGGGTGTTTAGCCTGGAGAAGAGGAGGCTGAGGGGAGACCTCATTGCTCTCTCCAACTCCCTGAAAGGAGGTTGTGGAGAGGAGGGAGCTGGGCTCTTCTCCCAAGGGACAGGGGACAGGACGAGAGGGAATGGCCTCAAGCTCCACCAGGGGAGGTTTAGGCTGAACATTAGGAAAAAAAATTTCACAGAAAGGGTCATTGGGCCCTGGCAGAGGCTGCCCAGGGAGGGGGTTGAGTCACCTTCCCTGGAGGGGTTAAAGGGACGGGTGGACGAGGCGCTGAGGGACATGGGTTAGTGATTGATGGGAATGGTTGGACTCGATGATGCAGTGGGTCTCTTCCAACCTGGTGATTCTATGATTGAAAAGGTGCTGAGAAGGCAGGACATGCTAGGAAGGGAGGGTGGACCTCCCGGGACCTGGAGGGAGGGCTTTGCTGGGGGTTAGGGACTGACATTTGAACTGCCAAGGGGATGTGAGCAGGTCCTACAGCGCAGTTGGAGCGGTGCAGCGAGGCACGAAGGTTGAGCGGTGTTGGTCATCCTTCACATCCTTGAAAACAGCAGCAGGGACTTCGTTGGCGTTTGCTGGTGGGCTAGCAGCCTTGGCTCTGGTATGCAGGACAAGGGCCCTGGGGTTTGTGTCTCTGGCTGCTTTGAGGGGCCTGGGTGAGAGCCTGTCTGACCTGAGCCTGGCAGAGGATTTCTGTAGGACCTGGCCATGCATGATGCACATAATTAAGCTACCTGACGCCCCCAAAGCTGTCTTTGCCCACTAGCTGGCACATCACTGAGCTTCTGCTGGGCTGCTTTGCCTTGTCTCTTCTCTCCAACATAGTGCTCTGCATTGTTCTGGTTGTATTTTCTCTGGGGAAGTCCCTCTGTGCGCACACGTTCACTACCCATATGCCTTGAAATTTAAAAAAGGGAGTAGGGGAAACCGCTGAGCAAAAACCCCGGCTCTTTTCACAGGGTCTCAGTGGAAACCTGGCCTTTCTCAAGGAGATGGGGCTGGTGGTTGGAAACGTGCACACATCCTCCGCCTAGGCTGGCTGCTGCACATGAAGAGGGTGCCAGCATCTGCTTTTTCTTGTGGTCTCCAAGTCCAGTGGGCCACATCAGCTGGTTAAAGAAGTCTGCAAAACCCTGTGAATAGCTACAGAGCTTGCACCCATCTGCCCCTGTGAAATGAGAGGTTGGCTCTGCCTTGCAGCAGAGAAGGGAGTGTGGCCCCTTCCAACTCAACAAGCGTTTTCAGCCTTGCTGTTTAACTTTGGTCTCTTCAAGCATTCAACCGTTGCCCAGCTTCCACTGGGAAGCTGTTTACTCATATCAAAAGCATGACAGGGTTTTATCCTACGTACCTGCTCTTCTACAGTTACTTGTTTTGAAGGGTTCATCAAGAACTCAGGAACCTCAATGATGTCGTGTGGAGCATGGATTTTGCTGCATGAGCCAGGGCTTCTGTGCCTCTCCGTCCTAGATGGAGCACTGGAGTCTTTCTTTGGGTGTCCAGACCTCTTGGCAAAGGGGCATGGAGTGGCTTGAAGGTGCTCTGCCATATGTGAGTGACGGGGGAGGTTGCAGCAAGGCTGGAGGCACCAACCTTCTCTCTGAGATAACGTGCGAAGTGGGTGCAAACTGGGAATCTGCCTCAAGTTGTGCTGGGGGGGGTTAGATTGGATATTAGGAAAAATTTCTTTGCTGAAAGAGTAGTGAAGCATTGGAAGAGGCTGCCCAGGGAAGTGGTGGAATCTCCATCCCTGGAGGTGCTCAAAAAACGTGTAGATGTGGCTCTTCAGGACATGGTTTAGTAGGTATATTGATATTGTGTTGATGATTGGAATGGGTGACCTTAGGAGCCTTTTCCAACCTTAACTATTCTATGATTCTTGTTGGGAGCAATCCCACCAACCTCTGTTCAGGGTCAGGACCTTGGTAGTCAACTTTGCTGTTGCTTGTGGTGTCTTTGAATGTTGGAGTAAACAGCACTGCTCGTGGAAACAGGCCAGACTTTCTGCATAAACACCTTGTTTGCTTTGAGTTGGCTGTTTATGCTAGTGGTGAGAACCTGATTTGTGCAAAAGCTGGAATCTTTGGGTAAGCCAAAGGATGTTAAACATCTAGATTCTACTGGAATTTGGTGTAAATAACGTGTGGATCTTAGAGAAAGCAGCTAACCGTTCTCACCCAAGTGTGAGATCCATTAGGAAAATACTCAGAAAAATATATAGGCAGCAAGCTGGTTTCTATAGAAGTGATTGTTGCACCCCAGAGAGTGCAACACAGACTTCTGTACCTGCTGTGGAAATGGATATGCTGATTTAGAAAGGTAGTAAGAGGGGTTTTTTGTGTTTTAAAGTTGTTTGCAGAAGTCTTGGGGGATATTAGATGATGTGCACCGGTGCGGTTAGCTGTCATGATGCTAATTGCTTTAGGAAAATGGAAATATTTACCTGTACGTAGAGCTGAATAGATTTGCAGGGTATATTTATTTAATACACTCCCTTGAGGCTGTGCTTGGTGTAATGAGTCTTCTGATGGGATTTGAATTGAACCAGACTCGAACCCACAAAGGAGGCTGCTGCGGCTCTGTCAGCGTTGAGAAATGCTTTATATGCAGCCATGCCTGTGTGGAACAGCTTTGAATGAAGACATAAATGCTAATAATTTGATACGGGAGCATCTTGAAATCAACAGCAGCCTTGCGGCACTTTGCTAAATTAAGCCTTAATATTGCAGGACAAGTATGACCTCTCCTCAAGTACCGTGGAATTGCTTATTTCTGTCTTTTTAGGAAAGTCTGGGTTTTTTTTTTTTGGTCATACAGGTTGGCCTCCGTGTTTCTCTGCTGGAAGAAGCTTCAGTTGTTTATTTGCTTGGCTGCTTCCAAGGGCAGGTCCGCATCCTGCCCTTCCCTGGCTGCAGCGGGAGGTGGGATGTCTCTGGCTGTGGAACCGGGCGGTCCATCTGCCCTGTATCAACAGCATCTGCTGTGAACACTGACCCTTGCTCCTAGGTTTGAGAGGCTGCAGCATAGCAGAAGGGAAATCTAGTGACGGTTGATCCCCTCCTCCTCTTTTTCCAGTTTCTTGAACCGCCTCAGCTTGCTAGGTTGGACTTTGTGTCGAGCTGAACGGTGCTAACCACACACAAAGTGCGTAGGCTTTGTCTCTTGAGCCACGTTTGCTTTGATCCTCTCCAAGCCTAACAAAAAGAAGTTTTACCGTTAAAAATGCTCCAAATTATCTTACTGACAGGCTAAACCCAGGCACAAGGGGGCTGCAATAGATGTGCACCTGGTGCTGGCTTCTCTGGGGATCTCCCCAAAAGTAAGTGAAACCCTGGAGAAACTTGCTTCCATCTCCTTTGGGACTTCACTTGGGAATTTTATTGTTCAACTGTAGGTCGTGAGAGCTCATCTGGAGTCCTGCGTTCGGTTCTGGTGCCCTCGGCACAGGAAGGACATGGATTTTGTTAAGAGTGAGTCCAGAGGACCTTAGAGCTGATTCCAGTACTGAAAGGGCCTCTAGGGAAGCTGGAGAAGGGCTCTTGGTCAGGGAGTGCGGGGATAGGATGAGGGGGAATGGTTTTAAGCAGAAAAAGGGGAGATTTAGTACTGGAAGGTTGCTTTAAGGTCTCCCTGGAGCCTTCTCTTGTCCAGACTGAACAACCCCAATTCTCTCAGCCTGTCCTCATGTGGGAGGTGCTCCAGCCCTCTGAGATGAGAAAGTTGTTAGACACTTTTTTATTTAAAGCGATTCTTTAGGGCTGACTCAGTTCTGCAAAAAGCTCTTGCCGCAGTTGAGCTGTTGCCTGAATGACCTACTGCTCAATAACGTTTGTCCTTTTCTGATCCTGAAACAACGGCTTTTTTAGGGGGGATCCTCTTTATTTGCTCTCCTTCTGAGAATATTGCCAATCTTCCTATAAGCGATGTGTGAGACCAAGAGGTCTGACTTGAAGCCTGGTTGGTGGGACTCGCTCCTCCACGGCAGGGCTAGAGCTTGCAGCCTGTGGGGCTGTCTAGGGCTCTTTGCAGGTTTTTAGCGTTGCCGTGTAGTGAGAGATGTGTGGGTTGGTGCTTTCTTCGTGCCTGCTCTGTTGTGGGTTGGTTTTGCTCACCAACAAATCTACTCCAGTAAGAACCATAATGAAAAACAGCTCTAACGATGCTTTCTGCATTACAGTTTACTCCAGGTCAGGAGAAAAACAAGCTGTGTTGATCAAAGCGCCTCGAGGTATGTGGTCACTGTGTCTTCACTCACAAGGTGAAGCAACAGAGAGAACTTCAGAGCAGGCAGGTTCTTGGGTCCGGAGCACAAGTCTTATGAGGGAACTGGGATTGTTTAGGCTGAGGGACAACCTCATCACTCTCTACAACTACCTAGATGGAGGTTGTAGCAAGGTGGATGCTGGTCTCTCCTCCCAAATAACAAGTCATAGGAAGAGAGGAGATGGCCCCAGGTTTTGCCAGGGGAGGTTTACACTGGGTATTAGGAAAAATTTCTGTATGGAAAGAGTGGTGATGCATTGGCAGAGGCTGTGGTGGAGTCTCCATCCCTGGAGGTATTCACAAAACATGTAGATGTGGTGCTTTAGGACGTGGTTTAGTAGACATGGTGGAGTTGGGCTGGTGGTTGGACTTGGATGATCTTGGAGGTCTTTTCCGACCTTAACAATTCCATCATTATGCGATTTGGCGTGCGCTGAGCGAGTAGGACGGGGAAACCTTCACAAGCCAACGAGTCTTAAGGCTGATTTTGCTGCTGTTTTTCATTCCACTGTTTAAAGCAACAGGGAGAGAGCCTGCCTAACAAGGAGGTGAGGAAAGATGTGAGCTGTGGGGTTCCTGTGCACCCCAGAGGGACGCTGTTGTCATGCATACCAGGGTATTCTTGGAACCAAGGTGTGCTCATGGCTATGGCTACGTACCTACAAGAGCTCTCATCCCATTGTTTTACCAGAGATGTTTCATTAGGTTTTTTTTTCTTTCCTGCTGTCTTCTGGCTAGCAATCTCGTGCTGGTTTTATTGCCATTAGGCATTCAGTGGAAACGTTCTGTGTGGCCTCTGGCAGCTTTGTGTTGTCCTTGAGCTCCATTAAGCTCCATTAGATGCATTCATTCCTATGCCAGCAGCAGTTTCACGGCACGGTTAAGTGCTGGCCCTGTAGACGATGGGTTGATGAAGGAGTGTCACTCTTGTGATGTCAGGAATACAAGGCTTGGAAACACTGGGATTCCTGTTTACCATCTGTTTCCATGGCCTTTCCCTAATAGACCTCTCCTCCTCCAGAATTCAAGGATCTTTAATCAAAACTGTTTGACTTGTGGTGGGAGAGAGGAAATCCCAAATTGTGGAGGAGACAGTGACATTTCTTGACCTTTTCCATGTGTATCTTGGAGACAAACACACTCTAATGAGTGTCTGTGTGCTTATGTTTGTAGGTTTAGCCTTTGGGTGTATTTCCTAAGGCAGGCACTCAGCGAGATGCGAGGTTAAGCATTTCTCTGCAACGATTGAGAGAGATAAACTTGCCAACCCTTTGGGGGGACAGCACGTGAGCTAATCTGATCCGTGGACAGCTGCGTACAAGAAACGAGCTTGCTAAGTATTTCCAGATATCCTCCTCTTGAGAACCCAGATTTCACTGAGCTTGGAAAACTTAAGTGTTGTGGGTTTGAGTCATTTGATGCAGACCTGTCCGCTGATGCAGGACCTCTCACAGCATCATCCTTTGCTTTGAAGGTGTGCAGCCTGTTCTCTTTCAGTTGGTGCTATCCAGAAACCGCTCCAAAAGCCTTGTTATGGCTCACCTTCTCCTCTTTGCTCATGAAGAACGTCACGGTTGGTCCCATGCAGATGGAGCATGATCTAAACCTGAGCGATATTTTCAGAACTGAGTGATTCTCAGTTTTGGGTGCTCTTTGTGGCACTTGTGACATTACTCAAAAGAGCCTGGCATTTAGAAAGTGGATTTTCAGTAGCTTCTGAAAAATTGAGCTGTGAAACTGATACCACATGAGAAATCATTGGTCTGGTATGCATATTTAGTACGCATTAAAGCTTGGGGAAACACTAATTCTTGCGATTCCATCCAGAAAACTTGATCGAGACTGATAGCATCAGAAATGAGGTCAGTGGGTGGTTTGATGCCACTTAAAATAGGAAGATTACATTAAAGTGGCATGCAGGATGGTGAAACATTTTTCCCCTTAGGGTGAGCTGTCTCTCTTTGCCTTTTCTCTGTCCTGATACCCAGGTACGCCAACAGCACTGATGTTTTCCAGCAGTGTTTCCTTTGCTGCTTCTTCCCTGGCTGTGCTGGGGTCCTGTGCGGAGAACTTTGCTTTTGACACAGCAGTTGTATGGTTGGAGTCATTTTTCAACGTGTGCCACAGCTTGATCGACAAGGAACATAGGTTTCCCAGAGAAATCGTGGCTGCCCCATCCCTGGAGGGGTTCAAGGCCAGGTTGGATGGGGCTTGGAGCCCCTGATCCAGTGGGAGGTGTCCCTGCCCATGGCTGGGGTGGAACTGGATGGGCTTTGAGGCTCTGAGTCTTTTAGGTGCTGGGTGGGGAACTGTTTTTGCAGCCAGTGGTTTCTTCTGGAGAGGGAATTTGCTGTCTGTGTTGCAAAAAAAAAAAGCACGCGGGGCTCGTGCTTTTTCTCGACCTGAGGGACAGGAGGACAAAATCCTTTGGGAAAGAGACCTCGCTGGGTGGATGTCTGAGAAGACCTTCTCCAGTGTGGTGGGAGGAAGGTGGATGTGCTGCTAGGTAGGATGAGGGCTCTGTGCCTGCCTCGCAGGTGTCTGCCCCGAAGGCAGCCAGGGCAGGGGCAGCCTAATTCCCATTTCACATGTCACATTTTCGCTTTGCAGGTGGTTTCATCCCAACATCAGCGGAATTGAGGCAGAGAAGCTCCTCCTGACCCGAGGTGTCCATGGCAGCTTCCTGGCTCGACCCAGTAAGAGCAACCCAGGAGATTTCACTCTCTCCGTCAGGTAAGCAGACAGCAGCAGACAAGGGGTGGAGGATGGGGCTGTCTCGAGCTCTCCAGCACACCCTGCTCCAATTTATTTATGTGCAAGGGGAGAGGTGCTGCGCGGAGATGGCATCTCTGTGGTACCGCTTGCAGTTAAAGCATCACTGAACTCTCCCCATCACTGCAGAGGCTGCGCTGAAAGCCACACGCTGCTTCCCCCTGGTTTTTCATCCCTGTGGGCTGCACACGCCTCTGTCCTGCCAGGCTTGGCTCTGTGCTTGTGGCGTGTGTTTCCAGAGCCCCTGTTGCCACAGGAGGGAAGATAATGAACCCACTTACATTTCTGGGGAGACTCTGTTCAATCCCAGCAGGCATGAATCATCTTTTTCCAATTTCAAAAGAACTTAACTTAGCTGCCTGTGGGAGACACGTGTTTTCTGTCTTTAAGGGATCCCAGGAGCCCCTTCATAGGAGAGTGAACTTGCTGACCAGCCTCACAGTGCCTGCACTCCCCGACAGTATCACGTGCATCACCTTTAAAGTGCTCCTGTCCTCTGGGACCAAGGCAATTGCAGAAAGGAAAGCTGCAGTTTAGCTGATGGTGTTTGTGAATGCAGCCCCTTATGACACGGTGGAGCAGATACACTGGGTATCTGACGGTGAACTAAAGGGAAGAGGCAAAGAGTAACATTGATCCAATGAGTCCCTGAGATCATAGACTCATGGAATGGATTGGGTTTGAAGGGACCTCAAAGCCCAGCCAGTTCCACCCCCTGCAATGGGATCCATCTCCCACTGGATCAGGGGCTCCAAGCCCCATCCAACCTGGCCTTGAACACCTCCAGGGATGGGGCATCCGTGACTTCTCTGGGCAGCCTGTTCCAGGGCCTCCCCACCCTCACAAGAAAACATTTCCTCCTAAGATCTCATCTGAATCTACTCTATTTTAGCTTCAAATCCTTCCCCTTTGTCCCATGACTGTACTCAGTAAGATAAAAGGAGCAAGTTGTGGGTTCAAGGCATGAACCTTCCATGAGCACCATCCAGCAAAAGTTTCACCCGGCACTTCTAACATAGACTTCTTTTTTTTTTTTTTTGTGGCGGCTCCTGTATAGTTTAAACAGCCCTCATTTTGTTTAGATAACTCCAGTGAGTTTATAAATCCTTTGACCAACGCTGCGTTTAGACAAACTTTGTGGACATGACAACATGGACAGAGCATTTCCACCTGGCAGGGCACTGGCATCTAGGAGGATGTGAGCATCACCAGTGCAGTTTGAGCCTCAGTCCCTGCCTGGGCACCTCTTCCCCCCTCAGCCAGGTGCTGTGGGAGCTGCTGGCAGGTCAGAACAGGGTGGTGATGCTTACTGGCTCTGGTGAGACTTTATCCTCTCTTTATTGCCTTAGCTGCTCAGATGAAACCCTTCTTGGCCATATTTCATAGAATCACAGAATGGTTTGGGTTGGAAGGGACTGTGAAGGTCATCCAGTCCAACCCCCCTGCAGTGAGCAGAGACATCTTCAACTCAATCAGGTTGCTCAGAGTCTCATCCAATCTGATTTTGAATATTTGCAGGGATGGGGCATCTGTCATCTCACTGGGCAACCCCTGCCAGTGCCTCACCACCCTCAGCATAGAACATTTCTTCCTAATATCTCATCTAAACCTCTCCTCTTTTATTTTAAAACCATTAGCCCTTGTCCTATTGCTGCAGGCCCTGTCAAAAAGTTTCTCCCCATCTTTCTTATAAACCCCCTTTAAGGAAAGACTGCAAATAGATCGCCTCAGAGTCTTCTCCAAGCTGAACAACACCAACTCTATCTTTTCACAGGGGAGGTGTTCCAGGCCTTTGATCATATTTCCCCGCTTTGAATTGTCCCTGGGCTTGAACCTGCCGTCCTCTCTGCCAAGAGATTTCTCAGCTCGGGGGTTTTCAGCTGCCTAATATTTGTAAATGCTTCTTTTTTTGTTGAGGAACACAACCCAGCACTCCGACCCTTTGCCTGTCCAACAGCTCTGGCCACTCTGTAGTGTGAGGAGCTGTGGTCAGCGCAGGGGAAGGGGGGAAAGTCCAGCTTTTCCAGTGGGTGGGGAGCGTTTGGATCTGCCTTCAGCTGCTCCTCAGTGATCTGGCAATCAGAAGTGCCTGTGAGTTAATGAGAGAGGCAGGAAGTGCTTCTAATTAGAATGGAAAATAAACTCGGTCGCAGAGAACTGCCTCGAGCGAGCTATGACAGCAAGGGAATACGTGTAAAATGAGGGGTTATCTCCATGTGAGAGCTCAGTGTTGCTCTTCGTGTCATTTTGTGAGTCAGGGTGTTGTCTGGTTGTACTGACAGCTCCTGCTTAGCCAGGCAGGGTGCAAGCAGATGCAGGTTAGGGCTGTGCAACAGTGTCCTGATGCAGAAAGATACCCAGCTAGCAGTGTAATTACCCTGAATCAGCAGGGTAAATTGCTTTGCCAGGAGAGCCAGTTTGCATTACTCCGCTCGTGCCTCGTGCTGTGGAGTCAGTCCACAAGTTTGCATAGTTTCGCTTCCCTCTAGCTCCATCCCTCAGCCAAAGGGCACGTGTGTCGCTGCCCTTGTGGTTTGTTACCTTCCACCTGCCCTGATCTGCTGCCTCCCTTTTTCCAGCTGTGGCACGTGTTGAGGCTGAGTGTATAAAAGCTTGGATGCTCATAGAAAAGCTACAGCCAGCCGTGGAGTCCCAGAGCAGTGTTATTATCGCTGTTATTTCTTTATTCCTTTCTGCTTTCTCTGTGGGGGAGGGAGCATCAGATTATCCAAGGGGGTTTAGACCACTTCCTACTTCAGGGAAACCTTTGTCTTGCAGTAGATGTTTAATAACAGTATGGGTTTGGCTATAAGATCGAGCCAATTAATGCTTTTAATGCGTGAACGGCGCCCTGTAGTAACGAGGTGCAAGTTAAGAGACCAACACAGCGTGCTTTAATATGATGGGATTAAACAATACGACCACAGCCCACTGGCAGATGCTGGCTCAGTGGAAAGTCTGACCAGCTCTCACAGTTCTGAGTAAACCAAAGCTGTGACACGTACCATGTTTCCAGGAAAGCACATTAAACATGACACACAAGCTCAGGGGCAACGTGTTGAGCTTTGAGGCATCATGAATTGAAGACAAGGGAAGAATTCTTTCATTGACTGCTTTTATCTGCAAGTCCTTGTTCCTTCCTATTCCATAACTTGAGGCAAGAGTAGGCTTGGGTACGGAAAACTTGCTTGGACGTGGTCACTGGTTAGGTAGACCAGTTTTGCTTATACTTTATCTGAGCAATATGCTCTTTTCCACCCCAAAACGTGCATAAATGTTCTTGAGAATTAGAGCTGCAACACCTAATAGAGTATAGAATGTGTAGCATTAAGTGCTGTGAAAGCTGAAAACTTGGGTGGCTTTCCCTGTTAAATTATGCAGACGTAGATGGACCAATGTATTATTATCCTCACCTGGAGTTGTATCCTGATAGAGCTTTTTTTTCCATCTCTGAACTGTACGTGTCTCTATTTTTTTTCCCTTTTTGAGAAATAAAAGGTTTTCAAAGGAAACAATGAGATCTCTTTGAAAAAGTACCAAAACTAAAGGTGTCCGTTGGAGAAAGTACCTTTAGGAAAATGATCAAAACCTCTTCCTCCTTCTTTCAACTCCCGTTCTGGGTTTTGGGGGTTTTTGAAAACCAGTGAGGGGAAATGCAGCTCCTTTTAATTACAGAGAGGATGTGGGCTGAAAAGAAAGCAGGGAATGGAGTTTTGGCTGACCAGACCACACACTGAGTGACCGTGTGCTGGTGCGTGTCCAGATATGTGTCCCTGAAGAGAAGCTAGGAAATAATACTGCAGAAGTTATGAGAAGGTTTTCATGGAACTCTGTGGCTGCTTTCCATTTCTTCAGCTCTGTGCACTCTTTAAGCTTTTAACGTTACAGCAAGAAGAAAAAGTGTGACCAACAGGGCGAGAGAAGGGGTTCTCCTCCTCTACCCGGCTCTCATGAGAGCTCACCTGGAGTTCTGTGTCCAGTTGTGGTGTCTTCAGCACAGCAAGGACATGGATCTGTTAGAGCAAGTCCAGAGGAGACCATGAAGATGAACTGAGGGCTGGAGTACCTCCTTGTATGAGGCCGGGCTGAGAGAGGTGGGGTTGTTCAGCCTGGAGAAGAGAAGGCTCCGGGGAGACCAAAGAGCGGCTTCCAGTACTGAAAGGGGCTCCAGGAAAGCTGGAGAGGGGCTCTTGATCAAGGAGGGCAGGGATAGGACGAGGAGGAGCGGTTTTGAGCTGAAAGAGGGGAGATTGAGATGAGATCTTAGGGAGAAATGTTCTTCTGTGAGGGTGGGGAGGCCCTGGCCCAGGTTGCCCAGAGCAGGGGTGGCTGCCCCATCCCTGGAGGGGTTCGAGGCCAGGTTGGATGGGGCTTGGAGCCCCTGATCAAGCGGGAGGTGTCCCTGCCCATGGCAGGGGTGGAACTGGCTGGGCTTTGAGGTCCCTTCCAAGCCAACCCATTCCGTGATTCTATTCTAAGCAGCATAGATTTGTGTGTTGTCGTTCTGGGGAGTGGCTGTTACAAAAGCTTCCTTGCCTTTCTTGCAGTTGGTGTCACATCTCATTTCCTAGAAGGACCTGGTACTGGACTTGCTTTAGATATTAAGTCTTCCAACTTTTCATCCTGATGCTTAAGAACATTCAGCACCTTCTCAGGTTCACAGGTTGGAATACGTTGAACCCCTCCTGAATATCTGTCTAGCTAAGGAGCTGTGCTGATAGTGCAGAGCAGCTTAGCTTGGAACAGAGGCAACTCTGCTGACTCTGAAGCTGCCAAAAGAGCTGACATCTTCTCTTAAACAGTGTTGCATCCCTGGATGAGAGCTGTGTGTCTGTCAGAAGGGCAGCTGAGGACTTTGGGCATCTCCTTTGTGCTTTATTTCAGCAGCCAGCGTGTCGGGGACACAGTTTGATGGATGCTGCTACTGTGCAGTCCAGTTCTGCTGCCCAGTTTGGCCCAAGCTCTGAGAGAAGAAAATGGGAAGGAAATGGGGAGATGGATCAATGCCCTTTGTGTTTAGCATGACCTTGAGGGCTCATGGGATAAATGACCCTGATTATCTCTCTGCTTTTCATCCCTGACGTGCTGGAAGGCCTTGGGGGTGGGGTTGTGGGTCTATGAACTGAGGCTTTGTAGGGCTCTAATGGGGTTGGGTTGTGGGGATGGAGCAAAGAAGAGAGGTTTTGAGCCTCAGGCCAAGTGGGAAAAACAGTTTCGTCTGCTGCCGTCTGTGCTGCACAAAGGCTCTACACGTCCAGCTGCTGGTGTAAGTGGCCAAAGCTCTTTGTGTGCCAGCTCCTCTCGGAGAAGAGGCATTGTCATAGGAGTGTTGGCTGGGATCTGAGTTTCACAGCCAGTTTTCATTCCCATCGAGTGGGTTCTGCTCATTCCCGAGGTGCAAATATTGCCAAACTTTGAAGTCTCTGCCCATGGGGCAGCTGGAGTTGGCGTGGCAGGCTGGGTCAGAACTGTACTTGCCAGCTATACCAGGGTGGGTTAGCTGTGTCTCTCTAAACACCCCGGAGTGCCACTCAGCAGCTTCCAATGTCACAGATGGTTGACTTCTGCCTCCAAGAGCTGCTTGTCAAGGTGTAGCGTGACTCTGCAGGACCCAGATGCAGATTTTCAGACCTGTTTGTCAAGTCTTTTGCTGGGTTTGTTCTGTGATTGATGTGGGTGATGGCACTGCCGTGGATGCTGTCTCCGGTCACACTCGGTTGGTTGTCACTGAATTGGCTCTAAGTGGAAATCTCCTCGATGCCAGACAAAGCATCCAAGGAGGGCTGTGGGAGCGCAATCTGGAATTGCTGATTCTACCTTGGTGAAGTCCTCTTTAGCAACCAGGATGGAGTAAACGGCATCACAGCCATCTGCAGGGCAGTGTTTTAGGGAGAATGGTGCGACATGTGGCTTGAATGTGCCTGAGAGCGTTGCCATCTAATTATGTCCTGCCTCTAATAACAGCAGCTCTGGAGGAGGGGTGTAAGTGGCTGTGCTTGCGCGGTGCTGTTAATGCTCCTGTGGGCTCTTCAAGCTTTAGCACACAGAGATCCCAGTGCCAAGTTCCAGCCTGGCCTCATCCTGTTGGCGGGTGGCTGCTGCCCTGTGCTGTAGCTCATTGGACAGTTGGCATTTAATCTGCTTGTGCACATGATGAGCCTCTCACACACCAAGAGCTGTGGCTCTTAAAATCCCCAGGATATGTGGAAACAGCCAAATCCATGGCAGTAGATAAACAAAAGTAGCCGTGCCTCGGCGACACGAGCACATTGTAGGGGTGGTAGTGACCGTCCTGTCACTGTGAGAAGGTGCTGTGCTTCTTGCAACACTCTGTGTGCCCTTCACCAGCTGTACCACAGTCCTGCAGATGCACAACCCTGGGCTCGTGGAATTTGATGTCCTCTGCAGTCAGCCCTGTTGGGAGAGGGAGCTGTTGTAAAGTCAACGGAGTCCTCCCAGGTGGACTTTCATTAGACCTTACAGTGCATAGTTTCATGCAGTATTCAAGAGGAGGTATCAGGGAGGAGGTCGTTTCTAACCTTACCTTAGGAGCCAGGTGTGTGTCTTGCGTGTTGCGAGGTGGAAAAGCTAGAGGGGGACTTGGCCACCTTGGTGCTGCTCTAAGCGCAAGAGGAATTTGCGCAAAGGTGAACCCTGTGCAGACGTAGCTTGATACCGGGAACCGTAGGGAGTGACCCATGCAGTGAAATGAAGCTAGCACACACCCTGGTGTGCAAATCCAACCCTGCTCCTACTGGAATCCCCTAAGGCACACAGAGCCTTCTGCTGCTGCTTGCGTGTAAAACCATGGAATGGGTTGGGTTGGAAGAGATCTTAAAGTCCATCCAGTCCCACCCCTGCCATGGGCAGGGACACCTCCCACTGGATCAGGGGCTCCAAGGCCCATCCAACCTGGCCTTGAGCATCTCCAGGGATGGGGCAGCCACCCCTGCTCTGGGCAACCTGGGCCAGGGCCTCCCCACCCTCACAGGAGAACATTTCTTTCCAAGATCCCATCTCAATTTCCCCTCTTCCAGCTGAAAACCATTCCCCCTCATCCTCTCCCTGCCCTCCCTGATGAAGAGCCCCTCCCCACTGTTCCTGCAGGCCATATCTTAACGTCTCTCTGAATTCAAGAGATAGTGTCCAGGACTCTAAGGGACACAGCACAGACAGCCCAGGAAAGCTAACCGGGAGAGGATTTTGTGGAGCTGGAGCTAGATATCCAATACCATCCAGACGTCTGGCTTTTCCTTGCTTCAGGGCTGTACCCTGCTGCAGAAAGATAACAGAAATAGGGCAGCACCACTGCTGAGAGCCCCAGAGCCCCTGCTGTAGATCCAGCTCTTGCTTCCATTTAACCTCATGCCCAGCCCACTGTAGCTTCCCAGATTCCCCACTCCATGAAATGGCTTTTCTATCTGAGCTTATACCACCTTGAGTCTCCTGCATCTCGCTGTCACGGTTGCTTTGGCAACAAATGGAGAGAAGCTGGGAGCAGCTCAGCACAGGCAAGACGGAGAAATTTGCCCAGATTTACGAGTTGCTCTGACCCAGCTCGTCCATCAAGCAACGGGCTCCCAGCCATGCCTCCTCAGCTCTGGGGGGTTGCTGCTAAGTGCATTTAAAATGCAATTAACCTGCTTCTCTGAGGTTACTGTGGCCTTCTGAGGAAGGAGGCTGGGCTTTGGGGATGAGGGAGCTCTTGGAACTGGGCTGATAAAGGCTCCCAGCCACGTTCCCTTGAGCCTGGAGGGCACCACTGGAGAGCAGAAAGCATTAACCCTTCCGGTACAGTTCATAGGCTTTGGGAATATTAGGCAATATATTGGTTTGGGTGATTTATTTTCCTGTTCTTTTAAACTAATTAGATGCTCTGTGCATAGAAAACTTTTCTCTGCAAACTAGAGTGAGGTCAGAGCTTCAACCAGCCAAGAAGGTAAGTAGTGTAGGAATTAGAAGGGATAATAGAATGGTTTGGGTTGGAAGGGATCTTAAAGTCCATCCAGCTCCACTCCCCTGCCACGGGCAAGGGCATCTCCCACTGGATCAGAGGACTCAAAGCCCCATCCAGGGGCTTTTACAAAGGCATGTAGTGAGAGGACATGGGGCAATGGGTATAAACTGGAGAGGGGCAGATTTAGAAGAAACAGAAGGAGGAATTTTTTCACCATGAGAGCGGTGAGACACTGGAACAGGTTGCCCAGGGAAGATGTGGCTGCCCCCTCCCTGGAGGTGTTCAAGGCCAGGTTGGATGGGGCTTGGAGCCCCTGATCCAGTGGGAGGTGTCCCTGCCCACAGCAGGGGGTGGAACTGGCTGGTCTTTAAGGTCCCTTCCAACCCAAACTATTCCGTAATGGCAGAGGAGGAATTATTCACCTCCTCTGTGTGAGGTTTTCTGGGAAGCAGAGCAGGGTGGGAGCTTGTCGAGGCATAAAGCCAGTTCTTGGCTGAGCAATCCTGGCCAAGAAATATAGATCCCTTCCCCTGCTGCATGAGCAGAGAGTGCATGATGCAGCTTAGAGGTAGATGTGTTCAGGGGCTAATACTGGTTTTTTATTCTGTGCATACGGTCTTGTTTGCCTTCCTTCATCAGGAGAAATGATGAGGTGACGCACATTAAGATCCAGAACACTGGGGATTACTATGACCTGTACGGAGGCGAGAAGTTTGCTACCCTTGCAGAGCTGGTGCAGTACTACACCGAGCAGCAGGGGTTGCTGCGGGAGAAGAACAGCAACGTCATCGAGCTGAAGTACCCTCTCAACTGCCAGGACCCCACCTCAGAAAGGTAAACCATGCTCTCTAACTGCCTACGTGGTGGTGGTGGTGGTGGTGGTGATGCTGCCTTCCCAAGGTGGTGCTGCACCTGGCCAGGCTTTGGAAAGGAACCTGAAACAGGGTGCGTTTGGGTGTGTTTTGGCTTCTGCAACCCAAAAGCTGCACAGCTCTGGGATATGGTTCTCGAGCTGCTCTGCTTGCAGAATCTGGTTCAACACCATTGTCAAGACCCAGAAGCCGATGCTCATTCAGTGTCAGCGTGTGCTGATGAGCTTTATGTAGCTTTTGAGCACCTGGGAGCAGGAGCATAGAAGGATTTGAGTTGGAAGGGACCTTAAAGCTCATCCAGTTCTAACTCCCCTGCCTCGGGTAGGGACACCTCCCACTAGGTCTGCGTGAGTCCATCTGCAAAGGGTTCTGCAGGTGTATCCTCAGAGGCACACAGCTTTGGTTTTAAAAGAAACAAAAGGCTTGCAGATAACTTGTGTCTGCCTGCAGAATACTGGGTAGAAATGCCCTGGAAAAGGTCTTCACCCACCCCATCTGAGCCTGTAACCACCGTTCATCCTAGAAGCTGCACGCTGCTGTCTCACAGGGATGGGGATGACTGACTCGCAGTGAGAAGCAGCTTGCCTCAGGCTGCTTCAGGATGTTTCCACCAGCCGATTAGTGACTTTCTTTCCTCCCCTTTGTGTGTGATGCTCCAGTGAACCCTTTTTTCCTTTTCCTCCCCCTCAGTTTCCCCAGGGTCCTATGTGGCGGCTGACACGGTGGGTTGGAAAGGGCAGCTTCTAGTCAGGCGGCTGGTGATGCCAAAGCGGGACCTCTAGTGACTCTAACTTTAGCAGCCAGGGCAAGGCAAAGCTGTGACAAGTCTCAGTTCCTGAAATGAAGCGGAGGCGCTCCCCTCCACGCTGTCATGTGAGCCAAGGTGCTGGGAAGTCCCTCCAGCTCATGTGCGCCCTTGTTGCCAGGGGTGGTTTCTTTGCTCCTTCCAGATGACAGCATGAAAAAAGCAGCTGGGCAGCCAGCAGAAGATCTTGAAAAGTGGAAAACGCCTTCAGCTGGGTTTCCCCTTCTTCTCCTGCCAAGGCTCCATAAAGGTTTCTGCTCCAAACCACACAGCTAGTGGCATCAGGGAGGAGGAGAAGGAAAAGGGTCCAAGTCCTCTTAATAGCAGCACTTGGTCAGAGGTGCCCTCTGCCCTCAGCAGCAGTACAGCTCGTGCAGCCCTGCCATCCAAACCCCTTCTTGAGCCTGCAGGGAAGGAGTCTTGCCCTTTAGAGGTCTTTGCAGCATGCTGAGCTGGGGCTGGGAAGACCCAGCATCACTGCCTGCTGTTCTCTAAACATGTTCTCCGGGTCAAAGTTGCTGAGACGTGACGCGATGCCGTTGCGTTGCCCCTGGAACATTATTTTGAGCCTCTCTGAATTCCTGGCAGCTCGGTTGGCCGGCCAGGAGCCAACGTCTTCAAAGTGGGACCTGTGGCATCTGCCCGGAGTCACGGCTGAGTGTTGATGGGGTTTGATGGCTCTGAGGCAAACAGAAACTCTGCTTCGCTCCAGACGGTTCTGCCGACAGAAGCTGCAGCAGAGCACGAGCACGTGAAGCGTGTCGGCCCCGGGGAGCTGCTCTGGGGGTAGGTGAGACCTGCTGCCTTGCTGAGCTGCTGTGCAGCAAAGGCCAGTGTAGCCAGAGCACCGAGAGAACAGTCAGGCTGCACTTTGAGCTGCAGAGGACGTGCCCAGGATGGGCAGATTATTATGTGCTTAACCTCAAGGCAGGGGTTCTGACCGAGCCAGTTGAAAGACAGCCTGGTTTTCCCTGGGAACGGAGTCTAAGTATGTCAGCAGACCAAGAGAAAGGATTATGAGAGATTAGATGGAGAAACGGGGCCATGTGCCTGCAAGACGGACGCAGATGGAGAGGTAGAGCAACTTGTCCCCGTGCAGCGAGGCTCGGGAGGAGCTGAGCACAAACCTCTGCGTGTTGGAATTGCCACTGGCTGGAGACGCAGCTGCGGGCAGGGGTGGAGGGGGAGAAGCCTCCTGGCACAGTGGGGAACCGGGTTTTGCCACTCTGGGTGAGCGTGCAGGGTGCTTCTGTTCTCCCTGAGCTGAGCTTGGTGACCTGGGAGAGGAGCAGCAGTAATGACAACTAGGAGGACCCTTCCAAAACTGTGTCAAAGCATCTTATTCCTGGTCAGTGTTGTCCATGCTCACTATCCAGCTATTGTCTGCTGACTCCTAGCATTCTCTAATTCTTCCCTATTAATGAAATAAAGGAACACACAGCTACCTTCAAGTTAGAACTGCTAGGATCCTGTTTCTTATAGCTTTGTCGGAAGCTATTCCTAGATGACGGTGCTTGTCATACGTCACGTGGCAGTTTAATATACGGATGCCATTTCACATTTGGCTGGAGGATTGAGCAAAGCCCTGGCACTTCCAGCCTCGGGGTAAGGTATTGATGTGACATTGCAAAGTGTTGGAGGAAAGTCACTGGGGACTGTTTCTAAAATAACTCAAGCTGGTGTCGTGCCAGTGGGAACAGGAGGCAGGTTGGGAGCCTGGAAATGGGCTTCCTGTGAGCACTGCTCCCAGCAGTGAGTGTAGCTCGTGTCTAAAGGCAAAGCTTTCTACATGTCTGAGCTGACCTTGCTCTCCATCGCTGCTCCCCAAGGTGGTACCATGGGCACCTCACTGGCAAGGAGGCAGAGAAGCTTTTGACAGAGAAGGGGAAACCGGGGAGCTTTCTGGTACGGGAGAGTCAGAGCAAACCAGGAGACTTTGTGCTGTCGGTGCTGACGAATGAGGATAAGATGGAGACTGGAGACCGCAAACCACACGTGACCCATGTGATGATCCACTACCAGGTGAGAAATGTGCTCTCCGTGCTGACCCTGTGACAGGAGCTGGGGGTGTTAAACCAGCTGGGTTTGAGTCTCACTGTGGTTTCGTCGTTCTCTCCTGCAGCCAGATGGGAAGTACGACGTTGGGGGAGGAGAGAGGTTTGACACGCTCACAGACCTGGTGGAGCACTATAAGAAAAACCCTATGGTGGAGAAGTCTGGAGCTGTGGTCCATCTGAAGCAGGTAATAGCTGCTCTAGTGCATATTTGTCGGTTGCCCAAACTCCTGATGGTATTCACAGATCTACCTGTGCTCTTCGGAAACTCCCTGCTCCTAGAACATCCCGCTGGCTCCTCATCGTGCTTGTCCAGAGAGGTCCTTGGCTGTGCACTCAAGGCCTCAGGAATGGACCCAACTCCTCCCAATACCCCCAGGAATTTTGGAACTGGTTTTTTTTCAAGGGGAAACTTATCTGTCTCTCTATTATTGAAAGTCTTTTGTGTTCTGTCTTCCTCTTTCAGCCGTTCAACGCCACGCGCATCAACGCCGCTAACATTGAGAACAGAGTGAAGGAGCTGAATAAAATGGCAGATCATAGTGAGAAGGCCAAGCAAGGCTTCTGGGAAGAATTTGAGGTACAGGATGCTCCTGTGCTGTCTCTCTCTTGTGCCTGTGGGTGAAGAATATTGAATTTGCGTGGGAGTGTCATGGTTTTCCAGCACTGAGGACCTCTTCTCAACACTGTTTCTCCTTTCCCTGTTTTCCATGTTCAACAGAGTTACTTTTTGGTCCTCATTTTCATTGCTTTTTCTCATGTCCAAGGCAGTTTCTCTTTTCTCATCCAAGAACTGCGTGCCTTTTGCTCCCTGCAGGGATTTGTGCCTTCTCCCCCCATTAACTCTTGCATCAAGCTGCTTCTTGGCTCCCTTTCCCTTCCTGCCAGCACTCCCTCTGCTCTTCTCAGCTTTAAGAAGCCAAGCAGCAAATTGAAAGAGTCCTTCCTTTGCCTCTGACTCCTTTTGCCTGCCCAGAACAGTTTTTTCTTCTATACTTTGCTCCACAGATGCTGCAGCAGCAAGAGTGCAAGCTCCTCTACCCCAGGAAGGAGGGACAACGACCAGAGAACAAGGCTAAAAATCGCTATAAGAACATCCTTCCCTGTAAGGAGACTTTAAACACTGGTTTGGGTTTTTTAACCATGATTTCCACAGCCTTCTCTGGGGCTTGTTAACCCTGCAGAGCTTTCTGATCATAGATGAGTCGGAAAGAGGCGTTACACCAGCCTGGTGGGGTGGTCCAGTTAGTTCATGGTGTTCTCCATCCCCTTTCTTACCCAGTCCTTCCCTTTTGCTTGGGAAATGGGTGAATTGCTCTCCTTTCTTTGTGCTTTGAGTCCAAATATGCTTCAGAGCTCAAGTGTTGTCCAAAAATCATACGGAGCCCTTGCTGACTCTCTCTTCTCTTCCAGTTGATACCACACGGGTGGCACTCCGAGATGTAGATGAGAGCGTGCCTGGCTCAGACTACATCAATGCCAACTATATCAAGGTACGTGGGAGAGGGAGGACACCCTGTGGGGGTTGCCTTCAGCCCAGTGCTATGTTTCTGGTGGGTATGTGCAGTGGTGGGTTAAGTTTTGAGGAAATGGCTTGTCAGGACCAGCATCTTCTGCTGCGTAGAGGCCCAACACTGAGGTTTTTTTCTATTATATCCCAAGAGATCTATCTGTTGCCATTTTGCTGACAACTTTTGAAGCTGGTGAGGAGAGTGGTTCGTGCTCACAGGTCTGGTGAATAGAGGAAAGTAGAATCATAGAGACATTAAGGTTGGAAAAGACCTCTAAGCTCATCCAGTCCAACCATCGGCCCAACACCACCGTGTCTACTAAACAGTGTCCCAAAGTGTCACCTCTACATGCTTTTTGAACCCCTCCAGGGATGGAGACTCCTCCACTGCCCTGGGCAGCCTCTGCCGGGGCTTCACCACTCTTGCAGTAGAGAATTTTTCCCTAATATCCAGTGTAAACCTCCCCTGGTGCAACTTAAGGCCATGTCCTCTTATCCTATCATTACCTGGGAGAAGAAACCAGCACCCACCTCACTCACAGCTTCCTTCCAGGGGATTGTAGAGAGAGCAATAAGGTCAGAAATCCTGCATGGTGACCTGTGCTGATTTGCTGCTAAAGGTACACTAAAGCAATTCTTGTTTTCCCCCTCCAGCATCACTGACCCTTTTTTCCCCCCCTCTCCTTTGCTCCTCAGAGCATCCCTGAAGATGGAAGGAACTCGGAGCACTGCAAGATCTATATAGCCACCCAGGGCTGCCTGCAGACAACTGTGAATGACTTCTGGGCCATGGTGTATCAAGAGAACAGTCACGTCATTGTCATGACAACCAAGGAGGTGGAGCGGGGCAGGGTGAGCGCTTGTGGGATGCTGTCTCCAAGCCTGACAGTTACCTGCTGCTGGTACAAATAGTGTTTGGTTAAGTTGTCTCCGGCCAGCTTTCATTTCATTTCTCCTCTGTCTTGTAATGTTGCTTTAGCTCTTCTTCATGAAAAAAACATACCACTCTGCTCTGCACAGCCAGTCTTCCCAGCTCGATAAATATTAATGGGATGCCCCTTCTATGACTTGCTTCAAGGCTCCGGGGAGCTGCAGGTGGCAGAGAAAGAGAGAGAGAAAGCATCGTGCTTGTTACAGCAAGCTGGAGAGCAGCGGAGGGGGGTGTTGCAAGCTGTGTGAGGGACAAAAGCAATTATACAACCTGTCTGTGTGTCACCTGTGTGCATTTCTCTAAGAGGGGGGTGGTAGAGGCCAAGCAATACAGTGAATTTCCGTGCAGAGATGTTTACCAGAACAGGCTTTCCTAGCAGAGAGGGGCTAATTCTGACTGGCACTCGCAGTTTTGCTTAGGAGTCAGGGGGAGGCTGCGCTTGCAGCAGCCTAGTGCAGAGATGGGATAAAGATAGCTCTGCTTGCAAGCCTTCCTTTGTGTTGGCAGAGTCACTGTAGCAAAGAGGGGGTGGGCTGGAGGACAGGAGGGGTTTAGGCAGAATATGTTGCCCCTTGGGGGGCTCAGGAGTCAGGCAGTGGCCAGACTAAGAGCTCCGGTGCTGCGTGTCAGGACTATGCCTTTGGCAAAGCAATGCTTACCCGAGGCTGGAGGTGGCTGGAGAGGGAGATTCCCCTTGGGATCCCGTCCCTGATGGAGGAATGGCCATTTCCAGTACATACCCAGTTTGAAGGAAGCACTCTGTGTGTTTGTCTGTGCTTTAAACCCCTCCACTGGGGCTACACCCCCTCTGAAGGCAGCAGCATCCCTAAGCAAGGTGTCCAGGGCTTCACCTTCCAGCTCCTCGCTCTTGGCTAACGAGCTGCTCTCTGTTGTTGCTGCAGAACAAATGCTTCCGTTACTGGCCCGACAAGGGATGCACCAAGGAGTACGGGTGCATCTGTGTGCGGAACGTGAGCGAGAGGGAGGCCCAGGGCTACTACCTGCGGGAGCTGGAGATCTTGCGGACCGACAGGGTGAGTCTGCTGGGAAAGGGGCAGGTGCTTGAACCCCCAGCAGGGAGCTGCGGCTTCTCTGGCTGTTGGGTTTTCTACTTAATGATCCCACTGCTTAAGTTCTGGGCTGCTTTGCCCCAGTTTGATAAAAAGGTGGAGAAGCCTCCTGGTAGGCAAGGTTTTCTGACTGGGCTGCATCAAAAGAAGTGTAACCTGCAGGGTGAGGCAGGGGATTCATTGAGGGACAGAACAGGCTGAGAGGGTTTTAAGCTGAAAGAGAGGAGATTGAGCTGAGATCTTAGGAGGAAACGTTTTCTTGTGAGGGTGGGGAGGCCCTGGAACAGGCTGCCCAGAGAAGTCATGGATGCCCCATCCCTGGAGGGGTTCAAGGGCAGGTTGGATGGGGCTTGGAGCCCCTGATCCAGTGGGAGGTGTCCCTGCCTGTGGAACAGGATGATCTTTAAGGTCCCTTCCAACCCAAACCATCCTACGATTCTATTCTCTGACTGTCCCTGCAGGACGAGCGCCCGAGACTGGTGAAGCACTATCAGTATTTCAGCTGGCCAGACCACGGGGTGCCCAATGAACCAGGAGGGGTTCTGAGCTTTCTGGACCAAGTGAATCGGGCACAGCGAAGCATTCCAGACACGGGGCCGATCATAGTGCACTGCAGGTACAGACCAGTGGGCTCCAGCGGGGCACCGCAGTGGGGATGGGTAAGAAAAAAGCATGTCTCTTCTTTTTCGTGACACTCGCAGCTGCGTCATCCCTTGAGATGCTGATGGGCAGCTGGGATATAGGTAAAGATATAGAAAAATACAGAACCTCAGTGGTAACAGTGCAGGAAATATCTGGAGGTGGCAGCTCTGATGCAGCCTGCTGGGCTCTGAACATCTAGGATCAGCATTTGGTTGGGCTTATCTTACAGCAGCTGTTCCAGATGTGCCCAGGATGGACCAGGCGTGCAGATGAGTGTGGAAGCTGAGCTGACTCTCTCTTGGGAATGTTTCCTCCTGCAGTGATTTTTTTCTTTTTCTCTTTCCAGTGCTGGAATAGGACGCACGGGCACCATCATAGTGATAGATATTCTGGTGGATATTATTCACAGGCAAGGTATGTCTCTCTGTCTGCCTCGTGGCTTTCACTGTCTGCCTTGCTCTGACCTGTTATGGGATTCCCCTGCCCCTGTGGAAGCCGTGGGTACGTGATCTCCAAGCAGCGGCTTTGATTTGTCTGGGGAACAGTGGGCATAGGCTCAGCCTGAATGTAGAGCAAGAAGGGGTTTTGTACCGTGCCCAGTTCCCTGCTTCTCTGTGGGCTAAGAAATGGAGCTCTACCATAATGAAATGTGAACTGTCCCTAAAAGAGTGTGCACAGCCCTTTAGTAAGGGAGATGCTTTCAGGAACACAGCACAGGAGAGTCATTTCATTCAGAGCCAGGATTTCAAGGCATCCTGGACAACTCTTTTTTTACTGGGCAGTGGGGGTTCAGTAAGGGTGTAACTTCAGTGCCCTTTTAGAAATGATTCCCCCAAGTCCTTCTGTGTAGAAGGGCGGTCGCCCTTACCTGAAATTCTAGACCTGTTATGGAACTCTCTGTGATATCTCTGGGTCTGATCTGGAAGCCTTCAGGCAGGTGGACCCTCTTCAGTAGTGATTCTATCTAGTTCATAAACCACACAAGGGTGGGAAGTCTGGATCTGTAGGAAGCTACTGCAGAACAGACCTAGTTTCCCAAGGCGACGAGCCCTGTCTCAGCCGTTCTCAGTCCAGGGTGCTCTGGCAGGATCTCCTAAGCGCAGAGATGCACCAAATGCTTTAACAATATTCTGGGCTTTGCTGGCGCTGGGTGCAGCGAGATACCGAGAGCTTTCAAAGTAGTCTTTAAGAAAGTGATTTTTCAACCTAATTCCCACTCTCTAAACTTCCCCTTCTCCCTCTTGAGCAGGTTTGGACTGCGATATCGACATCCCCAAAACCATCCAGATGGTCCGCAGGCAGCGCTCGGGCATGGTGCAAACGGAGGCGCAGTACAAGTTTGTTTACATGGCTGTTCAGCAGTTCATTGAGGCTGAGCAGAAGAGGTTGGAAGAAGAACAGGTGAGTCTTGTTTGGCTTGCTTGGAAAATCAAGGGCAGAACATGCCCTACACCAAACACCACTTCATAGAATTATGGAATTGTGAAGGTTGGAAAAGACCTCTAAGCTCATCCAGTCCAACCATCAGCCCAACCCCACTGTGCCTGCTAAACCCTGTCCTGAAGTGCCACATCTACGTGTTTTTTGAACCCCTCCAGGGATGGAGACTCCACCACTGCCCTGGGCAGCCTCTGCCAGGGTTTCACCATGCTTTTCAGTAAAGAAATTTTTCCTGATATCCAATCAAAACTTCCCTGATGCAGCTTGAGGCTGCTTCCTCTTCCATCATCTCCCTAGAACTCAAATACTACCCTGAACACAGGGAAATAAACCCACACCCACTACTTTCCTGCTGGCATATGGGCTCTTGTAAGGCTTTCCTTTGTATCTGCTTTATGTGGGATTTTATTGTCTTTGCTTTCTCTTTCAGAAGAGTAAAAGGAAAGAGCGAGACTACTTGAACATTGGCTACTCTCCTATGGAAAAAAGCCGAGCCAAAGGGCAGCCCCCCTCACCACGGACCCAGTCTGTGTAAGTGGGATGTTTCTCTGCCTGGGCAAACTGCTTCTGCAGCATTGGAGAGGAGGAAACAGATCCAAGCCTTTAACGAGCAGTTCCCTGTATCCTTTTTTCTGGAGAATTGGCTAGAGTGCAACTGTGTGACCGCCACTGAGGGACTTTTATAGCAAAATCTGAAGGCAGATGAGAAGAGAGCAGAAGGAGGTGGGTTCGCACCCATGTGGAAAGGAGCAAGTGCTAAGGAGCATGAGTTCCTTATATAAGCAGAGACAAAAAAAAAAAGGTATTATGATTTTCCCCTCTTCCCTTGAGTAATGGGACATCAGCGAGTGATGGAGAGGGGGTTATAAGTTGAAGGTGAGTGAGCAAGGACATACATCAGGTATAATATCAGAGCTTTTGGGCACCCTGAATAGCATGTTGGGTTTTGAAAGAAGAGGCAGCAATGCAGGAGCAGAGGAGTGGGTGTTAAAGTGGAAGCAGAAATGCTTGAGTGCGTGCAGAATAAAAAAATCCAGCTGAAGAGAAGAGGGCAAAAGATGTCACACTTTTTTTCTGGGAATTTGGCCACCATCAGAGCACTGGTGGCTCCTGCCCGCTGTGCCCAGCCGTGCGCTGTCCCCAGGGCTAATTCTGTGGGAAAAGCCAGAGCCAGGCTGGCAGCCGAGGTGCTTTGGGATGGAGCTGGAGCAGCTGCTGCCCTGGGAGCCAGGAGGGGGCAGGAGGAGGCAGGGAAGGGTGCTGCTTGGCTCCTGTGGCACTTTGTTCTGATGATGCATTAGTGACCTTGCTTTCATGTAGCTTAAAGCTAAATCTGGATCTTCTGCTGGCATCAGGAACCTTCCAAATCCTGCTGGATTTAGTGTCTACATCCTGTTTAAAATGCCCAACTTTGAAATTGCAGCCCTGATAGATGAGGACAGGGAGGACTGTGTGGGACTGAGATGTGCAAGGTGAGCTCTACGTGGCTGGTATTGTTGGCTCCAGAGAGCTCCTGTGAATTCAGCTTTGGGTGTGAGACTGCTTTTAGAAGTATCTGGGTCTGGCCTCTGGAGCAGCCCTCTCCTTGCATCAGATTTTGGAAAATCCAGAGAAATTGGGTATGTAGAGGAAGCAGGCATAGGAAGTACCAGGAACTGTAGCTGCTGATCCTGCAGAAGCTTTACATCCATGCAAGGTTGCCACGTGGAGGAAGGTTCAGGGCTCCATCCCCAAGCTGTATTTGAACCTAGGAGGGGGTGGCCCAGCCAGAAGGAGAGAAAACAATTGAGAACAGTAGGTAACCCAATGTTGTCCTGTCAACAAGGCTGGGGAGGGAAAAAAGGAGCTTTTCTTAGGCCATTACCCGTTTCCCACTGGCCACCTGCCTTTGGTGCTGTTTGGTGCAGTGAGGCTGTTAATAACGAGGCTTTGTTTCTTGACAGGGTTGACGATGAGTCAGCTTCCGTCTACGAGAACCTCAACATCAAAAGCCCAAAGGTTTCAGGGATGAGTAACACAGGGCGATAAGGGAGCCGGAGGTGAGCTGTGTGGAGGCTGTACAGGTAGGAACGCTTCCCTCGATTAACTGGAGTGTCACCACAGTCTGTTTACGTTGCGTTTGATCCAGCTCCTCTTCAGCTCGGCTTTTGCAGATCCCTGTGGCTCTGCCTCCATCAGGGAAAGCGGCTCTGCTTTGAAATTTGATGGAGCCTAAAGCTGTGGCTGAGCCCAGCTGCTGGTGGGAGAATGGAGGGGAAATGGGTAATGAGATCTCAACAGGGAAACACATTTAAAAGATTAACAGTGAGGGGGAGATGGGCTTTTTTGGACAGCTATGTCAGGAAGCCACCAGGCTGCGAGAACATTAGGTGCTACGTATGCAAACATAGGAGAGACAGGGAGTGTCTCAGCTCTGTGACTTTATCAACACACTTTTCTCCCAGTTATAAACCGCCCTTCTTCCTCCTTGTTTTGGAATGCAGGATTTGCAGTGTTTACGTCCACCCTTTCCAAGTTCTGCAATCGCGGACAATTTGTTTTGCCTGTTTTGCCTTCCCCAAGCACCTTGGACTCAGCGAGGAAGGAAGAAGCTGACTAAGAAGCAAGCGGAGTCTGTGCCTAAGAACATGCCTTGACCTAACTTATTCACGAGAAGGATCTTCTGTTCTCCCTTGTATCAGTAGGTTGATATTTATGTGGAAGTGCCTCTGGACATTCATTAGGGCATCAAGGCTCAGTTTTAATTCTTGTTTTTTCTTTTTTTTTTAATTTAAGGTTCTTATTTTTTACACAGAAATTGTTAAAAGGAATGGAAATGACTGCTTGCTTAGGAGCTTTCCCAGGGTTGCCCACTTCGGGCGTTAGTAAAACGTTAGCACACTTTAATGTTTTCATTAGGTCAATCATTTCTAAGCTAGAAGTGTTTTTAGACTGAATCCTGGAGTAACTTTGCCTGTGAGGGTGAGAAATAGAGAGCACTGCCTGGCCCCGGGCTTTTGCACCTCAGTCGACTCTTCTCACACTTTTGGCTGTACCAGTTCTTGATTTCTGTTTGGCTGCTGCCGTCCGGCGTGAGAGCCAGCTAGCTGCTCTGCACGTGGGTTTGACAGCAGAACTGGGACACAGAGCTGAGCATCTTCATCTCTGTGTGGGTCTGAGTGTTGAGCTAAGTGAACTCCCACCCACGTGAGGGATGCTGAGGAGTAGAAAAGCAGCTTTGGCTGTGAGCTGTGCTTCTACCCACCTCTAGCGAGTAACAGCCTAGGAGACAGAGCTGAACCTTTTGAGCTGGGCCCCTCTAAGCTTGGTGCAGCTCTGCCGTTACCTGGCTGCGTGACCTCTTTTTTTTTCCCCTGCAAAGCTATAACAAAGCAAGTGTTGTGTCTGCTGAGTGGGGGTGTTGTAGGAGCGGTTGTGATGCGACCAGTGCCTTGACAATGAGTGTGTCATTGAGCGGAGTGTTCCAGCTCGGTCAATGAGTCTTGACTTGTGACCGCCAGTGCTTCCTGCTGCTCCAGCCCTAGGGCCTGCAAATAGTCCTGCCAAAGAACCCCTCCCTGCAGGATTCATCGCTGTCTGAAAGTGCCTTGGGTCCGAGTGCCAGTGCCTGAACCTCCAGAGCGTGCGTGGGGATGATGGGGAAGTCCTCCTAGGTCTCTGGAACAGGATGGACCTGTTGCAGGGTTGGGGTGTTAGTGGCTGGAGTGCCGGCTCCGGGTGTTGAGCAGAAGGGGTTGAACAAAAGCACAATGACAAACCTTGGCTGTGTTTCCTGCCTGGTCTTTCTGGCCCCTTGTCGCAGGGACAGAAAAACTGTTTCTTTTTATTGCACTTTTAATAAATATTGAATATTCTCAAGGCATTTTTTTTTTCTTTTCTTTTTTAAGAGGTTTGGGTTTTGGGAAGTGGCTGACAGCGTGGACAAGGGGCACCGGGAATGTCTCCCATCGCCAAATGATACTATTCAGGGCCCTGTTTTCACTTGTTTTGAGTCTTCCTTTTGGCTGTACGTGAGTGAGAGGTTCAGCTGTGTGTTAGCAACCCCTTCATCCTTTGTTTCCAAACACACGGTGGGCTTGGCAAGTAAAAAGGGACAGTCCCAAAGATGCTGTGGCAGACCACTAGGAAGAGCTGGAACCTTGAGAACATCTCTGTGGTCCTCCAGCCCCCATAACAATAGATTTTATGAGGCTGAAGATGTTCTTTCTCTCTCCCTTGCCCTTAGATCTCATCAGTGGGAGGTGAACGGTAGCAAAGATGTAATGACAAAGTGCTTCATCTCCTTTAGTGTCTTAGTCCCAAACGCCCCCAAATGGAAGTGCCTTCTCTGCCTTAAGTCTCGGTGAGTCACTTTTTCCAAGAGCTGGTGCTGTGAAGATTCACTTTCAGTGTCAAGCACGAGGGAACAGACAGGATGGTACGAGTGACAACTCCTGTCAAGCCCAGTGGCTTTGACTGAAGTTGTTACCCTGTCTGGTTTCTGCAGGCACAGATAACACCAGCCTGCAGCTGAGCAGCAAAGGGGTTGCAGATACAGCACATGCAGCCTCTCCTCTTTCAACTTAGATTTTCTAGAAAGGGAGAGTGGAGGCATCTTTCATCCAGCTGGGAGGAAGCAAAAGATGAGCAGTCTTTGCAGCTTCTCATTTTTCAGCTTAAATCAGGTGAACACAGACTGGGACAACACTGCCTAGATGGTAATAAGGATGAATTTACAGGAGAAAGTTGTTCCTGAGTGCAGGATTGTGCGACACGGGGACAGATGATGCATGGGCCAGAGTCCATATGTTACCTGCTGTGTAGCTGCTGTGATCTGGGAATGGAGCTGGACTCAAGACTGCTCAGGGAACCCCTCCAACTGCAAGTAAGAAGGGAAATGTGGAGTGATTGCTACAAATTGACACCTTGCGTTGTAGAAAACATAATTTAATACATACACGTATGGTACTTGCATACAATACTGTCTTACATCCATGTATTTGAATAGAAAACATTTAATTGTAAGCCACCTTCATCATGAAGACTTTTGTTAATCACTGTCAGAAGATCATCGCGTTAAATAAAAATATAAAGTAAGCAACTGGCCTGTGTCTTAGTACTGACACATTTAAAGATTAGGAGGGTAAGGCTTGTCAATAGGTGTAAGACTTGGGTTTTTTTGGTGAGAGTTGCCCATGAGAAGTATGAAGGATACGCACTGGTGAAGGAACTTGAGGGCCAGGGTGATGCTGCTGTGTCCGTGTGCCTAACAGAGCTCACCTCCTGTGTTCAAAACCTCATTCTGGGTAGGGGCAAGTGATTTTTAAGCATCTTCGTAGGAAAAACAAGTAGATGGCTACTTGGTTCTGTTCAGAAGCTCATCAGGTAACATCACTCAGGTGGTGGGTAGCAGGGATAGGGCCATGCTCTGTCAGCAGGAGGCAGCATTTACACCTCCAACATCGAATAACGTGACAGAAATGTTTCCAGCATGTGGAATAAGGATAATTATCAGCTGCGTATACGACTTTGACATGTTTTACCCTCCCAATCCCAGCTCCTCTTAGGAATAATCATGTAGATCCTTCAGTTTGCAAAAATAACCCTTTATTCCCTTTATTCCCATCTGCCACGGGAAGCAAACAGTCCTAGAAGGCTGTCATGTTGCTTCAAAACTCTGCGTTCCCTGGGGAGTTTGGCAGCAGGATGCCGCGGCAGCTCCCTGGAGCTTTCCTAGTCTGGAGCCAGCTTGGCAGGCGAGTGTTTCAGCCCAGCTCCTGGAAGCTGGATGCGTGTGTTCAATGCAGGCACAGACCTGTGTGGGGAACTGGGGTCTCACCACAAGCCAAGAAGCATCGTTAGGGCAGCAGGATCTATTCCGGCTTCCTCGATGACCTGTGGAGAGCTAGATGGAAGCCAAAGGCTCCTCGCCGCTAGGGGATTTGTGTCACGGGAGGTGCTGCCGTGGTGTGTTTAGAGGGAAGATACTCTGGCCTGCTCATTGCAACAGTCCTCGTGAAGCAGCGAAGGTTCCCGGTCTTCAGAGCGCACTGGACTGGCCACAGGATGATGCAGAAGAGGATGATGATCAGCGCAGAGAGGAGGACGATGCGTTTCCAGTCGTCGCACATGTCGCAGCGGGACAACCTCCCAGCTAACCCCGTCGGAGGGGCTTCGGGACTTTCGGGCTTGCTCATGGCGACGTCGATGGAGACGCACGAGTCTGGGTTCTCAGGGTCATCAGATGGCTCGCGGCAGCAAAGCTTGGTCCCTTCCATCCAGAGCACCTTCTCCTGCTGGAGTTCAGGAGGCAGCGTGGCAAGGAGCTCCTTGCTGGTTTGAAGCGCTGGGGCTCCTTCCTGAGGGATGCTGGTCAGCTGCCTGCAGAAGGGACAGGGGAGCTGGTCCTCTGGGTGGTTTGGGGGCAGCCCCGTGCTCAGGCGAGCCACGCACTCCAGGCAGAAAACGTGGGAGCACTGGAGCAGCTTGGGTGTCTTGAAGGTGTTGTCATAGGTGTTGAAGCAAATGGAACACTCGACGGGGGAGGTTGGCTTTGGAGACGTTGGGTTCGGAGAGCCTGGCTTGTCGGTTGGGGACCTCGCCTTCCTCTTGCCATCTCCTGGGGAGGTGACAACAATGGGGCTGATGGGGATTGGGATTTCACTCGGAGATGCAGGGACAGGGCTGGTGGGAGAGTCTGGCGTGCTGGAGTGCCACAGCTGCGTGAAGCACGACATGACGGAGCCCGAGGAAATAAACAGAGCCCTGGGAGACTCTAGAAGAGAAGAAAACCACAGCCTTCATTTTAAAAAATGTGAAGACACCCGTCACCAGATGCATTTTTAACCCCTTGAAAGGAACAAAGAGCAAGGTCATGGTTTCCACTGCATCCTGAGCCTGGAATAGATCCCTGCCAGAGGTAAGAACGGCACAAGTAACCTGTTGGAAGCTGCAGACTGAAGGTGAAGTTAAACATCCTGCAAAGAAGCAAGCGAGCAGCAGAGTTCCACCGTCCAGGCAAAGCCTTTCACCAGAACCACCAGGGCATTACAGATGGGTGCAGTCTTTCCCCGTACACGCTAGAAAGAACACAACAACGACCTACCCCGGCTGGTGCTCCCCGACACCTGAGCAGGGAGGAGAGCAGAAGACTCCATGAGGTCAAGTAGGGACCTCGCTAGGGCAGCCTATTAGTCTGGGAGACACTCAGATAGTAGGGTGGCAGCATGAGCAAGGCCTAAGAGACAGATAACACTGTTCAGCTGTGGAGGTAAAAGGTGGGGAGGGTCAATCTCTTCTCTTTGGTGTCCTCAAGCAGAGCTTTGTGCCTCCAGTCATGCTGCCTAGCAGGCAAGCAAGGCACAACCCAACGATGCTGCCTGGGTTTGTCTGTCCACAGTGGGATCTGAACCCCCTCGTGTCACAGGAGGTGACAAGGTAGGTGAGAAAACACTGTTATCTTGCAAAGTTTGTTCCCTCCTCGCCCCCCAAGCAGCACGAGAAGCATCTCTGTCTTGTCACCATGACACAGCAAGAACAGCAGTGTTGGAGGAAACGGCCTCGGTGCCAGAGCAAGGGAAATTCTCTGCTGTTTCCTTGTTGCTCTGTTTTCCCTCGGGAAAGACAGTTCTTGCCTATTCTTGGTCCTGGAGAAGAGCCAGCACAACCCCAGCCTTGCTGAGGGCTCTCTGCTTGCTTGTGGTGTGCAAGCAGGAGCCTGGAGTTGCGTTATTAATACACCAGTTCTAGCAAATCGGTTTACAAGTCACTCCAGGCTTTCCAGCAACCCAAGGGTTACCCAATTCCAGTTATCCTAGGCCAGACCCGCAGCTCCACATACCTCCTGCCACTCAGATATGGGATTTTTGACCTATTTAAGCACTTTTACCTGCAAGCAAGTGTTTAGCTTTCAGGAAATTCCCAGCAACGGGCCCCGATGCTGGATGCCCGCGGAGCATTTTTGTAGGCTGTGTCACTGAACTAACTAGCTAGGCTTGATTCTTGGTGTTGGGAGATGACAAGCCAGAAATGTTCAGATTGCTGCTGTAATTATAGGTCTCCAGGCAATCCAGCAATGCCTCAGCAGCATGGGATAGAGCCTCCACGTCTCAGCATGAAAAGCTGATTTAAGGTATCAGAAAGACCATGTATTCCTCACGTTGCATGAAAAGAAGTCTCTATTATTTAAAAATGAAGCATCTTCACCACTCCCATGGCAGCTGGTATTGCCAGAGCTGAAACCAACTTTATAAACCTCCCTTATTTTTCTCCTCTTATTCTAAATTAAGACATAGAATCATAGAATAGCTTGGGTTGGAAGGGATCTTAAAGATCTAGTCTAAATCTGCCCCTCTCCAGTTTATACCCATCGTCCCCAATCCTATGACTCCAAGCCTTTGAGAACAGTCCCTCCGCAGCTTTCTTGTAGCCCCTTCAGGTACTGGAAGGTCTCTACAAGGTCTCCTCAGAGCCTTCCCTTCTCCAGGCTGAACAACCCCAAGTCTCTCAGCCTGTCCTCGTACGGGAGGTGCTCCAGCCCTTGCATCATCCTTGTAGCCTCCTCTGCACCCGTTCCCACAGCTCCATCTCCTTCTTATGTTGAGGATTCCAGAACTGGGCACAATATTCCAGATGAGGTCTCATCTTTAAAGTCCCTTTCAACCCAAAACATTCTATATGATTGTTGTGAAGCCTCTCCTCAAGTCAAATTTTCCATCACAGATTCTCTGCACTTTTCAGCGAGCTGTAACATCTCTTTAATGTATTTTTTTTCTGCTTACAAATCACTGCGCGTGTTTTAACACAGCCTGGCAGATGCCGATGGATTACAAATCCAAGCCTGCATTAGCACAGAGATGAGAGAAGCCCCTGTTGTTCTTCTTTAACTAAATCTTCTGGTTTGCAGAACTAGCTCCCTTGCACCCAGTTCTTTCCAGTCGCTCAGCTTGGAGGATTTGTCAGATGTTACGAGCAGTAAAACCAGTGGCCGAAGGTAACCTCAGAACGAGGCAGCCTTTGCTTATGCAAACTCTAATTTCATAACCTATGTGAGAAAGCTGTTCTGCTGGGGTTTTTATTGGTTTATAGTGTGACAGCTCTAGCAAAAGCAATATGCTGATAGTAAACTTGAGGAAGTTTACTCACAACGGTTGCTTTTAAATGAAGATACAAGCTTAAGACCACATTTTCCCTTCACTAAGGATGATCGTGATGTTATAGATGCTTGTTAGTTTTAATAAAAAAAAAATAGACTCTAAATTTATCAACATCTTGGTGTGATGCAGCACCGAGTACGGCACGGAGCTGTAGCACAGGAAAGACAGTTTTAATTCATATTTAGCCACACTAGATCACACTAGATCACAGGTCAGCCCTTCTTGTATCTCTTGGCGTGTTGCTGTAGTGCTGATGCTCAGAAAGTTACACTGGGTTTGGGCAGCAGGTAGCTCAGGGACTGAGATTTCTCCTGGGTGCTCCCAAATGAGAGCCTGTCACTAAAGCTGGAGAGTCCTGATGGAGAAATGGTATTAAACTGGAGAGGGATAGATTTAGACTAGACGTGTATCTCCCATCGTTCAGTCCTCACACTGCGTTTCTCAGACCCTGCAGCTCTTTACCTCGTTTTCCCAGCTGTTTACCTGGGATTTCCAGACAGCTTGGGAACATCAGTAAATAACAAAGCCCTTCAGGAGAGACACACAACCTCAGATTTAAAACTAAGTCCTTTATTACTTCCCAACAAGTTCTAGAAAACTTCTTTCCACACCATAAAACCAGATAAAAGAGACCACGCCGTTAATAAAGTGGCCAACACTACTTTGTAGTGTGATTCCTAAGGGTAGCTTTAACTCAGAGCAACTCAATACACAGCAAGTTAAGAGGTGTAGAGCAGATTAAAGCCTATAAATACCTGTTCAGAGTGATGGTTAGAAGGAGAAAAGCATGTTCTTGGCTCTTGATTTCTACCCCTGAAGAGTCTTCTCTACAGAGGACGGTCTTAGGCTCAGGGTCTTTTGTATTTACAAGCCGCCTTCTGGTATTCGAGCTCCCCAGAGTTCCCAAACAGAGTAGGTCTGGCAAGACAAGCGACCTCTAACAGCTCCCTGCGTGCGAGTGGCCCTGCTGCCGTAATTCAGGTGTCTTTTATACCTTCCTGTCTGGAGGTGACTTACCTGCTCCACCTGCCTTTCCCCATCACCACTGAATCACCCCGTTGGCTGCGAGCGAGCTCCCGCTCCGGCCGGTTCCTATGACAAACAAGGCAGGTTGGAATGCTCCTGATAAGGGCCAGCAGCGCGGACACACGCCTCTGCCTGCCCTGGGCAAACCAGGCAAGAAATATTTACTTCTTCATCTTCGTTGGCCTGAGAAAGACCTTCTGCTTTCTGGGAAACGCTTGCAGTTCTTCAGCTACACAATCCAGTGTGTGGATGGTCATGGTTTCGCAGGGCAGTGAATCTTCTGCAAACTGAATCTTCTCAAAGAAAACTTCAGGACACCTAAAAGTTGGCAGTTATCGTTCTTTTGTTTCTTCACAAAGGGCAAATAATTTCAAAGTGCCCTACATTAACAGCAGGACCAAGATTCTGACAGTAAAATTCTTTGTGATCGACTAAGAAAAAAAATTATTGCAATAGAAAAATCCAGCCTGAAAGCCATTTAGAGATTAATTGTGAACCCCTTGATATAATCAATCATATGTCTGCCTCAAGCTCCTGTAACATCATTCTAAATAATATTGTATGGATTGGCAAAGAGGAGGGATTGCATTCTTTGCAGCTTTTGGCACTAATTCATAGAATCATAGAATCACCAGGTTGGAAAAGACCCACTGGATCATCAAATCCAACCATCCCTATCAAACACTAACCCATGTTCCTCAGCGCCTCGTCCACAGAAATACAGAAATATTATTCGACCTGCAAACCTTTAGTGGTTCAAAGGACATCAGATTCAGGAGGAAGAACCAACAAATTTACACTCATGTGCAGATAAGGAAACAAGCACACGTGAGTAACAAACATTCAAAACTTGATCTAGTTTTTATTTGTTGCAAATATTAATTTTCTTTGTTCAGTTTCTCAAAAAAAAGCCACATCAACACAAGCTGGGCTGTGGAATTTTTCCAGGATGGTGTCAGGAAGCTCCTTAAAAAATGTTTGAGAAAAAATTTATGGAACTGGGTTCATCTCTTGGGACTGAGAAGGTCTAAATCCCATAGGTTTATGTGGCAGTCAGATACACCACCCCTTGGCTTTCCCGTTTCTCTGCTTCAGTCCCACTGTTCTGTTCCAGCGACATCAAATCCAAAACAAGGATTTCAAGAATGAGAAATTACTGAAGTTTTAAACGCATTTTAGGATTAGAACTCAGGTTACCTGACCCTTCCACAGCTGGAAGGATCTCGACTAGAGCCCTCAAGTTCCTCAAGTGGATTCAGGGTGAGCTCCATGAGTGACTCTGGAAGACAAACACCTCAGTGGAGAGTACAAGTTAAGACTTGACTTTCCCAGATCTGCATCTCGATGGTGCAGCTCCCTGGGTTCCTGTATCATAACAACCCATATGCTAGAGTGAGCCCACAATACCAACGCTTTACTCCCCCGCCTATTTATGTTGCTGTTCAGTGATGAGTGAGGCCAGAACAACAGCTGACAAAGCAGGATGTTTGTCCTTCCAGTACCTGAAGGGGCTACAAGAAAGCTGGGGAGGGACTGTTTACAAAAGGTTGTGGTGATAAGGCTGGGGGCAATGGGTTTAAACTGGAAAGGGGCAGATTTAGACTGGAGATAAGGAGGAATTTCTTCACTATGAGAGTGGGGAGGTGCTGGAATAGGTTGCCAAGGGATGTCGTGGCTGCCCCATCCCTGGAGGTGTCCAAGGCCAGGTTGGATGGGGCTTGGAGCCCCTGATCCAGTGGGAGGTGACCCTGCCCGTGGCAGGAGGTTGGAACTGGATGGGCTTCAAGGTTCCTTCCAACCCCAACAATTCTATGATTCTATGACTGGATGTAAATCTGATTTTTCAAAGTCTTGCTTATTTAGCTACTTGTATAAGCACTTTGGTGTTTGGGTCTAGCTGAGCCCCTCTCCCCCAGCAGTCAGTAGAGCAACACCAAATGATGCTTTCATTGTACTTTAAAGGCAGACCTAGACCCTTTCTAAGCCCTTTCTCTGCTGACAAGACCCGGACTACTGAAGTGCAGTGGGAGCAGACTCCTGCCCTCTCGGAGTTTCGGTATTTCTGAGGCTGCTTTCCCATCAGCCCCAACACGTGATGGTTACGGAGCGGGTTGAGTCCAACAGAAGCTGAGAGCCTGGGGCAAACTGGGCCGCCCCACACCTGCCCTCCCTCCGCACGGATGCTCTGAGTACGCAAGGAACTGAGTGTGCCGACACCTCACACCTCACTGGGGTGACGATAAGGGCTTGGCTCCCGAAAGTGAGTGGGAGGCTTGTTGTTATTTTTATCTTCTGCTGGGAGGAACGGACTGAGCATGTCAGGAGCTGCTGCTGGTCTTGGGTGGATCCCAGGGGATCGGGTGCAATCGGTTGTGGGAGCACATACTTTCATGTTTGCGCTTAAAGGAGCAGTGGTACCAAGTAGAAACTGTTATTTTATGAACCCTACTATTGCCTTGAACTTGTATTACACAGGCACACCTCAGGTCCTTCTCAAAGGTATTCTCTGTGTACAGGGTATGCAACCAGCAGTCTGAAAATACTGTTCTAAAGTGATTTTTCTCAGCTAAGCCACGAGGGAATGAAGATGATGTGACTGGAACACTGGGATGAGATGTAGGAAATACACATCTCTGGTAGAAACACCTTATTTCAGTGGATTTCTGTAGCTTATTTAATAAATAAATCAATAGATAAATGAAATAAAACTAAGAAAAGTAATTATAAGCCTTCATTTTTGGTCACACTCTTTGTTCAGATTGCGTATTTGAAGGGAAGCTGGGAGGGATGGGTGTTGCCTGGTACCCAGGGCTGGTCAGAGTGGCTCCATCCAGAGCCCTGATATGTAGGATCCCAGCTGCAGTGAATAACTGTGATTGAAACCTCGAAGCTTTTCTTTGTCAGACCCTTCCCACCACCACCTGTCCTTATTTTACCAGCACCAGGAATCATTGTCATCTCCTCCAGGATCGTGGATGAAGTCATGCGATCATCTAAAGGGTATGTGTTCTTTTTGAAGGTGGGGGGAGGTTTGTAATGACTATGCCTATCAACTGGCTGAGGAGATGACATTTAAACAGTCGCACGCCAGGCTCCTTAGTGTGAAGAGAAGCAAAGTAAACTGCAGAGTAATAAAAACAGACTGGTGATTACAGCTTTAGGCTGTTCCCTTAGTTTGCCCAAGTATATAACTCTCTTCATTCTCTGTGTGTTTCAGTAGATAAATTAAAGCCATCAAACGAAGATGGGTAGAGAAAAAAATCAAAAATGACCAAGCAATGAGCAACAAGCTCCTCCTGCTCTCTTTCCCTTCATCCAAGGCTAGCTAGTTTCTCATTATTATCTATCGCTTAGTGCATCTGGGGTGCTACCTTTTTGTTCATGTTTTGGGCATTGTTTACAGCTCTGATTTGTTGGGCTAGGTCCTAAGGGCATATATATAAATCCTGGAAGGGCTTTAGAAGGATTTTTGTGCTGGGAGAAGCCCCAGGGAGCCTTTGCTACAGAAGCACAAATGTGTCAAGAGCCGAACAACGCTGGGCTTGGTCTTTGCAGGACAAAACTCCAATCTATGTAGTGTTATTCCTGCATACAGAAGACACATTTCCTAGGTTTGTGGAGCTGTACCTTAATTTTGAGAGGAAAAAATACAGGTGTGGCTTAGGGCAGATGTGCTGGTTTTAACAGGGTGAGAACAAGCCTGTCTGAATCAAAAACCTTTGCGCAGCATGGAATACGAGTCTCTGCAGGGTTAAATACTTACAGCAGGAGGATACCACTTAGACTACATGTTCTACTACCATAGGTTCAGCTCAGTAGCTGAGGTCTCCACCTTACGCCACTATCATCCGTTAATCAGATGCAAAAGAAGTGGTGAGACCCAGTGCTGCTTGAGTTTTCCTGGCAAACAATTCTTTGGCCTCGAGCTAGCACCACTTGTTGATCCTACAGTGTTCCTGGGAGTCAGAAGGCCTGGTGCTCCGTTAGATTAATGCTCCAGGGTGGTAAACAGCACCATTAAGTGATGCTTCCCATGCTAACTCATGGAGATCTTTTGTTTGCCTGGCTTCACGTGCAGCTGGCTGCCCAACCAGGTGTTGGCTGTGAAGCCTTCTCATCGCTGCTGTAGTCCTGCACGTACGGCTAGACTGCGCTAGTTAAATTCCAAAGTATGTATTATTTACTGTCAGGAAAGAGCCTGGGTGAGTCACTAGATAAGCCAGACGGGAACCGACTGTGGGATGCTTTTAATCTAATTATATTTCATCCTCCTCTAACTGTTTCTATCAGACAATCTCAAGACACCTCACAGACCCAGTGAACGTAGCCTCCCAGTAACTTTGTTTATGGAGGACATTATCTCATTTTACAGCTGGGCAAGTTTTGTGGTGCACGGGAAGCCCAGACAACGTTGAGAAATGCTGCTGTGACCTTCGTGCAAGCAGCAATGCCTGGACAAGCTGTGTCCCTTAGCATGGCAGGGTGACTTGCTAGAGATGATCTTGAAGGTCCATTCCAACCCAAACCATTCTATGATAAGGCTCTAAGCAGATGGTGGAGTGGGAAACTTGGAGTTGTGCTCTACTGATGAACGCCCACTAAAGTATCTTGATGGAGACCTAGAGAAAAATGCTTCTGTTATGTGGAGCCACAGATTGTGCCCCTCAGGCGACTCCCATGCTCTAAATGATGCCCTGACTCAGCCAAGCCCAAGTCCTGGACCCATGTGCCTCTGTAGTTCAATCCATTCCAACACTGGATCCGCCTGGCACCTAACTTTACACTATTCTTCATTTCCTGCCGTCACCAGGCAAGCACCATGATTAGATAATCATTACAAGGTACAGGTGCAGCATAGCAATTTTCCTGATAGCCTGTAACTCATGTGACTATTACCCTTCAGTGGCTTGAGGCTGTATGATTCAGCCACCTGCGGCTGGATTTTCAAATAGCAAGAATAGCATCCATTCCCTGGGCATAAGATCAGGTCTTTTTTTTCTAGCCCGTGCTTTCTGAAGAAGTAAGTGACCAATAGCTAAACTGTGGTCTAGAAGTCACTGGTAATCCATGATGCCATGCCTAGGAGACTGCTGGCTTTCCAAATGTCTATGCTGCTTCTATAGTGGCTTGCAAGGAAAGTTTGATAGCAGCAATCATAAACAATGGCTCAAAGGAAAAGTAAATCACACCAGAATTAATGCTTTGGAAGTATTCGGTGAGTGTGACAGTTCTTTCAGTGATGATACCCACAATGTGGCTCATAAGCAGTGTGGACCTAGCTGAAGAATCGTAGAATCATGAATAGTTTGAGTTGGAAAAGTCCTTAAAGATCAACTAGTTCCAACCCCCTACCATGGGCAGGGACACCTCCCACTGGATCAGGGGCTCCAAGCCCCATCCAACCTGGCCTTGGACACCTCCAGGGATGGAGCAGCCACCACTGCTCTGGGCAACCTGTCCCAGTGCCTCACCACTCTGAAGAAATTCCTTCTTATGTCTAGTCTAAATCAGCCCCTCTCCAGTTTATACCCATTGACCCAAATCCTATCACTCCAAGCCTTTGTGAACAGTCCCTCCCCAGCTTTCCTGTAGCCCCTTCAGGTATCGGAAGGTCGCTATAAGGTCTCCTTAGAAAGGTAGTTAGATGTTCCCAAGAACTACAGTGGCAGCTCCTTTGGATGCTGCAAGGGGCTCAAATGCAGCTGTAAACTGAGATGTAGTGCATGGGAACCAAAGCAATTGCTCTTATGAAGCACAAAAGGGATGCTCTTCCCACGATCTGGTGAGGCAGCTGCCGTTGTTGCCAGCCCTGGAGTAAGTTATCCAGAGGCAGCTGCAGTCGTAACACGTTGCTGATGAGGGAGACTATCAGCAGGACTGGAGGAGATGGCAATAGAAGCAAGGTGAGGGGTGATGTTAACGAGCTCTCACCAACACATTGCTAATTGCTTCATGATTGTCCCACAGAGGTCATGTTCCGGCGGTTACTCACTTCCCGGCCCGGTGTGGTGACATAATGAACTTGGGAAATGGCCTGTGATGTCAGAGCTGAGGAGTGAACGTCTGCAGGGATATCTTGCTTCTCTCCAGTGACTTTTCCCAGTGTCAGAAGCCACCTGTCCCCTGCTGGCTCGGTTCTCCCCTTCCACATGTGAACTGTGCTCAGATTGAGAGCAGAATAAATGTCTCACCCCACAGCGGGGTTCGTTTGCGCTCATCAGAGCTCAGCCAGCCAGGAAGAGGGCGTTGGGGTGTTAATGCATCTCACCAGGGACATTTTCTGGTAGCCTAGACCTCAGCATGTGGCTGCACACCAGGTCACTACAAAGAGGATCTGGTGGTGCTGGTGAGGGACAGGGTTCTCTGTGGTTTCTGTGGTAAGGGCTCACACCCTGAGAGCTCTCTACTAACACAGATCTGTTCAGGCTACAAACAGCACTTTCTGAGCTGATCCCTTTTGCTTTCTTCACCGCTGAAGAGAAGAATCAGATGATTGAGACTCCTCAGCAATCCCCAAAGCCAAGCGTATCCGTAAATTCTGTTTCTCTGTCATGTTCTCCCCACCCCAAGGATGAACCAGCAGTCTTCCTTTTCTTCCCCCGAGGGATGCAATCCCACAACCCCTAGGGATGATGTGAGAAATCAAGAGATGTTTCTCCGCAGAGCTGAGCAAAGCAAAGGTGGGCAGGGGATCCTCTGGAACTTCCAGATGGGGGATGGATGGTCACACCTTGCTCTCCCTGGCACTGTGTGTCTCCTGCACTGAGCAAGCACAGCACTCCACCTACTGTCTCCTTCCCTTTCCCATCCCAGAAGCTTAATTATCTCTGAGTCGTATCACAGGCCTAAAGCCTTGCAGTAGGGAAATGCTTCTTATCATTTTGGTTTGGTTTGTGTTTTTTTTCCCTCTTTCTGTAAAGCCCCAGAGAGAAATACGGACCAGTTCTTTCTTTGCCCTCTACCCACCCAGCACAGAATCAATAGATGTGATGAATAAACTTAGGAGATGCTATGGTAGCTGCCCTTTTTAAATTCTAATCATTTTATATCCCTATTTTATATATGATGTCTGTATTTACTTTTCATTCCTTGAGTCTCTGATGTGTTGATAAGGTTTGATCTTCTCCAGAAAGTGGTCGAATGCTTTTTCAAGTGTAACACTTCACTTATGGCCAGTGCATGATAGGTTTAGTTCTTGTCATTAGATCTGCAGTTAGATATTTGTTTGCATTACTAATAATCATTTAACTGCTTATATAGGATAACATCCCAGATGTGAGACTGGCTAGAAGTACAGGAAGAAAAATATCTTAGCGTTGTGAATGCTGAAGAGAGCAATTTATACTTCATTCCTAAAGAATGTGGTGGGACAAGAATGCAAAACGTATCCTCATATGAATTTGTAAATGCATCGGTAGATGTAGAGATGGAAACCGAGTTCCAGTAAGATAAGGCAAATCAAAAGCAGTCAGTGTTGGCACAAGGGTAAAACGTCCTCTAGTGCATCAGATACTTTATCATTATTACCCTTATATGGAGTTATAAAAAGAACATAAGGATGTTCTTTGCGCCTTCATAAAAGTTTAATATATAACTTCATCCCTGGGTCTGGTTCTGTCCCCAAACACTTTCTGACACATGGATCTGAGCTGCAGAGATGCTCTCCTGCCTGGTATTCCAGCAAGAGGCATAATTTCAGTTAACGATGCAAAAGGAAAGAGCAATCATGAGTGACGTCCTTTTAATATATTTCTACTATTTTCCGTATACATTTTTATTATGCTATTTTAACAAAGTAGGACACTAGAGCCCTTTGCAGCTCTCGCCTAAGGCTCCACAGGGCTCGGTGTTCTCTCTGGGGACTGGTAGAGCCACAAAAGCTGGTGTTTTCTAAGCGTGTGACTAGAGAGAACAAAAGTAGGGGATAACCCACCAGCTCCTCAGTGGATACAAGTGGGTTTTAGACTGGGTCACTCTGGAGTTTCCCGGTGTGCTCACAATCGGCGAGGATTCAGCGTTCAGAGGGCAGCTCTCTTCCCTCAGTAGCCACACACGCGTGTCCACAGATAAATGCTGCCCTCATTCTGATTACATTACCCTTCCATGGTCTTTACACACCACACGGTCTGGATTATGTGTCCTGTACCCTTTATTCAGCCCTATGCACCACAACAGAGAACTGGCAGCTCTCGGTGCCAGCAGAGCAACAATATTCCAGAGTCGTTACTGGACGGGAACTCTGTCCAGCCAGGGTTGTCTATCCCAGTACAGAGCAAGGAGGAGCTTGGAAGAGGGTGGTGGGATTTGGCCCTCTGCAAATAGTGGAAAGGTAGAATCCTTTATGCCTGTGATGAAACACAGAGGGACATTACGGTATTTGTATTCACAGCGCAAGCTATTTTCCATCTGTTAATACAGATACTAACTCTAGTTTACATATAAAATGCAAATGTTTGTGGTTCTTTTTACACTCACTTCCTTCAAGCCTAATCCTGTGCTAAACAACAACTACTTACAGTGACTTCAGTGGAAAACAAGGATGCTTGGCAGCTTCTGGGAATGGACCTTTGGCTCTTAGACAAGTTCAGCATCATGCCCTGCTCCTCATTCTGATTAAAAAGCTGCACTCCAACAGAAGAGTGAAATCTTTTGAAGTTGAAATATAATTGCTGTGTATTCTCCATAGAAATCCTCCATCTAGTTAGCAGGATGAAAGATTAAGTTCTAGATTGTGGATCTGAGGTAGCAAATGCCCAGAGACCTGACTCTGAATTTGATTTTCAAGGCTGTGATATGGATGTACACGCCTCAAGATACTGCCCGAACGGTGCGCCTTAGAGATTCCTCCTACCACTGCTCCATCTCTGTGAATATATCAGAGACGACAGTTAAGCTTAGCTGTGGACCTTTTGTGAAAGGGAAATATCAGTAGAGATGCGTCGATTGAAATTATGCCAGGGCAGGACTGACCTCCAGCTTTCCCACAACCACTTTGCGTTGCATCTGTTTGTCTGGACCTTCTCTCAGCTATAGAATTACCCAGGCAACACCCCCTTGGAAGGTCAACACCTGGGTTTAGTTAGTCCTCGAGTCAGTAGTTCTCACTGATCAGAACATGAAGTGAGAGAAGAGCTCCTCTGGAGGGACTTTGATGTATTTTTAATGTCCCGCATGCAGACGGTGAGTGTTTTAGCAATGGAGATGATATTAACAGCTAAACTAATTGAGCCCCAATTTGGCTTTCCTAAGTGCAATCTTAAATATTTGTACAATCAACACGGAATAAATAATTAACTTTCTCTAATCCTTTTTACCCTTCTTGCTAATTATCAGTATTTATGGTATAAAATTATTTTTTGGAAGAGCACCAAGCTTCCCTGAGTCTGCTCAGAGGGGTTTTTTTTTCCGCATCTTGTGCTTCCTGGCCTGTGAGCAGCCTGAGTTAGGCTTAATACAGTTTTCACTAGGGAAATAAATATTGGCTGTGATACAGGTGTCAGGAGGGGACAAGTCTCTGCATTATAGAACGGCCTTTGATCAAAACTGACATCAGGGAGATGGAGATGAGGAAAAAACTTAGGGAGATCTCAGTGAACTGTGGCAACAGTGACAAAAAAATGGAGAGGGAAACGGATAAAGCACGTGGCTCTTGCATTGTAGGTTTGTGAGATGCACTACAAATCCATCAGTTCTGTATTTTTTCAGCTCCGTGGCAGAAAAAATGCATCTCAGGCCTCCATGCCACATGTAAAACACTTCTTGAAAGTGCAGCTCATGTGCTAAAAGGGACAGTTCATAGATCCAGTACTGGTCCAGTAATGGATAAACTGGCCAGGCTAAATATCTGTTTCATTAGCACTGTGCAGTCCATCATGGACCTCTTCACATAGATAGGAGACACAATAATTTAAAAAGCTCTTTTCTTTTTCTTCCGTGACCTGAAAATGATTGGGATAATATGCAATGGCAACTTTCTGAGTTGCAATTTAGATTAAACCTCGTATTTCAAATCAATGCCCAAATGCAAACTGATACATCAATGACTGTTCCCATTTACTTCACTGCATTCTCTTTACAGCAGGAAAGCTAAATACTGACAGGTCTGGCACCTCCAAAGGGAGGTGGGAGTCTTGAGGCTTCACTTTCTCAAACAGGAGGAAGATTTGTCTTTCCATTTCTTCCCTTTTTTTGCTATTTTTCTATAAGTGAGAATTCTACGACAAAATATAGCGCAACATTCTTTTGCTATTACTTTTTATTTTGTGCATCATTCATGTTTATTTTAAACGTTCCTGAGACAGCTGGAATGACATACAGCTGCCGTCCTCGCCCAACAATACCTACTCCTTTCACATTTCAAATGTAGAGCAGTCACAGTGCTGAGCTGATGGGAGAATTATAGTGCTGGAAACAGACTGCCATGTCATAAAAAATAAGATCTTGTTGCCTGATCGCTGGGATAGATGGTGCTGCACCACTTACAAACTGAGCCACTTTAGAGAAGATAGATGAAGCATTTACGGAAGAGACAGGTCATCTCCATGGTTTTTCTTTAAACTATGGAACATCCTTAAGCTATGGAATGCACTTAGAATCATAGAGTGGAATCGCAGAATAGTTTGGGTTGGAAGGGACCTTAAAGATCATCCAGTTCCAACCCTCCTGCCATGGGCAGGGAAACCTCCCACTGCATCAGTTTGCTCCAAGCCCCATCCAACCTGGACTTGGGCATCTCCAGGGATGGGGCAGCCACAACTTCCCTGGGCAACCTGTTCCAGTGCCTCAGCACTTCCATAGTGAAGAGATTCCTCCTCATCTCCAGCCTAACTCGGCCCCTCTCCAGTTTATACCCATTGGCCCCAGTACTATCCCTACAAGCCTTTGTGAACAGTCCCTCCCCAGCTTTCCTGTAGCCCCTTCAGGTACTGGAAGGTCGCTTAAAGGGGGCCTACAGGAAAGCTGGAGAGGTGCTCTATCAGTGAGAGAAGGGGCAGGATGAGGGGTTTCCAGCTGAAAGAGGGGAGATTGAGATGAAAGTTTAGGCAGAAATGTTTCTCTGTGAGGGTGGGGAGAGGTTGACCAGAGAAGCTGTGGTGTTCAAGGCCAGGCTGGATGGGGCTTGGAGCCCCTGATCCAGCCGGAGGTGTCCCTGCCTGTGGCAGGGGGTGGGACTGATTGGGCTTTAAGGTCCCTTCCAACCCAAACCATTCTACGATGCTATGTTCTCACTTAGTCTTATTGTTAGTAACAGAGAGAACGCAGTAGTTTTTATTTTTGTGGTGAGCTAGAAGGGCCCACACAAAGCTTTGCCTTGTCCCCGTAGTATTTATAGTGAAAGAGAAAGGAAAAGAAAAGCTGTTCAATGCATAAGCTGAGAGATCAAACACAACCGGATCTAAGCATCTATTGTTTAGGAAACTCCTTTCTGTGTGGAGCACTTCAATTCAGAGAGATTGTGATCCCAGAGCACCCACCCCCAGGAAACAAAACCACCAGTTCATTCTGCTTTTCTGTTTATAAGAAGATGTGGCTGGTTGTAAGAGAGCTCTTTAAACCCACACTGTTGACTATGCTGAGGCACTTTAAAGTATTGTTGCCCTAAAGATGTCACTGTGAGCTCAATAGCCTCCAGCAAGCGGGTGATCACGAGTGGCACATTGTGCTCATATTGTACAGGAGAGATTTTACAGCCATGAGTGGATATCTGGAAAATTGCTGGTTCCTCTACTTAATTCCTGTGTCTGCAAGGATGCACGTTACCTCCTGGCTTTCCAGCCCTGGATAAACACGCACTGCCTCATCTCTGTGTGCCCCAAGGTGATGGGGAAGGAATACCATGGTAGGAGAGGAGGAGCACACTGGGTTATGGTTCTGGGTTTCCAGTGCTCATTCTCTGAAGGGTTAAACACAGATTTAACATGGGGATGGTTCAAAGCTGCACCAGGGGAGGTTTAGACCAGACATGAAGAAGTATTTCTTTCCTGAGATTGGGGTCAAACACTTGAACAGGCTTCCTGGAGAGGTGGTTGATACCCCAAGCCTGTCAGTGTTTAAAAGACATTTGGACAATGCACTTAATAACATGCTTTAACATTTGGTCAGCCTTGAACTGGCCAAGCAGTTGGACCAGATCATCATTGTAGGTCCCTTGCAACTATAAGTCTATTCTATTCCATTCTCAAAAAGTGGCAGATGAATTCCTTGAATTTTTTATTGCATTACATTGATTTGCCATATTCTTGTTTATGGTTTTCCCTGAATCTAGTTACTTACTTTTCCTGGTAGAATCTTTATCAGCATTCAGCTACTCATAGGACTCTTTTTGTTTATTTTATTTATTTGCACTTACTGTGAACAAAGTAGTATTTAAATACAGCTGCATATGGAGATGATGTGCTGCTTCTTGTTCCAGAAAACTGGAGATATGGAATGAGAGATTGAGTAGCAGTTAAATAAAAGAGAAAGGGAAGAAAAGAGAGAAATTGTTATATCTCTTGCTTAATATAAGCCAAGCACAAAGTTAAAAGCCCTTCAGATCAGAAGTCTGAGCAGCAAGCTCCTGCAGGTGCCTTGAGTAGGTGTGAACTTGGGAGGACTGGAGTATAAATAGGAAAGCCCCATGCTAGGAAGGATTTTTTCTTCTTCTTTCTTTTGTGTCTTTTGCTTTCATGAACTGAAGACAGGAGAGTGCTAATCAAGTGCTGGAAGATTAGCTCGAAGAAAGTGAGTTGTAATTACAATTTTGATGTCCCTAATGTCTTACCTGACAGGCTGTGAACTGCAGGATGGGAGCTGGTGGTGAATTCTATTTTACGGAAGCTATGTCACTCAGCAAAGTCTTAAGGAAGATAGCACAAGGTTGTCATGACTGTCTCTTCAAAGAGAATTTCCATTCTAGGGTGTGCGTTGGGTAGCTAAGCCTAGTGAACAGGTTATTTTCCATAAGCCTCTCCTGCCATAAGCCAAACTAATTCAAATAAAAATATAAGTTTTAAAGCTAGTGATGGATTTCTCCTGTTATTCAAGACAACAGCTTAAAGCTGAGTTTCTGGGAGAGTCTGGGAAGGCAAAAGTGAGGTTTTTGTAGGAAGAGGTAATAGCTTTTTCTAGACCAATTCTGTTAAGCTTTCAGCTGTGAGAATAGCTGAAAGAAAATTACCCTGAGCTTGTAATGGAGAGATGCAGAGATAGGGATGTGAGGCTGGGTGTCAGGTGCTGCTGTGCTCAAAAGCTACAGGAGTTACCTACTTTCACAAAAGCAATTAAAAAAAAAAGCTGCCAACCACCTTCCTCCTTGCAGCTACAGGCGTGCCTTTTGAAGCATGCTGCGAATTTCCTGGAGATGAGAAAGGTATTTACAAAGCAGTGACTGCTTGTTCAGGAAGGGAGAAGGTAAGCCCCCAGGGACAGCTTAATAAACGGCAGAAGCCTCATCCTCCACACTCCTCTAAGTAGGAGAGCCACCAAATTATCCAGTTTCGGTGGCTGCGACAGAAGCCTCCTGGCAGGAAATCCTGTTGCGCAAACCATTTTCCTTGTTGCTTCCTGTGCTGTAATTTATTTAATTTTTTTTTTCAAAAACAATCCATCTCCTGAATGCTGTGAAGGTCTGAGGGAACTGAGGTTTTGCTGTGCCTTGATTTATGCTTTGCTTGACTTCGCTCTCAGGTCCTTTAAAGAAATCCAAAAGCCAAGGTTGTTCTCTCCAAGATACTCTGGTGCTCTTTCTGCTCACTCTGGGTGGAGAACAAGTCTTATCAGGAGCAGCTGAGGGACCTGGGGTTGTTTAGCGAGGAGAAAAGGAGGCTGAGGGGAGACCTTGTCACTGCCTACAACTGCCTGAAAGGAGGGTGCAGTGAGCTGGGTGCTGGTCTCTTCTTCCAAGTACCAAGTGATGGGATGAAAGGGAATGGCTTCAAGCTGCACCAGGGCAGGTTCAGACTAGATATCAGGAAAAAATTCTTCACTGAAAGGGTTCTCGGGCACTGGCAGAGCTGCCCAAGGAAGTGGTTGAGTCCCCATCACTGGAGGTGTTTACAAGATGGGTAGATGAAGTACTAGGGGATCTGGTTTAGTAGTGAACAGGTACAGTTGATAATCTGAAAGGTCTTTTCCAACCAAGCAATTCTGTGATTGAATTGTGAGCTAATTTTTCTATGATTCAGCAGCTACGTCTTCTGTGGACAGAGCACAGATGTGAAAGAGGCTCTGATAAAAGAGGAATGCATTGAATTGGGACAATGTAAAAGGCAGTGAGAAAAATGCAGGAGTTTGCAGCAGCTCAGATAAAGCAGTTCTGCAGGGCAGTAGAGCAGATTTCCTGCACAGCTTTGGAAGCTGTGCCCCTCTGATAATTGCTCAGAGGGAGACGGTTTTAAGCTGAAAGAGGCGAGATGTCCCAGCAGATCAGGCTGCCCAAGGCCCATCCAACCTAGCCCATGAAACAAGAATAATCCCTCAGGCTTTCTACAGCCTCTGCCCCAAAGGCTCATCCTTACCCTTGCTTTGATAATAGCTTGTAAACACAACTCTTCCACTTAAGACCACTGTTTATCTTTTTAATAAGTACTACTCCATAAAGCAGTAAATTAATGAGTCACCAAGGGGAAAAAAAATAAAAGAAAAAAGGTGTAACAAACCCTAAAACTCTAGGGGCTGCCGAAACGTATTTTATTTTTAAAATGCAATAGCAATTCTTCTGATTGCTCAAGAATATTATGCTCTTGCTCCTGCCCTCAGCTCGGTGAGACCCACTGCTGTGCATCTTACCCAGGCACTGCTCATTCATTCACAAACTCATTCCAGCTGATTTTATAGCAGGATGCATGCCAGCAAGGAGTACGTTTTGGGACAGCTACGCAATGCACTGATCTCTTCAGACTGCTAAATATACTCTCTGACATCGATTTTTGTGCTTATCAAGCCAAATGAAAAATCCTGCCAAAGCAGAATGCAATTTACTTTTTAATAAAACTTAAATGGAAGTCAATATATCACTGAAAATCTCTTTTCAATGTGATAGTAATTAAAGCTATATATTACTGGAAGCATTAAAACTTTTACTACACTTTCACATATATTTATATTGCTTATATTCACTCTTTGTACTCACAGCAAGAGCCTCAAAAGTGATTCCCCTCCCTCCCTCTCCTTCTCCCTGTGTGAAAGGTATAGATAATGTTTGCAAAGGCATGGAAATTGGACAAGATTTAAGCGTAATTAGCTGTAATTCATATAATTATAATATTTGATAAATTTGCCTTCACCTAAATATGCAGAAATAAATGTGTCATTAAGAATGATGAATATTTATGTTTTCCCACCTCCTACCTTCACATACTTTGCAGATATTTGAATATGAAGACACTGTTTCTTGTTATGACAGAGTGAACACTTATGGAGTGAAAAAATACCAAATCTATACCACTTGTAGGATTGGCAAAATACAATTTCTAGTACTAGAAAATTTAAGCTAAGAGCAATCAGAAATTGCCATGAATCTCTTCTATATCCACATAAAAATAGTTTAAGTGGACAGCTAGATTTTCCACATGTTACAAATCAGCAGATAGTTGGGAGAGGAGGGGAGAAATTTGTTTATATACACTGGAATCTACAGAATTTTCAATCCATATTACATTGCTTAGTTCTATAGAATATGTATCTGGATAATTCTTTTAAATACTATTTTTTCCAAGCCAATATTGTCTTTAATATTTAGTATGGAACAACCTGCTTTGGAGGGTCGGGTCTTTTGGTCACACATAATCATAGAATCATAGAATAACCAGGTTGGAAGAGACCCACCTGATCATCGAGTCCAACCATTCCTATCAAACACTAAAGTATACATAAGTATTCAGACTGATGAAACTGTATAATATTTGTAATCTGAAATGTCTGAGCAGAAAAGAAAATACAGAAGTGCTTAGCTGGCATGTATTGACCTTCACAATTCCATCTCCTTCTTATGTTGAGGATTCCAGACCTGGACACAATACTCTAGATGAGGTCTAACCATGATGTAAGGAAGCTCAGGTTTCTCCCAGCATGGTCCTTGCTGCTAAGGGCAGTATTTTACAGCAAAACTGTGCTCAGAATAGGGGGAAAATCATGGAACAGCAGCCACAAATGGATCTGGGTGAGTGCAGGGATCTTACCAGCATGCTGCGTGTATACAGCAAAGGCAAGATGAAGTTGATGAGTAATTCATGGCATGATGAACTTCCAGATGAAGCCTAAAAGGTTTTTAATTTACATGCCACAACACTGTTGTCGACCTGCAACTCTTGCATAAACATCTGATGCAAATGAGCAGCTGGCTTGGAAACACCAAACTTATGTCTCTGTGTGCTCAGAAGTGGTAGGGTAGCTCTAGAACTGGGGTGGTTGCTACTCCTCACATACATGCAAAACAATAACAGATTAAAGTGGGAAAAAACAAACCACACAAAAAAGAAGCCATAATAATGACAGCCCCTTGCAGAATCAACTGGCTGTGCCTGTGGTCCCTAATCTGTGGTTTGCAGACACCTCAGGATGTGTAAATTACTTCTGAGGGATTTACATATCGGTATTTAGCTAAGAAAAACAAAGGTGTTTTCTCCTGTGCAGGAATTTTTCATAAAGGACTTTACACTCCATTAAAGAGGAAAAAAAACAACCTAGAAAATCAGAGAAGGCTGAAAAGCAGTGTATAATACAGAAGTTTTCAAGCTTTTATTCTTTACTTGTGTACTACAATAAGAGCAATGTAATTGCACAGACAAAGCCATTTAGCTATCTGATGAGCTGTGCGCTTACAATAACTCCTCACTTTCTACTGGTGTCAATAAAACCACAAACACAGCAGTAAATTGCAAGCGAAAGCATGGCAGTACTTTTTACAGTAAGCATAGTTATAGAGCATCGGTTGCTGTATTCTGAACAGAAAGGTTTACCATCAACAGGGACAATATCTTATGCTTCTGACCTTTAATGGGTTTGATTTTTGCTTTCATATTTTTTAAACAGGGGCAATTCACTTTTCAATGCATTAATACTCCATTAAACTTCCTTGAATTGCTTTTTTTTTTATTCTCGTGTGCTTTTCTATTCAGTTCTTTCTAGCTAGTTCTTTCTTTCTCAGGATAAAACTTGAATTTTCACGGGTATCTCTTAAACACAAACTCGCAAAAGGCTTAAATGGAAAGGTACTTCTAAGTTTGCACTGAACTGAACAGGCAGGAAGGTTGTTCTAGCTTGGGGGAAAACAAAGACTTGAATTCTTCTCTATTATTTTCAAACTGTCCATTAAAATCAGTCTGGAATTTCCCCCTCCCTGCCTTCATCTCCCCAAAAAAACATTAGCAAATGAAAGAAGTGAAGGGTGTATTGGGAGCAGAAAAGCTGAAGCAACAGGCTCCTGCTTGCTAGGAGCATCACGCATGGCAGTAGACAGCCCCATATGTTCTAGTTCAAACAGATAACATTTGAAATATCTTTTGCCTTGACTGAAAGGTGTTTCTCAAGGCGGACTTTAATTCCCATAATTCCCACACAATGAGGAATCAGGGAATCCTCTTCATATTTCTCAGTTAACAGTTAAATAATCTCAGAATGGCAACTGTTAAACTACCTTGATCTCTCCAATTACCTTGGTAATACAGCTCTCCTGAAGGTTGCTACTTGTGTCAGGAATACATCAAGACATTTCCTCAGTTAATAGAAACGTTGCCAGTGGATTAGCAGACCATAAAATTATGTCAATGCTAGCAGTGATTCTCTTGACAAGGCGACTGATGTTTTTACTTCTGTTATGTAGGTCATAGCTGCTCAAAAGCAATAGCTTTCTGCTTGACTGCCTTGCTGTGTGCCATCCAGGTAATCTTCCAGGAAAGGTACGGGATGAGCCAAGGTACTTGTGAAAGGGAGCATCATTTACCATCTGGTCTGCAATCTCTGAGTCCTGGTACGATTTTTACAAATAACTTGTATATTCTTCTTAAAAACTGAAAGCTTTTGAGCTTTTCCTTAATATTAATGCAAATCTACCAGCAGACTTCTATCATTTAAAACTTATTTGAAAGAGAAAAGGCTGAAGCCTTCCTGTTCCTGCTTTGATCAAAAGGAGACCTTTGAAACTGTCAATATGAAATCAGCAGCGCTCGCTTGGTGAACAGAAACCCTGGATATTTGACGTGGTGTCATCTAGAGGTGCTGTCAGGGCCAGCAGACTAGTGGATAGAATTCCAGAGTAGAAGATTAAAGATCATTACTAATCTGAGGCAGTTTGAAGAGGAAGGAGTGCATCTAAGAACTGATGCTTTAATTTACTAGAGGTATGTTAGGTCAGATGTGGGAAAACTTGGCAGCATTGGCACAGATGGTGTCATGCTCCACGCAAGTCAATATTCCAAGCTTTTTCCTTAAGGATAAGGTATTTGCTGAAAAACGTCACTGGCCAAAGATATAATCAAGTATGTTCAGAGGCTTCCAGCTTCCTATAATAACCTATAGTCTGATCCCCGTTCCCCAGATCCATCAAAGCAGCCTTTTGGACAGTAATATCAGAAAGCAGTTGGTCATCATCTGCTGCGGATGAGAGGAACCCAGTTACCTGCCAGCGTGTCGTTAGCGGTTTTACAGAACATCTCCCTGTAACAGCAGCTCTTGCATAGAGCAGAAATCTCTCTGAAGAAAATCATCACTTGAATAACTGCATTGTATTTTCTGCTTTGTTTCAGAGCTCCTATGTAACATGCAAAGTGAGAGTGTATTTGCTTTCTCTCTTAGGGGAAATCTTGGTAACTGCTTCAACCAAAACCCACAAATTGGGAAGTCTAAATGACACAATACTTCAGTGGCAGTTGTGAGCAGCAAGACAAGTCCGGAAGCCGAGTGCAGAAAATGAATTAATACAACCACTGCAAAGGCAAGGCTAGATTTCAATTTGCAGGATGCTGAAGTACCTCCTAAGCGGAGCAGAAACGGTGCGGTTTCCTCTCAGCTATACACACGTCTGGAGATGCCTGTGTGTTACACTGATATACTGGAAATACCCTACAGAGAACGTTGATAATAGGATCTAAAAGAATATTTTGTTTTCCTTACTCACAGCCTGACAATAGAGTTGATAATTAGATATTCCCATAAAGTAACACACAATAATAGTTGTTTTGTTTAGTTGGAAGCAATTTGTAATTCTTTGTTTACCAAAGGAATGTTAATTTTGACACCTTTTTTGTCAAGCACTCAAAACAACATTTAAGAGTTAAAACCACTGCATCTGCCAGCATCACTTTGAAGAGATGTCTGGACTTGAGTGAGAACACCCTATACAACAGAGAGCTGGATGGAATAATTAAATGAGTAAGAATTAATGTAAAAGCACTATTGAAGTACAGTAGACACATTTGGAAAGTATTTTATTAATCATGTATCTGGTTGTAGTTGATTATCATAGTAGCTTGCATTTTTATACAATGAAACTTTCCACAGCCTCCCACTTCCCCCCCACCCTCAGATTGCAAAGGTCACTGCAAAAAGCTGTTTGAACTGCATGCCCCATTCGTTTACTCATTCTTTTGTTCTGGTGAATTATGTGCTCTGAGCAGAAACCTAGTGTTGGAGGTCTGCACTTCAGTGGTGCAGTGGCCAGGACCAGTCAGAAACACAGATATTTAGCGTATTCATTTGTTTTGCCAGCACCTACAATTCTTTCTCAGCAATTTTACTTCACAGCAATGCTGCTCTCTGAATTGTGGGGTTAAAAACCCACACCAAAACCCTAGCTATGTCTGTGCATGCGCAGATCTTTTTTCTGCCTCATAAATTAAGGTGTTTGTTGACCTTAAATGTAAACCGCACAATTTCTACCTCTCCTTCCTCCATCTATAAACTTGAAAGTAGCATATCTTGTCGTGCACAGGCACACTGTAGAGAAAGATAGTGAGTTTTATAGCATAGCTGGTTAGAGAGAAATGCAATAAGTTTGGGTGTCAACTACTAAACTATTCATAGGATTTAAATCACAGCCTCTTACATGCATTGAATCTGCTGGGCAGGAAAAATTCCAGTTGCTGTCCCACTATGTATTCAGCCAAGTGTCCTATTTTGTGAATGCTGATAGAAGACTGGGGTGGGAAGGGATCACAAAAGGCTTACAAAGCTGCAGAACAAATTTCAAGTGACACATTTACGAAGTAACGCAAACCACAATGCGCAGCTAAGAAAAGGCAAGAAGTTCTTTGCCTGGCTATGAAGTTTTATAGCCAGTAAACAGAAAAAAAAGGCAGAAGGCTTAATGTTTGATGAGAAGAATGAATTTGATATTGAGATACTGCCGTGCTTTTAAGTCAAAATACTCTGTCATAGTATAATTTTGTGTGTTTTTGCATTCAGTAACTCACTGGATCCAAAGCTTTTTGAGTATCATTTTATCCGCTCGGCTAATGTGTGAATTAAGTATCTCTAGAGGTTCAGTGTAACCACAACTAAAACCAATGATAACAATTCGCTTGCAGTTTCAATGCTTCAGCTACTGTGTCACTGGGTGCTACACACAACGACCTGAAAGCAAACAAGTCTGACCACCTGCTTTCCCCATTTTCATCTCTTTAGCAAAGAGTACTGGATAAACCCAAAGAATTTAAATATATCAAAATCTTTTCTTTTAAAAGTGTGTTCTATAAAACTGATATCTTTACCCAAATCTTCACACTGTCTGTAATCATAGAATGATTTGGGTTGGGACGGACCTTAAAGATCACCCAGATCTAACCCCTCTGCCATGGGGAGAGACACCTTTTGCTAGAAATGTGTTGACATCTCAAACTTGGAATGAGGTTTAATTCACCCCTTCAGGAGCAGGGTAACTTCTGTGGCACGACAGCGCAGATTTTTGGATCGAACGTGAAGATTTTTGATTTGAAGGTGCAGATTTAGGACTGAAGGGGCAGATTTTGGATCACTAGAGCGCATTTTTGGATTGAAGATGCAGATTTCTGGATCAAAGATGCAGATTTCTGGAATGAAGTCGCAGATTTCTGGATTGAATTTGCAGATTTTGGACCCAAGGACTCGTGCAGCGCCATGGGAAGCGTCCAGACGTGCCGTGGGCTCCTCGTGCCCTCTATCCCGACTCTTCTTAATGAAATAATTAGCGCTTTCATCATAATGTCCCGTTGGATGGGAGAAGCGGCCTTCGTCTCCTGGCAGCGGCTCCTTGCTCCTTCCCAGGGCGTCCGCGTCGCCAAGCAACGCCTTAGATGGCCGCCTCCGCGCAAGGCACGCCGGGAGTTGTAGTCCAGAGTGCGCATCTTCTTCAGGCTGCCTACAGGCGCGGGACTACATTTCCCAGCAGGCACCGCGCGCGGCAGAGCGGCGAAGGGAAGACGCTGCGGGAGAAGCCCAAGGGAGGGGGCTTACCTGCGGGGAGGAGGGCGCAGGTAGGGCGCGGCGCGGGAGCTGATGGGAGTTGTAGTCCAGAGCGAAGGCGCAGTTCAGCCAACCTAAGGGCGGGCCAGGAGCGAGGGAACTACAACTCCCAGAGTGCCGCGGGAAGGAGCGGGCAGGGCGCCGCCTGAGGGCGGGGGGTACGAAAGGGAACCTGCAGCCGGTGCTGTCGGAGGTGGCTTGTTCAGGTGAGGATGCGGCGTGCGGGGGGGAAGGAAGGAGAACAAGGGACCCTAGAGGAGGCGGGGACCACCGGGCGTTGCTCTATTGTTTAGGGAGCGAGCGGGAGGGGATGGGGGCCCCGAGCGGCCTCCCTCGGCCGGGCAGCGTCGAAGCAGCGTGGCCAGCAGAGAGGGAGGGGATGGTGCCCTCTGCTCTAGCGAGACCCCACCTGGAGCCCTGTGTCCAGTTCTGGAATCCTCAGCACGGACATAGAGCTGTTAGAGTGAGTCCAGAGGGGGCTACGAAGATGATCCAAGGGCTGGAGCATCTTCCATACGAGGACAGGCTGAAGGAGTTGGGGTTGTTCAGCCTGGAGAAGGGAAGGCTCCGAGGAGACTTTAGAGCGACCTTCCAGTGCCGAAAGGGGCTGCAGGAAAGCTGGGGAGGGGCTCTCGATCAGCGAGTGCAGGGATAGGATGAGGGGAATGGCTTTAAATTGAAAAGGGAAGGTTTAGATCAGACATTAGGAAGGAATTCTTCACAATGAGGACAGGGAGGCCCTGGCCCAGGTTGCCCAGAGAAGCTGTGGCTGCCCCATCCCTGGAGGGGTTCAAGGCCAGGTTGGATGGGGCTTGGAGCCCCTGATCCAGTGGGAGGTGTCCCTGCCCCTGGCAGGGGATGGAACTGGATGGGCTTTGTGGTCCCTTCCAACCCAACCCATTCTACGATTTACTGAGCAATGGGGTTGGCGTGGCAACGGAGCTGAGGAGGGAGTGGAGGTGGAACGCCGGCCTTATGAGATGTGGCCCAGGAAACTGGGGCTCTTTAGTCTGCAGAAAAGGAGGTTGAGGGGAGACCTCATTGCTCTCTACAGTTCTCTGGCAGGAGGTTTTAGTGAGCTGAGTGTTTGTCTCTTCTCCAAGTAACGAGTGGTAAGACAAGAGGAATTGGCCTTAAGTTGCACCAGGGGAGGTTTAGACTGGATATCAGGAAAAATGTCTTCCTCAAAAGGGTTCTCAGGCACTGGAACAGCTGCCCAAGGAAGTGGTTGAGTCACCATCCCTGGAGGTATTTAAAGGACAGGTAGATGGTGTGCTCAGGGATGTGGTTTAGTAGCGGGCAGGTACAGCTAGACTCTATCTTGAAGGCCTTTTCCAACCAAAGGATTCTATGATTCTCTATAATACAGACTATTATTGCACACTTTGGGGTAAAAAAACCCTAAACAGGCCATGCTTATGCTGAGTTTCCAAAGTAAAGCCTCTGGCTGTACTATTGGCAACCAATTTGCCCCAGTTTTCAGTTCTGCTCTCGGTTTTTGAGCCTGCAATGACGGTTGTAACAGTAAAATGTGTTATTGCCAAATTTCTGTTGACTGACCACAGTGAATGTTGGTATTAATTGGTATTTGCTGTAGGCACGTTCCAGGTACGAGACTGCTTTTGGAACAAAGCCTAGCTGAAAGTAGATATCTTTGTTGTCTTGAACAGGAGGTGTGTATTTTTAATTGTTGGCTTATTGCATAATCATTTTGGTGTAAGGGTAGCAGTGCTTTTCATGGGTGCGTGTTAAGAAAGCTGGAAGAACAAGTCCTTCTTCAGCTTTGTAAGAGATTGTTCTATTCACAACCCTTATCTGTTCTTCTGCCGTGCAGGTTTATTGTGAAACTGTTGCAGCATAATGAGAAATTAGCAGTAAACCACATACCACAAGCGCTCAGTGTTATCTGAGGAAGATGCCGTCTCCTTGTGCGTGCCTCTGAAGGAGCTGGTAAGTGAGGGCTTAGGTCTTTACAAGTCTCATTTGTGAAACTGCAATATTGACTGTTCTGGTATCACTGTTTTATAGTGACTAATTCAAGAATTATGAAGCCTTTGACGGAGAAGAAATTTTTCTATAGTTTCTGCAGAGAGATGTATGAAAACACCTGAAGTTTAGGCAAGGTTTCCTTTTACTGCCATCTTTTTCCATGTACCTGAATAACTTAAAGACTTTAAGTAAGAAAGATACTGATGGTACAGTAGAAGTATTAGATATGCAGCTATACGTATGGATAATGTAGGCATAAAGATTAATTAAAGCATATTTGCTTCCAAGAGTGGGAGGAAAAAGTCTTCTAGTGTTTAGTGCTTACGAATTGTTTGTGTTCTTTTTTAAAAGCAACAGGAGAAAGAATTCCTTTAGTGAATAGTGAATCTCGATGTGTTTAGCTTATGTGTATTGTGGCACTTGAGATCCAAGTTGACGCTGATTTGCGATTTGTTTCAACTGCAGAACTATGGTGTGAAATACTTGTTTTAATTAAAATGTCTGTGTTCTCAAAACTGTGTTGGCATCTCGAGCATAAATACTTTCAAATTTAGGCTTCGGTTTGTGCATGACATTATCTTTTTTTTTTTTCTTTCCCCATAATCCAAAGAGAAAATGCTGCCAAATATAAAGCGTATTCCGCGTGCTTGTAAATTATTTTGCTGTGGGTGTCTGATCCTGATCAAATTCACGTACTTAATTTAAAACCTGAAACTTCAGCTACCTCCTTCAGAGGCATGGTTGGTATTCATGTGAACTAAGTGTCTTGGAGGCTCTCGGGCTTTTTCCTTTTTAAAGTTAAAATTATGATGTAAAATATTGTTTAGGTAGGCAATAGAATGGTTATGATTGACTTGTGGCTGCAAAGCAGTAAAATGAGTTGTGTTACTTCTGTGGTTTTGTACAGGGAGAGCAATTAGCAGTACAAATCCCTGCTTGAGGTTCTTGCCTTGTTTGGAAGTTCTGCACTTGATTTATTCTTTGACTTACAAGTCACAAGCTATTTCCAGCCCTGCTGAGGTGTGGCACAACCTTTAGGAGTACTATCTGTGTTTTTTATATTATTACATATAAAGAATATAGATGCTTAAGTCTGTTTAATATCTCTCATGGGCATTATCCTAAAAAAAAGAGGCGTTATCTGCTGTTAACTTTATGGCTTGAATTTCTGTTTCATTCAGACAGATGTTAGAAGCCTATTAAAATAATATATAACTAATTCTTACTGGCCGATAGAGAATCCAGCAGGATGTGGTTCTGGGAAATGGAGTGAAGAGTATGTTATATTTAATCGATTTACATCTCATACGTTTGAAAGTTGTAAAGCCGCTTGTTTTCCTTTTTCCTGCAGTTAAAACTACCTCAAACAAAAAAACAACCAAGCAGCACCAACAAATAAATAAATAAATAGAAAGCTTAGATATTGCTTCTCTCTCAGAGAAATAAAAAATATTGGCTGATGATTTGAGAGCGAATAGATCTCATGTCCTAGTTCTAGTGGAACAGCTGCAGGGCAGATGCTCTAGTTTGTTAGAATCACTAGTGACTGTGAACAAATATCTGCCCATAAATGCAACAGTATTGCTGATTAGTGTTTTCGTTTATTTTGGGAATGGAAATAAAACCAATATTGATCTTATGCCATGTAGCTATTTGCATTCACACAGAGGAGAGTTGGGCACTTGGAAGCGGCTACTTTCACAAATGGTTTCTTGTTCCTAAAAATAAATATTTTTCTAGATAACAAGAGTGTACTTGTTTAAACAAATCCCTTATTCATCTGCATTTCTTACTATTCGCAGGTATTGTATTAGTCAGGTATTGACTAAAATCTGTTCATGGCATCTAACATAGTGAAGAATTTATCAGCAAATGTCTTTACCAACTCTTATTATTGTCCTCAGACAAAGTCTTCCTCAGCCAAGAAGCAATATCTCATTTCTCAAGATAGATTGTAGAAACCTGATAGGCAATAAGGCGAACTCTCTGTATGTGTTTGTTTAAAATCCATCCATCCCTGCCCTGTGCACACCCTGAGGATTGTTTTAACATTAGATTGCTGGACCGCCTTGAAAAACCCTAAAGTTGTGTTACTCAACTAGAGAGGCATTAAAAGAAAATAAAACCCCACTTTTAAAAAGATTAAATGTGCAAATTTAAGCTGCAACCAATGTGATCTAGACCAGAATTATTGATAGCTTTTGTATAAGTACTTATACTGTCACAGACAAGTGGAAAACTCTGTCAAACTAGGTAAGTGCAGCGCCTACATCAGCAATCCTTTACTGAGTCATAAGTAGCTTCTGTTCTGCTCAAACATGTGCAAGAGGCAACGTCCCATCAAAGCTCTCAGCTGGGTGCTTTTGGCTTTTGGGGGAATGTACTGCATTCCAAAAAGGTGTCTCCTTTCCTCTTCTGAGATGATTTCACCATTTTGTTAAAACAGGTGTTTGCCTTTGAGGCCTCTCGTCACCTCAGGTATTGTTAAAAAATAAATTAAAGCTTTTGAGTCAGCAATTTATTAGCTTAGCTGCAGATCAGAAATGAATCTTTCCATCCACGTGTAAAATTCCCAAGGCTATATTTTTCCTGCCATCACTTTCCAGCAATTCTGTCAACTGCCATAATCCATCTTATTTTTCCCTCCAGGATGTGGTGGCGGTACCATTCCCAAAGCTAACTAGCTCTTAGTATCTCAGTCTGGAGGATCTTTGTGTGTAGAAAGGCTCCTTGCTGCTTACGTTTCTTGGTTCCTATAATCCACATTGCTAACAGCAAGGCTAAGCAGGTGTTGCCTCGGCCTTTTTCAGCTGGCATCACACTCACAATGCACTTAAATTGACTGCTTTTCCTTCTAGTGTAGGTGTCACTTCATTTATGTATATCTAAGTGTGAACTGATGAAATCATGGATGCTGCACGGGCACTGGCTGTTTGACATCCACTGTTATGTTTTAATTGGAAGGTATCGTGACAGTGCAAGCTTTTCCTGCTCTGCCCCAGTCCTCATTAGCTGTAAAAATTAGTTGTAGTGGCAAGACTGGAGTTTAGTTTTCAGTCTTTTCAGTCCTTGATCTTGGAGCTTTCAGCTGATAACAGGGGATAATAAGTTTTCCCACCAGGCTGAACTAATCTTATTTTGAAGTCAACAGGCTATGTGCAAGTAATTTAAAAAACTGAACAGAAATTAATCACAGGAATCGCTCAATGATTTTGTACTTCAGAAAAACAACGTGCTAGGGTTCATGATGCATACTTTGCAGTAATTTTAAAATTCATCCACTGGATTTTTAGTTAACAAAAATAGTAACAGAATTCAGTTTGTGAAATGAGTCACTAGAGGAGGCTTCCCCTACAGCTGAATGTTTTCTTTCAGATGCTTTCCTCTTACTAAGCTGTGGTTAGAGGACCTTGTCTCTCCCCATGTTTTATTTATAGTAGGAGAGACTATGTTTTCCTTAAGCTACCAGGCTGCAGGTACAGTGGTTCTGAGAACTGAGTGTGGCTTCCAACGTTATATTGACTAAAGAATAGGCAGATATTATAGTACTGACATAAGGAGTGTCTGAACAATGCAGGTCAGGCATGATGTAGCACCTTTTAGATTATCCAAATAGTTATGTAAGATATTTGGCTTTCTTTAACTTATATGTGGAGTTATATGGCAAAAGTGGAAGGGGAAAAAAGCAGGGCTTGCAGCAGACTGCACACAATATTCTGTTCCACATTAAGAAGGTCTGTTCCCAGGCTATTGAGAAATACTCTTTATTAACAGACAGACTTCATTAATGCTTCATGACTGTGCTGTCATGGGAGAAATTAATCACAGTATTGCCTTTCCAAAGTGTGTGTGCTCTCTGTCCCGACACAAATCCATCACCGTTCAATGCTGCAGCCAGAGGAGCCTGACACCGTGGGGAGGCTTATCAGTGGCGGTGCCAGGCGGTAGCTGTTCTGTAGCAATCACATTGATTTTTAGATCCTGGGTGTGGAACAGTCTCTGCGTGGCCCAGTTTGGAGCAGACTGATAAGGCTCCTTGTTTCTTAGCAACCACAGTCTGCCATAGCCCAGAACCTGCCCCTCTGCAGCTGGAGGGAGAATTCTGAGTGTCTCAAATTAGTATCTCGAAGCAAGGTAAGTCATTCCCACCTCAGCATATTTAATTTAAAGGTCTTTGCATTCAAATAAAAGGAACGTGTTGGCAAAAGTTCCTTAACAAAAGGAAAGCATAACTTCTCTGTCATTAATAAGGCATTCTAATTTCTTTCCTTGATCTTTAGACCTGTGTTTTTCCTGGGCATGGAGGTGCCGTATATCCTTCTCTTAACTAGACTTATAGCAGAAGTTGCCAGCAAATCTACTGAAAGTTTGGTAGGTACTTCATGGTTTTTGTCGTGCTAGGCCTTATAAAGAAAGAAGGATGGATCATTTTCCACTCACACTGCAGCTCATTGAAGATTTTCTAATTCAATAGAATAGACCTATACCACTAGCAGTTGTTAACTGGAACTTTTACAATGGGTAAACTTGCTGTGAGGGCTGACTGCCTGTTAAAGCATCGAATTCTTCCTACTCGTACGCTTCCAGGCAAACAGGGATGCAACAGATAATGCCTCGTACTATTTGGAAAAAGCACCCTTTCCAAGCTACTTGCCAGTTTAACTACAATCTAAACCACAGATACCCAAAGATTTCAAAATGACTGAGGAGCTCTGAAGCAAATGCTGCTTCAAGTCACAGAAAAAGATCACAATGTGAAATTCTGCTTGCAGGAGAGTTTGACCGACAAAACTTTTTAAGAAAATGGTCTTAAGCTTCTTATATATAGGTCTTCTGACTCTTTCTTGTAGTCTGCCTACCCATGATGCACTAACAATGTGAAGTCAGCCTGCTAATTTTAGTTTTGACAATTGCAACCATTTCTCCTGATAGTTTTGATCTTTGTCGCCCCTGGATTTGATGTTTTTTGGTGATTAGCCAAATAATACTGTCTGATACATGTTGGGTGTATTTAAGTTACTTACACGACTGAATATAGATGTTGTTGCTTTTAACTGAGAATACTTCATCTCTTCTTAAGACTGATTTGACCTCCAGTATTCTTTAGGGGAATGTACCTGCACAACTGTAAAAGACACGGGAGTTCTGTGGCTTATTTTTCTTGTATAGATTGAGAGAATGAATAGGATGGGATGGTCTATATGGGATGTTACTAATATCTGTCAAAAGAACCACAGCGTTTCCGGCAACCATTTATCTCTAAGCATATGTCACAGTTTGTTGTAATTTGCAAATAATTTTGAAACTGGCTTTTATATAAACAAATAAAAATAAAAATAAACTATGTGCCTTCAGGAAATGAGAAGTTACTCTTTTATAATAATGTTGAAGGAGGAAGCTTTTGTAGTTCTGGTGGGTTGCTCTGTCGAATGTAGGTGTTATCATCACTTGCAATATGGGCATTCCATGAAAACTGGTTTTCTCCAGTCATTTTGCCAATAGTATTTCTGAGCAAATCTCTTAGGGCGCTTGTGTGATGCTGTGGAAAGTATACCTTCCCCTCTGAACTCTGCTTCAAATTTAGCCACAAATTTAGCAAGTATAGCTCTAAAACAGGTTTTGAGGCTTTATTGACAGCAGAGTGCGCATTTGTTCTCGAAGTGTTAGTTTTGGTAGCATCTGCCAGGTCAAAATCAGCTTGATGGTGCCTCTAGCTTGTGTTAAGTCACCATCCTTGGAGGTGTTTAAAAGACAAGTAGATGCTATACTTGGGAACATGGTCCAGTTAGCAGGGCTGGATCAATGGTTGGATCAATGGTTGGACTCAATGATCTTAAAGGTCTTCTCCAACCAAAACCATTCTATGATTCTCTCCTTGTAAGGCTGCTTGATGAAAAAAGAAAAAGTTACAGCCGGTTTTAACTACAATTACTGCTTATTCCTCTGTAGATTTTTTTTGTTGTTGTGGTTGCATTTGAAGCATTTTAGTAATCTTAAGAACTGTGCGAAATATAATGTAGTTTCTGTTCTTAGGTTTCAGAAACAGAATGCTGTGTGGATATGTTGGATTCAAACATTTCCTGTCCAGTAACCAACCAGTGCAGTCCAGGTATAGTGTGTCATTTAATAAAATTCCAGATTGTTTTTGACTGTTAACACCAAAATACAATGCCTGATTTATTGGGGAGTGAAAACTAAATAATTGGTGCAGGTACATGTACATTCTTCCTCTATACACACAAGGTAATGCTTCTTATGACTCACAAATATTTTTCTTGCATGGTAAGGAAAATAGACAACTCTTACTAAGGTTTTTATTTATCTTTTTTTTTTTTTTTTTACTTAGTTTGCAGTTGGGTTATGTAAGAGCTATTGTAAATGTTTAAAAGCCCTAAAAGCCCATAGAACAAGCATAAAAAGCCAAAATGCTGTAATACGTATCTAAGGAATAATTCACATATTGTCTTGTTAGCCTAGAAAGCCTCATTCTTCCTTGTGCCACATATGCAGAGATGTCTTTCCTTCTAAATAAAGTTAAAAACTTATTTTGTCAGCCACCAGCAGTAGCAGAAGGGTGGTCTTTTTTTTTTTTTTTAATACCATTTTATTTAAAATCTGAGAGTAAAAGCAAGCTAATGGCTTCAGAGCCTGCAGTAAGAGGACGATTAGTGACTTAAAAATTGGGGTTTACTTCTAGGTTCAGTCATTTCCTTGTGACACTTGTTAAAGCGTTTTAAGCCGATGTATTTCCACTGCTTCATTGGCTTCTCCAACTGTTGCTTCATCAAATGCATTTACTTCTGCTTCTAAATGATCTTAGTTATGGCATAAACAATTGCCTTCAAATTATGGGATTGTGTTCTCTTAAATCTTATTGTAAACTGATAATCTACCAATATCTTTGGTGTCAGATGGATGCTTTGATGCTTCCTTCCTATTTCTATAAAAAGTCTTTGCCCTTATATTGGGTCTGTTTGTGTTTAGATTAAATGTCGGATGTAATTTATTATTTTGGGCATCAAATGTGCTGCTTCTCTCGAAGGGAAACATAGCAGCAGAGCTGTTTCCAAATCAGCACCTTACTAATGGTTTGCTTTATGGGATAATTGATACCAGTTTGGCTCATGGCTGTATAGGACTGGATTGTAGCCAGCACAGTAAGTTTTCTTCCTTTAAGTGTAGGCTGTAATATGATCCAGTAGGAATATCCTTCTAATCTTTGTGTCTCAAGTCTAAGCCTCAAGTGAAACCACCACAGCTTTATTGTATTAAATGGAGCTATTGAAGATGTGCCCTAATGTTGGGGTTTTTTTTTTTCATAACAAAGACAAAGCACTATGTGCATTTAAACATAAATTGAGAGATTTGAACATCAAAGACACAGGCCGAGATGAAAGTTTAATCAGTTTACAGCCTGCATGGTAGGGTGACTGATATAAAACACTCACCATCTGTCACAGAATAGTTTAAACAGGCTTGGCTTCTTCTTAAAGTGAAACAGATACAGTACAATACTTGAGAGGACTGAGGCATGGGAAAAAGACTTTATTATGACAGTATCTGTATTTTTAGCTTGCTGTGCTTCAAGTGATTGACTATAGGGATGCCAGCATCTTTTTTTATCCAAGCACGCTCTTTCTAGTTCTTAACGTCTTTGTCTCTGCCTATTTCTATTTTCAATACTATAAATTAAAATGAGATTACATTTTGTTTGGGTAGTTGATGACCTCTGAAAATAGACAGTAAAATTCTGCTTCTGTTTTATTATTGTTGGGGGTAGTTACAAGTTGTTCGATATTTCCCACTTCTTCTTGAAACTAAAATGTGTGAAGCAGTGAATGGAGCAGTGTTGAAATTGCTCTCTGGGAGCTGTTAGCTTGTAACTCTTTCTTCTTTTTAGTCCTTGAAAGATTATATTTTTTCTGGAATAAACGGTGGGAAATGAAACCTCTTGACTTGTGTCATATAATAGGAAGCAGGAGATGTTTGTAAGAGGAAGTTTCTGTTGCTTCTGCCTCTTTCTGAAGATGAGGATATTTGACCAGTGTTGCTTTTGTTGTTTTCAAACCTCTGTACATCTTACTCTTACACAGGTTGTTACAGACGATGGAATGAGGATGGTAGTAGTAGCTGCATTAAATGCAAAAATGAAACCCTTCCTGTTTCATCTGTTTACAATCTGACTGAATGCAGGAATAGTGAGTCATTTACCGTCTCTTTATTTTAATGGGTGTTTTTTCATATTGAAATCTCTTCCTGCATGCATGGTCCACAACAGCAAAAACTGTTCAAGAGGGCATCAAATGTTGCAGGGTTTTTTTCCCTCCCTTGTAAAACCTCAACCTTTTCCAAAGTCTTAATATAACCGAGCTGTTGAACATAGAACAAAACCCATGGAAACTTGGAAATTTTAGTGCAAAGTGCTGTGGAACCATTCCAGGGTCTGTCTGTGTGTGAAATCAAAATTTCTTTATGTATTAGAGTCCCCAGTCTGTGACACCAAACATGACCTTAAAAAAATATCATTCTGACCAATGCAAGTTCTTTAAAATGAAAGTTCTAAATATCAAAATTATTAAACTTAAAGTAGGACCTGTATCACACTTGTGATGAAGACTGAATTTTGTGTCTGCTTTTATACCTGCTGCAAGAAAAAGGCATTTACTGTGGGAGTTTGATAGGGATTTCTTGAGAGCACAAAATAGCTCAAGCTGTACATGTTCCTTGAAAAATCTGTATTAAGAAGGCTAGAATAATTTTGTGTGTGTGCTTCATCTGAGAGGTGAGAATCCTTCAATTCTTTATAATTTTTTTGATGAAAGAGATAAGAAACTTGATCTAAGTTTCTGGGAAGTGCACCAGTGAATTATTTTCTCTTTGGACCAATTATGATGTTTGCTTCCTTTTTATATTCTTAAAGATGATCTAAAGAATGAATTTTTCATGGGAGAAATCAGGATTATGATGCAATTTCAAGTAATTACTAAGAAGTATGATAGCATTTTACTATGACTTTCAATAAATCTGCTAGTTTTGTCAGATTTTACTTTAAAAAATTCTTTTTTTTTATTACAGCTGGTATCAGAGGAATGAATTTCCAAATGAATATAAGCACTGTAACTCCTTTCATACAGAACATAGGTGAGTAAATTGAAAGAGTTGTTAGGTGCAGGCTTTGGGATTATTCACAGTGTACCAGTATCTTCATGACATGGCATTTGAAACAAGTTGTAAAATATGTTTTTCTGTAGCGTAAGTTTTATTCCAAAGATAGTGGCCACTTTTACTTTCTCTGTCATGTTCTCAACATGCTTCTTTTATCAGTCGTGGAGTTGAATTTTGAGGTAACCATATTTTCCTGAGTGGTTCTTTCATCTTGTCCCGGTGATCTCGAAGTGATTTTCTGGTGCAGGTCAAGCAGGTTATTTATGAAACCCCATAATATGAGTTTTGAACTTCATGCTACAAGATTTTTGGTTTTTAGGGCTGAGGCAATGTTACGCTTCTGTCACATCTCGATTAGCCTTTTTATAGGTTGTTTTTTTATGACTGCTGATCAGTCATCTCTGTTAAATCTCCTCAGAATACTTGTTTGACACTGGTAAGAATAGTAGTACTTCAAAATATTTGGATGACAGCATTGCACGCTTTAGCAAGAGATAGGATGCCAAATGAAGTGATTTAGAGTTACAGGGTGAGTGCTTATCATCAGTGCTCTTAAAGGAAAGCTAAGCAGCCGTGTCAAATTTGGGTGCTGCTGATCCCTTGCTAACATTTGTCATGTGCGTGTACTTGACTTGAAGTATCTGTTGCTCTTCAGAATGTGCACTTCTCAAGCAGAGCTTGTCAAGACATCCGTTGTCTTAGTTTGTCTGCAACAAGATAATAAATAACTTCTGCTTCTTAAAAGACTTGCTCTTTGGGGTCATAATCTTAAGTAAATAAAATAGTAGAATGAATATGCAGGGCATTTTTTTTTGAGGCAGGGAAAGTGAAATAAAGTTGAGGGAGGGCACATTTTGCTAATTGCCTCCTTGGGATAGTTTCTTTATCAGTCACTTATGAAAAACATAATGCTGGATGTTCTGTACCAGTGGTGTATTGTCTGTTGACAAGATGTGTCTTTAGGAGACTTCATTTAATAAATAAAAAGAACAATATGAATGTTGAGTGCCTCCCAGCAGTAGTTCTGAAAGTCTTATAAGAAACAGAACAATGGTTTAAAAATTTGTGGCTATATTCAGGGAAGTAGAGACTAAGGCTTTCCTGACATTTAGCAGGTGGGGTTGGAGAAGTTGTTTGTGTAACAAAATGAGTGTTGAAAGATCATTGCAAATGTTTCAGTGAGGTCTGTCTACTAAAAAAAAAACAAACCCACAAACACAACAACCCACTGTTTTTTCACCTGTAAATATCAGGAAGTTGATCTTTATCTTTTGTTTAACCCCTCTATTAGAAGACATTTCTGGTGAATAACAGTCTTTTCTCTCTTATATATATATATATTTTTTTTTTTTGTGCAGGGGGCCCAGAAGTGGCAGCCTCTCTCATCTTAGGGACATTTTTCATCAGTTTATTCCTGATTCTCTCTGTTGCTTCTTTCTTCTACCTCAAACGTGCCAATAAACTTCCTAATGTTTTCTACAGAAGAAACAAAGGTAAAATACCTCTAATTGTCTATTTAATCGCTAAAATTTTGCCCTTTGCTCAGTTTCTTAATTTAAAACCTTTTTAATTTCTTTATGTCGGTGTTCTTACTTGCGTAGCTGCTGGGATGTCTTTTGATCATCCAAAGCAATGCAGACTCATGCACAGCTTCCTCCTGCTGTGTGTTTATATCATGTTCTCATGGCAGCGCAGAGGATGTCTGCTCTCAAACCAAGTGTGTGTAGGTGCATATTTCACAGTACCTCTCACCAACCCAGCTATTGTTCTTTTGTAGCTTTCATAGACTTGCCAGAGTGCAAAACCTGATGGGAGTTGTCACTAAATATTAGATATCTGATTTCAAAAAGGGGAAAAACAAATCAGTCAGGGCTTTTTGCTCAGAGGGCATTTTTATAGAACTTAATAATACTTGTCTGGCATTTCGTGTACCAAAATAAACATTTATAAAGCCTTACAAAAAATAGTTGTTCATTCTTGGTTTAGAGAGAAGGGAACAGTAATACTAAAGGGTAGTGTACTTACCATGGAGGTGTCGGCAGCAGGAGAAAGGGAATGGAATTTGAGGCTCCTCATTATTGCACTGCTCATTCAACTGTGTTTGTCCTCTAAATGCAGGATTTACTGCGGCTTGGAAGAGCTACCTGCTGGATTGTATTTTTTTGAAATCAAACACCCCATAGCTTTTCCTTTTATAATGAATTTTATTCTTTATTTCTGCCATTCATGTTCATTCATGTTGCTGAGAAATGAAGCCTTGTGATTAAAATTCAGTGTCCTGACTTCATGCCAAAGTGATTCCCGAAAAGATAGGGAAGGAACACCTAGGATGTGCTTGGCTGTAGGGTGCCAAGACTTTACATAGACACGTGGCTCTCTGAGGCGCTTCAGTTTCTGTGAAGTTATGTGTCCACATCTTACTGGTCTTCAGGTTCTGGGAGGTGGTGAGCAAAATATGAGAAGCTGTCTCACCCCTTCAATGCAATCACTTTGGACGATTCCCATCACCACCTCTAGCACAGCATTTGCTGTGTTAGAGCTCCTTCTGTTGAAAGCAAGCTACTTACCGGTTAGGAGGTCTATTTGTTTAGCACACCTGTTATTTTCTTATAGGACTGAGCTCCAGCTAGACTGTCACAATAGAAATAAGCTTAGAAAGAGAGGAATAAGGGGTGGGTGAAGTGATAAAATTCTTTTGTTTGGCAAAGAATATTGTATCTAGTCATAGTAACTTCATGGAAGATCAGATTTCCAGTCTCTGGTGTCATTTCATGTAAAAGTATACAACAGAAGCTACCTAAACTTCTACCTAAATTGATCAGTGCCCCAGGAACTGCAAGTAACATAATAACAACTGCCATATTGTAACATTTAGACTGCTTTTGCATGTGTCTTCTAGTCAATTTTGTTAGTACAAGGTTCTCCTTCAGTTCTTAAATGGGTCGAGAGCTGTTTTGCTATGACGTTTCTAAGCTGGCAGGACACCAGGCCTCTGAGGCTTCAGTAACTGCAATCAGGCTTCCACATTTCATACTGATAGTTCACTCTGGTCCAGCAGACTATAATGTTCCTTTGAAGGAGAAGCATTAGAAACATTTCTCTGGCTTATTAGCATGTTAGCTTTCATTCTGTCTGGATGATGATCATCATGTGGCCCATAAAGACGGCAGATTCTTGTATAAAATGGATTGCATCTTTCACTGCTCAATTGTTTTCTATTTGTACTGCTTTTTTCTGGTAGTTGGCTCAAAGAGGCATTTTTCCTATTGAAGCTGCCTCGTATTAAAAAGGCACTGCTGGGGCTACCTTCTCTGAAAGCAAAATAATTCATTCTCAGAGACCTTTGCAACCCTTTATCTGTACTAATGGGATTTCTGAATGTGCTGATCTGCTTTGTTAGTCTTTGTGACAAAACTATTTTTTTAACAGTGGAACTATTCTGTTGCATGTGTGTATTTTTAAAAAACTAGTAGTTCTGGCCTTGTAGATTAATGATGGTTAGTGTCTCTCTCTTTCTCTCTCTTTTAGCGTCTGTTCTCCAGCCTAGTGAAACAGTAAGTAAATTCTTTCCTTCCAATAGGAAAAAGCAAGCACAAAAAATCAAGTAAATTATAACTTAGTTTTAACAACTCATTAGGCAGCTACTTAATCTGTTGTATGAGAGACTGAAGTAAAAGTAAAAGAAGTTTTGGGTCCTTTGCCCAAACTGGAGAAAGTAGCGAAGGACGAATACTGACCAAATGGATTCTATTGAGTAACTTTCTCCAAGAAAGACTGTGTGCACAGTAAATATTATTGGAACCCTATAATGTTCCTGTATTTTTTTAATGAAAGATTGAAGAGAAAAGGTGCTTTGTTTGACATGATCATTCTTCTGTTGTGCAGGCATCCATGATACCTCCCCCAGCTTCTTCAGGTGAGGAACTATTCTTTGGGCCATGCTGCTACAAATATTTCACCTGTTAGCTTCCCTTTTATGCGTCTCATTACTGAAAAGCAGGCAAACTGTCTCAAAGTGGATATGCTAAGAACACACAGCAAGTCAAAATAATTACCTTTAAAGCCCAGTATAGAATTGTGGAATCTGTTGAGAGGACAGAAATCCAATTAAATCTGTCCAGTAGACCTTTTACGTAGGATTTATTACTTTAATTAATGTAAGCATACAGTATTGATGGAGTACTTTGTGTTAAAATAGATCTTTGACAGCTCCTAAAATAGATCTTCGACTTCTCTCTTCTGATGGTGAAGTCTTACAAGTTGATGCGATATTTCTTCACAAGGGCTCAAAAATAAATTATTCAGCCTGAGACCTATTTCCAGCATTGGAATTTTCTTGAAAATGCCAGACTGGCTCATTTTCAGGCTTGCTGATTTGAAGCTTATCAGCTTCTTGAAACAAGTAACATAAACCACTTGGAATACAGTGTTCTGTTTGTATGTGGTGTAGGGGGTGCTTGTACATTGGCTCTTTTTGGCAAGCTGGGTTTTTAATACACGTGAAAATCGGCGAGAAATTTATTTCTTGGGGAAGATTTCATCTAATTATCTTGTCTCAGTTATTTAGTAGACCATTAGAAGCTTGCTTTAGAAATTTATTTGTGGACCTTTACTCTGTGAGCTCTAAGCAGGGTTTTTGTGGTTTGATTTTGGGTTCAGAATGACTTTGGTTCTTGGGAGTTGTTGGATAGCATGTGGTGTTATGAATTAAAGGTGTGCTTAAAGAGCAGGTGCTAATGATGTTTCTGTGCCCACTATTTCAGTTCGGAAGCCACGATATGTCAGACGAGAACGGTCACTAGTGACATCTACATCTGCTGCTATGATCTCTTCTTCTGAAACCAGGGTCAGCAATGTTTAGCCTTCGTTCTTGACTGAGGACTTTCTAAGTGTACACAATGTCGAAGAAACTTTCTGAACACGCTCAAGTGCCAGGAAAACTTCGCAAGGAGCTGACCTAAATGGAAGCCAAATTACTGTGATTCTGTGAAAGGGTTTGTGCCAAATGTTAACAGAGGAATGAACCAATGCAAAAATACTGATGACAGGCTACATCCAGTTCAGTTAACTGCTTTGGTGATCTCTAAATGCACTATTCCAGATCTGTGGGTTCCTCTGTGTCCTACAGGTGCTGTGTTTAAAGTCTTTAAAGAATCTGCCTTTCAGCTTTGGCAAGAAGTCCTTCCTGTGTTGTGATGTGTTCTGTGTCCCCAGAGCCGAATGTCTCAGTGCTGCAGGCAGATACAAAATACTGGGATCACTCAAGGATTTGGACTTGTTTGAAGGACCCTCTTGTAAATGCTTACACTAAGTGCCACAGCTCTAACGTTTAGGACAATATAACAACACTTACCATGCAGTATCCTTCTGAAGCAAAAAAAAAAAAGTCTCCTGGAGCATCCTTTTCAGCCTATGACATAGCTGACCCTGGGTTTTGACTGTGATTATCGACCCGCTATCCAGATACTGTTGTTCTTGGTGCTTTTTAAGGCTGTGGTCAGTGAGGGTCCAATCCCAAGCGTGGGAATTTGTTGGGAAGCTTTTCCAGTTGACTTCAGCTCAGTCCTTGGATAAAGAGCAACTGATAGGCTGCTATGTCTGCCCTGCAAAGAGGGGAAATCAGCATTCCTGCAGGGCCGCCATACATCTGTTAGACATGTCAGCGTGTATTGGGATGAACTGGAGAGGTCAGGAGAATTTCTGCCAATGCAATAATGGGTTTCTTTCGTCAAGCCCTTCGTTAACATGCCTGACATCTGTAGGCCAGCACCTTATGACAGACCTTAACGAGGATTTCCTTGTTGAAAGTGCCAGCCTAAATAGCCCTCACTCTGATGCCCGTTCTTGCCCATCTGCCCAGCTGTGTGGCAGAGGAGTCACTTGGTCAGGAAATGAAAGTAGCTGTAAAATTTTTTTGGGAGGGTCAATTATCCTTTACCAATTCTCCTTCCTGCCATGGTTGACTCTCTTGCCACATGAACCCGTATTGGGCACAGTGGAATGGGCATAAGAGTGGGTGGCTTGTAAGTGGAAAAACTGAGGTTGCTAAATTGGTTGAAGTGTCACTGTCACCATATGTGAAATGATAACTATGCAGCTTGTGTGTTCCCACCTACCTGTGTTGCTATTGCCTGGTTTGGTTCAGCTGGCACTCCATTATGGGTCTGTGCTCCTAAAATAGACTCCTTGGAAGCTCTTCATCAGCATCCACTGGCATGAACATAAACTGGAACAGTCGGTTCTCTTTTTTTGGGAATATGTGAGCATAACTGTCTTGAGCTGACATGACACCCATATGGAGAATCCAAACCTTGTGATCCAGATTTCCTGCTCTCCATGGTTAAAAGCTTATTCAAAGCTAAAAGAGGAGAACTGGGATTGGAGGAGTTATATTTATCTCATTGAATAGACCTGGGTTTATGTAAGCTTCAGTGCAGTTGTTTCCTTTTTTCTCCCTCCTCACAAGGTAATGAAATCTCTTGTAGCATCCAAACAAGCTAAAGATTAGAGATAAAGAACGAATCATGAAGAGGCCCTGTGCGAAAAACAAAGCCTGAAACTTTAAGATTTTATTTATCGTTGGGATAGAAAGACAGTTTTTGTTCTGTTGGGCAAGCCTAAAGACAGCAGATGATGCCATTTTGAGATCTTTCAGCTTTTGATATGAAATGTGCTTTATAGTTCCTGTGTTCCAAGTTCAGGAGGAGGCAGGTTCGTTTCTGTCATTTTGATGTCTTTTTGTCTTTGTGCTGCTGTGATTTTTCCACAGGTAGAAATTATGTCTGGAGGTCATAGGTTTTTCCTGAACTTAGTTCCTCGATATTTTCCTAACTGCTAAAGAAAAGGAGTAACTATGCAAACCATGCCAAGAAACTGCACCTTTGAAAGCAGGGAGTTTCTGCTTGCGAATCTGTCAGTGCTAGTGCATTCTTGTATCTCTTAGTTGCCAATATATTCTTTCTACACAAATTATTGGAAGGTCATTCCTTTCATTGTACTGTCTGAACCCTCCCTTATCCTCAAGTGCATATGGTAACTTAATGTCATGAATCTAATGCTCTGACTTCTGTGCAGTTGGGTTTTTCTCCATAATAACCTCTCTCTTGCCCTCCCCGTACTCTTCCCAACCCCTACAAACTCTTTGAAATGCAGCAGATATTTTTACTACTTTTTTGTGTGTTTTGGAGACCATGCAGTTTTTGTTCTTGCTGTCTGATGTAGTGGACTCCTGGTCTAAACAGTTTCCCTTTTGTTTGCACTGTCGAGTTAAATTTATCATGTGGTGTCTTGGTTTCCATCTCCCTTCAAAATTATGATACATACCTATATATTTTAAAAAATTGGCTTTAATGAATCCTGATATTTAATGTATTTGTATATTTTTAAATTGTGCCAAAATAAACATATTTGAGCTCTTTTTTTTTTAATGACTGCGGAGATCATTCATGTGTTTCCTTTCCAAGCACAGAGTGAAGGGAGGAAGATTAGCACTGGAAGTAGATCATTGTGTCAGCTCATATGGTGTGTTACCTCCACCAGGGCTGGCAGAGAATGTAGCTTAAATAAAGGACAGAATTGGTACATTAGTGTATGTTTGCTTAAATCTTATTCAGGACTGGCTGAGGGGAGACCTGGTAACTCTGCAGCTCCCTGAAAGGAGGCTGTAGCGAGGTGAGTGTTGGTCTCTTTTGAATAAGAAGTGAGAAGACAATAGGATATGGCCTCAAATTGCACCTGGGAGGGTTTAGGTTAGATATTAGGAAAAAATTCTTTACTGCAAGAGTGGTGAAGCCCTGGCAGAGGCTGCCCAGGGCGGTGGTGGAGTCTCCATCCCTGGAGGGCTTCAAAAAGCATGTGGCTGTGGCACTTTGAGACATGGTTTAGTAGACATGGTGCCAAATACACCAGAAACTGAGATAATCAGGATAATTCCTTGTCAGTTGAGGTGAAGATTATGGTCCAGGGGTCTGGAGATTTTGGTATCTCCCTCCATGTAATTGCTGATTAATTTTTAAAGCATTCTGTTTCTCCCTTCCTGCCCTGGGAATTTGGTACTCTTGGACTTTTTTCTTACAAGTGTGCCTTGTGTTCTTAGCTCCAGTTGCCAAAACACTATGAGAACGAGAGCTGAGCTAAATGAAGTGGGGATGTCGAGCCATATGGTCTGAAGTACTAGCAGTTACATTTTTGGCAATGTTCTTTTCCCTCACACAACTACCTGGAGTAGCCTGATGTATGGGAAAGATGCTGCTTTTAGTGGAGTATGTTGATAAGGAAGGATAAGCCAAGTGCTTCAATGCCCACTGTGCATGCACTGTGGAAAGTCTAATAAACTTTGTTGTCAAAGCCAAGGTGACAGTGTCGCATACAACAAGAGATTGACCTGGAAAATTATCCCACTGGGAAACGAAGACTTAAAAGTGGATCTGTCAGTTAAATGGACTCTGACCACCATGCACACCAAAATATAACAGCCTTTGGGAAGAGGAAATACTGAGTGTCCTTGCCATTAGTCACCCGACTGAATTCAGGAGGTGAAATTGGCAGTAAGTGAACAGGAGAGAGCTGGAAGTGGATGTGCAGCAGGGTACAATTTGAGGCTGTATTTTGCACACCTGAGAGGAGCCGTCTCCCTCATCCGTATGACACCGTCTGAAGGTGAGTGCATCGTAGATGGAATGCTGTGACAGTAATTTCTTTAAATTGTAAGTCTAGAACCTTGTGTTTTGCTAAAATCTGTTATCCAGTTACAGGCCCTCCTGAAGGCTGGTATCACGTGCATAAAGAATGAAACAGAAATGATATTGCATACAGACACTCCTAAGTATTTTGCTATATGAGGTTTGCTAGATCAAGTGATATAGCTTTGTGCAAACATAATGACTTAGGTTCAACCTCCCTTCCCCTCGGAATTGATCAAAGTTCACAAAAGCCGTGTTCTGAAGTTCTCTTATAGTGTTCTCTGCTTTTTTCTTTCCTCCATCAAAAGCTTCTTGGGAACACTGCTTGGAAAAACACCTGGGATTACAGGCACAAATCTGTAACTTCCCAACAGCGAGATCTGAAAGCTGTTAAACTACAGAAGAAACTGAAGGGGAGAGTGAAAAAAGAAGCTGGGGAGATGAGTTAGGTGCTAACTGGGGAAAAGTAACAATAAGGCTTTTGCTTGTGTCCCTCTACAGTTCCACAGGACGCAATCTAAGTTGCATGGGCAGGGGGAACGGAAGAGTAGGAAGGAATATCTAAGTGGATGAGTGCCTCAAGCTTTTATATATACTTGAGATTTGTAGATAAATGGGTGGAGAAACTCAGTCACTGTGTGACTGCACGGAAATGCTGTCTTCTCCAAACTGCTGAGCTTAGGAAAGGGTAGCTGTGCTGTGCTAAGCTAGTGCTGATGTTGGTGTGATAGTAACTTGGATTTAAAAAACAGTGAAAAGTTATCCCTGCTTGCATTCGTAATGAATTTGGTCATTTTAAGTTGTTTGAGAGAATGCACTTGAGTTATAGTGAGTATCAATCTACTTGCCTCGCTCTCGCTGCCAACACAATGAGGTTTGTTGCAGTGTCTAAAGGCTGCTTTGCATTTTTGTCATTCATTTTTAATGCTTCCTGGTGAGATAAAAAATGAAATGATATAGTGTTTATCATTTTAATAGCCTTGACACGTTTTTATTGCTAACTGATTGGAAGCAACAGTATTCGGATAATTGCACTTCCTCTTTCAGAGCCTGGTGATTTATGTTCCTTACTAAAGTGTTAAAAGTGGTTTTAAATGATAGTTTCAATAAGAAGTGATGCAGCTTGGAGGTATTTGCTCCAAATGATTAGCTCTTTACCATTAAAGTTGCTGTATTCTGTAACAGGACTAATATAGAAGGCGTTAGGTTTAAGACACGTCATACTGCTTTTGTAATGAGTGTTGTTTATAAATGTCATCTGCTTTCTTGCAATTTTACATCCATGATGTTTATAGGATCACAGAATGATTGGGGTTGGAAGGGACCTCAAAGCCCATCCAGTTGCAACCCTGCTCTGGGCAGGGATGTCTCCCATGGGATCAGGGGCTCCAAGCTCCATCCAACCTGGCCTTGAACCCCTCCAGCCACAACTTCCCAAAGTACTCGGGCATCCCACCAGGCTGTGCTGTGGTCTAGGTGCTCATCAAATACCTATAACTCAATGTCAGTGCCTGTAAACCTCAAATAACGTCTGATGGCAATTATTCCCCTTTAAATATCAATGTGTAACTGTTTTTTCTCTCCATTATCTCCATGCGTTCACCCTGCAGGCTCTCAGGATACCAAGGACAGGAGGTGGCACCAGCATTTTCTGTGCTCCTTCGGATATGATGAATTCCTAGGCTTACATAATGGAGTTGGAAACTTTCAGTGGGGTTAAGCAAGACCTGCAAAAAAGTTCATTTTATACACGTATGCACATGCACACACGTCACCTTCCTGGAGGTGTTTAAGGGACAGGTGGATGAGGTGCTGAGGGACATGGTTTAGTGTTTGATAGGAACGGTTGGACTCAATGATCCAGTGGGTCTCTTCCAACCTGGTGATTCTATGATATACACACACACATACTCACACACACACAAAATGAAGCTAATTTTAAATGCCACCCAAACTATTTTTGGCAGAGCTTAAAACAGCTACAGAAATGTTTTTTTAGCAGTAATTGCGCTGAGGATAATGATTTAGGAATAAGTTAACTAGGGGGAGGCATCTTGTTTGCATGCAACTTTCTGTATCGCATAATGAACAGCTAGTTTATTATGTGTTGAGAAATGAGGTGCGAGTAGTAAGGTTTGGGACCTTACTTGACTGAGGGCCCTTGTGATTAGATATTCAAGGGGAAAAACACTTTTCATCAGCATCTGTTGCCAATGTACATCAAGCCTAAATCATTAGTGCCTGCAAGCTTCAGCAGTCTGCCTGCTGAGACTCGAGATTGGCAGCCCCCTTCCCAGCACATGGCTGGCTGTATCCCTGGCCTCCAGAACTGGGATGTTTGGTAATTCAGCTGCTCTTGCTGCTGCCCCCACCCAGCAGAGTTGCATCATCCCTACTGCCTTCAAGAATAAGGGTTGGGTTTGCATTCCCCATCACCCTTTCTGTATGAAAACTGAGTGTACATCATAGCTGACAAAAAGAAAATGTTTAGAAAGGTGTCCCTGCCCATGGCAAGGGGGTTGGAACTGGATAATCTCCGAAGTCCATTCCAACTCAAACCATTTTATGATGCTATGAAAGGACAAAAATGGCAATCGGTGATATTTCAATGATGTTGGCTGGACCGTGACCTTTAAAATTAGACCATGACCTAAAGGACAAATCCGTCTTTGCGGTGCAGCAGTTATGGATGAGACAGAAGATTCTTCAGGTCTTTGGACCCCTATAACTGTAGAATTATTTTTAGCGTGACCTTATCTGATAAGGGTGAGTTTACATAGCTGGGTGCAAATGGTCCTGCAGTAGCTTTGTTGCTGTTAGCAGGATTTGAATAGTTTCTCCTCCGAAACCCCTGCAACCCTGACAGTGTGGAAGAGAGCCCGTGCGAACACATGCATGGGAGAGGCATGGGATCTTCTTAGCTCTGTGGGTAAATAATTCCTGAATCACTGTTGGCTTCCATCCCGCTGGCTCCGGGAGCGAATACAGTTTTACATGTCTAACGTGAGCTACGTGTGTACAGTCCTGAGGCTCCAGATCAGGCTACTTCACATACCTATGAAATCAAACCTATGAAATTAAACCATTGGGCACCTTCTCCGCATTCAGTAGAAGTCAAAAAGGCTGTAGGGATTAGTTTAATGTTGTGCTTTGAATCCAAGCAGCTGAGAAAAAGCATCCTCTAGAGCACCCTGCTCTCTCACTGAGCCGTTAGCATCCACGCTGACTTAGCTTTCTCTACTGCTTGGGCTGACAGACTAAATAGACAAAAGCGCAGTAACAGCTTTCAGTTGTGGAGCAGTTGACTCAAAATAGTGATAATCAATTTGCATATATGTGTCATCGACTGGGGGAAGTAAAACACATCTTCATTCTCAAAGGAATAGGTTGAACCTGCAATTCCAGTGGTCAAACACCTGACAAAATGCAAGAACAGCAGTGAAGGTTAAGTATTACTTGAACTGGATGCTCATTTGATGAGAGTTTATGGTCTGTATCTTAACTAAAGAGCCAGTTAAAGCAGGGGAGGATGAGATTTTACTCAGACCAGATAGTTACATTTCTATTGCTGGAGTGATAAAGGCAATTATCGAGATGGGATATAGTGTTATACACTGTAATTTGGTACGAGATTAAACCTCAGCTCTTAACTTGGAGCATGCCCTGATTTCTTGGTATGGTTTGTGTTCCTTAAGTGCAGTGGCTGCTGCCACAGCCAAGTACTGACCTTTCTGTAGGTGGTTTTAAATGCTATTTACATGACGCTAACTTCATCAGACCTTTCTGAATTTTGTAGCTAAGGGCTCTTGGGGGGGGATGTTGTTTTGTGATTTGGTTTTTTACATTCTAGGTTGCTGTTGTTTAGATCCCCAAGCAAGATGAGGGAGGAAAAAGTAGCTCTGGCTTTTCTACTGAGTTTGCATGAGCTAACCTGGCTGGGTCCATGAGTGGCTTTTGGTGGGGACAGGTCCCTTGGGTGCAGCCGGTCACTGGGAGGGCTCCAGGCAGCCAAGAGCTCTGTGGGCAGCATGGACTTCTTTGTGGAGCTAGAGAAAAATCAGGTAAAACTGCTTGGGACGCTTGGCTTGTGTCTCTGTGTCATTCTCGGGGCTAGGGGTGGTTGTGGCTCTGCGGGTGCTGCTGGGCTGTTCTGCAGCCTGACCTCATGCCTGCTGAGGGTGGCTGCAACACTGGGGAGTGATGTGAGATACCTTGGGAGCCTGCAAAGAACATGAGCAGAGGTTGTGCTAACTTGCCAAGGGCTGTGAAAGCACCTTTGTGCCCGTCCCTTTATCTGCGATGTGGATCCAGCCTGTCTCCATGCATTCCCTTGGCCTGAGCTTGCCTGGAACCTTCCCTTGGCTCTTGCAAACTGTAGAAGCGGCTCCAGGACGTGGCTGCAAAGCCTGGACAGCCTGGTTTGTGGCGGGTTTTAGTTTCTCTGGAGGTTTGCTCGGTGTCTCTCTGGGTGTTTTGAATGGCTTGTCCCACTGGAGTGAAGCGAGGCTGGTTCCAGTGAGCTGTAAACAGGTCCAAAATCCATCCAGACAAAAACGGTTTGGGGGTGCAGCACTTGCACTATCCTTCCTCTCCTCCCCTGAAAGACACAGCAGAATTTAACCCCTCATTTTCCTGGCATTTAGCTGTGCTTGCCATACAATCTCTTGCCTTGTTTGAGGCGAGCAGGGAAAACCTCATCGGTGACTCCTCTTCTCTAACGCTCTAACAAAATTACTGCTGGGTGATGTCACTCTTCTTCCAAACCCAAATGCTTAATTTGGACCTTCTTTTGGGCTTGAATCTGTCTCCAGCTGGGTGGTGGCATTGGGTGGGCCTGGCTGGATGAAGCACTGTTACTCCTGAGCTAAACAGCTCGGGGCTTTTTTCCAAGCACGTCTTGCTGACTGCAAACCCTTTTCAAATCTATTTACTTTGGCAATCCTGAATCCGAAAGGGCTGCTGTTTTGCAGTTAGACTTCCTTTCTGGTTTACATAGTTAGGAAGACAGGTTTTAGCAAAATAAAATAGGGTGATGTTTTCTTAAGAAGCTCCCTGGGAAGTTCTCCCAGCCCAGTGCTGATGGTGGTTTTCTGCTCCTGGTAGATCCCTGACTCACCGAAAATGATGGTGTCATTCTTTTCTAGCTTTAATGTTCACAATCTTGAAGATGGGAATTGAAAAAGTAAAAGAAGAATAAGACGACTTAATGAAGAAATACTTTCTGTCGCAAGCACGTGGCAGTAGGAGAGCTTACTTTTAATTTTCACTGCCTAATCTCATCTTGGTAAGGCAGAAAAGAGCCAAACACCCTAGTGTCAGTCCTTTGGATGTCAATATTCTACCTCTTCAAGTTAAGTGAAGGGGAGCTGGTTATTTAAAGATGGCTAATTTAATGCTAATTACAAAGAAGGGATCGAAAACCTCCCTGACACCTGCTGTGGGTGTCCTGGATGTAGCCTGTGGCCAGGCAGGGCTGGAAGGCTCCGTTACACCCTCCTCTGACTTGGGTGCTTAGTTGACAGTGTTGAAATTGATAGGAATGGTTGGACTCGATGATCCGGTGGGTCTCTTCCAACCTGGTTATTCTATGATTCTATGAAATCTTTACGTTGCCTTTCTCTCCTTTGTGCTGAAGGTGCTGTTAGCGGCTCTGCCTGCCCTGCAACAAGCCCCGAGTCTGGTCTAGAAGGGAGCAGCGAGTGTCTCTTCATTCCTGCAAATCACTGATGGTAAAGGATGGTTTGGATAACCAGCCTGAACCTGGGCTGGGCCAGCTCAGCGTCGTTAATATTTGATACCTCCGTGGGTCTGAGAATCTCCAGTGGGGTCAGGATTCACACACTGTGCAAACGAGAACTAGGAATAACCCGCTGGCTCCTGTCTTAGTGGTCTCAGCCATGGTCAAAGATCAGGTAGGCTACCAGATGGGATGAATTTTATTGCCTGTACTACACAAATTTTTCTGCTAGCGAAGCAGGGGGCTCTGCGTATCGCTGCTGCTGCGTGCACAGAAGCACTGCAATTCTTTACAGGCTGTCGATCATGCTGGCAGCTTTTAGTGGCTGTAAGTGAGCATCCGTTGTTAATTACTTTTCCATCAATTTCCAAGGAGGATGGCAAAGATCCTAAGTAAGTTAATTGTGTGATAGATTAGGGTGTGCTCTGAACCACAGTGTGTTTCACTGCAGAAAGCCTTTGGAGCATTAGCTTTTTTTCCCTCCTGTTAGTTAAAAATAATTGAAAACAAAAAAAAAACCAAGGAAATTAAACTTCAATATTTCACTCAAAGAAGCACTGTTAAAAAAGAAATACATAAATACCTAGAGAAACCAAGAAATGCCAAATGGAAATGAAAGCTCCGGTCATGGAATGCTTTGGGTTGGAAAGGACCTTTTCAGGTTATCCAGTCCAACATCCCTGCAGGAGCAGGAACATCTTTAACCAGATCAGGTTGCTCAGAGCCCCATCCAACCTGGCCTTGAATGTTTCCAGGAATGGAGCATCCACTGCTTCCCTGGGCAACCTGGATTAGTAGCACACTGAGTACTAGTGCTCTTGTAACTACCAAGTGTAGTGTTGTAGTTCATAATACGGGAGATACTTTAATTGTTACCTCTCAAAAGGCATCAGCTTCAATCCAATCTCAGCAATACTTCTTTTTTCCTGTGTATCAGTTAAGTTTTATCAGCCCTTCGGAGCATGAGGTGAGGATTTAGGCTAGGCAAGAAACGTGGAAATAGAGAACTCCATCCACCTCTCTGATGCACTGATGCAAATCTGCAGCGGCTTTCGTGAGCTGATGAATTCGGAGAGTGTTTAGGTGCCTGTTGATGTGGACATTGCCTTGAGTTGTGTTGCAATTTCTACCTTCAGGTCAGGGTTGGGAAATGTAGCCTGCAGGCTCCACTTTTTCTCTCTCATCCCTTCTGCTGTGCTGAGTTATTGTGCTGTGCTCAGAACAATATCCAGAATGAAGGAGAGCGTATTGCTTTTCTGTACAGACCCAGGGTGAGCAGAGGGGTAGTGCTGTGACTGCGATGCATGAGCCTCTCCTTTAGGCTTTCCTCACAGTCCTTGAGCAAATTACCTGAGAACAAAAAAGCAGCATTATTTTCAGGCTTATTGGAGAGCGTATTAAGGCTTGGGAAGTGCTTGGGCTCCACATAAGTGTGTAATCCAGCCTTTCTAGCCATTCGCAATGCAAATACAGAATTGAAGAACTACTTAAGCTCAGGGAGAGAGGAGCAAATGGGAACAGCTTCAGATCTATCTGTCTGAGAGTCTCGTCTCACAATAGCTCTGTCTGGGAGCTGGTGTCCCTGCCCTCCTTGACATATCTGAGTCCTCTTTTAGCTGCGAAGGAATGCTGCTGTACAGGTGAAGAAAGTGTGAATAGGAAGATCTGTTAAGACCAACTTCTCCTGGAGCTTGCTAAATCTAGGGTTTGGCCAACAACAGAAGTGGGAGAGACAATCAACAGTTAAAATATTGCTCCAGAGGGAGCCAGGTCACAAAGCAAACACTTGAGGGAAGCGGCTTTTTCTTGGGGAGCTGTAGTTGCTTATTATTCTCTAGAGGAGAGCTGTACTCTGACAGGAATTCCTGTTAGGAGGATGGACTCTGAGAAATGGGCAGGAGGTCTGGAGAATGATAGGTCACACGCGTATCATGCATCAAGCTCCTGAGACCTGTGGATTGCAGGTTTAATCCAGGACTTAACTATTTTGGTTGGACTTGATGATCCGGTGGGTCTCTTCCAACCTGGTTATTCTGTGATTCTGTGATTTTAATATATGAAGCAGATTTTTACTCTCCCATATACTCAGTGTGATTGCTTGGACTTTCTGACTCTGTCTAAAGGGCAAAAAGCTGTACCCCTCGCCTAAGAGATGTTCCAGCCCAAATTCTCAGTGCATCCCACGTGAGAAGGTCTATAATGAGGGGGCTGGGTGGCTTGGAAGGAGGGATTTGACGTGCTAGTTTTATTGTTGCATGCATTCGACTCCCTACAGAATTCCAAACTGAGAAGGATTGTTGAAGCTTCACCACAATATTGCTTTTCATAGATTATTTTGTTTCATGACTCGATGATCCGGTGGGTCTTTTCCAGCCTGGTGATTCTATGCTTACCACCTTTCTATATATCACAGGACCCCTGGTTGGTCTCTGCACACCAGGTTTATGGACCAGCTGGTCCCTACGCACCCCAAAGCCAGGTGTACAGAGATTGGAGATGGATTTTCAGCTTCCCTACTAACAAGGAACTCATTGATGTGCTGTGTTTTGCCACCTTTCCTCTTTCTTGTACAATGCGGTTCTTGCTGCCTCAGGCGCTATCTGTGAAGTCTGTCTGATTATTCTTGCTTTTACCAGCATCCCAGTAAATATTGTTTGAAGACAAGGTTTATATTCCTGATGTGCTGTTTTACAGCATACCACACAGCCCTTTTTTTCTGAGTGACACTAAGTCCAGGGACTGTGACCTTTGGAAGCTCTCACTCTCCCCTAAGGAATTTCACAAGTAAATCACTGACTTTTCTTGCTGATTGTTGCTGTTAAGCAGTGGGGAATGAGCCCCCTGCCTAATTTTATTGATCCGAGGACAGGCTGAGAGAGTTGGGGTTGTTCAGCCTGGAGAAGAGAAGGCTCTGAGGAGACCTTGTAGTGACCTTCCAGTACTGAAAGGAGGTGTTCAAAGCCAGGTTGGATGGGGCTTGGAGCCCCTGATCCAGTGGGAGGTGTCCCTGCCCCTCACAGGGGGGTGGAACTAGATGATCTTTAAGGTCCCTTCCAGCCCAAACTATTCTATGATTCTATTTTATAGTGTTCTATCAAGCCAAGTATCAGGTGTCTGGTGGTGGCTGTCACTTGATCTGTGTGTCCCAAAAGTTGGATTCTATTTAAAATCTTGAAACCGGAGGCTTCCGTCTCCTTCAAAACTGACTTGGAGCAATTGTCAATCTATTTTAAGTTTGATTTATGAAAATCATGAATTATGCCTGCTACAAGATCCCATTTATGCCGTACGTATTTTCCATGTGATGCTTATGCTGAGTTAAAAATGCGCCTTCTGAAGACAAGGAGGTAAATGAGAAGCTTGCCTCTCCAACCCAAAACTTAGTCACTAAAGTCCTCATGCAGGAGTGAATTGAAAAAACGTAAATGAACGCTCACTGTTTCTGCCCCTTGAGGAGTAAGGATCTTCTCTGTTCTCATAATATCTAACTAGGGGTAGCTCAAAGCAAATGTGAGTTCTGCTTACCAGCGCTCTCACTCATGACTTGTTTCTAAGAATGTTCCTCTTGTTAAAAGACCTAAATCGGTCTGAAAACAAGTTTTACAGCTAAATCGCAGGGAAGAGATGGCTGGAGATAGTTGCTCTTGTTTACACTTTGAACACTTTGTAACTGCGTCAGTTCTTGAATGAATTTTCTTTAACAACGATGGCTTGAAGAGATAAGTGCTCTCTTTATAACCCTCGACAAGTAAACAAAAAGCTGGTTATGACCAGTATGGAAACAGAACCTGTCCTGCTGCAGCAAAACCACGTTCCAGCCAGATCTGCTCTTCTTGGGCTCTAAGATCCGTTTGCCTAGAAGAGTGGGAGGGTTGACACAGGGAGTATGTGTGTTTGTTTGTGCCCATCTAAGGAGCAAGGATTCTGATAAGCTTCTGCTGCTAATGGTGGGAAAGGATCTTTCATTATGTTCCTATTGCATGAAAACTATAGGAAGGCTGTGATGCTGAGTGCATAAAAACTGTGATTGTGTGCAAGAAACAGATTCTAGTGATTGTCATTTGCACCATTTCGTATTTTTATTTGTGTACAGACCTTTGGTGCCTCTTTCTTTTAAAGTAAAGGCTGTAGGCTGATACCAATAGCCAATTCTCTCTCTGATGTGTGTGTAGTATGAACCTACATTTCTGTGGAAGGCAGGTGATGACCCATGCAAGCACGGCATCGGCTGTTGAGGACTTTGTGGTGTGATTCTTCCTCAGGCTCCTAGTGCCCTGTGTCAGGCTGTGGAAGAGAGACGATTCCCATTTTTATGGAGCAGGAGACTTTTTGACCCTCTGGTTTAGACCCCGGCCATTTGGATTTCCAGTGTCTGTCCGATAGAAGATGGATTGCGTGCTGAAACACTCGGTTGATCACTCAGCCCTTGCAGCTCAGTCCTGCTCTCCTTAAGAGTTCAGAGGGAATTGGGAGGGCTTGAGAGTGTGACTTCCACTAGCAAGGCGAGGTTTCCTCCCAGAGCTCATTCATCCAGAGCTCATTTGTCTTGCCTCTGTGCAGCAGGAGGTGGGCTGCATTGTAGAGGAGAGGTTGCTCTTTATTTGATGTTCACATGGCTGGTGCTCCACCCCTTCCCCATTGTTCTGCCAGCACATAACAAGGTTTTTTTTCTGGTTCTGCACTGTGTTTGAGGCCTCTGGTTTTCCTGGGAGGTGTGGAGTCCTGCAGTCGTATTTATATGCAGGAAGAAAGGCGAGCCTGTTCAGTCGGACAAAGCTGGCATTGTGCTACGTGCTGAAATAGAGGCTTGTCAAAGGCTTCATGCTCGAAACATCCCCTGGGCAGTGCTTGCTCAGAACCCCCAGGCAGTTGAACAGAGTGAGCGCCACTTATGTGAGGCTTCTTTTCTCCAAGGGAAGGAGGAGGTGGGCTCTAATCAGAGTTTAATGCACTTGACTACCAGATGGAGTTGGTACCCAGAGCTGTAAGAGCAGAGAGGAGGATGCGATAGTGAAGCAATTGTACAGAAGCAACAAAAGCAATAAAGGAATGCAGCCCTGCTCCTCGCTGATAGAGGCATTGGACAAAAAGAGGAAAGGGGGCTTTAAAGGTTATCCATGCATAATGTTGTAAGAGATTTTCTCCATTTCCTTGAGCTTCCTGCTTCTTAATTTAAAATATTTCCCTGGTAAACTTCTGGGGATGTGGATCTGTCTGATGGTTGGCATAGATCAGCTATGGGAGGTTTTTCTTCTCTAGAACGTCTAGTCAGCCTCACTATATTTCATCCATTAGTGCAAACTGTGCAATCTTCCTACATCCCGCTAGCACACCTTAGAGGAATAAATCAGATTTCCTTAGCAGAGGCTGCTTGAAAGGGAGCAATGTGCCACAGCACTTTCTTTGCAGACTTATTTGTGTTTCTTTGCATCATGATGGTGGTTGGACGTGCAAAAGTTGTCGGAGCTTTTTCAGAAAGCTCAGGTGTCCATGTTTCCACAAGGTTCAGCCACGCTGAATGCTTCCAGCGTTGTTTTCAGGGGGTTTTAGTGGATGTTTGATAAAGTTCAGTCTACTTTTCAAAGCAGCTTTCATGCCAGAGTTAGTTCAGGAAGCACTGGGGTGTCTATCATCACCATGGAGTAAAACAGATCCGTGTGTCGTGTTCTGGACCACTTTTCCTTACAAAAACTGCTCCTTGTCAAGGCTTTTGACATGCTCTGATGAGAAGCCTCATTCTGCAGCAGCTTCTTGGTCCGTGGTATAGGAGTGACACCTCGTGGTACACAAAAATCACTCTGTGCCTTGTACTGAGTGTTGACTCAGCTCTATGAGATGGAGTGAGTGTGCGCACGCTTGTCTGATGGATTTAGGACCAACATTTCATTGCCTCTTGCTCTCTTAAGGCCAAAGTGGAGGCAGCTGGTGGAGGTTTGACAATGTAGAAGTTGTTAATAAAAAGAGCATCGTGTCTTTGGCTTTGGAATGCGCTGGGTGATGCTCCAGAGCTGGTTCTTTGCACATTCTGGTGCTTCACAGCAGTGGAATGGCAAGACAGAAAGTATCAAACATCATAAAGAACCAGCCTTTCTATATAGTGGTCTCCACACTATATTTTTATAGCAGATCAAGAATCAATTCAGCACAAGTATTTGACATTTTAATTGGCTTGGTCGTGAATAATTTTGAATATACACACCAAAGATATAAAATAATGGTGGCTGCCTTATTTCATTACAGATTATTTCCTCATTCTACAATACAATTTCAGTAAGAAAATGTATTTCTGATTAAGAGAGAGGGTGGTAAATAGAATCTTATTATCTGTCGTGATGATAGGAGAAGGTCTTTCTGTTGAACGAGGGAAGAAAAAGCCCTAACACTGCATTTAATTTTAGATTGCGACCTGTCAAAAATCTTCTAGTTCATGAGAAATTCTCAATTGGAAACTATAACAAAGAGAACAAGTGGGGAGGTAATATTTGAAAATCTAATTCAAAGCATATGCTGCCCTCAGATAACGCAGCAAGAGCTAATCTAGTTCTACAGGTAAATATCCTTTCAGGAGATTCAGAGCTGAACAGTGATTAAGATGAACCGAGCGTGTAATTTCATGAATTATCCACATTCTCACTTCAGATTCAGCAGGGAAAGCGCTTTGTCTAATTCCAAAAGGGAGACGAACGTCTGCACTGCTCTCTGATGGAACCTTCATTATCTCCAGTGTTCTTTTTTTAAAACAAATTTTAATTCTCTGCAACTGAAGGCTTCTTAATTTTGGCAGAGCCCTGAATGTCTGGTTGATAACAGCGTAAGCGTGGCCCGGGTGAGTATGGGTTTTAGTTTAGGAGTCTGTGTTCTCTGGGGATGTGAATATCTGCCCCACCAGGATGAAAGGTCAGCAAAACACAGGGAATAGAACTTACTGAAGTGTTGCTGGAGCTGAATTTTTGTTCAGCAGAGAACGGGGATGTAAGCAAATTGATAGCCGTGATGTGAAATGCATCAAAATTTAACTGCATAAAACCAAGCTTATTTGGAAAGAAAATATCTTTTCTGAGTGTGTTTTTCTGTGGTAAACAGGGTTTTCCTAAACAAAAGGGGAATTGATTGGGGTCTGAGCGACAAGGATTCTGTATTTTCCTGATGGTGCCCTGCTGCGGAGGGGTGTGTGAGATCGTAGCATCATAGAATAACCAGGTTGGAAGAGACCCACCGGATCATCGAGTCCAACCATTCCTATCAAACTCTAAACCATGTCCCTCAGCACCTCGTCCATCTATCCCCTAAACACCCCCAGGGAAGGTGCTAGCTGCTCCCTGCCCAGTATTTGTAGATACCTGCTACCCTTTCAACACCAAAACGAAGCAGAAACCTTCCAGTAAAAGTTTAGGATCAGGTTTGTGTGTATTTGATAGAAACTGAGTGCTCCAATCCTACGTTCTGAGATCCTAGGACACCCAAAACTGTGATATAAATGGAAGGAGTGCCCTTCTCCTCTGTGGTGGCTCTTCCCTAGCCACAGCACTCTGCTAGTGTACCTTTTATTCCAACCTCATTCTTTCCAGCATCTATCCCTCTGGAAAACCATCATCTGTAGTGGGAGACTGCTGAACTACTAGAGCTCTAAACTTAGAAGATATTGCACAAGCCTTTGGTAGAAGGTTGGCCAAGCACTTGCTGTTCAGGAGCTGATTACCGTGAAGGAAAACCATAAAACCGATATTCCACATCCTGTAACTCTTCCTTGGTTCCCCTGTCTTTAAAATTAGTTCTCAGTATACAGGGGCTGTGGTAATTACACTTTTATAAGGGAGTAAATGTTTAATATCGCTGTTTAACAGTGCATGTGAGGCTGATAAAATCTACTTTAAGAGCCGTGAATGTCCCTGCTGTTGCTGCTTCACTTCTTTTTAGCGCTGATGCAGCTCGGACAGTGGGGTTTGCCTTGGTATCTCTGTGTATTTAGTTCATGTGCTAGAGGGCAAATTAGGGGTGAGAGAATCTTGCTGGGAAAGCCATTTAAGACTTTCAATGTGGAACTTTTCCCTGAATCCATGCTGGTTGCTGCACTGGAGCAGGGTTTGCTTTTCCCCATCTTCAGACTTAAGGATAGCGAATACAATCGTCTTTTCACCATCCATGTCATATTCCCTCTTTCTTTGTCTTCAGGAAGACCATTTCGGGCAGCAGGTTCCATCCGTGTTGAGATGGAAATCAACTTCTCAAGTGTTTTCCAGTCTTCCTACCGAAATACACTTTCTAGGTGCAGAAAAGCCTTTGTTAACTTATTTTTTTTATAAAGCTATATCACTCCTTTGAATTCTGTTTCCACTTTCAGTAAGTATCAAAACTGATTTTTGGAAGAAATGGAGTTCTAGCCTTAACTAGCTGGGGGACTCGCTTGTATTTTTCACTCTAGTGCTGCGCTACGTCTAAAACTGCTCAGAAAAAGAAAATACAGCACTGCTCGCTTCAATGCTATAAAACATGCTTCCACAAATCTCATTGCACATCTGTTTCCTGAGCTCCATGGACATTGTTCTTTAACTCTTTAAGGAATTCTCACGCTGAAGAGGATTGCAGTTAGGATTGAACGGTAATAAAAAAGCTGATGTGGATGTAGAGGATCCCTAAAAGTCAGACTAATAAAGAAGTGAGGGGATTAACACTCCTCCCCAAGTAAACTCCAGTGATCTGTCAGGAGGCTGTACTAATGTAGGGCTTGTGGTTCAGAGGCTGGTTCAATTAGGCAGTATACAGTACAATTAACTGCCTGCAATTAGAATGAGTGCCTTAATTACGATGTTTACATTTTGCAACCCCTCTGCTCGTATCAGACAAAGCCTTCTCTGCATATAAAGCTGGGCATAAACATTTTGCTTTTCACTCTTGTTTCCCTACCATATGCTAATTTAAAGATCTAAGATTGAGTTCTGGCAAATGATTATCTAGCTCCAATAACACAATATAAAGCAACAAGGGCAGCAAAGTTTTGACAGTTGTTTTGGTCTCCCTTTTGCCTTTATCCTTAATGGATTTGGATGCTTGCTAATCACTTCACGTTCAAAACTATTCCTCCCAACTGCAAGCACACATAAAATGGACTTTAAAGCCCCCTTATAAGATACTTTGCCAGGAGTTGCTTTCTTTTCCATTAGCACTTTGGTTAAACAGGGATGTTTGTCTGCTGTTGCAGGCAGGAGGATATTTTCTTCCCCTATCCCAAGTGGCTGCTGCTCAAGGCTTGTTTCCAAGGTGTTTCAGAAGTTGATGCCACAATATCCTCAACTCCTTTGCAGTGTCAGATTTGACTTCTGAAAATCCAGAGCTCCCACTCTATGTAAGTTTGGCTAATGGGTTTGCTCCATAACTTCAAGACCAATTTCCAGCTATGGGCACCCAAATATTTATCTAATATAAGATGCTGAGATATTTATACATCCACTGAATAGACCCTGTGCTGCGGTATTGGTAAATTAATTGTTTAATGTTTGAATTTAGCTGTGTAGATGAGGCAAATGAAGCTTATGTATTAAATCCAAAGCAGCTGATAAATAGGAGTATGTGACAGCCTGATAGGCAGCGTGCACAGCAGGAGCTCTGTAATACCTCAAGATTTAGGGAAGGAGAGGAAGAGCAGTGTATATAAAATGTACCTCCTGGTCAGGGTATTATGAAATACAACCTAGTAGTGTTCCCATCAAAAAGCAGCAGGTGATTCCCATGTTACCCGACACGCTGAACCTGGCCTCAGACTTTTCGTGTGTGTCTTGTCATCTTCCTAAACTTCCACCACAACCAAGACAAAAACCAGTTTCGCTGAGCCCCGTCGCCTCACTCGGTGGCTTGAACCTCTCCCTGCTGCTGGCTCTGCTCACTGCTGGCCTCTGTAGTGAGGACTAAAAGCTCTAAATCTGAGGGGAACCTCGTGGTCAGCTAGTCTGGTCTCTTTTAAACAAGCCCTGAACTAGTGATACCCACAGAACTTCCAGTTGTATTAACACAGGTCTTCCTGGAAGGCACCTGGCCTTGATCACAAAGATTCCAAATGAGGGAATCTTAGGTATATTGCTCCCATGATTTAATTTTTTACTTCTGCAGTGTTTTCACGTTTGCAGACCACTTTCAGATTAAAGTGAGATGAAGAATGGTCTATTTATTGATGCCTTTTGTGTACCATCTCGGTGCCCTTGGTGATAGGAGCTACCACCAGGCAAATATTTACTTTACCAATTGGGTTAAACAGGATGGAGAAACTGAAGTATTTTGAGCTCTAATTGGAGTAAATTATCAGATTATGTGAGCAAATCTATGTGGGAGAGGTTACTTATCTGTTTGCCTTATCTTAATGCATGTTCAAAAATAGGAAGGCAATGATAAGGATGGTTCATGAAGGGAGCGAAAAGGCTCAAGGGGGCAGAAGTCAGAGGACAGAGGGATGAAAGTGAAGCAGTTTATAAGCAAATGTCCTAAACCTCAGGGATTTAACTCAGCTGGCGTTAGAGGGGGCTCAGAGGCTGAAGATTTGCATACTTCAGGGTAGGTGGAGCTAAATGCTTTAGGTCACTGTTGCCCTGTATAGCACTGCATGGTCCATAATACCTTGCATTCCCTTTGTATCGAACCCTTTTTAAGGGTATTTCAGATCTAGCAAGTTAACTGATACAATCAAATAATTCTGAAGCTGCAGGTTAGGGTCTCTTCTACTGTAACAGCATCATAGACATAGACACATAGAAATGCGTTTCCTTACTTCTGCTGTTCTCTTCTTTGGTGTTATCTATTTTAAAGGTATTTTTTATGCCACTGGGTCTTAATGAGGCTTGAGAAGGAGTGCAAGAACAGAACTTGGTAGAAAGATGCGTGAATATGCAAGTTGGTTCCATGAGTCATGTTTTATGATTCTATTAGCTAGTAGTGGGCCAGTGAGCTCTGGAATAGCGCATGTTCTTGCTGCTTTGCTGGTAATAGGCAATTTTTTAAATGCTGGGCAAACATATTATGAGTGTGACTCTGTGGTAGAATTAGAAGAATAAGTGTAGTTTTATTACTTTTGTCTTGGATAAATGTCTGTGATTATCGCAGCAGATGTCTGGGTTTTACGCTTACAGTTGCATGGTCACAGTCTTTTGGGCTTCAAATGTGACAAGCTGCACACTGGCTGTATCCCTATCCCATTGATCTGCTGATGGAGAGGAGGAATGGAGTCAGAGAAGGTGAAATAACAAGTTTTATACTTGATCGGTGCTAGGATGCGATGCGGTACTGAGTAGTGTCTATATTTGTTCTTTTCCTAGTGAAAGCTGGCAGACGAAGGAAGACTTTGCAAACATTTCTGAAGTACCTTTATTCAAGAGAAGTAACCATTGCAGCACCTTTAAACTATAGGTAAGCCACACAATTTCAGTGTCAGCCAGCCTTGGGTTCCCTAAATACCCTAAGCAGTTTATGAGCCATTTATCCCAACAAACAAGTGATAGGGCAAGAGGAAATGGCCTCAGGTTGTGTCAGGGGAGGTTTAGATTGGATATCAGGAAAAATTTCTTCACTGAAAGAGTGGTGAAGCATTGGAAGAGGTGGCTCAGGGCAGTGGTGGAGTCTCCATCCCTAGAGGGGTTCAAAAACCATGTAGATGTGGTGTTTCGGGTCATGGTTTAGCAGGAATAGTGGTGTTGAGCTGGTGGTTGGACTGGATGATCTTAGAGGTCTTTTCCAACCTTAACAGTTCTATGCTTCTATCCTTGAACTAGTACAGCTTAAATATATTTTTAAGCCATGGAGTCCCTCTTCAAGTATTTTTCACACTGGACAGGTATTTACAAGCACAGTTGTCAATAACTCTGGGTGTTAAATCGATGTATTCAACAATGCTCATTCATTCTTGGAGAAACACAGCAGACAACTGAAAAGGAACTAGCTTACAGGATTCAGAACATGGGTTTGTTTTGGTTGGCTTTGTTTTAATTGGGTCTCCCAGGGAAATGCTTGGGGTTGTGAGATGCCGTTTCCCTTCTTCCCCTCCCCCCATCAATCTTGGGGAACTTCTTAGCAGGTAATTACTAATTTTCTTAATGCATGTGAAATATCACACTGCTGGTGGGGTAAGCTGACTGCTGGAGCTGTATTTCATTTCACTGAGTGCTCACAATGATGCTTTATGTTAGTTCTAGGTAGAAGTGGGGGTGTCACTTTGCAGTGCGGTTGCACCTTGGTCGTGAAGCTCTACGCTTTTCATAATTTGCAGCACAACAAAGAGTCTTTAGCATATCTTGGTGGCAGGGAGGCCCTATGGATTTCAGATGTCTTTGACGAGACACTATAATCTAAGTTGTAATGCACACAAAATTGTTGGTTTTGATGAGCGCTTCTGCTAGAAACTCTAACTTGCAGCTGAAGAAGAAAAAAGACGTGGTTGCCTATCAGTTTAATGGATGTGAATGTAAGGAGAGTTCCTGATTTGCTGGAGTAGACTGAGTTGTGTTGGATGTCTTTCCAGACTGTTGACTACTTCTTCCCTTTGTTCTATATTGATACAGAACTTGGGTTTCTCTGATCAAGTCCTTCCCTACTCTACCCTAGCGTTGTCACCGGTTCTGCCTCTACCTTAAAAACTTAGGGTTTCTGCTGTGAAAAGTCTGTGTATCTCCCTCTCCTCCTTTCTTTTCCTTTTAGTTTTCCTTTTGCAGTCACAACACAACCTCTCTGCCTCCTCTAATGTCTGGGCAGGGGAAACCCACAGACCAAGAACAAGCATCTCCCTGTCCTTGTGGCCACTTGGGGGGGTTGGAATGCAAGCGTAGCACCCTCCTCCTGTCCAGGGAGTGCTTGGCTTTCTAGAAGAGCAGTTGAGTGGGAAGAATGGGTGGAAATCCTGTTCCAGGAGAGGTCTTAGTCAGTGTTGCTGGCTTGGCTCAATTTCTGAGTGTTGAGAAACTTGATGGTTGATGGCAAACACAACCAATTTACAAAAAAACCAAAACCCAAACAAACCCCAGAAAACCTAGAGAAATCATAGAATCATGGAGTGGTTTGGGTTGGAAGAGGCCTCAAAGCCCATCCAGTTCCAACCTCCTCCAACTCCAACACCTCCCACTGGGTCAGGTTGCTCATAGCCTCATGCAACCTGGTCTTGAACACCTCCAGGGATGGGGCAGCCAAGACTTCCGAAGTCTTTCTCCTATTACAGGGTTGAGTTTTCTACAAAGAGATTAATTTCTGGCTTGCAGCATCAGCTGTTGTTGGAATACGAAATGGAGGAGCCTGCGTGGATTGTAGCCGGAAGAATCCCTTCTTTTAGTGGTGTCACACCTGCCTTTCTGCATGGTTCAGCCCCGTCTGGGTGTCCCAACAGCGGTAACTCCCAGTATGAGCCAGTTCTCCACCCACCAGTTGGCTTTCAGCTGGTGATTTGGTCTGTCGGCTCCCTCATCCAAAGATTATATGAGACTACATGCAGGCAGCTCACTTCGGTGCTGTTTCTGTTCTGGGTTCGTGCAATCCTGAAAAAAGCAAGTGCTACTTCAGGGCACTCTTGTAGGAGAAAAAAAAATAAAGCTTAGCTCTGAAACAGTCTGATTAAACTCTGAACTAGAAATAGATATGGATGGGAGGGGCAAGGTCAACTCTTCATCCTCATGGGAGCTTTTGAATATTTCAGGATCATAGAATAAGTGAACTTTTTGAACACAGAAGTTATGCTGTAACCAAAATTTTTGTATAGTCATGACCAGCAGGTTAATCCTCCCCTTTCAACGCACACCTACTCCTGCAAGCTGTTCCTTTATACTGGTTGTCTCTTTGCTAATAAGCTTTGAAAAGCAAGTTCGTTAATGCACTGACTGCCAGACTGTACTTTAATGAGCCTTTCTCAATGCCTCCTATCTTATCTTGAGCTTGATAAGTACAAAACGTTCCTGTGACATTGCTATAAATCACATTTTATTGATGCATCTCAATATGAAATGCCTGCTGCAGTTTCATGGTGTCTGTTTGCTTTGGAAGGGATAGAGTTGTACAAACAGAGGTTTTCTTGTGTCATGGGGATTGCTGCGGGGAGATTTTTTTGAGAAGCTTACTTAGGAGGAGGCTTTTGCACGCGTTTGAAAAAGGAGGACATTGCCAGTTGCCTTCCATGTCAATCAGTTCTTGAATTGTGCAAGATTGTTGTTAATTCTGAGCACTAATTTTGTCTGAAATTAGAACTTCATTTTTTTCTTTCATCCCTCAAGACTACATAAAAACTACTGGGTCGCTTTGCTCTATACAACAGGTAGGTTATCGGCTAGGATTCAGCCTGCTGATGGTTAAGTCAGGTCCTTCTGCTCTGCTTTCTTGGCACACAGATATGTTTAGGAGATGGATGTAATTGAAAAGGCAAATGTAATAAGTAAACTATCTGGTGCAAGCCATACAAACCTAGTGTTGAATGTGAAATATGCTCAACGTGAAGAATCTACAGGCAAAGGTAATGCACGCTGGACCTGGTTGTTTCCCTCTTTAAGCATGAGCCGCTTTAAGAGCCTAATGGCTTTGATGCATCAACCTGCAGGAGAATGGGGTCCTGAGAAGCCCACCCAGCTGTGCTTTCCAGGTAGAAAGGTGGAAAATGACTTTTATAAATGTTACTTAGCAGCTTTTTCTGGAGTGAAGACTCCCTTTGTAGCCCTGCTCTGGGATGTACGCATTGGGAAAGCGAAGCACCTGTAATTAATCCTGGAAGCATGATTTGAAATACCTCCGTGCCTTCTTGTATCCATAAAAGAACCCCAAGATGTTTGTCCTCCACCAACTGTGTGGGTGGGGAAGCGAGCTGTGACTTTGAACTCGCTGGGATGGATGTTGCTTAGCGATAGTTTCCAATTGCTACGGGCAGCATCTGTTTAAGAGACACCTGTGTGCGTGTTCCCGCGTTGTCCAGAGATGGGCGTGATTCGGTTTACATTCAACAGCGTCAGTCACGGATGTTTTGCAGGGTTTTTGTTTCAGAGCTTTCAGTTAATGTACATTGTTATTCATGCTGCTGTTTGTCTACCTGAAAAAAAAAACAGGCCAGCAGGTCTTTCAGCCCTTCCTCAACCGGCCTGGATTTTCAGTTGATGCAAATTTTAATGGCTATCAGGAAGTTGAATTTGGGAGAGTTTATTGGCTTTGGATTTAAACAGCAAATCTTTGTCGTTTTCATAGAGCCGAGCTGGGAAGATTTGTCTGTACTTGCATGCGAGGGTGGCTTTTAAGTCACACAATGTATAAAATGCATAAAAGCTGTCCGTAGGCTCAAATTTTGATGCTTCTGCTAGTGCTGCGTTTCAGATGGATATTATTTATTTTTCTAAACTTTTATATTTTATTTGTGCTTTGGTCAAATCCTTTTTCTACACGTTATTTAACTGTAACCGGGGTGCTGAGTGCTTTGAAAATAATAGTTCCACCCTCTTCTTGGCCTCAAGTCCCACGAGGGGAAGTTTAGATTGGATATTAGGAAAAAATTCTTCACTGAAAGAGTGGTGAAGCCCTGGCAGAGGCTGCCCAGGGCAGTGGTGGAGTCTCCATCGCCAGAGGGATTCAAACAACAAATAAATGTGGCACTTAGGTACATGGTTTAGTAGGCATGGTTGGGTTGGGCTGACAGCTGGACTGGATGATCTCAGAAGTCTTCTCCAATCTTAACAGTTCTATGATTCTTGATCTGGATGGAGTCTTTGGAAGCATTTGAGACTCTTATATTACACCATCCATCGCCGTTACAGCAAGCCATTTAACTGTTGATTAGGCGAAGTCCATACCTGAGTTTAGAAGCAAACCCTTTCCTCCTTTTCTGCAAACACAAGAGCTGCAAGTTACATGCTATCTGCCACATCTCCATGTGTTCTTAACAAATTTCCTTTCCAGAACCTCTGCATCATCCACTTGGAAGGGTGGGGAGGCCCTCCGCATGCCTGGCGTTGTTCAAGGCCAGTCTGGATGGGGTTTGAGCAGGAGTTGTCCCTGGAGGTGGAACTGGATGGGCTTTGAGGTCCCTTCCAAGCCAAACCATTCCATGATTCTATGAAGGTTCCACTTTTTTTTTTTAACCCAGGTTCTTGCTTTTATGCTTTCAGTGCAGTTAAAGTTGAAACCCATCGGTCTGTGTTTTAACTACATGTGTACCTGTTGGTGCATCCTAGAAAGGTGTTTGCTTACCTATATTGTGCAATAAATGACAATAGGAATACAGAAACATTCTTTTGAGTTAGGAGCGTTGACAATTTGATTTAAGAGAATGTTTCCCTCTTCTCTGAAATATATCTGGCTGTGCTACACTCCCAGTTCGCTAATGAGGACAGATTTCAACTAACTGAATTACACATTCTCTGTTTGCTATAGAGAAGGAGATGGGAGCAAACCAGAGAATTATGTTTGCTTCATTCTGACCAACTCAGGAGCTTTATTCAACTGATTTTTCTGGTCTAACAACGTGTAATCAACAGACAGCAATTTTAAATGTCTGTTTTAATGAAGCTTTAATTGTGCAGGTGCTCAGCAACTGTATTACTAACTCCACAGCTTTCAGGGTGGAAAAGGGCAGCTGCTGTGCTGAAGAAAAGTGATCAAACCTGGGTATAACAATGCCGTACACAATAATAAGATAGTGCCTTGTGAAAGGACTGAGATATTTGCAATGGAGCTCGGTTGGTATTGCCAGGTTTGTGGTTTAGTGTGTCTGAACATGCTTCCTTCAGGAAAGGAGGCAGTTTCTGCACTGGGCTTTGTTGTGAGAATAGAGATTTTCTACCATAAGGATGGTAAAACGTACCTGAGGCCAAGAATGAGGGCGATGAAACAGATTCTTAAAGCCTTGAATGAATTGTTCTGCTCGTTTCTATGCAGGCATTGGTTGTGATTGTTTGCTGAGGACTGTATCATCCTGGAAGGAGAAAATCCTCAGCACAGGAAGGACACGGATCTGTTGGAGCGAGTCCAGAGGAGGCCACAAAGGTGATCTGAGGGCTGGAGCATCTCTGCTATGAAGACAGGCTGAGAGAGCTGGGGTTGTTCAGCCTGGAGAAGAGAAGTCTCCAGGGAGACCTTAGAGCAGCTTCCAGCAGTGGATTATGTTGGATCACTCACAGATCAGTAAAATTACTTATATTTAAAAAAAAAAAAAGAAAATTAACTGGGAAATGACATAATCTGCAATTCCTGAAAGATATAATTTCTCAGGTATAGAACCATAGAATAGTTTGGGTTGGAAGTGACGTTAAAGATCATCTAGTTCCACCCCCCACCATGAGTTATCTCTTCATGGGTTATCTACGTGGTTATCTCCTCACTTTCCCAGAAAAGTTCATCATCTTGGTGCTAAGCCCTTCCCCTTACTCCCTCCACCCTAGAGAGGCAGCTGGAGGGGATGGTGTGTGTGTTCCCCCCCTCTCCCCAGTTAGGAGCTCTCTTTCTTTTAAATAATTAAATAAAACCTAATCAAGCAGACAGAGCGTACAAGCCCCTGTTTTTCTTCCCAGAGCTGAAGTTAAAAATTATTCAATGTAAAATTCCTGGCCTGTGAAACAGAGGCTCTGCACTGTACCAGGCAAAGATTTTCACCAGCATTCTCTTGCTTAGCCAAGGCTGAGATAACAGACACTGTAAAGCACTTCGTGGAATAAATCTACGGTTCCGAGATTCCTCTGGGGTGTTCGTCTTCCACCTTGTTTTTCCTTCGCTCAGTAAGGTGCTGCGTGAACTCAAAGTTGATATTTGACTTGACTTTCTTTCTTAATGCCAACAACGCCAAAGGAAGCTCGATGCCGTTGTTTTGGTGAGGTTTTTTTCTTCACATTTCAATGGCAACAACCGGGGAGAACAAGTAAGTGGTTAGACTTCATCTTCTCTTAACGATGAATTTTCCTGAGAGATGGTTGTGATTGTGCTTTGCCATGTTTTGATGCGGTTTTCAAGGGGATTTAGGAACAAAAGGGTAAAAAATGCTGAATTTTGAGACACTGAAAAGAGAGAAGGCTGAATGGCAACAGTTCTCTGGTGCAAGGTGACTTCTTGAGGCAACGATTAGTAGCAAGGTGATTATTGTGGCTGACTTGTGTAGTAAAAGAGCTGCCTGCAAGTTTCTTCCTAGCTTTCTGCTGATCTCTGAAAAAGTCAAGCCACTGATATGGTTGCTTCAGAAGCAGGAGGGAAATTACCAGTGCAAGAAAAATCCAAAACATTTACTTTTTAATTTTTTTTTTTTTGAAACTTAAGGATCTGTAGTGATTGATGTTGTTTGTAACCATATCTTGCCTATTTACCTGAGGATGCCTATTTACCTTCCACTGCTGGCTTCTTGTTGTAATCATCAGTCAGGGAAAAGAGGGGAGATTGAGATGAGATCTTAGGAAGAAATGTTATCTGTGAGGGTGGGGAGGCCCTGGACCAGGTTTCTCAGAGCAGTGTTGGCTGCCCCATCCCTGGAGGGGTTCAAGGCCAGGTTGGATGGGGCTTGGAGCCCCTGATCCAGTGGGAGGTGTCCCTGCCCATGGCAGGGGTGGGACTGGATGGGCTTTAAGGTCCCTTCCAACACAAACTATTCTATGATTCTCTGAAACCTGGTGTCCTGTAATACACCCCAAGCAGTCTTTCTTGTGCTATGGTGGCAGAGTATAGAAACAGGTTGTTGCTCCTTGTCTTAAAGAAACTCCATGAGGAAACTGCCTTAAAAACTTACTCTTCTGTCTGTCAGACGTTCCTCCACCCTGGCTGATATCTCACTGGTGTAGTTCATGTTTCCCAGTGGCCAGCCAGTAGCCTGGCCATGCGTGTCTGCTCTGAGTCAGCAGCCTTGGTGTGAAACCTGAGTCTACACGAGTAGCCTCTGAAGCAGCGCTCCTTCCCCACACACAGGGCAGTATGAAACAAAGCATGCACTGAGGTTTTGTGGAATTAGCAGCTTGCATGGGCTGCACGTTGGGCACAGCTTCCTTTTTCCGGGAAGTGTTGAGGGCATCAAAGTTTTAATGTTCTCTGGTTTGTGTCTATTGATTTGCGCATCAAGCAGCCTGAGGGTGCTGCTGTATTAATTGTATAGTTCATTACATTAAGCCACTCCTGGGTTTCGAGTTATGTACATTGGAGGATGCTTTGATTTCATGCTGGACGTGCAACTCTGGGTCCACTGTAGGAGAAGTGGAGTTAGGGAGCAGAGATTGATTGTGGTAGCCACTGACGGGAATCTCTGCTGATTCATGCATGGTTCATTCATGATTTTGATAGGAATGGTTGGACTCAATGATCTGGTGGGTCTCTTCCAACCTGGTTATTCTATGATTCTATGCCAGGGATGTGCAACTCAGAGCATCAGCTCACTTGCTTTCTGCTTCCTGATTGTATAGGGCTGTGCTCTCAATTTGAGGTGACTGGATGCAGGTGGCTCTTGCGTTATCCTGGTGGGACAAGCCCTGGAGATGGATTGCAGTGACTCACATGAACCCTACAGTGTTTGCATTTAGGTAACAGGGCAAACAAATATTCTAAAGGCATCTTCTTCCTACCTTAGTGCCTGTTTCAGACTTGGACCTAGTAGCAGGACTGAGTTAGGCAAAGATTGCATCATATAGTTAATCCCTCTGTGTCTTCTACCTTTGGGACTGCTTTTAAACACAGCCTTTGCTGAAAGGACAGAAACCTTATTAAGGAAAATACACAGAAGGTTTGTTACAAGACCTGATGGGGTTGAATATCCCCAAAAAATTTCTTTCCCTCCTGTCCATCTGCCTTGAACCACGTATGCTTGTTCTACATGTTACTAAGGAACATAAATTCAAGAAAAACAGATAGTTAAACACTTCATTGATTCCCTGCAGCCCATGAAGAAAGCAGGGATTCTCCCTGAACCGTCTGTTCTCATCAGTATGCAGAGAAACCAGGCTTGGCTCAGGGCTCTGCATAGAGTATGCAAATTTTTATTTTTATAGCTTAAATAGAGGGGGGAAAAAAGCATTTTCCATCTCTTCTTGTTCCCAGCTAGTCCAGCTGAGATGAGAAGTTCTGCAGGCCTTGGGGAAAGAAGCTGGTGCAGAAAGCTGTGTTCTTTGTTTTTATCAGCTTCTGAAGCTCTCTGCCTGGCTGCCAAGTAGTTAAAAAGACTGAGATGTGTGAGAACTGGCTCCAGCGTTCATGGGCATTTTCAGACTTTCAAGCTTCTTGTTCTCTTGCTCTAGTGTCTTTTTTTTTTTTTTCTTTTCAGTTTCGATTTTCAACGGATTTGAACACCAAATAAATTAGTCTAAGACTAAAGAGGCTTTGGCTCTTGAGAAAATGGCCCTTTAACCTTCTGAAGGTGCTAAAGATTTGCTGAACTTAGTAGCAGGATAGAATATGTACTGCAAAACACATTTCTACCCCGATTTTCACTTAAAATAACAGTTGTGCCAGGAGCTGAGGAACCCCAGACTATATTAGTTCTTAAGCAGGGTGCTCATGCTAAGAGTAGAGAGCAAGAGATGGTGTGTGACCTGTCTGTTATGAAGATATGGGTAGGATTTATGAATGTGAGGGCAATTTATGCAGGCTTTCAAGAATCTGTAGCTAAAAAACTTCCTGGAATGAGAACAGAAGACGTGAAATATCTACTCAGTCCCTTCCAATGAAATGAGATTTCAGTGGGCTTAAAATCTATCCCCTTTCATTGTATGCAGAAAGAAGAAAAGTGGAGGAAGTTTTCACACTGTTCGTTGTCTTTTTCCAATCTCTGCTACCAGGATACGCACTTGAAATCTTTCCCCTTTTAGAGTTTCAGGCAATCCTTAGTTTTCTTTAAAGATTAGCTATGAAGCCAGCATAATGTTTAACCTTCTTGCCCTGATTAGGATGGAATGTTAATTAATACTTATTCACTACTTAATGTCAACTGCTGTTGAATGTGCAAAAGAGCAACATGAACACAGTTCAAAAATTATGATAATGAGGTTCTTCACACGGAACCTTTGATTATACTGCCATTATAATTCCCTAGATTTCTGTTCAGATTCTAATTCATTAGGGATGTATTTGATTTTTCCAGGCAATTGCTGTGCTTTGAATGTATGTGCTAATGATCTTTCTTAGTGAGTTAAGCTTTTGAATGAGTTAATCATGTCAGACTTATTCACTCATTGGCCACCTACTTCAGCTCTTGTAGTGCTGTTCATACAAAGGATGCTGAAGTCAGTCACAAACTGCACATTTGGATCAATTAGCTAAGAAATTTGACTTCCAGCTTTCTACCTCGCCATAGGTTTCTCAGTGTATCTCCATCAGCCTGATCAAGTGTGTGTAGGTTAGAATTGCAGTATAGAAATGTGAAAATGATTCCCACATATCACATGCAAAGGTCTAAACCTTTGACAATACTGATTTGGGAAAGGCAGTAAGACATTTGAGCGTGAACCTCCAATTGAGTTATGAAAAAAGTCCAGTGCAGGCAGGAAATAGAGAATGGGTAAATCATAGAATGGTTTGGGTTGGAAGGGACCTCAAAGCCCATCCAGTCCCACCCCTGCCATGGGCAGGGACACCTCCCACTGGATCAGGGGCTCCAAGCTCCATCCAACCTGGCCTTGAACAACTCCAGGGATGGGGCAGCCACCACTTCTTTGGGCAACCTGGGCCAGGGCGTCGCCACCCTCACAGATAACATTCCTTCCTAAGATCTCATCTAAATCTCCCCTCTTTCAGCTGAAAACGATTCCCCCTCATCCTATCCCTGCACTCCCTCACCAAGAGCCCCTCCCAAGCTTTCCTGGGCCCCTTTAAGTACTGGTAGTTGCTCTAAGGTCTCCCTGGAGCCTTCTTTTCTCCAGGCTGAACAACCCCAGTTCTCTCAGCCTGGCCTCATAGCAGAGATGCTCCAGCCCTCAGACCATCTTTGTGGCCTCCTCTGGACTTGCTTCAACCGATCCGTATCCTTCCTGTGCTGAGGACTTCAGATCTGAATGCAGGACTCCAGGTGAGGTCTCACCAGAGCAGAATAGAGGGGCAGCATCCCTTCCTTCACTCTGCTGCTCACACTCCTTTTGATGCAGCCCAGGATACGGTTTTGCTTTCTGGGCTGCGAGCACACCTGCTAGCTCATGTTGAGCTTCTCATCCACCAGTACCCCCAAGTCCTTCTCTTCAGGGCATCAATCCATCCTCTGTCCATCCTGTAGTTGTGCTTTTATTCCTTTTCTGCTAGTGCATTATCTTTCATAAGACTGTTATTTGAATCACAAGCGAAACAGTTCATATAACTGAAGTGAGTTATCAGCTGATTTATCTTCTGTTGAGAAAGGTTCCTAGATTCATCCAAACTGACTCTGGATGCAAGCCTGGCTCTTTGTCCCCTTTTATCCACGCTTCATCCAGTACAACTAACTCTAAACCATTGGGATAATAAACCCAGTCAGTGGAGACATGACCAGTGGATCTCATTGGTAATTACTGGGTAAACACTTCAATAAGTGTGAAATAGCAACGGGAGGGGTTAATGTGCTGTAGGTCTTTTTTTTTTTTTTTCCAGTTCAACCCAAACTGCCAGTGAATCCGGTTCCAAAGCTTGGTTGAGTTCCTGCACAAGCCCTGATTAAACAGGAAAAACCTGTGAATTGTTGGCTTTGAATCCTGGACTGAGGACAGGGTGCACTTAAGTAGTGCATGCTTCAGTGTTTCATTTGAATTTCTAAAGCTTCAGAGGAAAGGGAAAAAAAATCTGGGTCTTTCTAAAAGAGGGGGGAAAGATCTAATCTGTTTACACCCTGCATTCCTTACGTTCTTTTGATAGTCTGCTTCTATAAATGCCCTCAGTCCCACCTCCAGCGTGAGTTTAATGGAGCTGCAGAAAAGCTAATTCTTTCCAGATATGACCTAATGTATCCAAAGGTCCTGTCTCACTTAGACACCGGTGTGTCTAAATTGTATTTGTGATTATTTAGTGCTCTGAGCAGGTCTTGGTTTTCCTTCAGAGGAGGAGACAGGCATGTACCCACCTTAATCCTAAAAGGCACCTTCCCCTGGTAAGACTTTAAAAGTGTCCTGGTGTGGGAATGCCCTTTCTGGAATATTAAGCTCAGGGGTTTTTTTTTCTGTTAGTTGTTCTTTTTTTTTTTTTTTTTTTCCCTCCTGTTTGAACGTGATGATTCAAACTTGGTGCAAATCCAAGGCAAATAAAAGGTGCAGGCGCTTACAGTTGGTTAACTCCTGAGTGGCTGGGAATGGAGATCATGAAGCAGAGTAAAACTGCTTCCCAGTGGTGTGGGATCCACCCTTCTCTCTTCCCAATCCTATTCAGGGTACTGTGATCTAGGCACTCTCCCTACTAAAGGATAGATGGCAGTTGAAGATTCCTTATCTTCTGCTGCTTTGGTTTTTAAATCTTCCCCTTTGCTGCAGTTAATTGTAGAGGTGGAGTTAACAGCACCTGGCTTACTTTGGTTTATTTTCCCATGTGCACTCTTTTAGAATGGAGCCAGATGTTTGCTTATTTTCCTATAATGCTGTTGTGTTGGGCTATTGGATCAATCAACACCTCCATACCAGCAGTAGCTGGATCAGGACCCATGAAATGTGAGCACCTTGTATTTAACCCTGTGTTTTAATGGGAATGGTTGGGCTCGATGATCCAGCGGGTCTTTTCCAACCTGGTGATTCTATGATTCTAACCAGACAATGTGGATGCTGAAGCCCTGAAGGTCTCAGAGGTGGAGATACCTTCTTCACTATTGGGTGCTAACATTGAACGGAGACTCTTCTTCAGGTGGCTGGAAGGAAAGGGAGCCAAACCCCCTCAGGAGCAGTGTCATAAATGCAAAGTTAAATGTCTCCGGGGGGTGTAATATAGCCAGAGCTTTCAAGTTCTACAATATTTAACTCTTTGCTTTAGAAGTCAGCTATACATTTTGTGTCTCTTTAAACTCACAGAGGCAGAGAGATTAACTTTTGCCTTCAGTGAAAGGACATAAGTCTCCCACATTTTACTTGTCCTCCTGTGAATATATTTAACTTTGCTTTGAGAAGTCCTTGAAGAAATCAGTGGCTCTAATAATTAACATTGGAAATGAGGGTACACTTTGCATAACTGAACACTAATATCCTGTCAGGTGTTTCTGAAACAAAGACAATACAGGGAAGAAATGGCAACGGAATATCAACAGCTCCCATCAGAACTAATCTAAGCTCAGTGACCAGCATTTCATAACCAAAAAGCTATTTGAATAGCGTAGCCTCGAATCACAGCTTCCTCCTATGATTTAGCTCTGATTTTATTTGCAAATGAAGGCATAAGCACAGCAATGTTTGCTTTAATATTAAAGTCTTTTCTGGAAAACAATCTGAATATAATGGAACAAATCCTCAAGGTGTTTTAAAAAGAAATAATCAAAGAAAGCAAATGAAATGAAAAACCTTCTGATGCTGTGCAGCTCCATCTTCTTATGTCAGTTGTGGGTCATGCTCCTTTCTTCCTGCTACCTGTCTCTCCATTTCCTTGTTCCTACCACTATCACCCTTAACAATCAAGAGGGCAGCATATAATCTTGCATGGTCCAAGTTAGACGTTTGTTCTTTTCGCACAAATCCTCACTGGAATTCCACTTTGGCCCCAGTGTTGTTTTCACTCCTGTCTTAGCAAGAGAAGGACGACTGAGTTGTGACCTGTTGCAAGGATTTCTCGCCTTCTGCTCGAGAAACAAATTGAGCCTGTTACTTAGAACTATTAATGTAAACTGAAGAATCTCTGCCTCTAAATTGTTTCCCTCTCGATACTCAGAATTAGGGAAGGACCTTGTCAATTTGGAGGGCTGCGTGGTTCTCCACAATGAAGGAGGCAGGACTGATGTGTGAAATCCTGCTCGCTGGGGTATGTTGTAGCTGTGGAGGGGGGAAGACCAGCAGTGCATCCCCTGGGGTAGCTTTTCCACTCATAAATTGGGAAGTGGATGGTAGGGGTGGTGGCAGCAATAGATTTGCTTTTGGAAGCTCTGGAACAACCTACACTGTGGCTGGGTGGGTGTTTGACAGTCTAGCTACAAAGAGAAGTATTTGAAACAATCCTTTGCTGTACCACTGGGTGAAGAAGGTCTTGGGAAGTGTCTTATCCACCAGGCTGAGTGCTGTAACACAGTGAAGCTCTGCTGACACGAGAGAGCAGTGCTGTTTTATACCAGACACGAGCCTCCAACCGAGAGCACAGCAGTGAATTAATGTCAGTGCAGCTGGGAGTTCCCTCAGTGAAGTTGGTTTGTTTTATTCTGCTCCACATTTCATAGAATCACAGAATGCTTCGGGTTGGAATGGACCCTAAAGCCCATCCAGTTCCAACCCCCCTGCCACGGGCAGGGACACCTCCCACTGGACCAGAGTGCTCATAACCTCCTCCAACCTGGTCTTTACACTCCAAGCTTTGAGTTTACTCATTGTTTGTGTATTTCTCCTGCAGCATTCAAATCATTCAAGCATCTCCTACTTCAATATGCAAGGTACAGGTCACCAATTAGGGAAGCTGCCTCTCCAGGGGCTGGTAGGAGGTTTCAGGCCAGTGGGACTCGTCGAAGCGGGGTCTGAGGGGTGCTCCACAGCCCCAAGCCAACCCAGGACCTCTCTGGTTCTGCGGTCCAGCCGTGCCTGGCACACGGCGCTCAGCCCAGGGGATATTATGGGAGCACACACTGCCTGGCATTAGGGGCACAGAAAGGGTTGCAGAGATAAGCTGTGAGTTAATGAGTTATAGAAGCAGTAAGAGATGATGTAACCAACCACAGGAGACTTAGGCTAACTAAATGCATTACTCAAGAAATTTATTTACTAGTCAACCTGAATAAGGAGATGCTTCCCAGAACTCTCCATGCTCTCAAACTCCCTGTGGGGTGCTTTTTGGATATTTTTTTTTTCCCCCAAGGCTGTGATCTACATTTTTGGTAGGTGATTCACAATGTTGTCACCTGATACTTCCTCCTCTGACTGAGGGTTAGCTATTAACCGCCCATCCCAGTCTGAGATTAGGCCTGTGCCTTTTCCACCCTGTGTGGAAGGATCTAAGGCACTTACAGAGGATGCAAAACTAAATTGCACTGTTGTTTCCCGGTAAGAAGGGAGCATGGCAGATAGTTTAGAAACGTTGTGTTTGGTGCAGGCACGGTCAGGGCAAAGGTGGTTTTCATTAGGCAGCTCCTGTGTGGGAATGGGGTAGAAGAAAGCCTTCTCCATCACTAGCACAACAAGGCCTTGTGAGGAGCGGCTGAGAGAGCTGGGGGGGTTCAGCCTGGAGAAGAGGAGGCTGAGGGGAGACCTCATTGCTCTCTACAACTACCTGAAAGGAGGTTGTGGAGAGGAGGGAGCTGGGCTCTTCTCCCAAGGGACAGGGGACAGGACGAGAGGGAATGGCCTCAAGCTCCAACAGGGGAGGTTTTCATGGAAAGGGTCATTGGGCTCTGGAACAGGCTGCCCAGGGAGGCGGTTGAGTCCCCTTCCCTGGAGGGGTTTAAGGGACGGGTGGACGAGGTGCTGAGGGACACGGTTTAGTGTTTGATAGGAATGGTAGGACTCGATGATCCTGTGGGTCTCTTCCAAGCTGGTGATCCTATGATTCTAAGGCTTCCTAGAACTGTGGTTGAACAGCTGCAGGGACTTGGTTTACTTCAAGATGAGCCATTTCAGTACATTGTCTCTGGTATTCTGAATTCAGCTGAGAGCTGGGCTTCTACCCCACAGCTGAATACACCAGTGCCACTTCAGTGCACTTTATATTGATTGCGGAGTCCGTTTGCTCCTCAAGAAAGGTCTACTCAGAGAGTTTGTAGTGATAGCACGAGGGGCAATGGGTATAAACTAGGGAGGGGCAGAATTAGACTAGGCATAAGGAGGAATTTCTTCACTCTGAGAGTGTTGAGGCCCTGGAACTGGTTGCCCAAAGTGGTAGCTGCCAGATCCCAGGAGGTGTTCAAGGCCAGGTTGGATGAGGCTTTGAGACCCTGATCCAGTGGGAGGTGTTCCTGCTCCTTGCAGGGGGGTTGGAACTGGATGGGCTTTAATATCCCTTCCAACCCAAACTATTCTATGATTGGGTGTTCCTACTGTCTCTCCTATATATCCTCTGCAGATTTCAGCATCTTTCCTGGTCAGCAGATGCAGGTGTTTATATTCCTTACTTCTTGCTGGACACAATATTTGTAAGCAGGACTAGAGCAGCGGGTTGTGATGGTATCAAGGCCTATAGGGCATTCCTCCTTCCGTAACGCGCTCCTTCCAGCGTGTGACACCATCCCAACCTGACAGAAAAAGAAAGAAAAAAAGAATTCTTTCCAGTATGAACGCTTAGATGGACTTGTCTTAAGTCTTGTTTTGGATAATGTGCAAAACAAAAATCCATTCCTCAAACGCTGTCTGACTCTTTTACAGCATTCTTCTTGTTTCATCATTTGCATCCCTTGGCTTCCATTTGTCATTTGTTTTGCTGCTTCTGTTTCCCCAAAGGTACCTCATCTCAAAGGAATGAAATGTTTTGAGCCAATGCCTGGAGGCCCCCTGTTAATTTGTTTTATGGTCCTTTTCTAGCAGCTCATCCCTCCTATTTTCTGCAAACAAATCCCTTTTTCATCTAGAGCAGCCGTTTGAATCAGCAAGTTGAAAACATCACCATCAATCAAGTTCATGTTCAGTTTAATTTTCAAGCGTCCAAGTGATTTAGAAACTTGAGTTCTGTTTGTAGAAGTGATCAAAGCCCATATGCCAGATTTGAAGGCATTTCAGAGCTTACATCCATTGATTTGAAGGAGAGTTCAGTTCCTAAACACATGCCATGATGATTCCATGCCTTAGGGCTGACATCCTCTAAGGTATGTGGCTTTCTAGCACCTACTGAAATCATGGAAGCAATGAAAGACAAATCTAGGAGTTTGAAGATTTTTTTTTCAATATTCTGGATTGAATTCAGTAACAGAAACTTCTTTTTTAAAGTCCAAAGATCTCCAGTTAAGTACACAGATGTTAGTGCAGGCAGCAATCCCTCATCTCCTTCTCTGCCTCCAGGCTCTTCCAACACCCCCTCAAATTTATTTCTTTAGGAAGAATTCAGATCTTGGAGTACATGGAGGAATAATGTCCCCTAAGCTCTTATTTCAGATTCTGAATTCTCTTTTCTGCTTGAAGCATGGGAGATCCAACAACTTGGGACCACAACAAGAGACATCCCAACCTTTACTAAAACTGCTGACCTGGGTGTTTGGGCTTCAGTCGCATCTAGTTTTAATATTTGATAATGAATTCAGCCGCAGTGGGGCATAATCAGTCATGCTGTAAATGAGAAATAGAGCAAAACTCGCTCCTGCAGCTCCAAATTGTGGATTAGCTCATCTGTCACTTCCAACTTTTCTCTTGTTCTTATCAGTAAACTACAGATTAGAAGGAGGAGGTTTTGAAGCTGCCTTAACTATTCTTATAAATCATAGTTTTTAACCCTTTCAGCAGCACAAAAATAAAGTGGACCATAAATAGCTAAAAAAACCTAATTTTCCCTTTTCTTAAGGAATTAAAGTGGTGTAAGATAGCACATAATGGGAACAATGATTAAAAACTAGATTTCTTTAAGGCATCAAGCTTTTTCACTAAATATGCAATTTTAGGTATTGGATTAATAGGAAAAGTAAGAATACTTTTTATTTCCAAACAAAAATAATACCGATAAACAGGCTTATAGGCTAATTTCCCCATTTAGGGAAAATTATCAGCCATTGGTTAAGAGGAAAAAGAGCTGAATGGGTTACGTATCATTATCCTTCTTCCTCCCTTTGTTTCTTTTAGGACAACAGGGAATTGGGTGAAGCAGTGAAAAAGAAATCTATGCATTTTATGATGCCTTAATAATTTTGCAGCCTGTCCCTAAAGGAAAGGATTGCTTTACAAATAAAACATAATAATCCCAGTGCGTTGCTGATAGAACAGCCAGGAAAAGATACAGTTCCCCTCGGTGACCCCACTTAGAGCTTCTATTGCAGTGGGAATTCTGCATGATGTCGAACCGTGTTTGGGTTGCTATAAGCAGCTAAAGAAGTTCGGGGTGGTCAGTGGGACAGGGACTTGGTGATAGCTCTCGGCAAATTCATTCACCAGCAGCGTTATTATTCATTTTTACATTGCCATCAGCTAACCCAGCAAAATATAGCAAGGAAAATGTGCCTAATGAGTGACAGATCCTTTGCTTGAAAGGGTCGGGTCTGCTGGTGCAATAAAACAACAAAGCAGTGCGGGACAATGATCTGAAAGCCACGCAGTGGATGATGCAAAGGGGAGGAGAAGTCACCTAGTCTGTTCCTCTGCCCCAGGCAGGATGAACTCTAATACCCATCCCTTGCAGACCTTTGATGCCACTGACATCTTTCACTGACTGATATTTTGCAGGTTGACCAGTAAAATCGGGGCGTTTTCAGAACAAGTGAGCTTTCCTCTGTTTTCTGAGGAGCGCGCAAAGGAATTGCACTTGTACATCATCTGCTAGGCAATTTCAGGTGTCTCGGAGATGAGCTGAAAACACTCCTGGAGTTCACGTCTCTGAAGAAGTGTGGAGTCTGTTGAGATAATCAAGTGTCTGCAGCTTACCTGCTGTCTTCAGCACAATCATCATCCTCTCCCCCAGCCTGAGGTGAGACTGGTAGGAGCTGGAGAGAGAAACACTGGAGTGATGTTGGAGGAAGAAGTTTCAGCTTGCGTATGAGGAGGGTAAGAAAAATAGGAATAGGGGATTTAATTTTTTTGCAAGCTCTCTCAGAGGATGGTTGAGCACTGGAGCAGCTCCCCAGGGAAGCAGGCATGGCAACAAGCCTGACTATTCCAGAAGCATTTGGCCAACACCCTCAGACACGCGATGTGAGTGTTGAAGTTGTCCTGTGCAGGGACAGGAGTTGGACTCGACGATCCTTGCGAGTCCATTCCAATTCAGGATATTCTATGATTTTGATGGTACTGAATGCCTCCGAGTTTTTTCCCGTAGCATCTATCAAGGGAGTAGCTTTTTTTAAACAGGGTTGTTTCATCACCCAGACTGAAATCTTTTGCCTTTACCTGCATGTTTGACCCTCTCTAGCCCAGGTCATGAGCGCAGTATCTTGTGCTACTTGCATTGTGCTCTCCTGCACTTGGAGATGTGAACTGCCTGTCCCTTTCTCACTGATTCTGAGGAACAGCAGGGAAAAAAAGAAGAAAACTTTAAGTCAGACACACGGTGTTTTGTTCATGTGGTGTGTGGTGCTGTCGCAGGATTTTTCCTATAGCTTAAGTTACTTGATTCTGTCAAGCACCATGTTAAGGCTGGGTATAATGCACTACCACCCTTTCCGCTTGATAGCAATTACAATCACGGTGGCCAAACCCACCTCAGAGTAAGCAATCAAGAAGCCATCAAGTGGTATCTAATTGCAGTCATTAACGTTTTAGCAGATTTACTCACAAGTGAGAAAAATCAGTACTCAGAGTAGAGCTGGACATGGAATCATGGAATCATGGAATCATGGAATCATGGAATCGTAGAATCGTAGAATCGTAGAATCATGGAATAGTTTGGGTTGGAAGGAACCTTAAAGATCATCCAGTTCCAACCCCCTGGGATGGGCAGGGACACCTCCCACTAGATCAGGCTGCCCATATCAGCCAGGGCCACCCCACGTTTGACTCACCTCACAGCACGGAAAGCAGGTCCATGCATCGTGCATTATGCAGCAGCAGCGGTGCTTGCCTTCCTCTCAAAAGATTTGTCCCTCCTTTGTGACAGCAATGCTAATATTTCTCAGCGGTGAGCCAAGGGCAGGATTCCTGTACACACAGAGTTCTGTACAACAAGGGGAGGGATTTCTTAATCTCTTACTGGTGGCTTTTGTAAATTCAGTACACAGATTAGAAGAATGTTTGTAAGCACTGAACGTTCTTACAGTGCTGAAAATCATCAAACGATTTGAGTAAAACTGCCAAAATACGATTTTGTCCAGCTGAGCGGCAAATATTTGCTTTTTCTTATACCTTTCGTTTTCTTATTACAGATATTTTCCTTACAGCCACCTTCTAGTGTTTAGATGTCCCTTGACTTTCAATTTTAAAACCTCTGCTTTCAATTAGCTCAGTAGTTCCTGCCATTCGGAGACAGTTTTCAAAGAGAAGTGAAACGGGAGGAGTAGCAGCACAGAACTTGTCTTGTCTAATGAACCAAGCCAAGCAAGGCCATGCCAGGGTTATCTAGGTACGGTTGTATTTGATAATGACTCACCCAGGGAGCTTCCTGGCTGGCCAACACCCATTCCTACAAACTCCTCTGGTGGGAAGGGTGACTCAGAGTGTGCTCAGTGGCGTGCTTGCTGCTCTGCTGGGAAGAGTGTTCTGCTGCCCTTTCCATAGGGGCTATCTTGGAGGGTGCCAAGCGAGAAAAAGACGTGTTCCAACTAGCTATCTTTTCGTGAGCAAGGTACCTTTTAAATAAATAGAGCTTGCTTTGTTCAACGTTGGAAAGTAAACCAGGAAATTCAGAGTTAAGGACAGTGCTTTCTCGTCTGAACCTCCCAAATATCTCTTGGATCACATCAAAGTGTTAGCTTTGTCAGAAGGTTCAGTGGAAATACGCTCTCCTTATATTATGAGCACAGTGTGACCACTTATGTGATCAGCTGTGCAATCCTGACTGGTCATGAGCAAGGAAAGGGGTGGGTTTTACTCTCCCACTTCCCTTGGGTTGACATTGCACTTGAGCAGAGTCTGCCTGGCTTCATGTAGGGCAAACATCAACTCAAAAGCTAAAATCTTGGCCCTGTGTGTCTGACAGTGACACGATCTGTAATTTAAGGGCAAGAGCACCTGGCCTTTTCTCCAAAGGAGTCACCTCCGTGAAGCGGTTATTTGTCTACACCTCCACCTCCCCATCTATAAAATGGAAAGAACGTTCATTTCCTTCATGAAATGGCTTGAGATCCGCCAATAACAGAAAGAAGTAGATGTTTTGGTAGATAATCTCAGTCCTTTTTTTTGATAGGAATGGTTGGACTCGATGATCCGGTGGGTCTCTTCCAACCTGGTTATTCTATGTTTCTATGATTCTTCTGCCATAGTACACAAACACCTCTTTGAAAACATGAAGTTGTAATCCTATCTCCCTGTAGGAAGAACAGCAGTCTTGAGGCAACCTCTTTACTAAACTTGAATGATGTTTTAAGAATTTATGGGTTTGACTCCATGAATGTCATTAAATTAATGAAGAACAGAAAGTGTTTTTCTAGAAAATGTTGTAGAAATGTGCAGCAACTTATGAGAATTTTTCGGAAACTGGACTGAAAAGTCCCTGAATCCATTGGCCCCAAAGTGTTGGCTTCAGCAAACCAAATGAAGCATTTTTAGACAGACACGAAATACTGGCTCCAAACATGTTGTTTTAATCAACAAAATCTGGACACAAACCTTTTTCCCTTTGCAGTTGGTTATTTATGGCTTTTCTCCCTTGTATTTTTTCTGTTTGGTCTTTTCCCAGATTTTTGTGGGTCTGATTCTCCCCTCTCCTTATAACCCCAATCAGATGCTTGCAAAGTTTACTGTAAGCATAGCTCTGTGGAATTTGCTCGTACCATCTGCTTTATTAACTTGGCTAGTTAATGAAAAATCACATGAAATCTGGCTCTGTCTCTTAGCCTGGCATATACATGGATTGATGCTACTCTACATCCCTATTTTTTTCCTGGCTAGAGAATATCTAGAGTTTCAGAACTGTTGCTGTATTAATAGCGATTAGGTTTGGAGCCAATTGTTATCCCTGTTTATGTGCCCACTCAAATCTAATTAAGGCAGAAGGGAAAATGCACTCAAAAGACTCACTTGTATTCTAGGAAATATGATAATGCTTATCAGAAATGACCGAAACAATTAACCTTAAAAAATCCGTATTTGTGAACAGAGCTTTCATTATGAGTAGACATAAAAAGTTACCCTGAATAGTGAGAGTACTGAGAGAGTTTTTTTTTTTTTGTTTTAATTGATACTTGTATGGGCTGAACTTTAAGCACAGAGTGAAAGCCTACAGGCTATGCAACACCAGCATCAACCAAAGGCTGATGTTCACACACGTTTTGCAGTGGTTTGGGTGCAACATGTGAAAAAAATGACTGGAAACATAAAAAAACAAGTCTTGAATCAAGTCCCATTGCAAGCAAGGGCAGGACTGACCATAAACGTTTGGGAGCCGTTTGGGTGAATGGCTCACAAGAAAGAGAAGCTTCATGAAATGTATTGCTTTCCCTTTTTTTTCACTGCAGGAAATCATAATCCAAACATTTGTGTTTGGAGAGGTTTGCGCCTCTGTATTCCAGTTTGATCCTTGTAGAATAACTCCAAAATCACTGGACAGTGGAGAGTTTTGAAGCAGCGTTCACTCTTTTAATGTTTGCTGTCTGTTGACTTTGGTTGCTCTTAATAGAAGAACTTTTCAGGATGGAAATCCCCTGTGCACTACTCTAAGTACTGGTATAAGGATACTAAAGATGAGTTAAAACAACAGGTCTAGCTTCTTCTGGAAGCTTCAATGCTTGGTGTGATACTCCAGCTTCCCCCATCCCATGCAGCTGGATGCCTGCTGCAGCACGCTGCCAAGAAAATAAGATGCTCCATTGATGACCTTGTCTTCTCAAGTAAGCAGAGGATGCTTTTGCACAGGCATATCCTAGTCTGGAATAAGCAGCAGCACGGGGAAGGTTGTTTACACCTCAGCTGGTGAGACTCAAAAAACCAAAATGATGTGGAAGTGGTAATTATTTGATGACTGAAAAAAAAGGATGCCTAATAACTGACTTGTTTGGCTCTGCCATATTATTGACTTGTGTGGCTCATGTCTAGAATGTCCTGTTTGAACATGCTGCCATCACTTGGGGTTAGGCTGTTGCCTTCTTTTTCCCTAGAGAGATTTATTTGTTTATACACGGTGTTGATGATTTCAGTAATGCATTATTTAACTCTTTCTTTGGCAAAAGCTGCTGCGATGCGTGTTTGTGTGATAAAGGATGTGAATTTAATGGTCTTTCCATACGTTTTTTTAAAAAGGAAAACAAAAAGAAAAAGATGAAACCCTATCTAACAGCTGATGTAAGGCTTAGCCCTTCTCCCCTCCTCCTCCTCTCCCTCCCCAGTAATCACATTATTCACTGGGATGGAAAAAAGAGTTGGTGTTAGTTTCCTCCATTCCCACACCTTGCAACCCAGCACAAGTTACTGCCATTTCTTGTCCTTCAGAGACCAATTATTGTAGGTGAAGCCAGACGCAGAAGCCGTGTTGCTAGGAGTGGGAAATGGGGACTGGGGCTTTATGCAACTTTTTGAGACTGGCAAGGTGCAAAAATCTGGATTGACCCTTTGTAACCCATGCAGAATGGAAATCTTGGGGAAATTTGAAAGTGGCATGTATGCTAGCTGCTAGGATATGGCCTGAGTCAAGTCTTATGTGTATGATGTCCTACACGTGGAACCTCAGGAGCATGAGGGGTGATATCTGGATGGGGCCCTGAGATGACAGAGCTTGTGCTATGCCCTCTAGGTTCTGATCTGGCTTTGAAATGGGATGCTATGGAGTATTATTCACATAATGCTAAGGTCCTCCGTACTTTATTCTTGTGAACTTTTGTAGGCATGTAGAATCAGTAAGGTTGGAAAAGACCTCTAAGGTCATCCAATCCAACTGTCAGCCCAACACCACCATGCTGACTAAATTACATCTTGAAGTGCCACGTCTACACATTTAGTGAACACCTGCCACAATGGAGACTCCACCACTTCACTAGAAGGCTTTTTCCAATGTTAGACCACTCTCGGTAATTAATTTTTTTTCTGATGTCCACTATAAACCTTCCCTGGCACGACTGAGGCCATTTATTCCCATCCTATCGCTTGTTACTGGGGAGAAGAGACCAGCACCTGCCTCGCTACAACCTCCTTTCAGGTAGATGGAGGGAGTGATAGGGTCTTCCCTCAGCCTCCTCTTCTCCAGCCTAAACAACCCCAGGTCCCTCAGCTGCTCCCAGAACCCCTGGGCTCCAGAACTTTAAGTTCTTGTTAAGCCCCATGATATCCTTTCACTTCTCTTGTCTCAGCTTAGACAGTGTGGGCATCTTTTCCACTGTCTGCAAGCACATTTTGGGTTTTGCTCTTCTGTGTCTATATCACAACTTCTTTCTTGAGAAAAGGCTGTTTTTCTAGCTTTGTTCATGTAATTACAGAGCAGCACAGGACAGACCAGGAGACAAGGACCATAATTAAGGTTTTTTCAAAGAGCATTTCCTGTGCTGACTACTGATCTCCTACCAGTGCTGCCTCCGCTGTCTCTTGAATAATACCTGCCTCCTTTCTGCATTTAAGGCCAGCTGTCAGGAAGGCACAGTTTGTCTCCTTTTTTCCTTTGTAAAAAGCTTTTTTTTCTTCTTTCTTTTTCCTGTTCCTTTCCCTGACAGTGTTGTCAAATGAAGGGCATCGTAAAACTACAGTGCTCTCTGCTGCTGGAGTATATTTTTCAACCCAAACCTTAATGTTCTATTCAAACATTCAGTATTAACTAGCTATATGTTTATTTTTATTCCTTTTCTTTATATGTTTATAAAATATGTTTATTTTTATTCCTTTATGTTGGCAGACAAATGATCATCCTAGTTATTGTAGCAGTTTCCAAGGCAATATAATAGGCTTCCAGTGGAGTCTAGAACTTAGCCTAGTAAGTAGGTTTAAACAATTCCTTTTTCCAAATAGCTATGTATAGCCCTCGGTTCTGGAGTCCTCAGCTCAGGAAGGACATGGACCTGTTGGAACAAGTACAGAGAAGGCCACAAAGGTGATCAGAGGGCTGGAGAATCATCTCAGGATAGGCTGAGAGAGTTGATCTTGAAGGTCCCTTCCAACCCAAACCATTCTACGACTCTGTGATTCATTTGAGATTCTTACTGCTCTGATTGATCTAGCAAAATAATCCTTTCTATTTACTTCCACTTTAATACACACTTCACCTCTCACTGTACATAGACCGAAAGATCAAAGTGTTTGGGTTTTCCAGTCCAGACTTTTTTTTTTTCTTTTCCCAGCAGGATATTAACCAGGGTGATTCAGTTGCCCATTGCTTTCCAGGAAGACCAACAAGATTCCTGCACTCCATCAGGATGGGCAGTCCAAGCTAACAAGAGCAGAGCTGTCTGGGAGTGGCTGAGAACTCAGCATGCTCTGTGCTCTCTTCGCCTCCCATCAGCAATGCTGCCTCATCGTTTGCCTGTCTGGGCATGTCTCGAAGCACGTTGAGCTGCCTGATAGCGTACGAAGCTGCCGGCTGCGCTCAGACAAATGCTACCCTGGTGTCCTGGGTGCTTACTGCCTTGTCTGGACAATAAACGTGGTCTTTGGGGAAGCTTTTCTCAAAAGTCTGCAAAGACACAGCTGCAACTTCATCCTTGCTGATGCTTTCCCTAGGTCTGACCAAATGAAGTTCGAAGCGATTCAAGTAACCAGAGAAATGATGGGATGCCAGATCTCAATGGGAAGAGAGTCCAGCCTACAGTTAGTTCATATTCCTCCCCTTGGAGCAGGAAGGAAACCCATCCCTTCTAAAATGTAGAATTTGACTTAACAAAAAGCACAGGAATGGTTGGACACGATGATCCGGTGGGTCTCTTCCAACCTCGCTATTCTATGATTCTATGATTAAAAACTCCAGTTAGACCCCATAGCATGTCTTTCATGCATCAGCGTCCTGCTGCTGAGGTTTTGGTGATGATTTCTGGTATTTTTGCTTTGCAGCATCCTAGGATCCAACTCAGTTGAGTCAGTGTGCTGTGTTTTTATTGTATTATTTGGCAATCAAATACGTGCAGCCAGTGAAGCACTCATCGGTTTCCTCATTTGAATTATCCATGCAAAGCTGATCTGGTTTGGAAATGTCATTTTACTCACTGGCTTGTTGGCTGTTTAGGTTCCAGAAGATCTAATGCTACTGAAGTTGTGCCACAAGCTCTCATTTTGCAGTCATCATCCACATGTTATTTGGAGAGGGAGCAGGAGGAGTCGGCCCCGAAGTATAAATGTCTGTCATGGAAGGGCTGCTATTAATGTGTCAGCCTTTGATATCTTGTTTTAACACAGTATGGTTTGGTAAGGACCTAGGAAACTGGTCATATTCTTGACATTCTCTGTTTTCACTGCGCAGAATATTTGTGACTGTGATTTTGGTCTTATTTCTCATCCCATTTTACTTTGTCATCCCACCCTCCTGCCAAAAATAAAGCAGAGCTCGAAGCTTTGCTGGCTGTAGTTGGATATGCCATTTACTGGCACAAGGTAACAACCATCTCTTCTTGTCCTTTGCACCTTTTTCATCCTATAGGAGGTGGCAATGTGTCTTGCTTTGTACTGCCCTGGCATCTCCTTTCCAGTTCCGCACCTACCCTCACCCGTGTCCTTGCCACCTGTGATTTGAATGAGTAATTCCTGACATTTGTTTTCAAGCAGGTGGCTCTGACACACCCTGGCTCCTACATTCAAATACAGCAGGAACACACGTACAGGAAGGGACGTGGACGTTGTCTCATTTCATGGAGCCGAACAGGAACATCACCTCATCAGGTAAGTGTACAAATAACACCGCATGAATGTGTCTCATGCCACAGGAGACCAGAGGGCTACATGGGACAGAAAAAGTGGATTGACCTAGAAATATTAGGTCTTCCCCAGTCTCTGTATTTGTATTAACGACAGGTTCAGATCAAAACTCGCATCAGACTCTCGATAAACTTTATGAAGCTTTGCCACCTTCACAAAACAGCATTTGAGGTTGATGTTCCTGGATGTTCATAATTTAAACCCTCTGTCACGTGAATAGTCAAGGTGTTTGGCAACTTTGGGCTGAAGTTCTGTGGGTTCTTTGGAACAACTCTGCCTGAAACACCACTGAGCACGCAAGTAGGTGACCACACACTGTGAAGGAAAGCTGAGCCCTTCCACACCATGGAACAGTCTCGTGACTGTGAGGTGTAGCTTTTTCAGAGCTAAATGCTACCCTGGAATACAGCGATCCTCACAGAAATTGTCTCTGTGCTGCATACTCACAGGGCAGCACTGTTTAGCGATTGGACTATCTCATTAAATCTGGTTTTTACAGATGCTGTTTGGTTCCTGTGTGTGTTAGTAGTAACTGATTTTTATATACCTCCTTTTACATGCTGTCACGTTTCTATGTTGAAGACTCTATTTCAGAGGCCACGTTGTGTCCACTGCTCTGGGTGTTCCTGAAGTGAGTAAACTTTCAGATGGGTAGATTATTTTGCCATTAATCTAAATACTGTGTATTTTACAGTCTATTCTGGCTCTTAGGGTCTTTTATGATATATTCTGGTTTCTGCATAACAAGATTTTGCTCCCTCTACCTGGCGTATCCCCACTCTCATTGTGATCTGGAGTTTGCATGCTTTTAAGAGTTGAAAATGATGCCCATTGTTCTAGTTTTTGTGGGTATTTATGCTGTAATTCACTGACTTGATCTGCAGCAAACCTGTTTTTAACTGCAGATCTAATGTGGGAGATTGTTCAAAAAGCAAGGTGTGTCTCGCTGATTAGCTGAGTTGAAGTCACCTGGCCCTGAACAAATAGTTCCTGACCTGAATTTTATGTTAGCTTTATTTACTTAATATAGAAACGTTAAAATTGGGCTGCAGTGAGCTGTGCCTTTAACCATTTCCTTTCCTGTACCATTTTGTAGTTTTCTAGAGGACCGAACTTAAGAGTCAGCGTTAAATCGTTGAACCGTGCTGTGGATTTGGTGGTTTTGCTGTTGGGTCATTCTCGCTCCGTGGATTCAACACCTTCCCAGGTGCAGGATTTGGAGAAAGCAGGTACATATCAAGCTGTTACAACACGTAATGGAAGCGTGGAGGGAGGGGTGGGGGAAGGAAGGAACTTACTCATTGAGGCGTACCACGGGCTGGTGATTCAGAGGCCGGCGTGCCACTAGCTCTGCACTGCAAGCTGCAGTTTGGAGGCAACGTGCTTGCAGAACCCAAGTGCTAATTCTCCTGTTCATGCTCCCTCCTGGCACGGGATGGTGGTGAAGTCAGGGCTAGGGAAGATCTGCTCCGTTGGTGACCGCTGGCTGGACCAGCAAGTGTGTCGTAGAATGGAAACTGTCTTGGTGTAGGCAGAGATTGTTGCCAACACCACTTGGTTGCCCAAGAGGTTCCTGATGACATACTGAGCAGGTCTGAATGAAAAAGGAACGCTGCCCTAATATAAAGATATAGCTTGTGGGCGGGGAGAAGAAAACCAGATTAATTCGCAGACGTTCTTTGCTGGGACAGTTGGAAAAGTTCTGCTGTTGCCAATTCTTGAGAGGCATGACAGGCAAATATAGAATCATAGAATAACCAGGTTGGAAGAGACCCACCGGATCATCGAGTCCAACCATTCCTATCAAACACTAACCCATGTCCCTCAGCGCCTCGTCCACCTGTCCCTTAAACCCCTCCAGGGAAGGGGACTCAACCACCTCCTTGGGCAGCCTCTGCCAGTGCCAAATGACCCTTTCTGGGAAAAATAGCTTGCAAGCCGTTCTTCATATGATCTTAGCTTTCCTCTCAATCTTCCTTTCTTTACCTATGATACGTGCTGCCGCGTTTGGAGAAGTCAGTCAATCATTCCAGTAAAATACTGTGGTCTTCTCAGCTACTGCCTTTACTCAGACTGGTACTGTGCAACAGGCTACGGTATTGTGGTACATCCACATAGATTGATGTGAGTCTTAACCCTGCTAACCTAACAGCCTTGTTGCAGCACTAGTTTAGTGTATACCTTGACCAGCCTGTGGTCTGGTACCAGCCTAACTACCCTTACCTAGCGGTTGTGCTAAACTCATGTTCCAGCACCTCTGAGCGCAAAGAACTGGTTCACGTCAGCCACCAACACATCTTAAAATCTAAACCCCAGCATGAATAAGGGCTCCACACTGACAACGGCTGCACCGCGTTGAAAGGCAGCGCTCCTGTTCACCTGCAAGAAAGGGCTTTGTATTTGCAGTTGTGATTAGATTAGATCTTTCTGTGGGGTCTGTCTGTAAAATGTAAAATCTGGGGGCTGGCAGCATTTGCAAATTTATGCTGGTAAAAGAAGTTCAATCACATTTTGTGCAATAGTGCATTACACGAGCTCTATTGGGCTGATTATCTCTAAGGCTGTGAAATAATGCGAGGAGATAGTGTTATTGCCACGGCCTTCACGGGCGTTGCATTCAGGGTCCTGCCATCTCCTATGAATGGATTAACTATCAGAGCTTCCCCAAGCAGCTCATAACCTCACTTCAATATAGAAAGCCTCATTTTAAGAACAAAAGTCTGCATAAAGGTGAAAACAACTGCATTCAAGAGGAGAAACATTGCTCAGAGGGGCAGCACGGAGCCGTTGACGTGGCTGTGCTCCCCAGCAGCTCAGTGCCTGGCTCCACTTACCTGTCTGGGACACAGGAGCTGTCGCTGGGCCTGTCTGAATGTACTAGAGATTAGCAGGGTAGGCAAACACCTGCTTCCACTTAACTGATCCGAGAGGAAATAAAGGGCAAGAAAAGTGATGGCCTGAACAACACAGGATGGGATGAAAACTAATCTGTATCTTCGCGTTGGCAGTTGGCAGCCATAACCCTCAATTTAAAGCAGCTGAGAGTCCCAGCTCTTTAGATCTAAAATCTTGCTGCTATGAAGATGAAAGGCTTTGTTCCACACACCCATCCCGCTCCCTCCTTTCACCCCCCCCAGCTTTTTCTTTTCACTCGACTGTGTCCAAATGGGGAGTAGGCAGATGGGAGTTCAGGCAGCCCCAGATGCCAAGCTGCTGAGCTTCACAATAGGCAACAAGGAGTGGCAGACAACTCAGCCAGAAGGAAAAGGTGGAAACTTTCTGATCATTGTTTAGGAGCTGAGTGAGCCCCTTGAGCTGATGGGCTTGGCTGGGACTCGCTGGTGACCACAGTGTGGGCTTTAATTGGGGTTGGAATTCTGGGGATGGGAAAGTAGGGGATGTGGTGATTTCATTGATTTCAGTGAGGGCTGTTGCTCAGCATCTCTGCAAGCAAGGTCTCAAGGAAGGTTTCTAAAGTTGGACTCTCAAAAATTACATTCAAGACCATTCAAAAGGTGAGCAAAAAGGCTTGGACAATCATCATGTAATCCATTGCCCGACTCTGAGCTGTGTTTCATTCAGAAATTGAACTTAACATCATTTGAAATACACCTTCCTTGGGCTTTTCTTTCCCCTCTGTTTGCTTTGATGGGAACAGGAACAGTTCTTCAACCTGTTACCAACAGAGATACTCAAACACTGCAAACCAGGCCCTTCAGGGCTGTTGTGCAGTGATAAGTGGCTCTGGTGGCCTCTCCAGAAGCTCTCTCCAGTGCTCTGCGTGTGTGTCTGTATTTTACCTTTTTGCTTGTTCACCATCTTGTGCCATATGGAAACATAGAATCATAGAATAACCAGGTTGGAAGAGACCCACCAGATCATCGAGTCCAACCATTCCCATCAATCACTAAACCATGCTCCTTAGCACCTTGTCCACCCGTGCCTTAAACCCCTCCAGGAAGGTGACTCAACCCCCTCCTTGGGCAGCCTCTGCCAGTGCCCAATGACCCTTTCTGTGAAAATTTTTTTCCGAATATCCAGTCTAAACCACCCCTGGTGGAGCTTGAGGCCATTCCCTCTCGTCCTGTCCCCTGTCCCTTGGGAGAAGAGCCCAGCTCCCTCCTCTCCACAACCTCCTTTCCGGTAGCTGTAGAGAGACAGATTGGGTGGCTGGCCTTGACTTAGGATGTTTGCAAAGAGAAGGGAAGGCTTGTAAGATTATAAAACTTTCTTTTTGTGTTCAAACAAACACAGATCAGCCTTATTGGCCTGCCCACTGGTTGTGTTGTCTTCAGAGCAGTAAAGAAACAGTGAAATGGCCCCGTGACCTTACACACCGACACCGGCAAAACATGTTTTAGCCGTGGACTGTTTGATTGCGTGCAAGCTATCCCTCCAGGTTATTGTACCTCTCCAAACGCTGCGAAGAGCAATGTACTTCTCCCTTCCTCCCTTGCTTGCTTAACTTGTTAAGACATGGAAGGTTACTCCTGCCGTGACTCCTATTCCTGACCTGACAGGTGGTGTCTTGAGCTGAACTTTGCTCTCACAAACACAGTTGAGTTTCACCTATCAGCCTCCCATTTAGTGGGCTCGCCCATCTGCGCTGAATTTAGTAATTCTGGCAACGCATGCTCCTGCCATTGTCTTGGGTGCCGGGTTAAGGAGCTCCAAGTGCAGAACAAACGAGGGCAAAGGATTCCACGCGTTTAATCTCAGGCCTTTAACTTCGCTAGATTGTGCAATGAGTGCAGGTAAGAAGATGAAAGAGATCGAGGCGATGCAGGAAGCAATACTATTGGCTATAGCCCTCAGATGAAAGAAATAAAGCCCTTTATGGGTCTGCACTGGTGTGACCTCTTCCTGCAGAGCTGCACTAGGAACAAAGAATAGTAATATAGGACCAGAAGTCCAACGTGTTTTGCAGCCTGTTTTGAAGGACTGCTCAGTAGGAGCTTATTGAAGAAAGATGAATGAGCTGCTATGAGGAATACCTGTAAAATGATTTGCTTATAGATGCTTCTTTTCAACACAAGAAATGCTACGTTTGAAGTGTGTGGAAAGGAATGTTTGCATCCTTTCTTTCTCTCCAGTCTAACGCCCTGGGCATTCTCCTATAGCCATAATCAGTGTTTTCTTTTGAAGAGCTCTCCCCTACCAAACTTCTGGTGTTGGTGACATCCTTTGCTGTAGTCATGTGTTAACTATGTCTGGTTTTTTTTCCTTCTTCACAGTTATCCCCCCATTTTTTAATAATTATCTATTCTAAGCCAGCCTGTCCCCTGATCCTTGTGTTGTGAAAGTAGAATTAGCTGTGCTGCTGGGTCCCAGTCACTAAGTACCCCAGGACACACTATTTAACAATAGTAGTTCTTCTAACCCCAATCCTTTATATATTTGTATTTCTTGGGTTAAATCCTGCAGTTTTCACCCAACTGTCATTCAGAAAAGCTTCCTGTTCACATTAGCTTCTCTGCATTTACCTGAGGAAGGATTATTAGTGTGATTTGATTTGCTGTTGATGGCCCAGGTATAGCTGAATTGTTTTGATAACCACAGAGAAGAATATTTCAGTAGTAAGTGTAATAGGTGACACACTAATCTTTTCAAAGATGAAAAATACATTTTAAAATCTTCTCTGCTCTCCTTTATAAAGTGCAGAGCCAACACCTTCTGCATAAACACATCATGGCAGTTTTCTGTGAGAGAAATTTCACACTTGATGTTCAAAGATCATAAAGCCCCGAGTCCGGTTCTTACATTGCTATTTCTAATCTAAATATAAGAGGCGGTTTGGAGTTAAACAGTTTTGGAAGAATGGAAACCATAGAATCATAGAATGGTTTGGGTTGGAAGGGACCTTCAAGTTCATTCAGTTCCAACCTCCTTGCCATGGGCAGGGACACCTCCTAACGGATCAGGTTGTCCAAGCCCCATCCAACCTGGCCTTGAACATCTCCAGGGATGGGGCAGCCACAGCTTCCCTGGACAACCTGTTCCAGTTCCTCATCATTCTCATAGTGAAGAAATTCCTCTTTATGTCTACTCTAAATCTGCCCCTCTCCAGTTTATACTCATCACCCCTTGTCCTACCACTCCAAGCCTTTGTGAACAGTCCCTCCCCAGCTTTCTTGTAGCCCCTTCAGGTACTGGAAATTAAAACAGCTTTTAATTTCACAGTCCTGTGGTGGTGGTGCAATCCACTGGGTGTCAATAGAAATGCTGACTGATATAGAGTAAGAAGGGATAATAAATCAAAGGAATGGGCTGGAACATAATAGCTTGGATATTCTGGCTCTGCTACAGCTTTTCCTATACGATCCTGAGCAAGTCACTTCAACTCTTTTAATCTCTCCTTCAAATATAGAACAATGCATGTATTCTTTACACATGTTTTCAAGCTAATATTATTACTTTGGTAAGGTACACAGGCTGGGGGGCTGAAAATTATCCATACTCCAAGCTGAGGCTTTTCACAAAGGCAGATCAGTGGTCAGTCACGTGAGAATACATTAGGTTATTGAGTGGCAGCTTTACAGACATCAAAGACCTTTACAGACGAAATTATCATAAGTCTCTTGATACAGAAACCAGATAAGTCTTCCTGACCTACACCTTATGCTGTGCAAAAGATGGGCTACTGTTCTTGGCTTGAAATAAGGTGTAAGAGCCACATAGAGATGGGATTGTCATGGCAGAGAAGCATTTAGGATTATAATCAAGCAAGTATGTGATATGTAAGCATGCTGTCTTTGCAATCAAACGGCTCCTGTGCATTAACCAGGACATTATTGCAAATAATTAGTTATATTTTTTTTGTTGCTGATGACAGAGAGGCTCATTTGCAGCCACTTAATGACTCTGTTTCTGAGGAAAGCTGTGATTGCCTTAGTCTGTCACAATAATTCAGGTTTTTGTGTTGTTCTCAAGAACATTGTAAATGAATGGAAGACAGAAAAGTGCAGTTGTGGGGAAACGGGGTTTGCTTGGAAGAGTTCTGAGGGATCCTAGCAGGATGGTCAGCAGATCGAAGGAGGAGATCAAAGCAGCTGATGGCCAAACAGGTTATAATCTCAAATTAATCTAAGCGTCCAGATGACCTGGCCTAGTAGAGATGTGGGCTGTATCTATGCTGCAGTACAGGATGGTGTTGTAGTGTGCACTGACAGACTCGTGCTGGTTTTATTCATTCAGGTGTTGCATCACTGTCAAGGCACAATTGAAAAGATCAATGAGTCATAATCTTTTAAGAAAGGCACCAGGATTTGACCTCCCATATTGTGGCCAGTGACACTCTAGCATCACACCTACAAACCACGGTTTAGCCGTGTCTCCACGGAGTTCCATCACATCTCGCAGTTGCTGTTCATGTATCCCAAAGCGGTGCATAATTTTCTACAGTTTATAGATGCTATTTATGGCATTGGACGCAGAAATCCTCTATTCGGAAACCTATTTAATAACCTTGACTTGCAGTTTCAGTTATTTCAGGCATGAGTGTCTTCTCCAAAATACTGTGGGCTGGACTTGTCCCAGGCAAAACTTTCCATCTTGAAGCTACAGCTCTTGCAAGTTGGAGATGAAAAGGAAAAAGCCAGCTTGCTCAGGAGCCCATCTGACAGCCCAATGGAACAGCAGACTCTGTAATACCCTTGCAGGAGGAATCAGTATTTTGCAACTAAAGGTTTCCAAGGTTTCTCCTGAGTTAGTTATGAGGATAAGTTGGGTCTTAGGGGAATTCTTCTGCCAGTTGGGCTAATTAACATGGTAATTTCTTGTTTCATTAGCTACATCTTTCATGGGAAATACGAATGTGTTTCCTTCATAACAATGAGAAAACATTTTACTTGTTTTTCTTTTTTCATGACACTGAGAATTTTCTGAAAATCTCCTTGAAAGGGGACAAAAAGAATATTTACAAAGCCACGGTTTCAATTCTTCTTTCTTCTATTCTAAATGCTTTGTAGCCAAAACAGGGACTTTATTTTTCTTAGTCTTCCCATATGTGCACATCAAAAATGGAATTTCCACCTGACTAATTTAAGAGTAAAGTTTCCTGTATCATCATAATTATGGTGCCTGTGAATGGACATAAGAATCCAATTATAGACCTCTGTTCTTATAACTTGTATATCATAGCAGAGGCTGCCCAGGGACGTGGTTGAGTCACCTTCCCTGGAGGGGTTTGAGGGACAAGTGGACGAGGTGCTGAGGGACATGGGTTAGTGATTGATGGGAATGGTTGGACTCGATGATCCGGTGGGTCTCTTCCAATCTGGTGATTCTATGATTCTGTGATTCTATGATTCTATGAGGTGCGGTGACACAGCAGTATCAAACCGAATCTTCGCTCAGTAAATAACTCGTTCTTTGTTAGAGCCTGGCGAGCCCCTCGAGAGGCTGGTCTCCCGCACGGCGTGCCTGCAGCACACCAGTGGGTTTCGGTCCGGCCGCTCCCCGAGCGGAGGACACACCTGTTCATAGCAAGAGGGCAGGAGATTGGTCAGACGTGAAGAATGCACCTGCGCAGGGAGGGGTGAAGGACTACATGTAAGACGAGCCTTAGACACTCACCGTCTCTTCTCAATTCCAGCTTAAACAAGCAACACCGCTCTGGGCTGCGAAGAAAACCATGCACCTTTTAATCCTTCGCTTTCCTTTTTTTTTAAAAAAATATAGGTTTTATTTCAGTAATCTAATTCAATTTAGTAGTGTGTTGGTTTTTCAGGTATAGTTATATATTTTTTTTTTAAATCATTTGTTTCATGTGAATTTTACTGCGAAAGCCTCTCGCTCCAAGTTCGTCTTTTCCAGGACACAGAAAGATCAGAAGACGAAAACTCTTGTGCGCGATTTCCTGATGATCATTTCGTCCCTTTTTGTTACCCACTTGAAGGCTGATGATCTTGGTTTGGGAGAAGGTGGTTGTGCTTCCTGCACTGAAGTTGCTTGCGTGTGTGTGTTCATGGTCCTGGTAAGCCATAGTGTCCAGGTACTGTGGTAAAAAGTGATCTAACTAGCATGGAGAATAACTTCTTTAATGCCTTTCGTAACTTGTTCATCAATATTCTTCTCTCAACTTAACTTTCTATAGGACTCTGTCCTCTTTTTCTCTTCCCCCTCCTTTCCCCAGGTAGATTAAAGAGGGTTTTGTTATACGTATCAGGTTTTGTCTGCTCAGAGTTATGGGGGAGGGGAGAACAGCACATGAATTCAAACGTTCATTTTACAACTAGCCAAACCAGTTGGGGCAGGTAAAAGCAGACCCAAGAAATTGAATAGGAGGGAGCCAGTGGGGGAAAGCTGGTTTCACCGAGATGTCATGGGGAGCTTTGAAAAAAAAAAGGCTTCTTTGGAAAAGGTTTGTTGCGACTAAAATAAAATTAGCGAAAAATTTAAGAGCTTTCTTAGAAGAGAATCCATGCGTTTCAAAGAGGATCCAGCTCTGGAATTAACAGCAGTGGTGTTTCTAAATCCAAGTGTGCTATGGGCTCCTTTTCAATTTCTGTGTAGTGATTGCCATTTTTTAATTAGTTTTTCAATTAAATGGCATTTTGATGTATTTTATTGCCGTTGAAGAAATGCCCAGTCCTCTAGTCTTAGTTTCTCTCCTGCTTTAGAATCAAAATTGATTCCTCAGGTAAGGGTGCTAGGAGTGAAGGAAACGGATTTGGAATCTTTTGTTTAAATTAAGGGGAAGTCAAGGAAAGATCTTTCTGCTTTAGTCATCGGTTTCCGCTCATGGCATGGAGGAGCCATTTTGGGTTCGTTTTGTTTATTCTTTTCTTACCTGAGGCTTTTTTTTTTTTTTTTTGTACATGACAAAATGAGCATAATTAAATCTTCCCTTCACTCTCGTTTCGGAGCTCCCTGTGCCAGCTGTGGCTCGTCTCTACTTGTGCTGGCTAGTTGGACACCGACGAGAAGACAAAACAAAGTGGTTTGCTTCATTTTTTTGAAGCGTGAAGTCTAGTTGTGGGTTGGATGCGATAACCACGCTGCTTTCTCAGACTGGAAGATGGAGGAACCTAAAAAAATCCCTCTTCCAGTCTTTTACGGTTAGGTTGGTAGCTGGGAGGTGGCACTGCTGATGTGATAATTTTGGATGAGGAGTAAGAGGTGTTTTGTAAGCAAGGAGGCTTCTTGTATAATTCACCTGCCCTGAATCAGGAAGAAGCATTAAGCTGCCTTTGTAGGCACTAAGGGAGTCAGCAGAAAATGTTTGCTCACTCGTTCCCTCCACCCCTTGAGTAAAACAGCCTTCTGGAACGTTCGGCGGGGCACAAAGCTCAGAATAATTTCAGCTTTTGGCCGAAATCATTTCAAAGGATCCAGCTTTTCAGAAATGAGGAGGCAAAGCTTGTCCTGATCTACATGCTGTTTGGCTTATTTAGTTTCAAGACAGTCTTTAAGAGCTTTTTCCTGAAAAATTTTGTCAGAAATGCATGAAATATTGCCATTTTTGGCAAGGTTAATGCTTGATTTTTGTTGTTCTCTTCCTAATATTTTCTTGTTGTAGTCGCAAGTATTTAAACTTAGCTGACTTAACTTCTTGCTTGAAAAAAACTATGATTTAAAGTTTATTTTGCATTACTCTAGGCACCTCTGTAACAGATTAGTTTATGCTTGCTTGAATCTCAGAGAACAGCATTAATAGCTAAAAATTGTGTGCTGTTCTATCTGTAAACAAATACCAAAACAAGCTAGATAAAAGATTTTATCTGCAGGACTAAACATCTCATTTTTACTTTGCAAATTCAGGAATAGTCTGAGCCTTTTTAATTGGTTTTAATACCTTTTTTAATTTAAGCAGCTTGCAAGCGTGGGCGTCTGAAGTCGTGCCTACACAGAGCTGGAGATGTTACACGGCAAAGCTTTCGAAAGCACCTTCGCTTTGTGGGTGTCTAAACCGCTCTTGAAATTCATTAATTTAATTATTGAATTATTCTTATAGATTATTAATGCTGGAGAAGTTGGGCTGTTAAAAGCCATTGGTATACGGACAACTAATTTCAGGCAACTAAAGTGTTACAGATATTAGAAGAAAACTAAATTTCCAGATTGTAGAAAATCATATGAATGCAAGGATTTTGGAAACTTTTAGCTAACCCCTCAATTCGGTGTCCTTTTCATGCACAGCATGTGTTGAAGTGAAGGTACAGGTATTTCTCGCATGAATTATCTTACTCTCAGTGGTAATATATTTAATATATTTCAGCAAAGATAGCAATCAGGCTTTAAAAACCTGGCATCTTATGAAGTCATTGAATTTAGGGGTCGCCAGTGTGAAGCTCGAAAGGATAGACAGAGCGATGCTGTGCGGATTTTCAAATGGAGCAGGGGCTGAATTCCTCTTGTGGTTCTACCGGGCAGTCCTGGTGTGGAATCTCTGTTTAAGTGAAATGTTGGTCCATGCTGTGAAGTTCAAAGACGTGCGAGTCCTGAGGCTGACCTGGTGACACAGTTTTACCGGTACATGTCGCTGCAGGAAAAAAAAAATGAGTAGTATTTCTTTATTTCAGGAAAAGAGGAAAAATCCTCCCTGAAATAAATGTTTTTAATTTAATCATACTCTAAATGCATTAAAGGACACGTTAAAATATATATCAGATTATGATAATGTTTGAAAATTTTTCAATATGACACTCATAAAAGTTTAAAAATTCTCCTAGGCTTCCCCTCTTTTGTGATGGTTTATTATGTAGGAAATAAGGTTTTTTTAGTGTCCTTATTTCCTTATGTCCTTCGTCTAAAAATCATAGAGGAAGGCTGAAGGGATAATTTTCTGCGTTTCTACTAAAAAGATGGATTATGAGATTTAGAATTACAAAAATGCAAACTGGACATAAAGGCTACGTGCACTCGGCTGTTCGTTTGTTAGGAATTTTGTTTGCAAAACTGGTTAATTAGAATGTTCTGAGTATATTTGGGGCAGGGGAAAGTGGCCTGAGGAAATTGCGTTTTACAATCGGGATGTGCACTTCACTTTAACGAGGTTTAGTTAAATGGCTCTGTCATTAAAGTCAGATAACTCAGTTTTAGGAGTTGACTTTTATTTAATCTCAGGTTGCGGCAGAAGTAATCGCAAATTGATAAGCAGCCTGAACTCTAAAACAGAACTTAGTTTGCATTGATGCTTTTAAGCTTTCAAATAAGCCTCTCCGTCCTTTCAAACTCCAGGTATCTTTAATCTGATGGAGCTCGAAGATATAAAGGCTTAAGTTTCACGTGCTTTGTTCTTTTCATTGCTGTTGACTATTGATTAAGGCTCAGCCCTACAGGTTAACTAACAAGTTCTTTTTTGCCCCCACTGGAGCTGCATTTTTCTTCAGCCCTGCAGCTACCTGGGTAAAAACTCATCTCCGTGTTCCCGCTCGCAGGATAATTGATACCCAATTGTTTTAAGGTTGCTGGAACTTTGTCCTTGTACTTCAGAAGTGAGCGGGGGAGGCAGTGAGGAAGTAGAAGAGGGGAGGAGAAAGAAAGGTAATATAGGTACAAAGTTAATTACTAGTGCCGGTTAAAAGAAAAGGGGGAAAAAGTGGGGGTGGGGTTCATTTAAGTCCCTTGTTTTCCACTCCTCTTTGGTCATTCTTTCCTTTTTTCTCAAGGCTTGAACATTGGTAATAATGGTGATGATTAACTAAATGAAGTCGGTAACCTGGGTGACCATCAGGGTGGTTTTATATTTCATGGGTACCGAATAGCCAGCGAAAGCACGCTGGTGAGGACTCGAGATGGGGCGTTTGGGGGGTTTTGGTGATTTTTCTTGTTTTTTTTGTGGCTTTTTTTTTTTTCATTGTGGGTTTTTTTACTTCGCATTTTGTGCCTTGACGTTTCGCAACGGTAAGGTTATAACCACCTTCTTCCACGTTTCCCTTCTTCTCCTGTGTTTTTTTTCATTGCTTCTCTTCTCAACTTCCCACTCTGGAAAGATTCTGCACCTGAGTGCAGTCTAATTCCCCTTGTTTGCAAGCCGACCTGTAAAATATGGTCTTGGGGAGGAAGAAGGAGGTAAAAGGAAGGATTTTTATCTTTATATATTACTTAAATGATAGATTAATTGGCATGGAGACTTTTCATGATGTATCTTACACTTGTCCTGCTTCTGTCACAATAACTTAGTGTTATTCTCACCAGACAAAGCATTTAATCATGTGCTTTCGCCCTAAAAACAAGTGCCATCTAAGTCTTAGGCCTCTGAATTGCATATTTCAGCGGTCACGGTAATATACGCAGCAAGCAGGTTGGATAATTAGCAAGGTTTTTTCTTTTTCTATTTGTAAATACTAACAATTTGTGTGTTTGCTGGGTGTTAAATAAGTCTGACTTGAAACAGGCTTGATAAATGACCTGGAATTGTTTATCGGTCCAACGGGAAATAAGCATGCTAGGAGTTTCTAACAAACTACTTCTATTTTCTGAAACAAATGGGGTGTTTAGTATTAAAAAAGCAAAAGATCTAGAGTTGCTGTTGGGTGTGAAGGCAGGATTCACTTGAGAAATGTGTCATTTAGAAGGGAATGTTTCCCTTTGGCTTGTCTTTGTGCAGGTTGAGATGGTTCATAGAATCCATAATTCATTTGTATCGTGTGCCGTGCTCTTTAGGGGTTCTGTGCCTCCTAGTTTGTCACCACAAGCCTAACCTTGGCTAGCAGGTGGCTCTGGTACGTGGGTTATATAGCGTATCTGCATCTCTGAGTGACCTTCTGGGGAACACGAAGCAAATCATTCTTTGCTTTATGAAATTCTTGGCAGCTCCTGTAGTGAAGAAAAAGAATTGGGAAAGTTCTTTCCCTCCCGTGCACAGAGGCTGCACATGCGAAAGCGAAGGTCGAATGCATTTCTTAAATAAAAGTCACACAAAATTACACTTAACCATTTAATCTAAATGATTTTCTTAACTTATAGTAGTTGCTATTAAACTTTTAAATTAGCAGCTACTCCATTTACCAAACCCATGATTAAAAAAATGTTAATATTCTGGTCTTGGTTTTGGGATGATAAGAGATATATAAACTTTTCATTAGGTACCGTAGATATTAAAACATCTTAGCAGAGATGAAAGTTTGATGTTTGTATTTTGCCTGCTAACAAAAGCACAAAATTGCCACCTCTTTGAGCATAGGACAAGTTTTCTTTGAATTCATTCATTATAATTCACTTCTGAAGGGTCTTGTATGTATAAAGCACCTCCTATTGTAATAATGGGAAAAGAAGGCAAACAGATATAATTCTATGCAGATGACACAAAGGTTCTTCTTCTCCTGTGAGCTATTATTGACAGCAGTTAGGCAAACCAAACAGAGTATTATTATTATTTTTCATAGTAGTAGTAGTAGTATTATATGGAATAGCTCTAGAAGAATTCCAGATGGAGCCCTGTGAAGGACTTGGGTCTTTTTGGAAACTATTTCACATTTTTTTCTTTGTTACAATGTCAAATTTAAAATTTGTACTGTTTATTTCTCCCCAAAGACATCATTTTCATTGCACAGTCGTGACGGATAGGCTGTAAGTGATGTGAAGTTTTGAAAAGAAAATTCACCAGCCGTTGTTGGGTTGATTAACGATTAACACAACAGCAAGGCATGGGGATTGTTTATAAAAATTGCATTATGCAGCTAAGAAATACGTGCCTTTGTAATCCTTGTGGCATGCTACCTTTTCCCAGCTTAGATATGAAACCTACGCAGAGATGGGGGTGGTTTTTTGTTTGTTTTGGGGTTTTTTGGGGTGGTGGTGTTGTTGTTTTTTCTTTTGACTCGAGCTGCAGGTTCTTCTGGTTGACTTAGTCTTCAGGTGTTTAGCTCTTATGGAAGTCAATACAGGACCTTAAGAAGTGACTATTGAAGCTCCAGCTGGGACTCAGTGTAGCACTGGGATGTAATTCTGATGCATTTGGGAAGGTGATGCTTTTAATTCATTTGGAAGCAGCACCTTGACCTCTGGTGTCTAACAGAGTTTTCTTGAGTAAGGAGTCCATATTTTCACTGATGCAGAATTGGAGGATGTTGCGTGATTCCTGCAAGGAGCCCAGTCCAGGGCAGCCCTAATGCCCAGGAATCTTTTGAGAACAGTCTCATCTGGACTAACTTATTTGGAACGGGTGCAGAGCAGGCTACAAAGATGATTTGAGGGCTGGAGCACCTCCCGTATGAGGACGGGCTGAGAGAGTTGGGGTTGTTCAGCCTGGAGAAGAGAAGGCTGCAAGGAGACTTTATATTGACCTTCCAGTAGCTGAAGGGGCTACAAGAAAGCTGGGGAGGGACTGTTCACAAAGGCTTGTGGTGATAGGACTGGGTATAAACTGGAGAGGGGCAGATTTAGATTAGACATAAGGGATGGCTGCCCCATCCCTGGAGGTGTTCAAGGCCTGATACAGTGGGACGTGTCCCAGTCCATCACAGGGGGGTTGGAACTGGATGATCTTTAAGGTCCCTTCCAACCCAAACTATTCTATGATTCTATCAAAGGCTGGGTATGGAGGAAGCGTGGAAGAAGGACTGGATGACTTAGCAGCTCTGCTCTGATTGCATAACATTAAGTATCGTCTTTTATTAGCAATGCATTGTGAGTCAAATCCTGCTCTTGGCAGCTCTGCGTGACGTGGCACTGATTTGCATTTCGTATTGTCACTAGCTGTGGGGAGGGGAGGCAGAATGTCATTGGCCCAAACCTCTTCACCCAGTCATACCACGTTACGTATTCTGATTTCTGGTGTACATTTGTTTTTCCAAGATTTTAAATGGCCATCGATTGTTCAGCCTACAGAGAGAGTCAGGACAGAGCAAAAAGAGTGATTGTAAAAATTGTCAGCAAAGAACACGGCATATTAAGAATAGGATTTTTTTTTCCCCATTCTCATAAGGAGCTGTAGGAAATCAAATAATGGATCAAGGCTTTCTGCCATTCTGCAGTGAATTTAATCCAGAATGGAACTTTTTTTTCTTTCTCTCAGCGCGTGTGATGGGAATTGGTTGATCCAATTTCATTTCTTTCATAACAGGTGTATTTATATCAGCACACCCCCTCACACATTACTTAGCCTTTTGTTTGCAATTGGAAAAGGCAAGGTAAGAAATGAAAGAGCTTTAAATTAAGGTGGAGAATGAGGTTTCTCTCCGGATTGTTGGAGAACTGTGTGAACACCTGGCTGAGGGCTAGTGACAAACACGCCTGGCTGTTGTGGGGCACTGATGGAAAGTGGTCATTGTCCTCTTGACGTACTATGTGGGTTTTTTTGCAATGAATCCATCTAATGTACTCACCTTGCTTTATGGAAGATGCTTCACCTTCCAAGTAGCATTCGTAGAAGGAAGGGTATCTCTAGCAAAAGCTAGAGTTAAGCTTAGGGCTAATTTGTCCTCAAGGTTTTTTCTCCATCACAAAATGCGTCAAAGCCCGGAGGATGAAAGTTCTTAAAGGAAAAGGCCCCAAATAATTCCTTGTTTCTGTCCTTTTTGACTTTCTCTTTTGCCTAAACCTGTTGCAGAAGGAACAAACTCTTTCCTATTGAGATCTTCTTTATTTTAGGTGTTTTCCACCTCTGTTGAGCAGGAAAGACATGAGAGATGCTATAATACTGCTTCCTTGGTACCAGTGCAGACACATTCTGGAGACAGAAAGAGTTCTTCTACTGAATCTCTTGGCAAGATTTGGATTTTAAGTGTTAGTTTGTGGCATTTACATACATTTTTTTTGGCTTGAACATGCATGTGGTTTAGTGCGACACCTCTGAAATTGTTGAAAGGTTCCAATAGTAAGAAAAATGCATAAGGAAGGATTCACAGAGAGCCAGGAGGGACGAGGTTGCTGCCTTAGGGCAGTAGTTTGTTAGCTTAGGGTATATTTCTAGGATAGTTTTTCTCTCATGCTTGTAAAAGCAGGAGATGTCACCTTCTAGCTGGGGAAACTGATGAAAATACTTTGTACCTGGCTGAAATATTCCTTCACCACTGGAAAATTACAGGATCCTGCCAACACCTCTCCCTGTTGGGTTGGTTCCCAGTACATCAGAAATGAAATGGTGAATGGTTATGGCATCAGAAATACTAGGTCATAGAAAATTCAGTTTGGGTTGGGCTGATAAAGGTCATCTGGTCTGATCTAAAGCCGGATCTGATAGCTCAGGGCCTTTTCTGAGTTCTGGTAATCGGCAAGGACGCAGGTTTCACAGCCTCTTGTCTCGCACTAGGTCTGGCAGCCTGTGACACAGCTTCACTCCATTCTATGTCATGAGAAGGTGGGGTGATGATAGTGCACTTGAATGCTAATGCAAAATATTTATGCCTTTTTCCTTTTGCAGTCACTCTTTTTAAGTGAAAAAGCAGTTTCCTAGCAGTTTTCCGTGGTTACCGTCATGTAAAATGTTAGGATTTAGCTTTTATCAGCGGAAGAAGATATCTTTAAAAGAAAATAAACAAGCAAAACAACCCTCTGTGTTCTCTGTAAGCACTGACATCTTTTGTATTTTCTATTCCAAGTTCAAGGGAGAAACGTTCCCTTTTCCACATCAGTTACAGGAACTAGAGTGGTAAATTCAAGAATATGATTGCACGTACGCTTTGACGTGATGAGATATATCATATTATAGTGCTTACTTAAGTTTCCTGGCTTTAGACGAGTCTATGAAAGGCTTTTTGAAGAAGTGGCTTATGTGGAACAGCTTCCTTTGCTGTATGGCTGTAGCGTAGCAACTCTTGTTTTGGCAGCTCTAGGATCAATGGCCAAACCAAGGAGCTAAAAAAAAAGCCTTTTTGTTATTCGACAGTGAAAGTAAGGGCAAGGATTCAAGTGTGGCAACAGCAAAACTGATACCTATTCTGAAACTCCCTCAAAATATCTTCTTCACAGAACCATAAAGTTCTCCCAGCAATCAGGAGACCAGAATCCACAGAATCTCTCAGCGTTTCTGGCTTTCTGCTGGATGGACTTTTCCATCAATGCTGTGGTTTCATCTGTTAGGAGTTTCAAATCAGACAATCCAGGCCTATTTACATGTGTTCATCACCTTAGACCTCTAAGCAATTAATGAAAATTGTTTAGACCCCAAATAGGAAGCAGGCATATCTCAAGGAATGAAAGACACGTTGTTTGAGCTATTAAAAATCTGTCACGTCTCTACCAATAGGACACTAGAGGAGAATGTCTTGTTTTATTAGTTATTTAATTCTGGTCATTAAGCGAGACATTATATATTTCTAGTGCAATTGTGCAAATATCTGTTTGTAATGTCTTTACCTTTCTTGAAAACCACCTCTAAGATTGCTTTATTTTTTTCACTTGAAAAACAATGTCCCCAGATTGTAAAAAGACCTCACAGCCAGGAAGGAAAAGGGAGAAAAAAAACCCATGAAGCCCTCTAAAATAGGGTTTGAAGCAAAGGAATGAGGAATTATTAAAACTCCTGGCTTCACTGTTCTATCAATATGGCAGTAAAGAAAAAGGCTCACAAATCTCACCCTAGCAAGACATTAGAATTCAGGGAAAAAGGGTAAACTGAGCCAGAATCTAAGCTCGTTCTTTGAATTGTTCTTGTCAGTTGGGTAACGTTCCCAAAGTCAGTCATATGCTATTGAATTTTTTGCTCCAATTATAATTAAGCATCATGGGATTTCTGAAAGCCCTGATCATTCTAGCAAATTATTATTATCGACATTAAATGGATAACAGAACTGGTTGCTAAGTATCAAAACAGAGTTTAACACAGCGTGGGGTTTTATTCTTTAGAAAGCCTCCACTCTACCTGCATTTATTTCAGCTGCAGCTATCGCATCAACCATGTAGGGTACTTTAGACAAAGAGCTATTGTCTAATTCTGCTTGTTGACTTTCTTTATTCCACATTATTGATGTAGAAAAGACACTTTCATTTGTAATGGTTAAGTGGAGCCTGTCTGTTTGTTATCTGCTGAGGAAAAGGTTCAGTGCTGTCTCATTAAGAAAAAAAACCAAACCCCAAACCAGCAAATGCAAAAAATACAAACAGAGAGACGGTTTGTGGGTATTTTTGGGGTTTTTTTTGCTTGGTTATTTGCAGAATTGCAATCTGAAATGGAGCAAGGGGTTCAAAGATGCGTTTGTAAGGGCATGGCACACACTATGAGACTTTAAAAGCTGCCTGGAGTAGCATCCTGGAAGAGCTCTTTTAATATACAAAGCATAGAATCATTAAGCTTGGAAAAATCCTCTAAGCTCAGCCAGTCCAAGGATGGAGACTCCACGACAGCCCTGGGCAGCTCATCCTATCCCTTGTTACTTGGGAGATCTCTTTACATGAAAATTTGACTGGAATATCTCTTAAATGAACCTTATGAGGTTCTCTGCAGGGTAGCAACCCATCTAACAAGTCCTTTCTTTTCAAGGGTGTTAAATGTCAGTGCTGAGTTTCTTCATGTTGAGCAAATTTGTTTGGTTGCTCCAGAGCTGTTCAGAGGAATAAGATTGTTTTTTAATGTACACGAGCCAATGTCGCAAAAAATACACCGGCACCAAATCTTGTGAACATTAAGAGACAATGTGAGGAGTAAGAGGTTCCAAACACTCTTAGCATTTAAATATTCATGGTGTCTTTCTAATAACAATGCTTTGCCAGATCTTTGGGCTCCCCAAATATTAAAGATAACTGAAGGAATTGGCAAATAGGAGTTGCCCAATAAAGACATAGATAAAGCTTAAATGCTTGGAGGCACTGGAAGAAAGGTAAGAGTTACAGACCTAAGGCTGCAAGCCCATGTTCCTTGCTGGATTTTGCAGTTCCCCACACTTTTAATTTGCAGTAGCAGATAGGGCACAGGGTTGGCTGGAGTTGCCCATACCTCAAATACCATCGTACGTGTTGCAGTTGATAAGCATGACTCAATAGGTGTAAATATAAATAAGACCATTTATCGGTACGTTACAATTCTGTGCGGGGAGGAGGGAGCCTGATGGGAAGGGCCAGGACTATATGACCAGCTCAAATATTCCTGGGATCGTTTTTCAGAACGTGGTTTCTTCCTCCTCTCCCAAATGAATAGCATTTGATAATTGCCAAAATCACAAAAGAGGGACAGTTAGAGGTGGTGTTCTCCTCCCCTTGCCTTTATTTTTTCTAGTCCAAATAGTCAGGCTTTCTCGCTTGCGGTACATCTGCTGTTTGTAGACCATGATCCTGAGATGCCATTACCATCTTACTGGGCAGCATTGGATGTTTTCTGTTTTTCTAATACTGCCTGGTAATGATGATTATGGTGTTTCGTGTTCAACGTGGAAATGTTCAACAGCGAATTTGGAAACAGAGGTTAGTGGCCAGTAGAAAAATCCATGCTTGACTGTCAAATCTCCCCAAGCATAAGTAAACTTACGTTAAATGCTTTGGGTTCTAGGAGAAAGGGTAAAAAAAAAAAACCCGAAGAAAATCTTGTCCTTATTCTAGAATGATAAAATGATGTTTTATCATTATTGAGTGAGCCTGTAAATAGAAAACTGTGCCGAGGGTGAAACGGAGCACATTTGATACTGCAACAATAGAATACACGCACATGAAAATGTTAAATTTTATAAGAGTATTCTTCTCTAAATATGTTCTTTTTATTTTCTCTTATGCAATGGTAGCTTGCCAGAGAATGAAAGGAAACATTTTATTGAAATGTAACATTTGAGTTTTCTTGTTTGTAATGTTCTCTCAAAAATCAAATGTTCTTTTCATTTAAATATAAGATAATTTAAGAACTAGACTGCTAAAATAGATTTCAGCTTTGCTATTGTAACTTACTCTTTCCTTTCCACAGCAGTTCCTCTAGACTCCTCCAGCTGAGCATTCTAATAGCAAAGCCTTTTATTTTAAAACTTTGAATTTTTTTGTAACGTATAAAATTTAAATTTTATTTTTATATAATATGCTTTTACATCCTTTTGTTACTTCTTGGGGGAGGAGGCAGGGAAGAGAGAATGGGACTTAGCCCCCATTCCCCTCGCTTTCATTACTTTAGGGGACTAATATTGTAATACAGGGGATCGATTCTATGGAGTTTATTCTCCTAAATCAATTATACTAGTTAAAATCACCATGAAAGAAGTAACACAGTCTAAAGGGACTTAGTGGAAGTTGTCTTAAATGGTTCATGAAAGCATTTTGTTCTTTGCTAATAATTAAAACACTACAGGAAGGTATACATCCCAGTTATCAGACATTAAAAGTACTGTAAATAACGATTTATAAAGGCTATCGCCGAGAAAGGGTATTATTGCTGTTAGATGTTTTTATCCGACACATGGCGCTGTGGCAGGTGGTTCTGTGTACCTGGCAGGTGTTAAGCACCAAACTGCAACAATAGAAGCATCCAGTCCTTCTCCTCCTCCTGTCCCACCCTCCCCCCCGGGATCTCTTACTAATATACGGGGTGGGCTGGGGGGTTTAATTACTCGCAGTGAGAAGCTGTTTCCTTGAACCCTATCATGAAGTGTCAACAGAATGATTAACTCAAGTGTAGCTTGGAGGAAATGTATTTTTTTTTTTTACAGTTTAGCTCGATAGAAAGGTTATGTGTATATATAGAGACCACGTGAGCTACTGTGCTGGCTCCACAAAGACTTATGAGTATCTTAGGGCTATAATAAATATTACATGCAGTCTAACAGTACCTGAGCTCTCTTAAGCTATCACGCAGTGACAGGCTGTCACTATTCCAAGAGCTGAGACTAAAAATAAAGGGTGACCAAGCAAATCCTGCCACCTTCCTCCTGCGTGAGGGATGGAGTCAGAAATCAGAGTCAGTAGAGTAACAGCCCCACTCAGAACAGCACCGAGCTCTCGCCTAGGGAAACGCTCATTGAGAAGCACGTGCTGGATTTTTACCTTCCCTGTTGCACGATGTGCAAACTTCCCCTTCTTCTGATGAAAAGAAGACAAAGCCCACAGCTGCCTTATCACCTTTATCGCTTTGCTTTATTACATTACTGTCTAACAACCGCGTACCCAGGAGTCCTGTCGCTGCCACTCATTCTTTGACTCAAATTTGTCTGCAGCCCTTAAACTAAAGTCAGTACAATAAAGTATTTATTTAAAAGCAGATAATTGTGTTAAATGCTAGGTCATCTTAGTCACTTCTTTGTGCATAATACCGTTTTCTCTACACCCCAGTTCTCCAATGTCTTATTAATTGGTTGGAAAGGCTTGAATCTGTTGGTGGTTTTGTGAATCACAGGGAATGAGGAAGCCAAGATCAAAACCATGAGAAATCTTTCTGCTTTTACATCATGTTGAAACAGAACTTAACCTTATGTTTTCTATTTTAGATCACCATTAAACCATTTTTTCATACTATATTTTTTTTCTGAAATTCACCATGATTTTCAAGCTTTTCATCACCTTATCTACCCACCCAGTGACATCAGACAATCTTTCTCGCGCCATTTCTGTTCATTTTTATGGAACACTGACTTCCTGAAGAATGTGGAATCATTAATAGATGCTTCATTTCTCCAGCTCCTGAACAGACTCTGGTCCTCTGTGGGCATCTTACTAGACAGTGCTGGATTTTCTGGATCTACTCTAACACTGTCTGGTAACGATGTTTAAAGGGTGAACCAAACAACAACATGTCTCAGGAGGAGCTCTCACAGAAAGACACTGTACCACAATTTAGGAACATTTGGACAAGAGGGTAAGGATGTTGGCTATCATATTAACAAGTATTTTTACACATAATAAATGGCTATAATCATAAATACTTCCAAATAAAGAAGATACTGGATACCGCTCTGTTAGGTGCTACTGAACCTTGATGTTGCTGTGAAGAAGGTGAGACAGGACACATCAGCTTTAAAACGCAACAGTCATATCTTCTCAAAAGCACAGTAATGCTCCCTTCTCTCCAAACTGCGATGTATTTGCACGGCACGTCTTGTGCAGGAGGCTGAAATATTTCTTGTCGGTTACCGTGCTTGGCTGTGAGAGGTGGTTAGGGCAGGATACTGCTTGTAAAGGTCATTCTTCCCAATTACAGTTCAATTACACCTCCATGGTTGAACAGCCTTTGAACTTTCAACATTATAACCTGCCCTGTTAGAGGCTGTGCTTTCAGCTTAGAGAAGAGGTGGGTTAATCACTCTAATCGTTCCATTAAGAAACAAAGGAATTTAACCCAGTCAAGGAACTACTATGGAATGCTTACCCTGCTCTACCTAACCAAGCAAAGGCACGTGAAGAGCTACTTTCCCGCAAGAATTCATTCCAACTCACGTAGGAGTAACTACACCACTACATTGACTATGAAAATGGATGAAGTTTTGATTGAAACCTGGGACTTGGTAAGGAAATAAGTACTTCTATCACATAGAGGTCAGCTTTAAACAAGTTTCCTGAGGTGGCAGAGGAGCAAACTCTTGAGGAGACCTCTTACAGAAAGAGTCTTACCTTAGTGACATCATGTTTGAGCCAGTTAGTCCAGCTCCATCTGCTTTAGCAAAAATTACAAGTTTCAGCACTACTAGTGGTGATACCACTTGCTGCATTAAAGATCTGATCCTACAAGCAGATTCTGGGATTGCTCACATGTCTAAAACAAAGTACATGTTTGCAGACCAAATTCATGGGCTAAATTAGGTGCAAGTCTTGCCCTCCTCTAGTGACACTTAATACCTCCTGTCTGAACTGCACAAACAGATTCAGGGTTTTTGCTTACCCTGCAAGTCTTTCCGAGCCCTCGACAGATGAATGCAGCCAATATTTTGCAGACAACCTGGTCTGCCTGTAGAGGATAAGAATTCATATCAGAACTCATCGAGAGACCATTATACGAGCTGAGATTCATTCTTACATAAGGAGCATTCATACTGCCTGCACTTCTGAGAAATCATAGAACTTTCGTGCTCTTGGGGATCTAACTTGAGGTGGAACTGTGCACATACCTCATTGTGGCTCTTGAGCACCTGTTGGTTTTCAGCTTCTTTCTGTAAGAAATATAAGAAATTACACAAGCACCGACAACACACACTCCTTGCCCCAGATCTTTAAATGGAGTCCAAGTGTCAATTTGTGTTTGAATCACAGCACCAAAACATTTTCCTCATCCTCAACTTCATGTTAATGCCCTCACTCACTCCAAAACAGAACTGGTAGAGCAACATAATGGTATTTGGAGCAGATTCTGCACCCTCTGCCTTTGCCACCAAAAATCTCTGAATGTTTTTTCAGCCCTTGGCATATGATTCCTTGCCAAAACTACTAGATAATACAGAAACAGCAGGAAAAAAAAAAAATGAACCAGTTGGTTTATAACTTCAGGTTGTTTCCACTGCAATATGAACAGCTTGGAAGGAGCTGGCTATACCTGCTTTAACTCCGCTGGTTGACTTGAGTTGGAACAAGTTCCATTTTCTGTTTGCCCTTGTAGGTTGTAATTCTCAGGAAACCGAGAGGGAGAGAAGGAAGAGGCAGAGAAGTGGTTTTTGCTGATTAGCCTCTACGTTAATAAGTAACTGGTTCACAAGGGATTGAGGAAATGGTGTGAAATCTGAGTGACCCTGCAAATTGGCTTTTAACAAGCATTTAAATAAGATGAATTGGAGCGCACACCTACCACCCATCCATCTTCTCTGAAAACAAAGTATGGGTGCAAATCTCAGATGGAGTTGAGCAAATAGAAAAAAAAAAAAAGGAAAAGAAGATAACTCTAACTGAGCATCCATAGCAGGCAAAGGAATGTTGCCTTAAACAAAAAAAATGAAATTGAGACCCAGGAAATTCCCCCACGATGATGTGTGCTTAAGACAGTGTCCATTTGATCTTGTCTCAGAGACAGTTAGTCATGACAGCCAGGGGCAACCCAGAAAAATCCCCTTCTACCTCAACATCTTTCTTTCCTCCCCTTCTCCTACTGATTTTCATCTCTCTCAGATCAGCTGAACAGGAGAGCAATTCCACAGGCAGTTTAAGTATGCAGGATGGCTTCAGCGCCCTCCGAGGCCTGGGCTGCATCAGATTTAAATCTTCAGAAGTTGTCTTACTGAGAGGGGGTTTAATATCGATGAGGGCTGAGATGTGCACCCCCAGCCTGGCTGTGCTGGGGTTGATGGAGCTGCACCAAGCACAGGCGTGGGGAGCACGATGGATGCAGCGGACAGAGCTGTTTCTTGGTAAGTTAAGTTCTTTACCATTTCTTTTAAACTCACATGCCCGTGAACTGGAAAGAGTTGTGTTTTCATAATTGTACCTGCCTCACAATCAGCAAGTATTTCAAGTTAAATATTTACTTGGTTATTGCTTTGTCTAAGGGAGAGGTCCTCAGCCTTTCCCTGCCCTATCTTTTTAGTCCTCAGTCTGGAGAAAGTCCTTTAATGCTGGTCATTGCCTTTAGCCTGAGTGCCTGCTGATTGCTGTCTTACCAGGCAAAGTTAGATCTAGCTATTTTTGTCTAATACTGTCTGGTAATGCCGTCAATCGCACTGGCAAAAATCTTCGTCTTGACAGAAATGCGGAGAAAAAAATCTTGCCTTTATCAGAAGAATCCATGAAGTCTGATTGCTGGATCTTCTCACTGAAGTTTGGGCAAAAAATCAATTTTGGGACCATCATTGGCAAGACTGCAGAGTAAACTTGGCTGAAAACTCCCAACTCAAGTTCACAGAATGGTTTGGGTCAGAAGGGACCTTAAAGCCCATCCAGGTTCTCCCCTCTGCCATGGGCAGGAACAACTTCCACTGGATCAGGTTGTTCAAAGCCTCATCCAAGTTGATAGTTCCTGAATCTTCATTTTAAAGAGTCACTGCCACACTCTATACAGAAAACACTGAGGCTTTTTTCCTGCTGTTTAAGATGAAGAGAATTTCTCTAGGCAAACCTGGGCCATTTAGTCTTCTGAGGTTGCTGCCAGCTTAAGTAGCTGCTTCCGTTTGGAAATTCTTTGTTAAATGAGCAAAGTTTATCAACAAGTCAAGGCAACCTGTTACTATATCGCAACTTCAAACAAGGCCTGCTTTATTTTCACACTGACAGAAAAGTACTTTGAAAGGTTTCTCATAAAATAAAAACATTGGCAAAGCCCTCAGTTCAGAAAAATCTTCTATTTTGAGATGTAATTGAAGTATACAATAAAAAAGAGAAATGTTCCAATCCCCCAAATGTGGCTACCAGCCTTTATCCTCCCCAAAATGAGAAGCAGGAATAGCTATTCCAGATTTTTTTTTAATATAACACCCTTCGTTGTGCAATGTAACTGCAGTGAGAGGGTGATGGAATGGATTCCTGACCTCAGCTGATGAGCATCCTATGCCCCGAGGAAGGAGAATGAAGATACTGTAGTTCTCTACATCAACCAAGTCTCACTAAACTGTCAGGAATTTCCCAGTTAGGAAATCGCCTTGCCAAAAGTCCTCAGAAGGTGAAGATAGTATCAATGTCCCGGTTAAAATGACTCACACTGGCAAGTCTCGTTTTGCAGAGTACAAATGCTATTCCTTTTTGTAGTACTAGTATTTTATGGAAACTTACCACGTAAAGAAGTGTGTATTACACTGTTTCATCAAGATATCAGTCCACCACAGTTGATATTTTACCTGTGCTATCTCTGAACCGCAGTGGCTGCATTCCTTGTTTTCTTTTCCTCTATATGCCTCTCTTTGTCCAAAGCTTATGCTTTGAGTTTCACAGAAGCTGCAGCCTCTTACTGGAAGCCTCACTCTTTCTATTTCCAGCTTCCTGAGATGCTTAACATATGATCAAGGGGGTTTTGGAGCTAGAGTGTTTCTTGGAATGAAACAAAGTTGACCTTTCAGCAGCACTACCCTTTACTAATTTTCTTTAAAAGAAGTGAAAAGAAGAACTATGTGCCTTTGTGTTCTTGGGTAAACTGATTATAATAAAAAAAAAAAAATCTTGTGAGATGCACTATGCACAGAGTGAAAGGGTAGGAATGCATAAAACATTGTCAGGGAAGACAAAGAGATTGAAGATATGACTCTAGCCCTCAATGCTATATTCACATATTCTGTTACTGGTAGCTTACCGCAATTATTCTGATGAAAATTCTTTTATCGTTGTTTTTATCACTAGAATCCACATATGCCAATAAACACACAGAGAAAGATTATTTTCTTTGTAGAAGCAAGAACAGTTTCACTAGCTGCTGTTGTATAAATACATTTATATATCTTACATGCTATTTAATGTGTTGTTCCACTGCTTTGGAGCTCACGTTATTAATTTTAGGCATTTTAGTTTTATATTAAATAAAAGAGTTGAATCTCAACACAGCTCTGAATTGAATTCATTTTGAAGCAATACTGTGTGTTCAAACCAAGCAAACAGGATTCCCCGATGCTTGACTTCAGTCTAATTCCTGTCCAAAAGCAATAACTGCTTCTCAGGACAGCTCTGTACGGAGCTTCTCGGAATATTCTCTGCTGATTTGGCTTCAGGAGAAGAGAAGGTTCCAAGGAGACCTTATAGCGACCTTCCAGTAGCTGAAGGGGCTACAAGAAAGCTGGGGAGGGTCTGTTCACAAAGGCTTGTGGTGATAGGACTGAGGGCAATGGGGATAACTGGAGTGGTGTGGATTTAGACTAGATAAAAGGAGGAATTTGCTCACTATGAGAGTGGGGAGGCCCTGGAACAGGTTGCCCAGAGCAGTGGTGGCTGCCCCATCCCTGGAGGGGTTCAAGGCCAGGTTGGATGGGGCTTGGAGCCCCTGATCCAATGGGAGGTGTCCCTGCCTGTGGAACAGGTTGATCTTTAAGGTCCCTTCCAACCCAAACTATTTTATGATCCTATGAAATTGCTCCCTATTACCTACACGTTAAAATTGGGAAAACTCAGGTGCACACAGAAAACAACTTGTCCAGACAGTTGCAAGAGAAAATAACCCAGAGACTTTGTTGTAGACTCCAAGTATTCAGACCTCATATTTGGCTTTAACTTACTCACATTAAATGTTAACATACTGGCATAGCAACATATGGGTGTAGAAATAATTTCTGTACTTCTTTTCTTCTCCAACAACCAGAAAACAGGCAAAAGCAAACCAGGGATTTCTAACAGAGAGCTGAGCAAAGACAAAGCATTTAGTTTTCCTAGTAATTTGTATGAAACAAAATATTTAGCGGGGTGAAGCCAGCTTGAATCCTTCTAAATACTTTATTAGTCATCATAAAGCAATAAAAGTTCCAGTGCATTAAAAACCCTTCATACCTTCTCTAGGTATGATGAAAGCACAATCAACAGAAAGGATTATTCTCAGTGTGGTGAGGGTGTTCTTTACATCTTCAGCATATCAGCCCTAAACGCAGAGACAAATATAATACCTCACCCCTTTAAGAAACTTCTGCCTGGGAGAAGCATTCTCCATGTTCCTTCGCCCCTTTATTTTAAGCAAGAAAAGGTGGAGTCAGCTCCCAGGGCAGTAAATTTAACAAGCTCCTCCTGGCACAACTGCTACAATCTAAACTGATTCAAGAGCAAAGTTCAAGGCATTTAGACTACAGAAACTACAAACCTATAATTTGTTTTACTCAAGAGAAATGGATTTAAGTATTAAAGAAGCTCTTAGTGAATAATATATACACTTTAACAAACTATCTACCTTTTTCAAGGCATTTTTTGCCCCACCACCACTGTAAACTTGCTTTACAAGTGTGGGATCAAGACTCCTTCCAAGTTCAGATGAGAGCCTTAGTGCTTGTACCCCTGTCCTGGGGGCTGTGGGGGGTCAGGGTGCCCAAGAACCTGCTCCAGGGGCAGTCACATGCCAAATTCCCTGTCCCCTCCTACCTATTCACTCCTAAATAGTGTTATATCTCCTTGTCTTAAGAGGGGTTGGAAGAACCAAGAGGATTTGATCAATATTCCACTTTATTTTCAGTGTCCAAACGCAGATCACTTGATAGACAATATTAAACCATTCCCTCAGTCCCTCCAGCTGGGAGCGAAAGCCAGGGAGGGGCTAAGCAAACACTGAGGAGAAACAACCTCATTTGGATTGCTGATTTTATTTGCATGCCAAACACAACTTTAAACCAACCCATTTGGATTTCTGTGTGCGAGCCCAACTCATTACTCACTATCTGCTGTTTGATGACCGTGCCTATCCTTTCAGTAAACACATGCAGAAAGGAAGAAAAAAGCTTTGAGAATCACCAAATAAAGGGGAACCTGGACACAAACTCAGAGGAGTTAGTAACGCAACTTCTTCAGATTGCTTACTTGTCTTTGACCTTTATCTCCCTTAGAACAGGTCCCAGAATCACAGCCAGTTTAGAACTCGTTGGGAACAAAGGAGCTGCCTATAAATATACTTAAAAAAAATAGCAGAAGACTAGTAACAGTCTGAGCTGTGGTTGTATGGTGGGTGAAGCGAACTAGACACAGCCTCCCTATAACTCTTGATTTAAAATGGGATTTCTCCCATAGCTGCAACTTGAAAGCTTTAGGCATGACTGAGAGGACTCCCATTCCCTGCTATACCCCATTTTCCTCCCATTTTCCTTGTCATGATAGGGCATAGCAGGAGCAGGGTGTGTTTTGTTTTGTTTTTTTCAATATCACACTACCTTGGTAGCTCAATAAATGGTACAAAGTTTACTCTCCCCTCCTCTTCACAGCCTCGTGTTCCCTCAGGCACTGCCCTTTGCTGCCTCCTTACTCATACCAGCGCCAGCCCTGGGATTCCATACTCTGGATAGACCAGGAAAATAACTCCTGCTGCTCCTCACCACCCCTCTTTGGGCAGGGGAAGGAGCCACTATGCTGTGCTGGAGGACCAGGCTGAGCACAGGGAGGCACCAACCCCACGCTCTGGGCTCTGAAGCCCCATAGCAAACACACCAGGAGCAGCTCCCTTGCTGTGCTTGCCCAACCAAGCAATGCCTCAGCTCTAAGGAGCAACAGCAACAGCTCAGACTAGTTAAAAACACACATTTCTTACCTGGGAGCACCTCAGCCCTGTGCTGGAGCAGCCACACTCAAGCAGTGAGCAGAATCCTCATCCTTAGCCAGGTGATTCCCACTATAAATCCTTGGATGAGCAAGTTGCTTCAGCTGTAGCCCAGAGTCCCATCACCAGGTTCTTCACACACACCTCACTGCTGCTCTTCAGTTTGTATCCAACTTTCACATTTTCTGAGTCCATGCCCTGGACTCGGGACGCTTGCCATGATTTCAGTCCCGGCGCTGACCCTGTCGGTGTTGTCTGTAACACAGAGGTTTTACATTTGCTTGTGGTTACAATAATTAAAGCAGCTTCACTTAAACTCCTGAAATGCCAGCAAACTGGTTTTTGAACATTTCAGAACCTTTTTAAGGTTTCAGTCAGAACTAAATCCTGGATGCAAGTTCCCCATCTGCAAAGACTCCACAACGTTTGGCGGGGGAGAGTCAGAGGAATGTGGGTGTGAGCCTCTTGTGTCCCTCATTCCTGTTATTTCTGAGAATATTCCATTTTTTTTCCTGTTTATACCTCCAATGACTCTCGATGATCCAGTGGGTCCTTTCCAACCAAGTGATTCTATGATTCTATTCTATGATTCTAAATTCAACCACTTCTATTCACAGGTACTATTGTCAAACCACTGCTAAGCTCAGAAAAATCTACTGTTTTTTCCAGTAAATGCTATAGACTCAGCTTGAGAAGTCATTTCTGCTCGTCCTGGGAGGTGCACTTCCCTGCAGAAACTCTGCATGAGCAGCAGGGAGATCCTCTTTCTGCGGAAATGAAATGCAGAGTTAATCCTTTCACTCTAAGAGTTGAAGTTGGTGAGGCCATTCAAGGCCAGAGCTCTAACTGTCAGTGATAGTGAAGCAGCCCTTCAGGGTGTTTTCATAAACTTGATAAATCAAAGATGAGCTCATCTATCATCGAGCTATTCAGTTATTCATAGCAGAATGTACCTTTCCAGTAAGGGGCAAGTATTGAGGGCAGGCAGCTGGTGGAAAGAGAACGCAGCTCTCTGTAAAAAGCCACCAGAATAGTGAACGAATCATAGAATCACAGAATCTTAGAGTAGTTTGAGTTGGAAGGGACCTTAAAGCCCATCCAGTTCCAAGCCCCCTGCGATGGGCAGGGACACGTCCCACTAGGTCAGGATAGAATCATAGACTAGTTTGGGTTGGAAGGGACCTTAAAGACCATCTAATGTGTTTTAATAACAGAATTTACTGCCAGTAGCTCAAAGCTGAATAGCCATTTCTGAAGGGAGCAGTCCATATCTCTTCTGGGTTGATGTTGCCAAAATCGTAATGACTGTTTATTGCTCTTCAGTGCCCAGGGGGAAAATGAGGGTCTCTCCAGCCTGGCCTGCAACAGCCATTTATGCTCCAAGGAATTGAACTGGTAGATGCTAATTGAGTATCTCAAAAGAGAAGCCAAGTTCTGGAGCCCTGCAAGGGAAGCTTTCCTCATCTGAAGCCCCGGGGAGGCAGAGTAAACAGTTTGCAAATCACCAGCTACGCTAAATAAATGGTTAAGTTCTCCAGGCTGCTCTCCACAGGGGAAAAATAAAAATAACTAGCAACACAGTTCTGTGGGATGGTCTTTGTGGTTTATGCAAAACATGATTGACAACACGTATGAAAATTTAGCCCCATCTGACACCGTGAAGCAAGTGCTTTTATGAACTGTAACACACTTTGCCGGTAACTCACAGCAACAGATGGGGCCCTGTCAGGGTTTGAAGAGCTCGCAAGGTGCAGAAAGAAATAACTGGAGTGACACGTAGCCCATAAGAAGTTGGTTGCCTTAAAACTACTGAAAACATTGCCATATTTTATCTCAGACTATTGGAATATTAACCTTCATCAGGACTTAATTTCTCAGAACATAGGGGCATCCATCTCACCTTCCCAAAGAGGGGATCCTGCTGGACTGTGACTGGAGTCTCTGGACTCCGTGGTTCACTGGCATCCCTGGAGGCATCTGAGAGATGGGTCCAGGCTTGAACAGTCCAGAATTTCCAAAATGAACTAAAGACATTTCTGAAAGAGGACAAATAGCCCGTTAGCCTGACAGGTACAGCAATGAGGAACTTGTTTGGGTTCAGGAAAAGTCCTGCCAAGCAATGGCTTGTACTTAGAAAGCTTTTGAGAGTCTCCTGAAGTGATATATGAAATAAAACATAAAAGCCTAAAAAGAACATAAAGCAGCCTTACAGTACCTATATGAAAGCTGGGGAGGGGTTTTTTTATCAGGGACTGCAGGGGCAGGATGAGGGGAATGGTTTTAAACTGAAAGAGGGGAGATCTAGGTGAGATCTAAGGAAAAAATGTTTTCCTGTGAGGGTGGGGAGGCCCTGGCCCAGGTTGCCCAGAGCAGGGGTGGCTGCCCCATCCCTGGAGGGGTTCAAGGCCAGGTTGGATGGGGCTTGGAGCCCCTGATCCAGTGGGAGGTGTCCCTGCCCATGGAAGGGGGTGGAACTGGATGAGTTTAAGATCTTTTCCAACCCAAAACATTGTATGAATCTATGATTATATCATTCTATGACGTACAGTGGTGGCCAGAAGGATGCACACAGCACTACAAGACTCTGTGGCTCTCCTAGGACGCACTCGGGTAGGGCAGCTGACTCCCACATAAACAGTGTTACTGGGTTTGGAACTGAGCAGTGGGAAACCCGAGCAGTGGGAAGGACCACGTACAATGCCTGTTTGCTTTTCTTCTTTCTCACCTTTCTTTTTTCCACTGCCACACCTTAGGTGGTGGGTTGGGTTTTGCTTAAGCTGGGACGGCCGGCTGCGTGTAATGCTACTCCAGCAACTTGCTGCTTCTTAAGTTGCAGCCCTAAATCAGAGCAAGGCAGAAGAACAAAAACATTTAGAAAGGGCTCAGTACAAAAACCAAAGCAGCAACAACAACAAAGCAGGTGGAAAGGGAGAGAAAGGGGGTGAATTTTCTCAGAAACATTCCCAGATTCCTCAAAATAGGAATGGTTTGCTAGGAATGGTTGGACTCGATGATCCGGTGGGTCGCTTCCAACCTGGTTATTCTATGATTCTATGATTCTATGAAAATACTAATACAAAGCCAGATGAAACCCTTGGAAGATTTCCACAGACTTACTGGACTTCAGACCAAATTCCTTTTTCCATAATTGACAGAGTCTTGCCTCCCACAACCCTTGCTCTCATGAAGCGACGTGTTCCTGTCTTTCTACTGATTTCAAGCAGGATTATAGGTGCTCAGCAACACCAAAAACCGGTCCTGTTATGAGAAACTGGTTCGGTGAAATCACTGTGTGGAGCCTCCTCCTGTTGATGCAGGTACGTAGGTGTAAATTGGGATTTAACTGATCATCTCAGTTGCTGTGTTTTCCCACTGTAGTGCCAGAAGCACTTACGGAAAGGGGATGGATCCTTGAATACAAAGGGTTTCTGTGGCAAATTACATGGAACAGGCACTTGTGCTGAACTTTCCACAGTTGTAACGTGGTTTTGAGTGGCCTCAGTACAAAACTATGACAGCAGCCACCCCAAAACCTTGGATTTCATGTTTGATTCGAGAGGGTTTGTCTCCTAACTCCAAAGCTTTGTTTCAGAATTTGGGCTTAACCATTAATTCCTACATGTCTGTGCCCTGTGTGCCTGCTGCACAGTGAGACACAGGGCTGGATCGATGCCTTCTATCTCTGGGAAAGCTGATCCATGCTGCACTGCTTCCCCTTTGTCACTGAAATCCAACCTACCCAAGCCATGAGTGCAACTTGATCCCGGCTGGGGACCACACAAGCTGAACAAGCCCAACTCTCTCAGCCTGTCCTCAGATGGGAGCTGCTCCAGCCCTTTAATCATCTTTGTAGCCCTAATCAAGGGATTAGTTTGCTATAAATGTATTTCATATGGATTCAATATGAATTTCAGAAATAAAACACACCAACGGGTCATTCACATCAAAATATTCCAACTTTATCCACATGAATAACAGACCATACGCAGCAACAAGCTGTCCCACTGCCTGATTCCCAAACAAATGACTCAGATGTTTGTAGAGCTAATCAACTCACAGGACCTCCTTGACAGAACTACCTGGAATTAAATATGTGCTGGATATAATTGTACCTGTGTTGACAATCCGCATTCTTTCCTATTGCATGTTATTTTTCGAGCCAAGATAATAAGGATTACACAGTCACTTTGTCATTTCTTACTCTAATGACTTTTAAACTGATAGTTCTATCAAACTCAGTTTTTAGGGGCCACCTACACTTTTGCAGGTTTCACAGAAAGAGCTGAGTAGAAGACGGAGAGACAATGAACGCCCTGTCCTGCCTCCTCCCACCCAAAGGAAAACCTCTGGCATTCTTTCAATTATGTGTTCAGCACTGGAGAGTCAAACAAAAAAAGGGTAGAAAAATAAGTGTGCAAATTAAAATACCTCATGCTAGGATCTCAAAACATGGAAAATTTTGGAAATCGCTAATGAAATTGTCATTTCACTGAACACAGAGGCACATATGAACGTCTCAGGTGCATGAAATGCCTCCTTTACCTCTATAACTCCCAGCCTCTCCCCTCCTCCAAGAGTTAGGCAATATTTCCTAGAGGGTGGAACGTTTGCTGAAAGTATTTGCGGTGCCCCAGGTTGCGACACTGCTGTCCTCCCACTCCAGGCTGCTCTCTCTGTGACCGGGGAGATTAGGTTGGGTGGCTTGGCCATGAGAGGTAATCCACGAAGGTTGGGGGTAAGGCAAGGACGGGATCCTGCCTGGCTCTGCGTGAGCACTGGAGCTAATCGGAGGCATTGTGCACCGACCGGAAAAGACGGAGAACGGTCTTGAAGGTCACTGTGACCGGTGGGGAGGAGTGCCGAGCATTCACACTGGCTTGGCACATCCACTTTGGAGCATGCAGGGCCAGCTCTGGGAGAGGTTGAATCTAAGTCAAATTCCACCTTGCATCCCTTTTTATTGGGGGGGAATGACACAGATTTACTGCTGCATTTTCATCCTTCCTCCCTTGTGGTTTCAATTGGAGCTGCCTGTGTTCCCTGGAACGGGATCTCTCTCCTCAGAGAACAGATTTTAGCATCTCAGGTGCTCCTGGCAGATCATAGAATCATAGAATCACCAGGTTGGAAGAGACCCACCGGATCATCGAGTCCAACCATTCCCATCAATCACTAACCCATGTCCCTCAGCGCCTCGTCCATCCGTCCCTTAAACCCCTCCAGGGAAGGGGACTCAACCCCCTCCCTGGGCAGCCTCTGCCAGTGCCCAGTGACCCTTTCTGTGAAGAATTTTTTCCTAATGTTCAGCCTAAACCTCCCCTGGTGGAGCTTGAGGCCATTCCCTCTCGTCCTGTCCCCTGTCCCTTGGGAGAAGAGCCCAGCTCCCTCCTCTCCACAACCTCCTCTCAGGGAGTTGGAGAGAGCAATGAGGTGTGGCAGAAGTTTTCTGGGTAGGTCAATATTCGAACTGGTGAGCCTGCAGCTGGATCTGTGAAAGCCTGGCAGTAAATGCAGACCTTCCCGAGCTTCATCTGATGTTAACCCTGGAGATGACCTGTACTTTGTGCGTATCTAGTTGAGGTCACAAAAAAACCCAAACAACCCAGCCCCATGTTATTTTTTGTTCCTGCATCTGAAAAATCTGTGTAGAGAGAGGAATATAAGCTACCTAAAAAAGCCTTTCTATCATTGTATTTTTGACCGAGGCTCCATAAATGTCAAAATCTTTTATTACGGCTAATTCGGTAGCACACAATGACTGCCTGAAAAAATCAAGGTCCCCTTGTTTTAGCCACTTCTCACTGCACTCAGATAATTAACGGTCTAATAAAAACAAAAATGTAAGGGAGGAGAGGCTCCTGTAGAAACAGGGATTTGCCATGCTCATGAAATGGTTTGTTTAGTCATAAAACTGGCAATGGATGCACTCTATTTGGTCAGAAATTCATTCTGGAGAAGCACCCAAACCAATAGAGTTGTTTTTTTCCATACTTACAGAATAGTTTGGGTTGCAAGGGACCTTAAAGATCATCCAGTTCCAGACCCCCTGCCATGGGGAGGGACATGTCCCACTTCATCAGGCTGCCCAAAGCCCCATCCAACCTGGCCTTGAACACCTCCAGGGATGGGGCAGCCACCACTTCCCTGAGCACTTCCCTCTCTATACTGATCCCCTCCTATCTGCTCCCAAAACCCCTGGGCTCCAGACCCTTCCTCAGGTCCGTTCCCATTCTCTGGATGCGCTACAGCCCCTCAAGGTCTTTCTTGTAGTGAGGGGCTCAAAACTGAACCTGGGGTTTGAGGTGTGGCCTCACCAGCACTGAGTATAGAGGGAGAGAATGGAAGTGGACTTTCTGGTTTGCTATTTGGAGCAGCGCAAGCAGCAAGGATTTCTCAAGGAGAGGTGAAGCCTGACCCTTAGAACACTTGAGGGAAGCCACAGAAGAGGGAGTAAGAACCGTGCCACCCAGCAGACACTCAGAGCACTGAACTGAGTTTCCTATTTTTCTGTTACGCAGTCCCATTCTGATATGCACACGCAGATTTGCTCGGCACCCCCCTGTCGCACAGCTTTAGCTAAAAGCACATGCATTTGTGGAAATCCCTTTGCACTTTTAAAATCAGAAGCCCTTGTGTGACTACCAACAGTAGCCAGGCAGCTGTTGCTAGGGGATCAACCTGTGTTTACTGTGCTGAAGTCTTCATGACCCTCACGCACAGACACAACGGAATCTGAGTTTCTGAGACTCCACTTGCTGTTATGAATCCACCGTGCTGAAATAAGGCTGTCTGCAGTCTTCCAGAGTGCAAACCTGCTCCATCACAGGATGGGTTGCTTCTTTTGAAGCTGTTTATAACCTGACTAGACGTCAAGTGCAAGTTCTCCAAACTGTGGGCATGGCAGAGAGCAGTGAAAGCTCTGCTAAAGTATTTAGAAACTGCTGAGCAAAGGTTAGAATTTCCATTATTTATTGTTAACTTAAGATATGGATTTAGCCCCTAAAAGGAAGGGCTGAAAGGCAAGAAGCTGTGGTTGTAGGAACACCTCTCTAATCTCAGGGAGAACTTACAGCAGCTTCCACTACTGAAAGGGGCTCCAGGAAAGGTGGGGAGGGGCTCTTGATCAGGAGTGCAGGGAGAGGACAAGGGTGGACAGGTTTGAAGCTGAAAGAGGGGAGATTTAGATTAGATTTTAGGAAGAAATATTTTCTTGCGAGAGTGGGGAGGCCCTGGCCCAGGTTGCCCAGAGCAGGGGTGGCTGCCCCACCCCTGGAGGGGTTCAAGCTGAGATAGAATGCAGAGCTTATGTATTCCATGCTAAACAACTCTGTCAGATTCTGAATCATGGAATCATAGAATAGATTGGATTGGAAGGGACCTTAAAGCCCATCCAGTTCCAACCCCCTGGGATGGGCAGGGACACCTCCCACTAGATCAGGGGCTCCAAGCCCCATCCAACCTGGCCTTGAACACCTCCAGGGATGGGGCAGGCACAGCTTCCATGGGCAACATGTTCCAGGGCCTCCCCACTCTCATGGTGAAGAATTCCTCTTTATGTCTAGTCTGAAGGAATGGGAAAAAAATGCAGAAGATGATAAAACAGCAGGTAGAATCAACAGAGTAAATGATGACAGATAAAAAAATACACCTTACAAACTTGCCCAGATCACTCCTGACTCTGGCGAAGGGGCTGATGATGATCTTTCCTTTTGCAGGCTGAGCTGAGATGGCCTTTGTGCCAACCAGGTGGAAAAAGAACCCCAAATCCATGATGCAAAAACGTAGCAAACAACAGGCTGGATCCTTACCAGCTAACAGAGGTGAATCTTGTATCCTTGTTTTTAGCTGTTAATCCTGCGGGGTCCTATGACCATGCTGATGTCAGTATCAAGGGAGTTATATTTTCTTATATGAAGCCAAGTGTAAGACGTGATGTCAACTAACTTACGGCATAAATCACAGACTTATTGCATGTAACAGACACCATTTTCATTTAAACCCTGTGGAAACAGGCTCATCTTTTTGCTTCAAGAGAAATTCAAGTCAGAGATTATTGATATTAGCTGACAAATATCTAGTAAAATTAAAATATTTTATGCTGACATTTTAAGTGCTTTGTTGAAAACGCAAAGGGAAAAAAAACAACCTATCCATTAACCAGCAGTTCCTTTGAAAAGAAAACATCACTTTTTTATGGAGAGATAATTTGGCTGAAATGCCACAAATCTTGCAATGACAAAACCAGCAGTATTATTTTCCTGATGTATTAATAGAATTATAGAACGGTTTGGGTTGGAAAAGATCTTAAAGCCCATCCAGTGCCACCCCTGCCATGGGCAGGGACACCTCCCACTGGATCAGGGGCTCCAAGCCCCATCCAACCTGGCCTGGAACCCCTCCAGGGATGGGGCAGCCACACTTCCCTGGTCAACCTGGGCCAGAGCCTCACAGGAAAACATTTTTTCCTAATATCTCATCTCAATCTCCCCTCTTTCAGCTTAAAACCATTCCCCTCATCCTGTCCCTGCACCCCCCGATCAAGAGCCCCTCCCCAGCCTTCCTGGAGCCCCCTTTACGTTCTGGATTTGTTGGTCACTGGCAGTAACAAATACCTTCATTCACTTCAAATGGATCTTTTTAATACAGAGCTGATCTTTAGGGCAGTGCTTGTCTTTAGAAAGTTCATTAGATCATGTAGCTTTCTTAAATGAAAATTTCAGCTAGATTTAAACTCTGAATTCTAGAGAAATGAGTCAGCTCCTATTCTGTTAAACCTTCCTTTACATGGAAAAGGGAAAAAGGAAGTTTTCTGTTCCAAGATATGCTATTTTTTCTCTTTTGGTAACAAAAGACACAAAGCAGACTGCCTCTCCCTGCCAGTGTGTTTATCCTCCTGTGCACTGAAAGCAGAACCGAGATTAGATAGGAGCTGCTTATACAGACACCACCAACACACAATTCCCAAAGAAATTAATGAGCCGAATTCAGAATTGTCTCGAGCAATGTAATTTGCTGGCTGCGCCCAGTGTGAAGGCAATCTCTGTGTGGGCTCTCTGGAAGGGAATCAGGCCGTTTAGTTTCGTGCTGGTAGTTTATGTGATGAGTTAGAAGCCTGGCTCCCCCCAGGCTCTCCCCCTCCACACCACAAGTAGCTTTTAGACAGAGGGAGGCTCTTTCACAGGACAATGTAGAATCGAGTTTAGATGCACAAACTTTTCCACTGAAGTATCCACTGCTCTGGGCTGATTAGACCTGCAAGCTAAACCACTCTGCCTGGTCTTTCCTAAGAGCTCAAGTCCCAACAAGCATCTAATCCCACCTCTGATAAACAAGTGAAAAGGCCCTTGCCTGAAATGCATCTCTGTCTCTCCATCCTTCTTTGTTAATTAGCCATCTGAGGATGCAAAACATACAAACAAATGAAGACTAAGGGGACTCACACTTAAAGAATACATGTCAAAAGATGCAACGTAAAGAAGCTTCACCTTTAATACTGGGAGATTCCATAATTAGACAGAAAAGAAGATAAAAGTCTCCCACCCCCTGGGTCAAAGATTAGAGAGGGAGAGACAAGTACGTGTTCAGACTAATGGAAGAATACCTTACCAGCACTTCAATCACTGCAGGGTATTTCATGTGTCCGTGTCTCAGGATAAATGGGACTGTTTAAAATTGGTTAATTTCTTAGCAATCCAGGCAAGGAGGGAGATGATAAAAGGTAGGACTGAGCTGTTAAATGTTAAAAAAAGACAAATAAATATTTACAATCTCATATCAAAGAGGAGCAAGGACAGCACTTTAACGCACGGTGCTAAGACAGTGGAGAGAGATCAGCCTCCCTCGTGGAAGATACCAGTAGCTAGAGGGGTGGTACCACCTCACGGTACAACCTTTGCATAAAATGCATTGGGTCTAGGAAGCAGGTGAGCTGTGCTGCTTTTCTACATGTCTTTTAATTTGCCTGATGCGTATGCATAATGCATTAACCCTGTCTTTGAGCTACCTTCAGATGGTTAGATCAAAACATTCAATGAGCCGCTAATGACGGTCTCTTCTAGAGGAACGGAACGCTGGTTCGGTGCTGTGATGGCAAAATGAGATAGTGGCCATAAAAACCAGGCACCGCTCTCTGCTGGGGAGTCCTCCCCATCAAAACTGCCCCCTCATCCTGTAGGCTTGGCTCTACACAACCAGGAACAGGCAGGGGGAAATTCACCTTGGAAAATGCTCATTTTCACCCTGGAAAAAGCTCATTTCAGTTGGTTACAAGGCATCGCCGAGGCACCGTTCTCTATCCTGGAAGCTGTGCCCTGGCTTGCTTGGGCTGGTTGTTCAGTACGTTCTTTTGGCTTGTTTGGGTTTTATTTTCAGGAGTATGTTCAAGGCAGGAGTCCAGGGATTAGCACTGATAATGCTGCAGTTTTTAACATCGCTAAACCTTGACTGTTAGACGTTAATGCCACGTATTACGGGAAGCAGAAATTTAAAGCAAGTGCCACCTCAAAGAATTTACAGTCTACTTCCTTTACTCCAAGGCAAACTGAAGCAGGTGTGGGAAAGCCAGTAAGCGTGGGCAGAGAAGACGTAAACCCAGTGCTTGTAAAACACGAGAGATAACAAAGTTCAGTGTCTTTGCTCCATTTAAGTCAAAGGAGTGTTGTCATTGAGATAGAAGTTTTTACTCATGTGATCACAGGATATTCTATAACAAATAACAATAAAAGTACAGTCCAAAGAGTAGATAACCCCAGTCTTCTCATCTGCTTGCTTCCTGCTTCCTCCTTCCCTGCCACTACCTAATTCCAGTGGGGACAGAGCTAGGACAAGGTGAACTTTTTCTTCTGTTGACAGGCTTTATGGTTCCCAAAAGTTTTGTGCATAGCCAAGCTGAAAAGAAACTAGAGGCATAGTTTCTCAGCCCCTGGAAGTATGAAACCTTTTAATGTTTTCCGTGTTTTTGGACCCAGTGGTTTGGGTATCAATATCCCAAATGTTCATTATATAAGTAAGCATGAGCTGCTCTGGAAGCTCCCAGGTATGACAATGGCATTTATTTCCAATTAACGCATCATGGTACCTATCACCAGCTTACATTAGAAATAATTTCTGAATTGTTTTAAGACAATGCCCCTAGCAATGGCTATAAATCCAATTGGAGCAGCCCCTTACCTTACAGTATCTTCTGTAACAGCTGGCTTTCTAGATGTGGGGTTCATGGAGAAGATCTCAGACCATCTGAAGTTTCTCAATTTCCACTTTTGCAGCTACTTCTACCATATCTGAAGTGAAGCTTGGCAAATCCAATTCTAATGGGAATAAAACACACGGTAAGGCATACCCTCAAGAAGAAATACACAAAGCACCGGTGGGACCAGGACCATATTTTTACATCGGGGGATCTAACGGAGCTGAGCTGTAAGTCCTCTCAGCACATTCATATGAACAGTAATATGATCATATATGAAAGCATGGAATGTATCCATGAGCCTCAAATAATTTGCCTTTGATATGGTGCCTTTTTGGAGTGGTAGACCTGGGGAACCGTTCAAAGATAATTCAAATAGAAAGGACCCATATATCTGAAAAGAAACAGAATACTTCCATTTGTTTAATAAAAGTTTCTCTGTTGGGGCTGTTCAGAATACACCACGTAGCAGATCTGCCAGCATCACCACTAGAGCTGGGAACCACTGTTGTTGAGCAACATTCTGCTGTGTTATAGGTAAAACAAGCTAAAAAGAAGAATTCTGCCCAAGAAAAATTGTCAGATCAGAAGTTCCATTCATTCATTTCTAAGTTCCTTCCAGGGTACTGGCACTCTACTCTAAATGCTGTTACCAGCGAGCACCACAGAGTCCCTGCTGCAAACAGAGCACTTTCCTTGCTGTGTTTCCGTAGTTTTGTCTACAAATTGTTTTTTCTATTGCTACTTGGCATCGCTCCCTGAAGTCCTCAGTGGAGAGGCTCCTTATTAAGACTGGACCCTGAACATCTCCATTCTATGGGTAGCAGTTGCATCCTAATTGAAAAAAACCCTGCTGAAATGGTACAAGTTCTCATTAGAGCTGCAGAATCACAATGCTCTTAGCATCCTCAGCTAATCCCCCACCCTTTCAAGTTCAGAGCAGCAGGTCCACTAGCAGGCATTCTAATTAATGCTTCCCACCTTACTCCCCAACCAGGGGCTTCTGGGCATGTTAGGTCAGGCTCCTAGAGTTCAAGGGACATGAGCTAACTAAGTATTTGTTAACAGAAGGGAAGCTACTTTGCTATTTTGTTTTCCATATGCAGCCTGAGCAGCTACTGCCAGAGCAGAGGCTGGCAGCGTATCTATGACAACAGAAGAGAGGATTATGCACTGAAATGGTGTGAAATCAAGTGCCAAGAGACCTATTACCATTTCAAAGAAGGTAGAGGTGCCTGTGGGGCTTGAGTGGGAGAGGGTAGTGGGAAAAACTTGAGAATACTGGACTGCCAGGGCAGAGGAGGTCACCTGAAGGCAGGAGAAATGGACAACCCCAACTTCTTGGCAGTCCTCAGAGGGGACACCGGACCTGGATTGCCATGATGATTTAATCAAGGAAAGGTTTTAGACAAGAAAACAGCTCTGGGAGAAAAGATACTATTGGGAAGGAAGGGTGCACTTGCAGAGGGAAGTAAAGTAAGCTCAAGATGAATCACCCTACACACCTCAGGCCCAGCTATCTCCAAACTACTCCACTGTATTGGCAAGCAACTTTTTGAATCGCACTCCACCCTTTGTCTCATCAGTGCATCCTGACTTTATAGCCTCTAGCCAGATTTCCCACCAGAAAAGCATAAAATCAAGGACCTCCACATCCATGCATCTGGCTGACATCCTCAGAGCAGTACTTCGCATACCAAACAGTGAAAATTCCCCCCAGGACAGTCCCTGAGGCAACTCTTTTACTTCTGGGAGCTGGTCAAGACCTGTGCTCTATCAAGCCTGAGCATCATGGCACAGAGCTGAGGTCTTTCCTGTGGCAGAGGGAGAGCGTTCTCACTTCCCCACCAGCCCATGTACAGCAGACCATTCCCCCTCATCCTATCCCTGCCCTCCCTGATCAAGAGCCCCTCCCCAGCTTTCCTGGAGCACCTTTCATCACTGGAAGCTGCTCTAAGGTCTCCCCGGAGCCTTCTCTTCTCCAGGCTGAGTAACCTCAACTCTCTCAGCCTGTCCTCCTTTATGGGAGGTGCTCCAGCCCTTGGATCATCTTCATGGCCTCCTCTGGACTCGTTCCAACAGATCCATGTCCTTCCTTGTGGTGGCAGGGGCACCTTTGGAGTGGGGGAAGGGATAAACTATTTCATGAAGCCCCATGGGGACGGTTTGTTCCAAGGCTGGACAGAAACACATTCACAGCAATTGTTTTCACTGCTTTGCGAGTTGTCATTCCTACCTTAAAGTAAATTGGTGAAAGTCAACAGTGACAAAGTCAGCTTCATCCTTTAGATTCTGCTGCATGGGACAAGATTTTTTTTTCCTCATACAGGTGAACAGCTTCTCTACCAGATTCCCAACAATGGATTCCTCACCAATAAGATAGGGCTTTTATGCTGCCTGAGAGAGCAAGAGCGGGTGATGAAAAGGAACAGTAGGAGCTCTAATTCCAAGTAAGAAGTCTCACCAATTTGAACCTTGACCAGAAACGTGCCAAGAGAAATTGAGAGCACATAAACAGAGGATTAATTTCTCCTGAATGTGTAACAGTGCAGGACACAAAGTATATGGGGGTTTATGTCTTTCTTATCCTCTAGAAAAATCACTTTTTTTCCCCCAGAATTTCATACATCAGAGACAAAATTTCTTTCTCTATGTCTGGAGTGGTAGGAGTGCCAGGTCCCCCCAAAACAGTAGTCATAATAAATCCCCTATTTTGGGTACATCATCCTGCTGGAAAGGCCACAACTTCTCGTGCCATAAACATTGTAAATATGAAAGAAGCTACTGCCACTTCTGCTCCTTCATTTTTGACCTATCACAAACCCAAATGGCAATCCTGTGCCATCTCAGTTAGCTTTCAAAAAACCTGAGTGTATGAAGAATATCTTAAGGCCAACGTGTATTCTTGAAATCTTATGGAATGTAGCTCAGGAAAACCATGCAACAAACACACAACTGTCTACAAGCAGAAAAAAAAAAGCCATGTCTTAAGTTTCTGCTTGCAGACATTCTTTCTGAAAGTAATAGTGGAATGAATGTGATGGGTAGGATTTTCAATTTGTATTTGACTCTCTTATAGGTTACTGAAGATGGAAGAATTCTTCCCAGAATCCTTTCGCCTGGACATAAAAGATGAGAGAAATGCCTTTTTTGAGCTCTGCAAAGGTGAATTGTCATAATCAGGATGGCAATCAATTTAAATAGCTCTGTGATCCTCTAAATGTTCATAAAAGTATGCACGGTAATAATAATTGATATCTATATGCACATATATACTCACATGTTCAAGTGAGCAGTTCTCAGAGCCCACTAGCAGGCACACGTGTGTTTCATACCCCACACAGGACTATAATAGCCTCATTCTCTCCACAGAAGAACAGATTTGGATCTGCAAACCGAGTTCCTCCAACCAAGGCCGAGGAATTTTCCTGTTTAAAACTCCATCTGCTGTCAACACTGTTCAAGCCAAGCTCTGCAGCACTAAGGAATACCTCATCAATAAGAACATGTCATACAAGGCTCCTCAGGCAAGAATAGTGCAAAGGTAGAGACTGAAGCCTGGGAATTCATGTGTGATTAGTGATTAAGTTACACACTGGACTCGGAGAGCTGAGTTGTTCGATAGGTATTTCATGAGGTTACACCACATCTCATCAACCTACTAGATTTTATTTTGTGGGAGTGAAGTTATTTCTCTGCTTAGTTTGTCTTGCATTCATGCTTCAGTCATTTCAAGGTAGATCTTTGTCATCAGAAAGATCTGAGTTTAATTTGTCTGAAAATTGACGACGTCAAGAGGTCACATGCTGTGAATCTGTACATAAGTTCTATACTTGTACAAAACAATTTAAATTTGATATCATAGAATCATAAAATAGCTTGGGTTGGAAGGGACCTCAAAGCCCATCCAGTTCCAGCCCCACTGCCATGGGCAGGGACACCTCCCACTGGATCAGGTTGCCCAACACCCCATCCAACCTGGCCTTGAACCCCTCCAGGGCTGGGGCAGCCACCGCTTCCCTGGGCAACCTGTTCCAGCATCTCCCCACCCTCATCATGAAGAAGTTCTTCCTTATGCCTAGTCTAAATCTGCCCCCTCCAGTTTATAGCCATTATATCCTATAAACATAGAAGTATAGAATGGTTTGGGTTCAAAAGGACCTTTGGAAGCCATCTAGTCCAACTCCCTTGCAGTGAGCAGGGATATCTTTAACCAGATTCAGTGCTTTGAGATGAGAGAATAAAAATTTCAGAGAGAAATGCCAGAACAGATGCTTTCATTATTTACCCTAGGAGCTACAGTTCCTAGATGCCTTTGGTGTGCAGAGCTGGGCATACAGGGCACTCTACACAGCACATGGTAACCTTTCCAAGGTTTCTGAAGCAAGCAATATTCTCTGCTTACGTTCATCCGAACGTTGATTTTCGTAAGAAAGGAGTGGTTGGCCTCCCTGCAAAGGGTAGGAGAGATTTGTAAAATGGCAAACCAGAATGAGGATCTCACAGGCTTCATACACAGAGCAAAACAGGGTCTGCCTCACAAACCCAGACCAAGGACCTTAGTTAGACCAATATGGTCTTGGACATGGACAGTATCTGCTCTTTGACAAAGACAAGATGTGCTCTTTGACATGGATAAGCAACAGTGCTAGTGGAAGAAGCAGTCGGACCCTGTCTTAGATTTCATCTTAATTTCTCTTAGCAAGGAATGGCTTATGCTGTAAAGAATAAGCATATTGCTTTGAAAACTGTTGTTAGCATTGATTTTTCTAACAGCATATCCTCGTTATTTATACAGAATCCAGCAACCTTTGATGATAAAGGGGAACAATTCCCAGATTACGCCACTCTGGCAATAAAAGCAATGGTGCTGCAGGAAGGACTCTTTATGTTCAGATATAAACTTTGTATATTCTCCAGTAAATATTAGTAAATCTTTAATTACCTCCTGCTCCCGAGATTCAGCATAGCTTCTACTCCTCTCAAAAGGAATTGTTCTTTGCACTTCTTTTCTCTCCTATGAGTGCCCTCTGCTGCCACTCACCTTAAAAACAGCATCAAGAAAAGAACAAATAGATTAGTTCTATGGTGTGGGGTGAGCCAGACTGGACATAAGGAGGAATTTCTTCACTATGAAGGTGGGGAGATGCTGGAACAGGTTGCCCAGGGAAGTGGTGGCTGCCCCATCCCTGGAGGGGTTCAAGGCCAGGTTGGATGCGCCCTGGGCAACCTGATCCAGTGGGAGGTGTCTCTGCTGTCCATGGCAGGGGGGTTGGAGCTAGATGTTCTTTAAGGTCCCTTCCAACCCGAACTATTCTATGATTCTATGACTGAGCTGTGGGGTTCTGTGTGTGCTTTGAATTGCCATGTAGTTTGGCTGCCTGTTGGTGATGCGTGTTGAAATACTGCTCTGACAGGTATATTGAGAAGCCTCTGCTCCTGGAAAGGAAGAAGTTTGATGTCCGTTCTTACCTCCTCATTGCCTGCACTGCACCATACGTGTTATTTTTTGCCCAGGGTTACGTCAGGTTGACCTGTGTCAATTATGATGCCACTTCGGATGATCTGACTGTTCATCTCACAAACCAGGTAAACTAAGGTCACTTAGTTCAGAAGAAGGGGAAGGTGTGGTGAACAGAGATAGGAAGCGAAAAAAAAGGCTTTTGAAAGGCTAAAAATAAATGCCTCATGCAAGCACAATTCCTACACTCAGGAAATTATGTGGGCTGGTGGTAAGGAACAACAATAAGGCTGAACAGAAACGCTACTGGATCCAGATCAGTTCTCTGCCATGGATCAGTTCTCTCCTAAACCTGACAATTTCTCTCCCTGGATCTCCTTCTCCTGCAGTTATTCTCTCATGGACCTCTAGACCATAAGCTTTTTAGGGCAAGAAACCTTTGATCTCAGCTGCATAGCACAAAGGAGCCTTAAACTTGGCTAAGGATTTTGCTGCTCCTGTTGTGCTTAAATACATCAACTGTAAAGATGTAAGATGCAGATGTGTTCTTCAAGAGCCCTGATTCTTCAATCTCCATCTTTGCTTCTCAAATGAGGGCTGTAACAGAACAAGACTGTCCTGGCTTGTACCCTCATATATCTCTTGTCGTACAAAATAAAAGCCTGTGTTCCTTACGTCTACCCAAGTTTTTACTTCAAATGAATCCCTTCAATGGTCAGAACTGGCCCTGATGCAAGATGATTAAATTACGAAGCCCTTTTCTCCTTCCAGTACCATGCTGTGTTCTGAGAACTAGCAAAATCTGCATTAGGGAGGCATCAGACAAACCCACTTCAGCTGGAGTTTCACGGTTCCTGTAGAAGTGCAGTTCAGGACAGCAGATTATAGCTGCTTCCTGCAATATTTGCTATTATCAGTACGCCACTTGTTTTCCTGGAATAGTCTGTTTGCTCAGCTAGATAGAGAGCTATCCACACAGGATTTCAGGTGCTGGGATAGAATCCCATGGCACAAGTGATATTAAACAAAGGACAGGTGTTTATGAGCACAACATAAATTACCTGGGTTCCTGCTGGGAGGAGGGAAATGAAGTTTGCAGGAGCGGCTTCTTCAAATTACGGTTGATTCTGCTGTCATTCCCTTCCTACCGTTACGACCCACCTGGAATCAGTCATTTTCCTGCTGCATTTCCAAAAGAAAAGAGGCAGCAGAGACAGCATCGCTAACCAGAGACTCTGCAGCCACACAGTAGCCGAACCAGAGATGGAGTTGCAGCCAAGCCCCACTGTCTCACAGGAAAAGAGGACTTGCCTTTGATTGAAAAATACCCCATTATTGATAAACTTCAGCTGACATAGGGATTAATGAGGCAGGGGAAGAGAGAAGCCCTCACCTAGGTTTCGTCTGGGGATACATCCATACATCTCTCCCAGATGTACTCTCCTCCACGCAGCCAGACACTGAAACCAGATTTAGTTCAAATAATATCATGAATATGACTTGAAAGCACCTCTCCCTGTCTGTCAGCCACTGGTCCAGACATATCGTACGTCCATACACACAGACTTGGAGAGAAAACACTGCTGACAGAGACCCTGGGTACTTGCCCAGATTTAGCTCTGCTAGTGAGAGTCTCTGTTCCCTCCACCTCTCTAACCTGACCCCAGGCTTCTTCCCAACTCCAGGTGCTGTGAACACCTTGGGGTTGTTGGATGTCTGCCATGCAAGTGGATCCCAGGTTCCTCTTCACTGCCAGGAATCTAATCCTCCCTTTGCCTTGTTTCTCCACCCCTCAGTACATGCAGAAGAAGAATTCCCTGTACAGCCAGTTGAAAGATGAGACAGTTTGGCGGATGGAGGACTTCAACAGCTACGTTAATGAGAAGTTCGGAAAAAGCAACGGGCTCCCCAAAGACTGGGTTTTCACTGTGTTTACTGTGAGTGCAAGCAAGCGTGTGGTGTGCTCGTCTGCCTAATTAAGGTGATAGGAATTGGGAGGAGACCTGTCAGTTCCCTGGAGCCCCCAGGGAGACACCCACACAGAGCGAGAAGGTATTGATGGTCCCATGGTAACCATTTATCTGTGGATGCTAAACACAGAAGTGAAGACACAAAGAGTTTAGTTTTAATAAAATGGGTAAACAGCTGAAAAAGAGAGTGTGAATGTAAATGGTAGTTATAAGAATGCAATTATGGACAAGGCGCTGAGGGACATGGTTTAGTGATTGACAGGAATGGTTGGACTGGATGATCCGGTGGGTCTCTTCCAACCTGGTGGTTCTATGATTCTATGATTCAATGCTGTGGTCCTGCATTTAAAGTACACGTTAGAAAGCTCCTTGGCATTCCCAATGACCAGCTACAACCTTTCCCCATCTTCTGTTTCAGAAAAGGATGCAGCGGATCATGTTTCAGTGTTTCCTGGCAGCCAAGCACAAACTGGCTTGCAAACTGGGCTACTTTGATCTCATCGGCTGTGACTTTTTAATTGATGAAAACTTCAAGGTATGAGTATAATGCTGTCAAATACCAAGTACGATGGCCAGATGTCTAATGCCAGCAGTACAGACCAGGTGACACAGGCTCTGGTGCTAGGAATTAAATAGAGCATTCGATCAGTCAGCTCTAAAGGCAGGATTCATTTCTTTCTCCAGCTCCATCAAGACACAGCAGCTATTCTGCCTGCAGATATACCACACAGCAAAACCCTGGCATTAACAGCTCAGGATGGAAGCAAAATGCAGAATTTTCACATGGAAGTGAAGCTCATAGTGAAAAGTATGGGAACCATAGAATACCAGGTTGGAAGGGACCTCAAGCTTCATCTGGTTCAACCTTTCTTAGCAAAAGCATAGTCTAGACAAGATGTTCCAGTACCTTGCCCAGGTGAATCTTGAAAGTGTCCAGGGTTGGGAAATCCAACTCTTCCCTGTGGAGATTACTCTCAGGGCTCATTGTTCTCATTGCGAACGATTTTCCTTTTGTGTCCAATCAGAATCTCCCCAGGAATCACTGGAATTTTAATGCCCACTCAGCTTTTTCTTTCTCCAGAACCCAAATATACGATATGCCAGCATAAACCAACGTGTAATGCCTCTAACAGCACAGGAATTACACTGGTTTAAGCTAGCTGAGCACCCACCACAGGCAATGCAGAACACAGGTGACTCAGAACCCTCACCATACTGAAGAATCAGTCATTATCAACTCAGATGTCAGCATCAGCATCTCCACACTCACTGTAGGTTCACTATTTAGCAATAGGTCAGCCCCCCGAGTCTGTAAAACCGGCTAGAATTACAACCCAAACTTGTAAAACACAGAGAAGAAAAGGCAGAAGAAAGGGAAATAATAAATATAGTGATTGAGGTGCTTTCAATACAGAACCACCTGGCCCACACATAACAGAAAGCCATCTGGCAGATTCTGCTGTTGCTAAAGCAGAAAGGAACTCAAAGATATTCCAGCAAAGGGCAGGATGAACAGCAAACCCTAGGAAAGAATGGAATTAATGTATGCAGCAGTGGGCAAGGCACCTGAACAATAGGCTCCTTTGTACAGGGAGTCAATGGCAAGAGAGAGCAAATGGCAAAGACGTAGAAACTGGTGCTTCTCAAATTTCAGTGGGAATTGTCTTTTGCAATGTTGGCATGCAAAGTCCTGGCTGTGTAAACTTTAAGTAAAATAGAAGATCCAATATCACTCTATTGTGGCAATTCCTACTTGGCCAGTTAAAAACATCAGTGTTTAAAGACCATTACATCCTCACATATTCTATAGAGAGAGAAATAAACAGAATCTGTCTCTTGCCAAGCATTCTCTATAAGAACGAGGAGGATTTCTGGACGCTTGGTGGTGACAGTGTCAATTGGAAGCTGAAACTTCCCATTGCAAGAGTAAAGTGGCAATTTAGGCTTTTATGCAGCCGTAGGTTTGTCCATGTTTTCTTGCCCCTGCTGGAAAGTCACAAACCTACATTTTTATTGGGGTAGTGCTGTGTCAAGAGACACAGGAACACGCCCTGCAGAGTCAGCTTACAACAGCTTTAACCCTGGCTGGTGGAGGAAATTCCCAGTGTTCTGTGAGCTGGCATTACAATTCTTGGTCTGACACCCTGTCCTCTTCACCTGGAACACACAACAGCCTTATTCTCCCTGTCATCCCATTTCAGGCCACGTGTATAATCTGCTTTATGCTGATTTAGCATGGTCTCATGTGTTCAGTTCTATAGCTCATCATGCCTTTCCCTCTTCCCTATTTATCGAAGACATAAATGCTCTCAGCATCATGCCTTGAAGGCCCTGAGCATCCTGATTCAGACTTTGGAAGATCTTTTTCCTGCCTCAGAGCTCTTAGAAGGCCTTTCAGGAGAGCTTTGCATACTTAGATGTGAGCTGAGAAAGGAAGGAAGTACTTCAAGAGGACCAGGAGCAAAAGGGACAGATGTGGGTTTGCTCCTGTTGGCTTTTTTTCCTGCTGTTTTCTGGAGCTTCCTTGTGCTGCAGTGTAAATCCTAAGTCCCTACACAGCTCAGGACAGTGTGATTTCAAGGCTCAAGGAGCCTGTTTTCAGCATGCATTGCATCATCCATGGGAAAGGGCTTCTCTCCAGGGTTACGCTGAGAACGCAGATGTGCCGCGTTTTCATCAGCCATAAAGGGATTCAGCTCTCTATCAGCAGAGAACAGCCTGAACATAAATAAGCCATTTGTCAATTTGTGATAGAGGTGCATAAATGAAGATAACACTCAAGCCTCTAGTTAAAGCAGGGACGGTTCCTTTGATTTGAATGACATGGCTTTTCACTCACCCCACGAATATCAGGTACCACACAGATACTGTAGACTTGGCTGTGCTCTCCCCGGGTCACGATGATAAAAATAAAACTGATAAAGGCTGTAAAGACTGGAGAAGAGAACTCCACTGCTTTAGCCTGTGGTCTCCACTATCGCTTAGTGGGTCGGCAACATCTGAGTAGCCCTTCCAGTGCTTGGTTTGCAACTGGGCATGTGGCTTCAGCTATGTCAACACGGCACAGAGACCAAGTTATTTTATTCCTATTTATGACTGCTATTTCAGTGCTGCGTAAAGCTCCAGCCAGAGGTCAGGCTCTGTGGATGCAGACACAGAACAAGCCAGCTCTGCCGAGGATACTTTTGGGCTTTGAAGCATGTTACAGCCATCCTCTCTAAGGACTAAGCCATCCTCATCTAAGTTCTGATGTAGAGAGGTCATAGGATCATGGAATGGTCTGTGTGGCAGTAGGTGTCCAAGGAGCCTGACTTTAAAAATCATCCAGTTCCAAAAAAGGACAATCCATGATTAGGAAGTCGAGAACAAATATGAATGTAGATGAACAGCGTGATAGATGTCACGGAGAACTTTCTTCCTCCTGTTTGTCAGTTTTATTTGCTTTGAAGAACAAGAAACCACAACCTGATCAAGATAATTATGAAGGTTCATTGAGTTTGTCTGTCAGCACAAAATCTTATGAACTTCTAAAAGTAAAACCACTTACAAGAACATTTGCTAGGAAAAAATGTATGTAACTTAGGTGCCCTCTGTTGGCATCTTCAAAGCAGGTTTTTTTGATCAACTGTTCCAGTTCTCTGGGAAAAAAAAACATTTCACTGCCCTCACTAATCAGTCTTCTCATTTGTTTAATGGAGTGTTTCAAAGAAGTGAAATTAATTGTTGTATTTTATTCTCATCAAAAGATTTCGACTGCTACGTTGCCAAAATCTACCAAACACTTTGATTTTATCTCCCAGGTACTTGCAGGCAAACTCATTGTTGCTTCAGAAAAGAATATAATTTTTAAATTAGATTTTAAAATCTGTTAAAAAGCAGTTAAATACTCCTGGGGCTGTTAAATGATTAAATATCCTTCCTTACAGAATGCTGAATAGTTGCTGCATGTGTTATATATAGGATGCAGCACCATATGGTGGAGGCTGGAAGTGAACAGATGAGTTTCCCTCACTATAGAGAAAAGAAATGATAAACACCACTACATGTGAGACAATTGTTCACAGATTTCTATCTGGACCATCACATTATGTGGCTTGTAGCTTCAGACCTCAGCATTTCAAAGGGAAATGGAGATGACAGTCGTTGATTTGTAAAATTAGTATCTCACATGGCTTCCACCTGAAACTAAAGCTCAGCCAGGAAATCAGGGCCAAGGGTTTGTTGAAAACTCAGTACCTTGTTTTCTTAGTTTTGATTCCATGTCCACCCTAAATGAAAATATTTCCTAGATTCCTTATAACTATGTGATATCCAAAAAGCTCAGCTAGAAGCTGGTATGGAAACTGGTGCGTTAAGAAGCACAGACCTACAGAGAAAGGGTTAACCTACACAGCATCAGCTGGAGACACAAAATAAGATATAATGCTGTTATGAAGTAAGCAAATGCACACAGAAAGGGATTTGTTTAATTCATCCAGTCCTTAGGAAAATTCTCTCCTGCCTGCATCCTATGTTGTGGGATTTTGTTGGGATTTATTAGTACTCCCACCTCTCAAGGTGTTCCCTAAGACAGCAGGAGGGTGTTGCTCTGACTTTAAGAAGATCCAGCCTAGATTCCTGACTGGCATTCATCTTTCCTAGGTCTGGCTTCTGGAGATGAACTCAAACCCAGCATTGCATACCAACTGCAAAGTCTTGAAAGAGATCATCCCAGCTGTGGTCTACGAGAGCCTTGGTAAGCAAACAGGTCACAGGGTGGTCAGCAGCAGGTAATCGCTGCTTCTCAGAAGAAAGACTCCTGTTTCTGTCAGCTTCAGGGCTGAAACAATCTTTGCGTGAAGATGTCTCACTGCTGAGATTCTAAGCAATTTAGGAGGCATTGAAAATTCTAATCCATGCAGACTTAGAAAAGCTACAGTCTAGTTAGCCATGCACCCACCAGAAGGACCTGAGCGGTTAAATTTTATGCCGACTTTCATAGATACAGTTGCCTTCCTAGAATCATAGAATGGGTTGAGTTGGAAGGGACCTCAAAGCCCATCCAGTTCCACTCCTGCCATGGGCAGGGACACCTCCCACTGGATCAGGGGCTCCAAGCCCCATCCAACCCGGCCTTGAACATCTCCAGGGATGGGGCAGCCACCACAGCTCTGGGCAGCCTGGGCCAGGGCCTCCCCACCCTCACACTGGATGTGTGTATTTATTTTGGGGAATATTCATATCCTGCACTGCAAGCAGTTTTACAACATTTTTCCTACCGGTTTCCTAAAATGCTTCCAGTGGGGCTGAAGGTGGCTGAAGTGAATGCAGAAACAAAAATGTGTGCGTCGTGTGTTCTTTTTTCAATTCTCTTAATGGCAGGAGTCCACAAAATCCACAGATCATGGGGTGGAACGCACTTCCCCTCCCATGCACACAGCTGCTTTCATAGAATCTAGAATCATAGAATAACCAGGTTGGAAAAGACCCACCGGATCATCAAGTCCAACCATTCCTATCAAAAGCTTTGTGCTTACACATGACAGCTTGGATATAGTTTAGCATCAGAGACCATCTCACATCTGCATCTTCTGTTCCAGATTTGGTTCTGGAGGTTTTCACCAAGCGCCTCAAGGGTCAGAGTGTTTTGCCTTTAGAGACACTCCGCCGTTTTGTGCTTCTCTATCACGAGCATGCTGCAAATCTGCACCAGAAACAACTTGGGGTGTCCAGAACTGGCCGATACCTGCGGCCACAAGCAGGCAGCACCATTCACTCTGGTCGGAGCCCTGCCCGAGCGCTGAAGAACTCTTCCAAGAGGTTCATTTGCTCTTCAGGACAAGTTGCCTTGTTGCCCAGAATTGGCAATCAACAGTCCTAACTTTACCACACACACAGCTCCTCGACCATCACAGAAAACCCCTCTGAACTATTACAGGTCAAGAGGGTTTTCACAAGTTCAGAAGTCATAAAAGGAAAATAAAAGCTGTATTTGCGCGTGCTGTGATTGTCCAGCTCATTTTCAGCTTATGTAAAGAAACAGATATCAACCTCAACTAGAAAACTACTGATTATTTCTATAAATACTTATTCTGCAGAAAGTTCTTTTGCAGAAAGTAGGACGTTCAACAGCCAGCCAGAAATTACAGCAAAGCTACAGAGAAAGAGACAACTGCTACCACATTAAAGCTCATCCCTCTTAAAAACAACACTGATCTCACCCATACAATCCAGAATCACAGAAAGGTTTGGGCTGGAAGGAACCTCAAAGCCCATCCAGTTCCAGCCCTCCTGCCACGGGCAGGGACACCTCCCACGGGATCAGGGGCTCCGAGCCCCATCCAACCTGGCCTTGAAACCTCCAGGGATGGGGCAGCCACAACTTCCATGGACAACGTGTTCCAAGGCCTCACTACTCTCACAGCAAAACATTTCTTCCTAAGATCTCATCTCAATTTCCCTTCTTTTAGCTTAAAACTGTTCCTCTCATCCTGTCCCTTCACTCCCTGATCAAGAGCCCCTCCCCAGCTTTCCTGGAGCCCCTTTCCGTTCTGGAAGCTGCTTTAAGGTCTCCCTGGAGCCTTCTCTTCTCCAGGCTGAACAACCCCAGCTCTCTCAGCCTGTCCTTGTACGGGAGGGTCTCCAGCCCTCGGATCTTCTTCATGTCCTCCTCTGGACTCGTTTTAACAGAAACAGCTCAAACTTACAAGCTTACTTGGAAGGGGGTTGAAACTGGGAGACCCTTAAGATCCCTTCTGACCCAAACCATCCTATGATACTGTTACCTCATTCCTGGGGAGTCAGCGCAGAAGAGATGTAAAGGGAATGGGATGGAAAAAAAGGAAACAGTGGCTGCTTTGAAAGCGGGCAGGGCTCTTCATGGATTTTTAGGACCCAGGCTGGAGATGATGAGCAGCATTGCTTGAGGATGCCGTTCTAGGCTATGGCGAGACTTTTGGGTGGGTGCTTACTGTTTCCCAAGCAACACAGCACACACTGCAGCACCCACGAGGGTCACAAGATGGCAGGATGCACTGACATGGGAGCACCGGGACAGCTCGGCCTTGGCAATTCCCACCCAGCAGCTCCAGGAGCCCTCCCAAAGCTTTTGCCCTTATCCTCCTACCCTCAGATTCCTATAGCCATGAATACTCTGAGTCGGCTGGACAGCACTAATTCCAGAGGAGACCACAAAGATGATCCAAGGGCTGGAGCACCTCCCATAAAAGACAAGCTGAGAGAGTTGGGCATGGGCAGCCTGGGGAAGAGAAGGCTCCAGAGAGACCTTAGAGCAGCTTCCAGTGCTGAAAGGGGCTGTAGGAAAGCTGGGGAGGGGCTCTGGCTCAGAGAGTAAAGGGTCAGGACAAGGGAGGACAGGTTTGAAGCTGAAAAAGGGGAGATTGAGATGAGATCCTAGGAAGAAATGTTTTCCTGTGAGGGTGGGGAGGCCCAGGTTGTCCCTAGCAGTGGTGTCTGCCTCATCCCTGGAGGTGAACAAGGGGCTGCACATAGAATCATAGAATAACCAGGTTGGAAGAGACCCACCGGATCATCGAGTCCAACCATTCCTATCAGACACTAAACCATGTCCCTCAGCACCTCGTCCACCCGTCCCTTAAACCCCTCCAGGGAAGGGGACTCAACCCCCTCCCTGGGCAGCCTCTGCCAGTGCCCAATGACCCTTTCTGTGAAGAATTTTTTCCTAATGTCCAGCCTAAACCTCCCCTGGTGGAGCTTGAGGCCATTCCCTCTCGTCCTGTCCCTTGTCACATGAACCATTCTCTGCTGGCTGCTGGTTTGTGATTCAGATCTCAGCTGTACATATCATAGAATCACCAGGTTGGAAGAGATCCACCGGATCATCGAGTCCAACCATTCCTATCAAACACTAAATCATACCCCTCAGCCTCAATGAGAAATCTTCCTCCATTTCCTTACGATACGTATGGCCTGATTCTTATCAGAAAAAGAAACAGCATAAAATACTGTGTAAATACCAGAAAGAAAACCCATTTACCTGAGTCTAAACCATGCGTAGAAAGCAGCATTGAGGTAACTGTTGGCTCGGAGAGCACAATGCAGTTCTCGATGGTGAACAGTCCTTTTTCTATAGGTTTCATTCCCTGCCCAAATCAAGAAAAAAATATTAATCCTGGAAGTTTCCATGCCAGAAATTGTTTCCACAAGTAATCATTGCTATCTTTTACCCCACAAAGAACAACTCAAAAAAATTCCAGGTCAAGTAAAATTTATTGATTTGGACAATTTCAAAGAAATTCACTTGGATTCCAAACACCTTAAGAAGTTTCCCCCACTCTACATCGATGCAGCACGTAAGGAAACATTGCTGCAAAGCAAAACAACAACGCATTTAATTTCAGACAGGAGGTCTCAGTTACCTGTAAGGTCAGTCATCCAGGCTGTATCCGTGGTGTAGCTGCAAAGGTACCCAAACAAGCTTTGCGTCGCCTCTTTTCTATTCCAGTTTTTCCTTTGTGCAGCCATATATAAATCAAGAAATCAAGACAGTCGCATATACTGCAAAACAAAAAAGAAATTTTAAAAAAACCAATAATTCTAGAAGAAAAAGAATATCTAACGAAGGTCTGTCCACAAATATAATAAATTAATTATGAGTCTCTTTTCCGGATGCTGTTAAGAACTGAACACCTCCACCAGGCTGGGCTGAAACTAGGTAGTAAGTTGAAAAGTTATTTGGAAAAGCAGGTGTGTGATCACACAACAGCTTCATTTCCCTTTCCTTGGGAAAGGCGACCATAAAAATTAAGGATAGGGAGTCCTGTGAAAGTATATGAGCATCTTCACTTTCAGAAGATGAATAATTTACAGGGAGCATGCGCAGATGTGGTAGCCTAACAAAACATCTCCTGCACTTATCCCTAGGTGCCTTCTGTTTGAGCAAAACCTCCAGTATGATGAAGGCTGTTTCTACACCTCGGGCATTTCTCTTCTCTTGCTACTCTTTCTCTCTTTTTGCAGCTAAAAGATGAAGAAATCCCCAGAGCTCACCAGGAACCCAAACACCGACAATTGTTAGCTCTCTCTGTAAGTGAATGGCACTGGAAATGGGTAGCACCTTACCTTCTCACTGCGCCCCTGCATTTCCTAACACCAGGGGGCAAGGTCTTCAGCTGATTCGGAGTATCACGGCACATCTAAGCACCAAACATTGTTTTAAATAAAGTTCAATAATTTGTCTTGACAATGTTTCAGGAAGGATATGGATCTGTGGAGCAAATACAGAGGACACCATGAAGATGATGGTGCTGGAGCACCTCCCATACAGAGACACTCTGAGAGAGTTGGGACTGTTCAGCCTGGAGAAGAGAAGGCTCCAGAGAGACCTTAGAGCAGCTTCCAGTACCAAAAGGGGCTTCAGGAAAGCTGCGGAGGGGCTCTTGATCAGGGATAGGGTGAGGGAGGACAGGTTTGAAGCTGAAAGAAGGGCAATTGAGATGAGATCTCAGGGAGAAATGTTTTCCTGTGAGGGTGGGGAGGCCCTGGCCCAGGTTGCCCAAAGCATGGGTTGTCCCATCCCTGGAGGGGTTCAAGGCCAGGTTGGATGGGGCTTGGAGCCCCTGATCCAGTGGGAGGTGTCCGAAGAACTGTAAGAGCTGTAGATCCAGAAGAATCTTTTTTAATTAAACCTCTAGAGAAGGTGCATGAAAACAAAGACGGAAAGTTAACTCCTCTCCTCTGCTAGGTGACACTTCCCTGCCCTGAAATTTTGCCATCATGTCTTTTTCATTTTAGAAATCACAGTTTGGGAATAATGATTCATATTAGAAGCACAAAATGCTAAGTGGTGCCACTAGATCTAGCATCGGGAAAGTAATATACATTAGTCAGAGAAGAGTTGTTAAATTTAGTTCTAACTGCAAGGCTAGATCATGGGAAGATCCCAGAACTTGGAGGAACCAGGGGTTTCCCTCCTAAAGGCCAATTTCTGTTCCCCCTGTGCAACCACCTCCGCCTTCTCCGGGGGCAGGCACGGGAGCCTCAGGCACAGCGAAGTGATGACATAGAACAGAATCATAGAATCAAATCAACTTGGAAGGTCAAATCAGAACCTGGAAAAGCCCATAAACTCTGGGATTTGAGCTGAAAATTCAACCATGATCCAATTCCAACGTTGCAGTAATTGCAGGCTGATCAAATAAATCCATTGCTCTTTCTGAGTGGAAACTTAAATACAGTGTTTTCTCACAAGCTCTCAGTTCTAAGCCAATAGCTTTCATTTCCTTTGATGCAAAGAAAACCTCTTTCACTGAAATTCTCCCGGGCTTAAATGATTCACACTTTGGGTTTTTCCCTCTGAACTGGAGCTTTAAGAAGTCAGGAAATTGGTTGCTTTTCCCATCAATAAGCAGGCATAAAACCAGGTGGTTGGGGCAGTAGGAAGCAGGACTCCTCTTCAGGGCAGGCATACAGAAACCCAAAAGGCCACGGTGCAAGTTTCCAATGAATAATATGGCTCTGCTCATCGTGTTTCAATATTAACTGGCAGCAGTGCTGGCTGCTCAACACCCACAAGCCCAGAAATTCTTGTGCGCCTCGCTAAGACTCGCCGCACGTTGCCAGAAGCACAGACTTCCACTAGAGCTTCACATCTTTCGTTCCTCAAAGAGTGAGCTCTGTTGAGTTTGGTTTTTTTTTCTTGCTGGAAAGGTTGCTGCTTCTCTGTCATTGTCAGGAATGGAAAAAAAATATCAGCCACAGTTTCCTGCTGCTTTGGTTGTGGGGAGCTGCAAAGGTGGTGCAGCCAGCAGCCTGGAAATGTTAAGCCACTTGCTTAAAAAAGCGAATAAAGCACAAGGGCATCAACCTAAAATTCAATTACAGAAGAATCTGAGTGAGGGTCCATTGGTGAAGTAGCTGTAATTCTGTAAGAGAAGGGGGTGGTGAACTGGGAAAGTAAAACTAAGTGCCCTCAAAAACACTGGGACAACCTAAAGAATAAAATCCTATGTTTCCAGTTTGCTTAATTATATCACATAGGCACTTCATTCAATTTTCAAGTTTATTTTTCCTTTACAAAAGGTCACCATCAGAATCTTGTGGGAAATGTTAAAAATACAAGAAGAGTCAATACAGAGCCAAGAATAACCATGGCCAACATAGAAGGAGCAGTAAGAAGTGATAGGATGAGATGAAAATGGCCTCAAGTTGTGCCGGTGGAGGTTTAGGTTGGATATTGGAAAAAAATTCTTTACCAGAAGAGTGGGTAAAGCTTTGGAAGAGGCTGCCCAGGGAAGTGGTGGAGTCACCATCCCTAGAGGTATTAAAAAATGTGTAGATGTGGTACACTGGGACATGGCACGGTGGTGTTGGGCCTGATGATCATAGTCTTTTCCAACCTTAATGGTCCTCAGTGTCTTTACTAGTCAGCATTTGGGTTTCTGAAAGTGTCGAACTCCACAGTAAAACTGCTAACAATGCAGAGAGTCTTACACCTTTTTTTAAGTCATCCTATTTAATCCAATCCAATACTTTCACCTTCCCTTGGCTGAATCTCCACTTCAACTCAATGAAGAATCCGCACGTTTCCCAAAGCAGTGGAGGAAAACTCACTCTTTTTCAGTGAATTTCTCATTGGGAATGGGAAAAATTATCAGTAGCACAAGAGTTAACAGCAAGAGGATCAAAAGAAGGCAAAAATACATTGAATGTCTTACAACATCCTACTAGGATTAAGAAGTATCACTGCTTCTGTTCTTCACCAAGGGGAAGCTGAGGTATAAGGATGTCAGGTGCACTGAACACAATAAAAAAGAAGCTAGAAGATTAAAACTAGGACTGTGGGGGAATACATTCTCAAGAATAAGGACAACCCTCTGCGCTTCATTTTCTCTTACAACTATTTCACACAGTTACAAGATTCTATAATGCACAGAAAAAAAAACAGCAAAAAACACAAAATACAGAATAACTCCTCTTGACACAATCTCTGAAGAAATGTTCAGCTATACAACCATGTCCATGAACTGTAAAATTAATACTTCAGCTCTATTCAAGCTTGCCAAGACCTCTTCCAGAGAAGGCTTCAAAAAACACCAACTGGAAAGAGCTTAGAGAAGCTGAGAGGTCTGGAAACCACAGGCTGTGAAGTAGGGCAAGAGCCTGGAGAAACCAGCAATAGTTTACAGACGCTGAAAGAGATGCCCAAGAGTCAATTCTTCCTCATAACCATAATGGATAATATTAACTAACAAAATATCTGTCACTAACTTTAAGGCAGTCACTGGACTAGGTTGCCTAGAGAGGTTATGGAGTCACCTCAAGGAGAGCAAAACAGATAGATTCTTATCCAATCCCACCAACCCTGCCTCAGGGCACAGAAGCGATGCCTCTGTTTTACCAAGGTAATGACCTGCCCCACTTCTTAGGATCTTCTGTTCAAGTGCTTTTGTAACACCCATCTGTGGAGGCAATAACTTCAGCTATTGCAATTTCAGAGAGCCCTACTTAAACCAGCACGTCACTCAGTAATCTCCTCTGAGTATTCAGTAAGGTGATTAACAGAAATTTCATTATTCTGTTAGGAAATAAGCCCTAACTGCTTACGTTATCTGGAAGAAATCATGAGGAAGCTGAAGTCCAGGCTCTGCTCTGAGATATTTATAGCCTCTCATTTGAAGGCTGAGGCAAAACTCATTTTTGCCCAGAGCTGATTCGGTCATAAAAGAGTCTGTTTCAAGCAGCTTTCACCAAAAGGCCAAACCATAAGGCATCCAGAGCTTTGAAACTATGATTGCAGTCACATAACACAAAGGTAATTCTATACAAAAGACACACGACTTTTAACTCGTTGAAGGCACAGATGAGATGCTATTTGAAAGGAGTGTCAATTCACAGAAAGCAACCAACTCCAGCTGAAACCCTGCCCTTCTAAAGTCAGACAAAACCATTAATTCTCGACGTGAAATTTCATGGCTCTATGAAACTGGAGGAACATTAATTCAATATAAAAAAAAATAATCTTCCATGGTAGATATTTCCATAAAGAGAACATCTTTCAGCTGATGAGGAAGGCAGCAGAGCTATGCTGGTATGAACCAGGAGACACTCTGGGTCTTCAAGGCCAGGTTGGATGGGGCTTGGAGCAACCTGATCCAGTGAGAGGTGTCCCTGCTTATGGCAGCAGGGTTGGAACCAGATGGACTTTAAGGTCCCCTCCAACCCAAACCAGTCTATGATTCTTCTTCTGGAGTGAGGGGGAAAAAAACCCTCAAGAACAAATTCTGGGCCTTTATCTATTTTCCATTGTTTCTTTCCCCCTACTCTCTAAACTAGGTGAGAAGAGAGTGATCACAGAACTTGCATAAGGAAAACATCTGCAAGAACAAATGATGTGGCCGTGGCAGCCTCCCATCAGCACTTCTATGCACTGACACCAGCCTGACCATCACCTTCTGTGAGGACTGGAGGGTATTGAACTTATTAAGAGGACCTTTGATTTGAGCCCCTTAATTGATTAATGACCCTTTGCGGCATAACACAGAGGGAGCGTGACAGGAGGGAAAAGCACTGTCTGCTTAGGAAAGAGTAGTAGATGAGGTTGCTAGATATGATGCCTTATTCCCTCAATATGAGCATCAGGACAAATCCTGGGGATATGGATGTCCTGGGAAAGCTGTGAGAGTGCACTGCAGGTACTGCTGTATTTCCTGTAGCAGTGAAGGGACTGAAGGGGGGACACCAGCCTTCTACGCACGTATTCCTCTGTAGGAGCATCACAGAGACGTGCACAGAAGATGCAAAGGGGAATAACAACAGGAAGGGTACCTGGTCCCAAACAGATTTGAAGAGAGCATCAATGAAAAAGAATCATAGAATCATGGAATAACCAGGTTGGATGAGACCCACTGGATCATTGAGTCCAACCATTCCTATCAAAAAAAAAAAGAAACCGCAACGACCCAAGAAACTTGCAGTGCAGCTGAACTGAGTGTCTGTCTGACTGCGCAGTTTCTCTTGATTGTAAACGCGAGGTTGTGTTGAGAAGAGACAAAGTGAAACTCCCCCCAAGCCCCTTCCTTATCGCTGTGTATGGAACGATGCTTTACGCACCCAGCCTCTCCCTATTTTTTTCTTTTTTAAAAAGTCTGAGCTCAGCTCCCAGTCCTCACAACACATTGCAATTCATCTGCTTTCACTGTGGACTCTGAGGGTAGAAATAGCACATCTTTTCTTCTGGTGTTTTGTCTCCGTGTTCTTCTTCTGGAAACTGGCAGCTGTAAGTCTCCTCTCTGTGGTGCGACAGTTGTGGAGCCTCCGGCAGCCTACGGAAGTTATGTTCCAGATCTGCAGTGAGAATAAGCAAAAGCACTGCAGATACAAGAGGTCTTCATACATGTTTGTTATCTGCCCATTACCTTTCCCACGCAGCCTCCCTCTGAGGCAAAGATGCAGGTGATGCTCTGCATCTCAGTGGAAGTAAATGAGGGTGGGGAGGCCCTGGCCCAGGTTGCCCAGAGAAATCATAGATGCCCCATCCCTGGAGGTGCTCCAGACAAGGCTGTTTGAGACTTTGAGCAACCTAATCCAGTGGGAGATGTCCCTGCCCATGGTAGGAAGGTGGAACTGGATGGGCTTTGAGGTCCCTTCCAACCCAACCCATTCTACGACAGATAACCCGTTCAAAAATCACACAGTAAATCCATGTTTACTGTACTTATTCAACTTAATTTATACCATTCTGACTCTGGACACGTTGGTCTCCACTGAAAAGTTCCACAAAGGGCGTACTTACCGTTAGCTGCGTGGTACTTTTCTTTCTTCAGTGACCATATGCAGAAATGCAAGAAGAAGGTCAGCAAGATGAGAACAAACACAGCCACTGCAGTAAGGATGGCCAGGATGGTGGTGTAGAGAGAGTCATGTGTAATATCAGCTGCAATTAGATATATTTAACAGGGATTAAGAAATCACATGCCCAGACTACTGTTAAAAGAAAGGCAGTTCTCTCAGGGAAATTTATAGATTCATTTCCTCTTTTGGTGGAAAATAATCTTCCAGGGAATAAAAACAGTGCAGGTATTAGCAATGAAACTGAGATCCTCTAAGTCAAGAGTGCAATAGGTGGGTCTGTGGTAAGAGGCATTCACACAAAACCCCCACATCCCTCATCTCTTCATTGTTCAATGACGTTCTCTCTTGCAGCTATCAGCATTTCTTTCTAGTCTGCTTTGTGGTTTGCTTATTGAGCAGATCTGGCTTTAATCTTTCCCCAAATAGCACTAGAGCAAGCCAAAATTTTACACTTGTCTCAGCCTCATGGAGGTAAACAGTAGCCCCTTTTTGCAATCTGTCTCAGCAGAACTACCAGTTTCTCTGAATGGAGGACCCAGACCTGAAAGCCACCAATTCATGGTGGGGACAAGGGCTGGGGAAAACACAGAAGCAGTGCAGCTTGCTGTCTTCAAGATGCTTAGTACCTGCAAAGCCTGGACCACTTATTCCTGTTTAATTTGATCCATGGTAAGATGCGAGATTTCATTTCTGGATGTCATGGACTCAACCAAGACTTGCAAAGGAACTGGATGATTAAACTACTGCCTTCTTAAGCAAATCCAGCTCTGAGCAACCTGATCCAGTGGGAGGGGTCCCTGCCCATGACAGGGGAGTGGAACTGTATAGATTTTCAGGTCCCTTCCCACCCAAACCTTTCCATGAATCTATGAAAACAGCAAGAGCTGTTCACTAGAAATCTCTGACAATTTGCCAAATAAGTTTGCTCTATTTAAGGATAATTGTTGAGCTTTTCCCTGCCTGTATTACTGACACTGCTTTAATAATGGAACCACTGCCCAGGTCAACAATTCTACCAATATTAATACTGCAAGAAACACAAAATTTCCAAAGCCTATTTTCACAATAACAAGTTCCAGATAATAGCTAAGCCACAAGCCACCAGCTGAAGAAGTGCAGAGAAGTTACAGGCTCAAAGAAACAAATAATTTTGAGAAAGTACCTTGCTCCAGATCTTTAGTAGAGAAACCACACATTGTGTTGTGTGTCCTGTTGCCTTGCTTGATTGTTTGAAACCCAGAACTTTCACAACTAAAGGAAGAAAGAGAGTCACATTTAGAATGTCCCCACATTTCCCTTCATTCCTCTCCAGCATTTTTCTTGCCTCTCTTTCTTCTTTTTCTCCACTCTTTCCACAACTTGCCTCCATCTTTTGCTTTTTATAGGAGTGCAGGTAAAATTAGGGCTGTTCCCCAGCAAGATAAGACCACATCACAATTGTTTATATGCACAATTTTTTAAGTCTCTCTGTTTTAAGTGATGTCCATGTTTGGACTAATTTTGCATCAGTTTGAGCTGGACTTGGAAGCAGGCAGGATACGCAGCAGTTTGTCTTAAGTTCTGCTTTGAGACTGACAGTTTATGAAAACAAAGGAGAGAGAAATATCACATATTGCTAAATGTTAAAAAAACCTCATAATTTAATCATTTAAGCTGAAAGAGGGAAGATTGAGGTGAGATCTTAGGAAGATATGTTTAATGTATCAATGAATACATACTCAGTCCAGTTACGGCACCAGCCATTCTTAACATTGGAATAGGTTCCTATTTTGCATGGTTTACATTTGAACGTGAAGTCGAAATCGCCTACAAGAAAAGAGAACATGAATTATTAGCCATCAGTGCCTTTACTGAAAGATGGGGATACAACAGACTAGAGTAGAATGCACTCCCTCGACACTCTCTCTGCATCATGAATCACCCCTGTGGAGAAGAATCTAAGCAGTTCTTGCCACTGTGGCATTTGGGGAAATGTATAGGTGGATCCCTTACAGAAGGGGTACGGAATAGTCTGATAAAGTTAAGAGATAAGACTGTGTGAAACAGTCTTCTATTGGCAGTTCTAGCACCTTGGAAGACCAGCAATACTGCAAATCGGAGCCTGAACGTCTCAAATTTAGGAAGAGAAGAATTATAAAATAGGGTCACAAAGACCACAGTATAAATGCCATTTCTCTCTGCATCATGAGCCTTCCTGAGAGAAGGTTATAGTAAGTGAAGGGAACAGTCTGCTGCTCAGCCAACCATTTATACTGAACTTTGCTATTTAGTGTAATTTGTGTTGCTTTAGTTACCAAGCATAACCAGCTCTTCGCCCTCTCCGCATTCAGGCAGTTTGCTGCAGGAGTGACACGAGCTACTGCTGCAGCTGTAGCCCTGACGGCATTTGCAGTCTTTATCCTTGATGCTCTCACATGGGCTGTTGTCTCCTGTCAAGAAGAAATAAGTTAGACTTGTCTTTGCCATAGAGGCCAGAAATTAACTTAATCATTGGTCTTACTGGCTGCCGCGGGTGAAATAGTTCCTCATTGTGCTGTGGTGGAAAAACTGGTTAGCAGAAGGACGTCACTCGCGTGCACGGTGGATAAAATCTGGAGTACTCAAGTTAAGCTCCACTGAGACATTTACACCGTGGTTCTCTGAGCACCACGTGACTTACCACTGAACTCTTCTCTGGAGCATCAACATAGATCGTGGCAGACAGGAGTAAGGCAGGTTTACTTTACTACATGGTGAAGATTTCGATCCCGTGGAGTAAGGAGAGCGCTACTAGTACCCCAGAAAAACACTACACTTTAACCAGCCATCCAGACAGCTCTTAGGATGCTGCCAGAGCTCTTATCAATTAGGCTCAGCCACATCAGAGGAGAGATGCCCCAAAGATCCTTGGCCAGTGAAGCTAGAGTTCCTTTTTCATAGAATCATAGAATCATAGAATCACCAGGTTGGAAGAGACCCACCGGATCATCGAGTGCAACCATTCCTATCAAAGTTCCAATGAAAGTCACTAAACTCACACCTTCCCTAACAACAGCGGCTGCTTCCTACACTGCCTTGGCAGAAATGGCTCTATATCCAAGCTATAAACCCAGCACCCTTCCTACCCTCTGTCCTTCTAGAATAGATCTCTTATTAACTTTGCTCGCCCTCCAAAAATATCATCCCTAATTCTGAGAAGCTCCTAGCTTTCATGAAGGCAAGGGATTGGTCGTATATACTGATCCTATCAGTGAACAGCATCAAGCAGTCCTTCAGGCAGCTGGAGGTGAGTTAGAGGGAAAGCGCTATTCAACCAGCAAGCTGTATAACCTTGAATAAAAAAAAAAATAGAGGGAAATGCTGCCTAGTTCAGTGGCTTGCTTAAAAAACCCACAGCGAGCAGCAAAGATAAAAAAAAAGATTACTTGCTGAGATTAGTGATGGAATGTACAGGGCCTCCAGGGAACTGCCCACATCTTCCTCTGCCCACCACTCTCCTCTTACTGGGCTGCAAACCTTAATGAATTCTGGCAGTGGAAAAAAAATAGCTTGGAGGTGCTTTTCTTCTGTATTACTAGTAGGTGATTCTGGAGCTGATTCCCACCAAGGAGTAACTCTCCTACCTCATGCTGAATGGCTTTATTTCAGCAGGAAGGATAAAACCCTGGGGTCTCTATCCTTCTGAGGACTCTAGAGCTCTTCACCTATTTATTGCTCATTCCCACAAATCCCAGGTGTTCACCCATTCTTTCCACAGGGAATTCAGTGTCCTTGCTGTTGGTTGAGGCAGATATATTCAAGCCAGTAGTAGCTGGGAGGCTGACTCCTATCTAGGCACCAATGAAAGATGTAACATCTCTTCCAGCACTGTTGCTAACCTGCAGGACAACTGCAGTCCTGTACTAGTTAGATCAGGCTTCCAGCAACCCTGTTTCAGAACAAACAGAGAAGGAAAGGGCATTCCTTGCCAAAGATCATGCAGACAAGCTGCATCAGCTCTGGCTACTGTTGTGGACAGCACTAAATTAGGAAGAGTAGCATGATTTTTCCTGGGACCATGCAGTAAAATCACCTGTTCAAGGTTCACCAGGGCAAAGAAACGTCAGTGTTCCACCTCTAGGGTCTTAATTTGACTTAAAGATAGAGGCAAGTAATAATCAATTACCATCTCACCACCATCCTAAGATCAGGAGAGGACAGAGGTTGGGACAAGCTGTTGAAAGTAGTGATCACCTGAGACTCTGTGCATTTAATTTTGGGAGAAGCACAGGTCAGTGGGATCATAGAATCATAGAATAACCAGGTTGGAAGAGACCCACCGGATCATCGAGTCCAACCATTCCTATCAAACACTAAATGATGAGGGATGAGGGGATGGAAGTGGGATGGCGGGATAGAAGTGGGATGCTTCCTACCCTTTAGGATCACAAATTGCAGAGAGCATCACTCCCTGTGTTCCCTCTGAAGGCTGAATGGCACAGGCAGACTCTGAAGCCACGTTTGAAGAGCAAGGGCTCCGAACCAGCTCGAGACCAGCCCACAGAAACTTAGTGTTCCCTTTCCCACTACAGAATATCAAGTCTAAGCGTATAACAAATCTGAAATATGAGCTCACGCTGAAGTTTATAGCTAAGGCACGTGATGAATTTAAGGGACAGGAAGGAAGCCCTTGCCATTTCACTTTGCATATACAGTTATCCAGGATACGTTTACACACAAATCCCTGTCACCCACACCTGATTCCCCTGACTGACATAAAACAACCGTGACAAACAGAAAGAGGACAGACACCTCATTCCCTTACCAGCACTTGAGAAGCATTTGGGGCAGCACTTCTCTTTGCCTTTGCCGATGATTCGCAGCTCCCCACGCTCACACGGTATCGCCAGCGCCTGCTGTGCCCATTGCCACAGGAACACCACGAGCAGCAAGCAAGCGCGAATCCTGAGGCGTCCGACTTCACCCGTCTGGTCAGTCATGTCTTGAGCTGTGTCAACCCAAAAACACTCTAGGGTGGGTTTGTATCAAGAGTGTGGGAAAGCACTGGGCTTTTTGTGGCTGCACTCTTCCTGCTTCTTCAGGGGTGGGGAGAATATTTGATTTTACGTCACTGAAGTCTTAAAAAAGCAGGGTTAAACCACAATGCACCGATGACTCCATTGGAGCAGCACATCATAAGCAAGATGTAGCATCACATGATTTGATTTTCAAAGGATCTTGCAAGTTGATGCGAAAACTAATGCAAAGTAAATTATGCTTAAAATTCCACACTCTCAGACTATTTCATCCTGATTTAGTTCTAAATGAATTCAGAAACCCTCAAGGATTTAACTGTCAGATTGCAATGTATAGTAGGTCAGTCCATCCACTGATTTTCTGATTCTGTTAACTGCTTTCAACTTCCTTCGTTCTGGATCTGGATCTTGCATTATTTTTTGCATTATTATTGGAGCATGTCCTGTATGAGGACAGGCTGGGAGAATTGGGGTTGTTCAGCCTGGAGAAGAGATGGCTTCAGAGAGACCTTAGAGCAGCTTCCAGTACTGAAAGGAGCTCCAGGAAAGCTGGGGAGGGGCTCTTCATCAGAGAGTGCAGGGACAGGATGAGGAGGAATGGTTTTAAACTAAAAGAAGGGGGATTGGGATGAGATCTTACGAAGAAATGTTTTCCTGTGAGGGCGGGGAGGCCCTGGCCCAGGTTGCCCAGAGAAGCTGTGGCTGCCCCATCCCTGGAGGGGTTCAAGGCCAGGCTGGATGGGGCTTGGAGCCCCTGATCCAGTGGGAGGTGTCCCTGCCCATGGCAGGGGATGGAACTGGATGGGCTTTGCGGTCCCTTCCAACACCAACTATTCTGATATGATACTATGACTTTCCAGAGCTGATGTAACTCCATGCAGATATCATGAAACCAAGAGAAAGAATACTGTCTCCCTCACAGGCTGCAAGTTCAGCCCTGGTGCCAAAACTGGAAATGGTTGCAATGGGCTCTTTAGAATCATAGAATCATAGAATAACCAGGTTGGAAGAGACCCACCGGATCATTGAGTCCAACCCTTCCTATCAAACACTCACACAGCTCCTCCGACCCCCAACTCTGGAATTTAGGGAATAAAAGACAGCTGCTCAGCAAAATTGTACATAGGCACAGACATGCTGCCTGTAAGCATCGCCTACTCCTGGGTTTCCATCCCAAAATGTCTTGGCTTATACAATTGCACATGCAGACTTCTATCTCTGCTTCATGTGTAGGCAGTTTGCCTGCTTCCCCCCTCCCCTTCTATTTCCACTGTGCCCCAGGGTTTGATTCCATCCCTGTAGCTTGTGGTTCCTTTTTTTTGTGTGCACAACAAAGATAGTATTTGAATTCCAACCTCCTTCTCAGCAGAACAGATGAATTCTGGTGTTTTAACAGGTTCTTTTCCACACTGCACATGATGACAAATAGGTCAAGGCAAGGGAAAGTCAGACCTGCAAAGAGAGAAAATGCCATGCCTACAGCATTGACATTTACCCTGTTAATTCCTTCGTTTAACCCACAGCCAATGAAGCCTGAACAAACTTTTCTCACAGACACCATCACTCTTCCTTCACCGCGTACTACGCTTTCTTCCTGAAGGTTCAACTATGGATCTCAAAAGCAGGTCGTTAAGCACACTTTTCACTTAGCTTTTGATTTATTCCGGGATCTCTCTGTGTTCCTGTCCTGGGTTGGCAACAATCTGATAGGTTTGCTGTGCAATAGACCCTTCTAGTTTTAAAAACATATCATAGAATCACCAGGTTGGAAAAGACCCACCGGATCATCGAGTCCAACCATTCCTACCAAATACTAAACCATATGTTGCAAAGCTGCCAGTACTCTTAAATGTGCCAGGTGAAATCTTTCTATCAAAAGATCGCATCCAAACTAGCTGCAAATTGAGAAAATACACAGGTCTCTTCCATCAGTTTTTCACACATAATGCGCCTGGAAGGCCAACTGTTCCATTTCAGAAACTAAAAGCCTCCTAATTTGTGCTTCTGCCACAGAGAATATCCCCCCCTCTTCCCACGCAGCACTGATCCTCACACTCCTAACTCAGTCTTTAAAGATGTATTTAGCCTCACCTGCATGAAGAAAGCTGGAACAAAAGGCCCATGAAGTAAAGCCAGATTTCTCCAAATCAATTCTTCTTCATCCTCCCAGCACCTGCATTTGAGGTCAGGTTCTTCCAGTTTCATTAAAAGATAGCGTGTAGGCTCCCTAGAAACATAAAAGGGCTGCAAACCCTCTTATAGCAGCTGGCAACACCGATAGACGTGGTGGACATAGAATCATAGAATAACCAGGTTGGAAAAGACCCACCGGATCATCCAGTCCAACCATTCCTATCACAAACGGTCTTGGGAGTATCCCCAACAAAACATTTATTCCTGAGGTGCACAGGGAGAAATGTTAATTTGGGAATAGGAATTGATGGGATTGACTGTGCTGCTGAGAGATTCGCCCAGGGGCGCAGCTCAGGTTCCCCAGAAACACCCTACGGCTTTGTCGTGAGTACTTGTACCCTAGGTGGAGACCCAGTGCCAATACTGGTGGGGAGGAGACAGACCCTGTTAGGACCCCAACAGTTACTCTGATACCAAAATTGGGTCCTGAGGAGCTGAGGGTCCTTTAGCCTCACCTTCTGGAAGCTACACCAAGGCCATGCCCTGGAATATCCAGCACAGCAGCCACTGATAGTTAATGCTGCTGAGTTAACAACAGTAGGAAATGTTACTTCCAGCACCAGCTGGGATGGGTAATTTGATGATTAACGAAAGACTTCAGTTGTAGAAGACAAACTCTGTAAGTTAGGCACCACACTTAGTGTCCTGGTGCTTGATTTCTTCATCTTTAGAAGTAGAGCAGCAGCAAAGGGCTAGTCCATCTCTAGCAGAAAGGACAAGGACAGCGTAGTGATTCCAGAGGGAGGAATCAGCCATTCCCCTGAAGCTCACAGGTGGACATCAACAGCTAGCACTGCCTAAATACCACACGTGAACATCGATCAGACTTCTACTTAGCATCATAAACACAGCAATAGAGAAAAGACCTCCAAAATGACAGAGAAAGGGACCTCCAAGACTACTGGCAGGTGGTACAGAAGGGAACCCCAAGCCTAAAGGTTGCGGGTAGACAACATATGCGATATCTGATACCTGGTGTTTATCAGAATAGGAACTAATAATTTATTTCCCTCAATCTGTTTTAAATGCAGTTTTGTTCTGAATTAGTCTCTACATATTTTTGTTCTTGTTCAAGCATCACAGCCGCACACAGATGCTGCCAGGTGATGGAACATTTACAGTCAGATCACAGACAACAGCTGCACACGCCAAGTCTAAATCTTTAGAGTCAGCAATGACCTTTCAGAGACAACCTGACTATCTGGCTTTAAAATCTTTGGGGGTTTTCTAAAGTTAACCTTACCTGCCTCTGATGTGAGGTAGTGACATTTCGCCTGTCAACCCCTTTCTTGCTCAGTCCTGTATGTGACGTGCGTCGACCCTGCCTGATGCAGTGGGGTTGCCAGCACTCTCTGCACCTATCGATAGAATAAATGTCCTTTCCCCTCATCAATAAGCAGTAATTCTCATCTCCTGGCTGTTTGGCAGCTTTAGACAGCAGCAGCTGTAGGATTAAGCAGGCAATATTTGACCAAGACTGTTCAGAAACCAGGAATCCGTACGGTCTCTGTCTTCACACACAAGCCACGGTTCTCTAGCTGCAGAGTTTCTTTCAATCCATGTCTCCTGTGTTCAAAATCATAATCCCAAGGGCTAAAAGGCAATGCGGGCTCCAGGGCTGCTCAAGCACGTATATCGTGCAGCCCCTTCTCCTTTGCAAGAAAAAGGGAGACACAGCACAGTCTTGAACAGGCAAAGAGAAGAAGCAAGGAGCCAAGATGTTCAGAAATGCCTCAGTGCTCAGTGTTCCCAGCTGCCAGTAAAAAGGAGCATCCAAATGCTGCCACTATTGTCCCTTTGAAGAGAAATTCTGCAACGGCTTGTGCTGGAGTTCAAAGCGAAGCCTCTCCTTCATGCCAAACTCCAGTTCCTCAGTCTTGGATGAAGAGGTCTTAAACTTTTAAGAAATGAACCTCAGTTCTGAGCGTGTGGCCTCCTTACACCAAACTTGGGGAAGATGGATTGCTTTGCTTTCCTTCAGCAAAGAAGGGAGACACAGAAACATGTGGGGCAGAAGACCCCAAAGGCTCACTTCCTACCTCACCTTCCCGAAAGAAAGGGCTCTTCCAGCCACACCTGCCCATACTCGTGCATAGGCTCAGGGCAGACTAAGGCTGAAACATAAATGCACACAGTGATGGAACAGAAGAAAAGACATCACAGATTTCCTAATCCCTTCTCCCTCCTCTTTTACTACGACCTGCACACGTAACACCAGAAGAAGCGCTCAAGGATGAGATCTGAAGGAAGAACCAGTGGATTCTTCCACCCACTGAGGGCACTGGTGTGGCAACTTGCATCTCTGTCTTCAGGGCACACATTTGGCACGGGTGGACGAGGTGCTGAGGGACATGGTTTAGTGTTTGATAGGAATGGTTGGACTTGATGATCCGGTGGGTCTCTTCCAACCTGGTTATTCTATGATTCTATGATTCCTAAGAGTATTTAGAGAACTGGCTGCAAATTCTACTGCTGCCCACCATCTAGCCATGAGCTGAACGTCACACACATCGCCAGGAGCCTCATTTTAGAGTTTCCTTTTTGCTTGGGGCCACTGGGGCCACCAGCTTGCTGAGCTGTCCAAATTACTGACCTTTTGCAAAGAATAAAACAAAGAAAACCAGAAAAGGGTAACCACTTCTCAAGCACATAATTGGTTCTCGCAAGGCCAGTGGCTTTACTGACACTCTTGGACTCAATATCGCTGATGAGATATCGTTACCAGGGACAGCATCTGGTTTCCTGACATTAAGATTTTGCTGATTACACATAACGGGTTACCAGAGAAGCTGCGGAGTTCTCCTACAAGAGGTTGTTTGCTTGATATCTGTGTAATTTCTGAATGGGTAATGATCTTTGTTAGATCGATGTATAGATTGCCTTCTAAGCTCCACCTCATGACTGGTTTCTAACCCATTGTGATGTAAAAAGCTCCATTTTTACCTACAGGATTGATATTCTATTGTACAGAGCTTGCCCCTGCTCTTGGGAAACAGCTATTAATTGGTCTTAACTTAAAGAGCCCCCCATGATGCTGTGACAGCTGTAAGAGATGTTAATCACACAAGGTGAGGTGACTTGCCACATCAAGGAAGCTGTGGTGGAAGAGCAGTCATGATGGGCCACAGAGAGCACAGAGGAACAGGGCAGCACCGCAACAAGCACGCAGCGAGGCTGGTACCCACGGGGACACAGGGACATCAGCTTTTCAGGTCAGCATATGAGAAACATAGAACGCCCAGAGCTGGAAGGGACCCACAGGGATCATCGAGTCCAACTCCTGTCCCTGCACAGGACACCCCAACATTCATATCATGTGTCTGAGGGCATTGTCCAAACACTTCTGGAATATTATCAGGTTTGGCTCCGTGATTCCTTCCCTGGGGAGCTGTTCCAGTGCTCCCCCACCCTCTGGGGGAAGAACCTTTTTCCAACACCCAACACAACCCTCCCCTGGCAAATCTTCCTGCCAATCCCTTGGGTCCTACCATCGGTCACCAGGGAGAGGAGACCAGTGCCTGCTCCTAGACCAGTGCCTAGAGAGGAAACTCCAGACCACAATGAGATCTCCTCTCATGCTGTCCAAAAATGAGGGAGGGGAGAAGAGGTTTGGGACATTGGCAGTGCCCGCCCAACGCCTGCCCTCTTTCGGCACATGGGGAGAACAACTGCCCCATAAACCTGTGCCAAGTGAGGCTCACAGGAAGCAAACAAGGTGGCAGAACACGAGTGACTCATGTAGTGCTACCCGGGGGTTCCCAAGGCAAGTTAGATTCTCACTCCGCAACAACCCTTGAGAACTTTAGGCTGAACATTAGGAAAAAATTTTTCACGGAAGGGGTCATTGGTCCCTGTCCGAGGCTGCCCAGGGAGGGGGTTGAGTCCCCTTCCCTGGAGGGGTTTAAGGCACGGGTGGACGAGGCGCTGAGGGACATGGTTTAGTGTTTGATAGGAATGGTTGGACTCGATGATCTGGTGAGTCTCTTCCAACCTGGTGATTCTATGATTCTATGAACCCAGGCATTGCAAAGGCTCCTGGAAGGCTCCTTCGAGCAGCACCAGGGACCAGCCGAGGGAAGGAGTCTCACCATCACCTCTCCAGGTTGTTTGCACAGCCTGCCTGCCAGAAGTGGCGACGGCTTGCAGACGATCCCAAGGGAGCAGAGAAAGGCAAGAAAGTAGGTGACATTTCATAGAAGGAAACCAAACCAGACAGAGGCAAAACCCCGCAGTCCCCGATGTTACCAAGCTGTCTGCTTCCTTTCCATTTTAGCACCTGGCACGACGTCTGTCAGCGGATGTGACACGTTCAGCAGTCTCTCATGGCAAACTTGAGTCACTTTGATGCTCTTCTAAGTTACAGGAGAATGTGAAAATACAGGAGATAAAGGATCTGAGGAAGCCACAGTAGCAGAAACTTTCATATATTCATAGGGGAACACTCCTCCCCTCAAAAAAGACAAAGGAGGAAATGAACATAAAAAGCACAAACGTATAAATCTGCGTTTGAGGCTTTTTTTTTTTTAAATTGCAATAACTACCGAAACATTAAATAAATGTTAACAGCCAAATCTGCAGTCTGAAGGGGCTGCAAATTCTGAAAGGAGCATTCAAGAGCTGCAAAGCCCAGCCCTTTCATATATTCTTTTTCCCATGTGGCTCCCAAATGCCATCTGTTTTTGTTCTAAAACTGAAAGCAAAACAAATCTCCAATTTAAACAAATAGCTTTGGTGAAACCCGCGGCAGCCACGTGCGATAGACTTTCAGGTAAGAGAGAGAGAAATATTGTAGATAGAAATGCCAAAGACAAGCAGGGTTGGCTTTATTGGATGGTTTTCTTCCTATTTCTTGGTAGTAACCTGACGTAATCTCAGACTGCGGCTCATTACGAACAGCGTAAGGGGCTGGCCAAGGAGTCCACAGCTAGTGCAGTGGTAAAGTTAAATTATTAAGGAAAAATGGCACTATGCTCATCCAGAAATACAAAACACTGGAATTATTAGTTTTACAGAGGGTTCTTAAAACAAATCAAGAAGCCAAATTTTAGTAGCAATATTCATGCAGACAGTTTTGTGTGTGCTCAAGTGACTTCCTAAGTCACAGCTCTGTGCAACCAAGATGCATCTAATTTACAAATCATACAGGTTTACCAGGTCCTCCAACTGCCGATATTGTTCACGCCAAAACCAGAGTTAGCACTGGGTTGTGCAGTAAAGGAAAACTCGACACCTCAGCTTTCTGCACTACACTGGAAAAAATTTCCTGTCCAGTCCTACCTTTATCACCTCAGATGAAGCTGCACAACTCAGCCTCTCAAGTGTCTGAAAAAGGGGAAATCTGAGTGACTGAAAAACAGGAACTTACTCTGCAACACAGACCCAGACCTCTGAGAAGGGAAAGTTTCATTTCTGGCACGTAGGAAGACAAGCGTGGGCAGAAGGCAGCGCCAATTTGTTCATGATTATCTTACCTATTTTTATCTACTTTCTGCCATTTCTGAGGATCGGAACAAAAAATCCAAGCGAGTTTTTCACAGAAGAGTGACAAGACTGAACGTGGCAATTAAAAAAACACAGTTGTGCCTTTATTTAGAGCAAAATATCTATACTAGTTTATTTAAACTGGCAATCTACCAACACGCGAATCCTCAAAGAAATCAAATCATAAATACCTTGAATCTTATCAAATGGTTTAACACTGTCGATAGGATTATACATCCCAGTACGGCAACTGGATACAGCTCTTCAGCACCACAGACCTGCTGACAGGTATTCACTAGCACAAAATCCAGCAATTACAGCCTCCAAGGGTCTTACAGGCCTTCGGCCACACAGCACGCTGGATTGTCTGTCTGTAGTTTCCCAAAAGCTGGTGAGCAAATTCAAGTTGTCCTCAGCTCCCCATGCACTTGCAGGGCCAGGATCGGTTCCTTCTTCAGCCAGAGGGAACCCACGCCCTAAATTTGCAGGAAATCTCCTGACCGGGAGGCTGTAAGAAGCGTAAGAACGCAGTGCACCCAGGGATTTTCCTGTGCAGGTGAGCCAGAGGGCAGAAAACAAGTAAAATCTGTGGAAACAGGTGATGAGCCTGCACCACAGAGGAGCTGTGCTGCCACAGCCACACTTCTTTCTGCCAAGCCCACAGCTCATCTGTTCCTGCGGGCTGGGTTTTTGTCAGATAACCCACAACCTCAGAGAGTTCATTAGTTATCTGCACCTCCTCACTTACAGTCACCCCCTTCGGTGCTTCTGAAGCACTGCCTACGAACCTGATAAGCATCATTTCCAAGAATTTGTTGGGTGTTCCCTGGAATGCGTTTCTCGGATTCATACATCACATTTTGCCATCTGATTCATCGCAAGACGACACGATTTAGGTCACAGCAAGCTCTCCAAGACCTCTGCCTTCACAACAGGGGCTCTGTGGTTTTGAAGGAGCTGAGCCTCGTTATTTTGAAGGTTCCAGCAGCTGTCAGATCAGAACGGCTGCCAAACCAGCTTTACAGAGAAAGCCACCACACACAACCTTCTCAAGTCGCACAGAAAGCCAGGGGCAAGGCAGCAGGAGAACCCAAAGCCTGCTAAGCCACAGAAAACTAGCAACAAGGCAGCAGATGAACTCAAATCCTGCTAAGCCATAGGGTTGACCATCTGGTGAACCTGCTTTCTGTGAGAATAACACACACTTGAATAACTTTTGACTCATTTGTACTCCCCAATTATACACATCATACATGTGCGTCTAGCTGTTACTATAATTTATTTCAAAAAGTCACTATCACACATCGTATATAATACAAATGTTTGTATACATTGTATATGCACTTCAAAATAGGAAATTATTGCTAAGTACACCATATGTATAACATATAAGAAAACGGATGTTTAAAAACAAGTTTCTAAACACCATCTGTATTCTTCAATACATTTCCTGTTGCATATTTTGGTATATGCTTTGGTACTGTGTATATAAACTACCTACCTAATGAGTTACCTATTGAGGAGTTATATTTGATGAGAAAAGCACTTCATCTAACTTCCAAGTTCACCTCTTCTTGAAATTTTACACTGAGGTTTTTAAATTACATCAAAGGCTATTTTCCAGCACTGACAATTCTCTCTGGAGGCACAGCTGACATGACATTTGACCAAGACATTTGTAAAAACGGAAGCACAAAAGCAGCTGGTTAGGTTCATCAAGGGAGATTCGCCACCTAAAGTGAGGATAATTCATTTGGGAACCAGACTGAAACACTGAAAAGAGAGATACACTCTCCCTAGCATCTCAGACGGCTGTAAGGCAGGACTTTTGATTTTTCTGCCTGCTCCCTGATCAGCTCTTACAGCTCCATTAACACTTTCTTCAGTGCAAAGACAATTGCCTATCACTACATAGAGAGTTGGCTAGAAATGAACCGGGGACTATCAACTCAAGGGAAAGAATCACATGATTCCACCAAGAACAGCTACTCCCACGGGTCCTAATGAGAAAGGGGCTGCTCAACAAGACCCAGGGGAACCCAAGGGCAATTAAACAGTTACACACACCCACACGTATGGCCAGCCACAGAACGTTCCATCACATTACTTGTTACAATTGATCGGCTCAGAACTGCAGGAAACCGTAACCTAACATGCAGTCAGTTTTTGATGAGACTAGAATTGGAGTCGATTTGTTCTTCCTGGACAGGAATTCGAAAGCTCCTTTCTCCTGAAAGACAGATAATTAAAAAAAAAAAAAAAATACAGTAAAAAAAAAAAATACAGTACAGAGTAGAAGGGGCAGGAAAAGAGAACTAACTGTAGGGAACAGTGAAAATACACTTTGCCATTGCCCTGTGAATGGAACGAGGCAGCTGGGGGCTGACTCAAGAGCTAGGCTGCCACTTAATTCTGAATATACAGTTCAGCTATTCTCATCCAAATCTTTCCTGCATCTGCAAGAGACCCTTCAAGACAGTTCACTTCTATCGAAGCAAAAAAATTCCACAATATAGTCTTTAAAACACAGTTGGTTCTGGATCCTCTCTGTACTGAATACTACAAAAAAATCATGACTTCATTTTTGCAGTGACTACAGGAGGAGAAATCTAGGAGAGGTCAAAACCAGAGAAAAGAGAGAGAATGCTTTTTCATGGCAACAAACAGGGGAATCTGTGCTCTGTAAGAATGCAAACTTGAGACACTCGAGACCTCCAGTGCATCAGGACTGAACAGAGGATCAACCACGGCCATTAATTTCAATGCACTGTGCTAGTTAGCCAGGTAGACTTCGTTATGATTGAAACAATTAATGGCCAAATAGAGGGTCCTAATAATTCTCTTTCCTATACACTTTTCTCCATGAAAAGAAACTCACCCTGATTGTTGTTTTTCCTCTTGGTCCCTTTTTTGGCTGCTTGGATAATCAATAGGAGGATCGACATTCCACTCACCATAAGCAATATCAGACAAATAAGAATGAGCGATAAAGACCCTGGAAGAAAACCAGAATACACTAAGATTCATGGTTCTACCTGGAGTTTCCATGGCTTTCCAGCTTCAAAAGAAGGAACCTAAACTCCAGAAGTACCCCCGAATCACAAAGCTTAAAAAGACCCAGTTGCCAAGCAGACTAGCAATAAATCTGCGATCCTGTGTGTGTCTCACTGAAAGACCTCTGTACAATACAGATAAGGCTTCTGAGAAAGAGTGTGATTTTTTTTCCAACAAAATCACTTTCAGGTGAAAATTCCTGACCAGCTGCAGTAAATAGAGAGACTAGATTGGGTCATTCCCTCTCCTTACCCCAGTTAGTCTCTGTGGGACTGTTCTTATCCAGGCAAAGGGAAGGAACCACACTGGGTCTGGACGGTAAGAACAGTGGAGTCGACGTGTTATTCTTGTGATCAGCGGTGGAAAGATTCAAAGCAGGTGTTGGACTCTGAGGAGTAGCTGGCTGTGCGATATGGTTGCTGCAAACAGCATCACTTGTTTTTGTCCCTGGTTGAAGAGTAGTTTTTCCAAGAATGCTGCAGCTGGGGATAAAAAATAAATTAATGTAGTTTTTCTAACAGTTGTAGTAATGATTATATAAGTGATCTCCATGGAATAATGGGGTGAACATTACAAATCTTGTTTTATCAATACAAACTCAGGCTTCAACTTTCCTAAATGCAACAAACATGTAAAGAACAACTAAGCTAATCAAAGTTATTACTGGGGAAAAAAAAATATTCTGTTTTTCTTAGCATCTGTACATCTAACAGCCTGGAGGCACAACTGCATTTGGCAAGAGAACATTTTGCTACAGAAACAAAACACCCAGACCATTAAAAAAAAACAAAAAAAAAGAGAATAAATGCTGTTGTTGCCATAGGTGAAGAGAAAACGGGTGGAAGGCAGACGGGTGCTTCAAATCAGTACATAGACAGCTCAAAGCTCCTGGGAGTCACGAGGAATGTGGTTTCATTGCACCTACTGCAGGTTTACTCTACACACTACGATCTGGGCATCAACTGGTACATCAGTAAACACAAAGCATTGCTCTGAACATGTTTGGATCAGTGATACGTACTTGGTCCAAGGCTGACAGTTCTCATTTCCTCCCATGGAATAAAACCCTTCAGGACATGGCGAGCATACTGGAAAAAAAAAGAAAGGGGCAGAATTTTAGTTCAGTTGGCAACCTAACTGTATGACAGCTACACAGTAATTACACCAATAGCTTATGCTAGTAGTCTAGCTTATAGAACAGACCAACAAAACTCACATAGGCTCTAAAAGCCACAGTCGTTGGGTTAGAAGTAACACAACACGCTCAGGGGTTCATTTTAGTCCACAACTGGCAAGGCTTCCTCTTGTGTCTACTGGCTAATTATGGATATCAACAAGGAGAGCCTTAAGCAGGCTGAGAGGAGACCTTATCAGTGTAAGCAACTGCCTGAAAGGAGGCTGTAGCAAGGTGAGTCCTAGTCTCTTCTTCCAAGTGACAGGCAATAGGACGAGAGGAAATAGACTCAAGCTGCACCAGGGAGGTTCAGTTTGGGCATCAGGAAAAATTTCTTCACTGACAGTGTTCTCAGGTACTGGCACAGTTAACCAGGGACGTGGTGGAGACTCCATCCCTGGAGGGGTTTAAAAGATGGGTAGATGAAGTGCTCAGGGATCTGTTTTAGTAGTGAACTGGTACAGTTAGACTCCATCTGAAAGGTCTTTTCCAACCAAGCGATTCTATGATTCTAAGATTCCTGACAGCTCAGAAATCACAGAACAACAGTTTGCACAACTACCCTGCTATAACACTTGTGTGAAGATATCAATGAGACAAATGACAACAGCTTTTACATCAAAAATAATAATCATCTCTTCCAAGGTGCAGGCAAGAGTTTGGAGAGTCTGACATATTACTCACCGCTTCCTAGTGTATATCCCTCATCTGGCATGTAACCTGGAACACAACTGCAAATTCTGTCAGAGGTCTTCTCACACTTCTTCACTTCCCTGCTCCCCTTCCCTGGCAACAACAGAATAAAGGGCAATTGAGAGGCAAGAAATAAGTTAAGAAAGAAAAAAAAAAATTAATTACTCAGTGCCTATTTGTTTCACTTGGAAGAAAAATGCAAAGAACAGCACTTATTAACAATTCTGAAGTCACGAGGTTTCAGGCAGTACAAGCCTGCTTCCCTTTGAAGGGTCTACCACCAATATCAATCAGGAGATACCAGCTATCAAAATGATAACCCAGTTTTGGACTTGGTTGTCTCAAGTGACAGGCCTTATAACATCAGCTTTTGAGGAGCATGAACAGATAAAGAAAGCACATGAAGACCAATTGCCTCCCAAATTCATATTGAGAAATGATCACCACACAGCTCACTTACAAGTGTTGCAGATTGTACAGCTCTTGCAGAAGCTGTGGTTGTGCTCACTACTGAAGTATTCGTCTTGGCATGGGGCACAAACTGTGTCTGTTGTTGCAGTGCAGCGGTTTCTCATTCTCTCACCTGAAACAAAAACCGTGTAGAAGGAGGAACTGATCATTATCACAAGGAAACCCTCTTCGTTCTCATGTATTAGAATGAAAGAGCGCCCACAAAGTGACAGTTCCACTTACAACGTTCAGCAGATTGAGACAAAAGTTTATAGCATCACTATAAAGTGAGACAAAATTTATGGCATCACTATAAATTAAGCAGCAGAAATGGGCTTGTAGGGTCATGACGACTTGCTGAGCGTTGGGGCCCCAAACAATTCTCCCAGTGGATTCTAAATGTCACTTCTCCCCCTTTACGTATCATTTAGACATCACAGTTTGCAGCCAACGTCAGGGAAAAAAGCAGGTGTTTAGAACAGCAATAGGTCTGATCTCCAGTGTAATGTAATGGCTTTATGACAGATCCTCTAATTATCTCCATGTTTCATTGAGTGATATCAGTGGCAAAATACAAGAATTTTTTAGTGACCACAGTCTATGCAATACACCTCTGCATTTTTACCACTCAGGAAGAGACTACGAAGAAACGTTTCCCCAACAGCAGCAGATTTGCTAACACAAAACACCTGATAAAATTCTTTCAGTATAAGGAAAACCAAAAAGCTTCAGAGAGAAAGGATTTATGTATTTGCATACAAATATGAATTTCACTAAATTGAGTTCAGAAACACTCATTAAAATGGTTTTGAGAATAATGCAATGAACTGCCTCAAAACTTGAAGGCTGCGTTTATTCCACTTGGTCTCTTTGCAGATAACACAACTGCATCAGTTCATACCGTATCTATTTTTGTGTAGTAGACTTAACTATGAAAAGAGAAAGCAACTGCTCCAAATCCCAACTATTAAAGTATTTGAGGTTTGATATTTTGCATTTGTGCTTCTCAATGGTGCGTTGCCTTCAGAGATATTCAGACTGTAGAAAAAAACTCACACGAACGCAAGCAAAGCCCAGAATTCAGACTGATTCAGTTTCTACTATAAGAAAGGAGGGAACAAATACGTCTCCTGTCAAGTTACGCTTTGCCAGCCACTGTCAATGAATCAAGCATGTATTTTTCCTTTAAAAACCCACCACCTTAAATAGCATAAAGCTGCTTCAAAAGAAAGCTTAAAGAATATCTTTAGTAATAGAATTATTTATCTTTAGTTTTCCAGTATTATGTAGGATTTCTAAGCTTCTATACACGATCGGTAAAGGAAAGTAACATAAATGCTACTACGTTTTCTCAGCTCGTACTCTCACAATGTAAACGCATCAGACTGGACACGTTAGTGAAGCTGAGCCACACAAAAGAAGTTAGGGAATGCAGTTTTCAAAGAGGAGGATTCTTAAATTTAATATGATAGAGAAATAATCCTTGTCAGTTGAGATTGCTATCAAAGTCTTCTCATCAAATGCTCTTTCTCCATGTTATGCTTCCCACATTTGATACTCCCATCAAGTTGTTAATAACCCTGTGGATTAGTTACTGATAGATCTTACACCCAGCAAGTATAACCAACACCCAGCAAGAATTACTTACCTGGGGCGCAGTACTTGCAGCATTTTTCACCGTAACGATATTCATGTTCTTTGCACTTCAGTCCCAAGGAACGGCCAACGGCGACCGCCAGCAGCAAGAGCAAAACAACAGGAAAAGGTGAGTAAAAACCCACAGCGACCATAACGCAGCCCTGCTCTCCCAGCAAAATCCTGACAGCTGCCAGCTCTCGGAGGAGTGATGCTGAACTGCTGGTGATCAGAACAAAATGGTATGTCGGTTGCTGGGAAATTCCCAGCACAATGCTCCACACCCCCGTTCTTCCCACACCCCAAGAACCTACTTCTTTTGCAGTTCGCAACTGAAATATTCATAGGCAGAATGACAGCGTGCTGAACAGCGTTATGAAAAGTTTTCTATTCGTAGCCTTCAGAGTGCATCCAGCCAGGTGCGTACCGCTCTACGTAGTTTAAAGCACAATCCTTGCACGCCAGGAGAACTGGAAGAGATGATCCTTGTTACTGTGAAGAGAAGCATTAAAGCAATACAGAGGTAACATCTGAAAACCTTTACAGGTGAGAGTGACAGGTAAAATGAAACATAGCACACAGGCTACCTCCTGAAAAGGCAAAGTACAGACAGATTCTCCCCTTGGCCTCACAATAATGGCAGACCTTTTACTAATTTGATCTTACTAGTCTGGGATCTAAATTTTACGTCTTCCACTTCCAAGAGACCTGAGCAACTTTTACACAAAGGCCTAAGTAAACAAGACATCCTGCAGTCACCAAAGATGCTTTATTTATGTTAAAAACTGTAGCCAGACTTCCCAGACAAAGCAGATCTACAGTCAATTCACATCTAAATGTGAAGGAGATTGAATTGGAACAGGAGTACATTAGGAATCCCAATTATCCTGCAGTATTTGGTGTGGACCTAACATCAATATTGTAGCAATTTGTCCAGAACTGCTGATTTCTTACATTTCTTTAAAACTGTTTAAGAGTGGATGGAGAGGCAAAAGTGAAGCAAATTACTAACTATTTTCCTACTTCTTCTGTTTTCCAAGCATTCTGGAAAACAACCCCTATGGAGCAGCACATTTCCCTTCAAGCCATTCCTTCCAAAACAGAGCTGAACAAGTAAATTATAGCAGATGAACTGCAACTACCTTCTCATTCAGTACCTGTACACAGGAAACAGCCAAATCCCTTCCCACCATGGTACCACACTCATTTAAGTGGCTTTATGCCTCATGACTCAGTCATTCCCTCAGCGACATTTAACCAGATTTCCTTCCCCCCAATTCTCTTTCACAAACAGCAGCAGGCTTCACCTATTCAATAAGTCAATTATTATTCAGTAAGAAACTGAAAATGCAAACTCCTATGATGTTCACAAACAAGCTAAGGTTAAAATTCTGCTAAATACATTTAAAATGAAAACTCCCCAAAGAGTAGGGCAGTGATGATGCATTGATCTTCTTGTTAAGGATCCTTTAATGCAAATTAAACGCTCATTTCATAAAAAGGAGTTAACCACATACCATCTCAAGACTTCAACTCTTATGCATTGCATCGCGTATTACCAGGCTTGATTTTGTCAAATACCTTTATGTGGCTGGATTATGCAAGTAGATAAATCAGGGAGAGCGCACAGAGATTATTCCACAGCGTTTCCTATTCAGCAAACTCCTTGGCTGGATTTTCACCAATGCAGATTAACTTCTCCCAAATGCTGCTTGGAACTGCCATGGATCACATCTGCTCCTAAAACCCAGCTTGGATGCAGCTACTCCGGATTTAGGAGGAGACAAGAGCTTCAGAGTGAGGAGTTTGAGCCATGCTATGGGTCAGAAAAAAGAACCTGTTCTGCTTTTATTTAATATTCATGTATCACTTTTTATTATAGAGGTTTATCCTAGATTTTCTATACAAGACTTTGAATTTCGGGAAGATGAAACATGTCCATGAGGTAGCAGCACTTGGATACCAAGTCCTATTAACAGTGATCAGAGCCCTTGTGTACATACGAAAACCCAAACCCAAACACAACTAGTGCTTAGAAAAATGCTTCAGAAAGTCACTAATCCTTAGGGATTAGAGGCGAGGAAGCTTTCACCAATAGGGAAGGACCTACAAGAATCTGAGAAAGATTGAGTGCACATAAATACTTAAAATATATTTTTTTAACTAAATAAATAAATCTATGGACAAACTACAATAGTTTGAGCTTCTACTTAAGTCAGGAATAACGTCATGTACCTACAAACCTCACCATGCAATCCACTTTATCCTGACACCTCTCAGTTAACATTTGATCCTCATTTCTGGCTGAGAAAAAAACACATTAAGGGTAGAACTCCATTAAAATTTTCCTTTTGCAGTCATTCCTCAATTTTCAGATTTATCAAGTGTGGCAAATACTGCAACATCAGTCCACACTTTAACATTTGTGCAGTTGCTGGCTAAATACCACGTCATCTTGTATTTTTCAAGGGATTCCATGCTCAAGTTATCAGAAGATTAAACACTAAGACTGCACATATGTAATCTTCTCCTCTATTGACAGATAAAAGTTCCAAATTCCATCATCGTATTTCAGCTGCTCAAGGATCCCTCTGCAAACCAGCACTTGCTTTCTTAGCATCAGCTGTGACAAGATACAACTCATCCACTCAAATTATACCTAAATAATAGAATTGGGCGAACAACTAGAATATAAGACAAGAATGCGGTCAGGACATTTATACAATTATCAACTAATATTGTTAAAACATCTCCAGATTCAAGCCATAGTAAAATCTCACCACCCTGCAACCAAGTGTAAGTGAAGGGAGTGGGGGCTAACGTGGCAGATGCTCTAATCTTGTGTTTTAATGAGCTTATCAACTGAATTTATCCCTCTCTTACACAATCATCTTTTCATTTGTCTGTGCTCTGAAGAGTTCCAATTTTTCCCACTCGCTGACAAACCTAAAACCAGCAAAATTTCTAAAGCATGGAGAAAAAATATTTAATGAAAAGAGGTATATGTATATAGAACTACTCCAAAACAGGCCACGAAACAAAAAAAAAAAAAAAAAAAAAAGAGAGGGAATACGGAGACAGAAACAGACAGCAGTGCTTATATTTACATTATATTAAGAGAATAAATTTAATCAAATATAACATCTCACTTGTTTTTTCAGGCAACCCTTCAGAAAGAGGGGTTTTTACAGTAAGGATGGAGCCAGAGTAAAAATAACTGTTCTATTTTAGACAGTAGTGGATATGACCCTTGTGTTGCAAGATGCTGTCAGATACCACCCCAAACTAGACTGATTAAAAAGGTTTCCAGGTGCTGACTGTGCATCGCTCTGGCAAAAGCAGTTCAAAAGCAAAGCCTGCATTTCCCCCAGCTTCATCACTCATGAGTTCATCAGCATCATTAATGTGCAGAGTTAAGTAATTATACAAGTTTTAACAATGAATTTTAGTTAAGGACTCACTGTACACCTAGGTGAATCCCACTGCTCTGTCCCACACCTTTAACTCCACAAGGAAACTTTCCCTGTTTCTTCATTTTAAAGTAAAATCTGATTTCTTAAGACTTAAGCAATCTCAAGTCTGTCACATTCCCAGTGCAGCTGCAAACACAAAACCTATCACACTACAATCTCTTTTCATTTTGAAGTAGATGCAGAACAATTTCTCTGCAACATTTAAATTAAGTTCTTCCCCATGGCTCGTAATGATAGCTCAGTGATGGAGGGAGAACTTGTGTGTGTTATTCTCAACGACAAATAAGTAGGTTGAGACGCACTGAGGAAAATACTGGAAGATCAGCCAATCAGTCCATGTACGGACACTCTCATGAGGTCAGAACACCTATATCTTTCAGTGTTATTTGCAATTTCCATGGATCAGCAGCTATGAGGGCAACAAGAAGAGTTAAATATCTAAGAAGCCTCCACCAAATATGCTTAGCCAAACACAGCTGAAACTTCAGCTGTATTAACTGTACAAACCAGGGCGAACTGATGTAGTCCAGAACCTGCCCCATTACATATGGAGCATTTTTGTCCCTCATACCGAAGGCAGAGCTGTACATCTTGCATATGGACGGAAGATTTTTTTCAGTCTAGGACAACACACTGTAGGCATAGGACATAGATAGCAGCAAAGTAACTTTCGGTCTGTTTGGGGGTTGGATTTTATTTTTTTCCTTTTGTTTCTTTTTGAAAGCAAGAAAGTGCTTCAGAGCTCTGGGAAAGCGAGCAGGATCAGAACTCTTCATGGACGTTACGTGCATAGTCCATAAGCTTGCTGCCTGTGAAGTATTCGCTGTATTTCAGGATCTCCTCCAGCTCCAAGTGATGGTTTTGATTTTCATCTGCTACTGCTATCATTTGCTTCGCTTCATTTAGGGCATTGTATTCATTCATCGGATCCATATATTCCTAAAACAAGTAAGAATGGAGTTTTCCATCACTAAGCACACTTTTTCACACATCAGAATTAAGAATCTTAACTTTATGTAAGCTTCAGCAATTATGAGACCAACATAAGCCAACCCAAAGTGAACATAAATCACACGAAAACGTGTTAGCACATCTTTATAAGAGGCTTACAACTATCTCTATTCACTGATTCCTTGGCTTTTCTAACAGAAATACATATTTTCTCAGCTTATGCCAGGATCTGCAATACAAATATTTTTGACATTTTGATTGTAAACTACACTCACTATCAAATCTGGTATTTTTTGTAATAAAATATCAATTCAAAATTAAAAAGTGGCACACAATCAATCTGTATGGCCTAAATTTTCTTGTTTCTGGAAATAAACTTCTCCGAACGCGTTCTATTTACAACTTTCTTGTTCCATTTTAAACCACCAGGCAGACATTATAGAGGGCAGAAGTCTCAGACAAAAAGCATTTCTCTCCTCCACCTAACCTGAAACAAATCTAAAGTTTTCAAGCTGCACGCTTCAGTCCATGACGTAGAAGACTCAAGATTATCTTCAATATCTTCCCAGAAGATGTGACATACACGTGCATGCATCTACGTATGTATATTTATACAAAGACTTCACAGATTAAACTGCTATTTTTAAAGAAAATTCTCAGTAAAAAGGCTATTAGTATTGACTATGTCACAATATAACCATTTGTCAATACCAGCACTATCATTCCTACCCACATGTTTGCATACTGAGAAGGTTAGGAACTTTAATATTCACCTGTCTCAGGTAAAAGACCAACATTTTAGAGGTTCTCCTTTCACACTGCCTATGCTGCAGTTTGAATTCTGCTGGTCAAAGTACATTCTAACACTCAGAAATGAAAAAAGCAGCAAGTAATAAGGCACTAGCTGCTTCCACTGGCCACAAAACTGCCGTAACTACAGGGTGCAAAATATTTCCTGTTGTTTGGTAGCCTCTTCAGCAGGCAGAATTACAAGAAGCAAGCCTTATTTCTGCAAACCAAGGTCCAAAAATGCCACAAACTAGCACCTACACTTGAAAATACTAATTTGTTTAAAACACAAAGACAAGAGATTCGTGCTGTTTTCTACACTACTGGGCCCCAGGGTTTGTTTGCTGTTGGGTGGTTTTTTTATTATTGTTTTATTTCTGGTTATTTTTTTTAATGAATATACAGGTTGCCGGTTACTCCTTTTGCAACTGAAAGTATGACTCACTGTCCCACTAACCACTCACGTAACAAAGTCTGTGACTTGCTTTCATGCACTGCATATCCATGAGTGCCTAGGTGACAAAAAACCCTAAAAGCATTCCTATGAATAACAGTTATGCCAGGAAAACTCCCCCTCGTCTTGAACAAAAAGCACACCACCACCATCCGCAAGCACTACAGAACAACACTATAATACAAAATTTTGTGAAGTAGACACGCAGCATACAGTGAATTCAAATATTTTTGGGCCTCATATTCTCTAAAGCAATTCCAATCCTGCATTTAAAAAACAACTATTGGTTTTACAAGGACTTACCTCCAGCTCTTCCATTGTGACAATACCATCATGGTTGGCATCAATCACCTCCTCAAATTCCTTCCTTCTGTCTTTTACCCAGTCATCATCAATATCCTGAGCTTGCTGGTTCTCTACAGTACCAACAGGTAATGAAATGAACTCTGAAAGGGTAAGCTTCTTATCTCCGTCTTGATCTACAACACAAGTACAGAGTAACTGAAAAGTATTTGCTTAATGCCCATTAAAAATGAGAAATTCCTTCATTTCGAGATGTCATTGGTACAGCCTGCCTGGTTTCAGCTGCCCACAATCCTGACTCTAGCAGAGAAGAATAGTTACCATTTATATCTTTGGTTAGCTGTAAATTCTCGGTATTACAGTATACCCACAATGTTTTAGAAGGTTAAAACAAATACAATCATCAATATGCTAATGAAAAAAATATTCTGGACTTGAAGGATGTACCAGGGAGAAGTTGGCCTCTAATTTTTTTTTTTAAATTGTTGCTGTTTTTCAACCATCTACTGCCAGAGACAACTAATAGTATTTCACTACCCGTCAAACCTCTTCTACTATTGCTGCAGTGACCCTACCATGCAGCAGCCGTTCAGTGTGAAGCAGTGTGAGCTGATCTTCTCTGTATGAGGCACTCAGGTTATTTTTCTAACATAAAAACATTGTGCTGTTCTTTAACAAGCAGAGACTAACTATAGCCTTGAGAGATGCATAGACGACTCCACAGAGATGCCAGAATTTGTTCTAACAGTTTGCTATTCTTACTCATCACATTAGAAGTTGTGGAGAACAGAGCAAACAACATGCCAAAATTCCAGATTGACCCGTGACAGTGCAATGACATAACAACAAAATGGTTTGCAACTCCCAAGAAATGTGTGTTAAAGTGGCATACCCAAATCTCGAATGATTTCTTTCACCATGAACTTCAGCATTCCCCTACTATGCTCTGGATGAAGGAAGGACAAGAATTCTTCTTCATTTAACAATAGATCAGGAGGCGGGTTGTCAGCTTGGTACCACCGATCCTTCAGGTTATCTAAAACTTCCTGGGCTAGAAATGTCAGAAGAAAATTTAAGCTATCATGTCCAATCTACTTCAAGTTCTTAAAAAGCACCTTCCCCCTGTTATCCAACTGTTTGAACAAGGATGGTCTATGAATCAGTTATTTCACAGGGCAACTCGCAGGGAAAACAGGTGCTGAAGGGAAACAAAGTGCAAGTAGTTTCACCAAGTTTGTGCTGAAACACTAGCAAAGATCTTTAACCAAACAACTGAACTGAAATTAGGAGATGAGAAATAAAGATTTAGCTACACCTGTATTAAAACTTCAACGTATCAAGCATTGTTAGCTGATTCTTAGGCTCTGATACATGATCAGTATTTCAGGCTAAAAAACAGAATTTGTCGGGGCTACAAGAGATTTAAGAGGGTAGCTCTACAAAAGACTGTTTGGAAGCATCAAGAATAGATGCTAAGCACCAAGGAACGCATTTAGTTTTCAGTTGCTTAAGGATACAAGGACTTACTACTCCTTTTAGCTACCTCGTCTATTCTGTATCAGAAAGCTTTTGACTTCAGACCCAAACCTTTTATATGTTTTAGTTATCATCATTATTTAATAAGAGGAAATGCTTTTACTTCAAGAAGCAAATGCAAGTTGAATTACACATGTATGAACAGATACATCAGCACCAAATTCACTTTACATTTCCACTTCTTTCATTTAATCTTACATCACGCAGACAAGCACTTTCTAAGTGAATTTTTCCTAAACTCTACTGAGAATTATAATTTGCACGAGTTTCCGCTAAACCCATGCATCTGATCTGAAGAAAAAAACCACCCTGCAACACACAATGCGAATGTTACGTGCACCTAGCGGTCCTGAACATAACCTAACAGGAAAAAAGTACCTGCAGAGAGAACTCTTTTCTGGTGTAGGCATTTTCTAAATGACACACTGGAAAAATACAGTCTGTGGCATACCCTGCTATACGCAAAATACAGTAACAAACACCAATCTGAAGCATTTGCTTTTCACCAGTTTTAAAAACACTCTGGAGGACTACGCTCTTCAGATAATAAAATTTCTTTTCAATGTAATAAGCTGTCTTAAATAGCTCCTGCATCCTTCTGGCTAATGAGTTACAAGAGGGAAAAAACCAAACACAATTGTTGCATCGACATTTTTTGATCTGCTAGTCACAATTAAGAGTTTTCAGTGAATGGTTTTTTTGTGAAGAGTAAAGAAATCCTTCAGAGTCTTAATACAAATTGCAGAACAAGTCTGTAAATGGTAAGCTGCAGTTACATGAAGAACACAAGTAAACACAGAATAATCAAAACACTTGCTTATGATTTTCTACTGAAGCCAATGCCAAATGTTAGAAGCCACAAGTCAATCTCCCTTTGCCTAATCTTCTTAAATGAAACTCAGCTGTCAGTCACCAGTCAGAACTGTTGTTACCTGCTTAAGCTGAGTTGCACCCCTAGCTTTGGCCTGGTATCCAAACTGTATTGCTTCTGCACAAGACTCAGTAAGATCCACACATTCAGTTATTCTTTATTAGACAGATCGAAAAAGAGAACTTTTACTCTGCACTAGAGTATGAAAATAAGCTTTGCCCATCATCCTCAGGAAGTGGTAGATAACTAATTTGATTTTCCTGAACCGGGCTCATACCTAGGTAGAAAAATGATAATGTGCACACTTCCCTTATTCAGCAAATCTTTTATCTGATGAGCATTCCTGTAAACTGTAGTTAACCACAGTGCCATAGAACACAGCACAGGTGTTTTCCCTGCCGTAAAATTCAAAGGTCCATTTGCATTTTAGTTGCTTTTTGATAAATGGAAAATATAACATAACCCAGTTTTAAAATAGTAATTCCTGCAAGGAAAGGCTAAGGCTTCATGATTTAATTAACAGTAAATTTAAACACACTTAGATGGGGGGGAGCAGGGAGATTACTCTACTAAGAGTTGCCAGGATTATACCATGCCAGATTCAAATGAAAGTTTCACCTAATATTGAAAACAGTTTTAACATTCAGATTTTAGGAAAGTAAAAGAAAAACAGACACACATCAACAGTCTGCACTTACTTTCTTCATCTATTTTCAACTCTTCATTGTTTTTGATCTTCTCTGCAATCTCTTTTTCATTAAAGCCCTTGCTTGCCAAAAATTTAATTTTATATTCATCCCAGGACACATGGCCTGAAAGAAAGAGGCAGACCTCAGTATGCTTAACTGACAAACTCTTCATTACTTAAAACTGTACATGCTAAAATCTTTTGGTTCAGCACTATTACCATCCCACTAGGCTTTATGAATGGCAGCATGAAAACAACCACCTGATTCACTTTTATGTTTCTTTAGACCAGACAGACCTTGGGAAAATAACAACTTTATGTCACCGTCCTCACGCCAAGTGGCAGAGCCACTTGTTACAATTTCCTATGACCTCAAGCGAAATAGCACAGCAGTCAACACAGAACTACAGTGCTGAACAGAGCAAATTACTTCTTCGCTTAATTGCCTTCTGCATGGATCAAACCAGCTGTGATTACACACAGTCCAGAGGAAACTGGATTTTTTTCACAGCCCATCTGAAGAGCAGCCAGCAGGTTCAGCTATTAACAACTGAATTAAGATGTCATCAGGAGACGGATTCACCTTACCATCACCATCAGGGTCCACAGCTCGGAAGTGCATTTTATTCTCTTCCACAGCTTCCTGGAAATGTTCATCTGTCTTTTCCATGATCCAGCGCTGCATCTCTTTTGCACTTATCTTTTTGTCATTATTTATATCCACCCTATGGATGAATAGCAAACAAGATTTAGATCTGGGGACCGAGGGGGAGGTGTATATTTTCAGATTCTTAAGTAATTACTTTATTTAACAATAATAAACATAGGCTGCTATATAAAAGGAGTATTTTATAACCCTCTCTAAGAAGTTGTAAATTCTTTGAACTACAGAGTAAGCTAGCAGAAAGTTAATCATATATTTCATAAGTTAAGTAACTACAACATCTAGGTTACTACTTGGTGAAAAACATCCAGTGCTACTTCACTTTGCTGCAAGTTAACTCATTTCAATATTATGGATTTGAGTAAATTTTTAAAGTAGAGGAAACCACAAACACATCAGTCATGGCATATCAGCTTATTCCCCACTGGTTCAGAACTGCCAGCTGCTGCAGACTTTCACTACTTTGAAAAATCTCCTCTCTGATACACTCTCAAAACATTAACTCCCGCTCAGTCTACCTTGCCAAGTCTCATCTACCTCCATCTTCCAAGATCTCTGAAGTTACAGATAAGCTGCCTCCCTGTGCCTGCCTAGATCACATCACAACTGTCGTGACCATTAAAAGCAATGAAAATGCAATGTGAATAACCTTGGTGCAAGAACTTTCAAACTATTTAATACCCTGTAAGTACTTGCAAGTGGAAAAAAGCAAACCAACCATGTTTCCTCTATCATACCTCAATCTCTGGTAACCATTACAGCTGATAGTTCTTAATTCTTAACACATTTAAGAGTCTTGCAAATACACTTGTTCTCCATTAGGCTTCTGAGTTAACAGGCTTACTTTGCTTTGTCAAAGGATTTGCTTGTCCTCAGGGCAACTGAACTACTGAGCTACAGAACTGAACATTTTCTACCTGACTAAAATTATCAGTAAATGTCCAACCTGACAATCCACTGTTCTCCTTAGTGAGCTAGCAATGCTGACTTATTGTATTAAAATACTCTGCTATACCATCAATTCCATTGACACTTGTTTCATCAAAAAGAAGTAAATATAAAAAGTACAGTTGAAGAACAAATACAAAGCCAAGAACATGCCACTTTAAGGCTTTTTTGAGCATATCATTAAGTATTTATTCAAAAAAGCTGTAGCAATATTTGAAACGAAAGGACATCTCTAACATTTAAAAGGCGAGATTCTATTTAAAGCATACCAAAACCATTCTTGTTCAGTTAAAAAAAAAACAACTACAAAGAAAAACACAACAAAAACCCCCGGCTTGGCTCTGCCTTTTTTAATCTCTTTGTATCACCGTCTTTACAGCGCTGAAGTGTTATCATTGAAACTCAAGTTATTAAATTTGCAATTTGTCTTTAAATGTCAACTAAATGTTAAAAGCTTAAGCCAAATAACAACCCTAGCACCTAATTTTCTACGACACTTAGCTGTATTAATAAATGCAGTATTAGTGGTTTTATATATTGTATCACATCTTTCCACGTACAGAGGCACAGGCTCAGTATAGCAGTTTTTCAGTATCAATGGCAAGACCGGCAAAACGCTCACTCGCGCCACCTTGCACTTAGCAGGTTTACAAATGTGGTTTGATATGGAAAAGCTACTGTCAAAAATGAGAAGGGAAAACAAAGCAGTGATGGGCAATCAGTTTTCAGAGGCAGATAGGCCTGAACACTCAAAAGATGTTAATAAAGAGCAGTCAATTGCAAGGCACTCCTTAAAAAATTGCCAAAGAACAAGCACTATCAAGAAAGTTCAAGAAAACAAGATGAATCCAAACAGGAAAGTCATCCTAGATGACAACTTTGTTCAAATCCTCCTTGGCAAGCTGTGATTAGAAACCCTGGGACAATTTCTCAAGCTTCAAGAAATAACAACTCAAAACAAAACCCTTAAATATCTTGATTGCTCTTTTTCCACAAGAAGCATCGATTTCTGCTATAAAGTGCTATCTCAGATTTGTAGAAACTTGGGAAATATGAAGTCCTACTTCCTGAATTGACAGTAAAGAAAGTTTTTGTAAAAGCAGGGACTACTATTGGCATAAATTTGAATTAAAAAACAGATTACAGTGAATAATCTACTATATCGCTTACCTGACGCATTCCAAAGGAAATTATAAAACACAGCTCAGTCAGTAGTTGATGCAACATGATAAATACCATCAGCATCCACGCATTTCAATAATGGGCAGCATCAGACATAACAGCTCCTTATAACATCCAAGTTCAAGGTTAATACTTCACTGACTATTCAAACTATATTTCAGTAGCTATTCACAGCTTGAATACCAATATCACCTTTGAGTAAGAAACAAGCAAGTATGGTACTTTGTAGGATAATTATAATATAATTATAATAAAGCCGATAGTAAGGGCTGCATTCAATGTAGCTGTTCAGCCTGGGAGAGCACTTTTCTAACACTTCAGCCCAGTTTCTTGACCACAAGCCATTAAAAATGAGATTTTTGCGGCCACCTTTCAAAAGTGAAAGCATTTTTCATAAACACTGTCCACTCAGGTTGTCAGATACGTGTTTTCAGGTTCCTAAATGACAACAGTGCAATGCTGCCCAAGGTACTGAGGGGTGCAGGAAAGCAGCGTTCTTACCTAAAGGACTAAAGATATAAATTTCCTTGATCACTGAATGCATAAAACTTCAGGGCTGGTCTCCCATCCAAATAATGAAAAGTGGACTAGGAAATACTAATACCAGAAAAGCTCTACTTTACACAGCAGAAGGTACGCAGAACTTATTAGACGTATATTTAAATCTACAGGTTAGGAAAAACACAAACGAGGGTGCACACACTCCTTCAAACCTTCCACTGGAATACAGCACGAACAGTTTTCTAACGGAGTAATACAAATCTGTAATCTAATCCAAAGATATCAAAACAGGAAAGCTTCTGCCACCTGGTGTCTAAAAGCACACACTGATTTCCATCTCCATTATGTTTACTGACCTCCAAACATCTAACAGTTCATAAGTAGATATAAACCTTATCTAGCAGAAGTGGTTTATAAAAGGAAAAATGCTTTAATGTGTAAAAGTAAAGTTAATATTTCTCAACCAAGTAAAGAGCTAGATGAAGGTTTCAAAAAGACTACAGAAGAAAAATCAAATCTATTCTGACATTTTCTTCTCATTCTCTTTTCTTTTTCTAAACTAAGGAGCTAAATATTTTGTTAACAAGGTTAACTGAACGAAAAAAGCTGTCAAGGTAACTTCCAAAGTGTTTGTGCAGTTAGGCATAATTATCTTAAACCTTCACGTATTTCACTGGAAACACTCAAATTTTAGAAACTTATTGACTCCTAGGAAGTTTTATGAACAGAAAGCACCTGTTAGTTTTTCACCACAATCTTACCCCACTGTTTGTCTGTCCCTTTTCTTCCCTTTTAGCTTTACAATTCTCTTTTCAGTGTTTTTCCTCTGCAATTATTTGCAGAAGTCACAACAGAAACAAAACCAAAATCCATTGGGATTTAAGAACAAACAACAAAGCAACTTAGATCACAAATCAAAACCAAACTTGCAGGAAAGCAATAGAGCATAGCAGTACTAGACCAGAACTGAAACGAATTCCCACCTTCCCAGTTCACTGCATGGGCTTTCTACCATTAACAGAGCCCTTCCTTACTAACTCCTTGATCTAAGACACAAGTGGGATTCATTGAGCCAGGAAACCAGGAAAAAGTAATCGTTTTCATAATTTGAGAGGCTACGTAAGTTTTTTCACACAGAAACAGCATGTTTTGTCATAAACTTTACTAGGCCACAGCACCAATCCTGTACACTGATTGCAACACTCAACACGTGCACTCTCACTCATGAGAACAGTTATACAAGGATGTTAACACTTTAACTGAAGACACTGCTTGTAGCATGGAGCTTTCCCCCCCCATCATTACAATTTTTAAGTATTACAGAAAAATTTGCAAGTTTTACTCAGAAGGTCAGAGAAAGAGGCAGTGCTGTTCCTGCTAATGTACACGACTTACTTTGAAAAGATGACCATGAGCTTCTTCCTATTTTTTCTGGGTTCCGAATCTTCCTCAAACTCTTCCATCTCTTTTCCTAGAAAAACTTCTTGATGAAATTCTTTATTGAGATGTCCATCCATCTCCATTTTGACCCCATTCAAGTGATCTGGTGGCAAGATCTCATTCTCATCTTTACTGTCAGCTGGCTTTTCTTTGAGGGCCGAATTATTTGCAGGCCTCGCGTAAACATCCATTAGAAGAAACACAAACAGAAGGGACAAATACAGAGATCCCAAGCCGCAGAGAAAGGCCTGCCTTGACATCATTTTCTCCTTTTTATTTAAAGTAGTGGCTGATTAAATTACTGCGAAGGGATTAAATGACCTAAAAACAAAAAGGAAAAACACATGCATTAAACTCTAGAACATTTTGTCACTAATAAATCCTCTTTTAAAATTCAGAAGAACCTACACTGCCATGTTCACCACTTAACCACACTCTCAAGCACCACAGAAAATAATACAGTGGTCTGAGTTGGAAAGAACCTCAAAGCCCATCCAGTTCCACCCCCTGCCATGGGCAGAGACACCTTCCACTAGATCAGGGTGCTCAAAGCCCCATCCAGCCTGGCCTCGGACACCTCCAGGAATGAAATGTTGGGGATTGTATGAGGTGCTGGCCAACAGACTCCACTTTCAGCAGGAAACATTTCCTAATACCAAATCTAAACCTCCCCTGGCACAATCTGAGGCTGTTTCTTCTTGTCCCATCGCTTGTTCCTTGGCAGAAGAGCCCAGCCACCTGCCTCACCACAACCTCCTTTCAGGGAGCTGCAAAGAGCAAGGAGGTCTTCCCTCAGCCTCTTTTTTTCCAGACACTCAACAGCCCCAGGTCCCTCAGCTGCTCCTCGTAACCCTTGTGTCCCAGACCCTTCACAGGCAAGCTCTCGGGCCACAGGAACCGGGGAAAGGACCAGAGGGACTGGCAAAAGGACCACGGGGACCATGAAAAAGGGGCCACAAGGAGCGCCCAGGAGCTCCAAAGCTGCAGTCCAACCTCGTCCCGCTCCCCCCATGGGCGCGGGGGAAGAGAAGGCTCCGAGGAGACCTTAGAGAGACCTTCCAGTACCTGAAGGGGCTACAAGAAAGCTGGGGAGCGACTGTTTACAAAGGCTTGCGGTGATAGGACTGGGGCAATGGGTGTAAACTGGAGAGGGGCAGATTTAGACTAGCCATAAGGAGAAATTTCGTCGCTATGAGAGTGGTGAGGTGCTGGAAGAGGTTGCCCAGAGCAGGGGTGGCTGCCCCATCCCTGGAGGGGTTCAAGGCCAGGTTGGATGGGGCTTGGAGTCCCTGATCCCGTAGGAGGTGTCCCTGCCCATGACAGGGGGTGGAACTGGATGAGCTTTCAGTTCCCTTCCAACGCAAACTATTCTGTGATTCTCTGGGCTCGGCCCAGCCGCCCCCCTGGCCCCACGCACTCACCCAGCGCCTGCCCAGCCCCGGCCCGGCGGCGATCCGTGAGGAAAGGCCCTTCGGCCGCTGCCCGCTCCGGCCCCACAGGCGCGGCCGCTGGGAGGAGCGCGGGACCCGCGTCAGAGCGCGGGGTGTGATGGAACCGCGCCGCCGCCATCTTGGAGTAGGGCAAGCGAGCGCCTCGCTCCAGCCATTTCTCCTCACTCCGCTCCCCTTCTGAACGCGGCACAACCTCCCGAGCCTCGCGATCGCCGCCGAACGGCGCCTGCCGCCGCTTTCCGTGCCCTGAGCGGAAAGAAACGGCGGCACGGCGGGGCGCGCCCGCAACCGAAATGGCCGCTCTTCGGCTTCGGCTGCCCCGCCGCAAGATGGCCGCCGCGGGGCCTCGCCCTCCGCGGTCACGTCCTGCGGGCGCGCGGCCCCGCCTCCCGCCCCTTCCCCCGCGAGGCAGGCGGCGAGCGGAGCGGCGGGCGCTACGCGCATCGCAGGGCCAGCCCCGCGGCAGGGACGGGGCCTCTCCCTTCCTTCCCCCGCCGCGGCCCGAGCCGCCGCGTCCCCGAGGAGAGGAAGGAGGCATGAAACCGCTTTTGAGGGACGGCGAAGCGCGGTGAGCGTTCCCGCAGGAAGCTTGTCCCCTCTCGGATGCCGTAAGGCGTTCCTGCAGGCTTCTTGACCCCTGTCGGACGCCGTAAGGCGTTCCCGCCTAAACCCGGGAGGGCGGGGCCTGGGAGGGGGGCGGGGGCCGCTCGCCCCGTCGAGGCCCCGCTCGCCCCGTCGAGGCCCCGCTCGCCCCGTCGAGGCCCCGCTCGCCCCGTCGAGGCCCCGCTCGCCCCGTCGAGGCCCCGCTCGCCCCGTCGAGGCCCCGCTCGCCCCGCGGCCATGAAGCTGCTGCGGCTGCTGTGCCGCCACAAGACGGCCCTGGGCCTGGGCGGCCTGTCTCTCTTCGCCGTGGTCCTGCTGTACCTGGCCAAGTGCACGTCCGAGGGGCTGCGGCCGCTGCCAGCCCCCCGCGGGCTCCCGCACCACCAGCCCGCGGCGCTGTCGCTGCGGGGAGCCCCGCCGGCCCCGGCTGCCCCCCCTCAGGACAGCGCCTTCCTCGCCGTGCTCATCACCAGCGGCCCCAAGTACAGCGAGCGTCGCAGCATCATCCGCAGCACGTGGCTGTCGGCCGCCGGGCACCCGCCTCACCACGACGTCTGGAGCCGCTTCGTCATCGGAACCAGCGGGCTCGGCGCTGAGGAGCTGCGGAGCCTGGAGCTGGAGCAAAGCCGGCACAAAGACCTCCTCCTCCTGCCAGAGCTGCGGGATTCATATGAAAACCTGACTGCTAAAGTCCTGGCCACGTACATCTGGCTGGATCTGCACCTGGACTTCCAGTTCGCCCTGAAAGCTGACGACGATACCTTTGTACGCTTGGATGTGCTCGTGGAAGAGCTGAGAGCCAAGGAGCCGCGGCGCCTCTACTGGGGTTTCTTTTCTGGCCGCGGTCGAGTGAAGTCTGGTGGCAAATGGAAAGAGAGCGCCTGGGTGCTCTGTGACTACTACCTACCCTACGCTCTGGGTGGTGGGTATGTGATTTCTGCAGATCTGGTGCACTATTTGCGTCTTAGCCGAGACTATCTGAACATGTGGCAGAGCGAGGATGTCTCCCTGGGCGTGTGGCTGGCGCCCATCGATGTTAAAAGAGTGCACGATCCTCGCTTTGACACCGAGTATAAGTCGCGGGGCTGCAACAATAAGTACATAGTAACTCATAAACAAAGCATCGAGGACATGCTGGAAAAGCACCAGACCCTGGCTAAAGAAGGAAAGCTCTGTAAGGAGGAAGTTAAGCTCAGGCTTTCCTACATGTATGACTGGGGGGTGCCTCCTTCCCAGTGTTGCCAAAGGAAGGATGGCATCCCGTGAGAGTCTGAGGAAGGAAAAGGCAGAATGCTGATGGACTCTCCGAGCTTGGTTACTGTTACTTGTGGGAGAATCCCAGTAACTAGGGCTTAAATTACTTAAAAGATTTTGCACGATTCGTTATGTCACAGTCAATGAAACCTTGAAACTCCTAAAAGCTACTGATGTGACATGATGTAGAGGTGTTTGAACAAGGGAAATAGATGACAAAAAGCATGGAAAGGCTCATAAGACAGGATTGAAGGCAAACAATAGGTTGCAAAATACAGAGAGTACAGGAAATTTGGGAGAGAGAACTTGGATGAAAAGTTGCTGGAAGATTTTTAACAGATTTCAAGATTTATTTACTAAAGGCTTTATGCTGTCTATTAAGATTGTAAAACTAGCATCTGCTGTTTATTTCTTGGCAAGGAACAAGTGTCAGTTTGGCAAGTTTTAAAGATTCTAATGGGGCTGCAAATCAGTTGCTGTTGCCAGTGGGAACAGGTGGCTGAATATTGACACAAGCAGTCAAGTAAAGGGAACAATTTTGCCTTTGATATTTGTGAAAGGATGGGGGGAGAGTTTTTTTAGGGAGTACTCTGACAAGAATGGAATTGTTAGACCTGTGCAAGTTGTCACAGCTTTTTGTTGTTCTAAAGACATGTACATAAATTATCAGGCAGCTACAGGGTAAGTCTACATTTAGAAAGGTGGATGAGTTATGGTATTTGGCAGATATAGAATAAATTATCTTATTTTGAGGGCAAGTAGTTATGCTACAAAGGTAGCCTTGGTGTTTTTACCTTATCCTTCAAGCACTGTGTATGAAGAAACATTTCCCTCCCAACAATAAGCGATCTCACCGACTCCTACAATGTCAGATGTCGTAGGCTTCAGATTTATATTATTCTGGGTTACTTCTGTAAAATATAAATTAGCAGAATTAGATCAGTGGAAATTTTGGAATTCAAACGAGCGCTCAAACTTGGGTACCTCAGCTAAGAAAGTAAACTCTGTAGGCAGCCAAGAGGAATAGGTTCCCCCTGCCCTGCCCAAATTCCTTTTTGAAGAGAACCTTGTCTCTTCAGGAGCTACGATTCAACCCAAGGAGATCCGTCTCTCACAGTCATGTTTACATGCCAGAAGCCAGATTGTGTGGATTTCCCTCCTCTCCAGTAGCAACTTACAGTGGAACTACAATGAATTTTACAGGAGATCTAACTTAATTCCCAAGTGATGTGTTGGTAAGTGGGATTATTCCCCTTAGCCCTGTCTATACTACAAATAATCCTAGTACTGACAGAGCTTGTCGGCATCAGATGCAGTATTGAACTGCAAATGTGGACAGGACATTCTCAGCTGTAGAACAGATCACTTACACAATTTCACCACAGTATTTATTTTCAGCCCTTTAGAGGTAAGCCTGTAATTCAAACATTTTTGAATGGCAGGTGCTCTGATGGCAGAAATACATTCTTTTCCAGTACTAATGCAGAGTTACTGCCTTCAGTAACTTGTGTCAACTACAGATCTTTCAGTATAAGCTGAGTTTTTACTTTCATGCCTAGAGGGTGTTCGTAATCAACAGTTTTACAGTTTATGCACGCTGCACTTTCATACAGTTTCATTCCCTCCTCTCCCTAGGTCAGTGTCTGTTCCCACCTGCAGGAAGAGACAAATTGCAAAGAAAAACAAAAGGGTGCCGATACCTGTATTTTTAATTCTTAAATAAGTTAGCAGTTCATGCCAAAGGAATCAAGTATGGGTTTTTTTTGTTATTCTTGTTTTGATTAAATAATTGAGGATTAAGAAAAGTCTTCTGCAGAAGCTGATAATTCTCTGTTTTGAAAATTTGAACAAATCTTTGACCTCCTTCTAAAAACAAAGCTAAATTAAGTTACTGAAAAATAAGTTATTTTAGCATGTGTCTATTCTAGTGCACGCTTATGTATTGACAGGTAGATAGGGTTGCTTTTCAGCAAGAAATACTGTTCCAAAACAAGAGTTTAACAAGGATACAGAGATTTAAATTGGTTTCAGCATTTTAAAAATATCTTTGCCATTTGGCGTTCAGTACTATTCTGTGTATGTATGTGATTAAATGCTTGCAATGTGAGTATTTATTTATAATTATTGAAACTGTGTTATGTATAGGAAAAATAAGATCGATAAATGTAATTTTAAATTTGTTTAAGGAGGTACTGCATAACGTCCGTGAGAATTACGTATCAAGCAGTGCTTGAAGTTATTGGTGTACAAGCCATTATTTAAAGTACCAGGATCTGAACCGCAGATCAAATATCTGCTGCATGTCTCTCCAACTAGTAGGACTGAGCCATTTATCCATTCCTCTCAATAACCACGCTCATGGGAGCTGTTTGCATTAGTGACTTTGACTCTCCCTGCCCACAACCCTCATCCCCACTCCCAAAACAAAGTGGTTTTCATTGCAAGCGAAGTAATAGAGAAATGCTGGATCTCCATCTGATAGTAACGTGGAAGACATTGCTCTTTCAAATATTTAATAGTTAAATGCTCTTGAAGCGTTTCTTACCCATGTGTCTGGTTAGGGTTACCCGTGTGTTGTTCTCATTGTAAAACAAATCAACAGAGAAAGATGGACAGTCTTGCCCTTTGGCCTGTGGTTTCAGTTTTCTTAACTGATACTCCCCCTGCTGCAAATAGAGCTCATGGATTTCAATCTCAGTTAATTGGGAGATCCTTAGACTTCTTTGGTGTTTTAAAAGCAAATTGAATCATTTGGGAGAGAGCAGGCGTTCCACATGTTGTGTAGAAAAGGCCATAAAAACATTAACTGGTACAGGATTATTTTTTTTTTAATCTTACCAGAAAGAATTTGCATATGAAAGACATACAAAGGCTATTTTGACTAATTAAACATCTAACGTTTTAGTCCCAAATTCATTTTTGATCCCTTTTTTTCTGAAGCAAAACATAAAGCACATTTTGAACAACACTAGAGTTGAATGTTTTAAAAGCAGTAACTAAGGGCCACCTGTCAAACCTGTGCAGGATCAGGTTCCACATTTCCTGACGTCATCTCAGAAATCTGGTATATGGTGGTTTTATACTTGAGAACCAGGATACAATCTTGGTCTCCCTTGAAAGTCCCGACTTAAGGGATCCAGCATTTCAGAGGATGTTTCATTGCCGCTGAGAAATAAGCAGGTTTTGGTCTTTATAGCAGCTATATGGGAGTGGTAAAGTTTTGGGGTGGGCCTTGGAGAAAGCAAAGTTATCCAGGAACGGATTTCTCTTCTTTTTTGTAGCCTTTCTTAGTGGCAGTAAGTTAGTGATACCTTAGAATGGTTTTGTTTGGAAGGGACCTTAAAGCCCATCCAATTCCAACCCCCTGCCATGTCCCACTAGACAATATGTTTGGCTTTTTCTTTTTTTTTTTTTAAACAGTGTTTCTGCTGGTTTCTAAGTTTTCCCTTCATAAATACTTGGCAATTTTATTATTGTTAGTATGGGGGGAAATTATCACCTCAGCTTTCTTAGATATCGGTGTGTTATTTATTATAAGATAGGCAACTGTGTCAAGACTATAAGCTTACGTTGGCATCCATTCCAAACTACCACTGAGTGGGTCTGTAACGCTACTGAGCTCTTTCTTATTATTTAATTTAAAAAATAACTTTAAAAGAAGGCATTTAGCTTTCTACCCTAGCTAAGAAATAGTAGACAAATTAATTGTTCGTGATGTGTCCTCTCCGTAGATGACATCTAAGACTCGAGACTGAAATATTTAAAGCTGACAATGGCTTAGACTCTACTAGAATGCTGATTTTATTTTCCTCTGAGTTTTTGTTATGTGCAACGTGACTCATTACTTTAGTGCATAAAAATAAGTAGCTAAAACATTAATTTCCATACTAAATAAACTAACAGTTCCACTTAAAAAACCCTCAGTCTCTAAAAATTCCTGTAGTCAGGTCAAGATTTTAAAAAACCAAACCCAACTTAGAAATTACTATTCCTGTAACTGCATACTTACTTCTCTGAATGCCTCACCTTGTTCGTGTGAAGCTTGCTCCAACGCAGCTGCCCTGTCTCATACTTTTGACAAGATGTTACATTTTCTTTAGTTGAAAAGCCTCATTTTGGGGCATTTAAATTTGGATTTCGTATCTGTTAACACTGATGTGTTGGGGGCCAAGGCGCTTTGCAGATTTGATTAGAAGCCCAGCAGCACAGGAAGGTGATCAAGAGCTGCATTTCTTCTTCTTGCTGTTCAGCTCTGCTCCAGCATCAGAGTTGAAACGTGTTTTCAGTATTGCTGATTGCTTGACAGACTGTCAACACCTACACTGTTAGATATTTTATTTAGAACACGCTGCCTGCAAGACTCAAATCTGTTGCTACATGTACCTGTGTAAGAGGCGCTTTTACCTTGGAACTGGAACTACTTTATGCCAACATGATATGCCAGTTATTACTTTCTAATACAGACTAGGTAATGTCTAATAAAACTTGGAAACGGATCAGTCTGTTCCTTGTAGCCTACCTGGAGCTGAAGGATACTGCGTAGTGTGCCTTTATGAAACAGAGTTTGTGTGGAGTGCTGTGCTGGGTATGTTTTAAACAATGAAATGAAAGAAATCATCCATTTTTTGGCAGCCGCACGTCTTGACCGTTTCGGGGAGGGCTGTGGCACACAGTTTATTTGCTCAGCGTTTATATAGGAAATAAACTGCTAGAAGCTCTCTGTGATGATGAAAACTCTTGGCAATTGCATAAGCGTATCGTGTATGTATTTATGTCCTTTATGTACGCCTTGACTGGCCAAAGGATCTGTGTGCTGTGATTTTTAATAAAAGACTTTTGCTGTATGGGTGGCTGGTTGTTCTGTGGACAAAAAGATAGAGGTGTGGTTATTTTCATTGTATTATGGCACTGAGAGGCACAGAGGATTGCTCCATCTTCAACAATTGCACAAAAAAGCTGTTCACATCAGTAAGAAAGTCTGATCAGCATGCTAAGACGGAAGGTAACTTAAACTGTAAAGCAGTCAGACATCCATAAACACCATTGGCTACAGCCCAGTTTTATGTTTAAAACCCCAAACATTAGCAACGTTCTGACAAAGACTTGAAAATATTTTCGTTCCAACATCTGTTCAAATAACTTCAGCATTTTCAGCAGTTTAAAATAGCCCAAACTTTCTGCTGATGACATAGGTAGTCAGTGCTCTTCAAGATGAGCTTGAGCTCTAGCCCAGAGAAACACCTCTGGTTTTAGCTAAATAAACCAATCTATTTGTACTCAGAAGCACAAGATGACTCTAAGAAAGACCAAGTTGATACTTTCAATCCTAAGTGTCCTGGTTCTCAGTAGCCCTGGATCATCAAATCATAGAATGGTTTGGGTTGGTAGGAACCTTAAAGATCATCCAGCTCCACCCCCTGCCATGGGCCAAAACAATCCTTTCAGGTCATCTACCTCACCTTTTTTCTTTCTTTTTTCTAGGAAGATGGCAAATAAAAGCAACCTACCCAAGGTGGCTTCCACAGGATGACATTCACGAGCACAGCCCAAACACTCCACACCAAAAACCCCACAGACATCTTCTTACTGTTTTTAAGAAGAGGTCAATTAGTGACGTCAGGGAAGCAACAAATCAGCTGCAGGTGAGGATTAGGCCCAACTATTTTAAAGGGACACCCCCACAGGGCTGTTGTCCTCCTGTTTTCCCTGATAGAATCAAACTATGTCCTCCAATTCTTTTAAAAATTGTATTTTAATATAAATTAAAATCTTTCCCATCCGTATAACGAACTCACTTGTTTTTGCATCTTTGCTACAAAGACTTAAAAATAAGAGTTTTCTTCCGTTTTTTTAAAATAAATCATTAAAAGCCCTTTCAGATTGGTTATTGAAGCAGACCCTCAAAGCAAGGGCTGCTATTTGGAGCTCTGTTCACTTGTCCTATACAACTTAGTCACTAGATGTCCCTGTGTGCCTTTAGGAGCACCTAATGGGATGTGTTCCTTGGGTATAAGAAAGGCTCAAAGCTGGAATCTAAGAAGTGTCAGAAGACAGTTGTTTATGACCAAAATCTAGCTATATCTGCTGTTTAACACAGGCTCCACTGGGTGATTGAGGAGAAGAGGGAAGAAGTTCTCCAACTCTGAAAGGGAATTCAGGAATGGTTGAGGGTGGAGCCAACATGTTGTTCCATGGAATTAACGATTGATAATGCACACCCAAATGTTAAAGAGAAACCTTTGTAGAAGCCCACAAAGCCCCCCCAAATGAGGAAAGCAAGTTAATTAAAAATTATGAGCCACGTTTTGGTCAGTCTGATACTGAATTATAGAATAGTTTGGGTTGGGAGGGACCTCAAACCCCATCCAGTCCCACCCCTGCCATGGGCAGGGACACCTCCCACTGGATCAGGGGCTCCAATCCCCATCCAACCTGGCCTTGAACCCCTCCAGGGATGGGGCAGCCACCACTGCTCTGGGCAACCTGGGCCAGGGCCTCCCCACCCTCATCATGAAGAATTTCCTCCTTGTATCTAGTATAAATCTGCTCCTCTCCAGTTTACACCCATTGCCCCCAGTCCTATCACTCCAAGCCTTTATGAATAGTCCCTCCCCAGCTTTCTTGTAGCCCCTTCAGGTACTGGAAGGCAAGGAATTTTAGAAACCATTTGGGAGCTCCAATAACTTGGGATTGTGGACAAACTGTGTCTGTTATGGGGAAAAAAAAAACGCAGCTGTGATTTGCAAAAAATCTTCAGAGGACTTTTTCATGTCTACGTATGTTTGTGGTTAAACTGGCCAAAACATTTACATCAAAAGGTGTTGGTGTTGTTGGGGGGAGGGTTGGCAGGTGGAAGAGAAATAGTTTTCCAATGAAGTGGACATTTTTAAAAGAACAAGTCAAAACCAACCAGTTCCCCTGCCCCCAGCCCCCAGTCAAGTTTTTCTGTGGTTTCATCAGCTGAAAATACAATTGATTTGAGGCACCCAAACAAGTTTTTATAAGGGAAACTCTCCCCCACAATATTAAGAAGGAATTCAGTTCAAAAAATGTCCATGTACAACTCCTCCTTGAACTTCTTCATTGATTAAAGAATATGTAGAGATGAAACCTATTAAAAACTATCAACACGGTGATTCAATCTAGGAGCTTCTCAGGTGAGTCTTTTCTGAGATAAGGAACTAATTACTCATTATCTTTCATGAAAACATTCACCTGGCATTTAATGCTGAACTTTAGGGAGTGTAAAAAGAATTTTGTGAAAGCAGGGATAAGGAATGACATATCAATCCTTACGGAAATAGATATTTGTTCCAAGTCAGATTCCAAAGGCTTTATTAATTCTGAAGAGCACCCACTCAGTAAAACAATTCCCCTGTGAGTCCGACAGTATTTCCAGGGAAATTTTGAGCAGCTCAGGGAATCAGACCCTGTTTCTGAACACGCCTGAGCTACTGCTCAGCTATGTGACCTCTAGAGCATGCCAGGCAAAGTGGAGTCATGGCAGGGCTCCACACCCAGGTCCCAGCAGGGTTCTAGCCCAGTCCTGCTTGGATCAGCCAGGGTTTCTATACATGCATCATCTATATTGATCCTATAGTGGATCCTATAGGGTATGGAGTGGTCCAGCCTTATTCCAACAGTGTTGTCAAGCTGCCTTTTGCTTCCATACCCAAGCATTGCACGAAATCCAAACTTTAGTCATACTTTCCACATCCTCTCCACTTTCTGCGTTTTGTTCCTTTTTTTTGTTATCGGTTTCAATGAAAACATGGGAAAAAATGTGGAAAAAATCTAGACACTGATACATGTTTTGATGAAAACTCAAAAAGCCGCAAGCCCACACATCCAACCCCCTACTGCCCACTGTTTGATGACCGCTCTGGCTCTAATTTCTAGACACTCCGAGGCAACTACCCCTGCTCCGCAGAGCAGCTTTAGCAAGTTGGCAGAAGAAGAACATCAAGTGAAGGCCACAAGCCCCACCTTTTGGTGGTCCATGTCATTCCCTGCTTTGCTTCACAGCCAAGATCCAGGGAGTGCGAGTCCTGTTACAGCATCTGTTTATTTTCCAGGCAGCAGGCTGATGTGCAGCAATGAAATCTAAAGTGACGGACAAGCAGAGAAGTTCCCCGCAAAGAGCCTGCAGTGCAAAGTGCACCATGCATAAGCAACAGAGGGGGCTGGAAAGTTAATAGCACTGCCTTTTCTAAATAAAGGAAAATGCTGCTGTTGTTGCCAGTAATCACTTGATTTGGGATGGTGCCAAATGGCTCCAGTTGGCTTTGAAACATCAGAGCACAAGACACTACAAAAATATTTCTCCAGAACAGATTCTAGCCACAAGAGTTACAAATATTTACTTAATGTATTTACTTTAGAGAAGGACTCAAGCCAGAGATAGTAGATCTTGATTGCAAACATACCAGCAACTGAGGTGCTAAGAACTGGAGGTTTGGGTCTGATCTTTCTGATGTTATCTTGTCTAATATATTTGTCTGTCTTTCCATGCCTTGACCTCAATAGAACAAGCGTTCTACTTGCTGGAAAACCCCCCCTAGAAATGTGCTATGTTGAGCCCCATGCCTGCTAAGACCAAGGCGGCCAGGGGCTAACCCAGATTTACATGAATTTCAGTGTCTTTTTGTAGTTCCTTAGATGTTTACACACTACACACTTGTTTGTATAATTTTCTCAGCTGCCTCTGCCCTGATTTGGAGCTGGTCGCTCACAGTCCCTAACAAGTGGCTTCTCTGTGAATGCCACACTCTGGCTCTTCCTAAAAACGAATCTTGCTGAGTTGGGCTGCAAAGAACAGCCAAACTCAGCAAGGAGTTAGGAGAATCTTCAGCCATACGAGGAAGTGAGACCTCATTTGGAGTCTTGAATCCAGCTCTGGGGCTCTCAGCACAGGGAAGACGTGGACCTGTTAGAGCAGGTCTAGAGGTGGTCACAAAGATGATCCAAGGGCTGGAGAACCTCCCGTACGAGGCCAGGCTGAGAGAGTTGGGCTTGTTCAGCCTGGAGAAGAGAAGCTTCAGGGAGACCTTAGAGCAGCTTCCAGTGCTGAAAGGGGCTCCAGGAAGGATGGGCAGGGGCTCTTGATCAGGGAGTGCAGAGACAGGACAAGAGGGAATGGAGCAGTAGGATATTGGTGCTGAATGCTGGTTAATGCAGCTGCAAGGCACTTTTTCATTATAAAGGAGGAACTGACCAATTAATTGCAGTCAGGACTCCTGGAGGTGACCATTAGATTAGTCTGCAGCCACAGACAGGCCAGCCAAACCATGGTCTGCAGCTCCCCGGGTTCTTAATGTGGTGTGTATCCATTATCCCAACAGAGTTCCACGGAAATAATTCTTAAAATAAAACTAATAACTACTCCGTGCCTCGGTTTCTTCCTCTGTAAATTAATAATAATTATACTTCTTCTGAGGACATTGAGAAGGAAAGTCATCAAAGGCCTTGGGGATCCAGGCATGGCCAGACCAAGGGAAGCGTCTGATTACTTTACACTCTGTAAAAGTCCAATCCAGCTCCTGAAAAGCTTCATCAAAGCAAAACCCATAGCTGGAAGGTTTATGAGGACAAGAAGAGGGGTAAGAAAACAATAAGCAAGATCTAATTTCTTAGGAGTAAAGGATAGTCCCGGGAGGATATAATTGAAGTCTCTAATAGCTGCAGATAAGATCAGACTGAGTTACTATTTTCAGCCAGACTCAGACATCAGGGCTGGAGTCACTGAAATAAATTCTAAAACCTGAGACAAAAGAAATGCAGTGAAGCTGCAGGGTCCCAAAGAGCAAGAGACAGCAAGAAGTACATAAATATTGCAACTGGGTGGAACCAGCCACTAGGCAGGGATGTGCTGTCCCACTTGTCCTAAGCACTGGAGTCACTAAAGAGGAGAGAGGTGCCTGTTTGGGGAAGGACTGAGATGAAAAGGAGGAACTTGAAGGGGTAAATGACCTTGATTTTAATTCCAGCTGTGATAAAAGGAACTTTATCTTCATTACTAGCAACAGCACTCTGCTCCGTTTGTTTTTGGGAAAGAGCAGGGCACAACCATAAAGACCCAGAGCCATGGTTAGCTCAGGGAGCTGCTCTGGCGTGATGGGTAGGAGCCTGTAGAAGGCAGGAGGACACATATGGCCTGTATGTTTTGTCCTCACACTGAAAGTTGAGAGGTTCAAATTGGATTGAAAGAAATGTTTGTCATCATTCGAACAGCCGGTTACCGGAGCAGCTTGCCCAGAGAGGTTGCGCAGCCTCCAGCTATGGAGGTTTTCAAAATCCAACTGGATAAAGCCCATGGTAACCTGGTCTGCCCCCAAAGTTGACCCCACTTTGAGCAGTAGGTTAAACTAGAGACCTCCAGAGGTCTCTTCCAAAGTTAATTATCCTAGGATTGACTGCAAGTCTGCCTCCACTCATCCTTGGCATGTGTAGAGATCAGCTTCAGCCAGGGCACGTGACGAATGAGAGATTACATCACCATGCAGGGGAATGCTTAGGAAACATCCCATCGCTTGCTTTTCATCAATTCCACATCGGCTTGTGCAGAGAGCACCCCACCCAATCCATGTGGATCTGTTCACTCCCTACCACTGACAGCTTGTTTATTCAAAAGCATTTGGCTCTCAATGCCTTCCAGATGAAATAAGAGATCAAAGGCCCTACTTTCCTTTCCTCCCACTGCATTCCCCTTCCATGTTCAGGCTAGGGTTCGTATTGACCAGGGATTCCTTCATGGCATGGGAAGTGCAGTTTTGAAGAACCCCTTGCATAAGAACAGGCACGAGCCAGGAGCAGGTTGGAAGTGGCTGCAGATTCCTTGACTGGGCAATGCAACCTGTGCCCGTGCCTCACCATCCTCACAGGAAAACATTTCTTGCTAATCTCTCATCCCCATCTCCTCTCCTTCAGTTTAAAACCATTCCCCATCACCCTATCCCTGCACTCCCTGATCAAGAGCCCCTCCCCAGCTTTCCTGGAGCCCATTTTAAGTACTGGAAGCTGCTCTAATGTCTCCTCCTTCTCTTCTCCAGGCTGAACAACCCCAACATTCTCTGTCCTTGTATGGGAGGTGCTCCAGCCTTCTAATCATCTTTGTGGCCTCTTCTGGACTCGCTCTAACAGATCTACATGCTTCTTGTGCTGAGGACTCCAGAAGTGAATGCAAGGCTCTAGGTGAGATTTCACCACAGTGGAGTAGAGGGGCAGAATCCTCTCCCTCGCCCTGCTGCTCACGCTTTTGATGCAGCCCAGGATACGATTGACTTTCTGGGCTGCAAACACACCTGCTGACTCCTGTTGAGCTTCTTATCCACCAGCACCCCCAGGTCCTTCTCTTTAGGGCTGCTTCCAATCCATTCTCCACCCAGCCTGTAATTGCGTTTGGGATTGCCCTGATTCTGATGTAGGACCATGCTGAACTCAAGTTAATCAGCTCAAACTCCCAGTCCCAAAAGTTAACAGGCCACGAGGAACTGGCTGACATGCCCATCAGGAGCAAAATCAAAGAACCAAGCTGTATTTTCGCAGTCCTACCCAGGCTGCTGTGACATCTCTCTCCTTAGACTGCCCAGCAGACAGTGTCCCAGAGTCCCCATTCCTTGGATTATTCAGAACATGTTCTTTCTATTCCTGACTGAAAACAACCTGTGATTCACTGATTTCTTTCTAAGCAAACACGCAACCTCTTCTATGTAATCAGAGTTTGTTTACTTCGCTGCTTCCCCTTTCATGTCAAGCTGATGGCTTTGCATTTCTTTTCAGGCATCAAACACTGATTTCACTTGGCTTTTGTCGGTGAAATGGGCTGGAACAGAGAGTCATAAACAACTGGATCAGTAACTCTGGTGTTTATTTAAAAGGCAGTTATGATTTTTTTTTTTAGCTGTCATTTTTTAACTCATGAAATCCAGCAGTGTTCTCCAGCTCTGTTGCTTCCCTCTGGCTTCACAGAGCAAGACACAAAAAAAGTAAAGGTAGTAATTGGGATAAAATGATCATTTAGTAACCATCGATCCTTGGGAGTCAGTCCTGCAGAAGTCAATCCTGCATTTCACTGGCACTGTGGGCTAAACCATGACTGTGCACGCCTGCATTTGGAGGATCATGCCCTGATTTGTGAATGGTATTAGGTAGAGGGAAGGAAATCAAGGAATTTCTTTGTCCCATCATTTTGGGGGGTGAAATCTAGAGAAAACTAGTGAAATTAGCTTGGGCAAACAGCATTTTATTGTTGCTGAATTGGGTAGTAACCACAAACTGAAGATTAAGGCTCTCTTAGATTAAGGCTGTTGAGTCTATTTTACCTTCACTGCCTAAGAAAGCTGATGTGTTGCTCTCTCCTCAGCCCCTGACCAGCTCTGGAGATCCATGTTAAACACTGCAGCATCCTACTGGTGAATGCCTTCTCTTTCTGATGCTTTCAGATTCACACAGAGCATTTTCTTGTCCTTGGGGAATGTTGGAAAGAAAACAGTGTTGTCGATAACTGTGAATTGCACTAATTGGGATATTTAATACTTGGTTGCAATTGCACTAGTGCTGAAACCATCATACCCTGGCTATAAAAGACCCCAGTGTCAGAAATACAGTAGAGTTTTTCATGCCAGCTGCTGTGCTGGGTTGTGGCTCCAGTCTGGCTGCATTGCTCGTCAAAATATGTTATTAGAAAATTAAACCAACAAAGACAACGTTACAGCAATGTTCAGAGCCCAACCCACAGAGGGCTGGGACATTCATCACAGAGAGGGGAATTGCATCCCAGGTCAGCCTAGATAGATTCTAAGCCTAATTCTGCAAGGGACTGAGCACTCTCCAGGCTCAAAGGCTGCAGTGACCGGTCGTTAGGGTTTTGTTCTGCTCCCTGCAGGACTGAGACCCCCCAGGAGCCACGAGGGTGGTGGCTTTGCCGAGGCCACCACCAGCAAAACACAATTGCTCATTGCAGGATGAAGTGAACCCACTCAGTCCTTTCCCAGTGGCTGCCCAGTATCCCAGCATGGACCTGAACTCATTACTTAATGGTAGAAGAGGCTTCACAGTCCGTTAGATTGTGCCATTTCATCAACCTCACACCGTGCTCACTACAGCTGGCACGTAGGGCTCTATTAGCTGAGCCAAAGCCTGGTGGAGAGGCATGAAATTTAGTAATTGGGAGAAAAAGAAGAGAAAATTTGTACCTCTGTGTGCTGGGCAAAAACTGATTTTGCAAGAAAGCACGTGCTTGTGCCATTGTTGAGAAGAAATTTCCTGGACATTAGGAAAAAATTTTTCACAGAAAGGGTCATTGGGCACTGGCAGAGGCTGCCCAGGGAGGGGGTTGAGTCCCCTTCCCTGGAGGGGTTTAAGGGACGGGTGGACGAGGTGCTGAGGGACATTGTTTAGTGTTTGATAGGAATGGTTGGACTCGATGATCCGGTGGGTTTCTTCCAACCTGGTTATTCTATGATTCTATGAAATAATTTGTTAACATAGGGAGTTTGGGTGCTGAAGGAATAGATCAGTATTTGATTTAGCATTTCCTCCACCAAGAAGCCAAAGTGATTGATCTGCTTTGCAGTCTGAGCGATTGCTTGAAAAACTCTGCTTGTTAAATGGAACCAATTGATTTTTTTCCCCTGTGTACTTACTCGCAAGAGCTATGAAACAACAGAGAGCCTAAAAGAAGATCATCTTGCAGTCATCAAACCTAGTCTGCTATTTCCCTCTCAAATTCTACAAGGCCACTCAGCCAAACCTTCTGCAGAGGTGGATTCAGAGGCCAAGCCAGAGAACCTTCTAGCGGTAACATAAACCCCATCCAGGGGGGTTTAGGGGTGAGACAACGACAGGCAGAGTCCTCTGTTTGGTGTGGCACTGCTAGCGGGCGCCACGGTAATGTTCCGATTTCTACATTCATTTCCTACTCTCATCTGTGGTTTTGAGTCCCCAGCTCTGCAGCAGCACGCTCTGCACAGGGGCAGAGGAAGGCTGGAATAACACTGATGCGTGCCCGCTGGCTTTCAGGAGCCCACAAGAAAACCCACACCAGCATCAAAACGCAGTACTCAAGAACAACTACTTTTTTTTTTCTGTGTTGGTGCAGTTATAAGAGTTACGATCAAAGAAGGGGCAGGATAACATCTACCCAACTTCCTTCACCATGAGAGTGGGGAGGCCCTGGCCCAGGTTGCCCTGAGAAGACATGGATCCCCCATCCCTGGAGGGGTTCAAGGTCAGGTTGGATGGGGCTTGGAGCCCCTGATCCAGTGGGAGGTGTCCCTGCCCATGGCAGGGGTGGAACTGGATGATCTTTCAGGTCCCTTCCAACCCAAACTAGTCTATGATTCTAACTACAGCAAAGCAGTGGAAGCCCATGGCTGCTGATGAAGAATTTCCCAAAGATGGACCATAAAGCATTCAACTCCTCGTTGTTTAGATCCATCACTGCAGTGAGCGCAGAAATAAACTCTTCTCATTTAAAATATAAGAGAAAGAGGGATGCAATGGACAGGAATCTGAGCATTGAACAAGACGACTTAAAAACCAAGCCATACCAACAAACATAAACCCCTAAAATCTTGCTGGAGGTTCCCCTTGCAGCCAGTAGTGCACAGTTCTCACATACGAGGGCACTAGTGTGTTTTCAGTTTGGAACAGGTTTATTCTCAGTTCCAGCTTATAAGCAGACATAGAGGAATAAAAAAATTACACAGGTTTAAATCTGGCCACAGTACAAAATTCTGTTTGCAAAGACATCCCTTTTCAGAAAGGAAGGACTGTGATTAAACACAAAGGAGGAGCTAAATCAGATTCTGATTTCAGTCTCTGCCCTGTAGATCTGGAGTCAGGCTGGCAGGCAGTGGTGTTATTTCAGAACTCCCACCACGGTTGTTAAGAACTGAATGTAGGTCACTGCACCGAGCAGAAATGGGCTAAAAAATACACTTCTTGTAGCTGAAAGCTGGACAGATTGAGGTCCAGTCCCATGTCCAATTGAATGGAACCTCCAAATTGGTTAGAGTTAGTCCAGAGAAGGCCACAAAGATGATCCAAGGGCTGGAGCACCTCCCATACAAGGACAAGCTAAGAGAGTTGGGCTTGTTCAGCCTGGAGAAGAGAAGGCTCGAGGGAGAACTTAGAGCAGCTTCCAGTGATGAAAGGGGCTCCAGGAAAGCTGGGGAGGGGCTCTTGATCAGGGAGGGCAGGAACAGAGTGAGGGGGAATGATTTTAAACTGAAAGAGGGAAGATTTAGATGAGATCTTAGGAAGAAATGTTTTGCTGTGAGGGTGGGGAGGCCCTGGCCCAGGCTGCGCAGAGGAGTCGTGGCTGCCCCATCCCTGGAGATGTTCAAGGCCAGGTTGGGTGGAGCTTTGAGCAACCTGATGTGGTGGGAGGTGTCCCTGCCCATGCCCATGGAACTGGATGGGCTTTGAGGTCCCTTCCAACCCAAACCATTCTATGACTCTATAATTTCTCCCCATCAGCACTGCTGTAGCAGAACTATTTCCCTGGGTTTCGAAGATGCAGGACAAATCCCAGCAGTGACCATGAAGAGGTTAACAAAGCACAGACAAAGGCCAATGTATGTATCTCTCCACATATCCTTGTTGAGGCAATCCGGATTACTGTTCCTGTGTAAATAAAGCCTAGTGAGAGTGGGTGGTCAGCTCCCATCCAATCTGCTGTAGAGCATCAGTTTTCTGGGTCTGGAAAAGCTCCAGCCTCGTTGGCCTGATCTAAGACCTGCTAGCTCTGCAGCTCATGCAGAACTGCCACCCCACATTCCTGCTTTCAATACACACAAAGGCTTTCTCTTTGTATGCATTGTCACCTGCTTCTGAAAGACCTGATCCAATGGAAGCAATAATTTATGAGACTGAAAAAAATTAATGATTCGAAGCCCACCAGTAGATGGTGGCACTTGACGAATGCAGCTTAGGGTTGGGCCTCAGAGAGCTGATACAGAAGAAAGGGCTACATGAATATAGACTGTAAATAACTACATTTCATCTCATGATTTTACTTGGAAGTTCTTTAACTCGTACACTCTATCCCTCTTTTAGGATCGTGTGTTATTACTACAGCCACTGTTGTGTTGGGTGCTGAACAAAGCCAGGGAAAAAAACAAAAAGTCTTTTCCCACCCAAAATCTGCAAACTAACTTAAGATAAAAGTACCACAGAGATAAAGAAAAGAAAAACTACTCAAACAACACAAGAGTTTTGATCAGCATGCCAAGAGCGATCTCAGCACACCGTGACCCTAAACTGCAGCTGAGCTGTAAGCATCTCCACTAAGCAGGGGTTTAACGGAGAGTTTGAAGAAGTCAGCAAAGCTTCTCTTTCTCCAGCAGCAACTGAGCTCTTCAGCCTGAACGCACTCCAAGCAAAGGAGCCAACCTTCAGGCCACTTCAAAAACAAATAACAAGTCACATCAAGCTAGGAAGAGCTCTACCCTCCAAAAGAGGCATCTGTTCAGTGTGAGAATCCATAAACAGGAAAGGTTGGATTTGCTTTTGAAATGGTCTCAAGAGGCACCAGACAGCCAGGGCAGAGCCAGGGCTGTGGACAGCCAAGTGGGAGCAAAACAGACGCTGCCTCGTGCACACCTACCGGAGAGGCTCTGGAACTCGGGGAAGCCAAGCTCTGCTCTCTGGCTGTTGGTTGTAGCTCTCAAAAACAATTTCAGCACTACCAATGTACCACGATAAAACTACCGGTACTTGGGGAAGAGAAGGATCTGAGGAAACCTTATAGCTGCTTTCCAGTACCTAAAGGGGGCTCAGGAAAGCTGGGGGGGGGCTCTTGATGAGGGAGGGCAGGGATAGGAAGAGAGAGAATGGTTTAAAAGTGAAAGAGGGGAGATTCAGATGAGATCTTAGGAAGAAATGTTTTCCTGGGAGGGTGGGGAGGCCCTGGCCCAGGTTGCCCAGAGCAGTGGTGGCTGCCCCATCCCTGGAGGTGTTCAAGGCCAAGGTGGATGAGGCTTGGAGCCCCTGATCCAGTGGGAGGTGTCCCTGCCCATGGCAGGGGGGGTGGAACTGCACAATTCTTAAGGTCCCTCCCAACCTAAACCATTCCATCATTCTATAACTTGGATGGTATTACACCCATTCGCAGGACCCTGTAGCAGAGCAATAAAAATGTGACTTTAACTACTAGCAAAAGAACAGATCTTCTGGGTTAGCCTGGCTTTCCTGGACAGTATACTAAGTTGTTTTCTGCCATCTGGTGTCCAGAGACTAAAGGCAGATGTTACCACTAATCAAAGTCTTCCAGATGGTCACCAGCCTCAGGATGTTTGTCTTACACAAGTCCGTAGCCAAGAACCAAAGAGGTCTCCTCATAGCCAAAATTCAACAATATTACCAAGGGAAAGCCCATCTGTGTGCTCTCACAGGGATTGAGTTAAGACTAACTCATCCGGAAAAAAAGCCCTGTGTGGCACTTGGGAAGCTTCTTATCCTATCAAATATCTCAAAGTGCTTTGACAGCATTAATCAAGCCTCATTAAGCCTCATAAGCACATCTGCAAGGCGAGTAGGGATTTCTTCTGCCTTAGTCGCAGAAGACACCACCAAGGAACTGGAAAGCAAAGTGACTTGCCCTGGGCAGGGTTGTTGAGCTTTATTGTATTGGCTTGAACGATACGATATATCATTAATGTGCTACTATCCTTCTGGTGTCCCAAGCTTTAATTTTTGACGGGTTATAGTAAGCAATAAGGCGAGTCCAATCTGAGGCCAGGAAAACAATTGAGAAAACTTGACTTTGATTTTTCCACTTAAAGTAAGTTCATTCTAATCTCATTCTAAGGACTTGAAATAAGCATTATAATGTGTAGCAAGCTGTACTGTCTGTAGTATCCTCAAACCTCCACTGCTTAGTTTGTGGATCGGGCCCATTTTCTAGCCAAGGAACACCTGCTTCCAAATAAAAAAGAGATGCAAAGTAAAATTTGACTCACATTCCAGAGGGACTGTCCTAAGGAAATCACTCGTGCATGATCCAATCACAGTCTCTTTCATGTTCCTTCCAACCCAAACCATTCTGTGATTCTATGATTCTATTGAACAGGGTGAAGTTGTAATTTGGCTGATAAGTGTGTACTTGCTGGGAGATGCAGGCATCATGCTCATGAGAAATACTTTGTTGCATATTTTATGAAGTTTGAATCAACTTTATCCAACTTTCTTATAACTCAGATGATCTAAAAATTGCCTGGGCCTCCAGTGTTTACTTTCGAAACAATAGAAAATGACTGGCTCTCGGTCACATGCATCCCAAAACTTTTTTCTTAAGTGTAATTAGAGTTCCTTCCATGGCTAATTAAATTCTCCAGTGAATGAAAACAAATTTCCTGGAATGAATATCATCTTGATTCATTTTGGGTAAAGCCAGGCTTACGTGCTTCTCCCACTCTGTCCTCTGAGGGTGTTGGCTACGTTACTGAAATCTTCTTGTCAACACATGACAATGCAGGGAAATAGTCTGGTGCTTGGGTCTGCACGTTCTTCTGCCACAGACTACAAGAAATCGTGTCACTCTTATTCCTCTTCTCTGCTTTCTGCGATTTTATAGGCTTTTAGGGTCTCCTTCGTGAATCTCTTTTCGAAGAAGAGTCATAGTTTGTTCAACCTCTCTTTATACAATATATTTCTATACTTCTGACCATGCCTCTTAGTCTTTGCTGGACCTTTTCTATTTCTACTATAGGCTTTTAAGCAAGAGGTACCAGTTGACTGGTTAAGGAGAGATTGAAATGAGATGCTAAGAAGAAAAGTTTTACTGTGAGAGTAAGGCCCTCGCCCAAGTTGCCCAGAGAAGCCATGGTTGCCCCATCCCTGGAGGTGTTCAAGGCCAGGTTGGATGGGGCTTGGAGCCCCTGATCCAGTGGGAGGTGTCCCTGCCCATGGCAGGGGAGTTGGAACTCTATGGGCTTTAAAGTCCCTTGCAACTCAAACCATTCTGTGGTTCTATGACTACAACACCAGGGTATATATCATAGAAATACAAACCCTTTTCTTATTTATAGAACTCAGGCTTCCAGGTCACTGCATGGCTTGCCCCCTCGCTCAGATATTTATACAAATATCTGTCTCCTCATTAGGAAGAAATCTGCTAATAAGCACCGAGGGAAAAAAGAAGTCAGAAATGCTGTTCTGACAACACTGAATTCCCACTACCTTGCTATTCTGCCACATTTCCCTCCCAAGGAATGTACTCAAGTACCTACCAAAGCGCTCACATCGTTTATGAGTGCACAGCAGTTGATTTTTACTGCTGATACAACCATATGTATGGGAGACATTCCTAGAAGTTAGACATTAGTTACAGCAGGTAAGTTAATGAATTATCTTTAGTACCCAAATTCCTCTCAATAACCACTCAAAAAAAAAAAAAAGGCACTGTTTTACCTTTAAATGTGGTTTTCAGCTCCCAATGATGGAGGGATGCAGCCTTCTGCGTGATCACACTCATTCGGCGTTGAGAGCAATTTGCTCATAACTTGCTGAAGGCCACCAAGAATCAGTTTACAAGTCACTTTGGATCTAAGTCAGGAAGATTCCTCCCAGGGCAGACAAAGATCTGTACCTGGCAAAATCAGCTCCTTTCCTATACTTGTCCCCTGGTTGTCATCTCCCCTGTGAGTTTGTATTTTGTACTGCGTGTTCCCTGGGGCAAGGCAGGCCGATACTCTGCATTTGGCAGTCAAGGGAGGTTCAAGTCAGCCCAAAGGAGACAATAAATTATTATCACCGTTAGACTGAAGGCAAATTCCTTCCTTCTCTGACGTTTGCTTTCCTGTTTATTCCTTTCAAAGCCTCCATAAATGGCGCTCAGTTCTCCATCATCTTTTGACACCAAACTCTGCGTCCAACTGGCCTTCAATCATCTCTTGATTGCAAACATCATCACTTTCCCTCATCTGCTGGAATACTTCATTCTCCAGACTTGCAATTTACCAGTTTACCATTTTATCAACTTCCACTGTCCCACCAGAAAGGAGACTTGGACCACGCGCTGGATAAAAGACAGAAGCAAGACACCACTTCACAGCTGAACAGAAGTGAGTTCTTCTAGGATGTGGCCTCAAAGGCCATACTCTATCTACCTTCTCTACATCTACATGACATCTGCTATGACAGTTTGTTAGCTTGGGTATGAACTCAGGTAGCTGTGTTAGCTATAACAGCTTTACCTGCATGTTCAGGCTATGGTCAGCTGGTTGGTGGTGGCATTTCTGTGGAAATGTGTCTTTCTCTGTTCATGGAACCACTTCACCTACAAACTGAGCACTGGTTATTCCCAGCTTTTTGCTAAAATATCATAAAACCAGCAGACTGCTTTCACCTACGCATCAGGGCAATACAGAACAAAAATGCTGTGTCTGAAATGGAATGGACATGATCTCATTTGTAAGAACTGTGGGTCCTGAATTACTGTTGTTTGCTTAGTAACGTGTGAGGTTTTATGTGTGAAATTGCAGGTCTACTGAGTCAATTGACTTCATTATGCCATGAAATATTGGTGAATTTGACAGTAAAAGGCTGATTTCATACGTTGCCTTATGCTGCCAAGGATTTAGCTTGTGTGTCTACTCAAATGCAGGATGCAGAAACAGTAAGGATGAGAGGACAACAACTCTACTGTCATCCGTAATTTGTCCAACTCAGTAGCCGTCTCTGCAAGACGGGGGGAACTAGCCTCTCTGTAATGGGATCACAACACTAGCAGGACATCTCTGCCATGGATGAGGCTTAGGAACCATCATAGGATGGTTCAGGTCGGAAGGAAACCTTAAAGCTCACCCAGTTCCACCCCCTGCCATGGGCAGAGACACCTCCCAATGCATCAGGGTGCTCAAAAACTCTTCCAACCTGGCCTTGAAGACCTCCAGGGATGGGACAGCCACCACTGCTCTGGGCAAACAAGACTTCTAGAAGACTTTTTTGGAAAAGTTACACATATGCAGACATGTGTGAAGCATGAAGAATACTGTGTAAGGCAAGGTAGGGATTGTATCCTCCATACCAGAGAGGGGAAAGCCCTTTCCCTACTGCTGCCTGCCTTCCCTTTCACCAGCTTTGGCAAGCTGCGCAGACTCAGAGCTCTGAGGCCCCGACTGAAACAGAGAGAAATACAACTTAAGCAATTTTCCAAACTGTGACATACAAATAAACACATTAGCCATCTTCTCCCCAGCAACCACAGAACATCCTCCCAAAAGCAACACAGCAAGTCACTTATTAGAGACTCAATGAGCTGTGGAAAAATAACAGTATTCATTCTCAGCGACTTATTCTCTGTCCTTTCTGAAGTCATAACTCAGGCCACCACAGAACCACACAGGCAGCATGCAAACTCATGGGCAAAAGCACAAGCTCACTCCAGCACACAAGCGCCCGAACAGTATTTGCTGGCTTGTAGCTTTGGCTCTGACCTGGTTTGACTCCAGCCTCAGCTGCATTAGCCCCAAATCCAAATTGGATCGAGCTCATGAAAGCTGGAAATTGCTACCAGAAGAAGAATGGTAGGAAGAGTTATCCCTCCTAGCAGCTGATTAGCTTCATTTTTATAAGAACTGCAGATAGTTCTAGGGTGCCTTTTTCCCCTGGGATCTCAAATCATGAAGTGAGGCTTGTTAATATCTCAGAATTCAGAAAACAAGGTACAACAAGGAATGGCTTTAAGCTGAAAGAGGGAAGATTCAGATGAGGTATTGGGAAGAAATGTTTCCTGTGAGGTTGGTGAGGCACTGGCCCAGGCTGCCCAGAGAAGTCGTGGATGCCTCAACACTGGAGTTTTTCAAGACCAGGTTGTGGCTCTTGTGCGAACCAGACCTGGAGGGACAAGTTATCTGCTGTTCCATTGAAGACTCATGCACTTCACAGCTCAGATGCTCGACTGACTGAAGTTGGTTGCATTCACATCTTGGAAATAAGCAAGAATTGCTTCCTAACCTGCTTGTTTCAAAAAGCAGGAATAATCTAACATAAACATCCACTATTTACTTTCTGCAAAAGGTCTGCCAAAGAAAACTTACACAAAACCACAAGTTTGCTCAGAATTTGGTCATATTCCATCTGTTCTGTTTGAGAAGCTGAGAGCACCTGTAAGCTGTTAAAGGGCTATCGCTAATAAAGACATACAATTTATAAAGAGCTGTTACAGACATTTCTTTTTTTCATAATTGAGACATATTCTTAACCCTAAATTAGATCTAGATATCATTCACAAAGGCTTAGTTTCTTCCCTGAGGACACTTTTATAGACGGGACTGGGGACAGCACGTATAGCTCATTTTATTTTCATGTGCAGAAAAAAAACAACCCACCAAATAAAAGCATCTCATTAGTGTTTATCAAGACGAAAGTATCTGTTCAACTGGGATTTAGCTGCAAGCATCTCAGCATCTGATGAAGGTCATCTCTGCTCTTCTTCAAGATGTCATTTTGTACTGCAACCTGATAGAAACCTTGGAGAAAGGAGCCTGTGCAGGTCTTGGGAACAGTCAGAAGTCTGATACAGATTCACCGAGCACCAAAACGAATCATAGAATGGTTTGGGTCAGAAAGATAGAAACCCAGCCAGTTCCACCACCCCCTTGTCATGGACAGGGACACCTTCCACTGGATCAGTGTCCTCAAAGACCCATCCAACCTGGCCTTGAACACCTCCAGGGATGAGACAACTGGGGCCAGGGCCTCACCACCCTTAGGAAAACATTTCTTCTTAATATCTCATCTCAGTCTCCCCTCTTTCATCTTAAAACCATCCCCCTCACTTTATCTCTGCACTCCCTGTTAATGAGCTCCTCTCAAGCTTTCCTGCTCCCCCTTTCATCACTAGAAGCTGCTCTAAGGTTTCCCCAGAGCCTTCTCTTCTCTAGGTTGAACAACCCCACTCTCTCAGCTTGTCCTTTTATGGGAGGTGCCTCATCCCTCAGATCAAGGCTGATTCTCCCAATTACATTTGTTTCCAAGCCTTCTGCTCCTCTTCGCCGTCTGATTTCTCAGTGCAACTGCTTGGTCAGGGCATCTTAGTGCCAAGAGCTCCTTTATCATTGCCCAAGCTTGCAAAATGTGTGTGGATTTCATAACAGGTTTGTTTAGCAAGATCTGCTGGCCAGTCTCCTTCGCCAATCATTAAATATTTCTGAAAAATGAAAGCTGTGACACATTCATTCCACAACTTGGAGGACAAGGCCAAGTAAATCCTTTCCAAAACCAGGGTTAGCGACTGGCTCTCTTCTCACAGATCTAAAAACCTCATATCCCAGCAAATCGTTTCCTTTGAAGCAATCCCAATCAAGGCAATTAACAGAGAACATGCCATTTGTTTAGTGGTGAAAGTATGAATAGAGGAACTCTGAACACAAGGTTAACTAAGCACATGTCACTGCATGGGCTGGAGAGCATCAGAACTGCCCATCAGGACCCAAGAAAGACCGGGCTTTCTCTTGAACTTCGCTCATTTGTTTGGGGAAGCATCAAACAGATGTAAGGAAATGCAAGGGAGTTAAACCTAAGAGTCCACAGAGTGATAAAAGCAGATAGACCTGGAACTCAAAGATGCTCATTTTGCTTTATAGAAGGGCCAGGGCTGGCCTAGTCGGCTCATTTCATGAGCAGGGACTTGGCTGGCACTGCACAGAACTTCCCCAATCACAGAATCACAGAATAACCAGGTTGGAAGAGACCCACCGGATCATCGAGTCCAACCGTTCCCCAATTATTTAACCCAATTTTCCACAAGGAGACAGGCTTTGGATGGAGGGGGGCTGTGAGAAAGCCAAGGAGGGACTTTTACAAGGGCATGTAGTGATAGGACAAGGCTTTAAATTGGAAGAGGACAGATATAGATTAGATATGAGTAAAACATTCTCCTGTGAGGGTGGCGAGGCCCTGGCCCAGGTTGCCCAGAGAGGAGGTGGCTGCCCCATCCCTGGAGGGGTTCAAGGCCAGGTTGGATGGGGCTTGGAGCCCCTGATCCAGTGGGAGGTGTCCCTGCCCATGGCAGGGGTGGAACTGGATGGGCTTTGAGGTCCCTTCCAACCCAAACTATTCTATGATTTTACTTGAGCCTGAGCTATTGCAATCACCAGTCACAAGGCAATGCTGCTTTTGAAGGCTCACTCCAAGGATTTCTCTCAGGAGCTTAAACAGGAGGGAAATACGAGCAAAGTGATAAAAATTAAAGAAAGTTGTGTTTGTTTCTCCAGCAAGTTAAGCAAAGGATAAGGGAGGCACTGCCAGACCACACAGCTCTGTTATTCAGGTATTTCTTTTTCTTTAATAAAAAGAAGACAACTTAGTTTTTGTTTCTTTTGTTCATAAATACAGCATGTGTGTGGTCTCTGGAGAAACGTACCAGGCTGGACTTTCTTATCCATAGTCTCTTCCCAGCCATTTCAAAGCACTGCTAATACCTGGTGGTAATGTCATTAGTGTGTTTGTGTGGGCAAGGAAAACGCTTCACATGAAGCAAGACTATGGCCTCTCTCCTAAAGGGACAGCTGCTCAGCCTCTCTTTTCTGTTATTGCCAACGTATTTCTTTGTGCCAGTGTTTTGGTGCCTGCGGTTAGATTTGTAGATGGCAACACTAGCTTTGGAAGGTCCAACTCCCTGGCTGGTGAGACCTGCGGAGCAGTTGTCTGTGGCAATGCCAGCGCTTGCCCTGGCAACTAATCCTGCCTGCTGGATGGTAAGAACAACTAAAATAGAGCTTTATTGCATGCCTGGAAGAGGATATTGCTTTGGTTGCCTGTGCACAACAGAACAAGCATAGACCTTATGCAACAGCCATCATCCTGCGCCAGCAAACGGCAAAAAGTCCACGCTCAGGACAGCCTGAAGCGAAGAACCAAGGCCCAGACACTTAAAAGGTGAAAAGCATTGAATGCCAGGCAATTTCACAGTAGTTTCCCATTCATTTCACACTTAGAAGAGACCGATAACTTCTGCAGGTGAGGCACAGATGTGTCTCATGCAGCGCTATCTCTTGGTAGCTGTTCCTCGTACAATACACGTCACTGTTGAGGCACAAAAGAAATGGCTAAGTGTAGAATTTCAGGCTTACCGATGGATTTCCTGCCTTTGCCTGGAACAAAATTAAACCTGCGTCATTCAGCGTATGGGAATTTCCTCCCCTGGATTATGTAAATGTTATTTAAAGAAGTGCTGAGTAGATTTCAAAAGATATTTTAACTTTGGGAAGGAATGCTTGCTATCAATGTATTCAAAATGTCGCATTTATTGGTGGGTTCAGGTTGAAGAAGTTCATCTCCAAGTACTCACTGTTCTACTATTTCTACAGCTCTTTTCTTTTGTGTTACTATAATATATTAGTAGATGAAAGAACACAGATAAGAACAAGCAGAACCTTATTTATGAAGAAGTATCTATTAAAGCCAAATTAATCTAGGTCTCTGTACCGAATCAATAAGTCTGAGCTAACAAGAGGGGGTTCCCTCTTCTTCCATTAATGTTGCTTTTCCTGTGGATCACATTAGCACGCATTCCTACTGCCTTCAGACAGCTTTGTTTCTAGTCCCAATCACCCTTCTGCTCCAGTTTTCATACTTAATGCAAAGCAGAGTCTCTGGTCCTTTAGGCAAGCCATGGGACTTTTCCTCCTTCCCCACCTCTTAAATATAAAAAGCATGCAGCATAATCTTCCCTTCAGTCATAAGAAATACAGTATAATCTTAAGTAAATATTAGTGTTCCACTTACGTAAATACAAACTGCCATTGAAGGCTAAAGCACTGAGCCTGTCGAAACCCCAGACTGAACATATTTCTTTGGAAAGGACAGTAAGGGTCAGGAGTGAAAGATGCTTTGGTGTTCACTAGGAGTTAGGGGAAAGAGTTCTGCTGGAAAGAGAATGGGCCAAATAAGAACTTCATCCTGGTGCTCATGGAAAAGAAGAGACACTGCTTGAAAAAAAGGGGTTTTTTATTTATTCCTGAATAAATATCTCCTGCTTGCCTTTCTACCCCATTCCTTGCTGCCTGCTGGGCAGGGATAGGTAAGAAATTGGTTTAGGACCAAGTTGATTGATGAAATGAGGACAGCGCCCTCCCTCTTTGCAGACACTCCAGGTCCAAGAAGAGGAGGAGGACATCATAGTACCCACTGCCACAGCATCTCTCATTCGGATTACCATGGATTACACAATACTGAGCTAGGTAATACTGTAGCTGAGCTAGGAGAGTATTTTTCCTTCTCCATCCACTCTCTAGCACAGATCTATGCTGCAGATAACTAAGGGGGTGGCAATAAGAGACACTACACTGTTTACCAAATTATCATCCACTTAAGGGATTTACGCAGCTAATTTGACCATAGATACATCCTTGGTTCATTTCCCCATGATTTCCTGCAGCATTTTGGATCTATCCCACCCCTTAAGTTCAGCATGATGTTAATCCAACACAGCCTGGCCTTTTTATTTTCACACCTGCGCTGTATCAGCTGCATAAGGATATATCTGGTAAGTTTATCCACCACAGAGTTGGTTTTCTGTTTGTCAAGAACTGGGGCAATAACTTGTATCTCACGTTGCACATCGTAGAGTGGATGATCAAACAGAAAAGCACTTAGGGCTGTGAGTTACTGGTGATGACTAGAATCTGTAATCGCAAGAACGTCTTATTTCCAACTAAGTTAAGAGGTCTGTCTAGCTCCAAGGAAACATTTGCCAGAAAAGGATAATACAGAAGGTCTGCTGACCAAAGCCAAACATCCCCTGGCCCATAGGATTCCCATCATCTATCAGGAATAGCCAGCCCTTCATGGAGATCAAAGCATTTCATCTACACTAACAACTGATCATATCATATTCAAGATACCCTTCTCTTCTCCAGGCTGAACAAGCCCAACTCTTTCATCCTGTCCTCGTATAAGAGGTGCTCCAGCCTTCTGATCGTCTTTATAGCCTCCTCTGGACCCGTTTCAACAACTCCATCTCATGTTGAGGATTCCAGACCTGGACACAACACTCCCGATGAGGTCTCACAAGAGAGGAACAGAGGGGCAGAATCGCCTTCCTCGACATATGAAAGGGCATCCAGTTTTGTTGAATTCATTAGGCATTCACTGCACATTATACGCACTCAAATCTCTTTCTAGGGTCCCCTAGTAGGACGCGCAGGTTACCTGGTTCCGTGCTTACCTCTGTCACAGGCAGGCCAACTTGCCGTATCCCTTTTTCCCACTCACTAGCAGATTACCTTCCTGCGTTTTCAAAGAAAACCTGAGACCACAAAGGCATTTAAGTGCCAAATCCCTACTGGACTCAGTGGGATTTAGAGCCCCAAATACCTTCTACAAGTGGGCAAGATGCCAGCAACGAGTGATAGCTAAAAGACAGCAGCAGGGTGGGAAATAGATGAGCTCAAACTCGCAGCCTTGCAGTTAGACTAAACTAACTCAGCTTCTTCCCCCAGCTTTCCATCCTTAGTACATACAACGGCGAGAATAATCACCTATACCCAGTTCCTCCCTCTAAGCCCTCCCCCACCCAACTCTGCTTTATGACATTGAAAGCACTCGCAGCCCATTTTAACATTTTCCAGCCCAAGAGCTGTAGTCCAACCAGGGTGGGCAAACAAACGTCTCGTCACCGCCAAGTATGGCCCAACATTGGCTCCAGCACGAAATTTCCAGCCACTATGGAGCCAGACACATTTACATTCCTCTATTTGAAGTAAAACCCTAATCCTCTGGAAGATTTGCAGTCTGAGCAAGAGCTGTGCTCTCACCCATGCCTTTAAGGTTTCTTTCTGTCATGCAGCAAGGGGCAGCAGCAGACTTCTAAAGAAAGAAGGAGCTGTTAAAGAAAAGGGACTGGAATTTCACGAAGGGGGATTTTCTTTTGTTTCAGTTCTTGGAGGGCTGTGAAGATTTTCACCAATTTACCTTCAGGATCTCACCTGTAGGAAATGAATGAAGCTTCCCCCCTGCCCCCTTTGGTTTTTTAGCAGGTGAACACAAGTGTGTAGAAGGGAAGGTTTTCTCTGATGCCATCCAAAAATCAAAGATTTCACTGCAGAATGAAAACTCAAGAGACTTGGCTCTAGGAAGCTCGTTAAGGAACACTGAATTAATACTAAAGTTCATCACAATTCTGATCACTTGAAAGGGTCATTAGCAGCTTTGACTTTCCCTGCTGTTTGTTGCCCAGAATTGTCACCCTCTTTTCCCTTTAAGTAATTGCATCAATTTTTACTGCATGCATTGTGTTTTGCTCCTCACCCTCCGTCTGTTGGCAATGGGTGGAATTCTTCTAAAAGATGGAAGATGCTTAGAAGTCAGAAGGAAGGTGGTTCTAGCCAAGTAAGCACATGCCTTAATGCTGTTGCAGCCACAACTTCCCTGGGCAACCTGTTTCAGTGCCTCATCACCCTCAGCGTGAAGAAATTCCTCCTTGTGCCTAGTCTAAATCTGCCCCTCTCCAGTTTATACCCATTGCCTTGGTTCATGGGAACCAAGACATACAAAGGGATGTCTTGCTCCATGCTTCCCATTGTCCTGTCCTCTCAGACAACAGGCCACAAAAAGCAATAGAGCAGAACATCTGGTTGAGATGTTTGAACCCAACAATAGGAGCAGCAGAATCAACCAGGCCTTGACTCTTGGCACAGCCCTGCACAAGACCTAAGAGCTAAGCACCGAACGTTAGCTCCAATTATACCTGGCAGAGCAGATTTCCACGCTGCTAAGCACACAAAAATGTAGAGTGGTTATTTCTGGGACCCGCAGCGCTGGATCCAGCCAGGCATCGTGCTGGCAAGGCTTTGACAAGCTTCTCGTGGGCATCTCTGCCAGCACACCAGGTGCATGAGGACATCCAAGCCTACACCTTCCCTGGGACCCCCAACACCTTCTCCTGTTTCACTGCTGAAGTGAGGCTGCCCCTCTCACAGGAGAACTTTGGGGTGAGCACATGATGGTTACTGCCCAGGCTGGGACTTCAGGATGTGGTTGTGGCCTGGATCTCAGCCTTGCCCCCCAGGCAAGATCATTATCAGTAGAAGGGCTCTCCCTTCCTTTCCAACCAAGCCTAAGGAACAGAAGCAGCCTCAGAATGGGTCAGTGAATGCCTTTTCACTCCTGGAATTCCATACAGATTACCTAGCAAACCATAAATCCTGCTTCTGGATTTCCAGTCAAGGGCTTGGACGCACTGACCTAGTCTCCTGTTTCTTTCAGCACAGACGTCGTGAAATTCTGATTTTCCTGTTTTCTCTCTCTTTAAAAGAAAATAATAAATAAATCTTAAAAGAATCTTAAAGGTTCTGTTGCTGGACAGCTTTACATATCAGTTTTCCAAGCAACAGTACCACAACAGTTTCTCCTTTCAAACACCAGAACCAAGCACCCCTGCTTATTTTATGGCTGCAGACAGTTCATCTACTCTTTTCAGGAGGATGAGAGAGTAACTTATGTTGGGAGCAAGGGTTAAAACGGGAGGAAAACATGTTCATTCCATGCTAAAGCATCTGTTCTTCCTGCACTTGACTGAGATCACCTCACCACTGCCAAGGTAGCTGTGAGGATAGAGGGAATAAACCTGCTGCAAAGCCCACACATGCAATATTCTAATTATTTTAGCTTTGGCCAGCTAAGAAGCTTGACAAGACTGTGCCTTCCCAGAAGTGATGCAGGTCTTCTCCAATCATACTCTCCAGCTCCTTTTGACCCATTCCTCTGCCCTTCTATGGCTGGCAGCGGTGCTTTGTCACAGAAGTACACAAGGAATCTTTCTGAAATTACGAATATCTCTGTGCAGCCCTCAGAGAAGTTTTTCTGAGAGGGTTCCCTGGGTTCTAGCTGGGTTGATTAAGTTTGTACAGGAGATGGAGCAGGGAACCAGTCAGCTCTTCTTGATCCTTTACGTTCCTTTAGGTTTTTTTGATATGTTGAGAAAAAGGCAAAAGCTATTTTGACATCTTCTTAATAGCATTTTCCAGAAGCCTGAAATGGGATTCAAGCGACAGACCTCTAAATTCCTGTAAAGTTCTTCTGTATGCCATAGCAAATTAGGAATCTGCTGTCCAAACCACATATATCGAACTGGCTCTGATCCTGCAGCACCGACATTCTGATGTGTTTTCCTTTCCCTCCATCTCATCCCCTCTTGCCAACTCCAGTTGTTACATATCAGTGAATCACGGCTTCCTGCTCATCAAGGATGACCCACTAATAACAGCATTATTTGCTTTCCAGCCAGTCTATTTTGCTAGGCATTGCGCAAAAATCTAGAAAGTGCCAGACCTTGCCTCACAGAGTCATCGATAGAATTAGACGTGCCTGGTCCTTCTTACACAGAGCAGTGGGAAGTTCTTGAATTCACTTATTTGTTTGTCTGGTGGTTGTATGAAAACGATACTCTGAGCAGTCCCTCAATTAACTGGTTTCCACACCATGCCAGAAGACCACCCTCATAACTGGATATGCCGCTCATCATCAGAGAGGTCAAGGAATGTTGAATCATCCTCTTGCTGCAAGAGAATGTGATATAGAACACACTCTGCTGCTGTTTATGCTCTTTCTTAATTGGGCCTGACCCGAAGCGTGCTCCTTGCTCGTTCACATGCTACCCAGATAATTCTTATGTTGGCCACTTTATTTTAGAGTGACTGATATTTTTTATAGCTGAAGAGGAACATTTTTTGCAACACTCATAAGCACACGAGCAGTGGATGATCTGCCTGCCCTTTGCCACTCATCCCATCCTCCCTGTTGACTCTGTGACTCTACACGGACCAAGTTCACGTAGACTGCAAGGACCCCACACCTAAATCAGGCATGAAAGTCCTTGAAGTTCAGCAATGCCAGGCTGAGCATAGGAGATATTTGGGTCATCTCTTCCCCTTGAGAAACACAAATATATACAACAGGTAGTCATGAAAACTGTGAACTTAGCAGTTTTCTGGGTGCCATCTACAGATAAGTGGGCATACTCAGTCTGCTTTGCCTACTTGTGATTTACCCAGTCAGGTAAACAACACTGATATGTTATTAAGTCTTTTCCTAGACTGAATTCATGCAGATTCATCACAAGTCAACAAGAGGATGAGAAAGAGTTTGCATGGTAAAATGGAAATGGATTGGGGAGGAAGTGTTTACAAAGGCTTGTAGTGGTAGGACAAAGGGCAATGGGTACAAACTGGAGAAGGGCAGATTTAGGCTAGACATGTGGAAGAATTTCTTCACGATCAGAGTGGTGAGACCCTGGCACAGGTTACCCAGGGAAGTGGTGGCTGCCCCATCCCCAGAGGTGTTCAGGGCCAGGTTGGATGGGACCTTGGAAAGCCTGATCCACTGTGAGGTGACCCAGCCCATCGCAGGGGGTTGGAACTATATGATCTTTAAGGTCCCTTCCAACCCAAACCATTCTATGATTCTGTGATTCTAATAGACATCCATGTCAAAGCTTCTATATTGTTAACATTTTCTGCCATTTTTTTTGATTTAAAGAAAATCAGATAGCTCCAAAGATGTTCAGTGCATTTTTCTAAGCAAAATTGACCTTTAAATATTTACATAAATAAAAGCTGTTGGGACTACTGAAAAGAGCTTCCCTCCTAACTGTACACACAGAGGGATCAGGTCAATTAGCAAAACTGATATAATTATCATACTCTGACATCTGCTGGGGGAAAGTGCTTAAATATTTACCACCCATATTCATCAGCTAAGAGTTTCTTGGATCAAGGTACAAAGGGAGAGGATAGAAACCCTCAGAGCTGTTAAGAGAATGGGAATTCTTGGATATTCTCTCCAGCCACATCTGGAGCTGCGGGCTGGGCATTGCGATAAGAAGGAAAAGCTCGGTCTGTTCTATGGAAGAGGTCAAAACAGATAGTCTGATTTCTGGCTTTAATGATTTTTAAGTAAATTATTTTTCTTCAGCTAAGAATATCTCTAGACTAGACTATCTCAGGCCCTCAAACACATCTCTTGCAACCCTCACCCGCAGGCTCTTCTCAGCACCACCACGCTGAGCTGCCCAGGCCAC